>NC_056664.1:123715106-124959273 GCF_018350195.1 Panthera tigris | reverse complement strand
TGTTTCATTTTTTGTTTTTACTCTATAGAAGGGTCGACAATCTCTATAGCCTAGTCCCTACAACAAAAAGGAAATAAGATCAAGAAAGGATTATACACTTTTTTTTTCTTTTACATTTACTGGAGACAAAAACTTCTGGACCTCACTGAGGGGTAGAGGGTTGGAAACAAGAGGATAAAAGAAACAGGGGGGCACCCTCTCCCCACCAATAAGCCCAGAGCAAGAGCCTCTGGAATCACATGGCCTAACAAAGGCACAGGAAGTTGACAATGTGTCCTTTCTGGACCTTTCTCCGATATTCAACGCTTTTCCCCCATATCAAATATTTGCTGCCCTTCCATTTAATTTTCTTTATTCACAAAGACCTACAGGCCAGGTCCGTGATGGTTCAGCATTATCTGGAACAAAAGTTTTCAGTACAGTGTCTCATTACTTTACATACCCGGTATGCACGTTCCGTATACACAAGCACGTATTGATTACGTCCACAATAACACCTCTGTAAAAAGGGAAGGCGTCAATGAAGCACTATGAAGACTTCTATGTAAATAGGCAAAACTTGGGAGCAATTTCTCAACATTACCAGCCCTGCCCTATTTTCTGCGCCAAGAGCTCATAGAGGCAGTACAATTTACTGGAAAGGGAACTAGACTAGGAATCCAATGGCCTGGGTTTGCAATATGTTAGCTGTCTAATCTTAAATGTCACCTCTCTAAGGATCTGTTTCCTTATTTAGAAAACAAAAGTGTTCTTGGGTCCCTTCTAGCTTTAATTTAACATTCTCCGTGTCCTATTGATAGGTGGGAATAAAATATCAACCCCTATTCAACAGTGTTACGAATTATTACCAGGAATGACAGCTACAAAGTAACAAAAATATGACTGCAATCATCTTTCTTCCCTGTGAAATTAGTGATTGTGGCAATACCTCCAAAACTTAGTGGTAGATTATCTCATTATTCCATATGTCAAAAGAAAATATACATACAGAGAAAAATCTGGTGCCCTCACCAGAAAAAAAATAAAATATGCTACCCTATTTGTGGAGTGGTGACTTCCCTGAAGGTGGGAGCAATCCAGGCATTTTAGAAAGTTCTTTGTCTTTATCCAAACTCCACAATCTGTGATGAAAACTGTGGACTTATTTTTAGCCCCAACCCATAACAGAGCTGGTTCCATGTATGTAAAGAAATTGTTCCAAAAGGAATCCAAGTTTTCAGTTTGTGAATAAGACGTGACTCCAGATTTTATCAGCTTTCACATCCCACCATTATTTCCCCATGACCTATACTACCTGGATTACAGGAAGGTATGGTCTGTGACTGTGAAAGAACATTTCATCATCAATAAAAAAAGCATTTATTAAGTCATAATTATACCTGGGATTCACTGAAGAAAGGAAGAAAGAAAGAAAGAAAGAAAGAAAGAAAGAAAGAGAAAGAAAGAAAGAAAGAAAGAAAGAAAGAAAGAAAGAAAGAGAAGGAAAGGAAGGAAGGAAGGAAGGAAGGAAGAAAGAAAGAAAGAAAGAAAGAAAGAAAGAAAGAAAGGAGGGAGGGAGGGAGGAAGGAAGGAAGGGAGGAACAAAGGGAGGAAGGAAGGAAGGCGTCCCATTCTAACTGTGCCCAGTCTATTACTAGAATAATGCTCTGCACCAGCAATGATGGGAATACACAGAGAGCAAAATGAAAACAGCAGCTAATCAAGGAGGCCTGACTTCCAACGAGCATGAGTGGTAAAGGAGGAAGCAGGGGAAGTGCCACATGCATAACTGAGATGGGAACAATCAATAGAGAGGTCTGGAAATGTTGAGACAAGATAAAACCTCTGTGTTCTTATCAATCTGGAAAGACTTCCTGGAACTGGTATGGCTTTTCAGTTTGGAGATGTACTTTGGTAGGTGGACTGGGAATTCAGTTAAACAAAGCACATAAAAGCAAGTGAAATCATCAGTCAAGAGGGTTTTCACGTCATGATCAACTTGTGGAGGTTTGCTCCCCCTGAAAAGCCACGCAGGGCCCTAGAGCCAGCACAAAATCTCTGGAGGAGAGGATGGCTCAGCAGCTAGCTACTTATTGGCAAGGACTGGTGGGAGGTAAAAAGCCGGACCAGGACATAGAGACAGCGGTCCTGATAAGAGAGGACAAAATTCTGCATCCAGGTGGAAATGGATGCAGAGCTTCCATTATTGGGATGCAAGGGAAAACAGTCTGTTCAGAAGACACTGTAAAGGAAGGCATTCTCTTAAGCAGCAAGTGACTTCTGATGTGTGTCACCTGCACCCGATAGCATTGCTTTAAGGAGCCATTTGCTACGGAGTACTTTGGCATTTAGTATCTGAGAACGGTGACCAACTTTACACTAGTATCTTAATATGTTGAAACTTACCACACACTTGAAATTTTTATGGGATATGACTGTGAAATTGTCTCCCTCCCTAAATCTTTCCTTCCCAACCACTAGTCAAAGGCTCTAAAATAGCACTTAACTCTTGGAGTGATTTGACTGGCTTAAAATAATTCACAAATATCTTCCTCAAAGAAAGTAGGGGAGCGGTAGGAGGTGGAACGCAAATCAGCTAACAGGTTTTGTCAACACTGAGAGAGACGAATAGATCAGAACCAACAGATCAGAGGGATCTGGGGTTAGCAGGACTGTAGATTTCATCTTGATCAGATTACTGTGGCCAGAAGTTGGTTGTTGGATTCAGAGAGTATAGAGGTTAACAGGACAGGAAGACTGGGCCCTGGACCATAAAGTAGGTAGATTAAGGAGGTGTTGATCAAGGAAGGAAAGTCTTCTTATCTCTATTAAGCCACATCTACATGGAATTAACAGTCAATAGACTTTCTATACCTATAGGAGAGCAATTAATTTCCCAAGAAAAGTTAATGCCCGAGCATGAGCACCAGGCAGGGAAAGGGATGGGGGGGGGGGGGGGGGAGTGCACGGCATTGTTGCGCCAGTCTATACACACTACAAAAAGACATTCTTCTTTCATTTGGAAGCCATATTCTGTAAACTTATAAATTAATTCATTAATCCACCAGAAGTGTATTTTGCACTCATCACACATCAGGCACTGTGCCTGGCCCTGAGGATACAGAAGTGGATAAATAATATAATTATCACAACAATAGCTTCCATTATTGGGTGCCTAATATGTGCCAAGAACTCTCCTTCCCTTACGCAGTGGAATGCCCACAACAAACCTTTAAAGAGACTCTATGTTCCCACTTTGCCAATGAAAAACACAGATGAAGACACGAAGACGCTGAGAGGGTAAATAAAAGTGGCAGATCTCTCAAGGAACTCCACTGCAAGAGTGAGATAGGCAAACTAATGTTTACAATATTCTAGGGTAAATGCTAAAACAGAGATTTTAAAAAAAGAAGAAGAAAAGAAAGAAAAGAGAAAAGAAAAGAAAAGAAAAGAGAAAAGAAAAGAAAAGAAAAGAAAAGAAAAGAAAAGAAAAGAAAAGAAAGAAAAGAAAAGGAAGAGCTCTAAGTCAGCATAGAGGAAGGGAGATAGGAGGTGATAGGGGGCTGTAAGGAGTGTGCATGTGCATGTGTGTGCACGTGTGTGTGTGTGTGCATGTGCATGTGTAACCAGGGTGGTGGGAAAGGAGCACAGGAGGACAAGGATGGGACACAGGTGGGCAAAGAGTCCAGGAAGGGGTCATACCAGCTTCTTTCAACCATCCCCACAAAAGCTTCCCTCTCCATTTTGGCAGGATGAAGAATGTTCCTAGGAAGAAGCAACAGGGCTCACACGGTGTTTCTGGGATGACACAAGAGGCTCTGACAGGACACTTTTTATCAGCTTGAAGAAGAGGGGGCATTTATCATTACAGACTAATTGCTCACTTAGGTAGACATTGTTCCATCTATCTCCGTACCCTATGTGACTTCGTAGCAATGACAGGTTTTTAAACAAACAATCCAAAGCTTATATGTCCAAATAAATGCTCCAAAGTAGTCACCTTAAGTTTCAGTGCTAATTTCGGTGTCCCCATGCATTACTTAAAGCATTTCGGGTACATCTCTTTTGAAATTGCCTTCACGGTGTATAGCACACTGTTTTGGATATCCTTCCTGGTGACAGATTTTCACCAGTTAAAGTACAATACCCTGGGTTTTAAGCCAAAAATCATTTTGAGCTAAATCAGCGATGTGATTAAAATGGGTGAAAGTAATTGAGAATGTCAGATAAATGCCAGGCACTAAGCTAAGTGTATTTCATAAATCATCTCACCTATTCCATTCTTACCACAAATCTATAAGGTGGATATTAGTGTCCCTATTTAATACTTCTTTAATAATCACAAAATTAGTACATGTTCACTGAAGGATGTCTAGAAAATCTAGAAGAGTGGAAAGAAGAAACCAAACCTCATTCAAGGTCTCAATGCTTCAATCTAACCACTACTAGCATTAATTAGCAGGCTTCTTGGTTTACTCTTTCTTCTATCAGTGATTACATACATATGCTCTTTCCTCCCAAATTAATCACACTGTGAATAACTATAATTTTTCACTTAATATGATATTCTGAGCAGTTTTTCTTCTACACAATCATCTTTACTCAGTGTTTACTATTCCTGTATGTGGATATGTCATAATCCACTCAAAGAATTCCAACATTTCAATGTTTCAATTGAACACTCTTCATAGATAAGTCCTTGTAGATTTCTATGATCATTTCCTCCAGTTAATTTCCTGGAAGTAGAATTACTGGATTCAAGGCATGTGTATTCTTAGAGGTTGTTATAATTTCCCCAATTCTTAGGTGAGTAAATGAAAACTCCGAGAAGTACTTTCCAAGGTCATAAACCAGAATATAGCAGAGGTTGGATCTGACCCAGGTCTGTGACTCTCTAAAGCCTGTATTTTTTCTTCACTCTGATAAATTAATTTTGATCAAAAATGGAAGATGTCAATAAAAGAAAAAACAGAACTTTCACATAAGCAGCTGATATTCCTGAAAGACTTTTTTAAAAGGAGTTTTAAAAATGCCTTAGATTTGCATTCTTTCCCTAATGTTCAAGCTTATTTCTGAGTTTATATTTTGTTATATTCATTTTTAAAGCACTCACTTCAACTCACTGTTACACTCTTAGAAGATGCAGGTCTGTCCTTTATGAATTTACAGCACAATTAATATTCTGGCCTAAGCACTGGACTTCTGGTTGAACTGCCAAAAAACATAATCTCTCAGGCATTTAGGCAACTTAACTGGGACAATCTTGGTTACAATTCAGGCAAGCCACAGCCAGGTGGGGAGTCCACACCCACGTGTTTAGAATACCAAAGACTAATAGATAACCGGTCTTCTTTAAGTCAGGGCTACATTCTGATAACAGGGAAGAAAAACATTTCCCACCCAACGTTCTACTGGTTTGTTATAAACATATAGTCTGTTCTCCTAGAAGGATGAGTGGAATGAACAATACAAGAACAACCAGATTTGTTCCTTGCACATTTGTCATGGAATGTAGTTCAAAACGGATTAGAAAGAAACCAGACGGGTGGGGGAGGTGAAGTGGAAGGGATGGGTGGGGATATTGTGCTGAAACTGTATTTTTTATAGTTGAGTCTACAAACATTTCCAAACTGTCCTTAGTTCATCAGCCCCAGGCACTTGTGCCTCTTGAGGGACCACAAGGATTTTGAAGATAAGGCAGAGAGGAGGATTTTAAAGATAAGGAGACTTTAATGACAAGGCAGAGAAAGAAGTTGATTTGGTAATTCGGACTCAAGGCTTTCAAAGCTTTGTAAGGATGATTTCTACTTCTTTGGGATCTCCACCAGCTTTCCCTAGTGCACTGTTTATTGATTCAATGATCGGTAAGCCACCCTGCTTTCTCTCCTGATCACTCACCTCAACTTGAGTGGTTCACCAACATCTCACATGTAACTTAACCGACAGAACTCTCTATTTTTGCCCAGACCACCATCACGTCCTCATTCACCCCGCCACCGCCCCCCCCACAACCTACTCCTCCAACTTGCTTACCCCGTCAATAAATGGCACCACTGTGCACCTAGATGTTCAAGCCATCTGAGTTCTGCTTTTTCCCTTAACCCAACATCCCGTAGGTTTTACCTATCAAACGCATCCCGGTTTGTCCGTTGACACTTCTCTCCATCTCCACTGCTATCCCTGTAATATAAGCCTCAGTAGAATGTCACCTAAAATTATTGTTTCTACCTCCATCCACCACTTAACAATGCTTTCTCTACACAAAAATCCAAGTGGCCTTTCAAAACATAAATCAAGTCAGTGGCCTAATTAAAACCCTTCGATGACTTTTTGTCACAGAAGGCCAAACTCCTTATCATGGTCTCCAAAGCCAAGTCCCTCCCACCTCTCTGCCCTCATCCTCTACTCCATACCACCTCCTGGCCCACCACTCAGACCTTGCTGTTTTCCCAGGTGTAACCTTGACTCAGAACCTGAAATTTACTGTTCCCGCCGCCTGGAATACTCACCCTCTCAAACTTTCTAGAAGATGGTTTATTTTTATGATTCAGAGCTAAGCTCACAGGTGACATCTTCAGAAGACTTCCCTGACTCCCCCCATAAAAAGTTGCTCCATTGTGTTTTCTTTATATCACTCGTTACTAGCAGAAATCATCTTCTTTTCATCTATGTAATTACACATCGTTCTGTCTCCCTCACTCAAATATGAAGATGGGCCCCTAAAGGATGGACTTGTTGAACTTACTCAACATCCTGTACCGGCACATAAAGCAGCCCCATGCTCAGAGTAGGCACTCAGAAAGATGTGTCAAACAAAAGAATCAATAAATGACTGACATCGATGGCTGGGAGCCATTTCCCTACCATTGCATTAAATTCCTCAAGAAAATAACTGTCTGATTTTTCTGAGATTCAGGCAATAACACCATATTGAGTGAGACTGAGTCACTAAATAATTCACTCCAAGTTGTAAATTACATACTTCTAATAGTCACATCAATTCTTAGGCTATTACTACATTAACATATCAGTGTGACCTGAAAAAATGACAAAGCTTCCAAAGAACATTTCTCATGACTAGCAAGTTGGTGATGATAGAGAGAATCTGGCACATTGTATTTTATACAATTAACTCCTATTGCCTTATTGATTTTTATTTTTTTTCCTCTCTTTCATTATTGTATTTATTTTTTATTTTTTTAAGTATTTTTTATTTTAATTTCAGTATAGTTAACATACAGTGTTATATTAGTTTCAGGTATACAATATAGAGATTCAACAATTCTATACATGACTCAGTGATCATCAGGATAAGTGTACTCTATTTCACCCATCCCCCCACCTACCTCTCCTTTGGTAACCACAGTTTGTTCTCTATAGTTAAGAATCTATTTCGTGGTTTGCCTCTCTGTTTTCCTTTGCCTGTTTGTTTTTGTCCTAAATTCCACCTATGGGTGAAATCATATGATATTTGTCTTTCTCCGGCTAATTTACTCCACTTAGCATAATACTCTCTAGCTCCATCCATGTTGCTGCAAATGGCAAGATTTGATTCTTTTTTTATGGCTGAATAATATTCCATTATATATGTCTTCATTCATCTTTATCCATTCATCTAACGATGGACACTTGGACTGCTTTCGTAATCCGGCTATTGCAAATAATGCTGCAATAAACATAAGGGTGCATGTATCTTTTCGAATTGGTGTTTTTATATTCTTTGAGCGCCTCAATTTTTAAATTAACTCCCTTTGTTTAAAGAATTCTGGATTTGAAAAGTAAATTCTTAAAGTATATGACTATGATCACATAAGAAGGTGCTTACATAATTGATAACTTCTGGATTATTCATCTTGGCATCTACAAAAAGTATATTTGCACCCAAAAAATACATATATGTATTATACCCACACATATAAATGTGCAGACATTAAGAACATATTAAGCATTAATGAATGCACGAAACTTTCCACAGTACATAATGCATGAGTGGCAAAATAGGTCAAACAGTGGGAACCTCCACGTCTTTGAAATCTTTATGAATACAATGCTGTCCTCACATCACCTCTTGCCTAAGAGCTTTAAAATAGAGCCTTGTGAGGAATGTGAAGCAAAATAAAAAAGTCCTAGCTCTTGTGTGGCAAATTAAAGCAGCGCAGCAGTCTGGGGCTCTGGTGTCATATTCATCAGGACACATTCTTGTGGCTAAAATAGTGCTTCTATGTTGTCTGCTCTGAATGAAAAAGGATTTTCCATATGTGTTTTTATAATGAGTGTTAGGATTTGGTTACATATTTTATTCAAACTGTGAAAGCCAATGGTAGCAATTCAATATTCTAGCAATGATCTAAATGGCGTGCTTACTTTTTTCATAGAAACATTGTGAGGGAACGCTCTTTAAGCCACTCTTTGATGCCGGGCTTATTTTTTTTTTTTATGTTAGCATTTATGTCTCTATACCTTTTCCTACATGAGACACAGCCCCTTCCCTCTCCTCCCATCACCTCAGTAAAGCTGTGTCCATGTCAGAGAACCAGGAAACTGGGCTATTTAGAGGCAAGGAATAGAGGGGTATTGTGCAGGAATAATTGTGGTGCCTCAAATGTTCTCTGAGTTAGTCTTCAGGGGTGAACATTCATTTCTCTCTAAGTCTCTAATAAAAATGTTAGCAACCATAGGGCTCATCGTTCTCAGACTTACCTCCTCTCTTTCTCAGGTCATTTTGTTCTTTGAAAAGAACTGATTTCTCTGGCCACGTCCGTAGCAGATGTTGCTTTATTGTTTGCTAACATTATGCTAACATTACACTTACAAAACAGTCTGCAGAGCCTGACTTCTGTCAACACAGTCTACGGGTTACAGCACAAGCTGGGAGATTTTTCCCAGCCCAGCTCTTGTCAATGACTCCCTTTAGGCAAGTTGCTCAACGTAGTCAATTTCCACACATATAAATCAGGATCCATGATAATATATAGCTGAAGCTTTGGAGGAAAGGCCACCTTCCTTGTTTTTCAAACTTTCTCTTTGTATTTGTAGGCATGTTAAAAGTCCTCTGGCTTTTCAGACAAGAGAAAGACCCGTCATTTAAAAATAATCTTCCCTTGCTTAGCTGGTCAAGCATTTTTTCGACCTTGCTTTTTAAACACATCTTTATCACTCAAATACCCAACTGCCTCTTTTGACATTTTTCAGTATTTTCCAAAAGTTGAACGTATGTGCTCTCAAAGACAGGTTATCAAAGTGTAATTTTGGAGATAGAATATATTACCAATTTATTTTATTGATAACATATAACTGTTCTGTAAGAACCATGCTTGTCAAGCTGAGCAAAATGAATTTGTTTTAAAGCTGAGGGTCAAGTCAGATGTCCTTGAGCTCAACTCAGTGCCAAGCACAGCGGAGAAATGACTACAGATAAGACATGGGCTCCTGCCTTAAGAAAGTGACGATCCAAGAGGAGACTAGGACTTGGAACAAGTGTAGAATACAGTCGCACTACGTAGGGACTAAATCGAAATGCAAAGTTGCTCTGAGCCAAGCATTGAAACTGTTGAGACTGGCAAGGGCTTCAAGAAGGCAATGACACCTGAAACAGATCTCTAATAAAGACCTGAATTTCCACCCCTAACGCAGTGACTAAAGACAGAATCGTGAAGGAAGTAGTGATTCTCGATTTTAGGGAGTCTGTTCTTTGTCAGACCGGGCTATTTTTAAGTGTTCAATGTTGCCATCGTTGTTGGTATACTACTCTAATTTCAAGGTATTGAAAACCTGTGATTCAAATGTCTTTACATCATGAAATTATTAGGGTAAAATTAGGGTCAGAGAGAAAGGGGGGGCCTCAGGTCCAGTTCCATGCTTCCCCTCTTCACACCCCTCCCCACCCACCACCCTAATTTTCTCTTTTTTTCTCAGAGTTAGATTCACTTCATCAGAGCCATTCCCAGAGTCTCTAACACTTCCCACTAGGATAATTTGTGTTAGCATGCATCTTCTTTCCCACTCATACTGCCTTGGGAGAATCCAGCAGGAAAAGTAAATCTCAGGCCTGGACATTGGTGGAACAGCATTTGATTAGGAAAAAAATGTCATTAGAGCTCACTGTTCTATAAGGGTATTCTATGAAATAAATACCCAAATTTTCTATCTTTCTTTCACTGTAGAACTACCATCACTACCAGGGAATTATTAGTATAAATACTCAAGGCATTGACAGCATCTTGTGCTTGATTGAATGTGATTGGAGGTAGGCGGTGAGGGGCAACATTTGGGCATATATTGGAACATTCAGGACATATTTATACTAAAAAGTTATTCTCTGTTTATCTGAAATTCAAATCTAACTGAAAATTCTGTATCTTTGCTAAAATCTGACAATTCTAAATAAAAGGCCATTCAACTTAGAAATTATAAGACCTTTGCAGTCTTTAAAAGATAGTTTCCAAGTGAGTTGAGGTGAAGCCAGATTACCAGAAGAAAAGACGTGAGTGATTATAAAGAAGGGGAGACAAGTAGAGAGCTCTTTTCCCAGAAATTAGATCTGGAAGGAAACAGAGACATGTGTAGCTATTTGATTTTTTACAGATTTTTTGGATATGCCCAAAATGATAACAGGATTCAGTTAAATAAAGAAAGAAATCCATTTGGTTAAGACCAGATAACATCACCTTGAATAGATTGTGTTAGAGAATGACAGAAAACATATATCTGCTGTATTGCCTTTTAAAAAAATGAACACAAATGTATTTTACCATTTCTAATTCTTATGTTTGAATAAAAAGTGTGAGTATTATAATTAATTTAAATATGGGGCAGAAAAAAACTTGTTTGCCTTGGTAAAAAAAAAAAAATTAAAGAAATAACATGCTATGTCAAAAGAAATTGAAAAGATAACAATCTTGGAGAAGATGTTTGCAACATACATCCAAAGTCAAAGAAGCGTTTGTGTCCAGAATATATAAAGAACTCCTAAACACGGACAGGAAAAAGACAACAACCCAATAATAAAATGGGCATACAAAATGAACATTTAACAAAAGTGGAAACATATAATCAGAAGCTCAAACTTTTTAGAAACAAGGAAAAATAATACTAACTCCACTACAAGATACCATTCACACCCACTGAATTGGCAAGAATTTGAAAGTCTAATTATACCAAAGGTTGGAGAGAATGTGGAGTAATAGGAACCATGAGCCACCGTCGGTGGGCGTGTGGATTGATTTACTGATTTTGGAAAACAAGTCGGCATTACCTAGTAAAGCTGCAGATGTACATATTCCATTAATCGGTGATTCCACTCTTTATACGTTAGTGAAAATCTTGGCTGTGTACATCAAGATGCGCGTGTGTGTGTGTGTGTGTGTGTGTGCCCGCGGGGGTGGAGGGAAGGGGAAGTTCCCAAAAGGCTGGAAACAACATGGCTGTCCATCAAAAAGGTAGTAAATAGATAACCTGTGGTATATTTATGCAACCGAATACTTAACAACAGAGAAAACTGACGAGTTACATGCATATGCATGAATCTTACAAATAAAATTCTGAACAGGGGCGCCGGGGTTGCTCAGTCATTTAGGCATCCGACTTAGGCTCAGGTCATGATCTTGCTGTCCTTGAGTTCCAGACCTGCGTGGGGCTCTCTGCTGACAGCTCACAGCCTGGAGCCTGCTTCGGATTCTGTGTCTCCCTCTCTCTCTCTCTGCCCCTCCCCTGCTTGCTCTCTGTCTGTCCCTCTCTCTCTCTCAAAAATAAATAAACATTAAAAAAAAAATTCTCAACAAATACCAATCATGGATCAAGGCATAAAATACTATACTCTTCTTACAAAGTTGCAAAACTCGTAAAATTAACATGATTTTGTAGGGGGTATGTGTATATTTATATCCTTTTGTTTACAGATTTGCTATATATTTTTACAAATGTATATAGATTTAGAGATTTATATTTACAGAATATATGTGTATGTTGATATATATTTATGTATATGTATTTATCATATGTACATATGTATATATGTATTTATCATATGTATTTTTATATATGTATGATATATATTTATATATGTATATTTTTATACATATTTGAGGATTGTAAAGAAAAGTGTAAGGAAAAGGATGGGAATGATAAACACAAAAGTCAAGACAGTGGTTACCTCTGGAGTGAGGCAGGAGAAAAAATTATAGGGAGCTTCAAAAGGATTAGAAAAGTTTTCTTTCTTAAAGTAGATGATAAATGCAGAGGTATAAATGTTATTGTCATAATTTACACTTATTTTATATTTATAAAATATTTTATAATTTTTGAAGGGAAGTCTACATGAATTCTCATTATCAAATTCTCATTATCATTTTTTGCAGAAACTGAGTTTATTTGGATACAGACTGAAAATGTGTAACACACACCAGTCAGCCCTCTTCTGTCAACATATGGCGAAAGATGTGTCAACCCCGCACGGGTTTAGAACATTCCGAACATTGTGCATATTCAGCATAGCTGCGAACTTCTTGCATTAATACTAATCACTGGCCTCACAGCTCTGTTTTGCGTTTAAGATTGAGCCTTTCAGAAACCACTCCACCCAGAATGTTACACAGAATCTCCAAAACATGTTTTTCAAGTGCTCTGAGAGCCAGAAAATATTGGGCATCATGACAAATGATCCCATGAACCCTGGATCCAGAAGAGTCTGTGATTTTAAAGACTCAGGTGCAGGATTTCAGAAAGGGTGCAATCAGGTTTTCTCCTTGGAATATATTTATATATAGGTATAAAGGAGATGACCAAACTGAACCCGTTTTCATCTTTATTTCATGCCAAGTAGAATCCGTAAAATACAGAGCCTGGAACTTACCAAAGGCCAATTAATGGGGGTCTGGCTGGCGCCCTTCCTACTGCTCTTGGCCAGTGTTCCACTAGTTCAGTGAGGTTCCCGTGCCTTTTCTCTGTCACCCTCATCTCTGTTGCCACCGCCAGGTGTTCCTGCCAACACATCTTTAGTGGCAGGTGTCAAGACCTTCTGACAATTGTCAGAGGGCCAGCATGTATCTCATTCACTGATTGGCTAAGACTCTTGACTTATATTGAGTAAAAGACCATTCGTTTTCTTTTGGAGGGCAGGAGGAGCTCTTCATTTTCCGATACGTGTTACTTCGGGGACTTTTTTTTTTTTTTTTTAACCATTCCTGATATTAGTCTTTTTTGTTTGTTTGTTTTTTAGCTTGTTTATTTTGAGGGGAGGGCAGAGAGAGAGGGAGAGAGAGACTCCCAAGCAGGCTCCATACTGCCAGTGCAGAGCCCAACGCAGGGCTTGAGCCCACAAACCGGTGAGATCATGACCTGAGCTGAAATCAAGACTCAGATATTTGACTGACTGAGCCACCCAGGCGCCCCCTTATATCCGTCTTTAAAATAGAATCACAAGTAGAGTTGTCACGTAGATGTACAAAATACAACTTAATTCTGACTGAATCTCACAAAGCATGATCAGCACATCAAATTAACCTCGCTTATCTACCACTGCCATTCTGTTCCTTGTCTTAGAGCTGTGTAAACTGGAGAACATTCCCACTCACTGCCATTCCCATTTTGCTGCTGTGAAAAAAAACTGGAGGCAAGTTTCAATAACCAGACAGCTGTCATTTAAACAGATGTGTTTTTCTGAGAATATTCAAAATCTCTCATATAACCTCGGCATCCTCAGCAGACTGCTGTTCAGAACTCTTTCCCACCTTCTACATCGTCATTTCTTACGGACGTCAATGGATCAGTGTCTTGTTATCACTTGCCTTATTTTTCAGGTATTGTTTGGGTGCTTGAACGAGGGTCGTTTTCTACAAAGCAAGGTTCATGGGCTTTGTGATAGCAGTTCCCCACCCAGGGCCAGTCTTAGTTCAGATCTGGGATTGTGGCTATATTCTTGGTGGCTGAGGTAACTGAAATGTAAACCCTACATAAATGAGGTAAAACAAAGCCCTGTTACAATATGAATACTATAACAGCAGAAGTTTAAAGATTATACTTCATAATACTAAAAGTTTTATGAAAGTTTGTATGTGTTAATTTTTAAATAGTCTAATGCAAAAGCAAGGAAAAATGACAACAGCTTAAAATCAAAACAGAAATCTGTCATTTACACAATTCTAGCTATAACATCAAGAACCAAAGGGCTATGTAGGTCATATTTGTATGGTCGCTGTTGAATATGAAGCTCTCTCCCTCTCTTTTCTAAGTTTTCCATTAGTTAAATGGGAACAGTAACTCCATTCACCTCCTGAGGATGTTGGAAGGATTCATGAGGCAATGCTTGTGAAGCACTCAAAGTCCTTTCAATGAAAGATCCTATGTAAACACAGCCTTGTACTGTTCTCTCCAACCATAACCACACTCTGCTTGTCAAAAACTCAACCTCTACACCCCAAAAAGGAGTATACATTTCTAGTACTATACTATTTGTAGTTAGCTTCCTCTGAGAAATAGGATGACATAAAGAGATGGACAAAATTAAAAATGTATTTTGGGGTATATGATATCTCATTCAATTTTATTTCTTTCCCTCTACAGATTGCTTACATAAATATTATTTGTAAAATCGAAAGCCTTTTATTTTTTTTTTTATTTTATTTTTTTTTTTTTGAGAGAGAGAGAGACCATGTGAGCAGAGGAGGGGCAGAGAGAGACAGAGGCAAACACAGCATCCGAAGCAGGCTCCAGGCTCCGAGCTGCCAGCACAGAGCCGGACTCAGGGCTCAAACGCATGAACTGTGAGATCACGACCTAAGCCGAAGTCAGATGCTTAACCAACTGAGCCACCCAGGTGCCCCTCAAAAGTTTATTCTTAATTACCACTGTACTTTCACTGTCTCTAATTTTCTATCTGGGGCAGTAACGAATATCACTTAAGAGTGCTTTGGAGGGGTGCCTGGGTGGCTCAGTCAGTTACACATCCAACTCGATACCAGCTTGGGTCACGATCTCACGGTCATGGGCTGGCTGGAGCCCAAAGTGGGGCTCCGTGCTGAGCATGGAGCCTCCTTGGGATTCTCTCTCCCCCTCTGCCTCTGCCTCTTTCTTGCTCCCACACTCTCACTCTCTCAAAATAAATAAATAAACTTAGAAATGAAAACAGTACTTTGGATAACATCGCTATTCTCATTTAGCCGAGAATTATATTTAGTTAATAAAATGAAGCTGGGGTGCATGGGAAAAGAAAAGCTCTACCGTAATATGAGTGAAACTGCCATACCCAGCCTGTATCACTTTAATTGCAGGAGAGAATAGGAGAAAAAGAAACTTATGGTTAGTTCCAGATTCCTGGCCCACAGCTGTGTTTTGAATTGCACCATACATTTGATGTCCCATCATCTGATTACCTGGTCTCCTGGGCCTCTTCTCCACCCTCAGGAATTCTTGACAGCTCTTGCCTATGTCTAAAAGGACATGGCCATTACTCTAAGGGGACACAATTCTGTCCTTGGTTTCAGAAACCTTTTAAAGGAAAATTCAAGGATCTTCTTCCAATGAAAACTGTACTGAGCAACATGGTGTAAATATTCTTTCATCCAAAACACCTTGGTGAAATATTGCCCTATGTATGAAGCTCTCTGCCCCCGAACGTGAAAAGGTGGAAAGATGAAAAGCATTCATGCAAATGTCAGACAAAGTGGTAGTTCACATTCAATCGAATTTATTAATAATTTATGGAACTCAAGTCTGAAGATGTGTGCTTGTTGCTTCAAGCAAAACAAAGAGGATATAGGTAAAGCCCTGCTCTAAAGATTATATTCCATCAGTGCAGGTGGCAGGTAAAATAAGCACACAAGTAAATATAATCAAGAAGATATCAAGGAGAAGTACAAAATGCATTGGGATGGCCAATGAAGACTTTTTGTCTGAGTGAGTTATAAGGAAAATCTTTGAAGTGTACCTTGAAATACAGTTGGAATGTTATAAGGAAAAGAGAGAATAGAAGAGAGAATAGAGATAATAGAAGAGAGAATGATTGAGACAAATGGAAGAAGGAGAAATTTTTACAGAAGATTTGGAGGACAGCACATGGTCAAGTTTACCTGGAGCATGAGCGGCTTACACTGAAGTAGAGGATGATAGACGAATATGGTGGAGGCTAAATTAGGATGTTCCTTGAAGCTCACCATGAGGAAGAAGAACCTATTGCATGGATGCGGGACCCACCGAGGTTTTGGAGCAGGAAAACAGCATGATTCAAACTGTGCTTGAGGGTAACGAATTTGTCTACAGTTGTGTAGACTGATTATAGAAGGGAAGCCCATGTGTGGAGGGACCAGTTAGAAAGCATTTGCAATATTCTAAGCAAGAAATAATAGGAGGCTGGACCCTGGTGTAGCAGTCAGCATGAAAAGGAGATGTCACAGGTGGGATTCCCTGGGAAACACACTGAGACCATAAAATGTTTATGCAGGGACTTCACTGAGGAGTGCTCTCAGGAACATCTTGAAGACAGTGAGGAAGTCAGTAGCGGGCAGAAGGAAGAGGTAAACTAAAATGCAGTCACAGCAGAAGACTGAGCCAATCCCAGCTGAGGTTCTGAAGCTGAGATGGCCCCTTACAGGTCTCTGATTGGGTCTGGGCCATGGGTCTGGGCCATGTGTCCATCAAGTGGATTAGCCATTGAATGTAGGCAAAAGGAAAAAGGTTCGCTGAAGTGAAACGTGTAAGAACAGGCAGGTGATGTGCTGTAAAGGTAGAAGGAGAAAGAAGAGTCAGAGCCAAAGTCAAGGTTAGGAGCACCCAGGAAATACCTAGAAATACAGTGAAAGACCTGGTTTGGAGGTGAAGGTAACAGCTTCACTTGGAGACATACTGGCATATTCTTGTTTTTGGTAACATGGTCATTAAGATCATGCCTTTCAGGCCATAGAGCCTACAGTTCATCATACTTGGGTTCATTCAGGTGCATTATTGAAAAAGAAAAGACAGGGGCGCCTGGGTGGCTCAGTCGGTTAAGCGGCCGACTTCAGCTCAGGTCATGATCTCGTGGTCCGTGAGTTCAAGCCCCGCGTCGGGCTCTGTGCTGACAGCTCAGAGCCTGGAGCCTGTTTCAGATTCTGTGTCTCCCTCTCTCTGACCCTCCCCTGTTCATGCTCTGTCTCTCCCTGTGTCAAAAATAAATAAAACGTTAAAAAAAAAAGAAAAAAGAAAAAGAAAAGACAAAGATAACGAGTTCACATTAACTGCAAAAACAGTACTGGAGAGTACAAAATGTCAGCAGAAGATTCCAGGTGAATACCACATAAAGATTTGAAAAATAAAAATTAAATGATCTCTATTTGTAAATGATATGATGGAATCCCTAGGAAACCATTCAGTGACAAGACAAAGCAATAAAATCCCTAAGATATCAGGATACATAATTAATACATAAAAATCAATGGCCTTCAAATATACAAACCATAACCAATCAGAAAATTTAATGCTTTGGGGCATCTGGATGGCTCAGTCAGTTAAGCATCCAACTTCAGCTCAGGTCACGATCCCATGGTTCGTGGGTTCGAGCCCCACGTTAGGGTCTGTGCTGACAGCTCAGAGCCTCAGCTTGCTTCAGATTCGATGTCTCCCTCTCTCTCTGCCCCTCCCCTGTTTGCACTCTCTCTCTCTCTCAAAAATAAATAAAACATTAAAAAAAGAAGAAAAAAAATTTAATGCATTTGCAAGAGCCACAAAAAGAGATAAAATAATTAGGAGTAAACTTAACACAAGTAATACACTTAAATGAAATTTACATGAGGAAAATTTTAAAGCCTTAAATCCTGAAAGGCATTAAGTTGACTTCAAAAAATGGAAAGATTTCCCTTCCCCTTGGATAGGATGACTCAACATTACAAAGATATTGATCAGTTCTTGAGTTATATAAATATAATGCAATCCCAATAAAAATACCAATAAGCCTTTGCTGGAGTTAGTCAAATTGGTTCTAAAATTTATATTTTCAAAAAAGGCAAGAATAGCTAGAAAAATTCTGACGAAAAAAAAAAGAACAATGTGGGGACAGGGGAGGACTAGCCTTACCAGATTTAAAGCACACTAGAGGGGGACACCTGGGTGGTTCAGTTGGTTAAGCATCCAACTTCAGCTCAGGTCATGATCCCTTGGTTCAAAGGTTTGAGCCCCGCACCGGGCTCTGTGTTGGCAGCTCAGAGCCTGGAGCCTGCTTCGGATTCTGTGTCTCCCTCTCTCTGCCTCTCCCCTGATTGCACTCTCTGTCTCTCCCTCTCTTTCAAAAATAAATAAGCATTAAAAAATAAAATAAAATTTTAAAAAGTACACTCAGATTCTGTGTCTCCCTCTCTCTCTGCCCCTCCCCTGATTGTGCTCTGTGTGTGTGTCTCTCTCTCAAAAATAAATAAACACTAAAAAAAATTTAAAAAGAGGACACTAGAAAGTCTCTATAATTAAAAAATATATATATGATACTCTAATATGCATGGAGAGATAGGCCATGGAATAGAACAAAAAGTGAAACCAAATATATGCCAAGGGAAGGTGACAAATCTTATTAAATGGTGTTGAAGAAAATGTACCTTGTTTGGAATAAGATAAAGTTAGATTTGTACACCAGAAGAACATCAGAATAAACTTCAAATATATTAGAGATTTAAATGTAAAACATGAAATACATGGGTGAATATCTATATAATCTGGTGGGGGAAACTTTCTAATTAAGATTCAAATCCAGACATGAAAAAACACATTGATAAGCATATCTAAATAATTTTTTTTAATAGGGACAGCTGGGTGGCTCAGTGGTCTGATTCTTGGTTTTGGCTCAGTTTATGATCTCACGGTTCACAAATTCAAGCCCTGACATCGGGTTCTGTGCTGACAGCGTAGAGCCTGCTTGGAGTTCTCTCTCTCTCCCTCGCTCTGCACCTCCCCTGCTCACTCTGTCTCTCTCTCTCTCTCTCTAAAAATAAATAAGTAAAAAATAAAATAAAATAAAAATAAATAAACATTTAAATAAAAAAATAACTTGGCCTGGCAAAAGAATCATAAATAAAATTTTAAAACTAACGACAAATTGAGAGAAAATATTTGAAACATGCATCACAAATTAAGATCTAATCTACCTAATATATTAATATCTTTAAAAACACCAGCAGAGAAACAACCCAAAACCTAATGTAAAAATGAACAAAAGACAGACAGTACACACACACACACACACACACACACACAGATAAAAGAACACAAATATATATATATATATAAGTATGTTCAACTTTACTCATAATAAAAGAAATACAAATCAACACTACACTAACTATATCCTGAGATACTTTCTTACCTATCAGATGGGCACAGATTCAAAGCTTGACAATACATTCCTTCACATCTTGCTTTTAAAAATGCAAGATAGTACAAACTCTATGAAGGAGAATTTAGCATTATCTAACAAAACCACATATATGCTTTCCCTTTGATCCAGCAATTCCATTTCGAGGAATCTACCTCAGAGACACATCTTTACAAATCCAAAACAACATATGGACAAGGTTATTCACTGTGAAAATATTTGTATTATCAAAATACTGGGAAATGACCTAAATGCCCAGCTTTAGAAGATATGGGAATAAGCTATGCAACCAGCCACATAATGGAGTATTAAGCAGCTGTAAAAAAAAAAAAAAAAAAAAAGTGAGGAAGATCTCCATGAGTTGTTTTGGACACATTTTTAAGTGCAGAAATAAAGTTGCATAGAGAATATACAGAATGCTACATTTTATGTAAGAAAGACAAACCTGAAATTAATGAAAATAATTACCTGTAGTTGGTGGGCAGGAACAAAGTGTGAAGGCTAAGGATAGAAATGAGACTTCGTTGATATGTATATACATTTTTTTACAAGGTTTTACTTTTGAACCATGTAGATGTTTTATTTATTCAGATAATGAAATTTAATTTGAAAGTGATCAAAGAAAAGCAACTCCTAACGTGGAGCACAAATTGAAATAAATCAACATCATAATGATAATATATCAAAGTGATAAGATAACATGATAAAATTAATTTAAGTAGTTGTTGAAAATAGTACCTCAGCCTGTAGGTGCCCTCTCTTTGAAGTAATTCTTGGGTGCTTGGGTGGCTCAGTCACTGAAGCATCCAACTCTTGATTCTGACTCAGGTCATGATCTCAGAGTTGTAAAATCCAGCCCTGTTGTTGGATTCCACACTGGGCGTGGAGCCTGCTTGAGATTTGCTCTCTCCCTCTGCCCCCCCCCCCCCCCATGCACTCCGGTGGACCCGCTCTCTCTCTCTCTTTTAAAAAATAAATTAGGGGCGCCTGGGTGGCTCAGTCGGTTAAGCGTCCAACTTCAGCTCAGGTCACGATCTCGCGGTCCGTGAGTTCGAGCCCCGCGTCAGGCTCTGGGCTGATGGCCCAGAGCCTGGAGCTTGTTTCCGATTCTGTGTCTCCCTCTCTCTCTGCCCCTCCCCCGTTCATGCTCTGTCTCTCTCTGTCTCAAAAATAAATAAAACGTTAAAAAAAAATTTTTTTTTTAAATAAAATAAATTTAAAAAAAAATTAAATGAAGTAGTTCTCAATAGAGGATAATTTTGACCCCAGGGGACATTTGATGATGTCTGTAGATATTTATTATCACAACTTGGGGGTGAGAAGGGCGTACTGGTATCCAATATCCAGAGGCTAGGGATGGTGCTAAAGTCCCAGAATGCACACAGGACAGCCCCCCAGAACTAATAACTATTCAGCTCAAAATGTCAATAGTATCCAGGTTGACAAACACTATTTTAGTAAGATACAGTCGAAGAACCAAAAAACAAAAAATTATGAAGACTGTTTTTGTTTTTGTTTAAGTTAGTTTTATATAAATTCTAGGTAGTTAACATATAGCGTAATGTTAGTTTCAGGAATAGGTTTGTTGTTGGGAGAAGCACCGATGTGATAATTCTGAAAAGCGTTTGTGAATATCATAGGATGGAGAGAATCAGCAAAAGTATCCATATTGTCAAGAACCCAGGTTCTTGTTGTCGGGGAAAGAAGATAGCAAACATGGAAACAGAGAATCCATGGGATTGCTGAATATGAATTAACAAAAAGGAAAAAATGAAGAGATAGCTCCTGGTTTTTCCCACTGAAAGGGCCTGAGGTAATAACATCTCAGTAGCAGTAAACACACTTGGCACCCATTTCAGTCTCTAAAGGCCGTCATTCACCCACAAGAAACTGCGTTCCCTGGAGAAGCCACCCCGTCGAGCGCTGAGTGACACGGGGGAGCCAGAATACCTAGCTGTGCCAGAATGCCAGGAAGTGCTCCAAGACCAGTGGGGATATATTGAAAGGTCACAAGTGCTATCTTGAAGGAGCTCACATAGGCCAAATTTGGAGCAATGTAAATGTGAAAACTAATAACAGTGATAATGGATTATAGTACATTGAAGCACAAAAGAAACCATGAGTCCACAGTGTTAACTCAAAAAAATGGGAGAGTAATAAAACCTCATATACATTATATTATATTTATTATATTATATTATATTATATTTATTATATTATATTATATTATATTATATTATATTATATTTATTATATTTATTATATTATATTTATTTTATTTATATTTATTTTTTATTTTATATTACATTACATTACATTACATTACATTACATTACATTACATATAGCAGAAGTAGATGTTAACACCTTCAGGGAAGGTAAGAGGTCCAAACATTCTCAAAATACTACTCCACATATTACTTGCTAGTTACAAAAGGAAAAAGTTCCCTTTGCTTTTGTGAAATCTGGCACACTTCAACTTAATCAAAGAATCAAGCTTCACATAACCAGTGTTGGGGCAAAGTGACTTTACGGGCCTCTTGATGTGATGCAAAGGGAAGTAAACAGCCTCACGTATGTATATACTCACAGGACCCTCCCCCAACCCTGCCCGGCCACAGGCCGTGTAATGCAGGAGAATGGGCTCTGGGTCAGGCAAACTTTGGCACCCACCCCAAAGGAGGAAATAATCAAAAGAATTTTAAAAGACTAAAGGGACATGAAATATTATGCATGATTTGTCATTGGTTCCTGGAATTTTAAAAATAACCTTAAAAGACATTATTGGGATAACAGGCAATATGAATATGGATTAATTGTCAAATACTATTATTTTATTAGTGGTAAATTTATTTTTTACGATAATGTATTGTCATTATGAAGAAAAGCATTCTTGTTCTTAAAAAACACATGCCTGGCTGTCTCAGTCGGTAGAGCATGTGATTCTTGATCTTGGGGTTGTGAGATCAAGCCCCATTTTGGGGGTAGAGCCTACTTTTAAAAATAATAAAGTATTTAAGGATGAATTGTCATGATGTCTGCAACCTGCTTTCAGGAGTTCCTAGAAAGAGAGAGAGACAGAAAGAGAAAGTAGATGTAGCAGAATTTCGACAATTGGTGCATCTAGGTAAGAGATCTACTTTGTCAACTTGTCTACAAATTTTGAAGTGGCTCATTAAAAAAAAAAAAATGATGGAAAAAGGCCTGTTTAAATCCATGAGTTGGTCAAGAACCAATACACTAATTGAGGGATACCTGGGTGGCTCAGTAGGTTGAGTGTCCAACTTTGGTTCATGTCATGATCTCATGGCTCATGAGTTCAAGCCCCACATCGGGCTATGTGCTGACAGCTCAGAGCCTGGAGCTTGCTTCAGATTTTGTGTCTCCCCCTCTGTCTGCCCCTCCCTCACTTGCACTCTGTCTCTCTCTGTCTCTCTCTGTCTCTCTCTCAAAAATAAATAAACATTAGAAGAAAATTTTTTTAAAGTACACTATTTGAAAATTGGTAAAGGGAAGAAATCAAGCATTTATTCTGCTTCCCCTAAAAGAACTGTAACTAGTTGTAAATAAATAGTTAATTAGGGAAGTCTCTCTACATAGAAGACTTCTGTATCATAAATGGAGTAGCACCATTGACAACCCCGAATGAATTGATGAATCTAGGCATAATTATCAATGACTTCCAACATGCCGAAAAGAGAATTATAAGAAAGTGTGTACCTACTGCAGGAAATAGACACCACCATCTATGAAGTAGTCTTACCAAAAACAACAACAACAACAACAACAACAACAACAACAATAACCAACCCTGAATCTGATCAGCTTCTAGATCTATCAATACATAGGAAAAACAAGGGACAGAGGGAATAAGTACACATTACCACAAAGATGCAATCAGCCACATGGGGAAGAGTTTCCTGAGAAAGCAACATGACAAACAACTCAGTTCTGTCCCAAATTGCTAGAGGGAACATTGTGGAGAAGGAGAGCTACAGATTAAAGGAAGCTAAGTGACATTCCAACTTATTGCAATTTATGGACCTTAATTTATAGTTCTAATTTGTAAGAACTTATGGGGAAAAAGTGTATGAGAAACAATTCGAAAATGTAAACATTGCTGGGATATTCAACAATGTTAAGGAATGATTTGTATTATTGGGGGACATAATAATGGTATTTCGATTATGTGTTCTCGAAGAGTTATTATCTCGGGACACCTGGGTGGCTCCATTGGCTAAGTGTCTGACTTTGGCTCAGGTCATGATCTTGCAGTTCCTGGGTTTAAGCCCTGTGCCGGCTTCTGGGCTGGTGGTGTGGAGCCTGCTTGGGATTCTCTTTCCCTCTCTTTCTCTGCCCCTTACCCACTTGTGTGTGCTCTCTCTCTCTCTCTCAAAAACAAAAATAAATAAACTTTTAAAATATTTAATAAATTAATAAATAAATAAATAGTTTTAGTTTTGAGAGCTATACCCTGAAATACTTACGGATGAAATCATGTAATATGCTGGGAATTTACTTCATAATAATACAAAAAGATGTGTAGATGGAACAAAAGGGTCTGTGAGTCAGTATTCGTTGAAGGCAGGTGAAATACATGGAGGTTCGTTATATTAATTTATTTACTTTCAAAAACAATCAGGTATTTGAATTTTTTCTGAAATAAAATATTAATGGAAAGAAAAAAACAAAGACAGTGTTGGAGAAAGAAAGTAGAAGGAGGCAAGTACTCTGCCATTTTCTTCTGCATTTACTGAACTCTTACCATGGATCACCTTAAACCCAGATCTCGCCTCCTTTTTTCAGATCCATTCTTTAAAGCCGGATACTGTTCCCGACCTTCATTTCTTCATATTATATCAGAAGCCCCTCATATTAGACCCACGGAACTTTGATATCAGTAGTTAGAACAATCAGGAACACCTGGGTGGTTCCGTCGGTTAAGCGTCCAGCTCCAGCTCAGGTCAAGATCTCAACAGTTTATGAATTCAAGCCCCGCATCAGGCTCTCTGCGGTCAGCGCAGAGCCTGCTTCACATCCTGTCTCCTCCTCTCCCTGCACCTCCTCTGCTCACATTCTCTCTCTCTCTCTCTCAAAAATAAATAAACATTAAAAAAAAGAGAAGAAGAGTAATGCGTAATAGCAAAAGAATGAGAATGTTATAGTATATTTGTTGAGGGGTAGGGAGTAGGAGGTGGCAGTGTTCATTCTGAAAGGCAAAGGAGAAAAGACTAAGAGTTATCAACTGGAGTAGAGCCATAGATAGACTGGGCAATAATGCCTTGGGAGGGCACAGGCTGAAGGGGTGCTAGAGACTCGCATGAATTAAAATAGCTGAGACCAAAAATTGCACTCATGATGATATTAGGGCCAAGCCAGAGAGGAGATCCCGTACGTAGTCAAAAGGGTAAGAACACTGCTTCAAAAGTATCCCTCATAGCCTTATCAGTTTTTCTTGCCTATAGCACAGGGAAATGCAATACTATTTCTTTTACCTTAAAAATTGAGAAATCTATAAGTAATAGCTTCGACCCTTTAACCTCAACATTGATCAACACGAAAGACTCTAAATTGTTCCTTCGTTCATCAATGACTAGAAATGACATCATCTACTCTTACCTGTACTGCCGAGCTTCCAGAGTTTGAATCACTGTGGTAAGTGATGTTACTTCTCAAAACGATTATGGTCATTCCTACAAATGCAAAGTATTCTTACCTGTTTTCAACAGACTCACTGTTTCAGAAATGTTCAATAAATCATTTATAGCTGTTCTCGGCCCTTCGGGCTGGTAAATAATTAAATTATTTAAGGCAAGACTACATACATTATGGATCTCCTGATGGATGCGTGTGACAGTCGCAATGACAGTCTAGTCAAAAAAAAAAAAAAAATTTCCTCAATCTGATCAAGTGTCTAGATCTAGCTACCCCTTTCTAGAAAATGCAAGTTCAAAGGAACATGATAACTTATGTTCCTGAAATGACATCTGTTGTATCTGCATGGTGGAAATACTACATAATGGTGTCTACTGGGCATCTCTTCTCACTCCATTTCCTGTGACTTCGTGTAGACAGCTTGAAATTGGCCATGGTGGGAGTACCTACACCACAGAAAGTGACAAGTGCTACAAACTAAGGCTTCCATTTCCTAAGAGTCCATCGTTAAACAGTGATGGATACACCACTGCCTCAGCCAATTCCTTAAAATGCTCATTGTCAACCCAACTTATGGGAAAGAATGGCAGAGGGGAAGTCAGAGAGGAATGTAGCAGTGGTCTTAACTGACTGCAGTTAAAACACCTTATTTTCCAATTTTACAAAGACATACGGCCACTGCTAACCCCCCTCCTAGAACTACAGAGTGAGTGGTCCTAAAGCATAATTTTCATCCATTTCTTGATCTACTTAGCTGATTCTATAAAGTCATTCGAGTCTTTTTCAAATGTCACCTCATCAGAAAATCTTCTCTAACCACTGTAGTCGACCACCCTCTTTGTCGTTCTCTACCCCAAATACCTAGCATTACATTATCTATTCATAATGAACTTAAGCTTTAGGAACACAGATTCTGTTCTTTTTTGCTCAATGCAGTATCCCTAGAAAGTTCTCCCATTTACTTTTCTGCCCTAAAAATGGTCAAGGTCAGGTTCTGATAAAGGTCCATCTTTTTTTCCTTTCTTGGAGACTTATAAACAAAGATGGAGAACAAAACATGTAAGAAAAGAGGAGGGTCATCAGGTTTGACATAACTAACGTCATCAAAGAAGAACCACGTCAGAAAAAGTAAACAAAACACAAAAGCATGAAGCCAACAAAACTATCTAATTCATAATATACTGAAGATAAGTAGGCAGAGAGCAAAGGAAACTTTCTGGAGTTTAGTCTTCTCAGTATTCTACAGTTAAGCAGCTAGAATTTTTTTTTTTTTTAAGTGGCATCCTATTCATCCTTTACAAAAATAGTGGGCTTCTAATAAGAAACTGCTTTTTATTTTCTCCAGATATAGAACACAGCTTCCACGTTAGCATAGTTATTCTCTATGAGAGCAGGTCATTTTTCATACAGTGTTGGGCACTGAGTAAAGACAGGAGTGCTGTTAACTTATTCCAGGCATAAGAGACTCTGCACATGCACAGGTAGATGGGGAAACAAGATTTAGTGCCCATTCCTACCATAATGCCTAAGAGGTAAAGGCTGTTCTCGGAGTTAAAATCATCCTTCTCGTTTCATGAACGGAAACTCATGAGGTCAGAAGAATCTGGGTGGTGTTTTCCCTCTCTTCCTTGCAGACAACAGCAATACAGAACAGCCCCAGCTGGCCTTAGAATCAGCAAAAGGTCAACACTAATCTCCCCAGCTCCCCACCCCTCTGTACACCCCACCACCCTGCCCCATAAGTTCTTTTTCCAATGGCACTTCCTGTAAGATGTCGCTTTCAAAAAGAATTCTACAGATTAAACATTTGGACCGATAGCTTCCTAATTAACCCAAGTGTAAGAAAGTCTAGACCATCTTGGAGTTTCTGCCCTGGAAGCTACAGGAAGCTGGAGTGGGTGTAAATCTCCATGAGAAAACTACTGTGGTTCGAGGGTGTCACTCAGAAAGATGCCCCCATATGATGCTGGGTCAATGTTTTTCCCACCGTAGACTGGACTGGCAATCGCAGACCTAAAAAGCTGTACGGCTACCATTGCCCTCAGAGGTCAAATGTCATATAACATGTTACACAACAGAAATTAGGAATCTTCAAACGAGAGGTTTTCTCAAAAAACCACAGATATCATGAGTATATGCCTGGTTGATGGGCATGAAATTGTACTATATTTCTTTCCCAAGTACATTTGTTTCCTTAACAGGCAAAATTTCTTTAATTAAAAAAAAAAAAAAAAACTTTCCAAGGCGTTTATTGATCCTTCATCGTGAACATTGATATTAGTGGTTGAGAATAAAATTTGAGCATTTAAGGAGAGAAAAAAAATCACTAGGCAAGCTAATCTTATGCCAAGCCTACAGCCAGCTAATTGAATTTTAAGTACAGTAGTGAGTTCCTCTTTCATCACACCACTAATATATTTCACTGAATATAGAAATAATTTTTCACTGTATCTTTTAAAAACACAGAAATAGACAACATTATGGCTCACAGACAGACTAAGGGAAGGCTTCTCCTGGGTTTTTGTTCTCCACCTTTCTTTATAAGTCTACAAGAAAGGAAAAAAGATGGACTTTTATCAGAACCTGACCTTGACCATTTTTAGGGCAGAAAAATAAACGGGAGAACTTTCTAGAAGGCATCATTAATACTCAGTAAAACAAATTCATTTTAAGAGATGAGAGTCAACTTCATCTAACGAGCCAATAATGAAGAAAATTTCTTCTAGGACTATTTGCCTGAGGGGTTTAAGGCTTTGTTATCGGAAAATAAGAAATTTTAGATTCTGAGAAAGGCCGCTTGGCTCAGCATGGCTGATCCCTTCAAATTCCTTGATTCCAGCTCCCTGTAGTTTCTCAGTTTACAAATCCATCTAGTCATCATTTTGGAAAAATAAAATGATGCTTCTAGCTTCTCTAGAATTTTTTGGCAACTGCTTGTTCGTGACATTTACCCTTCAGGTGAGAGCGTTTTTGACAGTAGCATCTTTTTTCTCCTACTGTCCTATTTGTATAAGGTCAGATTGGCCTCTATACCGTGAGCATGAAGAGCTTAATTGGAACAACATTATTATCCTTCACAATTTACAGAAATATATTTGGCCTCTGTGAAGTGTCATTTTCCTCAGAGAGAATAAGCTGTTTCCTTATTAAGCCCTTTGGAAAAACAGAAATAGTTCTTCTGAAAGCTTTGGTGTCGGCAAGCCATTCCATCATGTTGCTCTTAAAGTAAAAGAACAGAAGAAGCATAATGTCTTGAAATTTTCTTCTAAAATGTCCACAAGTGAAAATCTGAAAAAACAAAAACAAAAACAAAAACAAAAACAAACAAATCACTGAGTCAGTCTTAGTGTAGGTTTCAGAGGAAGAATCCCATTGAACCCACACGGGAAGGGATTTGGTTTTATAAGCAGGCAGGATCTACCTCTCATGTGATCTCCAGGTATGAATCTATCTTGGCCCTTTGTAAACCCGATGTCATCCACACCTCTGCTCTTCAGCTCCCTTTTTTTATGCAAGGATGGCACCACTTCTAGGCAGCCACGTTTCTTGACTCTTCCCCTCGAAATTTTAGCCAGAAAGACTACCACCAGAAATTCCACCTCCCCAAGATCAAAATTAATGGGACCGTTTGCTTTTTTAATTCCTTTCATTATTCCCCTGTTCAGAGTCTTCTCAATGATTTTTCCATCTATCACTTCACTTCAACATCAGAGTCTCTCAGCACGCACCCAGCTACTCCACTCTCCCTCAGTTTCCCCATTTTTTTCCCTGAATGGTATTACCGTTCTCTTACCTTTTTGGTCTAGCTACTTTCCCGGCCTCTTCTCCTGTCTTCTAGGCGCAGTATCTTGTCGACCTGTCCTCCCCAACATCGGTCGGTCTCCCCTTTCCTCCATGTTTCTGCGACCATTGCCTAGGATCCTTCGCTTACTGGAAAATCCTAATTCGTGATATTCTGTATACCTGTATCCACACCCCCAACCCATCCTTGTTCAGTCCATCATACACCTCGTGGCCATCTCTATCTTCCTAAAATTCCATTTTCAATATTTTGTCCTCTGGTCTCATCTTTTCCAGGCCCCTCCACCCACATTTAATAATCTACACTGAAACATCTATTGGCTGAGTACCTGCCACAATCATCCTAGGGCCTAGGCAAATTGCTGTACATACACTATATTTAATCCTCCTACAACCCTCAGAGTTAAGCTTTGTTATTCCCATTTTTATCAGAGAGAACGCGGAGCCTTGACGTGGGTAAGCAACTCTTCCCACGACGACTAGAGCTGAATGAGAACACTCTTCAGTTTGCCTTCCAAACCCGTGCTTTGCCCTGATCACAAAGGTCTCTGGTTGCCTAACGGGTCTGTCCAAACTCTCCCAACCTGCAATTTTAACAGCCTCATGACTGGACCCACTGGATCCACCTGATCACTGCAAACCTTGTGTTCCAAAGGATGGTGATTAAGGTCGTGTACTCTGGAAGCAGCTTGTCTGGGTTCAGGCCTTGGTTCCATAGCTCACCGAGTGAGCTAGCCCTCCTTTACCTCTGTGTACCTCCACTTTCTCATAAATTCTACAGCACTGGTCTCAGAGAAATGTGAGCTTAAATGAGACATTGCCTCTCTTTACATGATCCCGTGTTTCTGCTGCCAAGAATGATCTTTCCTCTCCTTTTAACTTATAAAGTTAAAGTTAACTTATAAAGTTAACGAGCCCTCAGCAATTAATTTCATTTTCATGGTATTTTCTGTAGCTAAAGTTCCCTAGTTTCAACTACGGGGTCTCACAAATATATCTAGACTACGTCACATTATCTTGCTCTTGATTACATATGACCTTGTGTTGTTCTTTTGTTCTTTCTTCTACAGTGTTTTTTTCTCTTCCCAAAATGATTATAAATTTCAAAGGATGCACACATTATTTCCTGTGTGCCTCACAAGAAGAACTTAATACTGTCCTGAGCGCAAAATGCTTTGCCCGAAGCTGAGAACCTCAGATTTACATTTCATAAATTATTACTTACTGACCATAATATCAGCCACATTTTATTCTTTCTTCTCTTTGCTGTGGTCAAATTCCTCCTCTAAGATTCTAATCATCTCCAGCCTCCATCCTAATACCCCACCCCCACTGCCTTAGTAATAGGCTCACTCATTCATGACCAGGAAAAGGGACTGAAGGCGGGCCAGTGTGACTGAAACAGGGGCAGGTGAGAGGACACAGAGCAAGACTCAGCCTGAGAGGAAGGCAGAGCCAGAAGAGGCAGGGCCCATCAGTTTCCCCGTCCTATTTTAAGACAGAGCATAGGGGCGGAAAGCACTCATTCTAGAGCTGGGCTACTGGGCTCTGAATCCTGACTATGTGACTGTGGGCTGATCACTCCTCTTCTGAGCCTCAGTGTTCTTACCTATGAAAATAATTATGAAGTTAGTGTGGCTGCCTGATTCCCTAAGAAACAGATTCTCAGAAAGAAATTTATGTAGGGAGTTCTCTCAGGAAAAATATCAGAGGGGCAGTGAGGGAAGCCAGTTTGAGGAGGCGGATGAAGTGGACGGGTGATACGGTTGCAAAAGAGCCTCACCTGCTCCCACACAGAGCTCAGAAGCCAGAATGGCCCTGCAGACATCCCCTGAATTGAGGCAAGTCAACCGGACCTTTGCACCCCCAAAACTGACCAATCTCAGGAGGCAGGCTATCCCCGGGAAGGTAGGCAACCTTGAGCGGGGCAGCTCCTTTCTGCCAAGGGCAATTTCCAGGGAGGGATTTAGCCAGAAGCTGTCCGCAGACTACACCTCAGGAAATGAGAGAACAAATGCCTTGTCCTGTAGGAGACATCTGTTTGACACACCACAGCATCCACTACAGTTGGTATAAAGATTAAAGGAATTAATATCTGCAAATCACTTAGAGTGGTATCGGACACATTTTAGCCCAAGGTAAGCATTAGCTATTACATCAGTTTCATTGCCCAGAAGGTCTCTTTGCTTTCCCTAAAGGTTCCCTGGCTAAAATTTTAAAAGAAAGGTGACAGGTTTTGGGTTTGTTTTTTTTTTATTATTTCAATACCCTAAGCAGCTAAACTCTATAAATATTTATGTGTTTTTTTTATTATTTATGGGTTTGCTTCTATCTATTACATAAGGCCGTGGCTTGTTGGACTTTCAAAATGTTTATTTCCATACTGTCTGTCACAGATTAAAGCAAATAGAGGAGGACAGTGTCTTCTTAACTAAACATGGTCATCCCTAAACACATACCGAAGCAACTGATGGTTATTTAAAGAGTAAATTAATACAGATAGCCTTGAAGAGAAAGATGAAATTTTTAAAACAATGCCAACTTAGGGGCAAACTTAAATGTTAATGCCAGGGGGACTAGAACTTGGCAAATCTCTGAATGGATACCCTTCAGCTACACTCTGAGACTTCCCCCTCTTCCTGAGGCACTGGTTTTTTTCCTCCGGAGCCCCAGACACCCAAAAACCAAAGTTGGGGGACCCTGGTGCTGTTACTGCAGGGAGACTGATATATATATGTAGCTGCCAAAAATGAAACTTAGCAAAAATTGAAAGTATAGATCACCATATATACCAACTAGCCCTCAAAATAATGTAATGCTCTGAGGTGCTCTCGGGTGGCTCAGTCAGTTGGGCATCCTCCTCTTGATTGCGGCTCAGGTCATGATCTCATGGTTCGTGGGATTCGAGCCCCATGTCAGGCCCTGCACTGACAGCACAGAGCCTGCTTGGGATTCTTTCTTTCCCTCTCTCTCTACCCTTCCCCTACTCGCACACACACTCTCTCTCTCTCTCAAAATAAGTATTTTAAAAAATATAGTGTAATGCTCTGATTCACAATGTGTAAACTTATTTAATAGATTACTGAATATATAGTTTTCTATCACCAGGAATTTCCTTCATCAATGTCTAACAACTGTACAACTATTATATATTTCATGGTAAAAAAAATTTAAAAAAAGACATTCCAATACCCAATTCCTATAGCTTTGGGTTCTTCTTAATCCCCAACACCATGTGTTTTTTTTTAACTGAAAGGCATCAGAGATATGGATTTCTCCTTAAGGTTAGGAAAAATATCTTATTTATCTATGTATTCCTACAGCGCCCTTTAGACAGTAGAAAGAGCAAAAGAAAAATCATCATTTTACCAATATGAATTGCATACACTGAGCTAGGTGTTAGAAATATAATCCTGAACTAATATATAAATCAATTCTCTACTCACATGTAGATAACAATCTAGTAGAAGAAACAAACCATTAAAGAAATAGATCTCTTACATTTTTGATAAATGGTATTAAGGAAAAATAAGGGTGTGATGAGTGATTATTTTAGGGGAAGCTGTTTCAGACTGGGTGGGCAAGAGGAAAGAGGGAGATACCAGAAAGGAAGCGGAGTTTGAGCTGAGATGGAAAGAATGAGCAGAAGTTAGTCAACAAGACATTGGGTGGAGGATTCCAGGCAGAGGGTACACGGCATGTAAGGAAATGCAGGAAATCGTCAGTGTTACCATTGGCAGAGAGACAGGATGATACGCAATTTAGAATGCAAGTCAGGGATAGATCTGACTGAAAGCTGAACATGCAAGTTTTTAAAAATGTGCTTACTTCAAAAACAATGATAAGAAAACACACTTTTGGCTTGACAGTGAAATATTTATCTCACCAAGGATCAATCATCATGGGTGAAGAAGGCAGTGGCCATCCTCCGGGAGCTTACGGTTGGTTCAGCCAGAAGGGGAAGTCAACAGACAGTTACATGAAGAGGGACAAGTGCTGGGGATGGGGACTAGGACAGAGAGACAAGACAACCCAGAAGGGGCCATTAAATTCCAAGAGGGCCTCCTGACAGGAAAGAGCATATAATGGAACACGTGCTCTACGGTAACCGCTACAAAAGCAGGCTGAGCCAAAAGCTCAAGATCCCTCATGGGAGAGGATTAGATGGCCTGCAAATGTAGGGGGGCCCTGAAAAGGGGCCCTGATCGAGGAGAAGAGCCTTGAAAGAGGACAGAATATGAGGGGACATTTGAAGAAGAGGGCCATTTAAGCCTTCAAGGGTTTTGTTTTGTTTTGTTTTTTTCTTAAAGAAGCAAAATAAATTGAATTCTATTTAAAATTAAATTGACACGTTAAATTCACTTTCGAATGTCCCCTCTCTGTAAAGACAGCTTGCCTTCTATTCCTTTCTAATCTTATATTCTAATCAACTTGTTCCTGCTGCTCATAAATAAATAAATAAATAAATAAATAAATAAATAAAACAAAACCGACACATTAAAAGCAAACAATCCCATACTACTTTAACAGCAAATCCATGTAATTTGGTATCATTTCTCTTAATCATTCACAATTCGCTGCTCTTCTCAACTCAGTGATAGTGTGTTTTCTTTTACGTTAACTCCATTGTTTATGTTTCCATCCAACTTCTCCTTACATTTAGCAGAATTCATCTGTCAAATCCCAAGAGAGCCGGTTTTACATGTGGACCTTATCATATGTACCCCACACATTTTTTAAGTAATACTAATAACTAATAATGGAAACCACACTATCTCAGCATTTCCTGAGTGCTGCGGCTTGGATAGTAGACTCTTTACAGTCTCTTGGCGTTTTCGATGGCATTCGTTTTGGGGTTTTGTTTGTTATCTCTTCAGCCAGGACCTTCAGTACTCCCTCTTCCTTAATCAGCTCAACTGTTGAATGGTAAAGGCCTCTTTTCCTTGGGGAACTAGAACATTGTAACATAATGTTTCCACCATTCCCAACAAAAGACTGTGTCACCTGACTCCACAGCCTGTTGGCCCTAAGTAGTTGAGTTTAAGTTCTGATGCCACATACTTGAGTAAGAGAGGAACCCCAAGTAAGAGAAGAACAAAAGGCTGGGAGGTAAGAAGCAGGAAACCAGAGGCAGGAAGCCAAAGATAAAGAACAAAAGAAAGAGGGAACAGTTTACTACCGAAAACAGTAGGAAGAGAATGTCAAGGAACCTGAATGCCTTCTCTTTCAGGTTAAGTTGCCAGAGTTTCTAAAGTCAGAACAATCTTTGCAGCTATTTCTTTAAAATTGTGGTCACATTTTATAATGATCAGGTATTCCCAGGCATCTAAATGTCTTGCATACGTTAGTAGATCAATTCAGTTCTAATCACAGCTCCAAATACATGTGTGACTCAATGAATATTACTCAGTGGGCTTGTACTAAAAGCAAATCTTTCTCCTGAAGCACCCCATATATTTTACGGTGATTAATCAACCTGCAAGGTAAGTAAAGGTACAGAAATTGCTGCTATCTGCACTTTGAATTCAAGGAAAGTGCTAGAGAAATGTTTTTTAATGTCTAAGGTCAAACATCCAATCAAGGGCAATGCCTAGACCAGCTGCCATACCTTGCCCTGTGGATTCAACCTGCTTTCCCTCCCTGGATCACGAGGGGTTGTTAATTTAAATAAAGCTATCCTTTAGCCATAAAACAAACAAAGGAGCGTTCTTTTGTGATGGGTACTTTTTTTTTTCCTTAAAAAAACATCCTTTGAAGAAGATATCTATTTACCCTATACATAACAGAATGTAGTAAAACATAACATCTCTCTGACTTCCTTCTGCTAACAGTGAAATACCTAGTGGGCATTGCCCAGAAGAAGAACCGTCAGCCTCCACTGGGGTATTACCTACTATTTATTTGAAAAATAATTTTTATTTGGATTCATGCTTCCCTTCATGCTTTCAACAGATCTCTATCCGAGAAGTTAATTTGCAGAAATTACCACACATGCAACAGATTTCCACGCTGTGTTTGCCTCTGTTTGCCTCTGGTAAAGTAACTCAACTTTTTGTATTTCAAATGTGGTCTCCTGGTCTCTCTAAGATGTTCTTGGGGACCCTGAACAATACACGAGCTCCTGCTACTGCTCACAAAGGCACAGCGGTGGCTTTCAAATGGAGTCATTCCGTTAAACCCCGAGCATAACAATTGGAAGTGGAGGACCCACTCTCCAGCTGGTGCTAAATCGCGCAAGGTATTATCAAATCCTTTCCCCAAGGCTGGCATCTTCCCTTCTATTCACTAAATCCCTCTGCAGCCTCCAAATACTCCAGGGTTCAATCCTTGCGTGGTGAGCATTGACAATCACCCTATCCTTTCCGGAGGGGGTGTGCACACACAGTGGAGGGGGCTCAAAGCTGTCAGCAACCTAGACAATCTCTATTAAGCCTTGCTTCCCTGCGACAATCAAGCCTGATAACATTTGCCCCCCTCCCGTAACACAACATGAAAGTACTTTACTTTACATAATCATTGAACGTACGGGGCCAGACAATTCAGAAATCAAAACCCTGCGTTTTACAAACGAGAGAGGAGTTCCTAAGAGCTAAAGTGACTTGTCCACTGTTACATCAACAAATGACGCCCCAGGCGGGACTTGAACCCCGGGGTCCTGGCTCCAGGCTGCCTCACACTGGATCATATTTCCTACGCTCTATGGTATGGGAGCACAGGAACCATGCCTCCTAGTTCATTGGTCACTACATATCTAGCTCTTAGCACAGTGCCTAAGGCCTAGCATCGGTGGGAGGAGGGGGTGAAGAAATGTTGAATGGTTGGGTCCCAAATCTAACTATTTTTTTTAGTCTTAACTATTTTAGCTTATGTAGCTGTAAGAATGGCGTTATGGTGGAAAAAAGATAGATGAAAGGACCACCAGAAAACAGGGAGAATAGGATGTGGGGTTTACAGAGAAGGACGGAAATATTAGACGTTTATAACTGAAGGGCCACCTGGATGGCTCAGTCGGTTGAGCGTTCGACTTCGGCTCAGGTCATGATCTCTCGGTTTGTGAGTTAGAGCCCTGCATTGGGCTCTGTGCTGATGGCTCGGAGCCCGGAGCCTGCTTTGGATTCTGTGTCTCCCTCTCTCTCTGCCCCTCCCCCACTCACGCTCTGTCTCTATCAAAAAATGAAGAAACATTAAAAAGATTTTTTTTTGAAGTTTATAACTGAAAAAAGAACATCAAGGTAGGATGTCTACCCCAGAGTGCATCTCTCTGAAGCCCAGGTCCCAAAGAAGTTGTGTAGTGTATGAAGGGTACCCAAGGGATCCAGGACAGAGCAGCCGATGTCCTCCTTTCCCTACCAAGAGAATAGCCAAAACTATAGAGCAGGTTTTTAATATTTATTTATTTTTGAGAGAGACAGAGACAGAATGCGAGTGGGTTAGGGGCAGAGACAGAGGGAGACTCAGAATCCAAAGCAGGCTCCAGGCTCTGAGCTGTCAGCACAGAGCCCGACACGGAGCTCCAACTCACAGACCGTGAGATCATGACCTGAGCTGAAGTCGGACGCTCACCCAACTGAGCCACCCAGGCGCCCGGGGCAGGGATTCTTCTAAGAGCTCACTGCCAAGTGCTGACCCACACACCCCGCCCTCCCCATGACGTGTGCAGTGATGATCCTGAATCCAGTCTCCTCGGCCCCTTCCAGGGATGTCACCCAGAGTCCAACTTACATCAGATTCCACTGCAGGGTGTGGAGGGGAGGGATGCACATAGCAGCTCACTTCATAAGGATCTAGAGTTCCTCCACTGTGCTGCCATGTTCTGCCTCTGGCATCGCAACAGCCCCTGCCCCTTTCTCTACTTGTCACCATGATGTACTGGTAGACATCATGAGATTATTCACTTACACCCCATAATAATCTCTTACACCCCATAATCTCCCACACAGTCGGTATGGTTTAGCCATTTAAATACTAACATGGGGCGCCTGGGTGGCTCAGTCAGTCAAGCGTCTGACTCTTGATTTCAACTCAGGTCACCAGGGTCATGGGATCAAGCCCCACATCAGGCTCTGCACTGAATGTGAAGCTTGCTTGAGATTCTCCCTCTCTCTCTTTCTCTCTCTCTCTCTCCCTCCCTCTCTCTCTCTCTGCCTCTTTCCCTCACTCATGCTCTCTCTATCTCTAAAACTGAAAAAATTTTTCAATGGTTACTTATTTAGTTTGGAGAGAGAGAGAGAGAGAGAGCATGTACACAAGTGGGGAGGGGCAGAGAGAGAAAATTCCAAGCAGGCTACAAGCTGTCAGCACAGATCCCCATGTGGGGCTCAAACTCATGAACTTTGAGATCACTACATGAGCCAATGTCAGATGCTTAACCAACTGAGCCACCCAGGCACCCCCCCCCAAAAAAAAATGTTTTTAATAAATAAAATACGAGTGTATCTCAAGTATTTGTTTTCTGGCTCAACACTCTCTGGACTTTCAACTGCATGACTTAAAGGCACTTCATAAGCAAAATTTTCAAATCTTAAGCGATTTGAAAAATGATTATTTGTGGATTCCAAACTGCAAGTTTTTCTATTTGCTAAATTTGTCTATAACCCCCAAATCAATACACACAATGTACTCAAGGTCTATCACAGACACGTGCAGAATGGAGAAAAATTTGAGGTGTTGGACCCATACATTCCCAGTGAGGTAGAATGAGGCAGTGTTCACACCACCATGTGCTAAACAAGGACTCTTTATGCAGTCTATTTGGTGGCACCTTTTTCCCATTTTTGTGTGTTTTGTTGGGGATTTCACTCTTAAAACGAACACCCCAAGCATACTGTTGAAGTGTTACTTAGTGCTACTAAGCCTAAGACCGCAGTGTGCCTTACAGAGAAAACACAGGTATCTGTAAGCTTTCTTCGGCCATGAGCTACAGTGTTACTGTTAATGAATCAACAATATATACTGAATTAGGGTCTGTGATGGCTAATTTCATGAGTCAATTTGACTGCACTCTGGGGTGCCCAGATTAAACATTAATTCTGGGCGTGTCCGTGAGGGCCTTCAGGATGAGATTAGCATTTGCTTTCTTAGACTCAGTAGAACCATTGCCTTCCCCAACAAAGGTGGGGGGGAGGGGGGGAGAGGTACCATCCAATCCCTTGAAGGCCTGAATGGAACAAAAGGCAGAAGAAGGAGGAATTTGGCACTTTTCCCCCTGGCCTGACATTTGAGGTAGGTCTTCTGCTGGGCTGGAATTTACCCCGTAGGTTCCCCTGGTTCTTAGGCCTTCAGACTCACGCTAGAATTACACCACTAGCTTTTCTGAGTCTCCAGCTTGCAGATGGCCAATCGTGAGACAACCTCTATAACCAGGTGAGCCATAATAAATCTCCTTTTATTTATCTCTGACTCTGTCTCTCTCGATATATATATATAGCTTTGCATTTACACTTACACATATATTCCACTGCTAATATAGAGAGATTATATAAATATATCGATATTTTATTGGTTGGGTTTCTTTGGAGAACCCTAACTAATACAGTGGTTTTAAACAGAAACACACAAAAAAGCAAGATTAGATGTTAACCCATTGATGAAAATGTGACCAGTGGCTTCCAGGAGCCTAACCCTGTATTTCCCCTTTATAGAACATAAGTGCCATAAACACAGAGAATTGACTGTACTTACCTCTTCAGTTCATCTTAAGTCTCCATCTTATCCCCAAGCTCAGATAATGTCCCGGAAACCTGGGAGTTAGCCTAGGAATGGATGAGTCCATTCATACTCAGCCAGCCCTCAGCCTCAATAAGCACACTCCGTCCTCCTCAGTCCCACTACCTGGGGTCAGGTGCTCCCCACCTGGCACCAAAATGATCACATGGGCTCCTAACTGCTCTTCCTACTTCTTCTTTTCTGCCCATGTGACTTGGCTGTGACTGACTCTCCCCTGCCTGAAGCCCCACCTTTGAGATCTAACCAGCCACACCTCAACTGAGGCTTCCGTGAAAGCAGACTGTTGGAGTCCTGACTTTGCATTAGTCACAGGTCCCCAAGTTCATGTGTTTGCCTGTGTTGATCTCCCCCCCCATCCCCCAGGCTGCCTGTGCTTTCTCCTTTTTAAGTTAGCGAACACCTACTTGAGACACAACTCAAGTAACACCTCCTGCACGCAGTGTTGCCTGATCCAAACACGGGAGGAGACCGGCAGTGTCCTCCTTGGGACCACCTCGGCATCCGCCACGCACTTTTCTAACTACCGTGATCACATTCGGTGGTAATTGTTTGCATTTTCCTATTCCTTTGCCCTGCAGGCTGACCTCCAGGACAAGAGCTTTTTCTCCCTGCCTGACCTCACGAGAAGTTCCTGCTTAGAATATGGTATTCGATAAGCAGTGATGAAAAAGTGGCAGGGGGAAAGAATAAATGACATTATTCCCATGGTGTCACCCTGACTCACTCTCTTGTGTCTTATGTGAATCTCATCTTGGCCATGGCTCTCTAGCTGCTTAAAGTAGTAATAACTTGGTACCTGCCCACTCAGAGACGGGGCAAGGTTTCTAAGCAAAACTGTAACTGCCAGGTGTTGACTATTTTAAAGCTTATGGCTGAAACCAGAAAATACCTGGCCTCCTGCCTAACCTTTGCTTTGGTCTGGAAATTCCCTGCTGCTTTTGTCCATTATCCACAATGATCCTTCCTTTAAGGTCTAAATCTTTTCTTCTCTAGAAAGCCTTCCCAGCTACCTTCTCATCTACCCGCAGCCTCTGTCTCCCTTCTTTTCTGTGCTGCTTGAGAGGTTCTTCGCATGTGCTAGCTAATACTTTTATTTATCCTTCTAGGTCTCCTGACCTGTCCCTTGAGCGATAACGGAAGGTTCCTAAAAACGGGTATCAGTGCATGCCTGGCACACAGCAGGTGAGAACCATGTTGGCTAAGTAAGTGAATCACAATAACCCTTCGTAGGGGTAAGAATAGCCTAAGAGTGGCACAACATGACAATTGAGAACCCATGCTCTGGGACACAACTGCTTGCGTTGGAATCCCGAAGCGATCACATTCTATCTGGGAAACCTTGAATTACTAAATCTCTTTGTGCCTCAGCTTCCCCATCGGTGAAATGAGATTAATGACAGTCTACACCTCATGAGTCTTTGTCGTGATGGAAAGAGAGAATGCATGTTAATCACCTACTTAGCAAGTTCCTTAGCACAACACCCGGCCCACGGTGCGTATTCAACGCATCGCGGGCGATTATAAATCTATTTTGTAGAGCTAAGAAAACTGGTGCTAAAGAAGAAATCATCTAAGATCACTCAGACATAAACTGCCAGGTGGGGTTAAAGTAGCAGAAAGTTAAGGGGGTTTCAAATGGTAAAAAGACAAAGCTGACTTTGAGAGGAGCAAGGATGTGCTGACTCAAAGAGCAGAGAGGCTCAGAGACAGTCCTGTTGGGTCGTACGTGTACAAACGGGAAAGTGCATGCGTAGAGGCCTCTGGAATGAAGTGGTTCTGAATGTGCAAAGCTTGGGACTGTGGGATACGCAATGCAAAAAAAAAAAAAAAAAAAAATGAGAGTGCAGTTCAGAACAGAGTCCAAGGGGATACTGGCTCAAATAAAGCGCATAGGGCTCAAGAGAGGATAGGAGGGCTGGGAAGGAGTTCAACAGTATCACAAACAAGGGGTAGAGGGAAGGATAAGAGTGAGCTCCCCCCGAGATGGGCCGCCCCCCAAAAGCTGAACCTAGCAGGGGAGTCTGCGACAAAGAAGTGTCTGGAAGGAACTGTGAATGCTTTAACCACACCGTGACATTTAGCACTTGTACTCACCTAAGTCATCCTCCCCTGGGGGGAAGGTGTGTCGTGTGCCTGTGCCAACCCCCAGGCCAATTTCTCCATCAGGCACAGGATGCCAGGTGCCCAGGGTCTGCGATGCTTTTAGTCACCTATGAAAATGTTCTCAGTTTCTCTTAAAGTCAAAAGAGAAAAAAGGATGTAACAAGAATGAATACATAAAAATAAGTCCATCCTGGATGATACGCGTCTTTCTACCACTGCAGTCACAAAATAGGATCATCAGTATGGAGGGAGGGCCCCTGAACACAAAAGTCCTCGGCTAAAGTAGGTGAATCACTTACCAGATAAGTACTGCTCATCACGTCAGCTGGAATCCAGTGAGCAAGAAAAGTTAAGAAATAGGAGTCCAGAACACCAGGGCCCTATGTTTGGGAAAGAAATCTCTCTCTTCTGGGAAGACAAAGAAGTTCCCATATCCTACCCAAGCCCCATTCCCAACCCCACCCCCACCGCAGCAACAATGGGAGTCCAAGAACCCCGGACGTCGCACACGTTAATTACACCTGCAGGACCCTTTCACTCATTTCCATGCAACATCAGTGGTCACCCAAACAGGTCCCCGCCCTCACTTCAATCATCTGGTCGAGCTCTTCCTCCTTTCGGTCCATACAGTCAACCCCCAGCCCGCCGATGGAGCCTCCACATGTTTAAGAATGACTGTATCAATTCCCCCTATGTTTTCAGCTCTTATTCATAAATTTTGAAAACTGGAAGTTTTCATCCACACTATATAACCCATTCATCGATTCTTGTGAAATATTAGGATCAATTAAGAACAGCTCACATCACTGAAACATTTTAAGCAAGTGAGAAAGAAAAGAGGACATTTCTTCCTCTTATTTCGCACCGAACACAGCCCATTGAGGTTTATAAATACACTTTATCAAATCCCTCTGTGAAAGTAGTCCTGAGTGTTCCCCCACCAACCCCGCACCATGAGAGAATGAATAAATGAATATCTAAGAGGGCCCACACAATACCCACAAGATAATCGGCATTCTGAAAGTGTCTGAAGATATCATGTATGATAGACACCCAAGAGTGACCCTGTGCATTTTACTCCTGAATTACTGGTTGGCAGAAATGGCTGAACAATACAAACAGACCTGTGGAGGACACAACAGATAAATTCAGAACACAGGGTCAGCATGATTAGTAGATGTCAGAAATGATACTTTTCTGTCCCCCGCCCCCTTCTGATTTATGCAGGACACAGTTTCTGATTTCCTTTGTTTTGCAATCCCCGTATATTGCAGCTCGTTATTCAGTACAAACGGCCACACTGTTTACTGAAGGCTGGTGTGTCAGTGGTTGAGGGAAGAAGAGACCCAGCGGGGCCCACCCCCGAAGCCCAGTCCCCAGCCCCGTGCGCAGCTCTTGGGGGCTCCAGCCTCCCCGGAGTACACGGAGACTGCCAAAGGTTGATCTCCAAACAGGGTCTCTACCAGTGTAGTTTGCAGTGGCCTGCCGATCAGAAGGGGACACTGAGGTAGCATCCCCAGGACAGCCACGCTGAAAATAATTATTCTGATCCACCAACGCCAGCTAAGCTGGGGGAATGCTCTTGTGAGCAAGGTCTGCCTTAATAGAAACATAAGTATTATGCATTGCAGTCTATTATAAATTGGTTGTAATTTTCTCCTGACACTTTCTGAATTAAACTAGTTAGTATACAAAAAAAAATAATAATAATAATAACAAATGCCACAAAGCAAAAAGCAAACTCGGTGTCTGAAGGTTAATGATTGCTCATGAAAGCCACCGAAATAAATTATCTGCCTAGGGACACTGTCACATGATCAGCACAAAAGCTGCAACAGCCAAAAATGTTTATGTAGAGGAAAAAAACACTGTCAGCGTCACACAACCCTTCCCCCCACAGCTAAATTCGAGTCCTGAGCCAGCCAGCTGCTCCTGACTGCTTACATTAAACTAATTTGTGCTGCTACATTGCAGCTGCTTAATTTTTAGTCTGAACTTTATCACCAATAAGTGTTACAATAACAAGCGATATGATGGTATCTCTGAAGAAATATCCATCAACCCCCCAAACAATGACAGCTTCAGAAGAGTAGATTGCAGAAAAACAAATGTTAAAAACAGAGAAAATTACCCCCACACTGCCTCTTTAAAGCGGGGGGAGGGGCGAACTTTTAGTGGGAAAGGGGCTCTAAAACGCTGCTTTGTTCCGAAGGCCATTCTGAAATGAAGAAGGGGGATGATTGAAAAGGTTAGTGAGCAGGGGAGGAGTTAAACAAGTCAGATGTGCTTTTGCTAAGAGAGGGTGATTTGCAAGGTGAGAGCCGTAGAAGGGAGCCGGCGATTTCCCGAGGAGGACAGCGTAGACCACACTCTCCGCTCCCCGAAATGTTATGCAAACCCCAACTGCAGCTTGGGCAGTAATTCCCTGAGTTGCTCTAAACATTATCCTTTGGCCAGCTGGGCACTGGAACTTACAATATTACTTGTTGTTCCCCATGTTTTCCTGTGTTATTTTCCTAGCCCAGTGTAAATGCAGAAACTCTTCCTTGGGCAGAAACAGACACTGACCTGAACTGGTTTAAATTCCTGCCAAATATGCAGGCGCTGTTTTTGCTACATTTTGGAATTTGGCTTCGACCATATGTCAGGCATTTACTTGTACTCCCAAGTAGAATGGAGACCCAACAACTTAAAAAATAAAAGCTCGAGAAAAAAGAGCATTAGGAATGCACTGAAACTTTTCCATTATTAACTCATCTGAATATCTGAATATGATGGATGTTTTTAGTTGAGATATCTCATTACACTGTCCTGCTTTCTGCAGGGGGTGGGGGGCGATTCAACTTCACCCCGCACAGTAATTACAAAAACAATTCCTTTGAAAGCAGGGGAAGAACGCCCATGTCAGCTATTTACAGCATTTTTTAAATTCTGTGGTTTTCAGAATTAAGGTTCAAAGTGAGGGTTATTAATGTTGAGTAATAAAGTAGTTTTTCTTGCACAAAGATATCCTAAAATTAAAAAGAAAAGTTTACGCTGGAATAATTTTCTGGGGGCGGGGGGGGGGAGAGGGGTAGATTTAGACCCACCCTTGTTTTTTCAACTTGACATCTTTACACCTCAGGGTCCCAGCTCAGGTCCTAGCAGTATTTTCTTTTCGCAGACAGCTGCTAAATCACGCTACAGGAATGAGTCAGTATGCCACGGGGCAGGGCCTTGTGTCCTTGGGTTTCTGTCGATGACCCTCTGCTGTGGCAGGGTGACTGTGTGCCACGGTTCCCCTTGGGCTGATCCCAGGGGACCCCCACGGAGAAGTCTCCGGAGCCCATCAGGGTGGCTCTGCCCCTTTGCCAAGTGGGTCACTGTTGCTCAAGGCAAGGCTTGCCCTCCACCCAGGGCTCAGCGGGATGCCTCCGCTGTTGGCAAAGTTCTCAGACTGCTGGGATCTCCGAGGGGAGCATCCTGGGGCCCGGAGGTGTGGTGGGGTGTAGCTTGAGTGAGGGTGACCACCAGAGGCTGGTGGGGAGGGGGTGGGGGGGCTCAAGATGGCAGCTTCATCCAGTTGCCCCTGAGCAGAGTAAAAAGACCTTCTCCTTGCAGTCGGAGGCCGGACATCCTGTCAAAACTTCAGCTGTGAAATGAGGAATTAATGTGATGGAATGCATCAGTCTATCTCACCTCTCTGTTTTCTCAGAGCTGGACTAAACAGGTCTGACGAGAACCCTTGAAGGCTTATGAGTTAAGTTCACACGGTCGGTGTGAAAGGCAGGTAGAAAGATCTGGGTGCTGGTGTCGAGGTCTGTAAGCACACGTGGATAGCACATGTATGATTCAGAAGCAGTAGGTATGAAGATACTCTTCGCTCTCAAGCAAGCTCCCCGGTGACAGAAAGAACTTGCTACCAGCCAGGAATGAGCTCACAGAGTTGAGCAGTTTGCATTGGCCACTTTCCTGAAAATCTCGAGAAACAGATCTTTTTCGACGTAGCCTTTTCCAGAATGGTGCCAAATGAGAGGAGAATTAGGCTCCTAATTCAGGAGCGCGCTTATTTTTACCCGCGTGAGCTCTGTAAGCAGCAAGGCCCTACAACTACGGGTTCCTTCATCGTGGCTCTGAACTTCCTTCAACCTAACTTTGCTTTTTAGCTAGAAATGATGCCTTGCTGGCATCATTCTCTGTCGGAGAAGTGGAAACAGTTAATGAGGTATGTTGTAATTTCCAATCCACAGCATTAATGCTTATAGTCATAAGCTTGAAATATACCATTTTTCACAGAGGCCAAGCGTGGAAAGTAATATATATGACTAAGGAGTATAAATTTTGTTTTGCCTTTTGCCTCCACATGAGAGCATGGGCCACAGTGACACGAATCATATATAACTACTCATTCTTAGTATTATAAAGGACAAAAAAAATACTTATCTTCAAACCACTTACTATGAATATTTTTATACAAGTATATAATATTTTTCTCCTAAGATCATAAATGACTTTTTATGTCATCAAAAGAGATGATGTACTTGTTCGTGGTTTACAAACCGTAGGTGTTATCTAAGTGTAAAGAATATTTTTATTATTCCAGCTGTCTTCGAGTTTTAACCATAATCCATTCTGTCTCCTATCTGCAACATATGTAAATAAAGGTACGTTGCTCAGGCAAAATATTCCAGGAAACAAGACTCCGTGATGAGTCTTCATTCAACTAGGATATATTGTGTGTTTATTGTGTATACAGTGACGGGAGCTAGACTTGAGTCTACAGTTAAGTGTCCGACTTCGGCTCAGGTCATGATCTCACGGTCCGTGAGTTTGAGCCCCACGTGGAACTCTGTGCTGACAGCTCAGAGCCTGGAACCTGTTTTGTATTCTCCTCTCTCTCTCTGCTCCTACCCGGTTCATACTCTGTATCTCTCTCTCCCCCTCTCTCTCTCTCTCTTCCTCTCTCTCTCTCTCTCTTCAAAATAAGTAAACATTAAAAAATTAAAAATATATGTATGTATCCAATGTAAAAGTTCAAGAAGCCATTATCTCTGAAATCTCCCAGTTGGCATGCACTTGGCTACACTGAACCCAATGTGGTGAACGATGGGAAAGATTAGATAGACATGCCCATGGGCAGACCCAACTAGCCATCAGGCATCCTTGGCCCATGATACTTTTAGGTCCCCACAAACATGTTCTAATTTCTTTTAAACTCAGAAGAAAAAGGAACTTTTAGGACAAAGAGTGTTTTAATACATGATGTTAATACATTCATCTTTGTGCCAACATAATCAGAAGATATAATTTTTAATATTTTTTAATGGAGGAAAGAGCCCGTGAAGGTAACAATCGTCCATATTAGTTTCCTATTGCTGCTATAACACATCAGGACAAACTTGGTGGCATCATTATCTTCCAGTTCAGGTGGGCAGCAGTCCAAAATGGTCTCGCAGGGCTAGAATTAAGGTGTCAACAGGGCTGCTTGCTCCCCACACAGAGGAAGAACTGAGGGCCTACCGTCTATTAGGCCATGGCAAGAGTCCTATTGAAGTTAGAGCTTTTATCGGGAACCTCTGGTACGCTACCATCTGATGGCCAGGTGTGAGGAATCCCTCCCACCTTCTTCAGGTCAATACACGCTGCTCCCATCAGAACATTCACTTTAGAATAAACTTTCTAAAGCCAACGCTAATGGCCTTGGGCAAATGGAACGCGGTTGTCAGGATACCTCCACGCGGTTCACTGGGGGTTTTCTACTAACAGATTCTCTTGTTCCAAACCTGGTTCTCTGAGGTCGCCGCAGTATAATCTTAAGATGACCATTAAGAATCTGACAGACACATTTTCAGGATTAGAATCATAATTACAAGAAGAATGTGGAAGGCAGCCATCCTGGCATCTTCACAGACAGGATAGTGATATTTCTAAAAACAAATGGGCTGAACAATGATCCAACAGAATTCATCCTGCCAGAGAAGACCATTGAGCCAACATATGTTTCTTACTACAAGGGATTCTTCTGTATAGAATTTTATATAATTGATTCCTATCTCCTCATTTTTCCTTTACAAACCCAGACACAGCCCCAGAGATGCTAAGTCCCTACATGTTTCACTTTTTAAATCAGATACGTGACGCGCAGAGACACATTTGCAGTCAATGGTTTGAACGAAATAACGGTTGGGGAACCTTTTGTGATTGTACATTCTAATTTCAACTCCCTTGTAATCCATTCCTCTGTATTACCATCTATAAAATGGATATAGCAATAATAAACCAAGTAATGAAATTATAGGTATAACCACTGATGGGATTGTAGAGCACTTTACACATATAAAATCCTAAATAGCCCAAGCAATAAAAAGTAACATTTCCCAGTGACATCTTCATGAAAGCCATTTTCTTCTGAACAAGCACAACATCCACAGAGTTGCCAAACCTACAACACTGCCCGAGTAGACATGAAATGTAAACCAGATAGAAAAACAGGGAAACATAACTAGATCTGAATTTGAAAACTGGAATTTTATCACAGTTACAACACATCTTACATTCTCCTTCTTCTTCTCCTTCTCCTTCTTTTTTTTTCTTCTTCTTTTTCTTCTTCTTCTTCTTCTTCTTCTTCTTCTAGTTATTGCATAGTATTTTTCTTTCCATCATGAAGAAAAAATATCACAGAAAACTAGTTTACAGAGAGATTACCACATACTTCCTGAGTCTTTTGGTGAAAGATTAGGTTTTTCAAAACACTTCTCCAAGAGAAAACTCTTTGAAGTGTGTTTACTGCCATTTGGTCACTAGAGATTTTGGTTATTTGCATTATTTTAAGATGTCCTCATTTTCTAAAGCCTGATCATAGGAAGTGTAACTGTGGGAGACACTTGGATAAATAAGAGAACACTAACAAAATAACAATATGAAATGCATTTGGAATTCCTGACTGAAGAGAATTGAAAGGGGGAGGGTGTGCTCATAAGGAAAAGTTAACGACTGAAATCTGGGGCAGTTTTATTTCTGAGGGGGGAAAAAACAATTCTCCACTGTTGATGTGTAATTTGTACAAAGACAAGGTTTTAAAAAAAGTGAAAGAGCAGAGTCAGGAAGGTCGGGGCGTTAAGTGGGATTTCTGCAGAGAAATTATATAATAACACTTTGGAAAGAAGACATAAGTGAAACTGGAATAATGACCTCCTAGGTGCTGTTTGGCCACAAACTAGAAATTTCTCCCTTTGTCAGCCTTTGCACCTTATCTCTGCAAGACAGGCTAGGGAACAGAATGAACTTTGAACAGCAGAGAACTACATCCAACCTGCAACGGCAGAGAGAAAAGAAGCCACGAATGTGGGATGTTATATTCTCCCAGAATATTTTTTGACATTCCCTCGATTTTTTTTTTTCCATCTTGCTGCCATACTTGCCCAACCATGCTGAGGTGTTATGCTATTTTAGACATGAGTTAACAGGTCTCTTACATACACACATTTCCACATTCCAACGACACCTATTATATCCTTTTCCTCCCAACCCCACCCCCGCCACACACACACACACACACACACACACACACACACCCCACTCTCTCTTTCTCCACCACAAAGTGCCCTTTCCCTCCACTCACTTTTCCTTGTGGTTTAACAGTTCCCAGTCACTGAATGCTTCCAAGGCCATGCCAACCCTCAGGTTTGAAGGGGTTCCTGGCATGTGACATGGGTGATTCTGCAAAATGTAACGGCTGCAGCCAGAGAGCCGGTAAAATGGAGCAAAGGGCAAAGAAAAGGAAGGGTTTTCATTCAGCTGATCATTAGGTGAGGAGTTGGGCATGGCCTCAAGGGATCTCCTTCTTCACCCTGCATTGTGGGGACCGGAAGCATCAGCTGGGATCACATCAGAAATACAGAAACGCAGGAGCCACTCTGAGTCAGACCTACTGAATCAGAATCTGCATTTCAGCCAGACCCCTAGATGATTGAGGTGCACTCTAAGGATAGAATATGCTTCACTGTGTCGGTCTCCTTCCATCAGGAAATTAAGGAAAGTCGTCAGTCGTGTAAACATTTATATCCAATGAGGGAAATGCTAACTGGCCTTGATAACAGATTTCAAGAACCTTTCCCTCAGTGATCAAGGTGCATTTCCACTCATCTCTCGCTTACTACTCTTCTCAGAATTCACTAGAATTGTCTTTGCTGCACACTCAGGGCCCCTTTCTCCCAGCAACTTCATGGCAATATGAGAAAACTATAGTCTAAGATGCAGGCTTTGGAACAGAAACCTAACCCCTCCAAACCCCCCACCACGTCGGATATTTAATAGTATGATGAGCGCTCCACCCTCCACCTTCCACCGCTGTCCATGAAATCCACTCACGGCGACAGAGTAGTGTGACCCCTCCCAGGGGTACTTCCATCCAACTTATAAGACATTTTTGAAAGCATAGTGTTTGGCAAAGGATATCAATTCTCTTTTCCTTTTTATGCTACGAAGTCGGGCTCAAGGATGTTCAGGAACCCCTACATCGTATCTCACAAGTATCGACTTCGTCATACGGCGAGTCTGCCCTCACTACAATGAGAAGAGTCGCTTGCATGTTTGTTTCTTTGTTTGTTTGCTTGCTTGCTTGCTTGCTTTTACATTACTGGGGGTTTTATTGTAAAGTGACTTCTAGGCCTTAGAAGTGATGGAAAACATCAACTGAAGGGTCAGGACAGAGTTACGCAAAGTTGCCTTTAAAAAAGGGGAATTGCTCTATGGAAAGATGAGTGGATCTGAAAAGGGGTTCATTGCCACGGCAGCACAGTAAAAGAAGAGTCCCAGAGACAAACAGGGGCAGAGCCCATCCAAGCACTCTGGGGAAGACACTCGCCATCGTCAGATTTTGAGTTTGTGCATTTCCAGTCCCACCGAAAAGTCATTCTTACAATGGAGGTTGATACAAAGCCTGTGTAATTGCTCCCATTCACAAGATCATTCCTATTATGGTTTGGATATTTCAAGCTAACTTGACCTGATGCTGCTACTCATCCAGGGTATCTAAATCCTATTTTCCATATTCTGTCCTACCAACATAAAAATAAAAACGGACACATAAAACTGAAGGAAGATTTGACTTTCCTTAAAACCTAGTATCAGCAAAGAAAGGGCTAATCATGTGGATCCCACTTACCGCCATGTCTTTTCACAATGAACGGACTGACTTTCTCAAATATATATCAGTCTTAAAACCTGTTTTAATGTGAGTCCCTCCATGAGAAAAGGACACTCAGCCAAGATGCTGGCAAAGCATCTTCCTGGGCTACAAGCCTGGGGGCTAAAGACAGATCGTGACAACTTAAGGCCCAGTGGCTGCTCTAGTAGGCTTGACAAGAGATAGTCCTGGGCGCTTAGCTTCTGGTGACCATATCATTATTAACATGGCATTGTTATCTCTAAGATCTGTGATCGATCCATGAAACTTTCAGGACTCATTAGAACTATCTGTTCCTCATACAGTGCTGGGAATGCCTTGGGGATATCAAAAGACAATCAGAAAATCATCAAGGGAAGAAGGGTCATCTACCTATTTTTCAACAAATATTTCCCAGGTTTCTTCCATGTGCCTGGCACTATAAGTGATGCTGGGAATACTTTGAATCAAGAAATGTAATGTGCTAGGGTCATAATAGAAGAATATAAGAATAGTGCCCAAAGGACAAGAGGTGCCCAGATCTTCTGGGGGAGATTCAGGACAGTTTTACAAACGAAAGTCATATTTGAGCTGAGACTTGAAGGGTAAGAAGGATTGGGCCGAGTAGGTGATTGATTTGGAGAGAGAATCTGACTGGTTATGTGAATAAAAATGGCTAAAGCTATACAGCAATTAACACTGAATGGAGGGCAAGGAGAAAGAATAGCTGTGACTTGGTAATTAAGGACTTGGATAAGAATAGATCCTGTAGCCTTGCTACTAACGTGTGGTCTGCAGATCAGCAGCATCAGCTGGGATCTTATTAGAAATACAGACTCTCAGGCTGCATCTGAATGAGATCTTCTGAACTAGACTCTGCATCTTGGCGTGTTTGGAGAACTATATGTATCTCCATAAAGTTAGGTGGTGAAGTCATTAAAGGATAGCAGGAGATGTACTTAACAAGTAGTGCTACAAGGGGTGGTGATATTTGCCATACAAAAGGGTAACTTTAAGAACTTGAGACAGACTAAATTTGCATATTCAATGTGTCTCTAATAGCAGGATGGAGAATGGATTGGAATTAAGATAAGTACTAGTTCTGGAAAAAAGAAAAGAAAAAAGGAGAAGGAAGGGAAGGGAAGGGGAGGGGAGGGGAGGGGAGGGGAGGGAAGGGAAGGGAAGGGAAGGGAAGGGAAGGGAAGGGAAGGGATGAAAGGGAAGAGAGGAGAGGAGAGAAGAGGAGAGGAGAGGAGAGGAGAGGAGAGGAGAAGAAAAGAAAAAAAAAGAAAAGAAAGAAAAGAAAAGAAAAAAAAGAAAAGAAAAGAAAAGAAAAAGTCTAAGGTTGCCTGGCTGCCTCAGTTAGTGGAACATGCAACTCTTGATCTCAGGGTGGTGAGTCTGAGCCCCACATTTGATGTAGAGCTTTAAAAAAAAGTCTAAACTAAGGCAGAGGCAATAGAAAAGAGACTTTGAGAGGCTTTTAAGAGATAGACAGAAGAACTGATGATTGATTAGCTAAGGAATACGATTCCTAAGTTTCTGACTTAGGATACCTAACTGGATGGTAATGCCATTCATATAGATGATGAAAATGAGAGGAAAAGTAGGTTTGGGGTGTCAGAACGATCTTTTCCAGGTATGCTGAATATGAGGAGCTTTGTACACACGTATGTAGAAATATCTACTCAGAGTTGTATATTTAAAACTGGGCTATGGAGAGATCCAGAAATATGAGTCTGGAAGTCATCAACACAGAATGACTGACTCCATTGACAGAGATATAATTGTCCAAGGAGTCTGTATCAAGTGAGAAGAAAATCCTTCCTCTGCTTATTTCTCCATGAAGTCTTCCCCTCCTGCCCCCATTTCCCCACCACAGAAGTTCCAGGGCAATGTTGCTGTTACCGGTGAAGAGCAGGTTCTCGGTTCTGGAATTTTCTGTGACATTCCTAAATATTTCTAAAATATTTCTGTCCAAAATCTCACCTCATTGTGTTTCTACCTTGGATCACATGATTGTGCATGAATCTGATTTTTAAATGCTTACCAATGATTTCTGAAAATTAACACGGTTCCCATCCTAAGAAGTCCATGTGCATTTTACAAGATTACTTACCTAGTGCCTAAATTTAGAACAATATACCAGAGGATATGTAATTCCCTGGTAACTTCCAACACCGTGGCCTACCAATACCAAGCATTTTTGGGAAACAGATAAATTTGGTGTTGGTCCTCCTTCTACACCACCACTAAATGGACAGCTACTAGTGTCCCCCTTCCCAACAAAAGGCTAACTAAAACCAGGCATGATTATCAATATCAGTGATGTCTGGGATTATCTTTAAAATAACTCAAGCTATTTTATTAGAGTTCAAGGAGAGATAAAAGAAAATATATATGCAAACAAGATTGGTCATCAGTTGATAATTGTCAAAGCTGAGTGACGAGTACTTTTGGTTATTCTTATATATGGTTGACATTTCCATCATAAAAAAGTTTTGTGTTTGTTTTTGTTTTTGTTTTTGTTTTTTTAATAACAGGAATGTTGATTGAATAGTAGGCTTAGCTTCATGCTCTGGACCAGTCGGATTTGACCTACCTTCTTGCTCTGGACCAGTCAGATTTGACCTAATTTTTTGGTTCTGGGACCCGTCAGATTCTTAAGGATACAAAGTAAATAACAGTTTTATCTTTGAATTTGCCAATAGTTTCAAACTATCACTCTTTGCCTAAGGCGTTTTTGTCATTCCAATTAATCCAACATCATTCAACACATTCATTAACATTATACTTACTCCATCTTCCAAATCATAATTAATAGAAATAAGACCAAGTATTTTATGGTGGTATAAATCACCGGGAGAATCTTCTCAATTATATAGTTGATGAAAAGCAATAAATGATAATAATTCTGCAAATTCACCTCAAGATGATCCTCAAAAGATCCATAAGGTGCATTCACTTAATTTAAATTCCTACATAGCACATTGAAATGTCTCCAATATTTCAAAAGCCAGAGTTAAAAAGAGAAAATATAATGGCAGTTATGTCTAATTTGGCTTTTAATTTACTAGAGAGGAAAGATTCTTCATTAGAAATGCTTATAAATATAGCCTCAAAGTCTCTCTCTTAGTTTGCCATTTAGAAACAAGTCAGGAAAAAATATTTTTTAACTATTGAATTTTTTGTCACAATCACAAAAATCCCTAACATCAAGTGAGCAAAGAAATGCGTGTTTATTTTTGATGCAATGATACACCATTAAAATAACGGAATAAAGAATCAATAGGGGATTGGCCATAGTACCTACTGCTGTGAAAAGGATTCCTGAACCTAAAATGATTCTTCAATCCACACTGACATTCTCACCCAAATACATCTGAATAAATATAAAAATAATTACTATGACTAAACAGATCTAAAAAAATTTTTTTTGGATGAAACGGGACTATTGAATGAATGGAGTATATTTTTCTCTTTAACATCCCATTTGTTTAGGTCATTTGCCTGTTCCCTCTCAGAACCATTCCTGATTGTTCTTTAAATCCACACCGTATTTTATGGGGCAAACTCTAAACTACAGTTCCCAGGATTCCTTTCACACTAACTTCCTGTTAGGTTTGGCTAATGGGAGGCATTCATGGTAGAGGTGAGGGAGGGAAGTGGAGAGAAGCCAGAGCATTTTTTCCCCTCTTTCTACTCTGGGTAGTGACTATGTCTTCTGCCTAGACCAGTTTCCATCAGAGAGCCTCTCCCTCTGTGGTTCAGGCCCTGGGGATAGCCCCTCCTTTTCCATCTCTAGGCTGTCACAGTACCCACCCAGGGGTGCTGGTCTCAGCCCCCAGGAAACACTACGTGATGCCTTGATTCCTCCAGCTGTAAGGGTGACAGAGGGTTCCTGCTGCTGCTAATCCCTGGGTTGCCTTCCTTCCCCTAATTTTTAAGCTTTCCCAACACCTTCATAATTATTTTCCCCGTGATAAATATGTTTACTGAAATATATCTGGTACAGGCTTTATTTTTCCTGACTGGCCCCTGACTAATACACTCGTCGTCTTTAATTTTGCAATTTTATAGTCTTTATAAAAAAACAAAACCATTATGTGTGTTGGCATCATTTTTATCCTTACCCAAATGATTCTATTTATTGTTTATGATCAATTGCTTCTTAAAGAGCTGCAAGTATTCTTACCAGCAATCCTATTATTTTGCGGAGTACTGTTGAAAGACTGTTTACAAACATTTGGAAAAGATTGCAATTTTAAAAATTGGTATCTGGCGGCTCCTGGGTGGCTCAGTTGGTTGAGCGTCCTACTTGGGCTCAGATCATGATCTTGCGGTTTGTGGGTTCGAGCCCGGGAGCCTGGAGCCTGCTTGGGATTGTGTGTCTCCCTCTGTCTCTGCCCCTCCCCCGCTCATGCTCTGTATCTCTCTCAAAAATAAATAAGCGTTTAAAAATAACAAAAATGAAAATTGGTATCTGTGTTATTGTTTTTGTCCAGCGTGTCAGTCAATAATTACTTACTAATTTCTTCCCGCATATGAAATACTAAAAATAAATTTTTTAAATATGAGCTCTCCCTGAAAAAGAATTTACTGCCTTGCTATAGAACATTGGACATATTCACTGAAAATGGCTACAGGACATTTAGTAAACATGTTTGCATTACTGCATAACATCTATCTGCACCTTTACTTGCTTGTGCAATAAGGGCATACCTAAAAAGCTAAAACGTACATCAAGTCAAACATCATTTTGTGATATAATGCAAAATGTAAACAACATAGAGCTTTATAAAATAAAAGTCCCCGCGTCCACCTCCTTCACCTATCCATTTTCTCCGAGCTTTGCACCTGTATTCCCCAGAGGTGGGTATTGTTAACAATTTGGTGTATTCTTCCAGACATTTTTCAATACATGTTTTAATTCACTCATTTGTTCGACAGATATTTATAAGCATCTACCATAGGCCAGGCACTTTCTAGTCCCAGGAGATATGGCGGTGGGCCAAGCTGTACCTGAAGCTTATATTCGAGCAGGGAAATAACGACAATCAAACAAACACATGAACACATAGTGTACAGATAGCAATAGAAGCTAAGAAAGAAAGAAAGCACAGTCATGGACAGGCAATAAGGAAAAGGGAAGGAGCAGCCTTTCTATGTTAATGCCTTCTTGAGATTATGTCGCCCTGCAGATTTTAGGGGGGTTCCCTTTAAACCTACAAGTGTTTAAATGGCTGATAACCACCTCTCCTAGTCTCTTGGAGTAGGAGAATGAGGTAGATAGTCTCTTGGGGTCCCTTTCTGCCCTATCACTTTGCTATCAACAACTTCACAATTAACCACATAATTCTCTTCTTCCCTCTTTCTCTTTCTCTTCTAACAAACAGCTTCCTCCTCTCTTCCCTGGCCCACCAGCCACACCAATTACCGACTTGGGTCACATAGGCATTCAAGGTAGAAATAAATCAATAATCTGTTTATGCTAGAAAAGCAATGCAATTTGTCGGACACCGTCACTACACGCTTCCCAGATCCTCAAAGTGCCTGACACACCCAGAACTTTTTACAGAGAGCTGCTGGTTTATCAGATGCTAGGTATTAACACAACCGGGCCATAAATTACGGCAGGGGTCAGCTCCTGAGTCCAGGGCAACTGGCTCCAGACTGGCCAGCAGCTCATGCAGGACCAACATCAAACCTCTGCCCTAAACTAGGTGCCTTAAACCAGGTCGCACTGGATACTATTTCATAGGGACTGCATGCAACTGAGGCTTACAGCTATGTCAGCTGACATAGAGCACTACAGAAATAAACGGGCAGCGGATGTCCTCAAGCAATGGAAGCAGTGTGTAACGAGAAGTTGCATGCTATCAAGAATAAATGGGGAGAGACGGGGTGCCAGGGTGGCTAGTCAGTTAAGCGTCTGACTCGGTCTCAGGTCATGATCTCACGGCTCGCAAGATCAAGCCCCGTGTAAGGAGCTGTGCTGTCAGCGCAAAGCCGGCTTGGGACTGTCTCTCCCTCTCTCTCTGCCCCTCCTCTGCCCATGCTCCCTCTCTCTTTCCCTCTAAATAAGTAAATAAATAAACAAACTTAAAGAAGGAGAAGGAGAAAGAGAAGAAGAAATGCGGCGAATTGAACCGGGGGGAAAGGCAGGCCGAGGCGTATTGTCCCCGAACAGTCTCCTTTGGGACATGCTGTTGGGTCACCAGGTATCCTGCCAGCCTCCTGGAAGCATTTGCTATGTCCCAAATGCCAGGAACTTTCTGATCTGTGTGTGAGTTAAGATAATCTTGGGTCCTTCTTACTTCCCCAGGGTTTATCCTTCCTTAAAACCCTCTGAACTGAAGTCACCTGATAGCTATAAAGCAGGATTAAAATTGCATTTAAGGAAGTTTGCCAACATCGTTTATGCAATATGATAACCCTCGCTGTCTGGCTAGCGAGGTCAATTATCACTAACACATTCCAAAGGTCCACTGTATGCAGAGCAATTTGGAAAACATCAATGACATAGCCCACAGGGACATTATGACCCAGTGAAAGAGAAATGTATAAATAATAATGCCCTGGATAAAATTTAACACAAAAAATTGCATCATTGCTATATAGTCATGATGAAGAGCACAGACTCTGGACCTACGCTGCCGGGTTCAGTTCCCAGCTCCCTGCTGAGAAGCTGTTTAACCCTGGGTAAATTACTTCCATCTTTCCATGCCTCTGCTTTTTCATTTTCAAAATGGTAATATTAATAGGTCACCTGCCACAGAGTGATATAAGGATTAAATGAGTTAATATATGTACAACGTTTATTGTTACACTACTATTTATAGCTTTTAATAGTGGAAAGGATGGGGCACCTGGGTTTCTCAGTCGGTTGGGCGTCCGACTTCGGCTCAGGTCATGATCTCACCGTCCGTGAGTTGGAGCCCCGCGTCGGGCTCTGTGCTGACAGCTCGGAGCCTGGAGCCTGCTTCGGATTCTGTGTCTCCCTCTCTCTCTGCCCCTCCCCCACTCACGCTCTGTCTCTCTCTATCAAAAAATGAATAAACACTTAAAAAAATTTTTTTAATAAATTTTAAAAGGGGCGCATGGGTGGCTCAGTGGGTTGAGCGTCCAACTTTGGCTCAGGTCATGATCTCACAGTCCCTGAGTTCAAGGCCCACATTGGGGTCTGTGCTGACAGCTCGGAGCCTGGAGCCTGCTTCGGATTCTGTCTCTCTCTCTCTCTGACCCTCTCCCGTTCTTGCTCTGTCTCCCTGTCTCAAAAATAAATAAACATTTAAAATTAATTAATTAATTAATTAATTAAATTTAAAAAAAATAGTGGAAAGGATGGACTGTACAATTACAAACATTGAGAATAATAACAACAACAAAACAGTTTTAATTTTATATTCATCTTTTACATTTATGCTAGTATTTTAATAGGCATCAATGCTCCCTGATAAGACTGTAAACTCTGGAAAGTTAGGGACCATGTTTCATCTGCAGGTCATCGTCTCCTGGCAACTACCACAGTTTCTAGCACATAATAGATGCTCAATAATATGTGTTGGGGCGTCTGGGTGGCTCAGTCGGTTAAGCGTCAGACTTGGTCTCAGATCATGAACTCAAGCTTTGTGGGTTCGAGTCCCACGTCTGGCTCTGTGCTGACAGCTCAGAGCCCGGAGCCTGCTTTGGATTCTGTGTCTCCCTCTGTCTCTGCCCCTCCCCTCCTTGTGTGCTCTCTCTCTCTCTCTCAAAAATAAATAAACATTAAAAAAAATTGAATGATATTTATTAAATTAGTAAATGGATAATCTGAGCCTGTGTCTAGATCCTATGATCAACACACTCAATTAGTACTACAGTGCTGCCCCATGTTTTTCCTTTTCGTCTGTCCAACGTAGATTTTATTTATTTTCCTTGCTGTTTCATTTATTTCTTGACATATTAAGTCTCCTCAGCAATAGTGCAAAGGATTCAAACTTACTCTGGCTATATTCCTGCTTGATAAAGCACTCCTCCCACATACAAGTCTCTTCTATTTATTTTCTGAGCGCAAACAATCTATCACAACCATTCTCCATTCTAGATTCTACCAGAGACCAAGTACAAAAACTCTGGATCACCCAGTACTCAGGCTGTCCCCGGGTCCCCCACACTCAGCCTCTGAATCTGTTATAAGTGATTTACCATGACCTGTGTGTGCACGAGAGTAGTGCCGGAATTCCTTAGGGCATCCTTGGATCTTTTTTGCCACATCCTTTGCCCTGACTCAAAGAGGAAGCCAAGCATCTCTCCTCTGGCCTGTGCCACAGATGTCTTCCACACCAACACCATCTGTAATCCCGACGGAAATGATAGTTAAAATTTGTTGCATCTGTTGTTGGACCTATCTTTGTAGTAGGAGTAATGAAATTTAGCTTCCAGTCTAATTCATCTTTAGGCAGATAGCCCAAAATAACCTGTGATGAAAACACTAAAGGTAGACCCAACTGGGAGATACAAATGAATGTGGGGAAAAGTTCGTTCTTTTTAAATGAAGAAGCGGGATGATTTTGAAAAATAGCAATTGCAGGAAATGTTTATAATCTAAGCGAGTAGAAATTAAAGTTACGGAAAGATCCCTTTTTGTCAGTGGACGTGAAACTGTGGAAATGAGTATTTGATAACCTGAAATATGCTCTTTTTAAAATACTGTTTTTACAGTGGAATCGGGAGGTGGCTATCGTTATGTTATCATTCTAATTATTCGTGGACATATGGGAGAAGGAGAGGGAACATAAATGTGATTGCAATTAAAGTGTATCTAGAAGAATCAATTAAGTATATTTTCTATAGGAACATAAAAATAATAATTCTGTCACTCAGAATTGAAGATGCTTAAGCTCTGTATGAAATCGGTAATTTTTAAGACTTTCAAATAGCGTACTTCATGTTGATTAAACAAGATGTCAAGAGTTTTCACATGGCAAGAAAGTTTAACAGTCTTGATGTTTTGGTGTTTATCAAAAATATATTTTTGCAATTTCTGAATTATGTTAACATCTCAACCTTATAGGTAATAAATTTCTCACCCAGAAGGAAATTTAACCATATTTTGTTTAGCTTTGCATACACGTTACATAGATAAAAACACTTCTCTGGTTTTCCAGTGGCCTCATACATGACTGGTAACAAGCTGGGACACAGCCTCATCCGTCTACTCCCTCATCTAGGCCCCTGTGGGTCCACTACCCTGCACACAACAGAGTACAGACAGTTTAGCCAGTGAGCCAGAAAACCCTGGAAAATATCTCTGAAGGTTGGACTACTCAAACTACCCCTGTATCAGCATTGTAACTTTACTAGTGGTGAATATTTATTCTGCCAAAGGGATAAGATAATTTTTGCTTTCAACAAAAATAATTTTGCAGAGCAAAGATTAATGAGATAACCAAAGTTATTCTGGCTGGGAAAAGCTATAAAGATGACTGAATGGAACATTCTTAGGGCCCTTTCACACTGAATAATCTAAAGTTCTGTCTTGAAAATTAAATGCTATTCAAGAAACATATTTTGAGACTTACACCACCCTGCTGGTTGCACCAGGTGCCATAATTACAAAGCAGGATTAAAATGTCCTCTACAAAAGTTTACCAGCATGACTTATACAATTAGATGACCATATATGGAAGGCGACATCGCTCTGGGATTAGGAAGTCTGGATTCAAATCCAGATTCTATCATTTCCTAGCTGTACCTGAGACGACTGCTTTATCTCCCTCACGGCCTCTGTTTCCTTATATGGAAAAAGAAGTAGAATAATATCTACCTTGAGGGACTGTTGTGTGGATAAGAAAGGTAGCATATGAAGTTCTTGGAACTATCTGGGTAGCTAGTAAGTATTTATTAAATATTAAGCCACTATTATTATTATTGTCAGTGTGAAATTAGAGGGTCATCAACAACAAATATCCATGGAATGTGAGCACTTTAGAAGACACTGTGAGATGTTGCAAAAAAAAAAAATATATATATATATATATATACATATATATATATATATATATATATATATATATATATATATGATTCCTTAAGAAGATTATGATGCAGGGGCACCTGGGTGGCTCCACTGGTTAAGCATCTGACTTCGGCTTGGGTCATGATCTCATGGTTCATGGGTTCAAGTCCCATGGCCGGCTCAGAGCCTGGATCCTATTTCAGATTCCGTCCCTCCCTTCTCCCTCTGTCCCTCCCCCATTTGTGCTCTTTCTGTCTCTCTCTCTCTCTCTCTCTCTCTCTAAAAAATAAATAAACATTAATTTTTAAAAAAAAAAGAAGTTTACAATGCAGTGGAAGAAAAATGGAAAATGCAAATATAAGTTATAAACACAGAAATATAAATGGCATACAGAAGTCTAACGTAAAACAAATGTTACAAGTGTCAATTATTATAATTACCCTCCTACTACCCATTAATGATCAATAAATTAGTAAATTATGCCCGTGATAACATTTTTACTGTCAACACAATTGTTTTTTAAATACGTGGCTATAAAAAACATTTTGAATGAAAGCATAAAGACAACTATTAATTACTTAGCATAAGAAGGAATGTCTATCTCAAAATAGCAGCTAGCATAATATGTATCTATGAAACACTGGAGGCAATCTCTTTAAAATAGAGATGTCAGCATTGTGAATTTTGTTCTTGGCATTCTAGTCACTGTAATAAGGCACAAAATGGAAATAAGAGGTATAGCTATTATCATTTGCCAGTGGTGTTGTGGTGTACTTAAATTTTCCAAAGACTAAACTAAAAATTAATATAACTAATAAGAAAATTTACTAATATGGTTGAAGACAACATAAATATAAAAATTCAGTAACTATCTTAGATCATGCCACCAATAACAGTGAATGTAGGGATAAGAAGATTCTTTTCACAACTGCAATTTAAAAAGTTAACTTAGAAATAGAACCTTACAGGGGCTCCTGAGTGGCTCAGTCAATTGAGCGTCCAACTCTTGATTTCAGCTCAGGTCATGACCTCACAGTTTCAAAGATTGAGCCCCACATGGGACTCTGCATTGACAGCACAGAGCCTGCTTGGGATCCAATCTCTCTCTCTCTCTCTCTCTCTCTCATTCTCTCTCTCTCTCTCTCTCTCTCTCCATCTCTGCCCCTCCTCCACCCAGGCTTGCTGAATTGATATGCTGAAAAGACACCAAAACTGTAAGCATATACTTATTATTAAATCCTCTGCTGAGACCAGGCAACTACATGGGTATCATCTGTTAACTTGTTAATTATTGACAAAATGCCATTTAATGCCTAGGTTTGGCATTAAAGAAGAAGAAAAGGTGGGAAAAGCCTAGAAATTCTCCAAAAATGAAGATGTCTTTTGAGAAGAGCAAGAAGGGGGGAGGGGCAGGAGAGTTAGTTGGACAAAGAAATGAAATGTGAAGTCACTGCCAATGAAACTGAATAGATTTCGTGAATTCTGTCCTGGCCTTGGGTCAAGATTACCAAGGCTCCTCACTCAATTTGATTCCACTTTACAAGGATTGACAGAAGTCTCCTGTGAACTCAGCACACTATTAGATGCTGCGATAGTCACAAAAACGGTGTGACAACATGGCCCTTGATCTCCAGGACCTTTCAATCTGGTTGTGGAGCCAAGAGAACACGTGAACAACTTGAAAACAACACAAAAGAATAAATAGATTAAGTGCCCATATGAGAGGTTCAGCGAATTGGTGTAATAGAAGGCCACTGAAGGGTAAAATTTAGGGGCCAGAGTAAAAAGGACAATGTTCATGCCCCAGGAAGCATGTTGTGACTTGTGAGCTCGTCCTTGAGACCTCCATTCCCTCTTCCATGTTACACAAGAATTTCAAGTCCTACGAGCAAGCCAGTCACCAAATTTTAAGTCAGTACTTAGAAACTTAGCCTGTCTTTTGCACGATAGCTTTGTTTCAAATCACATTTTTAAAAAATCATATCAATGCTTAATCATAACACTTTTCCCTGACAACACCCTTACTTTTCCTAAATTCATGAGGCTGAGATGTCAAGATGTTTTCCACTGAAGTCAATTTATCCAAGCTGTGATAATGTAAGAGACTCAAGGGAAGCCTGGTTTTGAATCAGATACAAAACAAACAAACAAACAAACAAACAAACCAGTGTGGGCAATGATCCAGCCGGAGAGCATACTTTTCACATAGACTACTCTTGAGATCCATGTCAATATCAGATTGCATCAAAAATTTCCCAGGGAATTGGATTATTCCGTTTTCTTTGATTGGAATTCAGAGGCAAATGGGATTCAGAGTGAGATGTAAAGAGCTAAGGTCTTTGTGTTTGAAGGAATATCAAGGCCTTAAAGTGATCAGAGATCACTCCAGTGGAGAAGGGTTCAAATTAGGCACAGAATTACGCCTAACACACACAATTGCATTGGCTCCCACAAATAAACATGACACATAGCTGTGCAGCTAGTTGACTTAATAAAAGCACAATATTATTCATTATAGCAAGTTTTTCATCATGTCATATGAGAATGAGATCTATAAGAATTAGTGCATTCTTTTTATAAGGAATTGATTTGATCATCTAAGATACTTCTACTGCATGATGAAATCAAACTTGGAGTTGGAATTTAAGCATTCCCAAGATGAAAATACTTGGTCTCACATTCTGTCCTTGTGTCAGGCAATAACACTGAACATAAAACACACTCAAAGTGTACTTCAGCTTCTTTGGTAGAATTTCTTTGACACCTGTTAAATTTTAAAGAGCTCTGTGAAAAGCATTTTCTTAACTATTCAACTGGCTCTTGATTCATTTATGTGCATGGAAAAGCTCTGACAGCTTCAAATTGAAAGTACACTACTTACTGAGACTTTTTTCTCTGGTGTTCATTCTCACTCTTCCCTGATAAGGGCCTACTCATCAGTGGATGGTCGATTTGAAATTCTTCTGGGCCAGAACCATGCAGATCTGATCCTGTTGTCCTGAATTTCATTGTCAGTTATTTTGAGGAGGAAAGACGATTGGGCCAAAATGTACTTTTATGATAAATTTCATCTGAAAAGCACGGTACTTTAAGCCCCAATTTGAAAAAGATAAGACCAAATCTGAAAGCTGTGTCTAAATGATGGAAACAACCAGATTTCTACCAGCTTTGCTACTTCAGTCACCTTTACCACTGATGTGAACCACCGAGTGGACAACTGTGTGTAGACTTACCATGCTGATAAAACCCAAAGTACCCAATCAACCATGCCTCAAGAAAGTTAATGGCCACACAGATGCTGAATCCATACACAACAACCTATGATTGTCCCCAGAGGGTCACGTTCTTTACTCTTCTGTGCCATAAAAATTGTCCTCTCCTGAGATGCCTTTCTCTTCTTCACCTGGCTAAGCCCTTTAGAAACCACCACCTCCAGAATGTCTTCTCTGATTGTGATGTACAAAGATCAGGCTCCCCGACACTGTCCTTCCCATAATGCGCTTTAAGCAAACACTCCCAAAGGAATCAGGTAACTTGAACTCCAATCCCTGATTGGTCATCTGTCAGTTTTGTGGCCCTATGCAAGCTTTTGTCCTAGGAAGGATAGGGGTAATGGCAGTGCTTGCCTCATAGCGTGCCTGTGAGAATTAAGGGAAGGATATTTACTTAAAGTATGGAGAAGAAACAACACAGAGCAACATTTGATAAAGATTAGCCTATGGATATTCAATCAGATCCGCTATTTTTCTTTTAATAAATGTAAATTATGTAATGTTACTTAAACTTTTCTGTTGATATTTTGCATGTTATGTTAATACATTCTTTAGAAATTCATTCAATCTAAATATGTAATCTAAATTCACTTGTTAAAACTGTTGAAATGATTTTAGAATGAATGGGACGAAATAATTAGTCAGGACAAGCCCATCTCCAATTTTATTGAGGAAATGAGTGACAATATAAGCTTTGGGTCATGGAAAGTAGCTTCCCTCGCCCAGGAATACATCAGCTCTATAATCTAAGTTTCCTGGGTCTGACTATAAATAACTATATAGACTTCATGACCAGAAAGAATAATATTATTTCTAGTTATTCAAGTCTATTCAGTAGGGGAAAAAATAGAACCACTAGTCATGATAAACCATGCTCAAAGAACTGTTGAGGAGATTTTTTTAAATTATGGGCCCGCAAATATTGTTATTTCTCCTTCTCTGCCTATTGTTTCGGTTTTTCTCACCAAATATCAAGCAAGAAATAATGATAAAAGAAAATTCTCATCTCCTTCATAAGAGAGCTTTAAGATCCAAGAATCTTTATGTCCTTTCTTAAAATGGCTGACAAAGTACTAAGTCAAAATATTTTAAAAAGCAAACAAAAACACAGATGAATCCTAGTGAGATTGTTAAATTCCAAAGACAAAGAGAAAATCCAAAAATTTTCCAAGGGGAAAAGGAAAAGGATTATCTAAAAGAACAAAAATCAGCTTGCCATCATATTTTATACCAATGACTTGGAACGAAAAGATAATTGAGAAATGCTTTTTAAAAGCTAAGAAAAAATGACCTTGAACCTAGGATTTCATACCCAGATAAAATATCAATCCGGTATAAGGAAAGAAAATACAGATATTACACATGCAATGATATATAAACCTGACCACCTAGGCATCTCCTCTGGTTATAGAAAATACAAAATACAAGAGAGGAATTTAAAACAAAGGAGATATTTTTAAAAACTCCAACATGTTGCAAAAGGATAAGAAAAAAAAAGAAACCAGCACTTATAATTAAGTCTAAATTATTTTTTATAACGTGGCTAAGAAGCTCGATGCAATTATTAAGAAATGCCACATGAAACAGAGGAATAGCATTGTAAAAAGCAGTAAATCTAGAAAATCCCAAATGATTTAGTCAAAGTAAAGGAAGTGGGGAAGGAGAGGGAAAAGTGGAAGCATGCTACCAGTCTTGTCATGTTGAGAGGGGAGGAAGAAATTAGAGATTCAGGTTAATTCTCAATGTTGATTAAAATATACAGGTTTAACTGTGTTTATTAAAGTTGTGTGGACGGGTAGCCCAGATTTAACATGTGAAGGTTCTATCTAAGAATGTGACCATGGGAGATATGGCTACGTGGGGGCCATCTCTGGGGACCAACTGCCATGAAGAGAGTCTATCACCCCAACTGATAGTGTATATTCTTTGACCTAGCCACTCTATTTCTAGGAACTTAGCTATAAATTGTTGCACACAGGGACAAAGATTTGTGTGTATTTAGCATTGTGGAACCCAATCCACATGTCCTCCTATGTGAGATTGGTTTATGAAGCATGCAGTTCTTAACGTGGAATATTATGTAGCCATTAAAAAGGATAAAGTGCAATTATTAACACAGACATGGAAAGATAGATTGTTACGTGAAAAATGTGCTGAAGATAGCATGTGTGATATAACCTCTCAGTTGATGAAACTTGACTATTCGGTGTTTATGTGTTTATGCACATTTCTGTTTATAATGCAAAGAAAAAGTGTAACAAGCAAAAGTGGAGAAGTAGAACTGGAGATACGTGGAAAGAAGGATTTTCAATTTTACTAAAAACAACTTTCTAGTCTGGATATTTTCTACAATTAACATGTATTACTTTTGTAATCTTATACGCAAAACAAGAAAAACATACACGTATGAAGTGTATACATAAATACTTTATTGATGGAAAGTGTTGTATTTTATGGTTTGAAAACTACAAATCCAACCTGTTTTGGAGAGGGTGGAGAGATGGAAATCATATAGTTAGACATGGAATACATATTAGATTTTATGTGACAGCAGCAACACGCAGGGAAATCCAGCTGTTGGAAGGAGGGAAGGAGAGAGGAAGGGTGGCTAGCAAGTACCTGAGAAGGGCAAATACTGTCTCACTTGACAGAAAACAGCCTCTTGCAAATCATGACATGACTTACATTTGTCAGAGGCTCCTATTCTGTGAATTTTGGTATATATCTCTGAATAGATTAAGGGTCTCTTCAACTAGACTTTCCATGTGGACCCACCAGCAAAAAAAACTACCAAAGTGAGAGGGAAGCAGATACAGACCGTCAGGGCAGCAATTATTTTACCTTTGGGGAAGTGAAACTATTTTTATACTTTAGTGTAGATAGTGTGGTTTCTTCCTACAAAAAAGTAAGTATGCAGGCACAGTATTTCACATTTGGCTCCATAATGCTACACACACAAAAATGATTTGCCATGGGAAACATGTGACGTGTAAGTCAGTGCAAGCCAGTTGTCCTAGGAAAATGACCCAAAGACAATAGTAGCCAAATGTTTACCCACCTCTCTCTCCACGCTTATGGAACCTCCCTTCTGTGACTAGACACAGGAGATTTAAAAAAAAAAAAAAAAAAAGTTGAAAAGGACATCCTCGGGCTCTCAAGGAGCTGACAGGAGAGTGAAAGTGTCCTCCTAAAATTTGGAAAGTTCTATAACAGAGGTAAATAAAGAGCCTGATGACTTGTTATCCAGTTCTAAGCAAGTTGCTTCATCTATTTGTGCCTCAATTTCCTTATTCACAGAGTAGAAACAATACCTGGGCTACTTCTTACCCGTGTTCTGGCGACCCAGTGAGATAACACACAGAAATCCACACACAAAGTAAGCCATCAGTAAAAGTTAGCTACTATTATTTGGGGGGGGAGGGCGAGGGGGTGTAGCGGGGCGGCAGGATTAGGATGCTAGACTCAGCCTGCCTGGGTTTGAAACTTGGTTGTGGGAACCAACCAGTTATTACATTGTCTTAGGGGTCTCATCCCAAACCGGTAGATGATAAGAGTGTGTCAGAGGCTGCTGTGCAGACCGAATGAGATCAACTAGGAGAAGAGCTTAGATCAGAGACTGGCACCTAAGAATTTGATTAATGTTAGTCATCATCACTATCAAAATGCTTCAAAAGGAAAAAGGAAACAACAATGAACTCTTCCTGAGGATGACAGAAAATGTTCCCAAGAGGAGGTGGTGACAGGAGGGCTGGTCTTGAATAATTAGCAAGAGTGCTCCAAGCAGGGAGGGGGAGGGAGGAACATGGCAGGCCAAAAAAAAAAAAAAACAAAAACAAAAAAAAAAACCAGCAAAACAAAAGGCCTAGAGGATTTGATGATGATGATGGTGATGATACAGCATGTTCTGAGAAAATGGACGAAAACGTCCTATAGGCTCGAAGAAATCTGAACTAAGTTCGGTCAGAAATTATGAGCGGGAAAGCGTCATCAGTGCATCTGGGCTTATTGAAAAACAGAACAGAGCAAGTGTGTGGGGGTGTGAGTAAAACGTAAATAGATCCCCTAGAAAAACAACATCAAAAGGTGGGATGAACTGGCAGGGGCCACCCCAGAAGAAAGCTTAGAGAGGCACAGCTGATGACATCCAAAGAGGAGGAGAAGGGAAAGAGTTTCAATAAGAAGTGGCTGGTCAACCGTGTCGAATGTTGCATAAACGTCAAGTTGGGTGACAAGGAAAAGTGAGGCCATTGAACTGGCTGATTGGAAAGACGCTGGGGAGAACCCGTGTTTAATTGTGGTGTTGGCGGAAGCCAGACTGTAATGGGTTGAGGAATTAATGAGATGTGAAGACACTAAGTATTGACTAAGTACAGACCTCTTTCAAGAAGTTTAGTGATTGAAAAAACAGTAAAAGAAACCGGTCTCATAGAAACTAGACGATGTTAATTTTTAAATGTGCAAGTAAGCAAAATTCACTTTGGGGAAAAAGGGTCAAACTTCTCAGGCATCCAAAAAACTACGGGAAGAAAGGAAAGAAAAAGAACCACAGTACTTGGTTTAAATGGGATTACCGGATTAGAGTCAAGCTGGGAGTGGGGCATAAAGTTGAAAACCCCAAAACTTGAAATGACTAGGAAATTAAGATTCAAAAAAGAAGAGGGAAAAGGGGAGAGTGAGGATAATCTAGTGGTTTTTGCTGAAAGAGGACAAGGCAAGCTTGAAGTGCCACATAAGAAGGTTTCAGGACAAAACACAGAACATACTAGAATAACAAAAAGGACTGCTAGGCGATATGAACGGTGGAATTTTGGAATGAAAGAGAATACTGGATTTTTTTTTTCTGGAATATCTAGAAAAATCTGCCTTGGAATGTTTCAATCAGCTCTTGGATCAGAGACCAATTTTTTTTTTGGAAAATATGACCAGACTCTCTGCTCTGCGTGGTTCCCAAGTCCCACATCTGTCGAACAAGGAAGGTTGGTTTTAAGTCCCACCAACTTTGAACGTTATGAAATTTAATGATTCTCTCCTTTGCATTTCTTCCCTTTTCACAGGAACACAACACTGATGCCCTATCTTCCTAACCATATTGTTGGCCCCAATTTTGTTTTGGTGTCCTTCTTTTGTCTAAAAGGAGTTAGAAAATGTGTTAAAAGATAAGACAGTTGAGGACACTCTGGGTGAGGCCAATTCTTATCCAATCAGAAAGCTCTTATGTGGAAAACACCCCTCACCTAAACTGAGCCTACTGGTTCCAAATAAACATTTTAATGAAACATTCTGTAAATAAGAACTGGTTCTTAAGTGAAGAAATGCCTGCCTACATCCCGGTACAGCCGTGAATTCCTTCCGGAAACATTTTCTTGTTGTTATGTAAATACAACCTAAATGGGGCTGTTAGAGATAATTGCTGATAGTCTCCAAACCTAGTTCACTTGGAGAGAATAAAAAAGATGACAATAATTAAGAGGAGATACAGAGGCAAAGGAGGAAGGGCCAGATGACTTGTAACAACCAAATGTCTCTTTTGTAGGCCAGAGACTTTGAGAAATTATTTTTATACCTGGTTTCTATTTCTCTTTCTATTCTGGTTGCTTAGTAGACAGATGATTTCTCAGGATCTTTCTGAGCACTTTCGTGTGTAGATATGTGTGTCAGAATGCCTTTTGCATCTTGAAAGTAAATGTGGACAAAACTCATATCTCAGACACGCTAAGGTTTAAATTGTGATAAGGTAATTTTTAGAGATGCCACATTTTATTCTTAGAACATTTTAATCTCTTCTCCCCATATTCTATGTTGCTAACTTCGTAGAAAAAGAACGAAAGACTTGGCTTCTGATCAGCCTCGTAGCAAAGGAGTAGAGGCCTTACCCGGGAACTCACGATTTGGCAAATTATGTGTGGCTTCACTGTTGATGGGATGGCCGGTATATGCATAGACCCCACACGAGACTTGGTGTTTCACACCAGAGGAGGTAGATGAGCCTCCAGGTTAAAAGGGTCTGCAGGCTGCCCTGTAAAGCACCAGAGCCACTCCAACATTACCCCATTCCATGACCGGAGCTCTCTTACAGTTCCCATCATCAGCCAGCACTCCTAGAAGGAAAGGCTCCTGGGTATAAGACAGGGCTCTCTCTAAACCATTTGAGTTACTCTGTTTTTCACTGCCCTTCCTGAAAAAAAAAAAAAAAAAAAAATCATGTTTAACAAGCACCGCAGAAAAAGAAAACAACCCGCAAGAGGACAGTGCTGTAACATACCATCCTGCAGAATTTTCAATTCTGGCCAAGACTCTAGTGTTTGTTTTGCGTCCGACTTGCCAGGAGACCTTAAACCACCAGGAAAACATCTCGGTGCCTTAGTTTACCTCTCCATGAAATATTTGCCTATTCCTCAGGGTTGTGAAACAAAATGTCCTCAGTGTTGTGAACTTCCATGTTTGCATAATCTGTTCCCTAGCATTTAGTCTGCTGAACTAATCCAGATGGAAACATGCAGCAAAATCAGAATTCAAATGAACCAGGTGGAAGCGAGTTACTATTATTGTGTTATGAATGAGGCTGTATCCAACTGAGTTACATTAGCAAAGAACAGCAGCCCGAATCACCTCCGTGAGATGTTGCAGTTTCTGGTGGGAGTTTTTGTTTGTTATTCTTGCCGAGTGAATCCTTAACAGAATACCCTTGGGAGACCAGTGTGAGACAAAGCAGGTTTGGGCTTTAATTTTTCTTACATGCCGATTAGGGGAGAGAGTTTGAATCCAAAAGGATGTCATTGAGCGCAAACACAACCTTGGAGCGGGGCCCATTGGGCATGAATCTCAGGGGCTATTAATCCACAACCTTCAATTTGTAAATGTGCAGGAGACTGAGTCAGTAGGAAAAAAAAAATAATTTTAAACATCTGTGGTATTCTTTCTGTTCCAGATTAATTACACTGCTTGTTTGTTGATGCTGACCAGAATTTTCAATCTTCTGATGCTATGCTTGGAACGTCACAAGTATTTTTCTATTTGCTTATCACTTAAGTCCCATGAAACTTTCTCTCTGCCCCGGTCTGTCTTTCATAATTTATTGTAGGTCCTGATTTTGTTCTTTTGCTCACCTGCCCTAGACTTCTTTTTCCTTTTACGCTGAGCAATATGCAGCTCCTTTTTGTCAAGTATTTATTATTACCTTGAAGAGATACCTTGTTAATACACAGTCCCACACACATACACATCATTCAATCAAAATGATGATATAAGTGAAAATCCAAACATGCTGTTGAATCATTTCGAGAGGCTGATAATTATTTTCAATCAGCTAGGATTGCTCTGCCAGTTCACAGAATTATTAATGAGAGCCAAATTTGTTAATAGATTGTGAGGAGCCCTTTTTTGTGAGTAGAAGATACCAGGACGGTCATTCTAGAAGCTGCTATCCAGCTTTTATGTGGTACCCTCGTGAAACCCATTCTCTCCTGAGTTAACCAAGAGCCCGACTGCTAAAATCCCCATCCTATGATCCATGAAGACACTTTGCCTGAGCTGAATCACTGGCAGCTGTAAATAGAGACAAATCGCAGAAGTTTTTGTTTTGTTTTGTTTTGTTTTTTCCTAAAATAGTCCAATTTGTAACTGAGAAATGGGCGGGTCTTTGGTGGGAGGCAAGGGGGGGAGGCGGGGAGCAGGTGTAAAGCAGCCATAATGCTCACCTCCGCCTCCAACCTACCTTGATGGTCATTCTCCCCTCTCTTTCCCCTCCCCCACAACCAATGTCCCATGAGAAGTCTGACCCCAAGATGACCAGAGAGCCCTTGTTTAGGGACTCAAGCTCCCTTCCCTCACTCTTGGCCCTAAGAGCTTCTCCTTAAACCCCAGCCAGCTCCCTTGATCTTCCTTTCCTCTTGGCCAAACACTCAAGATCTTGGCCAGCTTTGGTTTCTTTTTAACCCTGCTATGATCTACTCTATTCCCTGGAGTTTTCTCTCTTCAGGCCAAGGCACACAACAGCTCACTTCTTGCCTCCTCCTAATGATAACCCCACAGCTCTTTTCATCTTGTGGGTTTTACTGAGAATCAACAAGGAGAAAAGAGAAACAAAAGAATCCACATGGAAGAAATGTAACTGTATAAGAAGTCTTATATAATTGCTTCATTCAATAATAACCATTTACTGATCATTTCCTACCTGTTGAGCACTGCCTTCTAGAATCTAATAGTTATTGCTTCTGGGCCATGCTTCCGGGATGATCTTGGAGGCCCCACTGGCCACCTACTTCCCTTGGCAAATAGTTCACTAACCTCTCCTTCTCTCAACAGGACAAAATAAAAAGTGGACCGGGCTCTCAGTAATTTTTATCTCTCTATAGCTCTTCAGGTGGATAGCATATGCATCATTGGTCTCTTACCCTAGAGATAGTAAGATCATAACATAACAGAAGTTAAATTTAATTAACACACACACACAGCAACTCTAATAATAGTGGAATTCTTTGACATTGAGACTATTCTGAAGACTTCAGAATATGTCTTCATTTTCTCGTACTCATCCCACCGGATCCCCTCCAACTATTGTGTTTTGACTAATGAGAGCTTTCTGCTGGATTCTAATAATTCAGCATGTATCTAGTGACGTGCTCATAAACTGGATCTCTGAAAAGGACAACTATACAAAAAGCCCTGACTCACAGCGTTTGCCGATTTCTGTGATATAAACATTTCCTCTTGGTCAATTTCAAGCTACCAGTGATCTAGTAGCTAGCTGGCAAGAGCTCTTTCAAGGCAGTTAGAACCAGTTCTAGCACACCACTTACTTTTCCAGTCTTTTCCTTTATCAAAACTTGTTCTCTGCCTCCCCTCCAAAAGACTGCTTCGGAATTGCTTTTCATTTGCAAAAGCTATATAGTAAGTAAATCCCAGCAAAATATGAATGACTGAATGAAAAAGTCTCCACGTTTTTACCCTGCCAATGCCACGGGACTCATCATGGAGCCCTCCTGGAAGAGCGCCTCAACCCAATGGATGAAATCTACTGTCAACATTGGTGGGGCCTCTAGGTAAAGGGTGCGTCCCTCAGTGGCAGGGCAAGGAGGCACAGAGGAGCGCCAGTGTGGGCACAAGGTAGCTAAGAGCACGGATTCCTAAACCACGATGCCAAGGTTTGTGACATTGAACAAATCACCTGACCTTTCTGTGCCTTAGTTCTTCATTTGAGAAATGAGGAAGTAATACTGTATATCATGAATCTAAGCTGTCGTTTATTATAAAACATACCATTATTTTATGTTCCATTAAGAAATTTTAAAATCCTGTGATGCCTGGTGGCTCAAGCGGTCAAGCATCTGACTCTAGATTTTGGCTTAGGTCATGATCTCATCGTTCATGAGTTCAAGCCCCGTATTAGGTTCTACACTGTCAGTGTAGAGCCTGGTTGGGATTCTCTCTCTCTCCCTCTCTCTGCCCCTCCTCAGCGTGCTCTCTCTCTCTCTCTCTCCCTCTCTCTCTATATATATACCTCAAAGTAAATAAAAAAACTTTTAAAAAAATTTTTTAAAGAGAAATTTAAAATCCTGCCAATTAAGCCATGACATGTCATTAAAAGTAAGACACATCCCAATGTCACATATGCTAAAATGTGAGAGAAAACTATGTTTTAGAGTCAATGAATGACGGTAGTACCCTCCTCACAGAGTTGTTGGAAAGATTAAATGAGGGGCACCTGGGTGGCTCAGTCAGTTAAGCGGCCGACTTCGGCTCAGGCCATGATCTCGCGGTCCGTGAGTTCGAGCCCCAGGTCGGGCTCTGTGCTGACAGCTCAGAGCCTGGAGCCTGTTTCAGATTCTGTGTCTCCCTCTCTCTGACCCTCCCCCATTCATGCTCTGTCCTCTGTCTCAAAAATAAACGTTAAAAAAAAATTTAAAAAGAAAGATTAAATGAGCTGATATATGTTCAGAAGAGGGCCTGGCATGTTGTAGGAACTATGACTTTGCAATTATAGAATTTGCTATTATAGTATCATCATTACGGCAAAAACATCAGTGAAAATAAAAAAGATGCAAAATATCTGACTCAAACATTAAAACTTCAGATTTCCTCTCGAGACTACATATGAACTCAAGTGGTTCTATAGTAGCATTTTTTGAATTACTTTTCTCATAACCACATGAGCGTCAGGGACAGCAATAGAGAAGATCTAAAAGTGAGAGCAAGGGTGGGGTGAAGGCCAAGTGAAAGAAACTCAGTCACCACAGTCAACACTGAACCAAAGCAGCTCCATTTTTATCAGCTGAATGCGTTGGAGTTGAACGTAAGGTTTCATTTTAATTGTATTCCTGTGCTTAAATATACATATACAGTAAAACCTTGGTTTGCAAGCATAATTCGATGCAGAAATATGTTTGTAATCCAAAGCACTTGTATATCAAATTTCCCCGTAAGAAATAATGGAAACTCAGATAATTCGTTCCACAATCCAAAAATATTCACATAAAAATTATACTGAAATATAATACAAAATAATAAAGAAAATACAAAATATAAAGAAAAATAAATAACCTGCACTTACCTTTGAAAACTTTCATAGCTGGTGTGAGGGAGACAAGAGAGAGGAAGGTTATTATGCAGGACAACTTTCACTGTCACTAATGGATGTTGACTATAGTACAGTATTAATAAACTCTGGTCATATACTGTATTTAATGTAACAGGCAATACAGCAGCAGAGGAAAGGGTCTATATTTGCAGGCAGCCTGACCTAGGGTAAAACAAAGCATTCCTAAGCTCGCTCTGGTATGAAAAAGCAAAGGACTGTCCGTAGGTGCTTTGAAGTGACAAAAAATACGAGTGCCAGTTGTGGGCACCTTTCAATGTTCTGAAAAATCACTGATTTCTGCCAAACACCCTGGCCTGAGACCACGCATGTGAACAAGGGAGACAATCACCCACAATCCCACAGAGAGAGAGAGAGAGAGAGGGATGGAGGGAGCGAGAGAATGAAAGAGAAAACCATTGGGTCAGTTGTAATCATGTGATGCTTGCATCACGTACCACTCGCATTGCAAGACATCGCTCATGTACCGAGTTAAAATGTTTGAGAAATGTTTGCTCGTCTTGCGGAACGCTCACAGAACAAGTTGCTCACAAGCCAAGGTTTTACTGTACAGTTGTGTCCAGCCAGCTTACAGAACACTTGCCTGCCCCTCCCCACCACTCCGGGTAGGTAGCAACCTTGGCCGCTGCACGGGGATGATCTTCTCCAATCGTAAGCCAATTCGCGCTCAAAGCCATGCATCTCTGAGTCCAGAAAGTGATCTTCTTGTTCAGCAGGCAGGCGCAGACCCCTTCCCTTCTCTGCAGCAGCCTACACTGCCCCTTCTGACAGTGCCCTCCACCCTATCACATCCATCACCCCTAGGACATTCCTGTCCTGACCGGAGCTGTTTAAATTTTCAAGTCCAGTAAGCAAGGGCTGTAGCAAGAAATTTAAATACGATAGCAAAGTTTATACCCTAAACATCTCTCTAGCGGTTCCCTTAGCAACAGCCCTTACTTTTTAGGGCTCACCTTGGCTACACACCGTTTTAGCGATCGTTTGTCAGACTGATTTCCAAAACAGCTCCTGTCCTTCTCACAACCAAATATTCTAAGCAGCAGTTGAAGTAGAAAACATAACACATTTTTGAGCGGAGGTCTAAAATCTCCTTAAAAGTACAGCCTCCCTCAAGAGCCAGGTCCAGATTAAAATATATATAAATCTAAAATATATATATATAAATATCAGATTTATATATATATGTAAAGATTAAAATATATATAAATCTAATATATATATGGGGAAAAACAAATTACAAAAGCCAATGTACTGTGATTCCAACTATATAACAAATGTACATAGATATAAAGAACAATATCTGGAAATGAAAATAGTCATCTTGAAGTATTGTAGAAGTGGGAGATTAAAGAATAATTTTATATTCCTGTTTCATCCTGTTAGATTTGTCCTTTATTTAAAATGTCAAAACACCTCTCACACATTCATTCAACAAACATTTGTTGTACACATACCTGTGTTTACCTTGGTGTCCTTCACCCCGTCCTCAGGTTTTCTGCACTTGCCTTATGTCCCCAGGTTTTTAAGTCCTTCCATATCTGTGCCTGGGGTGTATATGCTTGACCTATACCATCAGACTCTTTGATCGCAAAACAGTGTCTATTTTTACCCTGCAAACCTTAGCTATTTCCCTCCCATGGATACTGTCTACTTGAGTTATGTAAAACGAATACAAGGTCCAAGTTCAGGTAACATACCATATGAGTTACAGAAAAGCCTTTTCCCAACTGGGGCCGGTATTCCCTAGGACGATATAAAGAACATGTGAACTCCAGGGCCGCTGTTTGCAAAGGGATGCTGGTATTTGTTTAGGATAAGAATAGTGTATCAATCAAAGTTCAGTTAGAGAAACAAAACTGCCATAAACGATGTAGAATAGGCACTTATTAGGGGGGCTAAGCTTCACACGAGAATGGGAGCTGCTGGGAAAGTGTTTGCAAGTGGCTTCCGCGGCTGGCATTGTGCGGGAGTTGGCCGTCGGCCTGGGTCAGCGGTCGGGAAGGAGAATAAGACATGAAACGAGGTAGAGCAAGGACAAATTAGAACCTGAGACAATAAGCGGGAACCCACGAGGACAAACTGGAACTCACATCTGTCTTTCATCACCCTCCGTGTCAGTGATGACGTGATCTGCATGGAAAAGCCAAGGCAATTTACCATGTAGTTGCATGGAGGCTGAACTCCACGTCCATGGCTGGGGACTCTTGCTGGAGGAGCTGTGGCCTTGGGGGGTCCGCAAGGTGAGCAAGCAAATCAGCACAGAGCAACATCGACAAGAAAGACCTACCATGGTGCCTGGAGTTGCACACCCGCCATCAGTGTGCAAAGTCTGTTGCTTCACTTTTGCCTTTCTTTAAATGTATCTTACGCTCAGGACCCTGGAACCATACAGGAAAGGGACCATGGGAAAGATCATTCCAGCTTAGCGATTGAACAAAGCTACACCATAGACCCCTCCACTTCCCTCCCTGGGAGGAGTTTGTAGAAACAAATTGCTTTAACAGTTCTAAACCCAGTTTAATCCCAGTCTTGGCACCCAATCTGGAAGCCCTGGAATTTCTAGAGGTCTCATTCTCACACCTCAATTTAAGAATGGAAAAGTCAACGCAATGGGAGATCCTTATAGAAAAGGGATACAAATAAAGTATTTCAAATTGGGAACTCTCTGAAATCATACTAATGTTCATGTCTTCTGCTGCATTACAAACAACTACAATTGTTCCCCCTTATCCACAAGAGACACCTTCCAAAATGGAAGCCAGTGGATGCCTAAAACAACCCTATCTATACTATGTTTTTTTCTTGTACATACATACCTATGATAATGTTTAATTTATAAATTAGGCATAGTAAGAGATTAACAGCAATAATAATAAAACAGAACAAATATCTCTAAATATTTTAGTGTACTGTATTTACCCTTCTTCTTGTGATGATGTGGGATGATAAAATGCCTATGTGACCAGATGAGGTGAAGTGAATGATGTAAGCATTGTGACATAGTTTCAGGCTGCTACTGACTTTCTGACAATGTGTCAAAAAGAGGACCACCTGCTTCTGGACCAACGTTGGCCGAGAGTAATAGAAACTGTGGGACCACGTAAAGCAAACCAGGGACAAGAGAGAAACTATTGTAACAATAATGTACCAAAGAATTTTCCAAATGCCTTAATCCTCTCTGTCCCCTTCCAAAAGAAAAAGAAAAAGAAACACAGAAAATCAGGGGCTGACGGAGCAGGTTGATCTTTGTATGAGAAACCATTCGTGCGTTCGTTACAAAAAGCAGCAACGGAACATTGACGGAGTACCTAACTAGTCCCTCTCACAGGCTAAACCGATCAGTGTTCTACGTGAGGATGTCTTGAGGGAGGATTGGGACAAGGGTCAGAATCGGTTCTCAGTATGCGTGAACAGACAGCTGCTATGCAACAGCCTTGCACCTAAACAAATCGCTGGCCCCTGGCCCTGAACCTGAGCATAGCCAAGGACAGGCGCGGGCAACTGACACAAGGAACATGCTCGCCGAGATAAGACAGCTTCTGCAGAAGCCCCACTACCAGAGTACTTCTGAGACCCTTAGATTACAAATTATGTACAAATATTCATCAAAAAGAGCACCCAAGTAAAAGCATCGTGATCATCATCTCCAGTGTCATCATCGCTGTCATGGCGACTACTCACAACGTGACCTGCAAATAGCAGGACATTTATCCTACACGGACATGGAGTGCAACCAAACATCTATGTGGGCTAAGCCAGCTGCAGGTCACAGACCCAGTCAATAGACGCCGAATGACTGGATGAGGGCCAGAAAATTCTCTACTTTTATTTTTTCCACTCGGTAGCATAAGAACACTGCACCACACTGGTAAAGACCACTGCTGTGCCTCTTCCCTTTCCGAAAGGCAGGCTGGACATCATTATTTTGGAAACATGACATTTTTTGCATTCATGAGTTGGGCTGGGTTTTGTTTTGCTGGGGTTGGTTCCCATATAATGATTCTTCACATACACCTGACTAACCACCTGTCAAATTAAAAGTCAGGGGCCTCCCGTCAGGAATTTTGAGCATTTATTTTCTCCACCACAGAGGCCGCATCAGGAGTTACCTGTTAGAACCAGCTGGATCACCACAGTGGATTGCATGTTCACTATTGCCCCATGGTCCTTTCCACCACTTGTAAGAGTCCAGGCAGATTCCTGAGAAGTCTGATTCCATGGGGGGATGTTTAGCTGAAGTCGGTTGAGAAAATGGTGTCATCCCTCCCCCCTTTGGACACACTGTCACGATAACATCCATCCTAATTAAGTTTCAGTAAGGTTTATTTGACTGTATCTGTTTTTATTCTAAAACAGCTAATCAGAGCCCTAAACTGCTGTGGATCATACATTGTCCTATGCAAGTTAATTGGTAATACCAAAAATGTGCCCAATCATGGATCTTTACCAGATATTAAAGAAATATAATCATGGCGCCCGGTGTCGCGATCAGTTGAACGTCCAACTTCGCTCTGGTCGTGATCTTGCTCTTCCTGAGTTTGGGCCTCAAGACATCCTCTCTGCTGTCAGCACAGGGTCCACTTCAGGATCCTCTGTCCCTCTCTCCCTCTGCCCTTCCCCTGCTGCGCTTGCTCTCTCCCTCTCTCTCGAAAATAAACATATATATACATATATATATGTGTATATATATATATATATACATGTATATATATATATGTGTGTGTGCAGCTGTATTGAGACATTCATATAAACTCTAGTCAGCACATTTTGGTTTCTTAGTTATTCCTCCATGGCAAACCAAAAGGTACTAAATGTGTGTAAGGTAAGTGGTAACAATTCTTCAAGTTAAGTGAAACTCCAGTCTTTTCAATATTTCACTAACCTATAAGCAGCTGACTTTAAATTCATCTCATTTTTATTAATGATTATGGTGATATATAAAATTATGCTCATCCGTATAAAATAGATATATTTACCTCATCAGTATTTTATACATTTATTTATACATTTCACAAAATACAAGTACCCACTTAATAGCTTTTCCTGCTAGGCTTCACTAGAGAATAAAAATTCTATTTTTGAAAAGTGATATGTGTTTATTGGTCCTTTCCTCTAGCCTCATAGTTCTCAGGAAAAAAAAAAAATTATCCTCAGTAATAAAACATAAATATTCAGAATTTGAAGACATATGACAATGAAGCAATGATCACATTTGTATTCATTAAATATAATAAAAATGTAATATACGCCATCACTACGAATTTGCTATAGACCAGGAGCTGTGCTAAGCACATTATGTCTGTTATCTCTTCTAATCCTCCTAACACTCCTATATATAAGTGCTATTGGCATTAGACCCATTTCATGCATGAATAACGTAAGATATAGGGGAAGAGAAATACTCAAGCCTACCCTGATTGTAAGCCATAGAGCTGGGATTTCAGCCACAGTTCTGACTCTAGAGCCTGAGCTCTTGGCAACCCAGCTACGTCAGTGATGAACGAGTGATCTTAACTTGTAGGGGTCATGGATCACTCTGAGATTCTGATTAAAGTTATGAAAACTCTCCTCGGAAAAATGCATATCTCTCTCTCTCTCTCTCTCTCTCTCTCTCTCTCTCGTGGCCAGAGCAGTAAATGAGAATTAAGGAGTCCTGCCTTAAGGGTGTCTGTGTCAGTTTCTTCTAGGTACCAAAAGGAAATGAGGGAGGGATGGTTGTTGTAAGGATACACACCACAGAAATAAGAACAGGAACTATGGTAGGACCAGAACTTTCTGAGCAAAAAATTGGGTCAGAAGATTGTGCAGGTCCCAGACAGCCATCCAGATCCCAGCAGCAGGAGCGTGTGGGTTTGCGCCCCCGCCCCCAACCCCGACGGTGGTCTTTCTCTCCTTGTTCACGCTTTTCTCTTCTTTCCGAGCTGCTTGTTCTTTACTCCAGATCGCTTACCTCATCCTTGAGAAACTTCCGTGTGTAAGTATAACCTCTTAATTTTTGCAAACTCCAGTTTCTGCTTCCTCCTAACTCAGGTTACCCTGACACCTCACAGTTCTGACTTGACCTCAAGGCTTGGGTCTTTTTCAGCCTCCGATTCCACCAGTGGAACGAGTAGCGTTGTTGCCCCAATCTTTCAGTATTTCCCAGTTCAAGAGACTGACGGCAGCTCATGTCTGTTGCATGAAGTCATGCCACGGGTGTTTAAGCAGCCTTAAATTTGGCTGTGATTGTGCCACATGCCCCCTTAATCCAGTCAGCTGCGGCTGGTGGCAGAGAGGGTAGGACTCCTCTAAGGGACCAGATACATCCCTGCCAGGCATGCTTTCCTCATTAGAAGATGTGGGGTGGGGAATTTCCTATAGACACCCAGGGATAAACTGTAGGACAGACCCTCAGGATAGGTTGCCGTGGCACATGCCAATACAACTTCCCACACTTCAGACTGGGTCCATCTACTGGTGCAATAGAAGTCTATGCTACGGATGCAAGGCCAGAGACTAGGGGAAAACATCTGCATCTGACCCCAGTCAGGTGTGCCCGTCAGTTGAGTGCCGTCCAGGATACGTGCGTCAAGAGATTTTTGTGTCACGCTTCAGGAAACATCATACTTCCCAGTATTTTCACTGGTTGCTCACTGAGCTTTTTCAGGAGGAAGGAGCTTAAAGGGCACTGTGACACATGCAGTACAATAGAGCTACAGAGTTAGACACCATCCTAAGCATGAGCTGATCTACCCACGTCATCCGTAAAGAGGGAGGCCGAGCCCGAGAGGAGCTACGTGCTAGGAGAGAAGCACACAGACAGTTGGTGGCGAGGCCCCAATTACAGGCCACTTCTCCCTTTATCTTCCCTGTCCCGTCAGCCACATTGGCTCTTCATTCTCTCACTGTCATTGAGCACTACCATTCTGTAGCAAAATAGAAAAAGAGAAAAGCCTATAAAACATCTCCTGCGGTAAAGATTCCATTCCAAGTTGTGTATATCTATAGAGTCCCTGTGACCATAAATATATGATTTATTGGAAATAATCCCAGATTAGAAGACTCACTCCGTCACTCAGACATGTGAGTTAACCTCTATTTCTTCTTCTGAGATATGGCTATTCATTATGCACTCATCATTTATCTAAAAAACATTAACTGGGGGTCTGCTATATTTCAGGCTCTGCACGTAAAATCATGTAGAACAATTGGTTTGTTCCTCAAAGAGCTTTCCACTCCAGCAGGGGAATGAATGCAAGAGACCTGCTACCCCCAAGGGATTATGGATACATGCAAAGGAGGAACGGGCGACCATCTTGTGGCTGGAAAGGGGTCAGGAAAAGCTTGCCAGAGAGACACTTGACATGTGAAGGCAAAGGAAGGGGAGCAGTTAGCCAACCAGGGCAGGGGGGCTGGGTAGGCAGACAAGGGAGAGCATAGCACATCTGGGGAAGGCAAGCAGGATGACTAAGAGCTCAAGGGGCAGTTAGGATGGGAATGACAAGAGATGAGGCTGGCCAGTAAGGAGGGGTCCTGTGACAAAGAACTTCGCATGCCATCGTCTCTGTTTACCTGTTGGCCATGAGTTATACAGCCATATTTTTATTTTACAACACTTACTGTAACAGCTATATGGAGAATGTGTATCAAGAGCTGAAGCCTGGAAGAATGGAAATGAGTTAGGAACCTGCTGCCATCATTGAGAAGAGTGATGATGGTGTCCTGGCTCAGGGCAGTGGCAAGGGGACGAGAGAGGAGTGGGCATGTTCTAGAGATTTTTAAAACATATCACCTAAAGGGCCTGGAGATTGATTGTAAGCCAAGGGAAGCAAGGGCTGTGCACAGCGGGAGGGGGAGCGTGTGGGAAGGGAGGGAGGAGCAGGAGAAGGGGAGGAGAAGGGGACGTCGCAGTGTGGTCCTGACTTGGGTGGGGGGATGGGCACTAAGAGGTTTCATTTGGGACATTTAACCATTTGACGAGGTTCTGATGAAACAAACAGTCAAGCATAACGTTCCTGTAGAGAACTGGACAGGAGATCCAGAGTTCAGCAGAGAGCTTGGCTGAGGATATAACCATCAAAATATACGGCTAAGTAGTACTCAAAACAAAGAGGAGGGAGGTCTATCCGAGTTATCCCAGAAGCTTTCGCCAACTGCACGCACCAATCCCTTGAAGTTCTCCAATGCCTTCCCTCCCCAGCCCTCCCCCTGGGCTCTCCTCTCTAGTTCTTGAGCATGTCAGCCATGAGTAGAGTAAATCACTAGTGTATAAAGTGAAGGAGAAGACATCGGGAGAAGCACTCTTAGAGACACTGACATTTAAGGGATGAGTTAAAGGAAAAGAACAGGGATCGATCCCGAGGAGCATCCAGGGAGATGGACAGAGCAAAATCTCACAGAAGCCAGGAGAGGAGAGGATGTCACAAAGAAGGGTGTGGCCAATCGTGTCAAACAGGGCAGAGAGGTAATGTGAAATCGACTCCAAAAGTGTTCAGGCTTTCTGCAGGGCCCCACAGAGCTGTGACAAGTACCACATAAGCATATGTATATGAAGGCACTTTCTAAAATATAAAATAGTATACAACAGTATACGCAAAGCCTAACCCTAACTCGATCCGACAACCCTGGGATCATGACCTGAGCCGAAACTAAGAGTCAGACGCTCAACAGACTGAGCCACCCAGGCACTCCAACATAAGCAGTTATTATTGTAACTTAAGACTCAACTCAGTTCCCACTGACTCCAGGAGTCCCTCCCTGGACCCTCCAGGCCATTCTCCCCAGGTTCCTTCAACACCTGGCCTGTGCCCAGGGCAGAGGCTGTGTTTAGTTGACCTGAACTCAGCACTAGAGCAGTGCTCAGTCTACAGAAGACAGAATGAATGGATAGCTAGGATGGAGGCATTCATTCCCTGATTCTCTTCAACACAGAAGATCCAAGTTCAAATTGCTTTTTTAAAAAATAGAATCTAGGGGCGCCTGGGTGGCTCAGTCAGTTGAGCGTCCGACTTTGGCTCAGGTCATGATCTCACGGTCCGTGAGTTCAAGCCCCGCATCGGGCTCTGTGCTGACAGCTCAGAGCCTGGAGCCTGCTTCCGATTCTGTGTCTCCCTCTCTCTCTGCCCCTCCCCCGCTCGTGCTCTGTCTCTCTCTCTCTGTGTCAAAAATAAATAAACATCAAATTTTTTTTTTTTTTTTAATACAGAATCTAGGAGCTCCTGGGTGTCTCAGTGGGTTAAGCCTCCGACTCTTGATTTCGGCTCAGGTCATGATCTCAGGCTTCCTGGGATCCAGCCCGGAGCTGGGCTCCACACTGACAGCACAGAGCCTGCTGAGGATCTCTCTCCCTCTCTCTTTGCCCCTCCTCCCATGCGCTCGCATGCTCGCCCTTTCTTTGTCTCTCTCTCTCTCTCAAAATAAATAAAAATAAAAATAAATAGAATCTAATATATTTATTTCTTCTTCCCAGCATATCTTTGTTTTTGTTTTATTTTATGCCCTCACAGTTTAGAAAAAAAACTAATCAGCTCCTTATAGTTATCAAAAAGATACATTAAAAATTATTCCCCATAGAAAATAATTATTTCCTACAGAAAAAAAAGATACATAAAAAATATTTCCTCCCTCTGATAACTCCCTTTCTACTGGGTGCCTTGTATGTCTCCAGAGCCCATGTCTGTTGTCTGATCTCTAGCATGTTCATATCCAAATCAATCTGAGCTAATTTTGCAAGTAAAATGTTTGGAGAACTCACCCTAAGCACTTTCCTAAATTCTAAACATTTAACATCTGCTTGGCTGGACTCAGTTCCTAGTCTTCTTAGTCTACTTAAATCCACCAATTTGACTTGTCATAATTTATCATTTCAAACTCTGTATTATTTATTGCCCATGATTACATTATCACAGGTGTTCGGTACTATTTATGTTTCCCTCAGTTTTCCCTATATTCTCTTGTGAAATCATCATACCCAATCTATCAGGGGGTCATTTCTACTCTTCCTCCAGATTCTGCAACCTTGTTTCTGACTCTCCCTCCTAGATCTCATGTGCATTTCTAAGGATGATAAACGCCAGACGTTTATCTTCTAGACTTGCAGATTTTCGGGACATTTACATTTCAGAGACCTACTTTTTATGAGCAGATAGTTTTACAAGGTGTTTTTACTAATCATCTCTTCTTTATTGGCCTAGTCAGTTTCTCCAAGGCTGAAGATGAGCAGCCGAGTATTCACAGCTGGCACCCCTCCCCCCACAGTGCTCCTGGGGTGCAAGCTCTTGGCTGAAGCCTACCTTCCTCTTCCTCCTTTCACACCCAGCCCCAGCGGGGAGCAGGGAGGAGACCGGCCCCACCCTGCAACCTTTGGTCGGAGCCATCTACTGCTTTCAGCCTTACCACCCACCCCTTCCAACCTCAGGATCATAGCAGATAACTTGGCGGTTGCCCAGCAAGTATCGTAGTAACATGAACAAGTTTAGGAGACTTTCATGGGCTTCTGTGTCCACCTCACATCCCACAAAGATGGAATGGATTTCTCTCTCTTCCTGCAGGCAGAAGAAAGATCAAAACAACAGAGCTGCACATGCCTTGCCCAGATGACATATGGATGCCTGTCACTGTCCTCCCACCCCAGCTCCGGATTTGTTAAACACCAGAAGCACAAGGCATCCGTATAGATAGAGAGACCGATACCTACCAGAAGTGTCAGGAGCTGGCAGCTTAGGACCAACCCTCTTCCACGTTAGGTGTTGATTCATGCCCGTGACTTCTGAATTCTCCTGACTCCGGGATCGCCGGAGAGAGAAGCTTACGGACCGGGGTTGGGTCAAGAATTTTGGGACCAGTCAGCTGTCAGGAGCAAAGGGTTAGTATAGACATGGACATTGGGGAAATTACTGTCAACCATGGGGCCAAACTAATTTGTACCTGTGGCACCCTCAAACATGAGCTCTCACTTTGGGGAAATACTTGTGGCTCTGCCTCCCGCATCTCTGCCAAAGGGTTTTAGTCCTCCCAGCTGATAGGTTCTCTGGCAAACGTCTTCAACACTCTTGTCCTTGGTGGACAGTGGAAATAAAAACTCTCGGTCTGCTTCACTTCTTTTAGTCTTTGAGAAAACAAAGAAAAAGGACAACTTGGGAAAGCCAGCAGTGACAATTTGGGGATGCAAGTAAGATGAGATATGCAACATCCTTAAGCCTCATTTTGGATAGTTCTAAATTGGAAATAATTATATCTGTCTCTTACACTATCTTGTAGTGAAGACTGAATGACATACCTAACGCAAAGCACAAAGGATCTTACCTAGAAAGAGCTCAATAAACACGAGCAGTAATTATGTCTGCACGGAAATACATTATTTTTCTTTAAGATGTATTGCTTTGCTAGGAAATACACCAACAAGATCACCCTAACCTCAGTAGATAAACAGCCGAGTTTCCAATGAACCCACATTCCTTCACACTACGAATTAGATCATTAGTATATGTCGTAAATGTAAGGGTAAGTCCCTGAGTGATTTTTGAGTATCTTCTAGGTTGGAACCCTGATTCCACCTATGTCTCTGAGCTCCTCAGCTCTCTCAGGCCTTCTGCTGTACCCCAGACCCCCTCCCCTCTTCTATGGCTGGTACCCAAGGGTCCATAATGGGTACACAATTCATTTGTGCCTGAATCTTATCAGAAGGCATTCTATCAACCTAAGGGAAACTACCCATCTGTCAGAGGCACTCTGACTGTGGAAAATAACTGATCCACACTGAACTATATAAAAATCCATTCGTAAAAATCCTAAGAAGAGCAAACACCTCACCTGGCAAGTTCTCCAGCAGGGTCCTTGGCTGGCAGGAGCAACCCTCACTAGGCAGCAACCAAAAGACCAGCCCTGAGCAGTGACAAATCTGGAATTCTCTGGCAGATGCCTCTCCAGGGCCTCCTGAACAAAGGAGACCCTTCTTACTCCCTCAGCACTGACTCTGAACAGACCGAAAATCAGTTTTGGCTGTAAGGGAAAAGCCAATGTGGAAAATATAATCTGATGGACAGGATTTGAAATGAAAGACACAATACCGCCCAAGCTTCCCAAGTCTAAACTCTCACAGGGGCAGAAGTGTAAACACTTTTTGGAAGCTGAGACTGGGACACAATATGATACCACAGCAAAAACTCAAAAGTAGCAAGGGGTTCAAACATGGGAAGACTAACTCCAATGTTCACACTGTGAATCACCGGGCTCTAAATAGAGAGGAAACGGTGTATCAGCCAGCATTGACCTTGCCTTGCCTGAGCTGAAAAACTCTCCCACTGCCTGCAACGTTCTCTCACAAAAAGATGACTAAGACAAGTCCTGGTTTTTGAGGTGTTTGTACCTGGTGGGGGAGGCTGGCAGGTAACTAAAATATAAGCCTTCCTATGGAAAGTGCCAAAAGCTGAATAAAATCAAAAAGCAGCAGGAGCAGATACCTCTAATCACCAAGGGTGCATGAGGGTCCACCGAGAAGAAGGGTCAGCCCACTGGGGTCTTGGAGAGACAGAAGGATTTGGGGGGAGGAGAGCTCTCTAGGCTGAGGCAGCAGGAACAGAGGAAGCTCAGAGGGGGAAGGACAGGGTGTGGCAAGGAACTGGGCTCAGTCTGGCTGCAGCAGCAGCCCAGCCAAGTGGGGGTGGGGGGTTGGGAATGGACTGAACATCCCAGGAAGATTGGCCTTGACTCCTGGGCCTTGGGAACATTTTAGATCTGCCTTTAAAAGGAAAGGCTCTGCCACGGGTGTCAAGAATGAATTGGAAAGAATTCATTGAATTGGAAGAGTTGAAATGTGGATTTTTTTTATGTGTTGTTGTTGTTGTTGTTGTTGTTTTCACTTTTCTGCTATTTGAAAAAGTGATCACACATGCAAATTGACAATCGTCAGGTCATTATATGCATATAATGCAAGTACCTGTTCCTGAACATATATTTACTCTCCATAGCAGTGATTCTCCACTATAGGGGATCCCTGTACCCCTGCCGGTCTCATTCCACCTGGCTTGGGGGCCAAGGGCAGGACCTCCCGACCAGGGGTGCCCTGATAACCCTATAGAGTCCCCCACCTCGAGTCCAAGGTGGCTCACGCTCTCTGCTGTATCCAGCTCACTGAGCAAGTAGAGAATGAGCCTCTGACGTGTTGGAAAAGGTGGTGGGATGAAGGTGATACAAACAAAAATCCTCCTACTGCTTTGTAGGCCCTATTAGACCAGATCAGCTTTCCTCTAGACATTTGCCCTCTCTCCTGTGCTCATGGACCACAGAAGGCTAACCTTCACTGGAAAGGGGTCATTATTACCACTGCAAGTGTTCGAGTTCCCCACAGTCTTGTATGAGTTTGTTTCTATTTGGGTTTTGTTTGATTTACTGTGTTTCCTCAGTGAATTCCAGAAGCAAATAGAATTTAAGGAATAATTCTAAAGGGATGTTATTAAGAACTTAGCTTTTTACATTTCTCATAAAAACACAAGCCCATGCCTGGTTGCTAACAGGGAAACTTTTGATGACAATTTAAACATGAAATATCCAGCAGAGACAAACCATGATTATTTATAAGAGGCGCTATCAAGAAATTATTGACTTCTTCAGGCAATTTCCACTTTGTTTGTGATTTAAGTCCTGAGAGTATATATGCATCTAATCACTTACACAAAGTTAATGGGGCTATTTCTCATTATGTTTCCGATAGTACAGCAGGTAGAATCTGACTCTTGTCTTACTTTTCCTAATTATTTGTAAGATTTCCTCACCTCAGTTTTACTTCTTTTGCAGAGCCGTTTTTCATTTCATAAGGGAGGCAGCATGTGGAGTGCTCGGTATGGTTTGGGAACGTTCGCTAATGCTAGAGGCCTTGTTCTGGACCAGGTGCCAACCACTCAGATTACAAGAATAAGAGGACTAATTTGTAACTGTCTCCTGGAGAAGCTCTCGTCTGGCACCACCAAGCCCTATGCTTTTCACCCAACTCAAAAAGATAGGATCTCGGGGTGCCTGGGTGGCTCAGTCGGTTGAGCGTCCGACTTCGGCTCAGGTCATGATCTCGCAGTCCATTGAGTCTGAGCCCCGCGTCGGGCTCTGTGCTGACAGCTCAGAGCCTGGAGCCTGTTTCAGATTCTGTGTCTCCCTCTCTCTGACCCTCCCCTGTTCATGCTCTGTCTCTCCCTGTCTCGAAAATAAATAAAACGTTAAAAAAAAAAAATTAAAAAAAAAAAAAAAGATAGGATCTCGGTGGGACCTGTTATACTTTCTCAAAGTGACTCTAGTCATCAAACTGTCTTTGTCTCCTCAGTGTGGAAGTCACTGTGCACTTCCCAGCCATTAAATTAAGAAGGAAGCAACTGACTACAGGTTGGGTCATTGGCCAGAAACCCGCTCCTATGGTGGTGACAGTGAAGAAAGTTCTGGCACAGCATTTCAAACTGAAGAGAGACTTATGAGAGCTGAAGCCAGGATGGTATCAGTTATTTTTCCTGCACACTTTCAAGTTAGATGAGTACAGATGATCTCTTCATTCCCAAACCAATGGATTTTAAAGGGCAAACAGTCACGCTGCAATGCTGAAACAGATCGTCCCCGATGTCATCTTCAACTACTGGGTTAGACGGGAGTATCCTGGAATCAACACAGTGGTAAAGAGAATACATTTCCCACCAACCACACGTGAGAGCTGATACCTCCCCGGAGCACCCCAAACTGTTCATCCTGTGTGAAGTCCTAATGGAGAAATAAACCTGTCATATAAAAAACTGCATTGCCAAGAAAGCTGTATTATCCAATGAAGGGGGAGAGGGTGGAAAAGAGAGATGAAAACTAACATTTTCTGGGCATTTCTACCTAAAATGCCAGGCATTTTCTCCGTTATCTCTTTTAACCTCTAAAAAAAAAAAAAAACAAAAACAAAAAAAAAAAACTTGTAAGCAGCACTTCCTCCATTTTACAGAAAAAGAAACTAAGCTTCAGAGAAGTAACCCAAAGAAGCCAAAGTCACACAACTCCTAAGATGTCCTGTCAGGTTGCAAATCCAACACTCCCTTATACCAAAGTCCATGTTTGCTTCAAGGAGCCACACTGCGTAATTTTAACTTGCTGTAATTAATTCAGTATTGGGTGTATATTCTGAAAAAGAGAAGAGGGTGGCAAAGACATGAAGCTAGAAATGCCCCACTTTTTCACATTACTAGTAAGAGCAGTATTCTAGATTATTGAGGATGGGCTACACAACAAAAGTCACTGATAGCTGGTGTTCAAGAACATTACATAACCATAGTTTTGCAACAGCAGCAGAAGTAAATTTACTTTCCTTAATATGTTCTGGTTGTGCTAACACTGACATTCGACCGTGGGTGTTGAGCATGTAGCAACTAATGAAAAGGCACCCAAGAACTTTTATATAGAACCAAACTGAGGACAAAGGCTTTGCCACAGATTCCTACGGTAGGAGAAAAATGCCCCATGCAGGGTTGGGGACAGGGGTGGGGGAGATGGGGGACAGAGCAAAGGAATTCAAGATAAAACTTTCACCTTCACATCCTGTCAAATTATGTAATCGGAATGTACACGGGCAAATTCCCCAGGAACTTTAGGAAATCATATGTGCGTGTGAATGCCTGTGTTCCATTTGTCCTCAAAAGAAGACTTACCTAGATTGCATCCAAGGGCGTGGCCCATTTCCAGAAGATCAATGGATGTTGAATCCCAGAAGGTAGGCAACAAGCACTTAGAGGACAGTATGCTAATATTCACCAGTACCATTAGAGTCTAGGGAAGAACAAAAAAAGATTTTGCACTTGACAAGTTTTATGCTGTGGGAAAAAAAAAAATCCCTCCACCATCATGAGCAGGGCGGGTCACCAGCTCTCTAAGGAAATCTTGTGGCCTCTAAGGATAACCCTGTTATCACGAACTACAGCGGTGACCATCAGGCACGCATGGAAGTAAATTTCTTTTTAACCGTCATTTTCCTAGAATGGCAAATATCCCATCATGTGTGTATCTACTTAAAGTAATCACCATATTCGATGTTCCCAATGAATAGCCCAGTTTGTTCTAGGTCTATGTATTTGTTTGAAGTCAACTGTTTGAAATTGCTAACACGCCCCCCCCCCAACACACACAAAAAGGCAAAAATATTTACTACAAAAGTCTACAAAAGAATACTGAGAAAAAGGCAAGACGCCAAGCTTTGTGGAGATTCTTTTAACCTAGGTCTCCTCCTCTGCAAAATGGGATCACAATACCCTCTTCTGCCCACCTCACAGAAGTATTGAAAGGATATTTTAGAAAATGTGTCAGTGAGCAACACAAGGCATTTTAACATTACTCAGCTCATAAAATTGGCATAACATAGTACGGAATTAGCCTCGAGTATTAGTCATGCCAGTAGTGAAAAAAACTAAATAAGAAATTGCAATAAGGAAAAAAAATCCTTAGCGGTATACTGAGCGCTGGAGCTAGAAGAAAAGTGAAGGTGAGAGATGAAATAATAGCACCTTTTCCCCCCCTTTTCTGTTTTTTTTTTTTCTTTTTATCACTTCACGCCATCACCTTTGTTGTGTAACTGAGTTAGTACCTTTACTGTGCGTCATCTGCCCCCCCCCCACCCCCACCCCACACCAGACTGGGTGCTCCCTGAAGGCAGAACACTAGGCAGTTTGTTCACTCGTGTGCCCTCAGCATCTAGCATAGCACCTGGTACATGGTGACTCAGCAAATAATCTTCAACAAATGAAATGTATAATGTGATAACGGTGCAAGGCCTCCAGTGCACCTTCAAGAAAGACCGATGGAAAGTATTTCTTTGGGTCTCTCTCAAAAGTAATGAACATTAAAAAAAATAATAAAAAAAGAAGACCCAAAAAATGAGACCAGCCAGACCACATTCCCAGGAAAACCTGATGGTTGCTCTCCTTCGGGCAGGACTTAGTGATGGCAGAGAAATTTGGGATTGCTCTGGACGTGGCTAGATCTTCAGGAATTGGGATTCTGCGTTCGGAATGGTGCCACGCCGTGTTTCGGTGTCAGGCTTTGGAGTGAGGACACTCCAGTCCCCCCTTATTCACGCCACCTGCTTCTCCACAAGCCCACCAGCACCCCTCTTTGCTCCTTCAACGAGAAGGACGTCCAACTCCCCTATGAGTTTTCCTCTTCCTTCTCTGGGGCCTGTGGAAGCATTTTCCTGAGCAGGCTCCCACCTACTTTCCTAGAACTGCTGTCTTTTATCTACAGGAACTGACCTGGGGGGCGGGGAGCAGGTTGCCTTGCCCCGCCCTGCAGCCCCGCCTACCTTTTCCCTCCCGGCGGGAAGAAGAGTGCTGGGCACCCATCCAGGGGGAATCCAGCCCTGCTGAAGAAGTTTGTGCTTTAAAGCCTTGAGCCTCCCCGACGCTTCTGATTTAACTCATTGAATTTTAGAGCTAGAAGAGAACTTAGAAATCAAGTTCAACTCCCTCAGCTTAGAAGCGAAGAAACTGAAGCCCACAGAGGGAAAATTAGCCTGCCTGAGGTCAACCAGCAAGTCGAGGCAGACTTTCCCATTTCAGTCACTCGTTTCCCTGTAGTGCCAGGAACTTCTGCAAAAGTCCGACGCTTATTTCCTAAGACTGAACACCCGCAGTATTGTAAGAGCCGCAGCAAAAGAATGCATACGGTTGTAGGCATGAATCGGATTTTCATAATTTTTGAAATGCCTATATCCAAGTAAATCCAGTAGTGGTAGTTACTTGATCTATTTAAGAAAAAAAAAAAAACTCTTTTTTTTTCTTTTTTTCCAAAGGCTTTCCCAGCCGGTTGCTTTAAATAACCCGTTCTCCCTAATGTATGTGAAATATGGTTTTCATTCACACACTTTGCTGCTATAATCTCAATGCACAATGTAGTCTTGTAAAGTGTGATTGAACTCAATATCTTGGTATAATGGTTACAACCAATGAGTGTCTACTTCAAGAGATGGGACTAAGTTTTCCAAAATTCTTATTTTGGGTTAACAAAGTTAGGTTTGGGGGGAGGAGGAATATAGATGAAATAAAGTCAGTGAACACCTCCAAACAAATATGTTTTTGCAAAAATAGGTTGATAAGTTGGTGTCACTGAGGGGGTAGGGGTTGCTTCTGAAGTGTGAGTTGGCAGATTAAAGAACACCCAAAAAGGGGAGCCTGGGTGCCTCAGTCGGTTAGGCGGCCCACTACAGCTCAGGTCATGATCTCGCAGTGTGTGAGTTCAAGCCCCGCATCGGGCTCTGTGCTGACAGCTCAGAGACTGGAGCCTGCTTCCTATTCTGTGTCTCCCTCTCTCTCTGCCACTTCCCTGCTTGCTCTCTGTCTCTCTCTCTCAAAAGTAATGAACATTAAAAAAAATAATAAAAAAAGAAGACCCAAAAAATGAGACCAGCCAGACCACAGTATTCTAGAGTTGAAAGGCCACGAAGACGTATTATCTCTATTATCTCGTCCAACCATTCCAAGTGTGGATAAGAAAACAAAAGCCCAGAGCAGGGACTGGCTGGTCCAAGGTCAGTGAGGTCTGTTGCTCTCCAGCCCGGTTCTCACCTTATCATAGTTTTCACACTGGGTGGAAAAAGAAGTAATAGGGTAAGACCAGAGAGGAACGTGGAATTTTCAGGAAATGTCATGAGTTCCACCCAACCAATAGGGAAGCTTTCGAAGTGTTTTTGTCAATTCTATTCAGTTCTGGCGGAAGAGAGCAAACGGATCTTTCAGATTCACTGGGGGGAAAAAAAAGTGTCAGCAACGGGTGGGTTAAGCAAGCAGGCTTGATTGGATGCAAATTTATTTCCAGGGACCAAGACCAGTCTGCACCTGGATAGGGAGAGATTGCCCTTGCCAAGGAGTTCAAGGTTTGCCCAAGCCCCTACCAGAGTCCTGAAGTACATTCCTAAGAAACTTGCCTCTAAGTCAGGGTTCGTAACCCAGAGACTTTGGGCGATGTCTGAAGCTGTTTTTGGTTGTCACAACTGTGGAGAGGCGTGTTACTGGCATCTAGCTCATAGAGGCTAGGGGTGCCGTCGAACACACCCTACAATACAAAGGATAACCCTCCCGATACAGAAAAGCACTGGCCTTGAATGCCAATAGTTTCGGGGCTGAGAAGACTTGCCCAAACTGCTGCCTGTCAATCAGCTTTCTGCTCAGGTCCTGTATCACTTCACCAAACGCGTCTTTCAAAACCCAAGAAATCGAGTAACAATTCTCCAAACTCATCTGTCTCTCTTCGGATCTTTAGATGTTTAACCCCCTCCCCCCAAAACTCCAGATGAAGAGTAGGCAAGCAGAAGAGGAAACAGCAATTTCAATAAAAATACTTAGTACTGAGAATATATGCGTAGGAGAGACTATTTTCCACTTATATTTTCCTTGCTCCTTGTTGTCATTCCATCATCCTTGGTAAATTTGTTTTCATTTTAAGTGTTACAAGCAGTTATTATGTATTCCAGGCAGGGCTCCCAAGCTGTGACAATTTAAATGAGGGAGATTTTTTTTATAGAAAAAAAAAATGATAAAAGTATAAATGGTGTGTTGAAACACTGAAGAAAAGCTTACCTCAGAGAGCAAGATGCTTTTATATGTAGTCTTAATATTAATCCAAAATGAAAATGTCCTTCACTTCCAAAAGGGTAAGATTTGGCAGGTGTAAGATATAAAAGGGCAAGGACGTGTCCCTTCCACATTTAGAACTGTGCATCTCCTGAAAAGACTTTGAAATAAATAGTGTATAAGGAGCTACAAGTAGGGGCGCCTGAGTGGCTCAGTGAAACGTCCAAATTCGGCTCAGGTCATGATCTCACGGTTCGTGGGTTCGAGCCCCGCATCCGGCTCTGTGCTGACAGCTGAGCCTGGAGCCTGCTTCGGATTCTGTGTCTCCCTCTCTCTCTCTGCCCTTCCCTTACTCATGCTCTGCCTCTGTCTCTCAAAAATAAATAAACATTGAAAAAAAAATTTTTTAAAGAAGCTACAAGTAATTTTTCAATGTTTATTTATTTTTGAGAGAGAGAGAGTGAGTGGGTAGGGGGCAGAGAAAGAGGGAGACACAGGATCTGAAGCAGGTTTCAGGCTCCCAGCTGTCAGCACAGAGCCGGATGCGGGGCTCGAACTCACGAACCGTGAGATCGTGACCTGAGCCGAAGTCAGATGCTTAACCAGCTGAGCCACCCAGGCGCCCCAGAAGCTGCAAGTAATTTTTAAAATGGCTTAAATTTTGCACACATTCAACTCAGAGAAGTAGAGGAGCTCACAATAGCACAATGTGGAGGAGCAGAAGGGACCCTGGGTGAAGGATATGAAAACTTGGGTTCTAGTCCAGTGTCATGAGTGTCCGCCATGGCCTCGGCAGATAATACTTTTTATGTGTTCATTTATTCTACGGTGAAAATAATAATAATAGTAACGGTAACAACAACAGCACAAACAATAATTGCCTCACCGACCTCATAAGGTTGTTGCAGGGCTCACAGTGCATGTAAATGTAAATGCCAGGATGTAGCCTACCTACTATTTACCACATAGCAGCTGGGCCATGGACCCTTTCATCAAAATGAGGCGTGGCCACTGCTCGCAAACTTTCAGGGCAGGATCATACCCAGAGCCATGACAAAGGGGAGTTTTTGATGGATTACATATTGCTCCCTTTAAAATTTCCTTTTCTTAATTAAAAAAAAAAAAAAATTCTATAAGGTGAGGCATTATTGGAGTACGATGAATATGGCTTAAATAAATATCTTTACAGAAAAAAATCCTGGCAAGGTGTCGTGACCCTGAAACCACAGTGTTAAATGTTAACTACCAAAGAGAAAATTCGCTGTCTTGAAACTTCTAACAAACCGGTGAATGAGTGAGAGTTCCCAACAACTCTGAAGGGGTCAACCAATGGAATTTATGTACTTGGTAAAGTAGCCCTAAATCTTACTGGCTGTGTCACAGCATTAAACAAGACAGGGAATATGTATGTCTTTGGTTTGCAGAGGGGCTGATACAAACAGAAACTTACTATTAAGGGAAAGAAAGGAAAAAGCATCACTAGATAAAGTGACATATCCCAAAAGGAGGTGAGAAGTTTCTAGCACATTTGGAAGTTGTCATTTTGTTTATGAGCCTTGGGTATGTTAGACGCAAAATTTTACGGAGGCAACAAAATGGTGGATAAAGGAAAACTAGTAGATGTAATTTATTTAGGCTCTCAAAGGGCTTTTGATGAAGTCCTACACAAGAGACTGTTAAGGGAACTTGCCAACCACTGGGCAAGAGGTAAAAAGCTGTCAACCATGAGTTAAAAGTGAGTTAAGAGATAGAGGGGGAATGAAAGAATAAATGACCAGCTCTCAGCATGGAAAAGAGTTAATAGTGGGGTATCAGCAATCGGTGTAAGAGTAGTCTCCTCCAGGATATTTATTAACATCCTTGAAAATGAACCAAATAATGAGGTGCTGAAATTTGCTGACTAAACAAAACTATTTTGGTTCCCTAAATCTATACAGATGGATGTGAGAAACATAGACTCTAAACTCAGTAATTGGGTGAAACAGTGGCAGATGAAACTCAGAGCAGACAAGTGCAGAGTATTGCGTGTTGGAAGTAGCGATTTAAATCACTCATCCACTCGGGTGAGTTCTGAATTAGTTCTACTCACAGGGAAAAGATTTAGGCTCATGGCAGACATCTTAATGAAGACGTATGCGTGATGCTCAGTAGAGTTTAAAAGCCAAAAGAAAGAATGAAAAAGGAAGAAAGAAAGAGAGAGAGAGAGAGAAAGAAAGAAAGAAAGAAAGAAAGAAAGAAAGAAAGAAAGAAAATACACTATTTAATTGCAGTAAAAATGAAAGGGAACATATTCCAATGTCATTACAGAAGTCAGTGGTACACGCTTATTCTGCATTCAGTTAAAATCACCTTGTTTCCAAAAGAAGATGGTAAAAATAGAAAGAAATATCTGATAACATCAGGAACCTCGTTACAAGCAATGGGGAAAGACAGGTACAATCTCCTAAGGAAGGTCTTTAAAGTTATCAATTATTCATAATTGGAATGAAGTAAAGATGAACATAGGGGGTATATATGTTTTCCATAAAGGTAAAAACCTATATTAATATTTTTGCAGCTTGTAGGTAGACTGGAAATGTCTGTAAATGGCATCATAAATTGAATTTTCTTCTGATATGAGATGTTATGAGCTGGTCTCAGTTCCGCCTCATGAGATCCAGTCTGTCTTCTTACTTATTAGTTGCCATTGTCATCTTTTCTAAGATGGGAGATGAGAAAATGTATATATTAAAAAGTTCCATAAGTATTATTTCAAATACCATTTGCAAATTGTTTATATCTTCTTCCAAGCCCAGAAAATGCACAATGATCTAATATTGAAATCATGTACCAACTCCAATAAAATAAAGGCAAGTGTCAGTTAAGTCATTGCATTCCCCTGACCCTGGAGGTTCCCACATACACAAATCATTGCACACTCTTTTTTCCATCTTCCCCAGGAGGCAATTCATCAATGGATTTGACCACCAGGAGCAATAAGATTGCCTACCCCTCTGCCCTTCTCTTCTCCCCAACTGTCTCAGTGAGATTGGCAACTGTGGTTACCAGAAGGTAATCAATCCCCAGGCTTCCAGAGATCAAGCATCTGCTGACAGAGGTCAGAAAGAAATGCTCTCCCACAATGCCAAGTACTTTATAATTGACCGAGTGCTTGTAGAGAAAATGACATCCTAACACTCAAGCTAAGGATCGCACAACTGGGCAGGTACATGGAGAGCAGAGCATGATGGTGGAAACAGTTACTGGCTAATTCCCCTCCTGCAGTATTTTGACCTTACCAGAGGGTTGGGGCTGAGCTATTGGAGTCTTGGCATTTCTTCGCCTGGATTTACTATGTTGAGGCAACTGATGTGCTGTGGAACTTCAGAAGTACTTTTCCTTGTTTGCTTTTCTTCCTGAAATCTAATCCCTGAGCACTGTGATAAACAAAAATAAACTAAGAATGACTAGCAATAAAACATGAGCAAGAACAAACCAAATATTAATGTAAAAATAGCATTAATAGAAGCTAAAATATGAATCTCACCACAGAAGGGTCACAGCATAGCATTTTTGCAAGTGAAGTGTAGTTATTCTGGAAGAGATCAGCTTATCCTTAAGAAATGATGTTTTTTCTCAGACAGGAATTTGAATGCTTAATAAAACATTTCAGATGACATAGATATTTTCCACTCCAAATGTGTAGATTCTTTCTAAAAGAGGGCGTAAGGTAACATTTTCACAGCAATTCTGCAAAATACGAAGGGCAGACTGATTTGCTGGGTGTTGGCATAACACAAGAGCGTTACATCAAGTGGAAAGTTACTGGCATGGGCCAGTGTTTACAGAAGTACCTTCACCTCTACACTCTTTGCACCAAAATATCTTATAAGCTTCTTCCAAAAGATAAACACACACACACACACACACACACACACACACACGCCTGTTAAATAACTTTGCTATTTTTAGGCTACATCTACTCATCATTTATCTTTGTTCTACTTATGATGACTTATAGATATCAATGTTGCCACCCCCACCCCTCACTTGAGCCTTCCCCAGTCTCTACAGATGCCAGATTTTGTGAATGACAATATCAACACCACTGTCATCCAAACTATTACACTAAGTATACACACCAATGGAATGAGAGACATATTCAATATGCTCAGTATGGTTCATCCAAAAAGGCAATTAAAATTCCTGTATGGTAAGCAACTCATTCAGAGAGATGGATGTTAGTTATCTAAGACAGTGACTCTCTAGAATACAACCATAAAGAAAAAAGAGTTTCAGAAAGAAAGAAAGAAAGAAAGAAAGAAAGAAAGAAAGAAAGAAAGAAAGAAGAGAAAGAAAGAAAGAGAGAAAGAAAGAGAGAAAGAAAGAAAGGAAGAAAAAGGAAGGAAGGAAGGAAAAAAGAAAAGTAAGAAGAGTTCCTTAACAGCCAAAACAGATGTCAAAATCCATGCAGTTCATGGATGAATTCTTCAGGTTGCTGCTCAAAGCCAATTTGCTTTTTTTTCCCTTAAATTAATTAATGTATTAATTGCATAGGAATATTTTCCTCAGTTTAGATCATTCTTGTAGTCTATGAATTAAACCTTCATTGTAGTGTAACTGCTTTACTGAGATATAATTCACATAGCATATATCTCAGTAAATATAATTCATTCATTTAAAGTACACAACTCAATGTTGTTTTTTAGTACATTCGCAGATATGCACAACCATTACCAAAATCCGTTTTAGAACATTTTCATCACCTCAAAAAGAAACCCCATATCTTTTAGCTATCATTACCCTATTCCCTTGCTCCTATCCCCACCCCAACCCTAAGCAATCACTAATCTACTTATTATCTCTAAAGAGCTCCCTATTCTGGTCTTCATGTGAATGGAATCATATATGATCTTTGCGACTGGCTTCTTTCACTTAGCATAATGTTTTTAAGGTTTATCCATACTGTAGTAGGTATCAGTACTGCATTCCTCTTAATGGCCCAACCATATTCCATTGTGTGGCTACACTACATTTTACTCATCCATGTGCCAATTGAACGGACGTTTAGATTGTTTCCATTTTCTGGCTACTATGAGCTCATGCTGCTGTAAACATTCACATACAAGTTTCGGTATCGACATATGTTTTCATTTCTCTTGGATGTATACTTACGAGTAGAATTACCCAGTCATATGTATAAGTCTGCGGGTCTGTGTTTAATCACTTGATGTGTTTTCCAAAGCAGCGACACCACTTCGCATTCCTCCCAAGTGTGTGAGGGTTCCAGTTACTCCTCATCTTCATCAACACGAGTCTTTTTGGACTTTTTGACCATAGCCACTCTGATGAGTACAAAGCGGTATCTCGTTATGGTTTTCCTTTCATTTCCCTGATAACTAATGCCATCAAGCATTGTTTTCATGTGCTTATGGGCCATTTGTATATCTGCTTCGGAGAAATATGGATCCTGACTCTTTGCCCATTTTTTTTTTAATTAGGAGCCAGTATACATTTACTTTACACATTATGTTAACAACTGATTCTTCAGCTAACAAATGATGAGAAATAGCAAACAGTAGGTGGGGAGGAACGATTAAGGCCAGCCATACCAACTAACCTGATATAATAAGAGAAGGAAAGACGGTGTCTGGGTTAATGGCAACTCTCAATTTTTGGCTCTGGTCATGATCGCAGGGTGGTGGGATCAAGCCCAGCATCAGGCTTTGTGCTGAGTGCGGAACCTGCTTAAGATTCTCTCCCTCTCCCTCTACGCCTCTCCTCTGCTCACTAAATAAATAAATAAATACATAAATACATAAATACATAAATACATAAATAGCTAAATAAGTAAATAAAAGGAAAAGATATAAAAACCAAACATAGGGGAGCCTGGGTGGCTCAGTTGGTTGAGTGTCCGACTTTGGCTCAGGTCATGATCTCACAGCTTGGGAGTTCAAGTCCTGCATTGGGCTGTGTGCTGACAGCTCAGAGCCTGGAGCCTGCTTCAGGTTCTGTGTCTCCCTCTCTCCCTCTGCCCCCCTCCCACTTGCTCTGTCTCTCCCTCAAAAATAAATAAAAGCATTAACAAATTTTAAAAAACAAACATAAAACCTCAGAAAGTAGAACATTCTCCAGTCCTATAGGATAGAAAGGACCATTTCAATGGGCCCTGGAAGTATCTTTGTGTTACAATATGGAAAATGACTCAGGTTTATGGTGATTACCTTATATCCTCTTTACAGGATCATTGCAAATTCTATATGGACCATTTACAAAGGCTGGGAGGTCTGTAATAAAATTTAGGGCTGTGACAAACGGGGATTAAGATTTGTTATCAACAGTGTGCTCTTAAATGTTTGTAACAACCAATTCTTCAGGGAGAAGAAAGGGTCTGATTTGCACTCCATAGCTGATTTCAAGCTACCAAAGTGATGGCAACCAGCACAAGAACTTCCTGAAAATTTAACAGTTGGTTCACAAGTCAGTGGAAGCCAACTTGGACATACCACGGCATGATGTGTGACTGACATAAACTAGACACTGTGTTAGTCTCTTTACATACATTGTCTTATTACTGCTCTCAATAATCTTTAAGAAGGATTACGTGTATTCATCCCCAAAGTAAACTGAGTCTCAGAAAGATTGTACAACCTTGCCCAGAGAGACGCGGGTAAGAAATCCATTCTGGTCTTTCCAAAGACTGTGTTCTTCCTGGTACATTAAGTTGATCACCGTTGTTAAGTGAGTCAAAAACAATTCTTAAATTGGATGAAAAGGAACTTCTGAAAGAGAGTCATCCATTACTCCGAAATTTTACTCATTTGGAACACCACAAGCTTTGACGTCCATGAGCGAGTGAGGTGTAGTACAAGTATTCAGAACCAGAAGCAGCTCACTGCATCTTCCCCAGAGTCAAATGGACAGAAAACTATTATACGATAAGGCCAAAAGCCAGGCCAAAAGAGTTTGCAAACAAAGCTTCCCAGCACCCCAAGCAGTGTAGAAAGTGGCTCTGAGTAATCTAGAGACAGTCCCTTCCAGCTTTGCATTCAGCAGTAGCTCCTGCCAAGACCATCCCTTGCCAGGGCTGGGCATGGGACTCTCACCACATCAGTTCCGCATGCCCCTGGCTCATGCATTCCCACATGCAAAGTCAGCACGTAACACCTTAACAAACAGAGAGTCTTATGGCAAGATACAGAAAATCCCATTTCAGCATAAATCATGTGACAATATTCCCCCCTACCTGCAAAAAAACAAAAACAAAAACAAAAACAAAAAAACAAAGTAGCGCCTGACCACACTTTTTGGAAGCAGAAGGAGTATATCCTGGAACTGAACATCCCCAGGATTCTATTCAAATAAAACACCAAATTCTCCACCCAGAAGCTAATGATCACCATACATAACAATTTGTAATTAGACAAATTGTATGGAAGGAATCACTTATGCAATCAGTGGCAAGTTTCAACTTCTGTTTCCAGCCGGTATCAAAGAGGTGGGGCGATCCACTGCAGGATAACACATTCCCTTTGCCCTCCCTGGCACCCACTGTGGAATATATTACTCCATTATGGAAGCTGCTATTGTATGCCTGTTAGGTAAGTAGGATTTGTAATTCAGCAACCAAGCTTTGGTAATTATCTCTATGCCAGCCAAGGCTCAAACCTCACCATGTCCAAAAGGCTTCGATTCTCCAAACAACCTAAGAAGGAGATCAGTCAAGTCTTTGGAAGGTCTACTTTTAACTTACAGCAAGAGCACATAGCTGTATTCTCTCAATATCTTCAAGAAGCTGAGACTATTAATGTACAATACTCTTCATTGTATTGTGCTCTGCTCTATATTAAAACCTGAATGAACTGGATAAAAAAAAAAATACATGCACTTTTTCTTAACCTTTCACCCAACAAAGAATACAATAAACAGTAGCCTCATTCAGAGATCTTTGGTACAAAGCAGAATGCTTTGACACTGAATATCGCCATGATTATAGGCTTAGTAGTAGGCACGCAGGGGAATAAAAGGAGAAAAAAAAAACCAAGAAGGGAGCAGTGATGCACAAAATTTGGAGACCCCCTCCCATCCTCTCCTTTCCACAGCCCACATCATTGGCACCCATGTCCACCTTCAATGAATGGCCCATCGATAACTAAGAGTGCTTTGCTGGACACTACAACATTTTATACCAACCTTCATCATGCTGTGCTCCCTACCTCTTCCCTCTGTTCCTCTTGTGCTCCGATTTGCAGGTTAGCCATTTGGAATCTCATGTCCTTAGGGCCAGGCTTTTGGTTGTTAAGAAATACAATTCATTAGTCCAACGAGCTAATGGAAAAAGAATAAAGTAGATGACAGCGCTCATCCCCCTGCCCCCTATAGGTACATTCAAACTACTACCGACAGCCTCCTGGAGGTGATTGCTATCCTTTCATTGACTCACCCCAAGAGAGATCCCAGAGGTGAAGATCCCAGTATAGACTACAAAAAAAGATGACACCATGTCAGACTTTATCCTTGGCCACTAGGGTGGAGATAGTCAACGTGAAGAACGGGTGACATGAGATTACATGGCTAGACCTGGCTTCATCAGCATGCACGTTTCTCAACAGTATGCAGATGGCCAAGCAGAGACCCAGCCAGCCTTCCCTGAGGGACTTATTTCCATTCCCATCTCCATACAGATTAACCACAACCAACATTTGAGTCACAACACCCAACAAAGTGGATGGCTTGTAAAAAACAATGTTTTAGAATTCGAGCACCAGAAACACCAGTCTCTAGCAACAACCCTTATCATAACTAAGATGTTGTGAGTTGTGCAACCAATTTCATGTGGCTGGAAGGTTTTGTTTGCCAGGCAGGTAAAACAAGGGTTGACTCCTTTAAACAATCTCCCTTCCCCTACATACCCGTCATATACAGAATTCCTTTGGAAGCCACTGAAAATCCCTGTCACAGAACAGAGGGATGAGAACAATCCATTTGTTTCTATATAAATCTAAGCTCTGCGTCCAACTATTCTAGCTAGTTCCCTTTTCTTTTTCAGACCTCTTGTCAAAATTCTCACATTCCAGGAAAGCTTTTCCTACAATGGGTCTCCTCTACATCAAAATGGCTCTGGTCCAAAGGTTGTGCCAAAGAAAAATTCAGCTAGCTGCCAGCAATGTCTTGGCAGCTTGACTGACCTTTCCTTTCCCTACGTTTTTATTTTTTAATTGTTGTGTCTATCTCAGTTAAGTGACAAACATGTGAGGTAGGAACTGCTTTTATCCTCGTGTTTCTATCCTCGTATCCAGTGCTTCAGATGATGACTCTACTCAATAAATTGAAAATCATTATTATATACAAATTCATATGCTAATGCATGACCTTCAAACTCAGATGGCAGAATGAATAAACAATTACTGGCAAACACTGTGGCATGGCATTTTAGTGAAGTCATCACAGAATCACTAGCAATTATCCTTGCAAACTTAAGGTGAGGTGTCTATGGACTTGAAAGAGAGAAAAACACATTTTCGTTTTAAAAAGAGAAACAGAAAAACTGAAAAAATTAGACTCAACACCTTAACATTCAGATCCAGAACTACAGTACAATCTTCCCAACACACACACACACACACACACACACACACACGCACACACACGCACGCAGATACACACAGTAGCATGCTGGATAAAATCAAGGCAGTTTTGTTTAAAAAAGAAATCCTATCACATTAGTCAAATGCTATTCCTCAGAAGCATAACAAAACTAAAGAAACCAAGTAGAAGGCAAAGATATGAAGTATTTTGACCTATCGTACAGTTTTAAGTTTTGTCTTGCTTGACGTTGGGCAATTAAACTACATCCTGAAATCATCTTCTCATTGGATGGACTCATTAGGGCTTAGAAGGCCTTTCTCGGTAAGTAATTATTAATGGTCCAGTGCCAGCCCAGAGATGCATACCTCATGGGATTCCAGAGAGGTTGGTCTTTACCTGATGCTATTTTTAGTAGGGACTTAGATGATGATGGAGAATATGGTTATTAAGTTCAGGGATGACATCACACCGGGTGTGGTACATTCCACTTTGGAAAACTGGATAGAAGTGCAAATGATCATGATGAGTTGGAGAAGTGGGTGGACACAAACACATTGAGGTTCTGTAGTGTAATTCACATGGGAAGAAAAACAAAACACACAATTGCAGGATTCATTTTGTGAAGTCATAAAGAAAACGATCAGGAGGTCACAGTCAACACCAACTACTGGTGTTCATGCTTTAGCCTTAAAAGCATAATTGACTTCGTAAAAGCAAAACAAGAGGCCTTTCCTTGGCGTTCAGTAGATACAGGCTAGCCTGGAGTGTTCTCTACTGTCTTTCGCTCCACATTTTTAAAGTGGGATATGGAGAATGTGGGGGCATTTAAGAAGAAATCATTTTTTTCTTCTTGATTGTAAGTTTGAGAAACAGCCCTTAGAGAAAATAACTAAAATAATAAAGCTATGTGGCCCAGAAAAGGTTGAGGAAGGGACTTAACCATTTTCAAGCCTAGAAAGAGGAAGAAAGATGGAAGGAAGTCAGTTTTAATGATATTAGAAAATCTCCCTAGCAAACAAAGCTGTGGAAAACCAGAGTGCACTGCAAACAGAACCAGACATTCATCACTGAAAACTTCAAAGAATGGGCCTTTCTCTAAATTTGGAAACAGCTTTATACACAGACAGAAGATTAGATGCCACATGTGAGAGTAAAAACAAAAGCAAAAATGGTGTTTTCTGTTTATCTGTCTTTCCCCCTTGTATTGAAAAGGAAAGTGGTGGGAGGAATAGAAGGGGAAGAAAGGGTCACCATGTTTGGGGACCATCACTTCTCCATACGAACCCAAATGGCAACTCGAGCTCCATCACCCATCCATACCTCTCCAGGGCCCAACACTGCACTGGCCACACGCTTTGTCATGTTGTTTCAGGAATAGTCTTCACGGGTAATTTTGAGTCCCGAAGGCATTACAACACCCAAGCCCTTTGCCACATCTGAGTAGGATGCACTCTGATTCTTTAACATTACACTTTGCTCACTCTCATTACTGGGCTTTCGATCAAACCCTTGGCCCTGATCCGGATGCCTTTCATCAACCTCCTAAGAACGTCCCACCTTTTGAGGTCCGACGTTTCTGTGATATCTCAGGAAATGTTGGATCCCCATTTAACATGGACTACTGTCTGCACTGTAACTCCTAGACTGTAAGCTCTTTGGAAGTGAACGTATAGTCACCGGATACGGAACAATTTATGTATTAAATCGTACAGGTGTTCTGTATCCTTCTATAACACCCAATTCAGCAAGTACTATGCTCATAGAAGGGGCAAAGTTAATATTCGCTTAATGAATGAAGGACTGATTAACGAGCATATTTAAAGTAAATTTGATCTCAGGGCACCCGAGTGGCTCTGTCAGTTAAGTGTCTGACTTCAGCTCAGGTCATGATCTTGCGGTTTGTGAGTTCGAGCCCCGCCTCAGGCTCTGTGCTGACAGCTCAGAGCCCGGAGCCTGCTTCCGATTCTGTGTCTCCCCCACTCTCTCTGCCCCTCCCCTGCTTGTGCTCTATCTCTCTCTGTCTCTCAATAATAAATAAATGTTAAAAAAATTGTTTTTAATAAAATAAAAAATAAAAAAATAAAGTAAATTTGGTCTTTACCTAGAAAAGTTGCCTTCTACCTTAGAAAACTATTTCTAAGAAGAGACGATTTCATGAGAAAATAATAACCAATTTCATGAAAATGCTAGTTGGAAAAATTTTATAAATTTTTGGTGGGTAAAGTAAATATTAACATTATAAAACTCAATAAAATGATCACAATGTTTCCTTAGATAGAGAAAATATTAAATTGCAGAGTCTCCAAAATTAGGGTGATCGTAAAAATTATGCAGTAGGTGACATTTTCATCTAAGTGAAACATTTCTTCACAGCACATGCAATTATAAAAGCAAAAGGAAGCTATTGTATGTATGTATGTGTGTGTCTTTTAAGATGATTCGGCCTGATAAAATTTTTACTTTTTCTCTTTTCTTATTTCACTTGTATGTTTTCGAGATTAATATCTTATGTGCATTTTACCCCAGCTCACTAGAAATAGTATTTTTGCTACGACTGCCAACGAGGGTGGTAACCAAATTTAAAATATATCTAACCACATCTTAGATTTCGAGTTAGAACCACGGTTCATTTTCCAAAGATAAATATTGCATGAGAGCCACTAGTCTGGGTTGCACATGAACCTATGACCTAGAACCTAAAAGCACCACATCCATAGCACCTTTTCAAAAATCTCAGCGTGAAGCATTGCCTGAGAATGAGCAGACATTCCTACTGTAAGCACTGTCCACTTGTTTGTTATCTAAATACTGTAGGTGCCTAGATGTTGAGATCTCTGAAACATAGCAAGCAGGCATTATGGGGTACGCTGGTTGAGGAGGTTGTGCGACATCCAAGCAAAACTTGTTCTTTGCTTGAGTTACACTTTGAAGTAATTTCCCAGGAACCTATTGCGCATAGGAACCCAGAATATTCCCCAAATTTCCAAAATAATTCAGGGTATCCAAAGTTCTTGTATAAGCAAGTGGAGTGGGTTGGGGGTGGGGAAGTGAGTTTTGGCATAAACTGTGGGTTTGAGAATCAGTCAAAAATAATAATTTCCTGCCAAAATCTACATTACCTCGTTTCTATCTGAGACTGTATAATAGAAGTCTGTTTCTATACTAACTCTTCTGGGATTTCCGTTGAAGGCTGGCTACCACCCCCCCATAATTCAGTCACGTATGTTTGTCCAGTTGCCCTGGGCTGGAGGGGGGGGGGGGAGGAGGAGAGGGGGAAGAGCTACGTTTTTGACTCTCTTTAGGGCCCTGAACAGAGCAGACAGTTTGGTATAATGGGGTCAGGCCAACAAGGGTCAGACAGTGGAAGGGAGCACCTAGGGACCTGGGAATGGAAGGGCTCCGTGAGCAACAGTCATTCTTGTTGTTGATGCTTCACCAGCCCGAGTGTTCGGAAGAGGGGTCTCCACTCTTCTGATTTTAGATTTGAGGTTTCCAATAAGGAACAAGTTATAAATTCAGAGGCAAAAGGGTGGAGAAGGTTTTAACCCTTTCTGCCAGAGGCAGAGAAAACATGCCGGTTGAAGAGGGTGATAGCTGAGGAGCCGGCTTCAGGGGACCTGCCATCAGCGCTCTTACCAGCTGGTGACTTCATGACTTCACATCATTTGGTTAGCCTCTCTTAACCTTAGTTTCTTCTTCTCAAAATAATCTTTACCTCAGGTTGATGTGAGAATTCAGTGAAATAATATTTGTACACTGTTTATCACAGCACCTAGGACATACTAACCTCTCAACTAATTGGGCCTTGTGGGAATGTCACTGTTCTTTGGTATAAAGAAGCTCATAAAACACCCAGGGCAAGCAGGATAACCTGGACCGGAGCCACGTGTGCTGAGAGGCAAGGCCTGAAAACGGAGGATATTTCAAACCAGGTGTCTGGAAAAACAAGACAGAGGCTCTGAGCTAGCAGCAGGGGGCCTATCTTTCATCTGTTTTCCCAGTGCCTGTGGCCATGCCCTAGACACAGGAGCATTTTTTCAGGTATTTCCTGAATAAACTGTACAAAAGAGCAGGGCACAAGGGGCAGGAGCAGAAGCAACATCTTGAAGAACCTAAGGCACTAGATTAAAGCAACTACCAACTAATGTTCCAGAAATTTCTTTTAAAGTCAATATTCATTTCCTTCAGGTGCATTACCTTGACACATTTTTTCATTCTCTTTCCTACTCTCCTCATCTTTTGGCCAAGACTTCTGATCTCCAAAGACTTCAGCCAGATGTAATTCATTACAAAACTTGCCGAGTATGTTTTCATTCCTTTTTCATTCCAGATTTGTGGGCAGGTTGGACCGTGACAGACCCAGCACTAGGTGCTCAAAAATTGTGACCCACTTCAGGGATTCCTCTTGCTCATTCAATGAGTGTTCCCACGGATGAGAGAAACCACAGGCCATGAGGAGGAAAAGAGACAAACCTATCAACTGCTCTCTAAGTACCCTTTCTTCTGGGTCTGGTGCTACATCAGACCTGCTTTTACTGTTTGTCAATGTGTCACTTCCTGGGTCATAGACTGAAGTGAGAAAAGAGAAGGAAGGAAGTAGAAGATTTGGGAGGTCTTTTCCCAGGAAACAGGTATATGGATGTGATTCGTAAATTTTTCTGATGGGAAAGAAATCGTTCCCGTTTCCATCCCACTTCAAGTGCCGAGGATTTAGGAAGACTGGCTGAAATTGAGCCAAGAAAATATAGAATAACTATGAGGTAAGAAGAAATTTTCCTTTGTTTTCTAATTGACTCACATACGAACACAGAATTTTCCCCCAAGTTCCCAAGATATTTCATATGCAACAGACGCTCTTCAAAAAAAATTAATCCTGGACATCCCCTCAAAATTTTTCAAAGCCAGAATGCTAGTTGGAAGATTTTAGGTCCAGGAGCTATTAAAACATGGTGACCCAAAGACCCAAGGATCAGTTACGTTTCAAATAAAATCATAAGTTGGTATTTAGTTATCAGACGTGTCAATTTCAACAAAGAGTAGTGTCACATTTATTAGAATGTAACAGCAATTTCAAACTTGGAGATATATGTTAAATAAATAATAAAGGGGGATGTTACAAAAAGTTTCATGAATTTTCTAACTAAAAGCTATGGCAATTCCAAAGTTATGCTTAATCCAATTGACATTTAATACAATAGCACAGAGTGACTGGACATCAGAAACGAATAAGACGCAGTCATTGCCTCAGAGAGCTCCAACTTACTCTCACTGTGCAAGGCAAGAAAATAAGCAAATTGGTATAGTACAAAGCAGTGTATGCTTATTGCTGGCAATCATCCCAGAATGATCTCCTAATCTAATCTGGAGAAAGTTGGGGGAAGCTTCTCTGAAGATTATGCATATGAAAATCCTGAAAGGTGAAGAGGAATTTTCCAGGTGGACATGGCAGAGGATAGCAACGGCAGAAACCATCATGGAGCTCAAGGCAGTTTGGTGAGGCTGGAATGAGCCATCCGTATTGTGTGGGTGGCAGGGAAGGAGACTGGGTAGAGGTAAAACTGGAAAGTAGGTGAAGGAAGACAGGGACATTGAAAGGCTTGAAGTGATTGGTAGGGTGAAAATATATCCTGTATCGCTCAGGTAAACCCAGTTTACACCTGTGGGCTCAAGGTAATTATTAACAGTGCCCCCTTGCACTCTCAAAAGTATCCCAAATTGATTATTATGGTCTTCCTTGTGATTGGCCCTAGAGATCTAAATATAAATAATATCTGACTCCTGCCCTCAAAGAGCTCATGGAAATGGAAGAAGCAGATGCAGAAAAAGCTAACTGTAATACAAATCAAAAGATAATAGGCTGTGAGAATGAATACCATTCCCACAAATGACAACATTTGAGCAGAGCTTTGGAGAATGAGGAGAAATTGGACAGGAACGCAAGACCATTCTAGGCAAACAAGGTCCTGCCATGTTGCAGAAAGGTGAGTATCCAAGGTGGTCGGAAGGGAAAGGATGTCAGTGGCTCTGGTGGCAATCGAAGCTAAAAAGTTAGCCTTGAAGACAAATTGCCAAGGGCCTTTGCACACCACATCAAGAAACTTGGACTTGAAAATGTCAGCAATGAGGAGCTATCAAGGATTTTTAATAAGGGAACTGAGGGGTCCAAAGTGCTTTTTGAATCAAAAACGCCATCTTCTCTTGGAGGGTGAACTAGAATGAGGAGATAGGTAATGGCTGTACTTTGGGTGGAATGGAATTCGATGCCGCAAATTTCAAAGCCTGATAGCTATCTTCCGTGAAGCTTGATTACTATGACTTTGGGGGTCCAGAAATGAAGAAAAAGTAGCCTTCTCTATGAATGATGGTAGGCAAGAAACAGAAGAATATTTACAGTCCTAGGAAGATGTGTCAGCCAAACAGCACAAGGGACTGAGGAGATGTTACAAAAGATTTGAGGAGTTTACTACTCCAAAGGTTATGGCAATGTTTACACTCTATAAATTTTATAATAAATCATAAGACCAAATGAGCCCATGGAACAGTTTGTGACTGAGCCAGAACTAACGAAGGAACTTTTGCCTTCACTGGCAGGGATGAAATCATTTATAATAATGGCGTATGCTAGACCACGTCAGTGAAAAATTTGGCAAATTGGGAAGTTGGGTTTTATTTCAATAAAGTAGCCTGCTGGCTGTTTTCATAACCAAAATAGACTGGCCAGAAGCCACAGGAAAGAGAGAAAAGCTCATTTGTCTCCTTTGCTCTCTTATCTTTTATTTTTCCTTCTTTCTTTTATTTTGGAAGATGGTTAACAGTGAAATTTTTTAAACAAATGTAAATTCAGCTCAATAAGCTATATTAAATCTAATGATCAGCAGATGGCAGATAAAGACACCAGATTACCCTCACATCCAATTGTCAATGGAAAGGTTAAAAAAAATGTTCACCAGAGAAGCCATATTTGCCTAATAATAAGATAATTTCCTCAGCTTTCTGAAAAGGAGATTCTGTGCAGATAAGAAAGTTGTGGGCTACCTGAGTCCATTAACAAAAGCAGAGACTTCCCCATATTTGTACCACAAAGGATAACTTTTATTAGGTGTTTTCCCCATGAATGAATCCAATCTTTGAGAAATTTCTTCCACTCAATTAGCAGTATTTAACTAACAGATAACTTATCTTCGTATTGTTTTATTAATCACACATAGCCTTTCCTGCCAATCATAGTTTCTGATCAATAAAAGAAAATCTGTCACCACACCAAATTGATGTGATTTTAGCCAAAACAAAGAAACTTGACATTTTATTTTTTAGCCTATAAGGATTTATCTCAGCTTACTGTAATGGTTTCTGTTAGGTTTTTTTTTTTTTTTTGGAAATACTGAAAATAGCTCAAGTTGTCCATTACAATCTTCAAGGACATGAGGGACATAGAAACCTTTAACAGGGAACTTTCATACCAGAGAACAGACTTTCACAGGGTGATTAAGAGTAAGCAAACCTTGGGGCACCTGGGTGGCTCAGTCGGTTAAGCGACTGACTTTAGCTCGGGTCATGATCTCACGGTTGGTGAGTTCGAGTCCTGTGTTAGGCTCTGTACTGACAGCTCAGAGCCTGGAGCCTGCTTTGGATTCTGTGTCTCCCTCTCTCTCTCTCTCTCTCTGCCCCTCCCCAGCTTGTTCTCTCTCCCTCTCTCTCTCTCAAAAACAAATAAAAATTAAAAAAAAAAAAGACTAAGCAAACCTTGTATGCATTACACTCCCCTAACTTCTCTCCATTCATTCTTTTTTTTTTTTTTTTAATGTTTATTTATTTTTGAGAGAGAGAGAGAGAGAGAGACAGAGTGCCAGGGAGGGAGACACAGAATCTGAAGCAGGCTCCAGGCTCTGAGCTGTCAGCACAGAGCTTGACGCGGGGGCTCAAACTCACAAACCATGAGATCATGACCTGAGCCGAAGTCGGACACTCAACCGACTGAGCCACCCAGGAGCCCCTTCTCTCCATTTATTCTTACATTCACTCCAGTTGACAAGAATGTTTTGAGCACAGTTGGTCACGTATTAGGCTCTGAAGTAGACATCGAGGATACAAAGACAAAATTCCTTGCCCTCAAAAAGCTCACAGTCTAGTCTGCGAAATAGAGATGTAAACAAACCCAATACAACTTAACAAAGGCTAGACTGCACACACTAACTCAGCACTGTGGCTGCAAAGGCACTGTTTCTTAACACTGCCTTGGGGAGCCCTGGAAGTTTTCCAGAAAAATTCACAACTGAGCAGAGACCTTTCAGTGGAGAAGAAGCCAGCTAGTTGAACAAATGGGATAGGACTTTCCAGGAAGTGGGGACAGATCCTAGGAAGGCAAAAGCCATGAAAAAGAATGAATGGGATGCACAGAAACAACTAGCAATTCAGCAGGAGAGGCAGTGTGGTGTAGTGGTTAAACCCACAGACCGAGACGTCAGACCACCTAAGGAGGGACTCTGGGCTCCACCACTTAGAAGCTGATGACTTCACACAAGAGACTTAACCTCTCTAAGCCTCTGTTTTCCCATCTGTGAAGCAGGGACACCTACTTCTGAGAGTCATAAAGGAGATCAAAGGGCGCTATAAAACATCTAGCTCTACACTTGGTCCTTGGTAAATTGTGCTTCTGTGTACAATGCTGAACATTAGTGCTTATGCAGTTGCTTTTGAAAAGCATACTGGGGGGCGCCTGGGTGGCTCAGTCGGTTAAACGTCCGGCTTCGGCTCAGGTCATGATCTCGCGGTCCGTGAGTTCGAGCCCCGCGTGGGGCTCTGTGCTGACAGCTCAGAGCCTGGAGCCTGCTTCAGATTCTGTGTGTGTCTCTCTCTCTGCCCCTCCCCCATTCATGCTCTGTCTCTCTCTGTCTCAAAAATAAATAAACGCTAAAAAAAAAATTAAAAAAGAAAAAAGAAAAGCATACTGGCTGCAAGAGAAAGAAGGTGGGCAAGACGGCAGGAGCCTGATTTCTCTGCTGTACTGAAAAGGGTAGTATTACCTTCCGTAGGTCCTTGAAGGATTTTAAGTGGAAAGTAAAAAGCGACATGATATGATTTAGAAAGATAACTTGAGGGGCGCCTGAGTGTCTCGGTCGGTTAAGCATCCGACTTCAACTCAGGTCATGATCTCGTAGTTCATGAGTTCGAACCCCACATTGGGCTCTGTGCTGACAGCTAAGAGCCTGGAGCCTGCTTCAGATTCTGTGTCTGTCTGTCTCTCTTTCTCTCTCTCTCTCTCTCAACAATAAATAATAAAACATTAAAAATTGAAAGAAAGAAAGAAAGAAAGAAAGAAAGAAAGAAAGAAAGAAAGAAAGAAAGAAGGAAAGAAAGAAAGAAAGAAAGAACTGAAGATATACAGCCAACCAGGAGATTATTGCAATGACACACCCAGTGGCACTTAGCATCTATCACAAAGTGATAATGGTTATAACTGATTGCCAAGTTGAATCTGCTAAGGAAAGAAAAATGTTGGTTTCATTCATTCACACCAAGTCTACAATATTCTGTGAGAACTTCTCTTCCTGGAGTGTTTGTTTTTCTCCTTAGAGCCACAAAGCATCTTTTGAATTAGCCTAGCAACCAATGTGGGAACTTTGTTGGCAGCTCAACACTGGGGAATGTATAGAAAGTCCTTTCTAAAGAGTTCCACACCTGTAAAAAGCTTCTTTGCCTTAAATGTGATGACTTAACTAATGGGATAAATAAACCCTCTTTGAAATGCAGAAGAAGCTCAGAAGGAGCCTCTAGGAAGTCGTATTTGATATGCACAAGCCTCTTGAAAAATCGTTTCCCTCTCCCAGTCCCCACTTGGGGATCTGTGGAAGACGATTCTTCAAGCCAGGCAAGAACACCAGCAGAGCAGCGTCTTCACAGCTTGGTCTCCACCCCCCAGCAGCTGGACTTTAAGAAGAGTACATATTGTAAACTGCCTTTTGCCAGAAATCTCCGACTTCAGGCTAACACAAGGCCGCCAAGGGAGATGGGGAGCTTGAGAAGTGTAATCCAGGAAAAGGAGACCACCAAAGCGAGGGGGTCTTGAGGAGATGGTGCTGAAGGGATCCTGTCCACCAGGAATATAACTCAACCACCAGCTTTTCCGTTCCTCTAAAAAGGTACACCGTACAAATAATTTGCTGAATAGACACTTAGAAAGGGAAAGCCACATGGCTTTATTATTTTTTTTTTTTAAAGTGTACTGAGTTAACATACAGTGCATTCAGGATATATTCAAAATACAGGAGAATTCAGTGATTCATCACTTACATAAGAAACCCAGTGCTCGTCACAAGTGCCCTCCTCAATCCCCATCACCCATCTAGCCCATCTCCCACCCACCTCCCTCCTCCAACCCTCAATTTGTGCTCCATCGTGAAGAGTCTCTTGAGAAGAGAGGAAAACACACTACAAACAGTTTTAAATAAAAGTTCTTAGGCAAGGGGGTGGGGAAACGAGAGACTATTAGAGAGAAGGAAAGGACCCTTAGGGCTGAAAGCAAAGTGCCATATTTGAAGTTAGTATGTTTTATCCAAATGGTTTCTTCACAGCCTGTTAACAAACAGCTTTTTCCCATACTGAAGACCACCCAGATGTGATCGGTTGGTGTTGGACTCAACTTACCGGCATTTATAAAGGCAGCTGCTTGCAGCTCAGGGAGTTAGAAGCAACCCACAGGACAGCTCCAATCACAGGCAAGTTCAAGGTACGTGGTGTTACAAGCATGCTGCTGGAGACGGTCATGTATTTTTCACTCCAGTCTCCTCTAGAGTCCTTAGAAGTTCCTGAAAAGTAGTGGACGAAAAAACCCTACAGTATCAACATTAGGGAAATGGCAATTTTTGTTTCTTTTTAAAAAATTTTTTTAACGTGTAGTTATTACTGAAAGACAGAGAGAGTCAGAGCGTGAGCAGGGGAGGGGCAGAGGGAGAGGGAGACACAGAACCTGAAGCAGGCTCCAGGCTCTGAACGGTCAGCACAGAACCTGATGCGGGGCTCGAACTCACAAACCATGAGATCATGACCTGAGCTGAAACCAAGAGTCAAACACTTAATTGACTGAGCCACTCAGGCACTCCTCTTTTTTTTTAATGTCTTTTTGTACTTTCCATGGAAGTTATTTTTTTCACAATAGACAGTTAATTTTCCTATAATTTTACTCTTCACTAATGTCTTTACATCAGTTGCTTTCGTCACAATCATACAAAATTTATAAGAAATCAGCTGTAAATGTATCACCCTGTTACATAGAATCTCCCCCCTTGGTCCTCCAGCAATCTTCAGTAAAATTGACTCGACATGCAAAAGGAAAAAAGAAGTTATACCCCTACATAAATGTCAGACGCAGGCATAATCCATGGATGCAAGAGCTGTCCTCAAAGAAAGTATGTGAAGAAATACAACTGAGAAACTGTCACTAAAAGGAAAAATAGTCATAATGATTCAAATAAATGTGAAAAAGAAGAAACAGATTATTCAAGTCCAAAAGCAAGCGCTCTGTAGAAAGTTTTGATTTTTGGCATGCAAAACAAGAAACAAAACAGAGAAATATTCATGAATGGCTCGATCTGGAAGTCTAAATAGGAGGTTTATTAAGGACAGAAACAAACATATCAGTGGGTCATAGGTCAGATGAAGAGAGATATGGTTTAAGGAGTAAAATTCAGATGTCTTGCATGACTGCTATTTCCAACGTAAATATTGATAGTGGATTCTTTAAAGTATAAACCATAATGAAAAATCTAGTCCCCATGAAAAAATCCCATATGTGCTGTATATACATTGTGTGTGTGTATGTGTGCGTGTGTGTGTGTGTGTGTGTTGTGCAAAGTATAAGGAGCCAGCGCAGTCCTTTTGCAGAGGAATTTTCAATCTAAAATGGGCAGAACAAGAGTAAAGAGGCCCATACTACAAAACTTATGGGAGAAATATTCTGAACAATATCATGGAAGAAGGTTATTAAAGAATTTCTTTGATCAATATATCAGAAGTTATTGTGCCATGTTGAATAAACAACCAAACCATATTCTCTGGTATTTTCTCACTATGTCATTCAATATTCCTTTTAGGATAACTTACATGATAAATTCCTTTCAGAGATAAGAGTCACAACAAAACAAAAGTATATCTTTCCTAATGAACTCGTAGTCCTTTCCATATTCGACCATGAAAGTCATGTAACACAACATATTTCTCCCTTGCCTTGGCTACCAGGAAGCCCTAAGAAAATTTTCCTCCCCCAGGGTTTACTGATACGATTATCCATTGTTCTTCCTCCTTTGATGTTTATCTTTCACTGTTTTATTCTTGCCTTAAAACTCCTCTGTCTTATTGTATCTTTTGAAAGCTGTTCTTTCATTCAAAGTGGGAAAGTAGAAAGTAGAAGGAGAATGAGTATTTCCCTTCCTTTCCATTCAGGATAATGCTGATTATTATCCTCTCCTCAACGTGGAGAAAAGAAGGATGAAAGGCCAAAGAATTCTGGAGCGGTTTTTCCGGATTTGGAGAAACAATAAAACACAACCCTTAGTTTGCAAAACTTAACTTTGGTCTAGAGTCATATTCCACCCCACTGCCTGCTGTTTGTCTTTTTAACATTATTAACTCCTTTGTCATTCAGAAATTTTAACATAATCAAAGTTATCAATTTTTCCTGTATAATTTATGCTTTCTGTATGTTGCTCAAGGTTTCCCCTACCCTACAATCTTAACAATATCCTTTATATTTTCTTCTAGTTGTTCTAGCTATTAAAACTTGAATTATTTATCAGAAATTTCATTGGTAGACACAGAATCAGCACAGGGGGAAGAATGATCGAGGGAAAGAGTTGACAGACACCACATTAGACCCGCTGAGAAAACCTTCCCACACAGTAGAGGACACTTCTCAAGACACCAAAATTTGTGCTTTTTTGGTCCAGGGCACATAGACACGGCTAAATTCTTACTTTTTATTTTTTTATTTTTTTTTTTTTAAATTTTTTTTTTTTTTTCAACGTTTTTTATTTATTTTTGGGACAGAGAGAGACAGAGCATGAACGGGGGAGGGGCAGAGAGAGAGGGAGACACAGAATCGGAAACAGGCTCCAGGCTCCGAGCCATCAGCCCAGAGCCTGACGCGGGGCTCGAACTCACGGACTGCGAGATCGTGACCTGGCTGAAGTCGGACGCTTAACCGACTGCGCCACCCAGGCGCCCCAAATTCTTACTTTTTAGACTCCATTTCATCTAGATGTCATGCTGACCTTCAGGGAATGCCTCTTTCTTCAGACAACTCATTAGACTTCAGGTTGCATGGTTGGTTCTAATCACTTCTGTTACTCTTTGGTTTTTCCAAAGTGGTTTCATTGTCCTATTGTCCTAAGAATGCCTCCCTGAGATTCAGAGCCTGGTCAACATTGACTAGATGTGGGTGATTCCTGTTCCCCTCAGCTAACTGTGTACAGACAATCTCTTGAGTTATTTCTCTAGATAACTAATCTCACACATTATGTGTAGTCCTTCCTAGTTTCACTCGCTTTCATTGTCTATTTACCCTTCAGCATTCCAGTGGGGCCTCACCCACTCTGTGTTCTGAAAATTAAAAGAACTTTGTAATAAACAGGGGTGTTCGGAAAGAACGGTGATCAAGTAGTCTGGCACTGACGAAGGGACACAACTGAGTTAGGAGAAATGCTTGGTTAACTTGTCCGTATAATCCATACTACGCACTTTTCTTTTTCAGATTCTGTTTGCCTACCAAGCCATCTTCACCTGAGTTAGAACTATAACCTTTTTTCCAGGTGTTCCAGAGTCCTAGTTATAGACCTTGATTTCCACCTTCTAGAGCACCATATTTGCCCCCGGGACTCTTCAAACCAGGGCTTCTGCCTGTTGTAAATAGTTCTCGTCAAATAACCTGAGAGCAGAATATCAAGATGTTTTCGGTGAACTGATTCTACGCCTTTGTCTAAACAGAGGTCCCTGATCTTTCGTCTGCCTCTGAGGACACTCTTGGCCACCAGCATGACTTACCCGTATGCCCTGACTCAAGTTCTGATGGCGATTGGGCTTGCCAGAGATTCGATAGAGGGAAGAATCCTGGCGTCTCCGGAGGGCAACGCGTGTGCGAGGAAAGTCTTCAGCCACGTGTAGTTTTTTCTGGTGCCATCTCCCTTCAGGTTTGTCAGCAAGGCATACGCATCAGGGCAAGAATTTCACAAGATAGTTCATAACATCTGTGCCCCTCCTTCTGGCTCGTGAGTCCCCCTATCTTTGTGGGCAAGTCATTTCACCTCCCTTAGTCTGAATTTTTATAAACTCTAAATGAAATGGGTTGGACTCGATGGTTTTTATGGGTCCTCTCATCTGCAACGTTCTATGATTCCACGATCCTTTTGAGTTTACTTCAAAAGCTCCATTATCAGGGCTCCTGGGTGGCGCAGGTGGTTAAGCATCCAACTCTTGATTGAGGCTCAGGTCATGATCTCACAGTTCCTGAGTTCGAACTTCGCATCGGGCTCTCTGTTGTCAGCACAGAGTCCGCTTCGGATCCTCTGTCCTCTGCTCTCGGCCCCTCCCCCGCTCATGATCTCTCCCTCAAAAACAAATAAACGCTTTTTTAAGAAGCTCCATTAGTGGCATTCAAGGTGCAGCAAGAATCAGGCACATTTCTGCATGTGGCTTGTGAAGTCTATCTTATTATTTGTGCACTTTGTGCACAAACTACTAAATAAACTAGTAAAGAGTTGTTTGGGTTTTTTTTTTTTTTTTGAGATATAATTGACATATAACATGACATTAGTTTCAGGTGTACAACATAATGATTTGATATACGTACACATTGCCAAATGATCATCATAGCAAGTCTTGTTAACATCCATAACCACACAGTTACACATTTTTTTTTTGTGATGAGAACTTTTAAGATTTCTTTGTTTAGCAACTTCCAAATATACTATACGGTATTATTAACCACAGTCACCATGCTATACATGACCCCAGGACGTATTTATTTTGTTACTAGAAGTTTGTAACTTTTGACCACCTTCGCCTATTTCACCCACCCTCCACCCCCCCATCCCCTGCTTCCGGTAACCACCAATTTGTTCTCTGTATCTACAAGTTTGGGGCTTTTGCTTTGAGTTTTGTTTTGTTTAGATTCCACATGTAAGTGGGATCGTACAGTATTTTTCTTTCTCTGACCAACGTGTTTCACTTAGCATAATGCCCTCAAGGTCCATCCATGTTGTTGCAAATGGCAAGGTTTCCTTCTTTTTTATGACCCAATACCCTTCCAATGTGTGTGTATCTATATATGTATATATATATATATATATATATATATATATATATATATACATATATACCACATCTTCTTTACCCATTCATCCACCGATGGACACTTGGGTAAATATTTTTGATACTGTTGGTAACTTGATGCATTTATTATTTTTTTGAATGTGTATTTATTTTTTAGAGAAAGAAAGGCAGAGTGTGAATGGGGGAGGGGTGCAGAGAGAGGGAGACACAGAATCTGAAGCAGGCTCCGGGCTCTCAGCGCCAAAATCGGACACTTAACTGACTGAGCCACCCAGGCACCCCAAATAACTTGATGCATTTAAAGAAAATCGAAGACTTTCTGCCTCCAGCTGCCTAGGCTCTTTCAGTTTTAGAAGCAGAGCTACATCAAGTTGAATCACTAACCGTTATGATTCAGTTGGATGCTCTTCGTGGAAAAGAAGGGATCCACCGTGACAGTCAGAAAACAACAGATCCGGACGCAGACCCAAACCTCAGTGAACCTTCGTAGCACCGAAGCATAATTAGTAACTGCAAGGGACCCCCCCTTACGAGTTTTGCAAAGCTGAACACTTTGCTGTTTACCAAAGTACTATACATCCAAACATAGTTTCTGCCTTCTGTTGAATTTTAGATCTATATTTGGACAAATAAGACAGTTTCTGATCTATTAGTGAAACCACTTTTACCTCCTGAGAACAGTTTTACTCATCAAAATCTCTCCTCACCTGAACTAACGTACCTTTATCAGCCAAGCAGAGTGACAAGGGAATAGGTCTGGGTGTCACACGAAGCGTATTCTGAATTCCCGCTGTGCCAGGGATTAGGACACGACGAGAACTCAGTCAGGGCCCCAGACTGGCAGAAATTGTGGTGGTGGTAGCATGAGGAAGCGGGTGGCATGTAGGAAAACCATTCTCTGTTAGAGCTGGCTGGCTGAGTTCGCCTTGTGGGTTCCAGTTTTGCAGCTTTTACCTGATTGCTTCAGATCTCAAATAGCAGAGCTCGTCCAGCCTCCTGCACTCTGGACTTCTTTCCTGACGTCCTCCTTGGCTTCTTCTCTCCTTTTCAAGGAGGCTCCCTGTTAGACAAAAACGACGACGGAGGGCCCTACCTGTTGGTGTTATGACGCCCTGGGACTTACATCTAAATTAATGTTTCATAGAAAGCATCACGTGTCCCGCCACTGCACCAGACGACATGAACATGCAGCACATAGGTTCATCTTCTGCGGGATCCGCTTTCGTCAAATCCTCTTAAATGGGGAGAGAAACAGGATGAGAAGCCCGTACCTCCAAGCAGAGAACTGATCCTCGCTCAGAACTCTCTTCCCCCTGATGACGCCTTATGAAAGAGCCACAAAGCCAACAAAAATTACAGGAAAAATGGTCTACAGAAGAGCTTACATGCGGGGGGGAAGATTTGGAATCTTGAGAAGGTGGTGAAACGTTTTCGAAACGCAAATGGTAATTTTATAAAGATCCTGCTGAATTATTCAGCACAGATTAGCAAATACGGAGAAAACTTTTAGAGGGTCCACAGAGTAGCCAATTAGAAAACTAAAAAACAATTTCAATTTTTTTTTTAAAAAAGGAGGTTTTAAATTAAATCTCAATTGCTTAACTGCTAGGGGGAAAAGAATTAGAAATTTTAGCTTCATGATCACCCCCTCTGCATCATGTACTGGTTTTGCACTGGGGATACAATGTTGTAGCACTGGGATAAGATAGTCGTATGGTCCCTGCCTTCATGGGGGCGGTAATCAAAGAGTCACAAAACAAATGTGTAACTCCACATGGTGAACATCACAAGGCATCATACATAATAGGGACAAAAATGGAGGGTCTAAACTGTCTAGAGCAAAATACAGTAAAGTCTCATAGAATGGCAAGGTATGATAAGAGATCAGTAAGTAGGATTCTGACGACTCAGAATTCGGTTTCAACAGACCCATTATAATTGTAGCTCAGAGATAACAGGAAGGGAGGAAGGCTAAACGATCAGTCCTGGCATCTATGTCTTTCCTTTGGTGATGACACCAGAGACCGAGGCCTGGTCTTCAGCATGGCTGGTCCATCCATCTAGAGCTGTACTGGCTCCCACACTCTTCAGACCATCAGAGACTACGAAGGGCAGTTTATTAATTTACAACAGGAGGACACCCTTCTCGTGCCTGGAATTCTTATGTCTACGAACTCTCAAGGTAGCCACCAGGCCTAAGAAGCTGGGCCTTTCCTGCTAAAGATGCTGATTTTCTCTCACACATGTTTATGCTCCCTCCGTTTCACTCCCAGAAGATAATCTTCTCTCAACGTTCTAGGGGGTGCTTCTCTGGCACCCCTACATACTGATTCCAGAATCGACACTGCACGTCAAATTAGCTTAGAAGTCCCTTGCCCACTACAAATGAGTGGTATAAACAAGACTGCTTAAAATATTTAAAGAACTGAAGTACCTGTAAGCACTCTGAAAAAACCGTTTAAAACAGAAATAATTGACACAGTAATAAAAATCATGCTTATGTAGTTACTACATAGGCATTTACTTTTTTTTTAATTTTTTTTAGTGTTTATTTTCATTTTTGAGACAGACAGCCGAGTGGGAGAGGGGCAGAGAGGGAGAGAGACCCAGAATATGAAGCAGGTTCCAGGCTCTGAGCTGACAGCACAGAGCCCGACACGGGGCTCGAACCAATGAGACGTGAGATCATGACCTGAGCCAAAGTCAGACGCTCAACCGACTGAGCCACCCAGGTGCCCCATACACAGGCATTCAAATGAATGGAAGAAGGAACTAGTGACTCAACAAATAAAAGAAGATTGAACTCACAGACAACTTTGGAGTCATGTTTTTATTTGATATAGGAAAGAAATCTATATATATATTTTTTTAATTCCAGTGTAGTTAATGTACAGTATTATATTAGCTTTGGGTGTACAATACAGCGATTCAATCATTCCATACATTATTCAGTGTCCACTGTGATAAGTACACTCTTAATACTCTTCGCCTAATTCATCCATCCCCCCACTCACCTCCAGTAACCATGTTTATTTTCTACAGTTAAGAGTCTGTTTTCTGGTTTGTCTCTCTTTTTTTTTTCCCCCTTTGCTCATTTGTTTTGTTTCTTAAATTCTACATGAGTGAAATCATATGGTATTAGTCTTTCTCTGATTGGCTAAGCAAAATAGCTTAACATCGTACTCTCTAGATCCATCCATGTTGTTGCAAATGGCAAGATTTTATTCTTTTTCGTGGCCGAATGCTATTCATCTTTATACTTCATCTTCTTTACTCATCTGTCTATCGATGGACACTTGGGCTGCTTCCAGAATTTGGCTATTGTAAATAATGCTGCAATAAACATAGGGGTGTATATATCTCTTCAAATGAGTGTTTTTGTACTCTTTGAGTAAATACCCAGTAGTGTGATTACAGAATCAGAGGGTAATTCTATTTTTAATTTTTTTGAGAAACCTCCATCTCGTCTTCCACAGCATCTGCCCCAGTTTGCCTTCCAACCAACAGTGCACCGGGGTTCCTTTTTCTCCACATCCTCACCAACAGTCGTTGTTTCTTAAAGAAATCTATAGTTTTAAAAGAAAATGGTTAACATTCAGACTTCCCACTAGTTTCAACTCTCCATTCCCTCCCCGACCTCAGCCACTGATCCAAATTTTTTATTATAATCAATAATTACATGAGCCAAAGTATTTTTGATATTAAAGCTGGATACTCCCCAAACCAGTTTTTGGTTTTTTGTGTTTTTTTTTTTTAATGTTTATTTACTTTTGAGAGACAAAGAGAGACAGAGTGTGAGCAGGGGAGGAGCAGAGAGAGAGGGAGACACAGAATCCAAAGCAGGCTCCAGGCTCTGAGCTGTCAGCACAGAGCCCAACACAGGGCTCGAACTCGTGAGCCGTGAGATCATGACCTGAGCGGAAGTCGGACGCTTAACCGACTGAGCCCCCCGGGGGCCCCACCACCACCACCAAACCAGTTTTTATTCATCTAGAGTTCACGAACCCTTCACACCACTTAAAGCATTTGGGGGGGGGGGGATTCTCTTTTTCTCTTCAAAAACTCTTTAATCTTATGTTTTCATTTTATTGGTAATTTAAAAAAAATATATTACAATCATATTGTGCATCATCAAAATGACCATCTTTCAAATTTGGATTCGGGAACACAACCGTGGTGGTGTCAGGCCATATTACTTAAAACCTTGGAAAGAAAAGAGCAGACGTGATTTTAAGACGTAAGTGACATGTTCACATGACATGAAAACTAAATGAAGTCATGGGCCACTCTATGCAAGTTTTTGCCATGGTTCCAGTAGAGAATTTCATTGCACGGCATGTTCGAGCACCAGCGGTCAAACTTGGTAGACAAAAATATACATGTGCTGTAATTCTTGTTGCTAGACTTGTACTGAAGGGATGATTTAATTTTGACAAAATCTTCCATTAAATGCTGTTAATTTTACTTTTTATTAACTGTCTAGTGTTATTTTTTGGTTAGCATATGCATGTATTCCAGTATTGCAGTCGTATAGAAGCTACAAACACGAGTATGTGACGTATTGTTTTTCTATTCTTACGTACTCAAGAAATATAATTAAAATAACTTAAGTAAGCATTTAAGGTTTTACAGATGTTTTTCTCTTGAAAGGGGTCCATATATGACTTGTGAGAAATACTGTTTTAAACTAGTATTTTTTTCAATATTTCTGTCCCCTTTTCTATTATTTCATGAGGCACTTAGGCATTTTTTAAAAACTGTTTACTTGTGAGGGGGGGCAGAGAGAGAGACAGGGAGAGAGAGAATCCCAAGCAAGGATTCCATGCGGGGCTCAAACCCACAAACGGAACGTTGGGATCATGACCTGAGTTGAAACTAAGACTTGACACTCAAACTACTAAACCATCCAGGCGCCCCATGAGCCACTTAGGCATTTTTCAGTTATTTAAAAATGTTTTGTACGATACCTAAAAAGAAGAGAGTTCACCGAAAATATTATGTCTTAGATAAATATATTACTGAAGTGTATTTTGTGGAATTTATTTTAAGCCTACCTTTAACAATATTTATTACACAAAATTATAAAAGCAAAATATTTTCTTCTTACATTGTGGACTTCCATTCATAATTTGTTTAGAATCAATTATTAAGGAAAAGCATCACTTGGTGACAAACTGAAAATCGATGATACCTTCTCTTTGGATTTTGCACTAAATGTTTATTTAAATAGAAATTGAAATACAACTACAAACAGCGACATCAGAAATTAACACAACACACTTTCATGTCTGGATGTGTTTCGTTCTTATATTTTGTGCTTAAATAGCAACTGGGGTTTGTGAAAAGAATTTGTGTGTTTTCTTTGCAACTAATGAGGTAAAAGGAAGAGCCGTCCAGGCTCTTATTTGTAAACACACCTCCACGACTGGTATATGTGGCAGTTGAAACTTTATTTGTAATAAATTGAAGGCCAATTGTTTCCTCTTTCTGGCTCTGACTTCTGAGTTCTAGAACATACTGGCACTACATCAGAATTTTCATTAGATGACGGTAACCTCTGCATGGGGTAAGCATCATCGTAAGTCATTGGCAGAATAATTATCACAACTGCATTTCTCATTGATTTATTTTATTCGGGGCCATTTCTCTTCTATCTGCACAACTCTCAAGGTCTGCAGAACACAATTTGAAAACCACTGATTGGGAACGAAGGCAACTCAACGTTGTACAATAGTAAAAGTTACCCCTCTGCCAGAGGGAATTTGGCGAGAGAGTAACCCAGTTAAGTACCCGCGGATCAGACATGGGATGTCTATGCCCAGCTCAGTAGACTCCCTCGGCACACGCTCAGAGACTTTCAAACTGCTATTTTGAACAGCAAAAATACTTTTAAATGATTTTATTTCCCAGGTTTTAAAAACTAGAAATTGATACAGATACCGTGCCTTTTACAACGCCCCCGCCTATCATACAGAGGGCCTGTTGGGAAATGCTGATCTAAGCCATTCAACACATCTCTTATCCTATTTCACTGAAGTCTTCATAAAGACTTAGTTCCCTCTGATAATCTGCTGTGGTGTTTTAAAATCCTGATGTTTCAGGAAGTCCTTTACGGGCAAGTCACTTAACCTCTCAGGACCTCAGATTTCTCATTTGGAAAATGAAGGGGGTCGGATACGATTCTTTTTAAAGTCCCACCTAGAATTAGAAGGCTCTGGTTTTTGTGCGAGCCAAAACTTTCATTTTCATAACTGTTTAATATCAGAACGATGTTTTAAAACACATTCAAACAAGAAATCCTTAACGCATAAAGCACGTAAAAGCAAAGCCGAGAACTCTCCAGGTCTGCAGAGCCCAATTTGAAAACCACTGATCTAAAGCTCTCTTTTAAAAATGCTTTCCTTTTTTCTTTGTCTCAGTGGAAAAGCAAAACATCTGGAAAGGATCCTCCATATTAGTTTCCCTATGTGTATACCAGAACATATGTATTAAGTCACCTGTCAGCTTTTCTTCTCCAGATTAAATAGCTATTGTAAGTCCCATTTCCCATCCCTTTAAAATACATTTCCCCTCTTTTTTTTTTTTAATGAACCTTCTTTAGTTTCTGTAATTCTTTATTAAAATGTAAAGCTACAAACCAACCACAATCTCTGAAAAGAGCCAAGTGTAGCAAAAGGATTACTTCCGGCTCTATCATGAGATAATTCTCACTCCTAATACATTCCAAGTTGTTTCCTTTTTAATAACATTCCACTGCTGCCTCCCATTCAACCAACGGCTCCGTTTGACCCACACTTTTTTTGTGTCCTTCCTTCCTTTCTTCCCTTCTTTCTTTCTTTTCCTTTCTTTCCTTTTCTTTTCTTGTGTCTAGTCAACTAATTTTGTTATATCTAGTCAACTAATTTCCCCTCTAATACCCATGTTATTGTCCTCACAGGCCCTTTGAAGTGTTTCTTATTGAACATAATTCCGTTTTTGATGGAACATTTCTGTAATTAGTTAAGGTCACTGAAGCTATCTTCTGCCTTCCAACATACTTCATCCAGCCTCCTAACCAATGTGAGTGTTGTCTAGTTTGTTGTTGAACCTGTAGGCTAATAAAATGTCAGTTACCTCTATACATGAGGTGTCTTACGGGGTGAACTATGTCCCATAAAATTCATAGCTTGCAGCCTTATCTTCCAGGATCTCAGAATATCACTATATTGGGATATAAGGTCTTCAAGGAACTGACTGAATTAAAATGAGGCCATTTGGGTAGGTCCTAATCAAATCTGACAGGCAGCTGGGGCTTTGGCAATAGAGGAAAGGACGCTTGAAGACTCAGCAAGAAGGTGAACACCCGCGAGCTAAAGAGAGAGGCCCCAAATGAAACCAAGGCTGCTGACACCTTGATCGTGGACTTCCAGCCTCCGGAACTCTGAGAAAATAAATGTCCATGCAGTGGTGGTCTTTTGTTGCAGTATCCCAAGCCGACTAATACAAGCTACTCTATGTATGACATTGTGCAGTTCCTGGGGGCTCACCAGGGAATGTCTGCCATCCCAGAGGGCTACAGGAGAGCCCAAATACCCATAACTCAAGCCAGAAGAAGTCATAAAGAAAGATCTAGAGCAAAATGTCCTGGGAGCAACAAGGGAGCCAGATTTCTTTCCACCTGAGGGATTGAGGCTTGAAACAGAAGATGTCACCTGAGCAGGACCTTCAAAGACGGGGCAAAGTTCCAATCATGGGTGGCAATCCAGGGGACGGGACTCTACCAGTGTGAACTACACTCCTGCTCTACCTGAGGACAAGGTTGGTGGTTTGCAAACTTGTCTAAACCTCAGAACTAACTGGAAGCTTTTTAAAAAAACACATAGATCATCAGGCCCCCTCCTCATCTGCTGAATCAGGAGTTCTAGAGATGATGTCCTGGGATCTTTATTTTAACCAACTCTTAGGTGAGTCGTATCAGTTTCATCAACTTTAAAGATCCCTTTTTAATAAAAACATCTCACTACCTGCTCCCTCTCCCCCTGGGAATCACTATATTTTTATTGAATGAGAAAATACATAAAGACACAAAACACTATCATGAGTGTAGTGGTGATTTCAAGTGAATTTGTATTTTATTACACAGAACCAAATCCACAAGGTTACAACTGATATGAATGTATCATTTTTACATAAGCACATACATTGAGGGCATTATTTATTCAACTTGCAGAAATGCATAGACAGATTCCGCCTCTTTATTAACCATGAGTTAATAACCCTCTGAGAAGGTGGCCTTTTTTTTTTTTAAGTTTTTGGGTGGGTTTTGTTTTTTTGTTTTTTAAGTTTTTGGGTGGGTTTGTTTTTTTTTTTTTTTTTGCTTTTTGTTTTTTGGTCTTTTTTTTTTTTTTTTTTTTAACTCTCTGAGACTCGAAATCCTCCTTTCTGAAATGATGAAAGTAATCCTTGCTCGTCAGGGTAAAGATTAAGTGAGATCATTTAGACAAAGTACAAAACCTAGTATTAGACCCCACCCTAGCCCCTGGCCCCTAGCCTCACCCCCCCCCCACCAACACATGTATAAACTCTTCCATACATTTTTTTTGAAGCTGGGTACTTTAGTCATCCTTTCCTCAACTCAAGAGTTTCCTGAAGCTCAAAGCATACCTCAGAAAAGCTCTGTTTCAATCAAAACATCACACCGATATGGACCTCCCTCCATAACTCAACAGTCAATGACCCCCAGATGAGCTATCTTCCCAAATAGGTCACAATTTTGTTCAAGTGCATGATAGGCCACATGCAGACAGCGGTGCCCTGCTGTCCTTTCCACTAGATTCTTCTACATCCAGTCTTGAAAGTAACCTTCTCCAGAAAATCTTGCCTGACCTCCCCCCTCATAAATCCTTCAAATAAAATTTTTTTTAATGTTTATTTATTTTTGAAGGGGAGAGAGAGAGAGAGACAGAGCATGAGCAGGGGAGGGGCAGAGAGAGAGAGGAAGACACAGAATCCGAAGCGGGCTCCAGACTCCGAGCTGTCAGCACAGAGCCCGTCATGGGGCTCGAACTCACAAACCACGAGATCATGACCTGAGCCGAAGTCGGACGCTCAACCCTCCAAGTGCCCCTCTCATAAATCCTTCATTCAGTTTCCCTCAGTACCTCTGCTATATTTCATTCATTCATTCATTCATTCATCTGGTCAGTAAAAGACTTACCGTGTCAGGATCTGTTTTAGACACTAAATGAACAAACAGGCAAGGTCCCCACTCCCTGGAGCTGCCAATGTAGGGAGGAGAAGACAGTAAAAATTCAATATGCAACATATCAGGTGGGGATAAACGCCAAGAGGCAAAGCCAACAGTGTAAGAAAGTAAGCAGGGCTATTGTTGTTTGGGTAGGATAGTCAGGAAGACCTCATCGAGGTAGTGTCTGAGCAGAAACACGAAGAAATGAGTGTGCAGGCCGGCAGGGTACCTGGGAAGAGAGCCCCAGGCAGCGTCTTTTTTTCCACAAGGGAAGGGGTCTGGTGTTGTTCAGTTTCTCCACCACTGTTATAGGATGAATTGTGTCTCTCCAAAAAAGATGTGCTGGAATCCTAACCCTCAGTATTTCAAAATGTGACCTTATTTGGAGATGGGGTCTTTACAGAGATATTCAGGTCGAAGTGAGGTCATTAGCATAGGCTCTAATCCAATATGACGGGTGTCCTTGTAAAAAGGGAAAATTTTAGACATACGCACACAGGACCACACCATGTGGAGATGAGGGCAGACATGGGATGGGGCAGGTACGAGCAAAGGGACACCGAAGATGGCCCACGAATGACCAAATCTAGGAGAGACACATGGAACAGATTCTCTGCCACAGCCCTCAGAACCAGCCTTGCCCACCCCTTGATCTTGAACTTCTAGCCTCCAGGACTGTGACAACAAATTCCTATTCTTTCAGCCTGAGTGGCAGAAAGAGAGTAGTACTTTGTCACGGCAGTGCTAGGAAGCTAATATAGCCGCCTGTCGCTGGGAAGGTCACACACAGACCATGTCCTTACCCGGGTTCAGAGGATAAACCCTTGGTTCCATGGGCTTCTGCATACCCCTGGATGACTGAGGACTATAACTACCCCTAACTGGGCTCTCTGTTTCCAGCCTTACTTTCTGAATCCATTCTCCACAGTACTGTCCTGATCTCTCTGAAACAAAAGCGTGATCGCCTCACTGATTCACAAGTCTTTGCCTGTATCCCCTTGTCTTCAGGATATAATCCGAATTTTCTCAGTTTGGGAACCAACGACCACGGGATCCAGCCCCAGTTTACCTCTCCAACCTTGCCGCTCTCGTCTCTGCCCCCTCCTGGGGTGGCCTAACCTCTACTCATCCTCGGCCTCAATTTAGTCACCACCTACACTGGGAAGCCTTCCCAAGGCCCCTGAGACCAGGTTAGGGGTCCCTCCTAGGTACTTCCAGAAGTCCTGGCGTTGGCTGAATGCTGCTGCTGCATTTATTACAGTGTGCCCCAAACCCGTTTGCCCGACTCTTCTTTTCGAAAATGAGTTCCCATACCCGTTGTTCCTCTAGGCGCTAAGAAAGTGCCTGGCGTGTAGGGAACATTCACTGGGCGGATGGATAAATGAGCAAAGCACGCCACGTTTTGACCAGCTGGTCCCAGAACTAATTTTTTTTTTTCCCTTTAACGGATGGTGGGGGTGGGGAGGTGACCTTTCAGGAGATTTCCCAACAGTATGTGGAACCACTGGTACTGGATGGAGCTGCACCTTTTCTTAATGGCTGCAAGAGGAATTTAGATTAGGCATTCAAGAGCTGGCCGTCGTGTCGCAAGACACTGCAGTATGAGGACAGGAAGTCAACAATCTATCTGACAATTTTTGAGTCCGGGGTTGACCAGAATTTTGGAGCCTTTTTTTTTTTTTTTTTTTTTTTTTTTTAATAGCAGGTGACACTTTCAGGTTTCTCCCCAGCCTCCGATTCAATAAGTGCAAGTCGATGACCTACAGGTAAAAGTGGTGGGTAGACAGAATAGGAGATTATTGCAAACAATGCAACGTGTTCCATGTGCAAGTCTCCAAAAAGTAAATATTTTTGAGGTTTAAATATCATTGCACACACAGCTATAAATGCTGAAGAGCCTGGAAAAGGAAGGAGAAAAAGACGGTAACAATGTTTAAGTACATATATTAAAAATATTGTATTTGTATAGTAGGTCTATAAATTTATATATCTAACTAGAGGAAGACAGGGATAATAGGTTCACATAATCAGGATTCGCTCGCAATCCTCAGGATTTCTGCAAACTCCTGAAAGGGGAAATGTATCAGAATTTCCAGTCCTCCAAAAAATAGGGCCTAAAAAAGTCTTGTGTGCAAGGGAGAAAAGGAGGGGTGGAAGGCGGGGGACTAGCCCTTCGCAGCAGGAAGTCTTCAATGGCTATCGAGTTATGAAGGAACAACTCTGAACAGAAGTCCTTATTCGGAGCGCTAAACTCGCTTTTACCACATAAAGCGCAATATAAAAAGCTCAGAGCAACCTCATCATGGTGTTGGGGAAACAACTCGGCTTCTCCAAGTGAGAAAGCAAGAGGGCTCCGACCGGGTAGTAGCCCAGACCGGTGTTAGGGTTTTTATTTGCAAGTCAATGAGCCAAATGGACGACCAGGCTACTTGTGCCGCGTTCTGGGAAGCAAGGTTATTATTATCGCCTATTGCCCCACTGAACAATTTCACTGAAAAGGAAGAGTCCCAGCAGTGTGTGCGCGCGCACGGTGCCATACGGGACGTGCAGCTACGTGCCCACCTCCAGAACGACTTTATTTACAAAGCGATTACCATGTTATCTATTTGTTTTCCTTTTCCAGCAACAGCAGTTTTACTCAGCCCTCGAATTTCTTAATTACAAACCCGTTCGCTTCTAAATCAACCCCAAATCGTCAGGCAGAGCCCGGAGGGAGGCTGTGCAAGTTTGCACACACCCCCACCTCCCGGATCAAGGGCAACAGCAGAAGCAAGAAACTGTGTATGTGCAAAAAGGTGGATCTGGGGACGAGGATCGCTGAGTTTGTTTACAGAGCAGAGACGCCTCAGCTCGGATGCCAAAGCTACCAAGAGCTGCAAACGCAAACTTAGCAGAAGCACACGTACCCCGGGAGCGGCGAGCGGGCCCGAAAGCGCGGACCGGACTCCAGGGCGAGGGAGCGGAGGCGGCCGGGCCCGCGGGCGCGCTCCGTCCACCTGCAGCCGCTGCCGCTCCCCGCCCCCAGCTCCTGTCCTTGAAAGGAGTCGGCGGGGGGTGGGGGGTGGGGGGGGGAATGCATCTACACTCAGAATAGCTAGATCAGGTTCACCCAATGCTCCTATAAAAACACAAAGGCACAGCCCGGGAAAGTGTGCTCAGGGAAGGGGCATTATTTGTCCGGGTATTTAAAACCGCACTCGGGGAAACACAGCCATTCTTCGCAGCCCGGGGAAGGCGGGGGGGGGGAGGGCGCGTGGGTGGAGGGTTTGCAAAGCCGGGGTGGCAGAAGGGCACTATGCAGGAAGAGCACTATGCAGGGCACCCCCTTTTCCCCGCAGAAGGCAGCCCAGATCGCTAGGTGAGCCGACTGGGAGTGCGGGGGGTGGGGGATCCGGCCAGCGGGAAGCAGCGCGTTTTCCTCGCTCTTCTCGGGGCAGGCGCTAATTTGGAGCTAGAAGTGCAGGGGGCGTTTTCTTCCCGCTCCGGGGCGACCGGGCTGGCCCGGTGTTTGTGGGCTGAGAGGAAACCAGAGTCCGGCGGCACTGAGGCGGCGCCTGGGCCCGCAGCCTCTGCGCACGTGCCTCTGGCCGCGGGGACGCGGCTCCGCTACCCGGTCCGGCGTGCCCGATGCTCCGGAGTCCGCGTTTTGCTACCGCCCTCCCGGGAGGCTCTCGCTCCGCCCTTCCTGAAATCCCTTATATTAACTGTGGCCAAAGCCCTAAGAAACACAGCTCATTGTTGGCAGCTGCCGGGCGGTCTTACAGAGCTGCGAGGGCAGCGGAGGGGAAATAAAAGGGAACGGCTCCGATTCTGCCCCAGCGGCTGCTGCAAGACCTCTGTGCCGACATCGCGACAGCGAGCGCCCTGCACACCGGGAAGGCCCCCTCTATGTGCTGCTGAGCCGGTCCCGGACCCGACGATCCCGCCCTCGGTCTTCGGAGCAGAAATCGCAAAGACGGAAGGTAAGCGCGGCGGGCGAAGCCGGCTGGGGCGCCTGCCAGCCCAGTCCTCCGAGGGCTGGGTTTGCCCGGAGGAAGAGCGTGAGGCGGAGCTGGGGAATAACAACAGGATGTGCAACAACAGGATGAGGAGGGCTGATTTAATGCCTGAAGTTCGCGGCACGGCTACGGGGCACTTCCTTTATTAGGCGACTTCGGGGAGCAGAGGGGGGTGTGGGCACGGGTCCGCCCGCCCGATCGCAGGGGAAGGGGCTGTTTGTTCGCGCCCAGCTCTGTTGTGGGTGGCAGGTCCGCCGTGGCGGCCAGCCCCGGGTGCACGGGCTACTAGTAGGATCCCGGGGATAGTTAGTGGTTCGCAGCCGACGTGCGTCCGGGGAGCCTAGGGGACAGAGGCAAGAAAAAGTGGGGTGCGCCTTGGTGGGCGGCACGTGTGGCGCGAGTCTTACCGTCTGCCCTTTTCACTTTCAGGACTGGAAATGGCAGACCATATGATGGCCATGAACCACGGGCGCTTCCCCGACGGCACCAACGGGCTGCACCACCACCCTGCCCATCGCATGGGCATGGGGCAGTTCCCGAGCCCCCATCACCACCAGCAGCAGCAGCCCCAACACGCCTTCAACGCCCTGATGGGCGAGCACATACACTACGGCGCGGGCAACATGAATGCCACGAGCGGCATCAGGCACGCGATGGGGCCGGGGACTGTGAACGGAGGGCACCCCCCGAGCGCGCTGGCCCCCGCGGCCCGGTTTAACAACTCCCAGTTCATGGGCCCCCCGGTGGCCAGCCAGGGAGGCTCCCTGCCGGCCAGCATGCAGCTGCAGAAGCTCAACAACCAGTATTTCAACCATCACCCCTACCCCCACAACCACTACATGCCGGATTTGCACCCTGCTGCAGGCCACCAGATGAACGGGACAAACCAGCACTTCCGAGATTGCAACCCCAAGCACAGCGGCGGCAGCAGCACCCCCGGCGGCTCCGGCGGCAGCAGCACCCCCGGCGGCTCCGGCGGCACCTCGGGTGGTGGCGCGGGCAGCGGCAATAGCGGCGGCGGCAGCGGCGGCGGCAGCGGCAGCAACATGCCCGCCTCCGTGGCCCACGTCCCTGCTGCAATGCTGCCGCCCAATGTCATAGACACTGATTTCATCGACGAGGAAGTGCTTATGTCCTTAGTGATAGAAATGGGTTTGGACCGCATCAAGGAGCTGCCCGAACTCTGGCTGGGGCAAAACGAGTTTGATTTTATGACGGACTTCGTGTGCAAACAGCAGCCCAGCAGAGTAAGCTGTTGACTTGATCGAAACCCCGGCGAAAAGAAATCAAACCCCCAACTTCGGTGTGAATTAAAGAAAAAACAAAAAAACAAAAAAACAAAACAAAACAAAAAAAAAAAACATTCCCTTAGACACAGTATCTCACTTTTCAGATCTTGAAAGGTTTGAGAACTTGGAAACAAAGTAAAACTATAAACTTGTACAAATTGGTTTAAAAAAATTGCTGCCACTTTTTTTTTTTTTTTCTGTTTTTGTTTCGTTTTGTAGCCTTGACATTCACCTCCCTTATGTAGTTGAAATATCTAGCTAACTTGGTCTTTTTTGTTGTTTGTTTTTACTCCTTATTTCCTCACTTTCTCCAGTGCTCAACTGTTAGATATTAATCTTGGCAAACTGCTTAATCTTGTGGATTTTGTAGATGGTTTCAAATGACTGAGTTGCATTCAGATTGACGAGTGAAAGGAAAAATTTGCATTAGTTGGTTGCATGAACTTTGAAGGGCAGATATTACTGCACAAACTCTGCCATCTCGCTTCATTTTTTTTTAACTATGCATTTGAGTACAGACTAATTTTTTAAATATGCTAAACTGGAAGATTAAACAGATGTGGGCCAAACCGTTCTGGATCAGGAAAAGTCATACTGTTCACTTTCAAGTTGGCTGTTCCCCCTCCCCCATATGTACAGACAATAATAGGGTGTGGAATGTCGTCAGTGGCAAACATTTCACAGATTTTTATTTTGTTTCTGTCTTCAACATTTTTGACACTGTGCTAATAGTTCTATTCAGTACATGAAAAGATACTACTGTGTTGAAAGCTTTTTAGGAAATTTTGACAGTATTTTTGTACAAAACATTTTTTTGAGAAAATACTTGTTAATTTATTCTATTTTAATTTGCCAATGTCAATAAAAAGTTAAGAAATACTTGTTTTCTAGAAGTCATTGGGGGGTGGGGGTGGTTGTTCCTTTTGGTGGCTTTTTCTCTCTGTAAGTTGAACACTTTATTGATGAGAGTAAGCATTCCAAAGGATAAATTACAGGACACTAAAACAGGTCATGATGAGCTTAAGTGGAGAGCAGGATTTAACATAATTGGCATAATGCTTCATTGTTATCATTGTAACATGCCTCTTGGTGTGGTTTAATCAGAAGCTGCAAAGTTGTCAAAGAGCATTTTTTTTCTTAATTGTCATCATATTCAAGTGTACTCCAGAGTTAAAGGTTTGTGACGCTAAATCCTATAAAAAAAATTTTTTTCACGGGATGGGAGGGGGGAACACCAAGTGTTTCTGGTGATATACCTGATTCAACTATGTAAATGCAGGTCAGGATAATATACTGGGGGAATGGTGACGATGGCATTAAACATAAATCTCCCTTTATCTCTAGTGACGAATTTTCTTTCTCAGCAAAAGTCCTAAGGAGAGGCACACATTTTCTAGCTTAATCTCTGAAATAGCTTCTGACTGGTTTATAGTCCTAAGAGGAAGAGGGGCAGAATTCCACCTTGAGGCTTTCTATTTTGTTCTATAATATTTAAAATTTACACAGGGAGGTTGATTCAAAGGTCAAATTACAGTCTTCACAAGATCTTCCCTTGCACGCGTTCCCTGTTTTCCAGAATTCTGAGCCTTTTCTGTTACAGGCAAGGGGTGCAAAGGACATAAGGATAAGGTTGTTTAATTTTACCTAAATGTTTTACCAGGAAGACATAATTACAGTTAAGTAGGTGTCGAGTTTTGCCTATAATCAAGCAAAAGAAAAAGTCATATTGTTAAAATCTCAAGTTATCCCAGCTTGAAGATGGAATTTTGTTTTCCCTTTCATGTTTTCTTAGCTTAGCTTGTAAGAGCAATATACCTACATTCGAGAAAAAATAGTCTTTTATATTTGACCCACTGAAGAAGTAAAATACAGGTTGAGGAAAATCTCGCAAATAATAACTTTAAAAGAACATTTCATTTTGATCCTTAGATTCTAATCTTAAATCCCATATTTCATAATTTAAAAAGAAAGGAAATGCAGAAGTGTTAAATTACAGTGAGTCTGGCGTAAAGGCTCATTTCAATATAATTCAGATCACCTACATTCTATAATTCTATTTCCAAGGCAAGCCATTAAAATTAAGATACACACTCCACTGGGCTTGTTATACCTCTCTAATTGACATTTCCTTATTAAAAATTATGTTCTAAATAAATAATTTCTCTGAAAATTGAAAACAACTCCAAACTCTTCACCCCATTTTAAAAAGCTAATCCAGATTTCCCACATTAATAGTTGGAAGCTGAAGTTTTCTTCAGCTAAGACCTGTCAATACTAAATCTACAATCAGCAGTAAATCTTCCTGGCTAGGCATTTTCGCAGTAAGTTTTTCTTGTCCTTTTTTTTTTTTTTTTTTTTTTCCAGAGGCTCAAGTGAAAAAATATGTTTGCATACATATTAATACAGCAATTCTTGTTCTTTTTCACTTGTGCCAGGAAAAAAAAGAAAAGAAAAGAAAAAGGAAAGCTATTGGAGGCATTGTGTTTTTTCTTTTCTTTTTCTTTCTTTTTTTTTTTTTTTTTTTTTTTTTTTTTTTTGCATAAAGAAAGAAACAAAATAATTGTCTTGCCACCACCCTTCACCATTCATTCTGCCAGGAAATAAGCCACAACACCTGCTCTGTCACTAAATTCCTCCTGCTGTTCTAACACCGGAACACGTATGTGGAGACGCGGAGCCCAAGGAACTATTATTAGATCCTGAGCCCATCTCTGCCAGAACAGAGGAGCTGGTTTAAAAGCACAATTTCTCCTCAGTGCAAATACAACCCCCCCTCCACCCCCTATTCATCTGAATGATCTCTATTTCATTAAAACTCTTTCTCGATCAACAATTGAGCAGATTCCATGCGATATCTGCAGGTCTCTTAAGCACAGGAAAAATAACTCCTTGTTTGAACAACCTGATTCATGAAACCTGTACAGTGACCTAGATCACCGGGCTACTGGCGGACATTTGCAAAACCTTTTGTGGTCTTGCTTCCTACTAAGTTGCTTATAGCATATGGGGAAATTTGACCTCCGTACCTTGGCTGTTTTTCAAAAAGTTCTAACATGGTACAAGAGAGCTTCTGTTCTTTAAGCTTTGCCCACAAATAGATACTCCACGCTTGATTTTCAAGATGAGATCAATGATAAGCAAGAACATCATAGAAACAAGTCAGAAAAATAAGAACACGTTGATGAAAACTTGCACCTCTGCCTTGTGCCTGCTCGGATCCTGGTGGCGGTATTTTTGCGGGAGCTGATAAAGACGTTACATCTATGGATGGGTCTTTGAAGGACAGTTACCTAATCACCACTGTTTATGGGGTGCTAGGCTAGAGCACTGGTACCAGAAGGCTGACATCTATTGTGAAGTTTATGGTCTCCGTGACTTTTACTACTGTAAACGCCTGGGCTAGCTATAAATTGATGTCAACATTAAAGGCCAGATCCTTTAGAGCAAAATATTAATCCACTAATCTATTATGGGTGGCCGGCTTTGAAATACAAACTTTGCAGTCCCAGACCATTAGGTGTTTTCGCCCCCTTGTGGAATTTATTTAGAAGGTCAAAGGAAAGCCATTTCCTTAAGAGGGGTTTTTTTTGTTGGTGGTGGTTTGTTTGTTTACCTTTTCTGAATGCTTCATTTTCTTTCTTGAAGCAAACAGCATATATTTGAGCAACAAATTTTTTTTTTTATTAAAAGAGATTTCAAAGTAAACACCCTTTATGAAAATAAGAGCATTTTCCTTACCAAAGAACTTAACTTGGGATAAGTGTACATAATTGAGATGTGCCTCACATTTCAAAATATGCGTTGGCTAAGGGGTTTTCTTTTATAAAAGTATAATGAGCAAATGCTTTAGCCTGTCAGTTAAAACTGATACTCTGCACTCTCACAACAGAGCTGTTGTTTTGGGACAAGTACAAATAATAATGCATTTGATGGTAAGTGTTCCGAAAGGTGGAGGGAAATATCTAGGAATGCAGAATGCGGTTATCTGTGTTGGAATGCGACCAAGCCACAGGCTCTAATCTTGTGAAAGGGCCACAGGATGTTTAATGGGAATGAGTGTTGCTGTCTAATTGATTCAGTAAAATTTACTTTAAAATAAGCTTGGCAGATAACATTGTCTCCAAAGAAAGAAATACATTTAGAATTCAAGGAATTCAGGACTCAAGCCATTGGAAATGTTCTCCTCTCCAACCGTATTGTTTTGCTAGCACAAAAGAGGTGTTACGCAGCTTCAGAGATGGTATTTATCATTTTGGTACTGTACCACTGTCATCAGAATCACAGCTGCCAGGCAGGTTAAAGCAAGACAAGGTTAAAGGTTAAAGGTTAAAGGTTAAAGCAAGGTTAAAACAATGGATAGCACGTCAAGTGACTTGGCCAATGAACCCCTATCATCTTGTGTTCTGTTTGTCTTTTCCCCCCAGAATAGAAGAAACAATGGCAATGTCAGAATTTTAATTGCAATGGACTGGCTTAAATTACTTGACCTATTTTTATCCAGCTAGGAGAGCAATGATTCTGTTTTTTCTTGGCAGCAATGCTTATCATTTAAATTAGAAAAAAGAAAGATAAGGACATTTCTCTATCAAGTAGTGTACTATTGGTGAATAGTTTTAGTTTGCTTTATAGTAAATAAGATTCCCATATATTTTTGAAAAAATTTGAGACACCTGAAGTAAAGAACTTTTCCCCTTCATTGGAGAACTTAAATTTATGAGGGATGCTAAATAACGAAATGAAAATACTCTAGGAGCTGCTGCGGTGAATTCCCATAGTATTTTGATATTTATGAACATAATAAAAGAAAAACTAAGAGAAGTTGGGGTCTACTGTGTGGGGGAACTGAATCCATGGTCCTTGGGAAAGAGAATATCAACCAACACCTTCCTTGCGATCTAGGAACAAATAATGGCTTTTTAGTACCTGGATCCTCATCAGCCGCCAGATGGGCATTAAAGGTGTCAGAGCCCGCCCCAGGAGCCAGTTGGTGATGCTTTTTGAGAATTCTGCTTGGCTAAACCAACACATGAAAAGTGAACTAAAGCAGATGCAAGACGAATGAATACTATTACTAGCTTTATATGTTGTTGGCTTTCATTAGGCTGAACTAATCTGAAAGATCAGTGAGGCAGGACACGACATGGGTGAGGACAGTAGGTCACAGGATTCTTGGAATTTTCCCATGGCATCATCGTGCCCCACCCTGAAATCCTTCCCCTTCCCTCTACAGTGGAAAGGCTCCTTGATGACATTTTGGGTTGCTGAACAGAGCAGACGAGGGACTGTGGCTCCAAAGGAGCCTGTGGCAAGGCAAGGTTGGCCTTGGTGTGCCTTGAAGGAGATATGCAAATAGGCGAGTGGCTTTTGAAAAGTTAATAGTGTTAAAGAATCCTGTGGGTCTATTCTTGAAAGCTGGGTGGGGAGCCGAGATTTAGGCTTGAGCAAAAGTCAAACTGGCAGAAAACCACAAAAAAAATGTTGTCAGAGGACAGCCAACTCCAGGGTATGGTATTTTATGAACACTTGTAGGGGATAGGATGCTAGAGTGGAGGAAATGTGATCAGGGCTACTGAACCTTTTTCTCTGTGTGTCTCCCCAGGGATCGACAGAAAATTTGGCCTTGTGGTTTCTTTAGCTTGACCACAGAGCTTGTTTGTTTGTTTGTTTGTTTGTTTGTTTTTTAATTTCTGGTAACCCACCATTCCCCCCGCCCTTTGCTTCATGACCATATCTCCACACCGACAAACACATAGCACTTAAATTGTATATAAATATCTTTAGGTCTCCTTGTAAATATTGCCCCATTATATTTATTTTGGATAACTCTTTGAAGGAAGATCCTGGATGCAAAATGATGGCTAGTTCCATATTTCTTCCCTTTATCCGGTGTGTTTAGCAAATATACGCATGATGGGGCCAGTCTGTGAAAAGTGATTGAACTGCTATGCTCCTAATATGAACTGAAAATAAAAATCTAAATGTTTCTTAGATCCCTGTCTGCCACCATGTTTTTTAGGGCAAAGATTTTCAGCTAGGTAGGGCCACCCCTGTAAGAGACAGAGCAGAATAGGAAGAAGGTATAGGGCAGTAACTTGAAAAAACATATTCCATATATATATTTGGAAAAATGTTTAAATACATGTTATTTCAGTAAGACTTTTAAAAAAATCTTCTTGACTGATAAAGCATGGATTTTAAACTGGTGAGAAACGCTGTTTAGACGACACGATTCTACCAAATCAGAGAAATTCACCCTGCTGCCAGCACCACTTAAATCATTTTGTTAACTCAAGTTTCCTGTGACCGAGCTGACTTTGCTGAGCGCCCACTATGTGACAGGCATTGTGGGGGGCACTTTGCATATGTAATCTTATTTACTCCTCACAGTGTTCCTGCAAGGTATGTCATGTCATTATTCCAATTTTAGATAAGGAAACTGTTATTTAAAGAGGAAGTAAAATTGTTCAAGGGCAATACAGCTGGTAGGAGGCTAAGTGGCTTTCCAGACCTAGCTTCCAGTACAGTGTTTATTCTGTTTTTTAAATTTGATTATTATTTTTTTTTTTATTTTAGTAAGAGAGAGAGAGCAAGGCGGTAGAGGGGCGGGGGGGGCGGAGAGAGAGAGAGAGAGAGAGAGAGAGAGAGAGAGAGAGAATCTCAAGCAGGTTCCACACTCAGTGTAGAACCTAACATGGGGCTCGATCCCACACCCCTGGGATCATGACCTGAGCTGAAATCCAGAGCCACTCAACTGACTGAGCCACCCAGGCGCCCCAGGACAGTGTTCATCCTAATACATGACACTACCATTCTAAACCAAATTACTCTTAATTGTTTTTTTTTTTCTTTTCTTTTCAAATTACTCGTATTCTTAGATCCCATGATTGTCAGCTCATCAGTTGATTTAATAACGTGCTTCAGGGGGGAAAAACCCACTACATTTTATGTACGCAAATTATAAAGTATACTAACACCATTATGACACGTACCTATCCCTACAGTTGCAAAGCATTTCCTTTTGGGATTTACAAGATTTGGGTCTACCCTTTTCACACCCAGTCTAAAAATTCTTCAGAATTAAGTTTGGCCCCGACAGACAACTGTGAGACTAGCAGAGGTGGTGAGACTGCCTAATCCCTTCTTAACAGCTTTACCTGGTTTACACTTCAAGTCAGATGAAATAATACCAGTGATTTGCATTTCAAATTCTGTTTTTTATTTCTTAATGGAATTACATACTGCTGGATGGTAAATAGTTTCTTTCGCAAAGTAAGCCAACAAAACTAAGTAGTTTTGTCAATTCCATAATCTATTACATGAGAATGTCAGTGGCTAAATTCTTCCAAGTAAAGAGGATCATCTCACAACTTGACATACTTCCTGGAAGCAACTATGACTTTACATTGTTTCTAAGAGTCAGGCTGATTTTGGAATATTAGCGTGTATACACACACACACACACACACACACACACACATATACACACATATACATATACATATATATATATATATATACATCTTAAAATAAAGAAAATAATAGTATTTAGTTCCTTTACACTTAAATAAGCTTCCTTTATCTATCTAAACTTTCTTGACGATTTAAACTTTCTCTTGCTTTGGTCTTCTATGAAAACCCAAAACTCTTCCGTTAATAATTGTAATAAAAAAGAATGTAGAACAGGAGTAAAAACCATGGGTAGTCTTAGCTCTGCAACCAAATAGCTGGGTAATTTAATCACTGCTGACTCAAGTTTCTCCATCAGGAAAATGAAGATATATGTTTAATTAATATATCCTGTATTCAAATTCTCATGAAGGAAATACAAACCCATACGTATCATCTTCTTCCTCGGAAAACTGGAGTGGAATACCACAAACCCCTTCAAAATCTTTATATCATTTCTTGCCATTATTTTTCCAAGGGAACTGTGAGCCTGGGGATGTGCCATAGATGTGTTCCCAGTCGCTTCGACTCTTCAATGGTTGGAATCATCTCTGTAAATGTCTGCCTTCATGAACATACGGGATTTCTCCATCTGTAAGCAACTACCAAAAAAAATGCCACTTGCAAAGATACAGGTGACTACGTAACATTCTTTGCTGATATAGTGGTTGAAGTATATGTATTATACATTGAAAATACCTTGATCAATTCTTCATTCAGATTCTGCTCTATTTTCTTACAGATTAATTTCATTTTTCCAACCTGATAAATATCAGATGCAGAATAAATATTTGGTCTCTCTTTCCTTCAAACAACTCTTCCTGGACCATCATCATCATGATCACTGCTACTGTTATTTGTTTTCTGGAAAAGACAATCCTATATGTAAAGCTAAAGTACAGGAACCTAGCAAATGCTAAACGCTTACGCTGGCACTTAAGAGTTTTCAAGCAGGTAAGAGGTACACATCTATGCCCGTGTATTTCCTTCTCCCCAACTTCCCAACACACACAGTCTCTTTTTGTTTCATACCACCACATTTCTCCAGTTTGGGGAATCAATTATTTAGCTAGATGACAAATAGAGTCACTGAAAAATAGTTATACAGAGGAAACTGTACACTATAATACATAACTACCCAAGAAACAATTATTGACTGACTTGTAAAAGCAAAGAATCTCAAGAACCAGGATAAAATATTACAAGAAAATATTTGTTCCTTTCCCTACTTGGCCACTAGGTGTAGCTGAAGTTCCATAAGTTCATATTTACGCTTCGTCACCCTCTAGACTAGATCGTCACAAGCTTAAAGAACTTGCCTCTTGCCCCTGCAGTGTGTTTTATTAACAGGTAAGATCTTCCATGTGACCTACTATAACTCTCAAAATTAAAGAGAAGCCAAAGACACCTCAGCACACTCTGCCCAAGCACCATTGCTCACCACAGTCTGATAGAAATTGGAAATCAACAAAAGGTATCTTTGAACAGCCTCCACTTCTCCCCACTTTTATCCCCTTCCATTTCTGAAGTGCTCTCATCCAGCCTTCCATTCGCTCAGGTACCAGTGGCTCAATTTTATGCTCTGCTGGGGACATGTATATCTTAGGAGACAAACACTGGAGAGAGTACAGCATTTAAACTAAAGGAGGAAGTTCTGAATGGTGGGTTTTTGTGCACCCGTCAGAAAGAGATTTGAAGGCTGCTAGGTCTTTCTCTACCTTTATTTGACCCTTAAGTCATTCCCTTCTCCTGATCCTCCTCTTACCTCTCAAGCCAGTCCACTTCGATGTCTTATATGAAACTCTTTGCTCTTACCTTAAGTATCGGCGTTCACCAGACTTCTCACCTCACGCCACTAGCCAATTCCATAAATTCCTAAACGTTTCCAAAACAATCAGAAAGGGTTCTAATACTAAGGATTCCAATACCTGGATCTTCAGCCCAATTGCTTTCCCAAGTTCTACCTGCATACACACACACACACACACACACACACACACTGAATTCTGATAAACATTTAAGCACAGCATGTCCAAGATTCACTCAGTCCTCTCTGCCCCCTGGGTTGAATTCCTGGTAGTGGAACTACCATTCTTCTAGACACACAAGCCAGAAGTCTAAAAATGCTAGACTTCTACCTTCTTATTCACCTCAGCTCTCATCAATCGAATTAATTGGTCAATGCCTTCAGTAAGTCCTTTGCTCTTGCTGTCCCTCTGCCTGAAATGTGTTTTCCTTCCTGAACCTCCCTTTGCCAAAACTTGCTTCTTCAATGGCCACGTAAATTAAAATGGAAAGCTACTTCCTGCTTTTCCCCATGGGATTCCCCACCCCTTTCAATCCTGCTCAGTTTTTCTCCAGAGTGCTCATAGTGGTTTTCAAATCAGTCTGTAAAGTTCTGGGCACTCATCTCCTCCAAAGGTTGATTCCCTGAATCTGCTACATAACTTCAGAGGCTGAGTCCGAAAACACCATATAGCTTCCTCCTAGTTCTCTTGGGACCTTGTCCTTGGAGCCCTGAGCTGCAGTATAAAAGGTCCAAGTATTCCTGAGGCTGCCAATCCCAAGAGGAAGCCGGGCCACTTAGAAAGGCCGTGTTTAGGTGCGTCCACCAGCAGGTTCACACCTGGTAGCCAGTAACAACCTCCAGGGTGAGCGAAGATGCCTTCACATGCTTCCACTCTCCAGCTGTTGAGTTGCCCTTAGCTGTAAAGTCTTTCCAGTAGAAGCCCCAGACATTAGACATTATAGAGCAGGACAAGTCATGCTCCTGGTACCCTTTCGGAATTCCTGTCTCACAGCATCCATGGGCATCATAAAATGGAGAGTCTTGGGGTGATTTGATAAATAGCAATCATAACTAAATAGCACTTGTCACTATCTCACACAATTCATAGTTTACTTTTACAAAATTTTCTTGATTTCTGTCTCTAAATTATGAGCGCTATGAGAATAAGAATTTTTGTCTATTTTCCTCATTATACCTAGAAGAATACTGGTATATGATAGATGCTCAATAAACATTTGTTGACTAAATGAATGAGTCAATGAGTAAATTAATTTATTTCACCTTTACTGTATCATTCTCCTTTCTATTCCCCTCCTATTGTCTTAGTTCAGACCTTATTTCTTACTTAGACTACAATAACTTCCCATCTGGTTTTACTTCCTCCCATTTTACCGCCCTACCACCCCCATGCTTCTTGCTTCAGGAAGAGTTATTTGAAGATATAGACTTGATCCTATTGTCAGGTGAACTGAAATTGTTCATCTATGCAGTCATGTTAATATCATAATGACCCTGTCTCCCAATGACACAACTGATTCAACCATAGGAAAGTAACTGTCCAAAGGCTAACACATTGGCCGACCAAGAAAATTCCAACCAAGACACAGGGAAACTATAGTCAGATCACAGTGGTGTTTAAACTGAAATCATCTTGGGTGAGCCCAGGATGTCCTTTTGGGGTTATATACTCATATTGAAGACTGGAGAAACTAGCTTGCAAAAGTCCACAGGAGAGGAACACCTGGTCAGAACAAAGCAATACTAAGAGACCATATGACCCCAAATATAGATGGAGAGAGAATATACATCTGTCCCCAAGAGATGTGTAATTCCCCAAGTCAGTACCCATCACACCCAGTTGTGCATTGTTCCTATGAGATATCTCCTGGCTTTATTTTCTCTACCTTGAGTGATTTAAAGAAGAACACCTATTTTATTACTCTATGCTTATGTACATGTTGTTCCTTCTGCCTGGAAGGCTCTCCTCATCTTCATACCCTCGTTGAAGTGTCCTTCAAGATCCATTTCAAGTGTCTTCTTCTCTGAGAGTCCATATGACTCTGTATTTTGTGGCACCCCTATACATTATAGATACCTTCATTTACTTGTATTTATCACACAGTACTATAATTATTTCATAATAAGCTCCTCTTTTATAATTTGCAATTGGAATAGTCCCCCTTTATCTGTGGTTTCACTATTCATGGTTTTACTTACCTACTGTCAGCATGGTCCAGAAGTAGATGATGATATGTAAAAGTTCAACAGGAGCCCACGCTAAGTCACAACGCTTACGTCATTCACCTCATTACATCTCATCACATAGAAATTCTATCAACTCAAATCATCACAAGAAGAAGGGTGGGTATAGTAGAATAAGATACTTTGAGAGACTACACTCACATAGCTTTTATTACCGTATATTGTTGTAACTGTTCTATTTTATTGGTACTTATTATTGTTAATCTCTTACTGTGCCTAATTTGTAAAATGAATTTTCATCATAGGTGTGTATATCTAGGAAAAATCATAGTATATATAGGGTTTGGTACTATTCATGGTTTCAGGCTTCCGCTGGGGGTCTTAGAGCATATTCCAAAGATAAGGGGGAACTACCGTATATTTATTAAGAAATTTGTAGCTACAAGTAGCAAAAACCCTGATTTTAGCTTAAATCGTAAGGAGATGTATTAGCCATCCTAAGTCAATGGAAGGAAAGGATCCAAGGTTGGTTGCAACAATGTCGACAGGGACTTGGGTTCTTATATCTCTAATGGGCTAACCTCAGTATTGGCCTTACCTTGTACTGGTGACAGGTAGAATTAGCAGAGCATTTGTGATATACGAACCCAACCATGTTCGAAAGAAAAGTTCTTCTCTTTCTATGGAAGAGAAAATTTTTCACAGAAACGTTCAGTCCCCTGCTATCATATTACATAACCCTTTCTGAACCAACCACTGAGATTGGTTTTACCATGGGATGGAAGTTACAGTCGACTGAAACTAACCACTTGGGAGTGGAACAGGTAGACACTGGACAACAACTATATCATTAGAAGAGTTAAAAGCTAAGCTGACCCTTTCTGAAACTGAAGGCAGAGATTTTTTTTTTTCTGGACCAGAACAGGACTATTTTTAAAGTTGTTATATTTTCAAATAGGTTTTCTTCATATAATAAAGATGTATAGCCAACAAAATTATATCGTAAATCACTGAGAGCAGGTTTATTTGATAAATGTTAAAATGCTTCCTACGAAGTGATTTGTTAATATAAATAATCGTCTTAAAAAGAAGTATATAATTATGATGACTTCATTTCTAGCCCTCCAAAAATTCCCTTGTTAATATGATTAATAAACAATTTCTCTGAACCAAGAAAATCATGTACATGTTGGCAGGTAATTAATCTCAGGGCAAAACGAACAGAACCTAATATTTATGAACAAATTACTGATAGCTAGCTATAAGGTCCATTTGCACAGTAAGATACACTGGCCCATATACCAAAGCCGAAAAGAAAATGACATTAGTCTGGTAACATTGAAACACAGGGGATAAGAGAAATCTAATACACAACATCTTTTGTTCTATCCAGTCATTGTTTGCTCTACCCTTCCACAAAATGCCCCTTCATGCATTCCAGTCATGTACATCCATTTGAGAACTCCCATGATCTTAGGACCACAGTGATTGGTTAGGGCTACCCAGATAGACTCACTTGATCCAATCATCGTAACTTACCCTCCTGGCTGCAGCTAATGTGTCCGCAAATAACACTTGACCCAATGAAAACCTTTCTCAGGGAGTTTTTAACTTCACAATGGAGATCAAGTTTTAATCCCTCTCCAGTGATGAAATTGAGCCTGGAAACTGCTGTGAGCCATATTTCCAGCTGTGTGGAAGAAGCTAGTGTCAGACAAGGAAGACAGTATGAAGAGAGAAGCAAAGACAAAAAAGTGATCTGTGACCATCTGAGTCCCTGAGGTCTACTTGCAATTTTGCCTTTCCTGGAGTTTGGTTACATGAGACAATACCATTTCCTGTTTCCGAGCTAATTTTAGTTGGGCTCAATTATGTGAAACAAAATCATCCTGACTAATACATACGAACACAAATTTCATCTCCATTTGGGTTCTTTTTTTTAATGTTTCACAGAAATATGTTTGAGGGGGAACTTCCATTTTAGACCTAAGCTAGTGAGTGACTGAAAAACAATCTTTTTCATGAACAACATGAGGTCTATAAAGCGCCAGTATTAAAATTCACTTTGTTCCTCTCAGATGAAACTTCCAGCATCCTCTTCCACTAATATTACAATTAGCAATGGATGCCGTGATATGCTGCCCAGATTTTCCCTCCAGGACTGAAGAACCTATTCCCTCGGTTGCTGGGAATGCTGCCAGCAGATAGCCCACAGCTGACGAGAACTCTGTTTCAAAACTGCCTCATTGCCTTGCCCAAGGTCACATCCCTTTCACAAGGCAGCCTGCTTCCAATGACTGGTTAATGTTTGATACAAAGGCCTGGCTCCCTGGCCCCAACTCAGGAAAACTCTGAAAGGCCATCCTCACTTCCAAGCTTCCCATGGGGGGGGGGGGGGGAGCTGAGGATGTCACTGGGCTGCATTGCAGCCCATCTTCTCCTCACGCACTGGGCTCTCCTCCCTTCCTTTCCACAGGCATTGCTTCCAACAGCACTCCCCGCTCAACTCCCAGCCTGCTAATCTCCACCTCAGAGGCCGCCCTCTGAGAAACCCAACCTGCAACACGGTGCTTTTTAAACATCATTAAACCATAAAGATATGATGTGGCCCTTTAAGGAAAGCTCAATGGTTAGTTAATGGCTCCTTAAATTTCCCTAGCATTCTGCTAAGCATTACAGAGGAGAGAATAAAAGCATAAGGTGTACCTCCTGCCCTTAATGAACACACAGCCTCATTGGACACATGCGATGTAAGCAGTCGTTCTCATACAACTCAGCAGCATGTCCAGATGAAGAAAACTAAAAGGAAGCCCAAACTGGCACACGGTGGATGATTCGCTGGGTGGATTCATTCATCACAGTAGATGATTCATCGGGCGGATGGATGGATGGACGGACGGACGGATGGATGAATGGAAAGAGATGTATGTGAACTGGGCCAGACCATAAAATGTATGTGAAGGCTCTCCACTTTTGCCACGGCCACCTTCCTTCTCTTCATTAACCTCCTTTATCATCCCCTGTTTTTCACATTAAAAAAACAGAATAATCGACCAAAGTGAGCACACAAGATCTCACTAGGAACTCTGCTTTGGTCTGGGAGAATATGAGGGGGGAAAGAGCCTGCCCTTTTGCCTCTGTGCCAAAATCTAATCTCTCCCATGCTCTCGGAAGGGCCAAAGTGAGCCAACCACCTTCCTGCCTCACAAGTAATCTATGGAGAAAGAGAGCTATTCTATAGTCAGTAACAATCATACCAACACTAATAATATCTTACATCACTATAGTGTTTTATGAACTAGCCTCTTACCTTATTTGATCCTCATATCATCCTGGAAGGTAGGGAGGGTAAATATCATTGTATCCTCCCTTTCACAGAGAGGGAAACTGAGGTCTAGAGGTCCTACATATTAAAGCAAAAATTAAAATGAAGTCTTCTTCCTTTCGTTGCCGTCCTATAAACTATTAGAATTCACATGGACTATGAATGAGGTCTGTCTCTGAAGGCTACCAACTGAGAGTTACGATTTATGTAGTAATGAGATGATAACATTCTTAGTTCCAGTAGCACAGTTAGTCTGGGTCTCAGTAAAAGTCAGTCGATCTTTACCAAGCAGAACTCATACCATTGCATATATTATTCAGAAATGATGTATCTGAACATAAACTTTGAATTAGAAAAACAGAGAGAAGTTCGACCAATTAATTATACCCACCTTTGAACAGATAAGTACATATATTACATGCTAGATCATAAATATCTCTAATTTCTATCAGGATCTTACTTACAATTACACAGTTCCACAGGAGATAAAAGCCGGATCCTAACAGAAACCTATTTCCTTTTCTACTCAGTTGTATGGCATAACATTCTATTCTTAACTGAGATAAACTTATTTTGGATGTCTACTTTGGCAGGTCCCTTGTGGGGGTGGGGGTGAAAATTGATGGGAAAAGAAATTGCTCTGCCAGCTCCTGCCATGCACCTTCAACTCAAATCAGCTTCCTGCTTCCTCTACATGTCTTCAGCCAGCATATGGCAGAAACATCAGTACGTGTTTTTTCTTCCCTTCATGAGTGAATTGAGGTCATCTCTTGTGCAGTCATTATTTTGTAAGGATTATTCTGCAGGATGATTTGATTTCCTATTGTCTTGTCTACTCTTGTTTCCACCTATATTTGCATCTCATTGACTCTCAAGAATAATGTCTTACTCAGCTCCATTCCATCTGTTCATGTATATAATGAAGATTCAGTTTCTAAAGTGTTCTATTCCTGAATCTGAGTCTCATCCAGCAGTCTCGTTTATGGACTATATGACCTTGGCCTAGACAATTGCATTCTCATTGGCTTCAGCTACCTCTTCTAGACAAAGGGGAAAATTATAACTGTTCCATTTATTACTGTGCTTTGAAAAATCACAGGAGATCATTGGAATGTATGGATTTAATCTTCATGACTATGCATTCACACATAATCCCTGAAAGTCCCTGACATATTCAGTAGATTGTCATTTTGAATTAATAGATGTTTAAGGATGATACCTGAGGTAGTCACTTAGCATGCCTCAGCACCTGGACTGTCCAGTAACTAATTTTTTCAGGTTTTGTAGTTCCCTTCCCATCAGCAAAAATTCACATTGAGCAATAGAAACTTTCTATCTTTGTTAAACATGGACACTGAGCCAAAACAAAGCATATGCAAGTGTTGTCAGAAAAATTGAAGCCAAAGTAAAGAGAGCTAAAAAGCAATAATTATTAGTCAGAAAAATTAAGTTTTCAATATATTCAAGAGTGGAATGCTAGGGGTGCCTGGATGGCTCAGCTGGTTAAGCGTCCAACTTCGGCTTAGGTCATGATCTCACGGTTCATGGGTTCGAGCCCCACATTGGGCTCTGTGCTGACAGTTCAGAGCCTGGAGCCTGCTTTGGATTCTGTGTCTCGCTCTCTCTCTCTGCCCCTCCCCTGCTCATGTCCTGTCTCTCTCTCTCTCTCTCTCTCTCTCTCTCTCTCTCTCTCTCTCTTTCTCTCAAAAATAAACATTAAAAAAAATAAAAATTAAAAAAAGACTGGAATCCTGAATTTGGCCATGACTAGTGACTCTATTATGTGAAAGGCTCTGCCATATTTATTGAATACAGAATGAAGAAAAAGTGATTAAAGAAACTATTTCATCTAGTGCTTTAGCCAGTGCAATTATGGAAATTTGTAGGGATAAAACTATATGTTAAAGTACCGCTGTAACTTGAAGGATTTCAGATGGGTTCAGATGTATCTCTCTTGAATGTTAAGTACCTACTATATAAGGCAGCGTGGAAATGCTGGGCATGTTATGATGGTCCCACCCAATGAGATAATGCTGATCGTATAGAAGTTATTTTTAAAGATTTTTTTGTTTGACTGCTACATAAAAAGAGTAAGTATTTTAAACCCCCCAGAGCTCATATCCCATACTTCTGACTGAGAAAGCAGTAAGCACTTTGGGAGATTCTTAAGCATTTGTTTAAAACTATACCAATTGAAAGGTGACCCTATGACTCTATAAATACGCCTGTCTTTTAATTTATCTGTTTTTCTTCTATGAATCTATCTTAAGAAACTAGTCCAAATATAGAGAAATGTTTATTCATTACAGTATTTTTGCAGCATTTTTGGTAGTGAAAAGCTGTTGGAAATAATCTAAATATCTACTGTGAAGGGAATGGCTCAGTTAATTACGGTTTAGACATGAAAGAAAAATGTAGTTGCCACTTAAAATGTTCTTTAACAGACTTTAATGAAAAGCTGAAATTCATGTAAAGATGTGTGTTGCTAAAAGTCTGGAAAAAAAGTCTGCCAAATGATAATACACTGGAGTTTGAACACTGGAATGAAAACTTTTTTTATATTGATGTACTTTCCAGTTTCTCTATGATATATACATATTACATTTAAAGTCAGGAAAAAAGTTGAAGAGAATTTTTAAATAATCTATCTTTCTTAAAAATAACAATATTATCCAGAGGAATGATGAACACATGAAACACTACCCCAATGTCAGAAACTAGACTTGCTGTTGACTATCTACTGCGCCTATGCCCTACAGGCATGTAAATGTCTCCCAGTTTCTTGCTTACCGCTTATGACATGTCTGTTTATAATGTTGGAATGTTTCCATAGCTAGTAAAACAGAAATTACTGACAATACCAAGAGGGAAATTTGCAGATGTTTGTGTTACCGTCCAAAGTAGTTATTTATTTATAAATATTAGACTAACTAGATACTAGGTACTATGTGTGCTAGGGGCTGGGAAAATCAGAACGAGAAATGCAGAGTTTACAGTCTGATGGTAGAGTTTTATGGGAAGCAAACAACCATTTCACCTGAAGCTAGAAAGATGAGTGTTAGCAAAGTCAAAGTGAGGGCTAAGTCAGGCATGGGGCACTCTATGCAAGAGCCCTGGAGGCAGAAAGGCGAGTTCCTAGTGTTCTCCAGTATCCAGTCCTCCTTTTCTTCTCTATTCACAGAGAATTCTACGGCTCAGTTCCCTGGTAACTGGGCAGAGCCATGTGATTAATTCTGTCCACTAAAATGTGAACAGGAGTGATATGCAGCATTTCCAGGCTAAGGCAGTCTCTCTTCTCCTCTGACCTTTAACTGAAGAGGTCATGTGTTCCAGGTCACAAGATCTTGCCTCAGTAACCACATAGATAGCAGCTGTCCTGGAGTCATTTAGACCCATAGCAGATTTTGCACTGATAAGAAATAATTATTTATTTCGATCAGCTGCAGAAAATGGGGAATTTCTTATTTCTAGTATAACTCCTGTCTTTTTCTTTTTTACTTTTTAAATTCTATTATTATTATTTAATAATTTTATTGTCACATTAGCTAACATATAGTGTATACAGTGTAGTCTTGGCTTCAGGAGTAGATTCTCGTGATTCATCACTTATATACAACACGCAGAACTCATCCCAACAAGTGCCCTCTTCAATGCCCGTCACCCATTTTTCCCTCCTCCCCTGCCATCCCATCCCCATCAATCCTCAGTTTCTTCTCCGTATTTAAGAATCTCTTATGGTTTGCCTCTCTCTCTGTTTGTAACTGATTTTTCCTTCCCTTCCCCTACGGTCTTCTGTTAAGTTTCTCAAATTCCACATATGAGTGAAAACATCTGATATCTGTCTTTTTCTGACTGGTTTATTTCACTTATAATATCCTCCAGTTCCATCCACATTGTTGCAAATGGCAAGATTTCATTCATTTTCATCACCATATATATATATGGTATGTGTATATATACATATACATATACATATATATATATATCTATATATATATATACATATACCATATATATATATACACACCACATCTTCTTTATCCATTCATCAGTTGATGGACATTTGGGCTCTTCCCATAATTTGGCTCTTGTTGATAGCACTGCTATAAACATGGGGGTGCATGTGCCCCTGTGAATCAGCACCCCTCTATCCTTTGGATAAATTCCTAGTAGGGCTATTGCTAGGTTGTGGGGTAATTCTATTTTTAATTTTTTGAGGAATCTCTACACTGCTTTCCTGAGTGGCTGCACCAGTTTGCATTCCCACCAACAGTGCAAAAGGGTTCTCTTTTCTCCACATCCTCACCAACATCTGTTGTTTCCTGAGTTGTTAAATTTAGCCATTCTGACCGGTGTGAGGTGGTATCGCAATGTGATTTTGATTTGTATTTCCCTGATAAGGAGCAACATTGAGCATCTTTTCATGTGCCTGTTTGCCATCTGGATGTATTCTTTGGAAAAGTGTCTATTCATGTCTTCTGCCCATTTCTTCACTGGAGTCTTTTTTTTGGCGGGGGGCGGGGGGTTGAGTTTGGTACGTTTTTTATAGATTTTGGATACTAACCCTTTATCCAGATATGTCATTTGCAAATATCTTCTCTCCATTCCATTAGTTGCCTTTTAGTTTTATTGGGTGTTTCCATTGCTGTGCAGAAGCTTTTTATCTTGATGAGGTCCCAATAGTTCACTATTGCTTTTATTTCCCTTGCCTTCAGAAACATGTCAAGTAAAAAGTTGCTGCAGCCAAGGTCAAAGAGGTTATTGCCTCTTTTCTCCTCTAAGATTTAATGGTTTCCTGTCTCACATATAGACCTTTCATCCATTTTGAATTTATTTTTATGTATGGTGTAAGAAAGTGGTCCAGTTTCATTCTTTTGAATGTTGCTGTCCAGTTCTCCCAGCACCATTTGCTAAAGAGACTGTCTTTATTCCATTGGATACTCTTTCCTGCTTTGTCAAAGATCAACTGGCCATACATTTCTGTGTCAATTTCTGGGTTCTCTATTCTATTCCATTGGTCTATGTGCCTGTTTTTGTGCCAATACCATACTGTCTTGATGATTACAGCTTTGTTACAGGCTGAAGTCCAGGAATGTGATGCCTCCAGCTTCGGTTTTCTTTTTCAACATTACTTTGGCTATTCGGGGTCTTTTGTGGTTCCATACAAATTTTAGGATTGTTTGTTCTAGCTCTGAGAAGAATCCTGGTGCTGTTTTGATTGGGATTGCATTGAATGTGTAGATTGCTTTGGGTAGTATCGACATTTTAATATTTCAATATTTCAATATTTCAATATTTGTTCTTCCGATCCATGAGCATGGAATGTTTTTCCATTTCTTTGTGTATTCTTCAGTTTCTTTTGTAAGCTTTCTAAAAGTTTCTCTTTTTTAAATTTTTTTAATGTTTATTTATTTGAGAGAGAGAGAGAAAGAGAGAGAGCGAGCATGAGCAGGGGAGGGGCAGAGAGAGAAGAAGACACAGAATCTGAAGCAGGCTCCAGGCTCTGAGTGGTCAGCACAGAGCCTGATGCAGGGCTTGAACTCACAAACTGCAAGATCATGACCTGAGCTGAAGTCGGACGCTTAACCGACTGAGCCATCCAGGCGTCCCAGATTTCTATAGTTTTCAGTGTACAGATCTTTTATCCCTTTGGTTAGGTTTATTCCTAGGTATTTTACGGTTCTTGCTGCACTTGTAAATGGGATCAATTTCTTGATATCTCTTTCTGTTGCTTCATTATTGATGTATAGAAACGCAACTGATTTCTATACATTGATTTTATACCCTGCAACTTTGCTAAATTCATGTATCAGTTCTAGCAGTTTCTTGGTGGAGTCTTGCGGGTTTTCCATGCAGAGTATCATGTCATCTGCAAAAAGTGAACGTTTGACTTAATTGCTGATTTGAATGATTTTTATTTCATTTTGTTGTCTGATTGCTGAGTCTAGACCTTCCAACACTATGTTAAACAATAGAAGTGAGAGTGGACATCCCTGACGTGTTCCTCATCTCAGGGGGAAAGCTCTCAGTTTTTCCCCACTGAGGATTATACTAGCTGTGGTCTTTTCATATATGGCTTTTATGATGTTAAGTTATGTTCCTTCTATCCCAACTTTCTTGAGGGTTTTTATTAAGAAAAGATGCTGTATTTTGTCAAATACTTTTTTTTGCATCTATTGACAGAATCATATGGTTCTTATCCTTCCTTCTACTAATGTGATGTATTGCATTGATGGTTTTGCAAATATTGAACCAGCCCTGCAGCCCGGGAATGAATCTCACTTGATCACAGTGAATAATTCTTTTAATATGCTCTTGAATTCAATTTGCTAGTATCTTGTTGAGAATTTTTGCATCCATGTTTATCAGAGATATTTGGCCTATAATTCTCCTTTTTAGTGGGGTCTTTGTCTGATTTGGAAATCAATGTAATCCTGGCTTCACAGAATGAGTCTGGAGGCTTTCCTTCTGTTTCTATTTTTTGGAACAGCTTGAGAAGAATAGGTATTAACTCTGCTTTACATGTCTGGTAGAATTCCCCTGGGAAGCCATCTGGATCAGGACTTCTATTTTGGGGGAGATTTTTGAAAACCAATTCAATTTCTTTGCTGGTTAGGGGTCTGTTCAAATTTTCTATTTCTTCCCATTTGAGTTTTGGTGATGTGTGAGTATCTAGAAATTTGTCCATTTCTTCCAGATTGTCTAGTTTGTTGGCATGTAATTTTTCATAGTATTCTCTAATAATTGTTTGTATTTCTGTGGTGTTGGTTGTGATCTCTCCTGTTTCATTTGTGATTTTTATCTCTTTTCTTTTTGAGCACTCTGGCTAGGGGTTTATCAATTTTGTTTATTCTTTCAAAAAACTAGCTCTTAGATTCATTGATCTGTTCTACTGTTTTTGTTTGTTTGTTTGGTTGGTTGGTTTTGTTTTTGCTTTTGGGTTTGTTTGTTTGGTTGTTTGTTTGTTTTTGGATTCTATATTGTTTATTTCTACTATAATCTTTATTATTTCTCTTCTTCTGCTGGCTTTGGGCTTTCTTTGCTGCTCTGTTTCTAGTTTCTTTAGGCATGAGGTTGATATGTTTTTGGGATCTTTCTTGCTTCTTGAGATAAGCCTGGATTGCAATGTATTTTCCACTTAGGACTGACTTTGCTGCATCCCGAAGGGTTTAGACTGTCGTGTTTTCATTTTCATGTGCTTCCACGTTTAAAAAAAATTTTTTTAACACTTACTTATTTTTGAGAGACAGAGAGAGACACAGAGCATGAGCAGAGGGGGGGCAGAGAGAGAGGGAGACACAGAATCCGAAGCAGGCTCCAGGCTCCAAGCTGTCAGCACAGAGCCTGATGCGTGGCTCGAACTCACAAACCGCAGGTTCGTGACCTGAGCTGAAGTCGGATGCTTAACTGAGCCACCCAGGCGCCCCCTTTTTTTAAATTTTTTTTTAACATTTATTTATTTTTGAGAGACAGAGCATGAGCAGGGGAGGGGCAGAGATAAAGAGGGAGAATGTGCTTCTATACATTCTTTTAAATTTCTTCTTTAATTGCCTGGTTGACACACATTCTTTAGTAGGATGTTCTTTAACCTCCATGCATTTGGAGGATTTCCAAATTTTTTCTTGTGGTTGATTTCAAGTTTCATAGTGTTGTGCTGTGTTCTGAAAATATGCATAGTATGATCTCAATCCTTTTACATTTGTTGAGGGCCGTTTTGTGACCCAGTGTGTGATCTATTTTGGAGAATATTCCATGCACACTCGAGAAGACTGTGTATTCTGCTGCTTTTGGATGAAAGGTTCTGAATAATACATCTGTTAAGTCCATCTGTCCAGTGTATCATTCAAGACCATTGCTTCGTTATTGATTTTCTGCCTAGATTATCTGTCCATTGAAGCAAGTGGAGTATTAAAGTCACCTACAATTACAGTATTATATCAATAAATTTGCTTATGTTTGTGATTAATTGATTTATATATTTGGCTGCTTCATTTTGGGGGCCTAAACATTTACACTTGTTAGTTCTTCTTGATGGATGGAGCCCTTAATTATGATACAATGCCCTTCTTCATCTCTTGTTACAGTCTTTGGTTTAAAATCTAGTTTATCTGTGGGTCGCCTAAGTGGCTCAGTCAGTTGAGCAGCCAGCTTCAGCTCAGGTCATGATCTCACAGCTCATGAGTTCGAGCCCCACGTCGGGCTCTGTGCTAACAGCTAGGAGCCTGGATCCTGCTTCAGATCTGTGTCTCCCTCTCTATTTGCCCCTAATTCACTTGCATTCTGTCTCTGTCTCTCTCCAAAGTAAATAAACACTAAAAAAATTTTTTTAATCTAGTTTGTCTGATATAAGTATGGCTAGTCCAGCTTTCTTTTGACTTCCAGTAGCATGATAGATGGTTCTCCATCCCCTCACTTTCAATCTGCAGGTGTCCTCAGGTCTAAAATGAGTCTCTTGTAGGCAGCATACAGATGGATCTTGGTTCTGTATCCATTCTGATATCCTATTTTTATTGGGGCATTTAGTCCATTTACATGCAGAGTGATGGTTGAAAGATACGGATTTAGTGTCACTGTGTTATCTGTAGGTTTTGTGCTTGTGGTCCTTTGTAGTCTTTGCTGCTTTCCACTCACAGAGTTTCCCTTAGGATTTCCTGCAGGGCTGGTTTAGTGGTCATGAACGCCTTCAGTTTTTGTTTGTCTGGGAAAGCCTTTATCTCCCCTTCTGTTCTGAATGACAACCTTGCTGGATAGAGGATCCTTGGCTGCATATTTTTCCTATTCAACACATTGAATATTTCCTGCCACTCCCTTCTGGCCTGCCAGGTTTCAATGGACAGGTCTGCTGCTATCCTTAAGTGTCTACACTTGTAGGTTAAGGCCTGTTTGTCCCTAGCTGCTTTCAGAATTCTCTTTCTCTTTGTATTTTGTCAGTTTCACTGTGATATGTTGTGGCATTGACCCATTTTTGTTGATTTTGAAGGGAGTTCTCTGTGTTTCCTGAACTAGGATGTCTGCTTCCTTCCCCAGATTAGGGAAAATCTCAGCTATAATTTTTTCAAATAAACCTTCTGCCCCTTCCTCTCTCTCTTTTTCCTCTGGTACTTGTATGATACAGATATTATTATGTTTCTCTGAATCACTTAGGTCTCTAATTCTCTCCTCGTGGTCTAGTAATTTCCTATCCCTCTCTTTCTCAGCTTCATCATTTTCCACAATTTTATCTTCTATTTCGCTTATTCTCCCCTCTGCTTCTTTCATCCTTGCTGTCACTGCATCTAGTTTATTTTGCATCTCATTAGCAGCATTTCTTAATTTGTCATGACTATTTCTTAGGTCCTTGATCTCTTCAATAATAGATGCTTTGCTGTCTTCTATGCTTTTTCAAGCCCAGCTATTAGTCTTATGACTATTATTCCAAGTTCATGTTCAGATATATTGTTTATATCTGTTTTGTGCAATTGTCTACCTGTCATTTCTTCCTGGAATTCCTTTTGAGAAGAATTCTTCTGTTTCATCATTTTGGCTAGTTTTCTGTCTTTTACATGTTTTAATAGCTTGTTATGAGTCACCAACTTGCGAGTACTACTATGTTAAAAAGTGGTAATACACTGTCCAGGGCCTGGCATTTCAGGAAGTGTTTTGGAGTGTGTTGCACACACTCTGTTGTGTATCTCATTGCTTTGTCTCCCTACTGGTAGTGGTGGTTTTGTTTGATTTGTGCTTTGGTTTGTTCATTGAATTAAACCCTGGAAAAAATGGAAAAGGGGGAGGGTGGAAGAAGCCTTATCCCATACAAAGAGAGAAATGATGGGGCTGGCAAAAAAAGACCAGGCAAAGAATCAAATAAACTACAATGCTTAATCCAGAGAGGGAGAGAAGAAAATAAAGAAGACAGAGATAAAGAAAAGGTGTAGAAAGAACAGAGTAAAAATGCCTGATTAAACAAACAACCAGAATAGAGAAGCAGTTACCAGGCACAGAGGGGCAAGGTTTGGTGTAGGAGGGTCTGCCCTCCACGGGAGGCTGTTTTCTTGTTCCCTGAAGCCCCACTGTGTTGGTGATGAGGAGAAAAATGGCTACACCCCAATCTCTCCTCCCCAGACTAGGTGTTCCAAACCACAATGTTCAGGCAGTCCTCACAGAGCAGTGTGGATGGGCCGGTTTGTCCTGCTCCACAGTCTCCCGTGCCTCCTAGGTGCTCGGCTGGGATTCAAAACCCAATGTCTTAAAGGATCCCCCTCCACACGGACCCAGTTCTGGAGCAGGGCTAGTCTGCCCAGCCAGCAAAGGGCTTCTGGCTGGCATCTATCTTTTAGCCTTGGAAGAGTAATATACCCTCTTCCCATAGTAATCAGGGGAGGGCACTGCTGTCTCCCAGTGCACCCTTGAGATCGCTACTGAGCCCTGAGCTGGTTCCCCCTCCCCCGGGAAGCTTGCACACACAGTGGCAGCTCTAGTCTAGAGAAAGTCACACAACTCTGAAAACTGATCTTCACTCCTAAGGCTGTTTGCAAGGTATAAACTGGCTCTCTCTGTATTTTTCATTCCCCGATCCATAGTCTAGAGAGGTTTTTCTCTTGTCCAAATACAATCCCACACTTCCACAGCCTCTCTTTCTCTTCCTTTTGTCTCTCTGCTGAAGAGGATCCCCTCCTCCAAGCCTACGCCACCCATTTTATATCAACCCAGTTGGTAAACATGCACCTCTGTCCCCCCAAGCTGTCTTTGTATACCTGTACACACGTGGAGATGTTTCTGTCACTCTGTAGCCTGGATTCCTGGAATTCCATCTGTTCTGACGTCCATACTGCTATGTTTGAGGGAGAAGGTTAATTCTGGTTTCCCTACTTCTCTACCATCTTGATTCTCCCCCCAACACATCCTGTCTTAAACAGGGACTTTAAAAATCAAAACACTGTGATTGAATCAAGTAGAAGTGATGGGCATTTAGAAATGAGCATTAATTGCATCATCTATGGCTGACATCATTATAACATGGTCCCTATAAAGATGCATTCCCCAGCATGACGAGAAGGTACTCACTCTCCCCTTCTCCATTCTCCCCGTGACGTGCTTCTGGAGCACTTTTTTCTCACTCTCATTTGTTTAATTTCTGGTCAGACCTTCCCTATTGCAGTTATGCTTATAGTCTACTTCATTATAGACTACCACCAATCCCTGACTGTCTATTTCCACAACTTTCTTTGAAGACTCTTCTAGTCAATGTAAAACTCAAATTTTAACACCCAGTATGAGGTTTCTTTGTTTCATTTTTCTAGAACACTGTCATCAAATCTATTTGCCAAGTACAAAATAAACAACTTAAAGAGAAGCCACAGAGAAGACTACCATGTTGCAACACTGTCAACTCAACTCAGAATAGTACAGTGGAGAACATTTGGGGCATGCTACACAAATGTGCATTGCCATAAATGCAGATTACAGTCTGGGGAGCTAGTTTTCATTGCTTAAATGTATAATAATAGTTGACATTACATAGGGCTTAAAATGTGTTAATAGATTAGAACAGACCAACCACCTCCATCAATCACACAATATTGAAACCGTAAGAATGACCTCCAAGTGCAACTTTAAAATGTCTTATGACTCACATCACGATTCCTCCTTCATTAAAGACATCACAGCACTGGCATCAACCCTCACTTGAAGAAATCAACCGATCCAAAGACCATTCCCACTTATGATATCCTACAACCAAACTGAACAATAGAAAACTGTAGTCGTTTCTGCTAATGAGAGACCATTTCCGTTGAAATGTTCTCCCCTGTTTCTATAATTTTATATAGTTTGTTCATTTATATTATAACTGGTTTCTTTATTTAAAGAGGAGGCTTTCCACAGTTTGGAGGACTTACCAAGGTTCACCTCTAACTTTCCTGCCACAGACCAGGACCGCTGAGCCAGACAACTTCCGTGTACATTCCTCAGGGCCTTGTTTGTCTCTTTTGCTTGAGGTTCCTGGGCTCTGCTGGAGAGATGAATCATGCATTGGGTCCAAAATATTATTTAATTACAGCTTCCAAAAATAACAAAAAACTTTTTTATTTTTTCCTAAGAAAATAATATTTTATTCATTTATATCTTGAGCTTTCTGATCAGATCTGCACTACAAAAAATTTTTGGTGATATAGTGTTCTCTATCTTATGTCAACTTTATCTTGTAATATCTTCTCATAAACATTACTTGATTAAAGGGAAAACTATATAGAATGATCAACAGATAAAATACCAGTAAGTCTAAGTCCATGACAAAAACTGTCACCATGGTCTTCTGCTTATGGCCAAGATGGAATAGCAGATAACAGATTTACTCTCTTGCCTAAACAACTAAAAACAAATGGACGAAATATATGAAGAAACGGGTTTCAAGATATAGGACATCAGCTGAAAAACACTGATAACAGAATGAGAATCAAATAAGGTGAATCCTTGATTGCCTGAGCTTATGGCCTTAAGGAATTTCCAAGTTACACCACAGAAAAGAAATCCAGGAATTCAATGCAAACGTCCTGCATTGAGGAGATAAAGCTCAGAGTCGTGGGAAAACAAGGTGGCAGAGTTTACAGGGCAGAGTATTAGAGATTACTGCTGGGAAAGAATCACCCAAAAGGACTAGAACTAACAACACTTGATGCTCACCCAGGACTGGGAATAGTGCCTGTACCCACTAACCAGACTGAAAAACCTCATAACTCACACACCTTTTGGTAAAGCATCTCGCTTCGGTAATCTGGAGTATTTAACCCTAGACTAAACACTGCACTAGGACTGCTGAGCACATCTTAAAAGCAAGTCGTGAAAGAATCAAACTTTTTCCAAGTAACTTACCCGCATCCAAGAACAATGCCCAAGAATATTTTTACTAATATAAAAATATCCAACACTGAACAAGGAATAAATCTATAATGTCCAGCATCTGATAAAAGATTACGAGGCATCCAAAAAGCAAAATACAGCCTTTAATGAGAAGGGAAGTCAATCAATTGAAAACAACCAAGTATTAAACTTAGCAGACAAGGACATTGGAACAGTTATAAGGGTTTTCCATATGATCAAACATTACGTACAGAGATGGGTGACATAGAAAAGACCTAAATCAAAATTCTAGTGATAATAACTTTAAAGTGATGATATGAAAAATATATTGGATGGAATTAAAAGTAGATTAGAAAAAAGAGAATAGAGAAGATGCTTCACAACAGCGTGAATATAATTACCACCATTGAACTGTACGCTTAAGAATAGTTACGACGGTAAATTTTATGTGATTCTTTTTCACCACAATAAAAAATTGTTTTGAAAAGTTGATTAGAAATTTCAGAAGAAAAAGTAGTGTGTTTGAAGACATAGCAATAGAAACTATCCAAAATGAAGCAGAGAAAGAGAAAACAATTAAAATAAGAGTATCAGTGAGGGGTGCCTGGGGGGCTCAGTCAGTTGAGCATCTGATTCGTGATTTGGATTTGGGTCATGATACCAGGGTTCATGGACTGGGCCCCAGGTCAAGCTCCACGCTCAGTGTGGAGCTTACTTGGGATTCTCTCTCTCTCTCTCTCTCTCTCTCTCTCTCTCTCTCTCTCCCTCTGCCCCTGTCCCCAGTTCATGCTCTCTCTCTCTCTCTCTCACTGTCTCTAAAATTTTAAAAAATGAAAAAAAAAAAAAAAACAGGATCAGTGAGCTTTGAACAATGTGAAGATGCCATATCTATCTATATATGTAATAGGAGTCTCTGGAAGAGAGGTTGACAGAAAGAAATTTGAAGAAATAATGGCCAGTAACTTTCCAAAGTAAATGAAAACTGTGTTTCTGTATACCTAAGCTCAATCAATCCAAGGCACCAGATATAGGAAGAAAGAATACACCAAGGCACATTATAATTGAATTTTTCTAAACTAGTGATAGAGAGAAAATTTTAAAGCAATTAAAAAACAGAGAAAAACACATTAAGTGCAGAGAAACACAGATAAGGATGACAGCAGATTTCTCGTAGGAAGTGATGCAAATGAGAAGGCAATGAAGCAACATCTTTAATCTAGTGACAGAAAAAAAAAAAACAGAAAACCTGTCAACCTAGAATTTTATACTAAGTAAAATATCTTTTTAGAACTAAGGTGAGGGACACCTGGGTGGCTTAGTCAGTTGAGCATCCGACTTTGGCTCAGGTCATGATCTCATGGTTCATGAGTTTGAGCCCTGCATCAGGCTCTGTGCTGACAGCTGGGAGCCTGGAACCTGCTCCAGATTCTGTGGTCTCCCTCTCTCTCTGCCCTTCCCCCACTCATACTTTCTCTCTCTCTCTCTCTCTCTCTCTCTCTCTCTCAAGAATAAATGAACATTAAAATAATTTTAAAAAAAAGAACTAAAGTGAAATAAAGACTTCCAGATGTACAAAAGTTGAAAAAAATTCATCACCAACAGACCTGCTATATAAGAAATGTTAAAAGAAAAAAAATTAGAAATGTTAAAAGAGGTTTTTCAGGCAAACACATGAGGACAAAAGGGGAAAAGGAAGAATTGGAACAAATAGAAAACAAACGGCAAGTGGATCAATAATCACATTAAACGTTAATTGTCAAACCATCCCAGTTGAAAGGTAAAGATTGTCAAATAAGATTTGTTTTTTTTAAATGTAAGATCTGACTATATGCTACATATAAGCACTCCATAGAAAAGGATAGAAAAAGGGGCACCTGAATGGCTCAGTCAGTTAAGCACTGACTCTTGATTTCAGCTCAAGTCCTGATCTCACAGTTTGTGTGTTCAAGCCCTGTATCGGGCTCCATGCTGACAGTGTGGAGTCTGCTTGGGATTCTCTGTCTCCCTCTGTCTCTGCTCCTCCCCTGCTCACTCTCTAGCTCTTGTTCAAAATAAATAAATATATATAAAAGAAAAGGATAGAAAAAGATGTACCATGCTAACCCTAATTAAAAGACAGTTGGAGGGATTATGTCAGTATTGGACAATAGATTTCAAAGCAGAGTAGTATAAGTATTTTTTAAAGGTTATTTCATAAAGATAAAGGGGTTAATCCATCAAGAAGGCATTAAAAAATGTTCATGTAACCAATAAAATACATGAAGCAAAAACTGATAGAACTACAGAAGTGGACCAATCCATAATAGTTGATTTCAATATTCTTCTCTCAATAATTGATAGAAAAAATAGACCAAAAATCTGTAAAGCCGTAGAAGAATTAACAACATAATCAATAGATTTAATTGGCGTTTATAGAACACTCCAACGAACAAAAGCAGAACATGCCTTCTTTTTAAGTGCACATGAAACATTTACCAAGATAGACCATATTCTGGGCTATAAAAAAGTGTCTCAATAAATTGAAAAGATTTAAGTTACACAAAGGATGATCTCTGACTATAATATAATTACCAGAAGTTAATGACTGAAATATTTCTATAAAATTTCAAATATTTGGAAGCTAAATGACACACTTCTAAATAACACATGGAACAAATAATCAACAAGGAAATTAGGCAGGATTAAAAGCTGAGTAAAAATGAAAAGAAACTATTCCCAAATTCGTGGGATGTGTTTAAAACAGTACTTAGGGGAAATTTATAGCATTAGAAAGTGAAATCCAAGTAACAAAGGGCGAAACAATAAATCAAATCAGAAAGCAATGAAATAGAAACGAAAACCCAGTAGAGAAAATCAATGAAACAAAAAGCTAGTTCTTCGAGAAGATCAATAAAATTAGTGAAACTCTAGCCAGACTAATCAGGAAAATAATGAAAGGAGTCACAAATTACCAATATCCACAAAGAGAGATAATAACAGCCTGGAATCTACAGATACTGAAAGAATAATAAAGTAATATTATGAAAAACTTTATGCCAATAAACTTGACAACTTAGATAAAATGGAAAAAAATCCTTGAAATACACAAACTTCAGAAGAAATAGGTAACGTGAATAGCCTTATATCTCTCAGAGAAATTGAATTCGGAGCTAAAAACTTTCCCACAGAGAAAACTGGGCCCAGATATTTTTGCTGGTAAAATATACCAAACATCTAAGAAAGAAACAGTACCAATCACACACAAAATATTGGAGAAGGTCAGTGAAAAAGGAACACTCCCCAACTCACTCAAATGAAGCAAGCGTTATACTGCACTAACACAACACAAAGACTACAAGACAAGAAGACTAGAGAGCAATACTTCTCATGACATAGATGTAAAATTACTAAATAAGGATTTCAACAAATGGAATTCAAAACTATATTAAAAGGCCATCATGACCAAGGGAGAGGGAGCTATCCCACAAATGTAACAATAGTGTATCATTCAAAAATCAATTCATGTAACTCACCATATCAACAGAACAAAAAGAAAAAAAAACTCATGATAATCTAAATAAAGGCAGAAAAAGCATTTAACAAGATCCAACACCCCTTCCTGATAAAAATTCACAGCAAGGGAACTTTATCAAACTAACAAAGGGAAAAAGGACATCTATGAAAAGCCTACAGCTAACTTCATTCTTAATGATGAAAAACAGATGCTTTTTTTCCCCTCAGATCAGAAATGGGACAAGTGTGGACCCTTCCCACTTTTAACCATCATTCTAGCCAAAGACGAAAAGAAAAAACAAATAAACGAAAGATCTCCAAATTGAAGAGGAAGAAGTAAAAGCCTATTTCGAGATGAAATGACTGTCTGTGTGGAAAATCCTACAGAATCGACTAAAAAGCTACAAACCAGACTAAATAGAACAAGAGGATTCAGCATAAAAGATCAATATACAAAAACTCAGTTGAAGTTCTTCTACTAGTAATAAACAATCAGAAATTTTAAAAAGCAATACCACTAACAACAGCATCGAAATGTGAAACTGGGATAAGCCTAACAAAAGATGTGAGAAACCTATACAATGAAAACCACAAAACATTGCCGTGAGATGTAATAGATCTCCTACATACTTGAAGTGATAAGACCATGTTCCTGGGTTGGAAAACTCAGTGTTGCTAAGGTGCCAACTCTCCTCAAATTGATTTATAGATTCAGTGCAATCCCTATCAAAATCCCAGCAGGCATTCTCATAGGAATTGACAAGTTTATTTCAAAGTTCAAATACAAAATTTAAAAGAAATTCAAAGGAGCTGAAACAGCCAAAACAAATTTGAAAAAAAAAAGCACAAAGTTAGAGGACTCTGATAACCAGATTTCAAGACCCAGTGTAAAGCTACAGTAATCAAAATGTTATGTGGTTAGCATAAAGATTGACAAATACATTAATGGAGCAGAATAGAGAGTCCAGAAACAGACCTACAGATACATGGAAAACTGATTTTCAACACAGGTGCAAAGGAGACAAGGTAATCTTTTCAACCAGTATGCTGAAATGGATATCCATATGCAAAAATATGGACTTCTATCTATACATCTTACCAATATAATAATTAACTCAAATGAAATCATAGATCTAAATGTAAATCTTACAACTATGCAAATTTTAGAAGAAAATATAGAGCAATATCTTTGTGACCTTAGGTTAGGCCAGATTTCTTAGATATAACCCCAAAAGTAAAATATTTTTTTTAAATAGTTCAGATATTCTGTTCTTGGAAAGACACTAAGAGAATAAGAAGAGAAGCCTCAGACTGGGCAAAATATTTACAAATAATATATCTGAAAAAACACATGCGTTCAGATTATATAAAGAACATCCAGGGACGCCTGGGTGGCTCAGTTGGTTAAGCGCCGGACTTGGGCTCAGGTTATGATCTCATGGCTCGTGAATTCAAGCCCCACGTCGGGCTCTGTGCCGACAGCTCGGAGCCTGGAGCCTGCTTTGGATTCTGTGTCTCCCTCTTTCTCTGCCCTTCTCCCACTCATGCTCTGACTCTCTCTCAAAAATAAATAAACATTAAAAAAATTTTTAGAAAAAGAACATCCATAACAACCCACTTAAAAAATGATGTAAAATGGTAAGACTGTTTTGAAAAATAGCTTGGCAGTTTCTTAAAAATGCGGTTGTTCTACAACTAGATATTTACTCAAAGGAAAAGAAAGCATATGTGCACACAAAGTCTTGTACGTGAACGTGCACAGCAATGTATTTGTAATAGCAAAAGCCTAGAAAACACTCCTTTATTCATATAGAGGTGAACGGATACATAATTTGTGGAATACCCATATAATGGGAGACACATCGAAAATAAATGAACTCTTGGCATACACAACAATATGGTTGTTTCTTAAAATAATTATGTTGAGTGAAAGAAGACAGAGAAGAAAGAATACATGCTATATTCCTTTTATGTAAATTTTTAGAAGACATTGATTAATCTATAATAATCTATATCATCTATAATAGTCTAATTATTACCAAGAGTCATGGGGAATTTCAGGAAGTGATAGATATTTCATTATCTCGATTGTGGATCTGTTCATCGATTCATATGTATGTCAAAACTCACAATTTTTATGCTTTAGTTATGTGCAGTTATGCAGTTATGTATGCCAATTATACCTCAATATAGCTGCTAATAAAAATCTTACAAGCTGATGTTTCCCATTGGACAAAATTTATTTTAAGTCACCATCGAAAAATTTCACAAGGTTTGTGTTTCTTCTTTTCTGTGTTTACAACCCTGAGAGTTAATCTGGGAGATCAATCTCCACAAATTCTATCTGCTGAAGACCACACATTAGCAAATCTGTTGCCCAAGATGGACAACCACTGGCTTAATTAGGGCTTGATATATGAGCTATGGAATCAACACGGTAAACTGACCGCGATTCTTTCCCAGAGGCAGCCTCCGTTCAAGTTCGTACTTTTGCCAAGCCACTCCTGCTTCGTCGATGCCATATCATCGTTACCCAAATTCTTGCACACATCTGACAAAATGGCACTATTTCATCGATGACAAATTGGAATCCCAGTGATTGCTTTGGGGTGAACTCTAGATATCTCTCCAAACTGTCCATTTTAGAGTCATCTTAAAGCAAATGGGCAGTCAAACCCCTGTTAAATGTACTGTCTTTTTTTTTTATTGCTATAGAGAAGCTTCTAAACAAAATTCCAATCCTCTAATAACTTTAATTACAAGGAAAGAGCCAAAAGCCCATAGCTTATTAAAGACTGTTTTTTGATCCAGTGGCAAAGACCTACCTTGCCTCAAGGCTATAGCAGCCACTGCCAAATTTATGGTGGCTTCCGCTGGCACAGTTTCAGGGTCTTCCTTGGAGCTAATGTTATACAATTCGGCACTTAACTGAAAACACACATTTGCAGCAAGCTGGCTTACATCCTAGAAGATACTCTTGCTTACTTCTTGTTGGTTTGAAACCCTCTCTGGAGCTTCATGGGTGAAATTTGGAACCAGCGCCTGCACTCGGAAGGCAGAAAGAGACTAAAGAGAGAGGCAACTTACTCCGGGCTGGTAGGTAGCAGATTTAAAAAGAAAAAAAAAAAAAAAAAAAAAAAAAAGGTACGTACGAGGCTTATCTTGGGAGGCAAGACGGGTGGAGCCCCACGTTTGTCCACCAAATCTTAAATGTTTATAAAGAAGCTTTAGCTGGGTTCAGTCACATATACCCTGCAGACAATCTCAGCACCACATCACTGTCTCAAGGCTGTTGTCCTTAGAGCACCTCTGGGAGAGAGAAAGGCAAGCAGAACCCACATTCCAGGAAGGGTGGGTAGGAGGGGACCTGATTGCCCAGTCCAGCTCAGGGGTCCACAGAGGGTCACTTCCTATCAATGACCTCTCCCAACGCTCCTTTATAAATTACTGGCCACCTTATACCTTGCTAATTCCCTTCTCAGAAAAAGAAATGCACACAATGGGGGCTACCTAATCTATGACACATCCTTAAAATTAGATATCAAAAATCTTGGGCAAGATTGAAATTTAGGGGAAGAAGCCTAAGTTGCATGAGTTTACCCTGAAATAAGATTTTTAAAGGCCTGATTTGATTAGGTTATTCTGAATTGGCAAAATTAAATTTTGCATTAGCTGGTATAAATTAACATTTATGAAATTCATAACACATATTTGATGATGAAAAAAGTTTAAGCTGTATTTTATGCACAATTATGTCATAGATTGATATGTTTGTGTCCACTAAAATAGCATCCTTTCCTGCTAGGAGGAACCAGACTCCTGGATTTTCTCATTTGGACAGGAATGGAGTGAATCCTACAAGCTCCTAGATAAGGATCTCAGGCTAGAATTTAAAATAATCCCACTGCAGGGGCGCCTGGGTGGCGCAGTCGGTTAAGTGTCCGACTTCAGCCAGGTCACGATCTCGCGGTCCGTGAGTTCGAGCCCCGCGTCAGGCTCTGGGCTGATGGCTCGGAGCCTGGAGCCTGTTTCCGATTCTGTGTCTCCCTCTCTCTCTGCCCCTCCCCCGTTCATGCTCTGTGTCTCTCTGTCCCAAAAATAAATAAAAAACGTTGAAAAAAAATAAATAAAATAAAATAAAATAATCCCACTGCAAGAATAAAGGAGGTTAATGAACAAGCTGGTTGAAGGCTCTGGGACAGAAATGGGAATCTAACCCAGATTCACATCCAAGTTTGTTTGAATCCAAACCCATGTTCTCCCTCTTACAGAAGAGGTAGCCCAGGGTTTGAAATCCAATTCACCAGCTTGGTTGGTGGCATCATGGCCCCTTATGTAAACGAGGCGATTACAGTGATCTTGAAATATGAGCCAGCATCTGTAAACACCTGACCTTAGCAAGGGTTTAACACACTTTATTTAAGATTATAACCATCTAGCAGGATGCCAGGTGACGTGGAAAACCTAAGGGACCAACCAAAAAAATAGAAAGAGGATTTCATACCTAAATGATCAGTTTTCTGACCACCAATGAATAATTGTATTCAAATTGTCAGGAAAGAGGAGGCAGGATTTTTGAACTGGCTATACATGACTAGGTGGAAGTCAGAGGGAGTCAGAGGAATATTTATACTTGCTTTCTCAGCTCCTGTCTACAGTGTTATTCGTCACATAAATCTTGCAGGTGCTTTGTTCAGACGAGTTCTAAATGCCAGCAGAGCTAATGGCCCCACCTTCTGGAGACTATTACTTCACCTACCTCTGTTGGGAGACAAACTAATAGAACTTCCCATTAAAAGTATTTTTGGATACTAAATTTACTCACTTTCTTCTGTAGTCTAACTCAATCTCTTTCTATATTCACCAGTGTTCAATGATTTCAGTTTAATTTATTCTTGTGTTTTACCTTGATTCATGCTTTCAGGCCACTCCATTTACCATCCAGCTTTCCCTGACCCCCCTCAAAAACAAAAACAGAACAACCCTCCCAAAAAACCTTTTTGAGAGTATGTTTCTAAGTAACAGCCCTGCCCGTATGTTATAGCCTCTAAGATTATAAAATCAATAAAAATATTTTTCTTTTGAGACAGATTTCATCATTGCAGCCATGAAAGAAACATAAGATGATTTTTAGTGTTGATTTTTTTGAAGATGAAGACGCCTAGGGAAAGGTCTGTTTGTTGGAAGATGAGTCACATTTGGCAAAGGTTTAAATGAAACAACGAATTTGATAAATCTGTCCAAGTTTTAAGAATATTCAGACACCTTTCTTCTCAAGAAAATCCCCATGGATCTCTTCAAGAACAAAAGCTTCTCTACAATGGCTTCAAATGATTCAGACATAACTTCCTGCATATGCCACCGAAGGGATTTCTTTACTTTTAGTAAGACCATTAACTGGCTTGCCAAATTCTTCAGCATAACAAAATTATAGGCCGTTTCTCTCTTGGGCATGCTGAAATGGTGAAAATTGCCCAGAGAAAATTGAAACCCTGATAATTGATTTTCTTGCTGTTTTCAAAAGACCCAAACCCTTCTACGATTAAATTGAAACTTTTCAGGAAGAACACAATTGAGACCATAGGGAATACCACTATATTCTTAGAAGAGTTCCACAACTAAAACCTACACAGGACATTTCTTCAGACACAGATTTAGAATTAAATTATTTTTCTAAAATAGGATTCTTCTCTTTGGGCTTATGCAGAATCAGCTAACGTAATTGCGTTGTTCACCTCATCCTTGGAATCTGGGAGCCAAGAATTTGAAATGAAAAACAAAACAGGTAAATATTGGCTGTGAAAGAAATGCTTTAAATTATAAACTTGATGTTGAAAAATAAAGCTTTCTCGTCAGGAGTGAACTACTTCAGATAGAGACGTTGTTGACAAAATGACTGAAACGTGAGACCTTTAGTTTCCCCATAAAATACATTTCCAAGAGATTCAATAATGTTGGATTATGTGATGTATATATTTCCAAATCAAGACGCTTTGTGGTTGTCTACAAAACACAGATTGGGTTGTGCAATACCATTGTTAGCTGATACGTGAAAAACATGTTCAACAGTTGAAAGAAACTTTATACGTATGTGGAAGTTCTTAGCCTACAAACACTTGGTTACCTTTTCCAGGATAACTGTGTTCCACAAGAATATTTGGGCTATTAGAAAAGTTATTTGAGGGCCGCCTGGGTGGCTCAGTCAGTTTAGTGTCTGACTCTTGATTTTGACTCAGGTCATAATCTCACGGTTCATGAGATGGAGCCCCACGTCGGGCTCTGTGCTAAGGGCACAGAGCCTGCTTGGGATTCCCTCTCTCCCTCTCTCTGCCCCTCCCCTGCTCATGCTCTCTCTCTCAAAATACATAAACATTTTTCTTTTTAAGAAAAGTTATTTGAATCATTATTTCTTGAACACGATACACCAATACTTAAAACCTCAACTAACATTAATGCCCTTTATTCCTAAAGCCCTAGATCAGAAGAAGGGGTTCATGAAGAGGCTTATAAGGTTATCGCCTTCAGATTCTGGCCAGCCCCTCCCCTGGAACACCGATGTTCCATCGTAGAGTGGATATTTGTTCTTTTTGCCTACAGCATCCTTTCCCCATTCGGGTGGTAGGTAAGAGTATCTCAATTTTCGTCTGAGCGAACAAAGTCATCCCCACTCATTCTGAGTAGGACTAGTCCTTCCACTTTACTTTGGATGTGAGGCCTAAGCCAACTTGCTCATTTTACCACATACTCCCCACCCGCCCACAACCACAGTGATTAGTTGAAGGATGAGATGGGCCCAGTAACCCACGGGGGGCCAGAGATAGAATGTGTGTACATCTCTAGAATTATGAAGCTACAGGAAGTGATTCCCCCTCTGCAGAAGTTAAGAGTAGAAGAATATGGATCTGAATCTCCTGTGGGCCACAGAGTAGAACCTAGAAATGGACGCTCATGGTACCATCTGAGCACAGAATCAAGCAATCCCTAAAATTAGCTCCATTTCATCAAAAGAAACATTAAATGCTAGATCAGTTCCATCTTCAAATATCCGCAATAAAAAAATATCCTAATTGGTATGTGAGCCTCTCCACTATTCAAGAAGCAACATGTTCATTTTATATCTTAATTAAATCATTGTTAGAAGCAAGTTTTCAAAGGGAACTTTCATTAATCTGAGAGAAAACAAACAACCTCAAAGCATAAATAGCTATGTATGTAATTTATAAATTACATATATAGCAATCAATTTCATAGTTAAGTTGCAATGTGTTAAATTCAAGTGTTTATATTTTTTATTATTATTTTTTAACGTTTATTTATTTTTTTGAGACAGAGAGAGACAGAGCATGAACAGGGGAGGGTCAGAGAGAGGGAGACACAGAATCCGAAACAGGCTCCAGGCTCTGAGCTGTCAGTACAGAGCCCGACGCGGGGCTGGAACTCACGAGCTATGAGATCATGGCCCGAGCCGAAGTCAGACACTCAACCGACTGAGCCACCCAGGCGCCCCTATATTTTTTAAAAAAGGAACTGTAATGAACTACATTGAAAATAGCCAATAGGATCAATAATAAGGGTGGATTAGGAACATGGTTCCCATGCTATGGTTTTCACAAGAACATCATGAAAACACAAATTCCAACTCTGGCCAACAATTTTACTGAGTTATTTTACTTAGCTTTACATGCTATAATCATCTCTCCTCATTCTGTAGCTCTAAGACATGTTCCCATTTGATAGTTCATTTGAGCAAACATTTACAGCTGGAGGATGATATCTCCTCAGTCACCTCAAGAAGAATGGAGACGCAAAAGACAATCTTTTGCTTATAGAATACTTTAGAAACTATCTTGGGTGGCAAGTCTCCATCCCGGCCAGTTCTTTATTCTCATTAGTATCTCAGGTATAGTTTCCTCAGAATGGACCCTATGGAATCAATCTTCTACACAAAAGATCATTCTGTAGTCACTCCAAGTTACAAATTCTTCAGTGCATTTTCTTCTTTTGAAAGTGTAGGACAGATTTCAGACACCAGGGCCGGGTTTCTCACTCTTTCGCAAGGGTGGGGGGGGGGGGACCAAAAAAAACAAAACCATGACCCTCTGACCACAAAATACTACCTTATTTTTCCTTCAGTCTCTTGAAGTATTCAGATGAATGTCAGAATCATATTGGCATTTATTAATCATTTTAAATGGTGTTCTTTCCACATGCACAATCTTGGTATAGAAACCAGCCTTTGAATTCTTTGCCAGCCGGGATTTTAACATTCCGGCAAAATGGGAACAGAGAAGAGTAACATTCCGATAGATAGAGATTTATTGTAATGTTTTCAAAACTGAGTGCATTTTAGCCCTTTCAATTTATGTGTGTGTGTGTGTGTGTGTGTGTGTGTGTAAAGGGTTTTATTTATTTATTTATTTATTTATTTATTTTCACGTTTATTTTTGAAGGAGATAGAGATGGAGCGTGAGCGGGGGAGGGGCAGAGAGAGAGAGAGGGAGGCACAGAATCCGAAGCGGCTCCAGACTCTGAGCTGTCAGCAAAGAGCCTGATGCGGGGGCTCAAACTCACGATTCATGAGATCATGACCTGAGTCAGGTCAGACGCTTAACCAATTGAGCCACCCAGGCACCCCTAATGGGTGTTATTTAGATCTTAATGAAATAATGTCTACCAAGCCTTCTGAATAGGAAGATGACCACATGAACAATAAAAAGAAAATTCTACGTATCAGGTCAGTTTATCCAGAAGTTAATGATGTGTTCTACAAATCATTCTTAGAGTATAATTCCAACCAATATCAGATTTAGAACAATGCCCTACCAAACCCAGAAGTTCAGGGTGAAAACTTGGGTAGGAGGCATAAAGGGGAACAATTTTTTTCTGCTCATTTTAAGGTTCATAAGTGCTATTTGAAGAAGTATATATTGATTTCTACTTATCTCTTTTCTTTTTTTTTTTAATTTTTTTTAACGTTTTATTTATTTTTGAGACAGGGAGAGACAGAGCATGAACAGGGGAGGGTCAGAGAGAGGGGGACACAGAATCCGAAACAGGCTCCAGGCTCCTAGCTGTCAGCACAGAGCCCGACGCGGGGCTCGAACTCACGGACTGCGAGATCATGACCCGAGCCGAAGTCGGCCGCTTAACCGACTGAGCCACCCAGGCGCCCCTACTTACCTCTTTTCTTAATAAACTTTGCTTTCCTGTCAGATTAGTTCATCAAAAAGCAACATACACATATTATCTTAACTCCTCACTGAAAAGCCTTTGCAAAAGTTTAATACTATCCTTTCAGTGTCTGTCAATGGTCAATACCTAAAAATGGTCATTCATAGACCTTTTTGCATCTTCTGTAAAAAATAATATTTCAAGGTAATGCTCACTCTGTTACCCACTGCTCCTCTGTATGGATCCATGCAAGAAATTCCTCCTAGAACAGAATTCCTGCCTGTTATACAGTGTTAGGAATACTGTTTGTTTGTTTGTTTTCTGACTGTATACATATATTTCCTTTATAACATCTAAAGAGAATTCTAGAACCTATCAGGTTTCCTTTTTGGTTTTGTCTACCAGGAAACCAAAAAATACATATATTGCTAAATTTAAGTTAAATTCTATTTATATACTGTATTGCTGATACAATGTTAGATTTCTGTAGCAGTAAATTTATTTTTATTAAAATTCTGGCCATTCTTTTACTCTTCATATTAACTGCTTTGCCTTATGTCTGGGAAATATCTTCATAGTATGAAATTTCCAAATTTCATTTGTAAGTAAGGGTAAAATAACATATTTTAAATATACGTTACCTTCTTAATTCATATACGGTTGAATTAAAGTTGAAAGAAAGTTATGTATAAGAACGTTCTGGTACTAAAGCCAAAAGCATTGTGGAAATGGAGAGTAGTGTGGAAGTTTATAAACTATAAAGCAAAGGCTTAAGCTTTTTCCTAAAGACAGATGAGGAAATATATCTAAGTGGCAGTTAATAGTAAATGAGGTAACCTGAAATGAAATGCTACGTCTTTTGATTTTGGTACTCTCAATTTTGCTTTTATACATTCCTTGTTTTATATTGTACACAGACTGCCGTCAGGGGGAAAAAAAGTGGTTTCCCTCGGTCTCTGAGACAAGATCAGCCCTTTCACATACATGGAACTGTGAGGGAGGAAAGGGGCACTCTATTCATCCAGCCGTGCGTTCATTCTTCCAACAAATATTTATTAAGTACTCACTATGTACTAGGCGCTGCATTTTCAACCCTATTCTTATAGAAATTACAACCGTATGGAGACAGACATTTAAACAGAACAAAAATGTCAGATAAATATATCATTACAATATGGTAACTGCTATGCAGAATTCGAAAACAAAACGGAAGAACACAGGGAAAGGGATTTATATCAGGGGATCAGGGAAAGCAACTCAGAAAAATGACACTCATACTGGGCTCTGAAAGAACAATATGAGTTGGCCAAGTCAAGGAGGGCACGAGGGAGAATATTCCTAGCAGAGGAAAAAGCGGGCGGAAGGGCCAGAGGCAAGAAAGAGGCTGGCACTTTTGAGGAAGTGAAAGACCAGTATGGCTCAGGTTAAAGAGTGAGGGAAGAGTGCAGAAGCATGGTATAGACATGAACACCTGTTTCAGCCACCAGGTCAGGCAAATCAAGCCAACAAGGCGGCAGAGAGCAATAGATATGACGGGCTGATGGCTCTTAGACTCTCATTATTAAATGACTTAAGTAGAAATTAACATATGTGTATATGGTAATAAGTTTTAATACAGTGAGTTTTCTTAAAGAGACAAGAGTACATGACCACTTGCTGCTAATTGAGGCCAAGATGTTGTCTCATCAGTCAACAAATATTTATCGTACTGGGGCTGGGTATCCAAAGGCGGATAGGATAAACACCTCTCCCGCCCTCACACAGCCTGCAGCCTGGGGAAGATAAAGACAAGCAAGCAGACACTTGGGACTTTCTCAGACAGCAGCAGTGGTGGGGTGGCCATTCCTCGGAGGAAGGATGACAGAAAAGCAATGGGAACAGCGCCCATAGTTCTGTGGGTGTAGCAGTTGTGAAGGCTAGACAGGAGCCCAAATCCAGAAGGAAATATTCCCCACCCGAGGGACACGGATGGACAGGGGAGAGGGGCTGTTCTGATGACACCACGTCCGTTTTGCCAGGAGCAAATCTCTCCCAGTTCTTGGTGACCCAACTATGCTGCATTTTATTGCCCTCATGAAATGAAGGTACTACTGACTTGGAGAATCATTCAGCTTAGAGTTTGAGTTTTTTAAGAAAACGGTTTTTGGGTGTTTTTGTTGTTGTTGTTTTACTACAGTATAAAATATTTGACAATTAAATGTCAGATGATTTGACTCTGCGTGTTTGCATTTGAGGGAAATGGTGGTTATAAGCAGGCATAAAAATTAACACCCCTTGAAGAATGAGGAAGTGACTCTTACAGTTAGTAAATTGTTTCGGTCTCTGACCACAGAAGCAGAGGCTAGCAACAAATTTGATTTACAAAGTAAATATAATTTCTACAGTTGGGCTCAGCCTGTTGTTTCCTTAGAGGATATATATTTTAGTTTGCACTGTGCAAAAACACAGATTAGCATTTTTCAGAACATGAGGAATCAAAGATAGTATCATAAAAGCACAGAAAAAAAAAAAAAAAAGGAACTCATTTTATCTTCCAGTCACGGATGATGTTCCCAATCAAAACTGGCATGTGACTAATAGGCAGATATCATATTTGTGGGCTCTGCTCTCATCCACATATTATTCCATGTATGTTTCTTTGCAGTAGCAGAAAACAAGATTCCAGCACTGGTTCATCTGTGTGATTGAGAATATGAATATGCCAGAATTTTCTCGATGTCATGTGATCGAGAACAACAGTCTCTTAATATTTCTTGACTCTGGAAAGTATTGGCAAACATTTGAATGCAACTCAGGATTTTTTTTTTCAAAATAGGCCTTAATCTTAAAAAAATATTCTCTATTCAAATTAAAATAATTTTAATAGACCTTCATTTCCAGAAACGATAATATACAAAGCAAGGCATTTTGTGAACTGTGGTCCTAACCTAATCACAGTGCAAAAGTAAATATGTACTAAGTATACTAGTCGAACAGAGACTACTCTCTGTCCCTTGAGCTTCAAAGGAAGCTGGACAAACTTTGGGCAGGGGTTTCCAAAACCAAAGTGAAGCTAAGCACTAAGGCTGCATGTTTAACATTTGGCGCTAGGATATGGTGATCAAAGACGGACATCATAAGTTAATAACAGTGTCCCACAGAGCTTTTCAAAGTCAAAAGTGGCATTGTAAGAGTTAAATACACAATAATCTGAAAGGAACCCATCTGTATGGAGATGACAGTAAACAAGGCAGGGCAGCTGGCGGAAGGGGGACTTTGATTCACTTTCTCTGCTCAAAGCTCCTGAGGATTTATTTTGGTTTGCGGGACCCTTTCAAAACCCTGGAGGCACTGGCCTGGACGCGGGGTGCGTCCTGACGAGAACAATCCGTGGGCTGTCCCCTCCTGAAAACTAGAGTGGACCGATTTTGAGAAATCGAGACTTAATCAGTCAGAAGTGAGGGATGGGAGCAGATGTGAAAGGAAGCCCTGAAGTAGACTACAGCCTCTGCAAACTGAAGAGGAAACAGAAATTATGAGTAAGCAGCGGAAGTTAGTCACTAAGTCTAGAGAGGAAAACGGAGCAGATGTGCAGAGAGAAGATGCTGAGAGACAAACTATGTGCCTCGTGATTCTTGGTGACTTTCTCATTCATCCCCGGCTCAAGTCTATATGTGTCCTAATTGTTATATAAGTAAGTTTAAAAGTCAACAAATGCTTTTTCTTGGGGTCACTATAATAAATCTCCAGAGGTACCTTGCAAACAAAGAAGTACTAAGCATACACTAATCCAAATCTCCACTTTGTCTTCTGCTGACCAGAAACATCAACACTGAGCAAATGATTTCCTGTGTCTTTAAGTGAAGAAAATTCATAGTCACTGACCCGTCTTTTCTTACTGAAAAGACGATTGAAATTCCTCCTGATCCCTCATAGAAATCCTGGCTTAGTATTTGAAAATGAGGGAAGGTCCAGAGGCGATAAAGGGATTTAGGGAAACGGACATCCAAAAAGTGATTGCCCCAAGAGTCTCTGTCCTAGGACGCTCACTATTCAGTAAGCCAATGTTTATGGAGTATTCAGCAGGGGGATAAATTGACCAAAATTCCTGCCCCATGGAACACACAGACTAGAAGAGAAAATATAGAATAAGCAAAGTAAATAAGTAAGGTATACTCTGGGTTAGATGAATTCTAAAGAATGAAGCAAAGCAAATGATGGAAATACAAAGCTGGGGGTGGGGGCATTGATATTTCAAAGAGGTGACAAGGAGACACTTGCTAGTAAGGTAACTTTTGTATGAAGAAATGGAGAAAGGTAAGGATCTCTCCTTAGAGACATCTGGGAAAACAAGTTTTAAGACAGAGTAGACAGCAAGTGTGGAAACCCTGGCACAGACAGTGTTGGAGTGCTGGTAGAAAAGCAAGGCGGGCAGTATGGCTAGAGTGGAGTAAATGAGGGAGAGAAGTGCATGAGGTCACGGAGTCCCAGGGGACCTGGTTGCACAGGTTTTATAGGCCATCGTACAGGCTTTGGCTTTGAACTTTGAGAGGATGGGAAACCCCTGGACAATTTTAGGCATAACAGTAATGTGACTTGATCTACATTTGTATTGAAAGTAGATGGAAGGGGGCAAGGGCAGAAGCAGGTAGACCAGTAAGAGATTCCCTTAATGATTCAGGGGACAAATAATGGTGGTTGGAGCAGGACAATGACAATGAAGATAATGAGAAGTGGGTTGAATTCTGAAAACTGAACTGATAGGACTTGGTGTTTGGATCACATGTGAGAAAGAAAAAAAAGAGGGGAGTCATTCTTGACTCCAAACGTTTGGTCCAAGTAACTAGAAGAATGGAGTTGCCATTTTCTATGATGGAGGGGAAACTTCTTTGGAGGGAAATATTCAGGGATACATTTTGGACATTTCAGAATCTTTATGCCCATTAAATATGCCCAAGTGGAGATGTCAATAAGCAGTTGGATATATAAATCTGGAGTTCAAAGGAGTGGTATGGGTTGAAGCACTTAGATGGAGTCAGTATAGACAGAAAAGAAAAGAGGTCCAACGACTGAGCCCTGAAGGCTCCCACCCTGAAAGGCTGTGTGTCCATTAAGATTCAATCCATTGGCTACAATAGAAAGTCCAATTAACAGTATCTTAAAGAACATAGACAACTGGAAATAAGTCTTCTCAGGCTACTAGGCAGTCCGTGATATTTATAGAGATCCTGTCCCCTTTCCTCTCTGCTCTGCCATCCCAAACACATGGCTTCCATGTCCACATTTACCTCAGAGGCGGAATATGGCTGCCGTAGCTCCTAGCAATTCATCTGTTTCAGGCAGAAAGAAGGAGAAAGTGGAAAAGGGTGTAAGAGCTCTCCTGGAAGTGCTACCCAATGACTCTTGCTTCCACAACATGGAGAGAAGAAGAGATACAGGCTCTGGAGACAAACTGCTGGGTGAGAATCCTGCCTCCACCATTCATAATTATGCAGCTTTGGGAAGTCAGTTCACCTGGGCTAGTTGATTAATCTCTGCCATAAACTGACCTTCCAAAAATGAGAAGAATAATAGATCTTCCATCTACATCCGTGTGAGTAATAAGTGAGATAACATGCGTAGAATATTTCCTGCTCAAAGTAAATATTCCTTAATGGGTTCATGTGATCATGTTTCTTTTAATGAGCCAACGTTTAAGGGAGGCCAGAATACAGAGTTTATAAATTCTGTGTTTTCTATACAGCAGTGTTTTCTATAGAAGAGAATGGTGTAAAAACCTCTCGACCAGGAGTCCTATCTCTGGTGTTACAACGCGGTCAGTGTGGCACCTGAGATAATTCAACCACTCTGAAGATGACTGTAGGCATCTGTTAAAAAGAAATAAAAACACCTCCCCAGATTTCTTCTCTAGGATATTGTGAGGATCCAATGACTTGATGTTTGTAAAAGTATGTGTGTACTGTATGGTATTACATAAAGTAGACTATTTTCTTAATTGTCATAAGATTTCTTCCCATTCTAACACCACAGATGCTTTCTTCTTCTGATGTTATACAATTTACATTTTTATAATTTAGTAAACTTTTCCTAAATATAACATTTTTATTGGGGAAAAATGAAAAATACTGAAATATATACAGAAAAAAAATAAAAATTATCCATAATCCCACTAATGTAACATGTTTCCTCACATATTTTTTCTTTCTATGTACGCGTGCGTGCATGCATGTGTGTGTGTGTGTGTGTGTGTGTACACAAGCATTCACATATATACAAATGTATATTTCATTCTACAAAGACAATTTTTTAAGTTGAGGTATAATTGACATATTATGTTAATTTCAGGTATACGACATAGTGATTTAATATTTGCATGTATTGAGAAGTGATCACCACAATAAGTTTAGTTGACATCCGTCACCATACATAGTTATAATTTTTTTCTTGTGTTGAGAATTTTTACAATTTACTCTCTTAGCAACTTTCAATTACGCAATACGGCATTGTTAACAATAGTCACCATGTTGCACATTTTATCCCCATGACTCATTTGGTTTATAATTAGAAGTTTGTACCTTTTGACTTCCTTCACACATGTCGTCCACCCCCAACCCCTGCCTCTGGCAACCACTAATCTGTTCTCTGTATCTTTGAACTTAGTTTTTTTGTGTGTGTATTTTTTTGGGTTTGAATTTTTTTTTTTATTCTACATACAAGTGAGATCATATGGTATTTGTCTTTTTCCCTCTGACTTCATTGAGCATAATGTCAGGGTGCAAGGACAAGTTTTAACTCACCTTTCCCCTTGATTTTTTTATCATCAGCATATCCCCGTGTCATTAAATAGTCCTTAAGAGTTGCAAAACATTCCCAATCATAAATGTGTAATAATTTTATTTTTATCCTGTGGGAATTTCAGTTGCTTTCAGTTTTTGTTATTATAAATAAGTCTGCAATGAACATTCTCATGGTTGTAAATATTTCTGCCGATTGTTTATTCAGAATTATTAGAAGCAAAATAACTAAATCCTGGGAAATGAATATTTGTAAAACCTGTGCTATATTTTGACATACTGATCACTAGAAATCCTGATCAATTTTTATGTCAATGCATTAGGAATGTGTTGTTAATAAATTTTCATACACAACATTTTAGGAAGGAAATCATATTCTGCCCAAACTCTTTTTTTTTGTATATGTAGCTTTGGGCCACTGTCTTCCATGTATCTCCTTTCATTTCCTTTTCTTACTTGGAGTGCTTCCAAGCTCTCCTGTCCTTAGTCCATTAGTGTAGTTTGGAATAGGAGATAGATAATCTTGTCATTTAGTTCTTACGTTTGCAGACTAAGAGGGGCCACAGGTAGATTTCATGTAGAGTCCCCTGCGAACCATTCCCTAGTGAAGAAACAACCCCACACAAAGACACTGGAGATTGAATTTCATACCATGATTGGGTGGCACTTTAAGGATACTACCCTCAGAGAAGGGCTGAGTATATTTTGCATGCAGGGAAGAAAGTAGACTGAATTTAATTACCAGAGAGGTGGACTGTGATGTCATTTGTCCCCATGGTAGATCTGTACTTCCCCTGGAAGTTGAGGCCATGGGACTGGTTTTTGCCAATAAAGTGTTGGTGGAAGTGATGGTTTCTTCACTGGCAACCGTTACCCAGGGAAACAAACCATGTGTTCCCTTTTATTTTTTTATTTTATTTTTTTAAGTTTATTTATTTATTTTGAGAGAGACAGACAGTGCGAGTAGGGGGGAGCAGAGAGAAGGAGAGAGAGAGAGAATCCCAGCATGGGGCTCAAACCCATGAAACTGTGAGACCATGACCTGCGTCAAAACCAAGAGGTGGAGGTTTAACTGACTGAGCCCCCCAGGTGCCCCCATGTGTTCCCTTTTAAAAAGTGGTACTTTCTAAGGTCTGCCATTTTGCACCCCCATCTCTGCATGTGCCATAGCATATTCTCTGTCTTCTTCAGCAATTATTCCTATTTGTTCTCACTCCTGCTCACTCAGAGAAGTGCCCCTTTCTTTTGAAAGTGAATATTGAAGACAATTTCTAATATCTTCCCCAACTGGCCTTCTTCACACCTCCCATTTTTCTCTATAATGCAATTCTTCACCTAGGACGCCCATGAAGATTTTTATGATCTCAATTACTTTGGGCCATATCCCCAATTGTTACAGAGTTTGTAGGATTTGTTTCTTAAAGACTGTGTGGCTGTAATGTGTTTTGAAATGATATTTTCAAAAATAATTATATAGTAATATTGAATTTGAGGGATTGAAATTCCAATATGTAAAAGTCCATATTCCACAAGTGTTAACACATATTTGTGTTAACAAATATGTGAATTTGTGTTAACAAATGTGTGTTAACAAATATTGAATTTGAGGGATTGAAATTCCAATATGTAAAAGTCCATATTCCACAAGTGTTAACACATATTTGTGTGACCACCACCACAATCTATATACAGAACAGTTCCACCCCCCCCCCTCAAAATCTCTCCTGTCCTATATTTGTAATCACACCCTCCTTATGCTGGTAACCACTGATCTGTTCTCTGTCACTATACTTTTGTCATTTAGAAAATGAGAATCATTGGAATCATAGTATATAAACTTTGAGACTGGATTCTTTCACTCAAAATAATACCTCTGAGTTTCATCTAAGTTGCTGCATATATTAATAGTTGGTTCCTTTTTATTGCTGAGTAGTATTCCATTATAAAGATATACCAGAGTTTATTTATCAATTCACCCACTGAAAGCCATTTGAATTGTTTCCAGTATTTTGGCACTATGAAGAATTCGATAAACACTCATGTACAGGTTTTTTTTTATCATGAATGGGTATTGAATTTTGTCAAATGCTTTTCTGTATCAATCCTTCAAACTATTTGTATGGTAGATTGCATTGATTGGTTTCAAATATTGAACCAGTCTTGCAATCTCAGGATAAACCTCACTTAGTTCTAGTGATTTTTTTTTTACATATTACTAAATTCATTTTGCTAATACTTTCTGGATAATTTTTACATCTACAGTTTTCTCCTGCTTTTCTTTTTTGGGTACCATCTTTTTCTAGTGTTGGTGTCAGAATAACACTGATCTCATGAAATGCACTGTGAAGCATTCTCTCCTCTTCGATTTTCTGGAAAAGATTATGCAGAATTGGTGCTATTTCTTTAAATGCTAAATGTAATTTGCCAGTGAAACAATATGAGACTAGACATTTCTTTTTCAGAAGGTTTTACACACAAATTTAACACCTTTCATAGTTCCAGGACTGCTCAGTCCTGTTTTTTCTTGGGTGAGTTTGAGTAGTTTTTGGATTTTAAAATTTTGGTCCATTTTGTCTAAGTTGTCAAATTTATGTGCATGAAGTTTTTTTTAGTGTTCTCTTATTATCTTTTTAATGTCTCCTAGATCTGTAGAGGTATTCTCTGTTTGTCAATCCATCATCCATTATGGTCAGATGTAGAATGTTTTCCCACTTTCCTCATTGCCCTGTATGATTTCCAGAAGAAAAAGTAGAAATACTTACAGCTAAGTTTCTTCTACGTTCTTAGTAAAAGAGAATATGAGAAAAACTTCTCTCAGATTTCCAGTGCCTCTTCTCCAATCCAGGTCCAAGAATTTGGATTTTCAATGAGAGTAGCATGTTAGGAAAGGAAACAGAGGTTGCTGGCAACAATTGTGTTTCTCCAGGACTGAAACAGTCATTACAACTAGTAATAAAGGAGATTGTTTAATTCATGTACAAATATTCCTTGTGGTTTTCAGAAGTGATTTGGAAGCAGAAATCTAAAGAAGAATGGAGAAGTGTTCCAAATTATTATAATTTTAATTTTAAAATTTAATTTTAATAGAGAAATTTATACCCCAAATTGGTAAAGTAGGACTTATATAATATTTTGGGAAACACATAGAATTAATTTCCAATTAAAATGTGTTACATAGGTAAATTTTAAATAAGTGGGGGAGAGGAAAGTTGGTAACAGGGTGTTCATATTTACTTAAAAGATTTAACAATTTAATACCACATTAGATTTTAATCATTTTAAGAACACTTAATTTTATTTTATTTTTTTCAATATATGAAGTTTATTGTAAAATTGGTTTCCATACAACACCCAGTGCTCATCCCAAAAGGTGCCCTCCTCAATACCCATCACCCACCCTCCCCTCCCTCCCACCCCCCATCAACCTCAGTTTGTTCTCAGTTTTTAAGAGTCTCTTATGCTTTGGCTCTCTCCCACTCTAACCTCTTTTTTTTTTTTTCCTTCCCCTCCCCCATGGGTTTCTGTTAGTTTCTCAGGATCCACATAAGAGTGAAACCATATGGTATCTGTCTTTCTCTGTATGGCTTATTGCACTTAGCATCACACTCTCCAGTTCCATCCACGTTGCTACAAAGGGCCATATTTCATTCTTTCTCATTGCCACGTAGTACTCCATTGTGTATATAAACCACAATTTCTTTATCCATTCATCAGTTGATGGACATTTAGGCTCTTTCCATAATTTGGCTATTGTTGAGAGTGCTGCTATAAACGTTGGGGTACAAGTGCCCCTATGCATCAGTACTCCTGTATCCCTTGGGTAAATTCCTAGCAGTGCTATTGCTGGGTCATAGGGTAGGTCTATTTTTAATTTTTTGAGGAACCTCCACACTGTTTTCCAGAGTGGCTGCACCAATTTGCATTCCCATCAACAGTGCAAGAGGGTTCCCGTTTCTCCACATCCTCTCCAGCATCTATAGTCTTCTGATTTGTTCATTTTGGCCACTCTGACTGGCGTGAGGTGGAATCTGAGTGTGGTTTTGATTTGTATTTCCCTGATGAGGAGCGACGTTGAGCATCTTTTCATGTGCCTGTTGGCCATCTGGATGTCTTCTTTAGACAAGTGTCTATTCATGTTTTCTGCCCATTTCTTCACTGGGTTATTTGTTTGTCAGGTGTGGAGTTTGGTGAGTTCTTTATAGATTTTGGATACTAGTCCTTTGTGCGATATGTCATTTGCAAATATCTTTTCCCATTCCGTTGGTTGCCTTTTAGTTTTGTTGGTTGTTTCCTTTGCTGTGCAGAAGCTTTTTATCTTCATAAGGTCCCAGTAGTTCATTTTTGCTTTTAATTCCCTTGCCTTTGGGGATGTGTCGAGTAAGAGATTGCTACGGCTGAGGTCAGAGAGGTCTTTTCCTGCTTTCTCCTCTAGGGTTTTGATGGTTTCCTGTCTCACATTCAGGTCCTTTATCCATTTTGAGTTTATTTTTGTGAATGGTGTGAGAAAGTGGTCTAGTTTCAATCTTCTGCATGTTGCTGTCCAGTTCTCCCAGCACCATTTGTTAAAAAGACTGTCTTTTTTCCATTGCATATTCTTTCCTGCTTTGTCAAAGATGAGTTGGCTATACGTTTGTGGGTCTAGTTCTGGAGTTTCTATTCTATTCCATTGGTTTATGTGTCTGTTTTTGTGCCAATACCATGCTGTCTTGATGATTACAGCTTTGTAGCCGAGGCTAAAGTCTGGGATTGTGATGCCTCCTGCTTTGGTCTTCTTCAAAATTACTTTGGCTATTTGGGGCCTTTTGTGGTTCCATATGAATTTTAGGATTGCTTGTTCTAGTTTCGAGAAGAATGCTGGTGCAATTTTGATTGGGATTGCATTGAATGTGTAGATAGCTTTGGGTAGTATTGACATTTTAACAATATTTATTCTTCCAATCCATGAGCACAGAATGTTTTTCCATTTCTTTATGTCTTCTTCAATTTCCTTCATAAGCTTTCTATGGTTTTCAGCATACAGATCTTTTATATCTTTGGTTAGATTTATTCCTAGGTATTTTATGCTTCTTGGTGCAATTGTGAATGAGATCAGTTTCTTTATTTGTCTTTCTGTTGCTTCATTATTAGTGTATAAGAATGCAACTGATTTCTGTACATTGATTTTGTATCCTGCAACTTTGCTAAATTCATGTATCAGTTCTAACAGACTTCTGGTGGAGTCCATCGGATTTTCCATGTATAATATCATGTCATCTGCAAAAAGTGAAAGCTTGACTTCATCTTTGCCAATTTTGATGCCTTTGATCTCCTTTTGTTGTCTGATTGCTGATGCTAGAACTTCCAACCTATGTTAAACAACAGCGGTCAGAGTGGACATCCCTGTCGTGTTCCTGATCTCAGGGAAAAAGCTCTCAGTTTTTCCCCATTGAGGATGATGTTAGCTGTGGGCTTTTCATAAATGGCTTTTATGATGTTTAAGTATGTTCCTTCTATCCCGACTTTCTCGAGGGTTTTTATTAAGAAAGGTTGCTGAATTTTGTCAAAGGCCTTTTCTGCATCGATTGACAGGATCATATGGTTCTTATCTTTTCTTTTATTAATGTGATGTATCACGTTGATTGATTTGCGAATGTTGAACCAGCCCTGCATCCCAGGAATGAATCCCACTTAATCATGGTGAATAATTCTTTTTATATGCTGTTGAATTCGATTTGCTAGTATCTTATTGAGAATTTTTGCATCCATATTCATCAGGGATATTGGCCTGTAGTTCTCTTTTTTTACTGGGTCTCTGTCTGGTTTAGGAATCAAAGTAATACTGGCTTCAAAGAATGAGTCTGGAAGTTTTCCTTCCCTTTCTATTTTTTGGAATAGCTTGAGAAGGATAGGTAATATCTCTGCTTTAAATGTCTGGTAGAACTCCCCTGGGAAGCCATCTGGCCCTGGACTCTTATTTGTTGGGAGATTTTTGATGACTGATTCAATTTCTTCGCTGGTTATGGGTCTGTTCAAGCTTTCTATTTCCTCCTGATTGAGTTTTGGAAGTGTGTGGGTGTTTAGGAATTTGTCCATTTCTTCCAGGTTGTCCAGTTTGTTGGCATATAATTTTTCATAGTATTCTCTGGTAATTGCTTGTATCTCTGAGGGATTTGTTGTAATAATTCCATTTTCATTCATGATCTTATCTATTTGGGTCATCTCCCTTTTCTTTTTGAGAAGCCTGGCTAGAGGTTTATCAATTTTGTTTATTTTTTCAAAAAATCAACTCTTGGTTTCGTTGATCTGCTCTACAGTTTTTTTAGATTCTATATTGTTTATTTCTGCTCTGATCTTTATTATTTCTCTTCTTCTGCTGGGTTTAGGCTGTCTTTGCTGTTCTGCTTCTATTTCCTTCAGGTGTGCTGTTAGATTTTGTATTTGGGATTTTTCTTGTTTCTGGAGATAGGCCTGGATTGCAGTGTATTTTCCTCTCAGGACTGCCTTCGCTGCATCCCAAAGCGTTTGGATTGTTGTATTTTCATTTTCGTGTGTTTCCATATATTTTTTAATTTCTTCTCTAATTGCCTGGTTGACCCATTCATTCTTTAGTAGGGTGTTCTTTAACCTCCATGCTTTTGGAGGTTTTCCAGACTTTTTCCTGTGGTTGATTTCAAGCTTCATAGCATTGTGGTCTGAAAGTATGCATGGTATGATTTCAATTCTTGTAAACTTATGAAGGGCTGTTTTGTGACCCAGTATATGATCTATCTTGGAGAATGTTCCATGTGCACTCGAGAAGAAAGTATATTCTGTTGCTTTGGGATGCAGAGTTCTAAATATATCTGTCAAGTCCATCTGATCCAATGTATCATTCAGGGCCCTTGTTTCTTTATTGACCGTGTGTCTAGATGATCTATCCGTTTCTGTAAGTGGGGTGTTAAAGTCCCCTGCAATTACCACATTCTTATCAATAAGGTTGCTTATGTTTGAGAGTAATTGTTTTATATATTTGGGGGCTCCTGTATTCGGCACATTGACATTTATAATTGTTAGCTCTTCCTGATGGATAGACCCTGTGACTATTGTATAATGCCCTTCTTCATCTCTTGTTACAGCCTTTAATTTAAAGTCTAGTTTGTCTGATATAAGTATGGCTACTCCAGCTTTCTTTTGACTTCCAGTGGCATGATAAATAGTTCTCCATCCCCTCACTCTCAATCTAAAGGTGTCCTCAGGTCTAAAATGAGTCTCTTGTAGACAGCAAATAGATGGGTCTTGTTTTTTTATCCATTCTGAAACCCTATGTCTTTTGGTTGGCGCATTTAGTCCATTTACATTCAGTGTTATAGAAAGATATGGGTTTAGAGTCATTGTGATGTCTGTAAGTTTCATGATTGTAGCGATGTCTCTTTGTCTCGCAGGATCCCCCTTAGGATCTCTTGTAGGGCTGGTTTAGTGGTGACGAATTCCTTCAGTTTTTGTTTGGGAAGACCTTTATCTCTCCTTCTATTCTAAATGACAGACTTTCTGGATAAAGGATTCTCGGCTGCATATTTTTTCTGTTCAACACATTGAAGATCTCCTGCCATTCCTTTCTGGCCTGCCAAGTTTCAGTAGAGAGATCGGTCACGAGTCTTATAGGTCTCCCTTTATATGTTAGAGCACGTTTATCTCTAGCTGCTTTCAGAATTTTCTCTTTATCCTTGTATTTTGCCAGTTTCACTATGATATGTCGTGCAAAAGATCGATTCAAGTTACGTCTGAAGGGAGTTCTCTGTGCCTCTTGGATTTCAATGCCTTTTTCCTTCCCCAGATCCGGGAAATTCTCAGCTATTATTTCTTCAAGTACACCTTCAGCACCTTTCCCTCTCTCTTCCTCCTCTGGAATACCAATTATGCGTGTATTATTTCTCTTTAGTGCATCACTTAGTTCTCTAATTTTCCCCTCATACTCCTGGATTTTTTTTATCTCTGTTTTTCTCAGCATCTTCTTTTTCCATAATTTTATCTTCTAGTTCACCTATTCTCTCCTCTGCCTCTTCAATCCGAGCCGTAGTTGTCTCCATTTTATTTTGCAACTCTGTTGATAGCATTTTTTAGCTTCTCCTGGCTGTTCCTTAGTCCCTTAATCTCTGTAGCAAGAGATTCTCTGCTGTCCTTTATACTGTTTTCAAGCCCAGAGATTAATTTTATGACTATTATTCTAAATTCACTTTCTGTTATATTGTTTAAATCATTTTTGATCAGTTCGTTAACTGTTGTTATTTCCTGGACGTTTTTCTGAGGGGAATTCTTCCGTTTCATCATTTTGGGTAGTCCCTGGAGTGGTGCGGAACTGCGGGGCACTTCCCCTGTGCTGTCTTGAATAACTTGCATTGGTGGGCGGGCCGCAGTCCGACCTGATGTCTGCCCCCAGCCCACCGCTGGGGCTACAGTCAGACTGGTGTGTGCCTTCTCTTCCCCTCTCCTAGGGGCGGGATTCACTGTGAGGTGGCATGGCCCGTCCGGGCTACTTGCACACTGCCAGGCTTGTGGTGCTGGGGATCTGGCGTATTAGCTGGGGTGGGTAGGCAAGGTGCACGGGGGCGGGAGGGGCAGGCTCAGCTAGCTTCTCCTTAGGTGATCCACTTCAGGAGGGGCCCTGTGGCAGCGGGAGGGAGTCAGACCCACTGCCGGAGGGGTGTCTCCGCAGAAGCACAGCGTTGGGTGTTTGAGCGGAGTGAGCAAGTTCCCTGGCAGGGACTGGTTCCCTTTGGGATTTTGGCTGGGGGATGGGCGAGGGAGATGGCGCTGGTGAGCACCTTTGTTCCCCACCAAACTGAGCTCTGTCGTCCCGGGGCTCAGCAACTCTCCCTCCCTTTGTCCTCCAGCCTTCCCGCTTTCCAAGCAGAGCTGTTAACTTATGACCTCCCAGATGCTAAGTTCCGCTTGCTGTCGGAACACACTCCGTCTGGCCCCTCCGCTTTTGCAAGCCAGACTCGGGGGCTCTGCTTGGCCGGCAGGCCACCCCTCCGCCCTGGCTCCCTCCCGCCAGTCCGTGGAGCACGCACCGCCTCGCCGCCCTTCCTACCCTCTTCTGTGGGCCTCACATCTGCGCTTGGCTCCAGAGACTGGGTTCTGCTAGTCTTCTGGCGGTTTTCTGGGTTATTTAGGCAGGTGTAGGTGGAATCTAAGTGATCAGCAGGACGCGCGGTGAGCCCAGCATCCTCCTACACTGTCATCTTGCCAGGATCCCCCCCACTTAATTTTAAATAAAGACATAAAGCACTATATCCACCACAAGTTATAAAATATTTCAGTTCTCTATTATTGCCATAAACAAAATATTTATAAATGTAGAAATTAGTAGAAAGGTATTTTTTAAGCTGATAATGTTTTCACTTTTTATCCAGCTAAAGGCCATTTAGTATGTCATTTATTGCTAAGTCTTTCTAAATTTGCCCATCATTTCCTGTTATAATCGTTTGTCAAATTCTATAAATTTTTAAAAGCTGGCCCAGAATGTCATTTATCAATGAATGTAAAGTACTCATTCAGAGGATTATTTGTTCTCATGTTTTTCCTCTTATAAAGGAGAAAACTAACCTAATAAATCCTGAGTAAAGTTACACTTTCTTAAATCCCCCCAAAAGTTTACTATCTTTTGTGAATGCATCATTTTAGTCTATCCATTTATGTAACTTAATATTTGTGGGTATCTCTACCTCAATCAACTTTTATGTGAGTTTACTGGCAAGAAATATTCTCAGATTTTGTCTGAAAAAAATGTCTTTACTGTATTTTCATTTTTAAAGGATACTTTCACTGCCTTGTAGAATGCTAAGTTGGCAGTGTTTTCTTACAGCAAGTTAAATATAGCATGCCATTATTATCTGGATTTCACCACTTTGATCATTTCTCCTTGGAAGAGATGTGTTTTGTCTTCTAGATGCTTTTAATAATTTCTTTTGGTCTTTAATTTTAAATAGTTTGACTATAATGTACCTGGCTGTGCTTGGGTTTTACAGAGATTCTCGAATCTTTGGCTTGATTACTTGCACTAATTTTGGAAAATTCTCCATGAGTATCTCTTCATTTGCTACTTATTCCCCAATTCTTTCCCTCTTCTCCTTCTGGGGCCCCAATTACACATATGCAAGAACTTCTCACCATTTGTTATATATATCTTGCTCTCTTTTGTATTTTTCACCTTTTTCTTTTTAATTTTTTTTTAACGTTTATTTATTTTTGAGACAGAGACAGAGCATGAACAGGGGAGGAGCAGAGAGAGAGGGAGACACAGAATCGGAAGCAGGCTCCAGGCTCTGAGCTGTCAGCACAGAGCCCAACGCGGGGCTCGAACTCACAAACCACGAGATCATGACCTGAGCGGAAGTCGGACGCTTAACCGACCAAGCCACCCAGGCGCCCCATACCTTTTTCTTTTTAATGTGTCAGTTCAGTGATCCTCTGCTCTAATTACTGTTAAACTCATCTGATGAGATTTAATTTTTACCAACTCTTGAACCTCGATTGGACTGTGTTTATAAGTCCCAGTCTTCTGGCAGAATTTTCTTTTTATCTATTTTCTTAAACCTATTCATTACAATTATTTAAAAGACTGTCTAAAAACTCTGATATATAGATCAACCAAGGGTCTGTTTGTATTCTTTTTGCTTTTGTATTGGCCATTTTGTCCTGTTTCCTGGAACGTCTGATAATTTTTGATTGAATGCCAGTCATTGTGAATAATGAATTATAAGGGCTCTGGATACTATCCTCCTTGAAAGAAGCTGGGTGTTTTGTTTATTTGTTTCCTAGGAGATAGTCAAAGGAGTTGTGAATCACTTTGATCCAATCAGGGACTGAGATGATTGAAATCCAAGAGATCTTTGGAAATGTCTGAATCCAGTGTTTCTGTCTCTCCAAACACTGTGAAACTGTTTAAACTTAGTTTCCACTTTCTGCATTGTTGCATATATTCCCACCCTGTGCAGCTTATCAAATACACTGAAGAAAAAAGAATTGCAGAATATTGGGCTCACTTCCTTGTAATTTCCTTTAATCCAAGATCTTGATTTCTAAAGTCTTAGCTTTTTTGATCATATGGAACCCAGACTCTTGCCCAGCCCTGATGCCCAGCTTTGTGAGCATCAAAAGTTCTGAGACTTTTCTCTCTGTCTAGCGTCTCACCTGTGCTACCTACCTACTAGAAAATGACTTGAGAGGATCACCAATAAAGAATGTCATATTTGCATCAATGCATTGCTCTTCTTTCCAGGACATTATCCTATTAATCTTTAACAGCCTTAGTTCTTCTCTGATGCCTCCAACAGCTTGGAGAGGGGAACTGTTAAATTTTAATACATTTTACTATCTTTTTTGGTCATTATTCTTGTCAAGAGAAGGGAGTCAATCTGATATAAACTACTCTGGCATAGCTAGAAGTGGAAATTTCTTTACAAGATGTTTGCATTCTTCTCTATATATTCTTACCGAATATATTTTCCCCTTGTCATGTTTCACTTATTATTTCAGATGAAAGAGACTTTAAAGTATTATCATTACTTTATAAAATTTAGTTCTTGAATTTCTTTCCATTTATTTATACCTATACCATTTATACATTCTGTTTCTTTTTGGCCTGTAACTTCAATCTCATAATCCAAATTCTCTCTGTAAAGTCCATGTCTAAAATAGTATCCCCTGCAGTTCTCTTGATTAAATGGCTTATTTCTAACAGTACACAAAAGGAACTCTGATTTAAAAAAAAAAAAAAAAAAATGGCCTGCATACCTTTTGTTCGTTCCAGAATAAATTCTTTTCCTTTCATCATTTGTTTTATTCTCAAAAGAATTTCAAGCTCCCTTGCCTGAATATCCATCCTTGCTTTTAACAGTTTTTATAATACATTTTGCTTGAAGAGAATCTGAAACTCAAACTTCTCTGGGATGCCATAAATATTCTATTTCTATAAAATTTATATTCAAATAGCTGCTTCTTTATTATGTCATTCATGTAAGTAGTATTCTCAGTGAGAGAGATGACAAACAAATAATTACACGGATGCAGGCTTCATCCAAAGAATGCGAAGATCATGAATTTTACTAATAACATAGTCTCTTTCATGTCAGTAACAAGGTGTTTAAAAAAAAACTACTTAGTATAGTATTGTTCTAGATAAAGTTATTAGAAGGTTTGAGGTCCCATTTTGTAGGGGGAGAAAAATCTTATGAATGAATACTAAGGCTGCCTGCCACACAGGAGTCTTAAAAAATAAGTATAAAAAAATAAATCGGATATCACCAGAAAAATTTACCATAACAGCAGGGACTTTCCCACATCAAATTTCCTCCAGTTGTTTCTGAAAGCACCACAGAGCTTTGTCACATATGCTCCACAACAGACCCCACATGTGGTTATTCTGGCCTAAACTAAACTCCTGGTGAAGGCACCCTTTCCCTTTCTCTTCTGGTAGGAGCTCTGAGATCACCATTTGGCAGAAGAAGCTACACTATGGAAAATGGCCATTGCTAATGCTTAACCAGCCTAGGTGACAGACCCTTCCCTTAACTAAGGGATGTAGCTAAGTTCAGACTGCAGCAGATGACGAAAGTATACTGTCTTTTCTTTGATGTGTGGCCCCCAAATGAAGGGTGTCTTACAAATGCTACTAAAGGTGGTTACTCTTAACAGTTTAGTCTCAACTTGTTTTCAGGGTCCATTTGGGTGCTCCCAGCCAAAGTGAATAGAGTCAGGGTCAAATTATTCTAACCCCAGGAATGCTCTGAACATAACTGTGCCTAGGAGTATAGGTCACTTAAGACAAGTTAAGAAAGAATGATTTTTACCCTTCTTCAAGTCTAAGGTCCTATGATTGGCTCCTCTTGCTCAAGAATAACTAAAGAAGAAATGTCTCCTTCACAGGAAAGTCCTGCCCTTGACCACAGGAGGGTGGCCTTGCATCATGACCCCATCAGCACAATGACACCAAACATAATAACGCAGTGTCACTCCAGGTCTGTGCATTGCATGCAAAAACAAAACTAACCCCCACAAACTACTTAAGGAAGAGCCTATGCAGCTTCACAAGTTCACGCAAGAGTTTTGTCAGCAGCAGGCTCTCCATTCATAATCTTAGAAACCCTCCAAAAAAAATCACAAAGCCAAGTCTCAGAGGCATGGCCTGGGCTTGAGGACATGGTACATTTTGCATCACCAGACAGAGCATTCTGCAACAATGTCCTCCCGCCTGCAGATCCACCCACAGATGCTTGATTTACATTTGTATAACTCAATTATCCATTCAAGAGGGTTTTTGAGAAATAATAGTATGGCTCAGAAATAAGCTGAGCCTCTATTTTAGCAGAAATTTTGCTACGTTTTAAAAAGTTTTTCCAGCTTCTACTGATCGAGGTTTCAAAAAGCATTAGAGTTGCATTGACAACCAGTGTTCTCAATGACGCAAGAAGCAGAGTGGTCAGTGGGGTATAGGGCCAGCTAGCTCCTCTGGAGGTGGGAAAACTTGTGTTCTTGCCTTAGCCTTCGATTAACTGTTATTTAAATAATGACTTCATTAGTTATTATATACTAGTACTTATTAAAAAATGCAGTAAGACCTGACGATGTCTGGCAGTGAGGCAGAATGGCAGTTTAGTTGACCATGCAATGATACTAAAAGCTACCCAAAAAGAAAAGACACGGAAGTGTCCCTTTTAATAATTAAAATTCTTCTTCATTAGGTAGCTGGGTGGTCTGAACTCGCTCTGAAAGCTTCATAATTGGAAGGATAGATGGAATGGTGATACTTCAGCTGCCAGAAATTTACATCTGATAGATTGAGTGGTGGGAATGGGAATTTGTTTTTAGGGTAGATATCATCGTTTTGCAAGGTGTCACTTTAATGAGCATTTCAAAGTCAAGAACCTAATCATTTCCCTTTGGATATCTCTGGGCATGGCTGGAGAAACCAGCTGCAAATGCTTCATGCTGAGACACTAAGTATTCTGTTTAATAATGTTAAAGACTGGGGTGCCTGGGTGGCTCAGCTGGTTAAGCGTCTGATGTCGCCTCAGGTCATGATCTTGCGGTTTGTGAGTTCAAGTCCCGGGTCGGGCTCTGTGTTGACAGCTCGGAGCCTGGAGCCTGCTTCAGATTCTGTGTCTCCCTCTCTCTCTGCCCCTCCCTTACTCACTCTCTCTCTCTTTCTCTCTCAAAAACAAACATTAAAAAAATTAAAAATAACAATAATAATGTTAAAGACTGTGCTGTGGAAAGTAGCACATCTCTAATGAAGGATGTTTTAACTCCAAATTGAATGTCAGTTCCATAGCCTAAGAAGGAAAAAATGTTGGGGAGCACAAAGCCTGGATGAGGAAGGCAAAAGGGGAGGGTAGGAGTCAAGGACAGGAATGCTGGGGGTATACCTGCTCTTCCTCGGCCTGGACCCTCTGCACTGGTGCTTGGAATGGCTAATTCTGTCTAATCATTTGGATTTCCATTCAAATGTGACCTCCATAAAGAGGACTTCTCAAACCCTCCTGTTCACGGCAGCCTCCAAGATGGCTTCTCATCGTCACAGCCTTCAAAGAAAGAAAGGAAGTAACTTTCAAGCGTATCACTAAAGAAAAAAATTTACCACAGTTTATTTTTTCCCCTCTTTTGTGTGTAGGAGGATCATTTTTAATCAGTCATTCTTAGAAATTTATGACTCCAAGCAAAATTTCAAGAAGGAATTCCCATATTGTTTGTTAGGTAAAAATAAACATACTGAACTCTTCCTGCCATCTACGCGTTATCAACATTGTAACCAAAGAAGCTAGCCACAACTACATCACCAGTTCTGTTTTCAGTTTGCTTGCCAGTGCAGTTTTGTATTATCATGCATGCTATCTGTGAGGGGTAAGTGAGAGGATTCATTTTCAGAAATACCAAATAAAAGCAGTGCTGTCTAGTTAACAATGGGTTTACAACCTTCCCCTCCCCCACCCTGCCTCGCCCCACCAAAAATGGAGTTCCAAACCCTTGGACACTTCACTTCCTGGTTCTGGTTCATCTTCCCCTCTCTATTTTACCAGCTTATTGTCACGGGCTTTGCAATGGGCATGTGCCAAAGAACTGAAGTCTGTGTGTCACCTCAAGGAATGTACTTTTTGCCTTCCATGGGCCTAGGCGACTTCCAGGTAAGGCTATAACCGCCGTAGTACTCAGCCAATGAGGATTAAGGGGAGGGACTTGCACAGTAGGAGATAAATTGTCTGCTGTGACTGCCCAGATCGTGCCTGTCCATCAGACACCCGCTTGCAAGAACATTGATTAAAGCCTCACTTCAGGTTGGGCCAAGTCGGTCCCTCCTTGGATTGGGTCGGTGGGCTTATTTCTCCCACTATCTAGAACCTTTGAGGAATTAGTGATGAATTCCACTTCGCTAAGTGTGCAGTTTAGGCACGAGCCAATATTAACTGCTATTTGTACAAAGCAACATACTAAACTCCTTTTGGAGGGTTTAGAGAAATCAACATCTAAAGAGCTTTTAATGCAACTGGGAGGGAAGCAAGAAGGAAAGGAAGGGGCAAAGACATCACTGTTTAATGTGCGTCTACAAAGTCCTGTGATGTGTACTTTGTGTTTTATACTGTTCAGAGATCCTGTTGTGGATGACAGAAGCTGATTCTGGCATATTCAAACAGAAAGGAAATTAATAGTTAACCTACTGACTCTAAGAAATATGGAGAACTGGATTTGGAAAATGGTAAGGAATCAAGGAAATGTAAGCAGAAGAGCCTTGGCTCAGAAATACTCTGATTAAGATTATGCTGCTAAAACCTCTTGCACTAGCACTGAGACTGCTGGACCCTACCCACTGGACACTTACCACCACCCCAGGAAATAATCTTCGTCCCCTGGATAACTTTGTTCTTGTATTTCCCCAGATTCAAAGTTCCAGTTGGGCTTATGTTGGGACAAAGCTAGGTCATATGCTCACTCCTAGAAGCCAGGTAAGAAATGGAATGTATGCCCCATTTACCATAACAAGGGCAGGCGGAACTCTGCCCCCACCAAGACTGATTCATTTGTGAGTGAGGTTTGAAATGGAAAAAAAAGATTCAGATGCTGGGCACCCAACAAAATGGCAAGAACTCCCTGCTATCTACCACTTTGCTTTCTTAACACCCACATGCACCATTTGTCACTTATGTTAAAATAAACATCTACACATTAAAATAATCCTCCTGCCTAATAACACGGACCCATTATAGGGTAAAAAAATGTGCTCATCTTCCCAAAGGGAAATGGCCCAATGTCTCAATAGTTTCTGCAGTCAATTCCAAATTGAATATTTATTCTTGGTGGTATTTTATTTCTCCTCTAGTGATGATATAATCTCCTCGCTAACAACACATACACAACAGTGTGGTAGGAAAGAAAGGGAGAAAATTACTTGAAATATATGGCAAAATAAAGAAGTAAATACAAGTAAAGGCAACAATAGTCCCATCTATAACTTTTCACAAGCTGTTTATGATACATGGTATGTGTGACTTTCCTCTTCACCATCTACTTCATTTTCCCTTTTCTTTCAGAGAGCATCTTATTTCGCCAGGGTTTGGCTTTGGGGGCCCTTCCAATATAACGATGTCGTTGGCTTCATTAATTTTTTGCAGCTTGGCAGATGTACAACTTAGGTTCCATCTATACTTTTTCTTGTCCCCATTACATAGTGACAACCTTACATGTCCCTGATAGCCAAAATCAGTGACTCCAACCAGTTCCCCTTCCCCTTGCCTATTTGCCTCTTTGTTCAATAGTATGTAGAACTCCAAGTAGCCAGGTATCGAGTCTCAGCTTTAGTTTTCATAGAACCATTGCAGTCCTGTGGGGGCACTGCTCACGTGGATTCTAAAATATTGAATGCAACAGAGCCCAGGTATCAGTGGACACCCCCACTTCTACTCTTGGTTCCCAGACCTGTGTGCTTTGTCTAATTGGGAGCAAGTTTGCCTTAAAACACATTTCCGGGCAAAATTAATTTATCAAAAATGTTTTTAAGACATTTATACAGCTAAAATGACACTATTGTTTCTAAGGCTTTGAAATTCCTACATTTTGAAGAATTAAAATTTTGAAAATAAATTCAATATTGCCTTTAGAAAGCTACTTGTTCAATTAATAACACAGGAAATAATAGATGCTGGCAAGGATGTGGAGAAAAGGGAACCTTCTTACACTGTTGGTGGGAATGCAAACTGGTGCAGCCGCTCTGCAAAATAGCCTGGAAGTTCCTCAAAAAGTTAAAAATTGAACTACCCTAAGATCCAGCAATTGCACTACTGTGTATTTACCCAAGGATACAAAATACTGATTTGAAGAGGCATATGCATCCCTGTGTTCATAGCAACATTATCAACAATAGCCCAGCTACAGAAAGAGCCCGAATGTCCATCAACTGATTATTGGATAAAGAAAAGGTGGTATATACATACAAGGGAATATTACTCAGCCATTAAAAAGAATGAAATGTTGCCATTGGCAATGATGCGGATGGAGCTAGAGTGTATTATGCTAAGCGAAATAAGTCAATCCGAGAAAGGAAAACACCATATGATTTCACTCATATGTGGAATTTAAGAAACAACACAGACAAACATAGGGGAAGGGAGAAAAAAATAAAGAATGGGAAGCAAACCCAAAGAGAGTCTCAACTACAGAGAACAAACTGAGGGTTGATAGAGGGAGTTGGATGGGGGATGGGCTAAATGGGTGACAGGTATTAAGGAGGGCACTTGTGATGAGCACTGGGTGTTATACTTAAGGATGAGTCACTAAATCCTATATCTGAAACCAATTTTACCATATATATCAACTAACTAGAATTTAAGTAAAAACTTGTGGCATACCTAGGATCCAGGAAACGAAACCGAGAGCGTTCCCACACCCCGGAGGTTCTCGGCGGCATGGAGCACCCGCAGCCACAGAACTCTATAAATCATGGAAAAGCAAAATGGACAAATGAATGCTCCTCGCCCAGGAACACATTTACCATCTGACTATCCCCCTCAATGTCCTTCAGCAGCACCCCAAGGACCTGCAGGACATACTGGCTACCCTGACCCCCAGGTTGGCTATCCTGGCCCTCAGGCTGGCTACTCGATTCCACCAGCTGGTTATTCAGGTGCTGGCCCAGTAGGGTTTCCTGTCCAACCCCAGCCTGTGTATAATCAACCAGGTGGACCTGCGGGGGTACCATGGATGCCAGCACCACACCTCCATCAGGCTGTCCACCCGGATTGGAGTGTTTAAGTCAGATAGATCAGATACTGGTTCACCAACAAATTGAGCTTCTGGAAGTCATAACAGGTTTTGAAACTAATAACAAATATGAAATTAAGAACAGCTTTGGACAGAAGATTTACTTTGCAGCAGAGGATACAGACTGCTGTACCCGGAATTGCTGTGGGGTTTCTCGGCCTTTTACCATGAGGATTATTGATAATATGGGCCAAGAAGCTATAACTCTGGAGAGACCACTAAGGTGTGACAGCTGTTGTTGCCCTTGCTGCCTTCAGGAGATTGAAGTCCACGCTCCTCCTCGTGTACCTGTAGGTTATGTTACTCAGACCCGGCATCCATGCCTGCCAAGGTTTACAATTCAAAATGAGAGGAGAGAGGATGCACTAAAAGTTATTGGTCCATGTGTTGGGTGCAGCTGTTGTGCAGATGTTGACTTTGAGATTAAATCTCTGGATGAAGAAACTACCGTTGGCAAGATTTCCAAGCAGTGGACTGGTTTTGGAGAGAGGCATTTACAGATGCTGCTAGCTTTGGTATCCAGCTCCCTTTAGACCTTGATGTGAAAATGAAAGCCGTAATGCTTGGTGCATGTTTCCTCATTGATTTCACGTTTTTTTTGAAAGGAGTGGAAACAAAGAATAAAAAGAAGGAGTGTGGTAGGGGATTAATGAAAGCCTCCTCAGAAAGTGTGAAGTCCGTGTGCTTATTGGGACTATGTCAAGGAAAAACTAATTGGTTTTCTTTTCTTTATTGAAGTGACTTCCGGCATTTGTGAATTCTACTGTGATGCCTGGTATATGCGATGACTTTTCAAATTATAGGGTTTATTTTCCATATCACTTACCTATAAATGTTTTTATGCATCTTGCTTTGTTTTATACATTTTCTTTTTCATTGTGTATTTTAGAGAAAGGACATGTTAAGTTTTACATTTAGTCATGAAATTTCCTGTGGCAAGTTGTTCTGAACTATAATCTGTTTTATTTTCAACTTTTACACCAAATTAAGTCCTTATTAACTTTAAAATATAAATGTGCATTTTATTAAACATAGTTCTGATTTATTTCACATCCTGTGGCCACTCCACATCCATCGTGGCAAAGATGTCATCATCTGCTCAGCAGCCCTGTCACGTTCTTGACTTTCGCCATACTTGTGGCCAACTCAAATCCCTGTGTTTTGTCTGATGTTGTTGTTAATGCGGTATGTGAAAAAAATAACAATTATGTTATTTTGCAAATACTGTATATTCAAATAAGTTAAAAACGAATATAATTTGTTTCTTTTACAATTGTGTTAAAATAATACTTAATATTCATATTACCAGAGAAAAATAAAACATGTATTTGTTTTCTGTTCAGCGATCACAGTGTATTAAACTTCTTTTGTAAGCTAAATAAATAAATAAAAACTTGAAATTGAAAAAAAAAAAAACCTACTTGTTCAGATTCTCCAAGAATAAAAAGATACATAATCTATTTTAGTCAACCCACTATAACTACAGCATGGGCAGAGCAAGGTGGATACTTTGATATATTAATCATTACGATAATAACTAATGGAAAATATTATTCAAATATTAGCAGATATGTATAAGTGCTACTTAAACTGGAAATTTTTAATTTCAGTTTTTGTATCCTTACCCAATACTGAGTCCTTTTTCATGAAACTCTAGTATTACATGCTAAGTTTTATAGCCATAGAGATTCCCACTAAAGCTAATTATAAGGAAACATAAATTACGAGGCATGATAAACTAAATTCTGAACGTGCTATAAACATGTGTGCTTGTGATGAATTGTTACATTAATGTGCCTCAATAAATCTCACTTCCTATATCCAACCTTAGGTTGTCCCTTTCCTCACTGACTCTGGAATGTGGTCATGTGACTTGTTTTGACCAATGAGACAACAGCAAACATGATTCAAGCAGAAGCTTGATTTGGGTTTGCACATAGGACTTTCTCCCACTGAAACGCAGCCAGTGTCAGATGAAAAAAACCTGAGTAGGCCTCCCTGAAAATGAAAGACCACATGAAGGGAGAAACCCAGCCATTCCACTCACCCTAGCTGAGTCTGGCACCCTGAGGGTCTCTCGGCTACGCGCAACCGTGTGACTAAGTCCAGGTGACTGCAGCACAATTGACTAATCTACCAACAGAACTATGATAAATAGTCGTTGTTTTAGATTCCTAAGTTTTGGGGTGTTTTCGTATACAGCATATCTGATAGATGATGCTACAAATATCCTCTGTTATTAATATTGAATCCTGTCTGCGCATGAATGAACGGGATGGAGAAAGAATGAATGGGAACAATAAGATTGTCCTGGAAACCTCTAGAAGAGCAAGAAAACTATCCCTTTGAAAAATATAGTGCATGCTTTTCTGAGGATAAAGGGGCACATGTTTGTCTGAGTATGGTAGTAGAGACAATAACCACAGCCTACAACTTTTCCTTCTATCAGAGTCATGATTTAATTAGTAACTATTGGTTGAGCATGTGGTGTGCTCTGGGCTCTTTCCTCGACTTGTCTCACTCAATACCTTTCTCAGTAACTTGGATGAAAATGCGGCAGTAGGCTTATCAAAAGTACACATGGCAAAAGCTTGGAATGGGAAACATTTAATGGTGGAATCATCATTCCAAAATGTCAAGTTGGAATAGTGAGCCAAACCTATCAGTTCAGTAGGAATACAAGTTAAATCCTTAGGTTCAAAGCAGCAGCTTGGTTCAAAATACACGAGCACAGAATTAGAGAATCATATTTAAAACATACCACATTAACAACAACATCAGACAAAACACAGGGATTTGAGTTGGCCACAAGTATGGCGAAAGTCAAGAACGTGACAGGGCTGCTGAGCAGATGATGACATCTTTGCCACGATGGATGTGGAGTGGCCAGAAGGGCAACAACGGTCCCCTGATCTCTGCTTCGGTCAGGCTATAGCCTGTATATGCTGTTTATTTCTAGACCCTTGAGGCAATACATAGAAGAAACATGGACAAAACAGAGGAAGAAAATTTAGGGGAGGAAAGGTCTGAAGACTGTGTCAGATGGCGAACAGTTGAAGCAGGAATCATTGCCCAGAAGGGATAAGGTTTTCAAACATCTGAAGGGCTGTCATGAGGAAGTGATTTGAAATGTATTGTCTCTCGCTCCTGATTCCAAATGCCTACTCAGGGTCTGAAAGGAAAACTGTCACCATGGCTTTACCATATGGTTTTCAAGCACAGCTGCTGGCGGGCAGATCTTTATACAGCACATCCTTTCACAGAGAATGTCAAGGGCTGGGGCATCCTTGAAGTCTGACCCTTCCCCTCTGGAAACATGCCCTGAACTAAACATCAAAAACGTCAGAGAAATTTTTCCCTCTATTTCTATTACATTCTAGAATGGCTGCAGGAGGGAGCCTCCAAAATGGAAGCAGCCCGGAGGTACTGGAATGAGACACTTTTCTCTATCTCCTCAGAGGAACATATTGAGAGAACTAAATCTCTCTACAACCCTAAGGACCTTATTTTTTCTTCATACAAATTTACTGAGCATTGACTCTGGGCCAGGCACTGGGCTAAGACTGCTGAGATAAAGCACGCTGTCTTTGTTCCCAAGTCCAGTGGGGTTATAGGCAAATAGACCATGGCAATTAAATTGGATGAAATGCCGTAATCATGGCTATTCTCCTAGGTAGATCTTACAGCTCCTGCTTGACACTAGTATTAATAAATTGTTTTGATTCTTCTAAATTTTTCTAAACTTAATTCTAAGTCTTCTGGGGATTAAAAGATGCATACCTATTGAGAAAGATGGTTCCCTTTCTAATTAATTGAGCTTACTATTACCATTATTTATTACTGTTACTATTAATTACTATTACTATTACTAGTTATTACCATTTATTACTATGAGAGACCGATGGAAGATCTAGATCCTTCCCAAGACCTGAGAATTAATGCAAAACTCTACTCATAGTAATCATGCTAATAATTCCATAACTCTAATAGTAGTTATCATCTAGCCCACTTTCCTGGATTTATATTATAAACAATTTCTAATTCTTTCATCTACCTATAGAAATCTACAGATCCTATCTAGGATGCTCCATCTGATGTGCTCGGGATTCTTAAGCTATGTAAATATCTCTTTGAGTCTAAAGACTTATAAATTGAAAACATCATAAAATATGCAGATGCCTTCCCATTTAATTTTTTCATAATCAATGTTTTCTGTTCCATGATCAGTCCATAGACGCTATGAAACTACTTGCAAGTAATTCTTAATATAAACACTGAAAATTTAACAATTCATGAGTTGTAATCCATAGCAATTTTTCCAGTACCTTTCCATCTTACAATGTGTAGGCAAATTTTTTCTTAAATAGAGGATCTCAAATACCAAGATTTTAAAATATCAATGAGCTGTTAGACCTAATTCCCTCCAAATTACAACTTAATGCACACACACAAAAATTTCCACTCTCTGCCAGCACATGAATGAAGTAATAAGGAAAACTGGAGTACAACCACCAAAGACGGCACAGGAAGCAGACATTTGGGAAAGCAATTCTACTTTAAAAATGGATTTTTAAAAAAAAGCAAGTCATTTAAAATACTTGTCATGCTGAATACGTGATTATGGCTTCAAATCGCTATTTAGTTATACTGCATATCATGGCTATTGAGACTTCACTTCTGCAGCCTATGGAATGTTAAGTTGAAACACAAGACAGTTGGGGTGCCTGGGTGGCTCGGTCGGTTAAGCGTCCGACTTCGGCTCAGGTCATGATCTCACGGTCTGTGAGTTCGAGCCCCGCGTGGGGCTCTGTGCTGACAGCTCAGAGCCTGGAGCCTGCTTCCGATTCTGTGTCTCCCTCTCTCTCTGACCCTACCCCATTCATGCTCTGTCTCTCTCTGTCTCAAAAATAAATAAACATTAAAAAAATAAAATTAAAAAAAAAAAAAGAAAAAGAAACACAAGACAGTCATTCACTTTTTAAAGAAGATTTGTAGTGAAAGGAAAAAAAGCACTTACCTAAATATGTAAAAAGAAGGAAAAAGGTAGTATAAGGGGTGGGATTTTTTTTCTCTTTAAAATGTCCTCCTAGAGCTACCAAAAAATTTGCATTTGTAAGATGATTGGTACAAATACCTCTGAATTAACAAGAAGAGACATGCCAGGACCACAGGTGAGACCGGGTATATGACACTAACTGGACTTCACTTTCAGTTTCTCTGGCTTCTGCAGGGCAGTCTTCTATAGTTTCTTGGTGAGCCACCTCAGCCTCTTCTCTTTTGTTTGCATTTATTTTTGTCCTAAGGTTTGTCCTGTCCTGCTTCAATGTTCACCAGCAGGCTGGGCTGACAGCCTTGCCATTGCCCCTTTAATTCTTCTTGTCCCGCTCCTCCTGTTGAAGTCACCCTCTTTTGTTCCCCATGGTGGTATTTGCGTCTTACCTTTGCTTTTTAAAGACATTTGCATGGTATACATTCTTTCCCATTCTTTGCGTCATTTAAAGAGCGATACAAATGTAGCAGCACTCTCAACAACAGCCAAACTATGGAAAGAGCCCAAATGACCATCGAATGATGAATGGGTAAAGATGTGGTGTGTATATATACAATGGAATATTACTCAGTGATCAAAAAGAATGAAATTTTGCCATTTGCAATAATGTGGATGGAACTAGAGTGTATTATGCTAAGTGAAATAAGTCAGAGAAAGACCAATTATCATATGGTTTCCCTCATATGTGGAATTTAAGAAACAAAACAGATGAACATAGGGGAAGGGAAGAAGAAATAAAATAAAAAGAGAGGGAGGTAAACCATAAGAGACTCTTAAATACAGAGAACAAGCTGAGGGTTGCTGTAGGGGTGTTGGGTGGGGGGGGATGGGATAAACGGGTGATGGGCATAAAGGAAGGCACTTGTTGGGATGAGCGCTGGGTGTTACAGGTAAGTGATGAATCACTAAATTCTACTCCTGAAACCAATGCTACTTGAATTTAATTTTTTTAAAAAGCTTTAAAACAAGTGATGCCAATGACTTTTGGGTATTTCCCATGGCTTCTGTCTTAGAGTCACAAGTTATGGAGTCTTTCTAATGACATTCCTACCTTGTGTCAGAAAATGCCTTCTAACTGATACATTTAGGATTAACTCATTTCTGTCATCTTTATGCGTACAATAAATAAGCCAATAATGCCAAGTAAATAACAAGGCTCAGCAATAATAAATGCTAGTCCCTTCATCTTTTTTTCAAATACTTAGTTATCTTTTTTCTTTTTGTTCATCATTAGGGAATCATAGCTTTTTAATAGATTAAATGTATTTAAGGGGACTGAAGGATTTATTATCATTTTTAATGTCACAACTTTTCACTTCACTTAGGCACTTTCTTGTCTTTTAGATATGAATTTATTTATTTTGAAAGCTTTCTTTCTGGCACAACTATCCAAGTTGTATACCTAGATCATGCATAGACTGAGATATTTCTCCAAGGACCCTTAGTTTCTTTTAGTGAAAAAACAGAGAGACCAAGAACTACATAATAGCTCGCAGCATGGGATAACATTGCTCCTAGGTTATTTCAGTATCAAAGCTACAAATGTTTTCTTCCTTTTTTTTGTTTTTAAAGCTCAGGCCCATGGTGGAGCCCAATGCCAGGCTTGAACTAACAACCCTGAGATTAAGACCTGAGCTGAGATCAAGAGTTGGGCACTTAACCGACTGAGCCACCCAGGTGCCCCTGCAAAAATTTTCTTTTAAAGTTTACATTAATATTTCTAATTCTGTTCTTAAATTACGATGTACCTCCTTAATTTGAGGAATCCTATAATCATAGCACCTTTTCTCTTCTACAAGTAAGAATAATTTCTTATCTTCTTTACTTGACTAAGAGCCCCAAAAGACTCACCCTAACATCAATATGAGCCATGAAGTATTGAATAGAGTACACCATTCTATATGTAGTTACTTTTGTTTCGAGAGGGGATCCTGGAAAGGATGTGCATTCCAGGTACTTGGTTCTAAGTTCGTTCTGCAGCCTTCATTCTTCGTAGCTGCGTAGATGCTTGTTTGACAAATGGTTTGTTTCTCTTGTTTCAATTGGTTTAGAGTCTGAGGTCCTCGGCATTCTCACAGCTGCCAATTCCGCGTCTTGGCAAGTGGAGGCTTTGGGTCACTACTCCTTTCTTGGTGCTAATGCTAATATTCAGCTTCAGAAGACAGCACAAAACTAGTCCAGTCCACTCTGAGAGGATGGAAAGAGTTTTAATTTGTGGTCCACTAATACTGTGCAATTAAAAATACAAGTTCATTTATCTAAGTGCATGAGTGCATGCTGCGCAAATTGATTCTTCTTACTCCTCTCTAATTTCTAGTAATTTCTATTTCACACATTTAATTAAAACTTAGCTCTCCCAAATTTTGCCCTTTCCTGATACTCTTTAAATGTATCTCCCTCCCCTTCCTGAGCCCCAAGCACTTCCTTGTATATACCATTCACCGTGTCCTCATTTCCTTAGCAGCTTAACAGATCATAGAATGTTTTATTTGCATTTTAGGAACCCAATTGATTCTCTTAGTTCCACTTCATTCTAGGACCAAGTCAGTTCAAAGTGTTTAATTTTCTGTAGAGAGATCAAGGAAAGGCGCTGTGTGCAAATAACATTACATGTAAACTTGGGCTTCGGAGGCTTAGACACAAAGTCTCCTTTGACCTACGATCAAACATTCATATATTTTGAATATATCATCTGATAAAATTTCACTTATCAATCAAAAATACATATGTCTTTAATTTAATTACAGATGATACCAGTATAGAACTCGAGTTTCTCAGAGGCCTCTGAATAAATAAAAGTATCTGTTACTTAAAATGTTATGAATTCAAGCTTCCAAAAACTACTTTAGAATATCAGAAAATATGCAGAATATATCAAAATTGGACAGTTTGGTAGAAATATTACGCACATTTACCTAACAAAATTGCATATTTTCACTTTTTTTTAAATGTTTTTAATTTTGAGAGAGCAAGAGAGAGAGCATAAGCAGGGGAGGGGCAGAGAGAGAGAGGGAGACACAGAATCCAAAGCAGGCTCCAGGCTCTGAGCTGTGGCACAGAGCCTGATTCAGGGCTCGAACTCACGGACCAGGAGATCATGACCTGAGCCAAAGTCGGAAGCTCAACTGACTGAGCCACCCAGGTGCCCCTAAACTTATTTTAATGTTTTCTTATATATTTTTTTAAGAGACTGAGAGAGAGAGCACAAGCAGGGGACAGGCAGAGAGAGAGGGAGACACAGAATCCAAAGCAGGCTCCAGGCTCTGAGCTGTCAGCACAGAGCCCGATGCAGGGCTCGAACTCACGAACCATGAGATCATGACCTGAGCCAAAGTCGGAAGCTCAACCCACTGAGCCACCAAGGCGCCCCTATTTTTGCTTGTTTTTATGCAGAAATCTAATCTATGTCACTTAACCTTACAGCGAAAACCACAAATCACATTAAATTTCCCAGTTTCATTATATGATGCAGGAAGGTTACACTTCAAAATTTAACGGGCTTTTAATCCAGAATGACCCAATTTGGAAAAACGACCAGATTATTTTTTTGTTGTTGCTATTGCTCAACCTTTATCTTTCCAGAACTGGGGCTTTTGCTACTATGACGCATTTTATTTTATTTTATTTTATTTTTTTTAATTTTTTTTTAACGTTTATTTATTTTTGAGACAGAGAGAGACAGAGCATGAACAGGGGAGCGTCAGAGAGAGAGGGAGACACAGAATCTGAAACAGGCTCCAGGCTCTGAGCTGTCAGCACAGAGCCCGATGCGGGGCTTGAACTCACTGACCGCGAGATCATGACCTGAGCCGAAGTCGGCCGCTTAACCGACTGAGCCACCCAGGCGCCCCACTATGACGCATTTTAAATGGCGACTTTTTTCCCATCTCAGAACTTTACTCAGGCCCACGCTTCCCATCCCTTCCTTGGCCTTATTTCATTCTTATTAGCACAAAGTCAAATGTCTCTTTTTGAGCTTAAATCTATGGTATAAAAAAGTATTCACTTAAAGCAGCGTAATTCATATAATATTTAACTTTATCTACATACATTGACACATAATGCCATTCAAGCAAAATATTCAAATACAAATTGTTCATACACACTTCTGACCAATAAAGCTTCATAATTTCAATTAAGTGTATGTTTTTTTAATGTTTATTTATTTTATTTTTCAGAGAGAGAGAGGAGCATGAGCAGGGGAGGGGCAGAGAGAGAGAGAGAGAGAGGGAAACAGAGAATCCCAAGCAGGCTCTGCATTGTCAGCACAGAACCCAATGCGGGGCTTGATCTCACAAACCCATGAGATCGTAACCTGACCTGAAATCAAGCGTGAGGTTCTCACCCTACTGAGTCACCCAGGTGCCCCAAGTGTATGTTTTTTTTAATTGTTTACTTGTTGTTGCCTCCCCTCAAAAGACACTCATTCTTTAGATTCTAAGATCTCTGGATTTTAAATTGTGAATTTTAAAACCTTACATTAGTTGCCTATTTTGTTTTGCTTTGTTGTTGTTGTTGTTGTTGTTTAAGGAAAGGCACAATCCTTTTTGTTAATGTATAGAGTAGTTTATGATGATACATATTTTAGTATGCACTCTGGGGGGGAGTTAGTTGATCTTTATCTCCATCCAATGACTCTGAAAGTAAGGTTCAGGCCATGTTCAAGTGTTCATTCCTGTGAACAGATTCCTTCTGGTGAACATCCCTTGTCTCATTCACTGGGGACACCCAGGACAGCACTTCCTTTGGTGAGAACTCAAACCTGTTAGTTTTAGGCTGTCCTCTTCTAATCTATGGGGATACAGTGATCATGCCTCAGGCATTTATTTTTATTTCTAGACAACCAAGAGAAGGCTTCCTGGGATCCCTTCAGGAGGGATATATGGTGGTTTGCAGGGATGCCGCGGGAAGGTAGATGCAGGGCTAAGAGCAACAGCAGAGGTTTCAGAGATTCGCTGAGGCACTCATATCTCGGCAGCCGAGTATCACTACTTTTTAATAATAGTGGACATTTTTCCCAATAAAGTGCTTAACGCTATTATCTTTTGCGATTGATGGCACTCTACAGAAACGTGAGAAGATCCCCTTGAATTTTTCCTTCATGTTTTTAATGCTTTTGCAACCTCTCTTGGGTACCTGTGAGAAAGACACTTAGGAATTTGTCCTTCCCAGATACCATGATTCCATCTGGCCATAGTGAACCTAGGACCACCATGATGCACAAAGCTGGGTGGGGACCCTTTATTTTGATTCATTAATGACCCTTGGAGTTAGGCAGCAAGCCAGCTCTGAGAGGATCCAACTACAATATGGGACCACTGCTGGTTAATTCAAATCCAAATGGGTATAGAATGGGTCCACAAAATCATTTAAAGATGAATGCAAAAGGTAAGGTGCTTCCTCCCCAGTCCTTGAAATTGAACCAAGGAGCACAAATGGTAAATTAATCTAGTCCAGGAACAACCAGTCACGTAAGAGATTATTCAGAGCCAGAAATGCTCTTAAAGACTAGATAGGCAGGCAAACTCAATTAATGGTCTGTCTCTAAAACAACAAAGCTTAAGCATCCCATACCACAAAAAGGAAGTAAGGAAGAGATATAATAAAAAGGATTCAAAAAGTAAGGTGTTAGAGTCTAAGCATTCGCCCACCTGATCTTATCCCACCGACCACCTCTGCCATTCTCAGGGTCTGTGTTGTTCCAGATCCTATCATATCCACATCAAACTATTGGGAGGAAAATAACATGCTTAGAATTTCAAAATAGATCCATGGGATCTCCCGGGTGCTTCAGTCAGTTAAGCGTCCAACTCTTGATTTCAGCTCAGATCATGATCTCACAGGCTCTACCCCAGCATCGGGCTCTATGCTGACAGCATGGAGCCTGCTTGGGATTCTCTTCCTCCCTCTCTCTCTATTTCTCTCTCTCTCTCTCTCTCTCTCTCTCAAAATAAATAAACTTAAAAAAAAAATAGGTCCAGACTCTGTGCTAAGAACTGCATTGCAAGAGGGAAGGAAAAGAGAACCCACCAGCTTGTCGCTAGAAAACCACCACACCCCTATTTTTTTAACACATCAAAATGACAGTCTTCCTTAAACACAAGTTCAACCTTAGACCCTTTCTGAGAATTGCTCTGTGATCAGCAGGGGAAGAGGAGCCTCATGACACTCATGAAGAAGAATCAAAAGAACCTTTGATACTAAACAGAGAAGAGAAAGATGAACCTTGTAGTCATTAGTCACCAAACCTCAAAAAAGGGTTTTGAAGGAAATGCCTTTGTCAAATCTTTGAAAGGAGGCACAATTGCTTTTGTGGTAAAACACAATGGATCTATCATTTTGGGAAACTATTCCTTTATTTAACTAGTGACAAGTAGTGCTAGCTTATTAGGAAGGGCTGATTTATTTTTCTTCACAATGTCGTCTACCTCAGGACAGGTCAGGGTGGCTTTGGACAAAACCTCTGAGTCCAAGGAAGATGACAAGGTAATCTCTGAGGTCCCTTCCCTTGTCAAGATTCTGCAGATGCTGCAAAAGCCATCAAATCCCAGAAAAAGGAAGCATGAGAAGAGGGGGAGGGTTGGGGGATAGGATACACCTGTCGGTCCATAACCGTGGGTGGGCTTGGCAACCTCAAAGTTGGGACCATCAGCAATTGGCATTTTCAACCTTCATCACTGCCTTCTTGTTGCCATTAATTTTGGTATCTTGTGATCATAGCTCTTTCAAATGGGGTGTGTATTCCACATTTCCTCTAGGGAATATGAACCAGAGGATGTGGGATGTGAAAGTAACAGTTCCCCTGGAGTTCAGGAGCTTCTGCCCCCAGAATTGTTATGAATATTCAAATGTGAGCAGGATTTTCCTGATGGTCTGCAACAACAAGCAGACCCCCCACCCAAGGAACATCCTAGAACTCTGCTGGGCAAACTGCTGATGACACACGTTTTAGACAGGACTAAGGGGAGACATGTCTCCATGCTTCAACCATGCGGCCTTTGAGCCCACTTGCTGGCACTCAGACGATGGAACAGTGAAGCCTGTTCCAGGAGAATGTCATTGCTGCAGACCTGGGCAGCTCTACCCTCAGTGGACACATTATAGATGAACAAGGCAACACACAGTCCCACACTCCCAGATCTCTACGACATTCGGCAATGAAGTAGGGAGAGGCTTTTCCAAGATGAAATATCCAATGTTATACAATGTGACAGACTTTATTCTGTCTTCCTTGGACAAAATATTGACACAAGCCAAGTCTCCCTTGTAGAATCCATGCAGCAAAATCATAATTCAGATTAAACAGAGAATCCATGTAAGAAGCTGACTCCAAAATGTATCCGCATTATTTATAAGAAGAAATCCATGATCAAATTGTTATCGTGAAAAAAATTTTAAGTGTAATCAAATAAGGCCACTTAAAAAGAGGAGCTCTTTCCAAGCACAAGTGTAGCACCCAGTATTTATGCAAGTTTCGAATGATTTATTTTATTCATGAAAGCTAGTTCACATTGCCCTGTCTAGAGAAAATCTTTGTTTGCCTAATTCTTGCTTATAATTAATAAAACCAAATTCTTTTCATAGGAAGTGAATCATAATTGCACTTCTGAAGACCACCTGTGCACAGCTAGTGCAAATTAAAGAGGCATCACCGTAAGAATCGAGCCATTGTGACCTGCTGCCTACTTTTGAATTTAGACTAACTGAAAATAATTTCTGCTTGGCCACAGTCCTACATTTTCCCCTTTTCCAGAAACAGAGAGATGATGTCTGATGAGTAGGAACAGAATTTACAAAGATTTGCTCCTCACCACAAGCCAATCTAACCCAGGTACACCATGACCAAGAGATAATACAATACATTCCCAGATATAAACGTTTCTAGACAGCAACAATTCCAAAATACTATTAGTGTATAAAATATTAATTTCCATTTCACAGGCTTCACTTAAGCATATCATTATTGGAATTAGTTAACATAGATTATGTATTCATTATATAGACCACATTTGTTGTGTTGTCTTATAACAGTCATATAAAATAGGTAGTCCTTATCTTACAGAGAAGGAAACTGAGGAAGTTAAAATATAGTCTAAGTAAAAGACAGATCTAGAATTAATATGCAACCTGCCTGATTTTCAGGCATATAATCTTAATTATTACATGATTTCTGCTTCCCTTAAATCCATAGTAAAAAAGTATAGAATTAATAAACTCTTATATTTGAAAGATGTATTAAGTGAGTCATTTAATCTAAGTCTCTCCCACCCCAGGTAGGAATTTCTTCTTCAGTGTCTTTAAAAGAAAGAACAACCAAGACTTTATGAGATATTTCTGGTACTGGAGCTTCTGATTTTGGGTAATAGTTCATTTCATTGTTGGATCACTGTAATGATTAAACAGATCTCCCTGATTCCAAGGTGGCATTGTAAAAATTTTTCTGATCTCTTTTTCCTCTAAAATTCTATAGCAAACAAGAACAAGAAAAAGAAAAAGAAACTGTAACATCAATGAAACCAGAATTGAATCTGTAAATCTCAAACCATAATGAAGACTAGAACAAAACACATAATAGTAAATGATCCAACAGAAAAAGGGTGCTTCACAGAAATGGTTTAGCAGGATGAGGGAAAGACAGTGGGAAAGTTAGAAGCAATATCATTTTCTTGGTAGATTTTGTTTTGTTTTGTTCAATATTTTCTAAATATTTTATTTATTTTTGAGAGAGAGAGAGAGAGAGAGAGAGAGAGAGAGTGCAAGCATGGGAGGGGCAGAGAGAGGGAGACACAGAATCTAAAGCAGACTCCGGGCTCTAAGCTGTCAGCACAGAGCCTTACCCAGGACTCAAACTCATGAGATCATGACCTGAGCCTATTCCACTGACTGAGCCACCCAGGCACCCCTTTTCTTGGTATATTTTGAAAAAACTAAAGAATTTGAGGTTAATATTCAGCAAGTAGAGGTTCTATCAAAAATATTAGTAGAGCTGATTTTATGGGTTGGGTTTTGGTTGTTGGCTTTTAATTAGGAGAATGGTCAGACCCAAGGGTCCCCAATCGCACCTAAAAAAGTAAAGTAACCTCTCTCCATCCTTTCAGGATACCTGAGGATTGTTCTCTGGGGAAGCTTCACCAGAAAGACTGCACTCAGAGTTATGGGGCCCAGAGGAGGAAGAGGGTGAGCAACAATAATAAAGTGGGAAGGAAGTTAAAGCTGTAAGTCTCTAGATTTAAAAACCATTAAACATCCAACACAATAAATGGGGGAAAAAATGCACATCAAATTTTATCATTGTGAAACTTCAGAATATAAAGGATAAAGAGAAGATTCTAAAGGTTCCACAAAGGGAAGGAAAAGAAAAAAAAGAAAAAAGATCATACAAGAGATCAAAAATAAAAATGACCTTACCCTTTAAGAAAAAAAAAAAATGAAACCTAAAAGACAAGGGAATAATGCCTTTAAAAATTCAATAGATATGTAAAAAAGTTTTATCAAAAAATTTTTTTTTACGTTCTGTAAAAAATTTTACATCCAGCCAAGCAATCAAGTAAGTATAAGGGTAGAGAAAAGGCATTTGAGACGTACAAAGTCCCCCATAAATGCTTTCTCAGAAAGCCAACAGACAGCATGTTTTACTAAATGAGGAAGTACACCAAGAAAGAGGAAGAATGGGAATCAGGAAACAAGAGAAAGGTAAAGGGAATTCCCAGGATGACATCAGGGGAAATGTTAGGACCACAGCTGTGCAGCAGGCCGAGAAAGTCACCAAACCAGACTATAGCAGAAAGTCAAGGGTCTAGGGATGTTTGTATATGGGGGTGATATCGCCAAGAAAATACTAGAATGTATAAATTATCTGATAGATTATATCTTGTGGAAAATTGCATAGCAAGCATTTTACAGAACTTTTGTGCAGTTTGGGAAAACAGAATAGCCTCAATACTAAGCAAATGAAAAGAAAAAGTAATCATTAACTCCAGGAAAAACAAAAAGTTACAAAAGAATGGAATTATTTATAGTCAGTGCTTTACCCAATTTAGCAGTGAACATTATTTCAATAATGAAAATATAGAATATGAATTAAAAATTGAGTTGTAACTTAATGAAGAAAATGAGGAAAAGGGGGTATAGCTAAAATCTTTACCTATTATTATGGGAAGAAAATAGGTAATGTCAAAAACTGATGAGTTGACAGCAATATCAGCATCTTATTTATAAATGAGAAAGTAAACTACTGGGGAAATACCTGCAACAGTTTAATATTATTACCCCTGGGGAATATGACAAGGTTGGAGGAACAGGGTGAGGAGGAGGACAAGGGATTATTTTTTTCTTGTGGTAAACTTACCATCAGTGACTTCTTATTTTCTTGTAATATTTGCATAAAAATTAAAATGTTATTTTCAAAAAATATATATTCCTTACAATAGCTCAAAGGTTTATTTTATAATAAAACACTCAGCTCTATTGATTTGTTTTCTTTACCTTCCCAGTTCTTTGGGCCTCTACCAGGCCACAGAAGGATTCTAGAGAGCTACAAGTTTGTGTGTTTGTATTCATTTCAATAATAATTGAAAATGTATAAGCCTATTCTGGATCATCTGGATAACTGTCATCTTGGTGCCATCACTATTCTATTATGTGCACATCTAATCAACTTAGCTCCAAGTAGCACTACTTTTTTTTTTTAAGTTTTTATTTTAATTCCATTTCATTAACATAGAGTGTAATATTAGTTTCAGGTGTATGATATTGTCATTTAAAACTTCCATACAACACCCTTGCTCATCACAAGTGCACTCTTTAATCCTCATCACCTATGTGACCCAATCCCCCCATCACCCACATCTCCTTTGGTAACCATCAGTTTGTTCTCCATAGTTAAGAGTCTGTTTCTTGGTTTGCCTCTCCCTTTCTTTTTTTTTTTTTTCCACTGTGCCCATGTGTTTTGTTTCTTAAATTCCACCGATGAGTGAAATCATATACTGACTGACTTATTTAGCTCAGCATAACACTCTCTAGCTCCATCCATGTCATTGCAAATAGCTAGATTTCATTATTTTTTATGGCTGAGTAATATTCCATTCTTTTTTATTTTTTATTTTTTCTCAGATCTAGGGTTAGGGTTTTCTCAGATCTTAGGGTTAGGGTTATGGCCCAGGTGAGGGTATATAAGTAGCACTACTTTAATAATTGCAAGAAAATGAGGGGCGCCTGAGTGGCTCAGTTAGTTGAACATCTGACTCTTGATTTCGGCTCAGGTTACGATCCCAGGGTCATGGGATCAAGCCCTGCATCAGGCTCTGTGCTGAGTGTGGAGCTTGTGTAAGATGTCCCTCTCTCTTTCTCTCTCTGTCTATCTTTCTGCCCCTCTCCCCCTCTGGTGTGCTCTCTCAATATATACGAAAAGAAAGTAAATCTTTAAAAAGAAAGAGAAAATGAGAAACAGCTATTAGTGATATGTTAGAATCAAAGGAAGTCCAACTGAAATTATGGCAGTTAAGGTCAATGAAACTTATGTAATAATTTGAATGGACCAAGTGTTGAGGAAATTGAGTCATTTCTTCAGGCACATTGAGGAAGAGTGTCATGAACTCAATAGGACCAGCAGGCAGTACCATATTTGTGTTGCAAGTGGCAATTTGGGTTCAGCAAAAAACCATCTGCCACATAAAAGTAATATTTTCATTTGAATTGTACTTGTTCATCTCATAGGGTTCTTTAAATGATGTTTTTAAAATTGGTACCATATAATAATTATAAGCAGCAGATGTTTATATCTATTTTTATATTAGTACATACTGGTGCAAGTGATAATACAGTAACTTAGTTCAATCACGGTGAGTTCTTTTTTTTTCCTTTAAATTAATTTCACTTTTAAAAATTCTGTTAAAAAATACGTACATTACTTAAATTTGAGAAGCACTGACTTACTGTTTATACTCACTGAGACTTCTCACTGGGTCAGTTTAATGCAATCCAGTATGGTGTGCCGCCCAGTTCTAGGTCCTCACCAAGAACACGTTAATTTAGAAAGAGGTACTTTTTTTCTCCCACCCATTTTAATTTACCAACCTTATCATCAAATGATGCAGTAAACAGCTTATTGTCTTCATTATTGTAATTTCTTTATCCTGACCCCTATTTGTTTGGAACACTGATCTAATATATAACTTACGCCTCCTCCCCCGAACTCAGAGAAGGGGATGAGAAAATGTTTGGGGGCAGGATATTTTAGTTTTCCTTTACTAAGGTAACAATTTACCATGAACCTGATAGCATTGAAACAATACAGATTTATTATTTTATAGTTCTGGAGGTCAGGACTCCACAATGAATTTTACTAAGCTAAAATCAGGTGTCTGCAGAATTGCATTCCTTCTGGAAGATCTAGAGAACAATCCATTTCTTTGCCTTCCCCAGCTTCGAGAAGCTTCCCAAATCCCTTGGTTTGTGGCCCCACAGCACTATGACCTCTTTTGGTGTCTTTTTCTGACACTGACCCTCCTGCTTCTTTCTTTTGTTATAAGGACCCTTGTGATTACATTGGGCCCACCTAGATAATTCTGGATAATTCCCCCATCTCAAGATCCTTAATTTAATCACACCTGCAGGGGCGCCTGGGTGGCTCAGTCGGTTAAGCGGCCGAATTTGGCTCAGGTCATGATCTCACGGTCCATGAGTTCAAGCCCTGCATCGGGCTCTGTGCTGACAGCTCAGAGCCTGGAGCCTGTTTCAGATTCTGTGTCTCCCTCTCTCTGACCCTCCCCCATTCATGCTCTGTCTCTCTCTGTCTCAAAAATAAATAAACGTTAAAAAAAAAAATTAATCACACCTGCAAAGTCTCTTTCACCTTGCAAAGTAACAAATTCACAGAGTTTCTGGGATTAGGATGTGGACATCTTTCTGGTGGCACTATTCTGCATACCACGACAGGTGTCATTATGCCCACCCAGTCCCAGAACAGAAACTCTAATGGAGGAACACGTTCTCCAGAAACAGAAAATAAAGGGCATGGTTGTAAGTTAAGAGAAAGAGGCAGAAGGTTCTTTCTCTGAGGAGGGTTATGGAGCAAGTTGAAGACCTAAGAAGGGTGGAAAAACTTGGGAAAGCAGCAGTGGAAAAGTCTCCAACTCAAAAAGAAAAAGTGACTGCCTCCCCATAGGGCTTATCTAAAATAGATGTGAAGGCAGTGACGTCAGTAAGACGTGGGATGTGAGGCCACGCCAATTACTGTGTACGTGAAGACGCCACTAAACCCAGCTCCAGGACACCACTTCGATTTTTATTTCAAATTTTACAAACCAACCAATGACATCAGGATTTAAGGAGTTCTACCACCTCCTTTTTGTTATGCCATTGCCCCCCCCCCATGATTCCCATAAGAAATCTGACACTAATTAGACCAGCATAAGAAGGAAAAAAAAAAATAAGATGATTCATAGACCACACTGGAGATAAATCCAGAAATAAGAAAAACTGATCTCTGCCCGAAAGAACACGGGTGAAAAATCGCTCTAACAGAGGAGCATCTAGTGAAAGTTAAGTTTTTTTAAGGACAAAACACAGAGAGTTTGATAAGATATACCAGCTGCTTCTCTTTTCTCAAGACGTTTGCCCAGGAGACAGCTACTGAAACTTGGGTGTATTTCTCTCTTGCTGTGTCACACGCTGTTCCTTTCCCTCCCCACCCCCTCGCTGCTCTCCTGCTGTGCCTGTGGTGTGTGTGTGTGTGTGTGTGTGTGTGTGTGTGTGTGGTTTCTCTCTCCCTTGTAAGAACACAGCCGCCTGCCTGCCTGTCTCCTGCTGTCGGGGCTCCTCTCACTAGCTTTTTGCTGCCTTTTGCCTCTTCTCTTTCTGCTTAGCTCCTTGCCTTCTGGTAAGTGCGACAAACGCTCCCCCCAAGTCCTGTGAGAAGCTGGAGGGTGCGGTTTGTGGTGTTCAAAACTTGCAACTTTGAGACTGCCAGTGAACTGTGGAAGAACTTTGCATTGTTTTATTTATAATTGAAATGTGTTGCTCAGAAAGGGATGCGTGTGATAATTGGCTGGACTACCAATACAAGTGAAAAATTCTTAGAGGAGGAAAAAAAAAAAAGAAAACGAGGCAATAAAGTTTATTAAGAAGATAAAATTTAGAAATAATTTCTTGCTGTCAAGTTATTCATAGTGAAAGGGACAATTTAAAAGTAGCAGAGTTTCTTGAATTTGTTTTTTTTCCCCCCTTCTTGTTGATTTATCCTGAGGCTACTTTTAGGAATTGAGTTGTCTCGTGGTTTACAATGACTCAGTCAATTCTGTTTTAAAGTAGATGTGGGATATGAGTTTAAGGGATATCCATGGAATTAATATTAAAAACATCAATGACTGTGGCCTCTGAGGAATGAAGAATAAATCAAATACAACCAAACTTTTGCATTTAGACTAACCGTATTAAAACTCCTGTGAACAGTTTTAAATTCATTGCTTTGAAGTTGGGTTTACTTTAGATTTTATTTCATCCCAAGAAGCCTCCCTAACACGTTAAAACTCACATATGTATTTAAGCCAGTAAATGTTTACTGCTTTTAGTTTTGATTTAAAAAGGATTCTCTTCCCTTGATTTTCAAAGAAGTGCCAGATGCCACGGCTACTTTTAGAAGAGCTTAAAATAACTTCTGGCTGGACAGCGGGTGCTGTGTGTCTTTCTTGGAGTTTAGGGGAGGCAAGAGTTATATATAGATGAGTGTGCCCAACAAGTAGGGGTCAGGACACAAAAAATGCCGGTGATGGAAACAATAAGGCTGTTTACTGCATCATTTGATAATCAAGTTGGTGAATTAAAGTGCATACCAGAAAAAAGTATTTCTTTCGAAATTAAGGAGTACTTGATGAGGGCCATAAGTAGGTGACAATGACTGCAGGTTGAATTTTTCGTGCTTGTTGGTGCTCAAGCACTTGACCTGCCCTTCCCTGAGAACAAGAGGAGGAAGCTGTGCAAGGCATGGAACAGTATGCTTTTGTTTTTGCTCTCATCCCACCACCACAGCAGAACCTATGCCCTAGGAGGAGCCTGTCATATTTTTATGCTAAGAATTAGCAGCATCACCATTAAATACCATTGACAAATAAAATGCACCGTAACTTAAAGGCCTAAGTCAATTCCACTGTAACCTAGAAACGGTGATATCCAGAAACCCTGGAACTCTTGACTCAACTTGTACTTCAGCGCCTATTTCCAAACAGCCCCTATTATATGTCGATTATTTCCCAATAATATTGGGAACATTGCTATTTCCTAAAAATTATGAAGTTATCCTAGAGCTTCTTGACTGAGAGAAAAGATTTGCAATCTGGTTTTTTTTTTTCCTAAAAGAAAGCCTGTTTTTACATTGGAACAAAAAAGTGTTAATGGAAATTCAAGAAATTGTTATCATGACCATCACCATGGTTCCATATTGGTCTGTTGGTTAATTTATACCCGCCTTCATTCTCCATCTTATTCCAGAAATGAAGCTAGTTTGAACCTCAGAAAAAGTGTTTTCCTGATGGATAATTACGTGTTGCTCATCTGGGAAAAGGAAAATACCAGAAAAGCCAGAAAGTATTTCCTGTATGCAGTATAATAATTCATTTACATCAATGTACTCATATTTATCAACTCTTCACTTATGGGTTAAAACAGAGTTTAGGACTACAATTGTTATGAATGATTTTAGTAAGTTCAGTGGCTCTTGTATTAAATGTCTTAACTTTGAAAAAAAAATAACACCACTTTAAACATTTTTAATGTAGACATTCGTGTCGTTCCAATGACTGTAAGGCTGTATAGAATGTCAGAGAGAGGTAGCACAAATTGGCTTAAGCCACATGACAAATATAACCTGAAAAACAGTATCTTGAATTACTCCATTAGTGTCAATAATAGGAATTTCTTCTGGAACTTAAAGACCAAAACCAAAAATATGCTGGTAGTATGACCCACTTTGGAAAAATGGCTCCCCCCTGTTTCTACCTTAACTAACTGCAATATCAATGTCTTGTCAAAGTACATTCATTCTATGTTGGAAACTGTAATCAGTAGGTGCCCTTGTGGGGATACCCTTACATTTTACATGTAACTGTATTAACTACATAAAACCTGACTATGCTTACCACTAGATACTGCTCCCAGTATGGAGATGAATCAGTCTGTACAGCTCTCGGGGGAACCCCAATCAACACCTCCAGGGGACAATTCATTACCCACTCAAAATGGTCTGGAGAAGCAAGATGAGAAGGATTCCTCAACCCTACTCCAAGCACCAGAGGGGAAGGCAGGTATGCAGTCTGAACAGGGAGCTCATGATATCTCTGAGGAGCTGAGCCGACAACTGGAAGACATCATCAATACATATGGGTCTGCTACTGAAAAAGAGGGTCCCACCAAAGCAAAGGAGCCGCCTGAGAACACAGAACCACCCGACAATGAGGACGGGGACTGTGATGAGGCCACTGAAGAGATCGAGAGAGAACCCACAGCTTCTGGAGAGCCAGCCACAGCCAAAGAGCCTGTCAGTAATAAAGAGCAAAAATTGGAAAAGAAAATCCTGAAAGGATTAGGCAAGTAGTTGTGTTCTAATGCATGCATGACTTTTCTTTGAGGTATTCCTAATAAGGGCCACTTCCTCCAACCTTTACTAAAAGCCACATCTCATTTTTGGCTATTACTGTAATAGCTTCCTTCAGGGTCTCCTTAAACTTCCCTTGCTGTAATTGTGTTTAGCCACTTCCCCGCAAAAGAGCTAAAGCAAACTTTTCAACATGTTACTCACCTACCCTCTCTCTCCAATGGTTTCCCACTGCTCTTAGGGCAAAACCAAAATTCTTGACATGGTCTTTCAGGCCCTAATGGTCTAACCCTAACCAGTCTTCCCAGCTTTATCTCCCATCACTCTTGCCCACAACACCCCTTTTCTGAACTCTCTGCCCCTATCAGCACCACAATGAGTACTGCCTAATTGCTAATCATTCTGATCTTCTCTTTCCTTTGTTTGAACACCCCATGCGCTCCATCCCCCACAAAGCCCACATACATCCTATTTCCTCTATCTAGAAATCCTTACCCATTCAGCCCTTTGGGCACTTAACTTAGTATTTAGCTTACAATCCAAATGGCATTTTCTTAGCCCAATCCTACATAAGGTCTTCTTGTTTTCTATTTCGATTGTACCATGTATCTTTCCTTCCTAGCATTTAGCAGCATTTGAGAGTGTACATTTCCTTTTTGCCATTATGTGGTTAATGCATGTCTTCCCGGCTAGCTTTTTTCGATCAAGAACAGGGATTGTGTGTATATTCAGATGCCATTGGATGCCTAGCATCTAAGATAGTGGGTGGCGCATGCTAGGTACTCAGTAAATACTTGTTACAAGGAGGAATGAGTGAGTAAATGAATGAAAGAGAAATTGTTTAAAGCAAAGCTAGTGGAATCTGGATTTAAACAAAATATAAGTATAGAGATGGTTTGTACATGAAATGATCACCAATTAGATCACTTAGTACGTTCTATTACTACGTGAAATATTTTTTATTAACAAAACTCTTTAGAAATCAATCAATTATAGAATGTCAAACATTGCAGAAAACATGTTTACTCTCATTCGCTTATTGATTCAGCAAATATTTATGAATGCCTAGTCCTTATGAGGTACTGCGTTAGGTACACAAAGATAAATAAGTCATTATGGACCTTTGGTTAAGGAGCTGTAGGTATGGAGAGAAAAACAGACATTTAATCTAATTGTTATATAGAAGAAGTGCTAAGAACAGGCACAGGAAAGTTGTTGGGAGGGATTTTATACCAGAAATGGCTGTGAAAAAAGAACGAAAGGGTTCAGCTTTTAGCTACTGGTGGAAGCATGTTACTATACACAGGATAGCCCCCCTGCCTGTCTTCCTTGGTGAATTCCACTGTGACACCACAAACACCACCTCTTATATGGTACCTTCCCTCACATGCCCAGGTAGAGTTGGCATCACCTTTCTTAGTCCTCCACTCAATCTTCTGAAGCAATCATTTGTTTATATACCTGCTTCCCAAGGAAGGTAGAGAATCTATCAGGAGAAGCTGTAATGTCTTATTCATTTCTGGAAGATAACGTGGCAAAGTGAAAACTCATGGGCGCTGGAGTCAGTACGGGGTTCGGACTCCAATAACGAGCTATCGATAACCCCCCAAATATGCCTATGCATGGGATATGACTATGATGCTTTAAACCCACTGCTGGCAATGATATCAAGAAGGGCTAAAAGACACATTCAAATGGCGCACTTGGCTCACCCAGCATGAAGAATAAAATAACCCAAATAATACCTTGAAAATATCTACCCAGTTCCAAAGTGCAAGATTGGAATCCCTCAAGTGTTTTTGGATCTTTGGGAAAGAGAATAAAGTTGCTCTGCGTTCAAACACTGCTTTTCCTTATCTATCCAAGCCATCTCAGGAAAGTCCCTTTTGGATTAGTCCCTGTGTAACTTCCCATAAGACAACACAAAGTCACATCTCAGAGGTGAATGATTTCAAGTGTTCCTACCCAGGAAAGTTCTTTTGCTTTCTCACTCTAAAACAACTTCTATAGAGGAACGTGTCTGTGTTGTATTGAGAGGATATGAAGAAAATAGGAGTAAAGTTAAAGAAGACCAATTGTGGTTTCTTCTCTGTCTTCCAGGAGTTATTTCAAAATCCATATTAACCATTTAATTACCAAATAATCAAAACCATTTTAAAGAAAAAAATCCACAATTCTAATCCTCCCACTATCTACAAGTTCCCAGATTTCAACTGAGCATGTGGTCAGAACCAATGTTTGTGAAGCAGGGTGCCCACTCGTGTCCACTCTAACCGCATGTGTATAAACGCTGACCCTTCCATGCCATTCCCCTGAACACCATCAGTACGTTCTTCTAACCACTAGTGTTTCAACTACGTTATGATGTTAAAAAAAAATTTTTAGGCTAATTGAAATATGTAACCACCGATGTATTTTTTTTAAGTTTATTTTGAGAGAGTGAATAAAAGTGGGGAAGGGGCAGAGGGAGAGAGAGAGAGAGAGAGAGAGAGATCCCAAGCAGGCTCTGCGCTGTCAGCACAGAGCCCATTGAGGGGCTCCATTTCATGAACCGTGAGCTCATGACCTGAGCCCAAATCCAGAGTCTGATGCTCAACCAACTGAGCCACCCAAGTGCCCGTTGTAACCACCATTTTAAACATTATTTCAGCCATCTGCATGTAGCGTTAGTAGGCTTATTAGCTTTTTATCAATTAAATGGCTCTGTACTATCATCTACACCAGTGGTTCTTAAACTTCATTGTGCATTAGAATTGAATACTGAATTTATAAAAAATGCTATTCCTGAGCACAGAAATTCAGAATTTGTAGGAATGGAGTGGAACCAAAGCACCCTGGGTAATTTTGATACAAACAGATTGTGGAAACAATGATTCTGATGCTTTAGAAAGTGCTTCTTCTGCCCTCTTGGAGACAAAAAAAAAAAAAGTGAAGTGTTGACTATGGTCTTCATTAGAATCTATTTGGACTTCTATAGAATTTTAGTAACTCATTTGACCAGTACCTGAAAAGATATCCTTAGACTTTGCTTAGGTGCTTAATCGAAGATGACTCTTTAATTATTGCATGCTTCTCAGATAATATTTGTTTTGTTGGTATTTTGAGATGCTGAAATGTTCCGGCTCTCTAACCCAAATTTTTCCCATAGTATATATTTTGGGACATTTCAGATTTCAGTAAAGTTAAAGTTTCATTACTGCCAGAATTTTCTGACCTTTAATGTATACAACAATGAAAATGTCCAATAGTGATGGGCATAGTTTGCAACATTTCCTAGACTTATTGGACCAAAGAGACCCTTCTTTCCCAAACACTTTGAATATTTGGGAAATGTCTTGACAACCCAAGTATCTAGAACTTGTTTCTCCTTTAGAGACTGCATACCCCCTCACAAGCAACACACTATGCACCAAAGCAGTTGGGGAAACATTTTTAAATCTCCTTAGTTGGTAGAGTCACTTTCGCCTTGGCATTTGAACTGAAAGAAACAAGAACATATAAAACATTAGACAGAACCATGGCATGCCCTGTCAGCATCTAAGTCTTCCCCCTTGCCTCCCCCAGCCCATCCTCCAGACTCACAAGTGTCTTAATAATCACTTGTCTGCCAACAGGACGTGGGTTGCACAAGCATCACATAGTAATAAGCACAAAACAATGACAGAATATAATGTCCATTCTGATATTTAGGTAGATAACTGATTGAGTAGGAAAGCATAGGTTTGAAGTGTAAGCCTAGGAGGAAAACAAAGCTAATCCACAGGTCCAGTCTGAGCTCAGAATACATCTGGTCAACCCACTAATTTTACAGACAGCGAAATTGAAGCTTAGAGAGTTTAAGAGTCTGCAAAAGAGGTTACTCAACTAGTTGATGCGACTGTGAGATTAGTCACAAAGAAAGCAGGGGAGCAGAACTGAAGTCACTAATATTGCAGGACCGAAGATACATAAAAACTAAATGGGGTACTGGTTGAGGAGCATTTATTAGAGCTCAGTGAATGGGTTTCATCTTTAGTTACAGGTAGACTTTCAGTTCTATCATCTAAGGACCTTGACTAGGACAATGGATTCTGAAATGTCTCTAGAAAGTCATTTACTTACTCTTCCTTAGAATGAGCACTTTCCCAGAAGATGTGTTTCATCCATTTTAGCTTGACTTCTAGTTTCACTGTGAAAGAGGAATAAACTTGCCTTGATACAAATGGTAATTTATTTATTATTTTATTTATTTATTTATTTTTTTTTTTGGAAGAGATGGTAGGAGACCAGAGGAATTCAGGGGAAAGAGGAATCAGCAAAGAGTGAAAGGTTCATGAGTAGATTCACAGGAACGCTAGATCTCGGGCCAGATCCTAAAAGGAGAGAGGGGTTTAGAGAAGTGGGTAGAATAGGATAGAAAAATACAATTTGAGCAAAATGATTAGTATTCTCTTTTGATCAGAATTAGATGTATTCATTTTTTCCTGCTCTTTCTGGTATTTTTCTTTCATTATAAGGTTTTGTTTTGTTTTCCCTGGAGTAACCTCCTCATTATTAGACTCTTAAAGGTTTTTCCTTTTAAGAAAGTTTTCTTTATAGTTACAGCCAAGAAATCGCTAACAGTTTAAACATATCACCACCTGATCTAATAAGAGGTCCAGGTCCAGGGGCCCCTGGGTGGCTCAGTCATTTAAGCTTCTGACTCTTGATTTCGGCTCAGGTCATGATCTCATGGTTAGTGGGATCCAGCCCTGCGTTGGGCTCTGCACTGTCAGCTTGAGATTCTCTCTCTCCTGCTCTCTCTGCCCCTCCCCTACTCATGCTTGCTCACTCTGTCTCTCTCTCTTAAAATAAATAAACTTAAAAAGAAAGAAAGAAAGCAGTCCAGTTCCACTCCCCAACTGAATAAGAGGCCGAAGTTCCAAACACATACAACAAGGTGACTAAAAACACAAGAGATATGAAATGTTGGCCAAATAAAAACAATGTAACAAGAAAATACAGGGCAGGTAGTATTTTCAAAACTGGTAGGTCATTAAAACCAAGCACAACAAACAAAACCAGATTATGAGAGGAGATAATGAAGGATAAGAGAATCTTGATAAATTTTTAAAGTGGACAAAAATATTTTGGAAAGACAAATATACCATCCAAACATTGCTATTTTTGTTGTTATCTAAATTAAGCTAAAAATGGTTAAAACTACTCTAGTCATGGAATCAACAAATCCTAAGTGCTAAACTCAGAACCCATTTAGTCAACTTACTAATTTTATAGACAGGGAAATTTAGGCCCAGAGAGGTTAAGACTCTGTAAAAATGGTTACTCAACTTGTCAATGGCAGGGTGAGTTCTAGACCTTATCCTTAGTCCAGTGTGACTACATTATCCTTTTTATCTACATATGCAAATCTAATTTTCTTATAAGATATCTATTGATGCTCAGGAATCATTTGTACCATACTCACTATTTTTAAATTTTGTTAGGAGACAAAATTAACATTGAAATATGAATCTGGGGTCGGGGGGAGCACCTGGGTGGCTCAGTCAGTTAAGTGTCCGACTTTGGTTCAAGTCATGATCTCGCGGTCCAGAAGTTTGAGCCCCGTGTCAGGCTCTGTGCTGACAGCTGGGAGTCTGGAGACTGCCTCAGATTTTATGTCTCGCTCTCTCTTTGCCCCTCCCCCACTTGCCCTCTGTCTGTCTGTCTTTCTCTCTCAAAAATAAATAAACATTAAAAAAAAATACGAATCTGGGTCTAACACTGAAACAGAATATTCATGATCTTTTTCCAGCTTTAAGCTTCTGCCACAACACATGGAAATTAGGGAGGGGGGAGAAAGGCACATGTGTGTACCCAAGATGAAATTTTAGCCCCCAATTTCTAAAAGATAATTTTGGAAGAGAAAGAACAAGGTTTTAGACACTCATCAAATCTGCATGAATTTAGAGGGCGCCTGGGTGGCTCAGTCGGTTAAGCGTCTGATTCTTGGTTTCGGCTCGCGTCACCATCTCATGGTTCATGAGTTCAGGCTCCACATTGAGCCCTGTGCTGGCAGCACAGAGCCTGCTTGGGATTCTCTCTCTCTCTCTCTCTCTCTCTCTCTCTCTCTCTCTCCACCCCTCCCCACTCACACTGTCTCTGTCTCTCTGAATATAAATAAACTTTAAAAAATCTGTGTAAATTTAGTTTAAATGGTTATCGCTATGCTGAAAGTTTAAGAAAAATCCCAGGTCATGTTTATATAGCTGACTTCATTATCTTAAGTGTTTTAATATCTTTGATGTAAGAATCACGTCTTCATATTACAATACTCCCTCGGTCTACAACCGTGCCACAGGTGCAACACACCCGTTCTTGTTGCTGAGGTGGTCCTACCTTCCTGGGGACCGACTACTAAATGCGTACTTTGTGGAGGGGTGGCCGAATGCCCTTCACATGCCTCCCCCAGCTCGAATGGGGACTCAGGTCTGTCCCTTGCTTTCTTTATGACGAATCTCACAATCACAGTGCTTTGGAATGACCCACTGAGGGGAAAGGCAGTCATTCCCTCCCAGTAAACTGTCCCTGGAAAAAGTCAGTTTGTCTCTTGGGTCTGACACTATCACCAAATGACCCCATTTCTGTGGAACTGTAATTACAGCCTTTATGAGAAGCGGAGCAATCTTTTCGTCTATTCCTCCCCGCCACGGTAATCCCCCACAGCATTCTAGTCCAGCAAAACCGATACAAGTTTACAAACTAAGCTCTCTGGTGTCACGAGTTTATTAATTCTGCACATGCTTGTCTCCAATTTCCTGGATTTTGTTGTTGTCGTTAAAGGGAGAAATCATTTGGGAAGGATAGACTGTTGCTTGCAAATGTTAACTTTCTAAATGTTTATTTTTGAGAGAGAGCACACACGGGGGAGAGACAGACAGAGAGAGGGAGAATGAGAGGCTCTGAAGCGGGCTCTGCGCTGAGACAGCAGAGTGCCCAATGCCGGGCTCGAACTCATGAACGGTGAGACCATACCTGAGCCAAAGTCAGGCGCTTAACCCACTGAGCCACCCAGGCACCCCATGAATGTTAACCTTCTACGCAAAATAACAGAATATTAGAACCGAATATTAGAAACCTCAACGTGACCGAAACAAAACAAGACAAAAACCCTCTTCTCGCAGTTAAAGAAAATAAGAAGGAAAGAAGATACTTCATGTGAAGACGAAAATGTTCCCATCTCCCCCAGATGAGACACGTAATGGTTTTACACGTCGGTACCCTTACTGGGGGGTGATCCTAGGCATACAGTAAATGTCCCAGGGGAAAGTAAGACCCATCTGTCCTCGGGTCCAGCACGAAGTTGTCTTTAGGACACTGAACCTTTAATTTACGTGGCACTAGTGTGCACGCCTTGGTTTGGCTTTGTTCCGTTGTTACCAACCCTTACTGAGCACTGGCCACAGAACAGACCCGTGCGGCGTCCTGGGCCAAATCTGATCTTCAGCAATCTCTTTCCTCTAACAGATGACAGAGGCTTCACGGGGCCCCTTCCACAGACTGAAGGCAAGGGTGAAGGGATGTCCTGACGAAGGCACGTCCGTCCCTGCGGCTAGAGAAATAACTCAAAGCACAGGCGCAGTGGGGGCAGGGCGGCAGTGATGACCAGGGTAAACACAGCACGCTAGGCGCTAGGCCGCAGCCCATAATCGGAGAGCTGGCCGGGGGCCCTCTCACACCCACCCTCTCCCCTGTCTTAAGCCACATCTCTAATCTGAACTGACTCACTGGGCAAAGATGGACAAAACCAGCTGTTAGGAATGAGGTCATGTTTTTTAAGAAGTTTCTTATTATTTCTCTGGGTTTCCTGGCATCAAAATTCCACATGGGAAGGGAGTGATTTACAGCAAGCAGACAAACCTTGGACTCAAGCCTTGGCTCTGCCAGTACTAATTATGTAACTTTGGGCTTCTCTGGGGCTTCGATTTTTAATCTATAAAATTGAACCAGTTGGCTGGATGCTCTTTAAAGTCCTTCTAGACCTAAAATTCTTTGATGCCATTAGCGTTACCAGATTTAGCAAATAAAAATACAGGAGGCCAAGGGAAATTTGAATTTCGGTAAACAATGCAAAATTCTTTAGTACAATCACGTCCCGCGCCCTGTATTTCATCTGGCAAGCCTAATTCCATGATTCATACGCCTCTCCGGGATGAAAGCAGATATTCCAGCAAAAGGGAAATGCCCGTTCTTGGGGAAAGGTTGTCAAAGCTGTTAATATTCTTACATAGATTTACATCAGGAACCATGACCTCTACCGTGTGTCTTGACCTTCCTATCGTAACTAGACCGACTTGTCACTGTGTTCCACCTTGACCAGACTGTTTGAAAAGATATAATCAGTGGTACCTGCAGGCCTCAGGGTCCCACTCCTCCCCACCAACACTCAGCCCAATGGCGACTTGAAAACCAGATTTCCAGGCCCACAGAAAGGCAAGTGGGAGGTTGGGCTGAAGAAGACAAAAGGAAGAACAACGAGGAAAGAGGAGAAGCTGAGGTTCACAGGCGGATAATCGTGAAGAGATGAGTCTTCAAATGTAGCATGAACTTCCACGGGGACCAGAAAAGGAGACCTCCAACAAAGATGAAGACCTGGGTAGCGGAAAGGAAGGCCCAGGAAGGCGGATCCCGTTGTCACAGCGACACAAAGAGGCCTGCGGAGAAGGTCCTCTGCCATGTCTTGGCTCGCTTTTCCTTCTAGGTTGATCTTAACTCTTATGCTCTGCTACGTAGGAAGCGTGATCAGAACACTCCCACCCAAACGTCACGGAAAGCATTCCTGCACAAAAACAAGAGAATTGGTTCCCCCAAAAAAGAGAGAAGAGAGGGACTGAAGGAACAAAAACAAAACAAAGATAGAAGTGGCCTACTGAACTGTCAAATTTCCGTGCTTTGGGCTGGAATTCTAAAACTGCACACCTCCAGGCTGGCAGTTTGGTGGTAGTCAGAAATTTCGATTGGTGGTTTTGCTTCTTTTTTTTTTAAATTAATCAATGCAGGGAAATGGGTGATTTATTCACATATAAAGTCAGTGTTTTTTATTCTTTTGAATATTTTCAAAATATTTAAAACCCTTTTTTTTTTAAATGTCTTTATGGCTTTTTGTTTTCTTTCAAGGCAAAGAAGGCAACCTGCTCATGCAAATGCTGACCAAGCTGCAAACACCTGAAGAAAAATTTGACTTTTTATTCAAGAAGTATGCTGAATTGGTAAGATCTCTGATTAGCTCTTTTTGTCAGAAAGATTCAGGCTCCGGTTAGAGCTGAGAAAAGGAGGCCGTTCGCTTTTCCTGTACCTCATTATAGACCATAGCTGGCTATCTCACATACGCCAGAGTGAGGATCCGGAAAAGCAGAATTTTTTTTTTTAAAGGAAAAAGAAACAAAAACCGAGGGCAAACAGCAAAATAAAGAAAGAAGACAGGGACGCCTGGGTGGCTCAGTCAGTTAAGCGGCTGACTTTGGCTCAGGTCATGATCTCACAGTTCGGGGGTTCAAGCCCCATGTTGGGCTCTGTGCTGACAGCTCAGAGCCTGGAGCCTGCTTCAGATTCTGTGTCTCCCTCTCTCTCCCCCTCCCCCCCCCATGCTCTATCTCTCTGTCTCAAAAATAAATAAACATTAAAAAAGAAAGAAACAAAGAGGATAGAGTTGGAGTCTACTCTGCCTTCAATTATATGTATAACTTGGGGGGTGGAAGAAAGAATTATAGATAATTGAAAGCTGTGGATATTTTGAAGTTCTTTTGGCTTTGTAATATAACAGAAATATACTCCACATAAGGGCAAACTTTTGTTCAGTTCTTGTTCCTAGGTGTTTTGAGGGGCCCCCTCAGGAAGGCAGAGGGATGAGTTACCCTCAATTTGTGACACATTCTCATTTGGTCTTGAAAACTTTATTTGTGCACTCACTCATTGATTCATTCAATCAACCATTCATTCATTCATTCATTCAACCATTCATTCATTCTCTTTGATCTACATTCTTCTCCCCGCCCCCACTGTGGCAAAGTGTCTGATGTGGATTACTTTGCGCCCAGTTCTAAGACCTCCTCGTGCAGGCTCCCTCTGGGTAAGAGAGGGCCATTGGAAGGCAGGGAAGCCACCCACAGACATCAGAGAATCCGGGAAGTGCCTGGTCCCCCCACCAGTGCTCCTATAATGGGGCCACTTGGGAAAAAGAGGCGGGTTCAGGGAAACACCACTCCCGCATGGGCACTCCCTTATGGAACCCGCGGCTGGGATGTGACATCCTCTCAAGTGGGGCTAGCCAACGTGCTTCTCCTTCATTCCTGCTTGCTTTCCTTAAAAGAAAAAAAAAGTTTCATTTATTCCTGTTGGACAAGCTGTCACAGGAGAATGAAACTAAGTCCACATACAGCAAAACAGTTCCTCCAGGCGGCAGGTTGAAGGCAGATGGACCTTTACCACTAAAGCAGCTGGATTCAGAGCCTCTCCCTGGCATGGGCCCTTCTGAGACCCTGGACGTAATTCTCTTTTCTTGATTTTGGGTTTTTATGTGTCTGTGTTGTTTTCATGATTTTGTTGGTGTTGGTTTTTTTTTTTTTTTTTTTTTTTGCGTGTGTGTTTTGTTTTAAAAAAAGGGGCCTCCAAACTCCTTGTCTTATCCCTATTGATGGAGTGGAGTTTAACAAGTGACTTGTCTTTCTTTTTCACTTGGACTTTCATCCTGTGATTCCTGTCCTTCCTTTTCTTCCTTTCACCTTGACGCATTCTCTGTGCTGAACTATCCTGCAGTAGACCCAGAGGAATTCTGAGGCCCTGAGGGACTGCCTGGTTGTTTATCTCTGCCAATACTTTTTAACTGGCTTATAATCACATAAACCCCACATCATGATGATATAAGAAATACTGAATACACGCAGAAATATCTCTAATCCCATAACCCTTAAACACAAACTTGGATTTATCCCTCTTCCTTCCCAGTTTTGCTACATAGGCAGAGATACTTTTTATAATAATTACTATAAGGTACCTATACTTTGGAATCTGGCTGGGTTTTTTTCTTGGGCTTTTTGGGGGGGTTTTTTGTTTTTTATTTTTTTTTGTTGTTGTTCGTTTTTTGTTTTGTTTTTTTTTTTTAATCTCATAGGACATTTTCCCATGTCGGTTAGAGTCTTTACAATTATATTTTGTAACAAGCTATGTTATTTTCCATTAAGTAGCCATTATCTACCGGTTCCCTAATTTGGGGACATTAGATTCCTTCCACTGTTTGCTTTACCAAACATCACGGCAGTGAATACCGTCATGCTTTACATGTGTTCCTTCTTCATTTTATGATCTTTGGGAAAAGTTCCAGAATTGGGATTATTGCATCAAATAGCATGAATGCCTTTTGTTTGTTGTTGGGCTTTTTTAACGGTCATATTACTTTCCAAAAGAATGGTAGAAATTTATGAAGCAGGCATCAGTGCATCAACTTGTTTTTATTGCAACTTATTTAACATTAGCTATTAACCTTCTATGAACAATTTCGATGCCATAAAGTAAGTTAGGTTTCAAAAATATTTTTCCCAAAAGTAAGGCCCCCATTCTGACCTGTCCATCCTTGCTCTTTTCAGTATTTTCCACATCGTTTTTCTCCCTTTGCCCCTTCAATTTACCTCCTCCTACCAAGGCCGTTCATGTTTAGTTTCTAGTGCTATGCTCCATACTTGGCTGGATTGAGCAGCATTCTAGCCTCGCACAGGAAGCCATGTTCAGTGCCCGCAGCCCACAGCAGCAAATCACTTTGCCCGTCAGTCCAAGATTTTTTCTTCCGGAGCCAGGGCTGTTCACCATGGGATCTCCCTCCACCTACTCACTCTCCTAGTCAAAAGTCACCTCACGGAGGTTCTCTTTCCAGACAGCCTACTCAATTCAAGCCTTACTCACTCTACCTTGGCATTTATGTCCTGTCCTGTAATAGGACACGACATAAACTTTAAAACCCAGAAGATCATTCTAGAAAAAAATGAATAGGAGAAAATTGGCCCCAAACCCATTACATTTCCTTTTCAGAAAGGAAAAATTTTGAATAATTTCAATCTTTTACCTGGAGACTAAAACCCATTTCATTGCTCACTGATTTGGGTATTAATATAGAAGATGTTTTGAGAACAAACTGAGGGTTGATGGGGGGTGGTAGGGAGGGGATGGAAGGTGATGGGTATTGAAGAGGGCATCTTTTGGGATGAGCACTGGGTGTTGTATGGAAACCAATTTGACAATAAATTTCATATATTAAAAATATATATATATATAGGAGATGTCTGACGTGTAGATGTTAACATAGAATAAATTATCAAATTCAAAGCTGTGAATCAAACAGCCTCTCTAGCTAACTTACCCTTACAGATTCTGAATCCTGTAATATAATCTACTACTCTTTTCATTAATAAATAAAGATACCTCATGACTAAATGAGGAAGTGACCTAGGAGAAGTATTTTTTCTAAGTTTCCTCAGTTTTAATGTAGTTACAACAAATCACTAACACTATCGTGATTTGGTAATTGGCATTAATTTTATTTTTTAACTTAGTAATAAACAAGAAGATAAGAAAAATAGCAGATGAAAATCCATTCGGCCTGTTACAATTGTACAGAACAGCTGTGTCTAAGTGCATTATTAAATCACTAAGCCAGCAAGTATTTGACTGAAGTTGACTCAGCTGCAATGCGTTTGCTTCTGTTCATTAAGAAACCATATATGTGTTCACAAGTCTGAAGTACTTGAACAAAATTAGCCACACTCTTTTACAAAGTGTCAGAAAGTTAAGCATTTTTATTTAGAGCAAAGCAAGATAGACCCAGCTAAATGTCAAATGTGTATGACCTTGGAGTGCACGACATGGTTGATAAGCAAGCAAGTCCTCTCTTCCAACTTATGAAACACAGGTAGGGTATCTTCCTCCTGATGCTCAGATAAATCCATATTGGGCAGTGTTCCCCAGTCAAGGGAAGTTTTGTTCACCATGGGCCAAGAGTAAATCTTTCTGGAGATATTCTGGGTGACACAATTGGGGGGTGCTACTTGCTTCCAATAGGTTGGGGACAAGGATACTGCTAAACAGCCTACAATGTCCAAGATGCCCCCCCCCACCACAAAAAAATTATGCTGCCCAGTATGTCTAAGTGCTAAGGTTGAGAAACCCTGACATATGATTTAATCTTCAAAAGATAAAGACTAAATCATAATGGCAATAACAATAATAACAATATAAATTTCAGCAAGAGATAATAGGTCATTTAAAAGGGAAATATGGGGCGCCTGGGTGGCTCAGTCAGTTAAGCATCCGACTTCAGCTCAGGTCACGATCTCATGGTCTGTGAGTTCGAGCCCCGCGTCGGGCTCTGGGCTGATGGCTCAGAGCCTGGAGCCTGTTTCCGTTTCCTGTGTCTCCCTCTCTCTCTGCCCCTCCCCCGTTCATGCTCTGTCTCTCTCTGTCTCAAAAATAAATAAACGTTAAAAAAAAAATTTTTTTTTAATAAAATGCAAATATAAGCACAAATATAACTGTGGACAAAATGAAAAGACCTCATCTATCCTCCTAACAGGAGGCTTGCATGAGAAACATATAATAAAATATCAATGATTTTCCAATTGAATCTCAAGAAGAATATCAATTTCAATCGATGTTTACAGTAATACAGGTCTAGTTTTTCCCGATGCTAATTCTCACTAATAAATAAAAATTGCCCATAAATGTGAAGACAGAATATCTTGTGTGGATATCCCCAGCTTGATCTGGCAATGGTCATTTTAGCGTGGCAGGAGGGAGGGAGGAAGGGAGTAAAATAAGATGTGAACTGAAAAAAGTGCAACAGTCCTGTTCAGCTAGTTCAGAAAGAACAAATGCTTTTTCAAGACAGGGAAACTGAGGTACAAATGAGGGCTCATGTCATGTATGTAATCACTTGCATCAGGCTCTTCAAGGCTCTAGGAACACCTGGGGTCACTCCCCGGGGCTTTTCCTCCTCTTGAGCCCACAAGGTCCTAACCAGGACAAGCACCTACTTGGATTAAGCACCATTCAGACAGGCAGGGAACTGACCCCAGCAAAGGAAGAAGGGCTCTGGACCAAGGGCTGCCCTTTGCATACAGTCTCACTGATTGTCAGTCTGAGATCGAAATGCCTGGAGCATGCTAGGCTCTGGTGGCTCCGTTGGTAGATCCCCAAACTCCTCCCACCAGAACCAGAATTCCATTAAAATGTTGCCAAATTTGGCAAAAAAGAATACAGAACACCCAGTTAAGTTTGCATTTCAGGTAAACAATATGGTTTTCCAGTAAAAATGCCCCATGTAATACTTTAGATACACTTTTACTAAAATGTAATTTATTTGTTTGAAGTTCAAATTTAACTGGGTATCCTACATTTTATCTTGCAACCCTATCCCAGAACTTTAGCATCCCAAGATGGAAAGTCCAGTGGAACATGGGTATCATTCTCCATGCCATCCCTGATACTTCGTGGTAGCTGTTGGAGGAGGGTGAGAAGAGACCCCAGCTGTGGTTGGCAAAAGCCAGTGTCCTGATTTACTAGCCATAAGCATGGAGGGTGGGGGTGGTTGGAGGGCAGGGCATGTTACAGATACTTGCCCTTCACGCTGTGCAGTGGCCACTTCTGAAACTGGTGGAAAATCGCCAATCGTAGATAGTCGATAGGTACTTTCTCTTCTCACCCTTTTTCACGACCCCCAGACTTCACCTTCCATTTACCAGGGGGCTGTTTTATCCTTTTTTATTTTTTAAAAAGATAGCTGCTATAAGCTTGTTTTGAGAAAGAATTCTGAGAACAAAATATAAGCTGAGCAGACACACTGTTGACCATTGCCCCAACACAAGGCATTATCAGGGATTCTGGCAGCTTACAGATTCCAAGATATGCCTTTCTATATCGACTCAAATCACTGGATAGAATCAAGAGAAAGAAAACTATTTCTAGAGCACCAAAAAGAAGATCAGAGCAAAAAGAGATCATTATAACCATAATGATAAGGAAAAACCTATCACTGACATGGTCTAAAACCTGTATCTACAAGTATTGCAAAGTCCCATTTGTGAAGTTTATTTGACTACAGGGGGGCAGTGATGACAGCAAAAAATGTTTCCAACAACCACAGAGGGGTCTTTAGGTACTTCCTCTTCCGCGTCTTTTCGATCCACTCAAAAGTGATCCCCGCCATTTTATTTTTCATGTCTGTACCCCTCACGTCTAGCTGGATGAACATCGCACTGAGCAAAAGAAGTTAAAGCTCCTACAAAAGAAACAGGTACAAATGCAAAAAGAAAAGGACCAGTTGCAAGGGGAACACAGCAGAGCCATCCTCGCTCGAAGCAAACTGGAGAGTCTATGCCGGGAGTTGCAGAGACACAACAAAACGCTGAAGGTGTGTACTACCACCTGTCTGAATAACACGCTTGCATGCTGCACAGACACAGCCTTCTGCTACTCACGGAAAGAGTGCAAGTTTCTGACTTTCAATAAATCATTTTACCTCCCCAAGCCTGTTTCCTCAGCCCTAAAACGGGGATCCTACCAACCTCACTGGGTGGCGGGGGGGAAAATTAAGCGAGGTCATATACTGAGAGTGCTACACAGGCCCTGACACAGAACAGGCTCTCAGTAAAACGTGTGGCATCCCCGCTTACCTTTTTCTTACCTTGAGTCTGTATTATTTTATTTTTTTCAAGGCAGACCTTAGTTCTACACTTGAAAATACAAATTTTCAAAAGTCAGAGTTTTGTGTTATAATGAAATCTGCATGACATGAGAAAAATGGACAAAAACTAACTGACCCCATAAAGCAAGACTGAGAGCCAGAATGTCAATAGTCCGCTGAAAACAGAAGCTACTTGAAAAAACACTGACACTCTTCAGACTTAATGATTCAATCTAAAAATAATAGACTGATCACTTCATTCAGGCTGCATGGGTTTCCTTAATTACAGCGCAAGCCTCTAGCCGTGTGCCTAATTTGATTACACACAGACACTAGTTCCATTCAACAAAGCAAGATGCAGCACTCCCCAAGATAATACCGCATGTGTCCACAGTCCCCTTTCCAGCTGAAGATCTTAAAGCTTTTGACAAACAATAATTAATTAGGCATCAATATTCCTGTGAGATAGTTATTGTCACATGTGTTTAAAAGGAGATACTTTAAGAAGCAGAGAGATTAAGATCACTGCCGCGTTTGCACAACAGAGTTGGGAAGGAATATGGCTCTGCACATTCCAGATGGTTTTTTGATATCTGGGAAATGGAAGGCCAGTGTGATGAACTATAACTCTCAAATCACAAGGTGTAGGAGAAGGACTCCTGGCATCTCTTCAATCATTGCACTAGGGACAATGGGAAACGCGGGGTAAATGGCAGCCTCGGGACGGGAGCATCATTCTCAACTCAAGATACATATTCAAGTCAATAGCACCCTGTGTTTACCTAAGTCTGGCTTTCAGTAGTGTTGCATTGTAAGGAGATAAAAATTAAATCAGATACAGTGGAATGAAAGATATATCAACAAAGATATTTAAAGAATGAAATGGGGTGGCTTGGGCTCTTTGGGTAGCATTCAAAGACAGAATGATGGAAGTGGCAAAGACCCTGTCCCTACAGGGTCCACGCCCTCACTAACAGCTTCCAGTTGCGGACAATGAAATATCATTATTATGCCAGGACTTGTGCTAAGTGCCTTACATACGTCATTTTATCTAATTTTCAGAATAACCTTAACAAGGGTTAACACCTCCATTTTATTGGTGAATAAACTGAGACTTGGCAGTCCCAATCAGTTGCCCACGGTGTAATGTTGCACAAGCAACAATTAGCTCTGGAGCATTTGTCTTTACTGAATTTTTGTCTAGTTGTTCTATCAACTGCTGAGGAAATCTCCTAGTATAATTGTGGAATTGTCTACTTATCTTTTTAATTATGTAAATGTTTGCTTCATGTTTTTGAAGTATTAATATGATGTGTATGCACATTTATTATTGTTTTTTATTTAAAATTTTTTTAATGTTTATTTATTTTGGAGAGAGAAAGACAGACAAAGCATGAGTGGGGGAAGGCAGAGAGAGAGGGAGACACAGAATCCGAAGCAGGCTCCAGGCTCTGAGCTGTCAGCACAGAGCCTGATGCTGGGCTCAAACTCGCAAACTGTGAGATCATGACCTGAGCCAAAGTAGAGCACTTAACCGACTGAGCCATTCGGGTGCCCCTCACATTTACGATTGTTATGTCTCCTTGATAAATTGACTGTTTTATCATTATGAGATGTCCTTTGGTAATAATTGTTATCTTGATGTCTATATTATCTGATGTTGACATAGCTCCTCCAGTTTTCTCTTATTGTTTGCATGGTATATCTCTTTCCATGCTTATTTCTAAGCCTGTACCTTTATATTTAAAGTGAGCCCCTTGTAGACAGTATATAGTTGGACCTTACTTATTTTCATTCTTACAATACCTCACTTTTAGAGTGCTAGTCCATTAACATACAATGTAATTGGTCATGTGGTTGGGTATACTTTTACTATTTTATTATTTATTTACTATTTGTCATCTCTGTTTTAGGGTCCTCTGTTCTTTTCCTGCTTTCCTTTGGATTATTTGAATATTTTTAATAAAATCCCGTTCTAACTTATCTCTTGGATTTTCAGTTATACTTCTTTGTATTTTCAGTGGTTGCTCCATGATTACTTATACATTCTTAACTTTCCACAGCCTACCTGGAGTTAACCCTGTTATCATTTCACATAAGGTGTAGAAACACTGCAACCTAAATTGGTCCATTTACTGCCCCCCACCTTCAAACTATAATTGTTATGTGTATTGCATTCACATACATTGAAAAAGCCCATGAGGTACTGTTATCATTTTTATTTTAAATGATCATATGCATTCTTTAAAAAAATTAAAGGCAAAGGGGCGCCCGGGTGGCTCAGCCCATTCAATGTCCAACTCTTGATTTCGGCTCTGGTCATGATCTTATGGTTGTGAGATCAAGCTCCACGTTGGGCTCAGTGCTGAGCATGGTGGCTGCTTGGGATCTTCTCTCTCCCTCTCTCTCTCTGCCCCTTCCCTGCCCCTGCTCTCTCTCAAAAGAAACAAACATTAAAAATAATAATCATAAATAAAATAACATTAAAATTAAAGGTAAAAACTGTTTTTTACTTACTCATATATTTAAATTTTGGACATTTTTTATTCTTTCTGAAGCTTCAACTTTCTGTCTGCTGTCATTCCCTTCAGCTTGAAAACCTTCCTTTACTATTTCTTGCCATAGAAGTGTGCTGGCAATTAATTCTCTTATGTATTTATCTTTAATCTTTAAAAATGTCTTTCTTTTGTTTTTATTTTTGAAGGTTATGGTTATTGGATATAAAATTCTGGATTGGCAAGATTTCCCTGTTTTTCTTCTCTTTCTTTCTCTCAGCCTTTTATAGGTTCTATATTCTGTAATCTAACCTCCCATAGTTTCTGATGAAAATCAACAATAATTTGAATTGCTGTCCCCCAGGATGCAATGATGCCATTTATCTCTGGCTACTCTCAAGGTTTTTCTACTGATCATTGGTTTTTAGAGTTTTGACCACTTTAGATGCTGAGCTGCAGTTTTCTTCATATTTATCCTATTTGGGATTTGCCAAGCTTCTCTGCATCTGTAATTTATGTCCTTCACCAATTTTGGTAAAGTTTCAACCATTTTTCTTCAAGTATTTTTTATGTTTCATTCTCTCTCCTTTCCTCCTAAGATTCTAACCTCATGTGTGTTCAACCTTTTGCTATTGTCCCACACACATTCCTTGGTTTCTCTTCACCAATCCTTTTTCTTCTAGCTTCAGATTAGATCGTTTATATTGGTCTAGCTCCCATTCACTGATTCTTTCCTCTGTCATCTCCACTCTGCTCTAAGTCTGCCCAGTGATTTGTGAATTTCATATTTTGTAACTTTTAACTGCAGACTTTCCTCTTGGTTCTTTCTCATAGATTTTTTTCTGTCTTAGATTTCCTATCTTTTCATTCATTAAGATAATACTTTCCTTTATAATCATTAAGCATACTTATAACTCCTGTTTTTATATTCTCCCTTGCTAATTCCACATCTGGGTCATTATGGAATAGGCCTCCTCCGATTATCTTTTCTTATGAGAATGGGTCACATTTTCTTAGTTCTTCATATATCTAGTCACTGCAGACTATACTCTGGGTGTTGCAGCTGTTGTGTTGTGTAGCATATAGATTCTACTATACCCCTTGAAGAATGTTATTGTTGTTGTTGTTGTTGTTGTTGTTGTTCTTTTTAAGCAGGCAATTAACTTGGTTAGAGTCAAATTGCAAATTCTCTCTCTTGGGCAGCAGCTCAAACTCAGTTCATTTCTTTTTTCTTAATTAGGCTGCTTTGAGTCTGCCCTGCACATGTGTGGTTCAGGGTCAGCCAAAATTTGGGCAGAATTTATTCACAGAATTTAAGGCTCTCTCTCTGACTCTCTCTTTTTTGGGAATCTCCTCTCATCTTTCTTTTTTGTTTTTTTTTTTTTTAGTCTTTTTTAATGTTTGTTTATTTTTGAGACAGAGGGAGACAGAGTGGGAGTGGGGGAGGGGCAGAGAGAGAGAGAGGGAGACACAGAATCTGAAACAGGCTCCAGGCTCTGAGCTGTCAGCACAGAGCCCAATGTGGGGCTCAAACCCACAAACTGTGAGATCATGACCTGAGCCAAAGTCAGACACTTAACCAGCTGAGCCACCCAAGTGTTCCTCCTCTCATCTTTCAGTGGCTGTAGTTGCCCGTAACTCTTCATTTCTCGGACCAGAAACATGGTAGGTAGGTTTTCGATGAGAATTTTACCCATCCTATGCAACTGCCAATTTCAGTCTTCATTCAAGCTAAAAGCTGTTTTAAAAAATTGGGAAACTTGGGGCGCCTGGGTGGCTCAGTCGGTTAAGTGTCCGACTTCGGCTCAGGTCACTATCTCTCGATGTGTGAGTTCGAGCCCCGCGTCGGGCTCTGTGCTGACTGCTCAGAGCCTGGAGCCTGTTTCAGATTCTGTGTCTCCCTCTCTCTCTGACCCTCCCCCGTTCATGCTCTGTCTCTCTCTGTCTCAAAAATAAATAAACGTTAAAAAAATTTAAAAAAAAAAAAAAAAAAAAATTGGGAAACTTACAGTATACTATTTTTTACAGGGGTCAGCTTCCCTCTAGCATCTGCCTGATTCTATCTTCAGTTCTCCAATGTTTCTAAGCAGTTGTTTCTTGCATCTTGTCCAGACCTTATAGTTATTATCTGTAGAAGGGTCAAAGTGGTATGAGCTTCCTTAGCCATACTAGTGAAACAACCTAAGTATATCTACATCTAAAATCCATGTGCTGAGAGCTTGGGAAGATATAGAAAAAGAATGCATGCCAGGCTCTTCCCACCAAAAAAACTTAACTATTACTATTTTTTTTAATGCTTATTTTTGAGAGAGAGAGGGTGAGCAGGGGAGGGGCGGGAGGGGGCGGGGAGGACGGAAGATCTGAAGCAGGCTCTGCCCTGACAGCAGCAAACCCAATGTGGGACTCAAACTCATGAACCATGAGATCATGGCCTGAGCTGAAGTCAGACGCTCAACCAACTGAGCCACCCAAGTGCCCCTAACTATTATTGTTCTTTATTAAAATTGATTCTTCAGTGAATCCAAAAAAAAAACCCACAAAAGCTCATAATTTAGAATAACTTAGAAAAAGACGAGTGAAGTTCTGAGACATGGGTTTATTTCAACAAAGTATTCATATATTTGAAGCAATAAATGTGAACTTCAAACTATACTGAGAAAGAACTGTCCACTAAGAGATGGCTAAGTGTTTCAGGAAACACGATTTTAGTAAGTGAAATATTTAGTAAATGAGAATATCACAGAATTTTAAGTGGAAAGGACTATAGGACTCATCTAGTCCAAGTTACTCATGTCTGTATGTAAATTATTAATTTATTGGTTCATTGAATAAACACTTACTGAATACTTATGAAGGATGTGCCAGAGCATAGCATCAATTCTGAGATGCACAGTGATGCACAGTGATGCTTGCAAAGTCTGTTTTCTTAGTTATTTCAGACTTTGCCTCTCAATCTTACTGGCATTACTAATTTCCACTTTGAATTTCCACTTTGAAAATTTTACCTTTGACACCGTCCAAATTATTACAAATTCTTTATCATAGAATCAAATTTTATAAAATTTTGCTAGACTTATTTTTCTCTCAAAAGAAACTACTATAAAATGCAAAATGCTATTTTTGGGGCCAGGATTAGGTGCTATGATGGTTTGACCTGTGTTTAATACCACCCTAACACCCACACCTTCTTTCGGTAGCCAGTTGCCAGTGACAAGCTCAGACTTGCTGACTATCATGGGATGGTTCTTTCATTTACTCGTTCATTAATGGATGGAATACAAATGCCAATGGCATTCAGATCATAGTCTGTAGTTCTAGAACTAGGAACCCGTTGACCTCTAAGCTAATCTGGAGCAGTAAGGAGACAATCACTATCATAGGTATATTCAGTGACTCTTAGCAGCTGGCCATAATCATTCTTAGTGAAATATATATAGTAAGCGCTAGCCTACAAACTTCAGGGAAATACCTCAGTTAATTTCCTCAGATTAAGAAGGGTAGGTATTTCCTATAATAACCCTAAAAAGTTGTCATTCAATGTTTACACCATGACTTAATTATGATTCAGGTATCAGGAATTCTATAAGAGTTGGAGAATATGTTAATATTGTAGCATAAAAAGGACACTTACTGATAAATTCATATATTTCCAGAGCATAGTTTTTAGCATCCGTTTTTATTTTGATCACATTATTCAACTATCATAAAAAAAGATTTGCACAATTCCTTCTATTTAAATCATTATTTCTTTTTAAAATTCCTATTACATAATTTGATCATGGGAGGCAACTAAATGTAGTATAATTTTACTTGCCAACCATGAACAAGCTCTCATAGTAACAATTAATCAGAAGTGAAAGGCATCCTAAAATGTCTGGATCACTTTTCAGCAGTGTCTCTATCTTTGGTATGATAGAGCAAGATTAAACCCTTTGATTCTAAAAGAATGAGAGGAATCATCACAAAGCAAACAATTCTCAATATAGATATGGGGGAAATTTGGGCACATTGTTGGTAGTTAGCAATGAAGGCAAAGTTTGGATTTAGGAGAAAAGAGAACAGAAATGATATAAAAGTTAATTTCCAATTCTTACATGTTAACAAAGCGGAAGAGGGGAAAATTGGATGTTTCATTTGAGAGTTAAAAAAGATTTGAAACGTAATATTGCTTTCAGATTCAAAATTTACATTGAACATCTCAATTACCCTATGTGACACATGGTCTGATTGTTCTTTCAGAAATAAAACATCCAGCAAATTTTCTAAGATTTCTTTTTACATTCTTGAATTGCTGTAATTGATCTATAGCCATCTTCGTTTCCTTTTCAAGCTTTTTGATAAAGTTTTTCTTACTAAGAGAAAGTTTGTATTGCGATCACTTCTATTTACAAAACTTGGGTAACACAATTATGCAGTTAACATGCTGTAGTTTTTTTTTATAGAGGAATATAAGATCTATTATTCTTCTTTCTGCACCAAACCAAGGAAACACACACAGGATCTGTCTCATCGATCAGTAAAGCCGAGTGGCCTTTTTTCCAGGCCACAGACAAGAAATCAAAACCGTGTTACTGTGTGTTTGTTAGGAATCGCTACAGCTTATGCACTCAGCAGGAGACCCGTCATCTTTTAAAACCAGCCTATTCATCACCAACTATCAAATTCAAGGCCCTCATTGCACCTGCTCTGAGTGACTGACTGTGTATTTACAACTGAAACCTTTGCTCACACATTTATTTTGGGGCTGAGCAAGGTTAGCTCCAGAGAACTGAGGAAAAAATGTCCTGCTTACCCTACACACTAACCTCCTTTTATGGACCTAACCCTGCGTTCTATAAACCCAGGTGCGTGCAAACCAGCATAACAAGACTTTGCTTTTTATCCACAGGAGGAAACCCTTCAGAGGGCCCGTGAGGAAGAAGAGAAAAGGAAGGAGATCACAAGTCATTTCCAGACTACTCTGACGGATATCCAGGCCCAGATTGAACAGCAGAGTGAGCGAAACATGAAGCTGTGTCAGGAGAACACAGAGCTCGCAGAGAAACTGAAAAGCATCATTGATCAGTATGAGCTCAGAGAGGAGGTGAGAAACACATCAAACAACTTAGGGGCACTATATATAGATCCAGATCTGGGCTGTGAAGGTGGAGAACTAGGTAATAAGAAAGTTATGGCCAGCCCTCTCAATTGATTAGTATTTAGGATCAGATGTCTTTTGGTAGCCAAAATTAAAACAGGAGGTATTGCAAAATACCTGGCTGAAAGTCATACGGGATTTCTTCAAAACCGGAATCATTGCAGAGCAAAGCAATAAATAGGAAGTAGTAGGCCATCAGCACAGTTATCCTTGAAAATAGCATTTATCGATTTTAAAAAACATTGTCTACAGAGCCGAGAAATATCTCACACACTCCTTCTTAAGAATCATCATGTCACGTAAATGAAGGGTCTGTATTCTATATGTTCCACAAGCCAGTAATAGTATTAATGATGTAATAATTATAATATTAATGGTATTATTTATTCAGTGCTGAATTGGTGCCAGGAAAGGTGCTGAGTACCGCACTTTACATACACTATGTCATTACATTGTCTCGACAACCTTATGCCCTAGATAATACCCTATTACCCACATTATATAGATGGGAGGCATAGGCTATGAGGTTAATCACCTACCCATTGTCACAAAAGCCAAAAGAGTTTTGCTTTCAATAGTTTACATGAGGGAGACTAAAAGGGCCTTTTATTATTTCAAAGTTATATCTGGATATTTAATACATTTTGAAGACTTCTGAGGCCCTCTCAAGATCTTTATATATATTATTTTCCTCTTCCCACCCAAATATTAAAATGTCGGCCTTAAATGTCACATAACATAATCAGAGTGGCTCTGTTGGCAACATGAGGATTTCATCAAGAAAAAAACTGAGCCAGTAGCACACAGAAGCAGCAGTTAGATCAGTTGAGGAAACCCCTTACAGTAAACCAAAATGCCGTGTTACCGTTTTGTCTTATCACTAAGATCAATCCTACACCACGTGGAGGCTCAGGCATAAGCAAAAGGGAGAAAGCTTTAAAAAAAAAAAAAAAATCCATACTCTTCAGAGGGATCCCAGAGAAGAACAGAATAGACCCAGTAGACCAGTTGTACATTCTTGGGATTGGTTCTAGATGAGCCCCAAGGCTAGAATTCCTTGCATCCTCTCGCCGATTAGACTTCCTAATGACTAAGAAATTCTCTGCACTAAAGTAGAATTGGAAGCTTCTCTTCACTAAGCCAGTTGAGAGGTCAAAAGAGGTAGAGGAGGAAGTAGCAACTTGCATATCAATTCACCTGTGACCCTTAGCCTTGTTTTGCCCAGCATCCAACAGAGTTGAAGTGGGGGGCTCCCCACCCAGTCCCAGACTCTGCGCTACATGCTGGTACCCCAGAGCTGCCTCACAACCCTGGAGACAAGAATGTGGAAGAGAATTCACTACAACAAATTGTATTAATGTGACTGAAGGTGGTTTTATATCTATAGATCTCACCAAGATACTGAGTGATGGTGCCATAGCCCTTCCTTGCAGTATGCATCACCTTGCTATCTAGCATCATAACTCACCTCGGTATCTAGTCGTTGCTAAATTCAGAAAAATAACGTTGGCAGCTTCTGGGGTTAACATTGCTGAACTTTGGCACCTCTGCCTTTTGCAGCCACCTCGGCATAATGCAAAATGCAGGGGACTGCACCAACTTATGACTTTTATATAGAGCCATAAGTGATGCCAATGCATTTATCCCCCCACCCCCCGCCCCGTGTTTTAAATCCTGAAACCCGGAGAACATGTGTGTCGATACTATTTTTTTTATTTTACGTTATTCAGCACCAATAATAAGCCAAGCTTGATATGTGCAATTTATTTTTCCTTAGCATCTGGACAAAATATTTAAACACAGAGAACTGCAGCAGAAGCTGGTGGATGCAAAACTGGAACAGGCACAAGAAATGATGAAGGAAGCAGAGGAGCGACACAAACGCGAGAAGGAATATGTACTTATCATTTAGTCAATGTGCTTGTCTGGTCTGCCTGGGGGTCAGGAACCCCTGAGAAAGTTGTTTTTGATCATAGTCACAGAGCGATGGAGAGAACCTGGGCTTCCCTAGAGAACTACACTGGCCAGCCAGTAGAAGGCACTGTACCCACACGGTTTTTTACATAAAATAGTCATGCACCCATTCAACAAATCTTTTTCAAGCACCTGCCCTGTGCTAAGCATCATCCGGGGCACCGGGGTTTAGCAGTGAACAAGACCAAAAAGGCCGTGTCCCGGCATGGAGACTAGAATCTAACTAAGAAAAGACGGGCAATAAGCAAGGAAACGAACAAAGAAGTAAAATTTCAGATAATAATAGGTGCTAGTAGAGAAATAAGGAGGAACTGCAAAGGGGCAGAAGGAGGGAGAGCCTACATTAGACTGGGTGACCAGGACACCTCCCAGAGGGGAGGATGCTTGAGCTGAGCCCTGCCTAGTGACAGGGAGGCAGAGAGGAGGCCTCCAGCAGCAGTATCTGTAGCAGCAATAAAGACCCTGATGCTGGAACTAGCTTGGGGTCCCCCAGATACAGAAAAATGTCACAGTAGCAAGAGCATGTGGACCCAGGAGGAGAAAGGTTCCAAATGAAGTTGGAGACATAAGCAGGGGCCAAATTGCGTAGCTTTATAGGCTTGGGAAAGTAGTTTGGATTTTATTCTAAATATACTGAGAAAGTCTGGGTAGTTTTAGCTAAGGAAGTAACATGATCTGCCTTGTATCTCTAAACGATGAGTCTGGCTCCTGGGTGGAAAGTGAACTAAAAGGGGACAAGGAGTCTACTGCAGCAATCTGGAGGAGACACGATGATGGCTTGGCTTGGGGACATGGCAGTGGAGAAGGAGAACTGGACACGGACAGAAGTTATGTTTTCAGTACAAAACCAACAGTCGGTGCTCTATGCTGAAGATGGTGGCAGTGAGGAAAGGGAAGAGTCAAGGATGACTCCTGGGTTTTGGAGTTTAAGAAACTGAGTGGTGGCTTTTAATGACATCTCATTCACCCCAAACCTTCTGAGCCAGCTGTAGGGCCCGTCTCCAGATGAGAGAATTGAGGCTCAAAGAAGATATACCACTTGTTTAAGGTCACACACTGCTAAGTGACGGATATGTGTTGGTCACACTGCCCAACACATCACATCTCCAATGTGTCTGTCTCCAAAGCCCAAGCTCTGTGATAATACATCACACTCAGACATGTGTTTCAGAGGCATGAGTTGAAGTGTGCGTCTGCTGCTGGGAAAAGGGATTTAAAATGCAATCAATGGACTAATCATGCAAATTTGGCCATTTAGTGATTGATCACAAACTTTGCAATTACCGAAAATCAGACTAGAAGAGCAATTTAATAATAACTATGGTTATCACACATGGCAGCAAAAGGGCGAATTTTGGAGAACATAACCTGGTGGACATTGGATAATCTCAAAGCAGAAGCCCATGTGCTCTTAACAAAAAGATTAAGTTGTTAAATCCATCTACAACCTACCTCTGAAAATAAGAAAGCATTTAATTATTATTCAGAATTCAAGAAAACAGATACCCCACTATTGGCATAATTACCCTGTCAGGCAAAATATGCTTCCTATAGGATATCAGTACATTTGGCACATAACACATGAGACATGACAGAGGAATAACTAGGCAGAGATTCATTTGAAAGAGACTAGGGGTCGTTTTGAGGTGACCCAGCCTTAGCAAGAAGTTAACATACTCCCCTGTTTTTCTACCCTGGTTTAGCAAAACAGCAGATTTAAGTAAAAAAAAAAAAAAAAGAAAAAAATTAGCCCCCTCAGTTCTTCAAAGATGGCCACCTACCCAGATTCCAGCTATGATGCTTCTTTTTGAAAGTAATGAAATAGCAAATCGGAGCTGGAGGGTTCCTTCATCCCAAGCAGAACAGGCAGCCATCTACCTCTCTCGGCCAGGGAACCACCCACCACAACTGGGCTCCTGAGCCTGCTTAGTGAAGAACGTGCCACATGCTCAGATGGCCAGAGGGGACCCTACAGGTCTTGTAGTCCACAGCTGCCTCAGACCTCCACGGGGTGGGTCTTGGCGCTTCTATAACAATGAACTTTCACTGTTCTCTGGGAGGCATGGAGGAAGAGATACAACCCATTTTCACAAATGGAGGCGTTGAGCCACGAGAAAAAGATAAACTGGGATAAGAAAAGAGATGCCTCCAAGTTTTTTTATGTAATGATTTTATCGTTTTTTGTTCTGATTACCAAAAAAATGGGCATTTTTTTAAATAGGCATAAAGAAAAAATATATAAGTCAGTCCATCTTCAAAACCACTAGAAACTTTTTTTTTTTTAATGTTTATTCATTTTTGAGAGAAAGAGAGAGACAGAGCACAAGCAGGGGAGGGCAGAGAGAGAAGGAGACGCAGAAACCGAAGCAGCCTCCAGGCTCTGAGCCGTCAGCACAGAGCCCAACATGGGGTTTGAATTCACAAACCATGAGATCATGACCTGAGCCAAAGTTGGATGCTTAACTGACTGAGCCACCCAGGTGCCCCTAGATCATGACCTGAGCCAAAGTTGGATGCTTAACTGACTGAGCCACCCAGGTGCCCCTAGAGTAGAAACTTCTTAAACTGATGAACACCTACTTGACTAATCAGATTAACTCATGATGTCCACCATTCTGTCTGTAAACACACTAACAGACCCCTCAGTATGTTGAATCCTGTGACTGGACAGCTACTCCAGTGTCTACACATGGGTTCCCAAGTTAAGGAAGACGGCGCTGACCACAAATCAGCTCTTTGCACCCAAACCTTTTCTTTCTTGATTTTGTGTTATGAAAACCGACAGAATGATGCAGAAACTGATGAAATGTAAGTGTGAAAAGAAAGAACTGTTTCTATGAAAATGATGCTTAATGCTTTGAAATGCCAAATAGCACAAAACAATTGTCAAGTTAGATGGGAGTAGCTATAAAGGACTTGGAGAAAGTGGTAAAACTCTAGAGAATTATCCAATCAAGCTTCTTCACAAATAATCTTAAGTCTTTAGGTTTTAGTACTATTGTTTAAAAAACTAATGTATATACAACAACAAAAAGCTTCTCTGAATGCCAGTCAGAAGACCCATACCCAAGGGTGGCTCAGTTGGTTAAACATCCGACTCTTGATTTTGACTCAGGTCAGGATCTCACAGTTCATGAGATTGAGCCCCGCATCAGGCTCTGTGCTCATGACACAGAGCCTAAGATTCTCTCCCTCCCTGCCCCTTCCCTCCTCACACACTCTCTCTTGCGCTCTCTCACAAAATAAATAAATAGATAGATAGATAGATAAACTTAAAAAAAAAGAAGACCCATACCCAAAACAAAGACCATAGCTTTATATAAAAATCAATAAGTAAACATACATCTTAAGTTCAAATAACATGTTTTACATATGTGTGTGTCATATTTATGTCTAGAACAACATTTTCAACTTAACCTGTCAGCTTCCAGTTCTGATTATCTTTGATATGAGAGCCTTGGTTGTATTTGAAAGGCTGCCTCGTGGAAGAGGAATGAGACTTCTTTTGTAAATCTTATACAAGATTTGGAATAATAGGTCAAGTTTCTAACTCAGTGTTTCTCAAAATATAATCCATGGACCACCAAATCCCAAACCATTTTGTTTATTTGCTCTAACTACAGACTTGAATCACACCTATACTTCCTAACTTACATTCTTTGAGAGGGATCTGCATTTTAACATGCTCCTTAGGAGACGCCGGTGCATGCTATGGTGGAGAACTGTGGTCTAGGAGAATAACCTTGAGTTCAACATAAAGCAACAGTTGCTCACAATAATGATCTGGCGGGGGGGGGAGGGGGTTCTGGAAATGTTCAAGCAGGGACTGAATGATGACTGAACAGGATTGCTAGACTTTTCCAGAATTTGGTGGGAGGTTAAATTTTGTGTGATTTATGCTTGCGTTGAAGATTATTTTTCTCTTTTATCCCTAAGAGCCACAAATCTTTAGTTGAGAATCCAACTTTTCAGACGCTGTTTTCTTAGCTTTCTTAGATACTTTGCCAAGCTCCCAAAAAGCTACTTAAGAGGGTTAATTAGCAAGTTATTCCATTTCATCCACAAATTATAACCAAATGGTAACGTAAAGAGCAATCTGACAATCTTTCCACGTGTTCTCTCTTCTCACAGTTGCTGAACCAGGCAGCAGAGTGGAAACTTCAAGCCAAAGTGTTGAAGGAACAAGAGACAGTCCTGCAGGCTCAGGTGAAATGGAGGGTTGCGGGGGGACAACCATGCATGGGGTGTGCTCTCCTTGTTGCCACATTAACAGGCTATGAACCAAAGGTACTCTCCACCAGGCCTTAACATGTGGCGGGGGCGAGGGGAGCAGGAGTTAGCGATGAAGAATAACTTCATATTTATTATTTTAAAGTAAAAATAATAGCACCGCATTATACCTGAGAAAAATAAATGCTCCGCAACAACAACATCGAGTCAAAAGGTTTGCTGACATACGAATGAGGGCACCCGATGGGCAATCTGAATGAGTTGGTGTCCTGGTTCCTGCCTATCTGTTCATAATACGTCATCTCTCTCTCTCTCTCCTCCCCGTGAGCCTATTAAAGTAAGAATAAAATGGGAACGGATCACATGCGCCATCTAGAACTCTCAATACTGAAAGGATCCTTACCTATTTGATATTATTTATAATCAAAAGAAATGAGGAAGATAAAGTCAGCACCAAAGTTCTTGTGCTATCGGAGGTTGGCCTTGTCGGTGATAAATGACTAGGGATGATGGACAAGTAGGGAACAGTTTTGATCTGGCTTTGTGATGTCATGTGTGTGTTTTGATTAGACTACAAGAATTCATATTTCAGACTCAAAGATAAAAAGCCTCGTGCAACAGATGACTCTATCCATCCCTCCCTTGCCCTTGGGGCTCTGCCCCTTCTGGCAAAAGTTGCCTGTCGTGTTCTGGGTTAGGCATCCTAGGTCTGAGCCAGAGAGAGACACTAGCGCCCCTGCTGGGAGAAATGCGCCAGTGCTAAAGACACTGTAAAGTCACGTAGAGCAAATTCACAGAAAGTGAGGAAACCGGAAGCCTGGCGAGCTGGGCAGCTGTTAATTTAAGATTTGGATAATTCACTTGTAAATGTTTATGTGCTGACTGCTATACACTTGTTCACTGTAAAAACAAAAACAAAAACAAAAACTTTGTTCATTATACGAATGAACAAGTTCATTGAAAACTTGCTTGTATGAATACTTGTTCATTTTTTACAAAGCATATGAGAAAAGATAAGACACTCACAAATAAATTTATTTGTGGGTAATAAAATCACAAATTATACCACCGCAGACAAAAATGCAGATCGCATTTTCATAGCTCACCTTCCTAATGCATAGTTTTTCCAGTGTGTGTCCCGAATGTATTGATAAATTGTTTTCCCTCAATAACATAAAATAACATATCAAAATCATTTGTGAATACTAATTACATTGAGATTTGAACCATGTTTCTTACTGTTAATAAAATCAGCAGATCCAGAATTAAAAAACTAAAATCTAGAGTTACAAACTCAAGGTCATCCTTTAGGGAATCCCAGAACCATCACATCATGGTTGTGGGGTAGGCGGCAGGCAGCGGCCACTCTCTAAACAGAGGCAGGCAGGGGGAAAGGAGGTGTGACCTCACAGTCTTGAAGAGACTCCAGAGAATTGAGGCAGGGCTCCTGGCCCTGTCTCTGTACTATTCTCAGCACAGAGCCTTGAGGGGTACAAGAGACAATATTTGAAGCTATTCATTGCTCATATCATCTATGACAAGCAATCTCTACTCCTCTCGATAAATGGTGATAATGAACGTGAGAAGAGTAGATTAATACCATTAGACATGGGGTTAGAGAGTCATTCATTCAGCTGGCATCAGAATCTAGGCCTCAAATGACCTGTGGAATGAAACATAAGGGTATGATCCAATGCCACACCTCAAATTTGAAAAAGCATCTACCAGGAGTTTTAGACTTGCCAATGTTCCTCATTCGTTCCTTGATATTGACAGAGTCCAGAGACCAGGGTCAGGGTCCTGCCTCTTCTGCTCAGAATTTGTCTGACCTTGTGTAATTCATCGAAATCTCCCTAAACCTAAATTTCTTTGCCTGTAAAATAAGAATACTGTAATGCACCCATGATCCCAAGTTGGAGTTCTCTAACCTCTGGGAGGCTCATTACTTTTCAGTATTTCCAAAACATAACAGCATAACAGCAGCTACTATTTAAAATATAGTTGTTTTGGGGGGTGCCAGGGTGGCTCGGTCAGTTGAGCGCCCAACTTTTGATTTCAGCTGAGGTCATGATCCCAGAGTCGTGGGATTGAGCCCCTCATCAGGCTCCACACTATGCATGGAGCCTTCTTCGGATTCTATCTCCCCCTCTGTACCTCATCCCCACTCACACACACACTCTAAAAATAAAAACAAAAAATGATAAAAGAAAATAAGATATAGTTGTTTTTGACATATCGGTTCTCAGTCAGCAGCTATATGGCAGTTATTCACATGTTTGGTTAAGTTTATAAAAGGAAAATGAGTTAATGAATATGTAAGATATGCAGTTTGCCTTCAAGTTATGCATGCAAAGCACTTAGCCCCATACCTGGCCCATAATTAGCATAATTAGTTCAACCAGTATTTATTGAGCACCTACTCAGTGCTAGACAAGGTTCTAGGTGCTGGAGATAGACTAATCCATAAGAGAATCAAAAGTCCCTACCTAATTAAACACAGTGATACTACTACTAATAAAAATGCTAACAATTAGTGTGTGAGCTAATATTACTATTATTTCATAGGTGAGGATCTACATAGAGATATATGAGACAAAAGGAGTCTTTGGTTACAAAAAAGTTTATGAACCCCCGGAAAAGATGATCTCAAGACCTTGTGCAGCTCTAGTTCCTGAATGTAGACAGCTTCCAGAGCAGAAGCAGTGTGGCCTAAGCTGGGCTAACCCCGCCTTTTCCTCCATTGCCTTGTTTTCTGTGGCGTGTGGCTCTCTCTGCAAGGACACCCCTTTGTCTCCTGTCTTCAAGGCACTTTTCAAAACTTCAACAATGACTTCAAGAAGAGTATAGTAGCCCCCAAACCCTATGTATAAAAATGTTTAAAAATTCCTCTTGAAAACTGCCGATGTTGTAGCTTTAAAACCTTTAGACCCTGAAAAACAAAATCGATCACAGATTTGATTGCAGAGCACTTGAACCCTTCCCTCGGGTTTAGAACTGCTTTAAAGGAGTGGGGTGGTAGGAGGCAAGAGGGCTTAAGTCCCCATTTCCACATTCTGAGCTAAGGAAATATCAAGGACAGATTACGTTTAACTAGATGAAGTCACCTCCAGCCATAAGACAACAGCTTGCCAGGTTGGGGCATGATTCTCACTTAGCAAAGAGATGTCTGGCTTTCAATTATACAAACCATGGCAACAGAGTAAATGTCAGAAATGATCAATGGAATACAATTGCCACTACAAATAGAGTGTTCACTGAATCGATAAGGATGAAGATGGTGGATGTGGAAAGTCAGCAATACCAACGCAGCCACACAGCCACGCAGCCACAAAAACACTGCCCAAGGGGAAAGATCATTGAGTAAATTTGGTTTGGCTTTATTTAGTTTTTTCTTTTTTCTCTCTTTCTTTTTTTTTCCTTTCTTTCTTTTTTCCTTCTTTCTTTCTTTCTTTCTTTCTTTCTTTCTTTCTTTCTTTCTTTCCTTCCTTCCTTCCTTCCTTTTTTTGGTAAATTAAGGACAGCAATCACAGCCTTTAAACCGGAAGTGCTCACCTTATGTATCTAGGACGAGAGGACATTACTCTGCAACTGCTATTATAATTGGACGTGTTCCCAAATCCAATATCACAAGTTCGCTAAGACAATTCCTGGACATGCTTTTGTTTCCTGTATGCTATGAATGTTTGTAATTAAAATCTGGTGCCCCATTAGAAGAACGTATGAGTCGCTCACCCACCTAACAGTGAAAATGTTGCAGCAACTGTTGTGGTGACTCACCCTAGAACAGTCCGTTTCTATTTCTGCCTCTGGCAGGAGTACTGTGGATGACCTCTGGATGTCCCTTCCATGCTTCTCTGAAATACCAAAATAAGAGCAGGAATATGACACATGAAACCAAACATGCATCATGTCAGCGTGATAGTGAGAGGGAACATATACCAAACAAATATCCACAAAGTAAACAAGAAGTGTCCATTTTGAGTTAGCACAAGCAAAGAGTTTTAGAGTTGTTTACCTGAGACAAGCATAATCCACACAGGTTTTGCCACCTGCCACAAAGAGGTCAAATAGGAAGAAAGGCTGAGTATGAAAAACAGTACTTAGAAGGGGAAATGTGGAGTTACTGTTTCATGGGTAGAGACTTTCAGTTTTGCAAGATGAAAGGGTTCTGGAGATTGGTTACACGACAGTGTGAACGCAGTTAACAATACTGAACTGTACATTTAAAATAGTTGAGATGGTAACTCTTACATTACATGAATTTGCCCCAATTAAAAAGAAAGAACAGCAGTGGAGAGAAGAAAAAAACAAAAACAAAAAACAGTCACTAGAAAAAGGCCAGAAGAAGTGGTAATGAAATGAGACACTTCTTCCTGGCCCTCTGGGTGTGTCTGCCTTCCCCCATGCCACAAGAAAACATGAGGAAAGGAAACAAAACCTGCCCGATGTATACACCCAAAAGACCATTTTTGCCCAAAGGAAGGGGAGAAGCTGGCGAAGTGGGCACGGTTGCTCCTGCTGATGCTGTCAAGGTTGTGCCAGCAAGATGGGCTGTGCACGCGCCCACTCCTGCTCCGCCTGTCTGCAGCCTGCAACTACCCGGCTGCGTGAGCGGCTTTGAGAGGACCTGCTCCAGGGACGGTAGTATCTGCCACCCTCCCGTAACTCTGCAGGAATTCCCGAGAAGTGGGGAAAAGAAAGGAGAGAAAGTAAGAAAAAGCAACTTCACAGGATATGTAACCAAGAATGCAAATGAAGGTGGAGAGGATCAGCTGGGAGTAGCTGTCCTCACCCTGGACCACTAGATTATGTGCAGTAGTATAGATCGCCAGTCCAGTAGAAGTTTATCCTCAGATTAAGGACTTGACCTACTCAAGGGCCCTGAAATCAATTCAGTGGATCCCAGCCACTACTTCAAAAAAAGTGAAACAGAACTAAACAGAATATGTCAAGAGTGCATTGTACATAACGAGTAAGGATTGTCTTATGCAGTGTGTGTGTGTGTGTGTGTGTGTGTGTGTGTGTGTGTGTGTGTAAAACCCTACTACACCTTCCTGGCCATGAACTCCCTGGTGCCCTTTTATTCAGTCTTCTTTCATCTGTGTGCCAAGGAATCATGAGAAAAAAAAATTTAGGCCACCAGAGTTGCCCCCAAGCTCTGTCACATATGCGTGGAACCAACATGTGATTTCAAAACGATACTCAGATGTTGTTTGACTTTTCTTTGGAAAATCTATCCTACAGAAAGGTTTTACGTTATCATTCCGTTGTTCTTGTTTACTGCAGTGAAATCTCTGCTATTCTACAACATTTGAGCATGACCCCTTCTCGATCAGCAGATTTTCTGGGTTCTAGGGGTAGTCTGATTCCCATACTCTCTACCTCTCACCCCCAAGACTGGGAACTCTCCAGTCTACTGGCTTCCAGTTAGTAGTTTTTCGCTTTCAAAAGGACAGTGTCCCAGGTACCACCAGCTAGTCATTTGGTGCCCATTTGAGGAGCTGGGGTTTGCTCCAGCATTCAACAGTACCAAATACTCATTCGAAAACGGAGGCCTTCCTAACATGTATCATCCATATTAAATCTCCACTCATAGCATGCTATTCTAAAATCATTTTTTAAAGCAAGATTTGATTAGTGTATTGCTGTCTCTAGCAATCAAGTACTTAACACACTCTCCTTCCCTGTCCTGCTTTATTCGTACTTCAAATTACCTTATTCCTTGGAATAAGGATATAGAGGTAGAAAGTACTCCTGAAGTGAACCACACGCTTGCCAATGCTAACCCATATGATGTTTTATACTGTGAGCACATTAGAAAAGGCATTCCTTCCTCGAGACTCATTCTTTCCATCTATAGAAAATTCGTATAATAAACTGATTTTGATGAACAGGGACATTTAACTGCTATTGGCTATAACGCTGTCTTCATAAACATACAAAACCAAATGGACTGAAATGCAAATGGTTGGTTGCTTAGCGTGGCACAACGGGTATGATTGCAGCCACCCATGTCGGGTCCACTTCTTTTCATTTTTCTACATTCTCACTTCTTTCAAGACCAAGTTCAAGGTTCGCCTTCTCCACAAAAACATGGCTCACGTGGTCACCTGCCATGCTCACTTCCTTCTCTGACTGACACCATCCTTAACAGATGTGGCACTTTGTAGTATTCCCTGTCCCATCATCAAGTTGTCTTTGAGATTATCTTCCCATCACGTGTGCATGTCTCTCAGAAACAGTAGCCACATGTTCAATGCTTTGCACATAGAGTCAATGTGTATGTTCAGTGCTCAATAAAAGTTTGTTGGGAAAAGTTAGGCTGTAATGAAATGGTGATGACACATTTTCTTATTCCATTTTTTCTTTAAAGACGTACTTCAATCATACTCACTGACTTAGGTTGATGTCATAGTAAACAAAAGAACAGAACACATTATTAACATTGTGTTGAGGATTCCTTTAAATCAACTTTCTTCTCAAATAATGAACAATGCCATGTTGTTTTGTTCTGGAAGCATGCTTAAAGCAGCTCTAAAGTAGATGTACTTTTCCCCTTATTTACAGCTTACTCTCTATTCCGGAAGGTTTGAAGAGTTCCAGAACACACTGACAAAAAGCAATGAGGTGTTTGCCACTTTCAAACAGGAAATGGATAAAGTGAGTAGTACTTATCCTCCACAAAATACTGACATTTTCTATTTTGACAGGCAATTCTCCTTTGAGTTCATTTCTGTCACGTTAAGATCCTTTGGTGCATTTCATGAAGTAATGAAACATTTATACATGCAAATAAGATTTGGGCTGTATTTTTTTATTGGTAATTATCTGGTGAATTAATCTTAGGAAGAGTCCAAAAAACACCAGGATCTATTTTCACCCTGAGAAAAAAATATTTTCCTTTTCTAGTCCATGGAGAGCTAAGAAAAAAAAGACAAAAGCTAACAATTTAACATTATGCTGTTTATACTGAAATTTTTAAAAATCTAATTTCTAAAGATTAAAAAAACAACTTTCATACAAATGTGCAACAGAAGAAGTTTAGAGTAGAAAATACCATTTCATATAATCCTTCTTCGAAGAGAATATATGTAGTATGATATAACTGACAGAGCCTTGAATGAGAAGAAGGAAGCCCAAATTCAAATTCTGGGTGTGTTCTTCTCCTCATGCAGTACTAGACGATCCACTTAACGTCCCTCCAATTTTATTTTTCTTATCTATAAATTAACATACTATTTCCCTTGCCTAATACACAGATTGTAAAGTTCAAATACATGTTTTTTAATGTTTATTCATTTTTGACAGACAGAGAGAGACAGAGCGTGAGCGGGGGAGGGGCGGAGAGAGGGAAACAGAATCTGAAGCAGGCTCCAGGCTCTAAGATGTCAGCACAGAGCCCAAAGGGGGTCTCGAACTCACAAACCACGAGATCATGACCTGAGCGGAAGTCGGACGCTTAGCCAACGAAACCACTCAGGCGCCCCATATTAAGATATTTTTAAAGGGTTTTAAACTTTCTTACACTCTTTTACAAATATAAGGTGCTAAATATTATTGGACATATGTTCAAAATTTATTTAATCCAGTGTTTTCCCAAAACAAAATCAGCATCAGAATTGTGCTTCTTAATGGGCACAGGCATTAACCTTTTTTAAGTGCAAAAAGCATCCTTTTAAAACCACTTTCTTAAAATTATATGATAAATTTCACAATTCAGTGAACAAACATAAGTAGGTCAACACTTGTTAGAAGTTATAGCTTTCTCACTCTGGGGTGGATCTATCCATTTTTAAAAACCTCTCTTCATTATAGAGTGTTAAGATTGGAATAAATATTAGAGCAAGAAAAGTGTTTTTATTTATTTCAAAATTACATAGTTTTAAGATTGGAATAAATATTAGAATAGGAGTTTTAAATCTGGGGTTTATTTATAGACTTTTAAAGTTGACTCACAATTAGCAAAAAAAAAAAAAAAAACCAGCAAAAAAAATGATGTGCATATTGTATTTCTTTGCGTATGGTCCCATCAAATCCTTAAAGGGGTTGATGACTTTTAAACTAAAACTACTAAACTTGGTTAACAAATGATCAAAATTAAAAACCATTCAAGGCTCACCTAGCTTCTCTATAAAGCCCAGGGCTTAGCCTGGGCGCAGCCTCCTGCCTCCAAGTGTACTCAGCCTCAGGCAGCATGGCACAAAGCAGCAAGGGCCCAGGTATGGCTCATCCAGGGGAACACAACCTGATGATTACATTGCTGTCCTTTGCTGCATCCAAGCAGAGCAGAGATCCAACCGTTTCAGTTTCAAAAAAGATGAGCTGCATTTTATCCACTTCTGTTCCCTCTACACCCAACTCCCCACTGATGACCAGCAGACACTCTTCACACATTGCATTAAATGCAATGAAATAACTCTAGTTCCACTCTTCTGCTAACTCACCTGAATATTCTTCCACCTCTCTGAGCGTCAGTTACCTCAGTGAGAGTGGAGGTGAAAACAGAACCTTCCTTATGGGACTGTTTTAAAGATGAAATGAATGATGTGTGTAATCACATTCTGTGACTCCCACCACACTCTACAAATGTGAAGATTGAGAGGGAGCAGGAAGATGGCAGTGGAGTAGGAGGACCCTAGGCTCACCTTTCCCACAAATACAACTAGATAACTATCAAATCATCCTAAATACCGCAGAAATTGACCTGAAAACTGGTAGAATGCACTCCACAACTAAATGGAGAGAAGAGGCCAAATCAAAGATGGTAATAAATGCAAAGCCATCATTTGGGGGAGAAATAGATCACAGCTGCTATGGAAGAAAAGAAGCTGTGGTCTTGGAGAAGGGAGAGAGAGAGAGAGAGACAGAGAGAGAGAGAGAGAGAGAGAAGTACACAGGGAAATACACAAGGAGAACATTTCCCCAAAGCCATTGGCTTGGAAAATGAAAGGGGCTGAATTTTGGAAGTTCTTGCAACCAGCAGGTCTTAAAGCCTGGAGTTTTAAAGGTCAGTAGGCTTGGATAGGATAGACCTGGAGGGTACTATACTGCTCCTGGAGAGAAGGTGTACAAAAAACCTGTGGCAGACAATGTGGAAACGACTATCTGAAGAGTGCCTGGGGAACGCCGTAGGGAAATTATTCCCTCTTCTCAGAGTGTGTCTCTGAGAGGCAGCATTCATGGAGACATGTCTCTGGGAACAAAGGAGGTGGCCAACACCATTTCCCTCCCTTGCCCCTCTGCATATACACAGAGCCACCTGCAAGAAGCAGCACAACATGGACACTGGCTGCCTAATTTGCTTACACCAAGCCCCACACATCAACTCCCTGCACCCCAGTGGAACTGCTCTTCTCAATCACACTTGCCTCAGTCTCAGCATGGCAGGTCCCTCCCCCCAAAGACCAGCACAAATCCCTGCCTGCACAACATCTTCTGACCAGAGAGTTCTGGAGGACTTCAGTTCTGGTGGAGGTGGTCAGGTCTCACTTCACAAGCAGACAAGAACACACCTAGTTAAAACTGACCACATTCACACCAGGGACCAAACACTGCCCACAGCAGGTAAGGGAGAGCCTCTGCAGATGACTGGCCTGAAGGACAGAGCAACCAAAACACAACAGCGGAGCTCACATAGCACACTGGAGACCCTTCCTTGAAGCGCCAGGGTCTCAGCACTACGTGACCTCTTCTTCATAAAGAAGCTCCTGCTTCTTTCAGGAGCAGGAGACCTAACTGGATTTTCTAACCCAGAGAAGAAGATAGAGACTTAGACAAAATGTGAAGACAGAGGAATTTCTCCAAAATGAAAGAACAAGATAAGGTCACAGCCAGAGATCTCAGTGAAACAGATACAAGTAACATGTCTGATGGAGAATTTAAAGCAACAATCATAAGAATACTCACTGGGCTTGAGAAAAGAATGGAAGACATCAGTGAGACCCTTACCACAGAGATAAAAGAGTTTAAAAAGAATCAGTCAGAGATGAAGAATAGACAAACAAGATCCGAAACAGGCTAGATGCAGTAAAGAGCAGGCTGGAAAGAAGGAGACCTAGAAGTGGAAAGACCTAGAAGCTGGAAAGAAGTGACCTAGAAGACAAAGTAATGGATAGTAATGAAGCTGAACAAAAGACAGTAACACCAGAATAGAATCCGGGAAGTCAGTGACTCCACCAAATGTAATCACACTCATATTATAGGAGTGCCAGAAGAAGAAGAGAGAAAAGGGGGGGGGGGGGGGCAGGAAATTTATTTGAAGAAATAATAGCTGAAGACCTCCTTAATCTGGGGAAGGAAACAGACATCCAGATCCAAGAGACACAGAGAATTCCCATCAAAATCAATAAAAGCATGCCAACACCAAGACATATTATACTTAAATTTGCAAAATACAGTGATAAAGAAAAAATCTTAAAAGCAGCAAGACAAATGAAGTCTTCAACTTCCAAGGGAAACCGCATAGGCTAGCTGGAAAGTTCTCAATAGAAACCTGGCAAGCCAGAAAGGAGTGGAATGATATATTCAAAGTACTGAGCGGGAAAAATCTGCACCTAAAAATATTCTATCCAGCAAGGCCACCATTCGGAATAGAAGGAGAGATCAAGAGTTTCTCAGAAAAACAAAAACTAAAGGAGTTCATGACCACTAAACCAGCCCTACAAAAAATATTAAAGAGGACCCTTCAAGTAGAAAAGAGAGACCAAAAATGACAATTTAAAGGCAGCAAATACAAAAGCAGTAAAAATTAATATTTCTGTAATAATCAGTCAAGGATCTCACATACTAAATGGTATAAAATAAAACATATACCTAAAATGTAGACAGGAGAGGAAAAAAGAATGAGTTCAACCTTGAGTGAACATCATCTTCATATAGACTGCTATTTGCAGAAGAGGTTATGGTAACCATATATCAAAAATCACTAATAAACACGCAAAGAACAAAGAAAAAAATCCAAATATATCACTAAAGAAAATAAGCAAAACATGAAAAAGAGAAAGACAAGAAATGATCAGAGAAAATCTCCAGAAACAACCACAAAATAAGTAATAAAATGGCAATAAATACATATCTATCAATAGTTACTTTGAATGTAAATGGACTCAATGGTCCAATCAAAAGACATAAGGAGTCATAATGGATAATAAAAAAAAAAAAATACCCATCTATATTCTGCCTACAAGAGACTCATTTTAGACCTAAAGACACCTGCAGATTGAAAGTGAGGGAATGAAGAAACATTTATCATGCAAATGGATGTCAAAAGAAAGCCAAAGTAGCAATACTTACATCAGACAAACTAGACTTTAAAACAAAGACTATAACAAGAGACAAAGAAGGACACTTTATAATAATAAAGGGGGACAATCCAACAAGAAGATATAAGAATTGTAAATATTTATGCACCCAACATAGAAGCACCCAGATATATAAAACAATTAATAATAAACATAAGGGAACTAATTGATAATAATGCAATAATAGTAGGGGACTTCAACATACCATTTACATCAACAGACAGATCATCTAAACAGAAAACAAACAAGGAAACAGTGGCTTTGAATGACACACTGGACGAGATGGACTTAACAGACACATTCAAAACATTCCATCCTAAAACAGCAGAATACATATTCTTTTATAGCACACATGGAACATTCTGAATAGATGTCACATATTAGGTCATAAAATGGGCCTCAACAAATACAAAAAGATTGAAGTCATACCATGCACCTTTTCTGACCACAATGCTATGAAACTAGATATCAATCACAAGAAAAAATCTGGAAAGACCACAAATACACGAAGGTTAAACAACATGCTACTAAACAATGAATGGGTCAACCAGGAAATCAAAGAAGAAATTAAAAAATACATGGAAACAAATTAAAATAAAAATATAACAATCCAAAACCTTTTGGATACAGCAAAAATGGTCCTAAGAGGGAAGTGTATAGCAATACAGGTCTACATCAAGAAGCAAGAAAAATCTCAAATAAACAACCTAACCTTCCACCTAAAAGAACTAGAAAAAGAACAGCAAACAAAGCCTAACGTCAGCAGAAGGAAGGAAATTATAAAGATTAGAGCAGAGAATGTAAGGGTGATCTGGCTGAGACATTTGTCACTCCATTGATCACCAGGGTTGATTCAACTGATCTGGCTGGTTAGGTGGGTGTCCAGATAGAGAAAGACCATCCTTCTTAGTCAGGGGTGTGTAAGTACCTGTGCTCCCCTGCTAGAACTTCCAAACAAGCTCTCTAGGTCCATTTGTAGGAAAATGTAGGGTAGTCAAGCTTCCAAGAACCCAGACACATCCAAATGAGGTGCTGAATGTGGCAGTCTGCATTTCTTTCAAAACAAAAAATAATAATAAAGATTAGAGCAGAAATAAGTGATGTGGAAACTAAAAACACAATAGAACAGATCAATGAAACCCGGAGCTGGCTGGTTCCTTGAAAAACTTAATAAAATTTATAAACCTCAATTCAGACTTCTCAAAAAGAAAATATAAAGGAAAAGAAGAAAAAAAAAAGAAAAGAGAAAGGACCCAAATAAATAAAATCACAGATGAGAGAGGAGAAATAACTAACACCACAGAAATTATAAGAGAATATTATGAAAAACCATGTGCCAACAAATTGGACAACCTAGAAGAAATGGATAAATTCCTAGAAATATATAAATTACCAAAACTGAAACAGGAAGAAATAGAAAACTTGAACATACTGATAACCAGCAAATAAATTGAATCAGTAATCAAAAAACTCCCAACAAACAAAAGTCCAGGACCAGATGGCTTCACAGGAGAGTTCTACCAAACAGTTAAAGAAGAGTTAATACAAGGGTGCCTGGATGGCTCAGTCGGTTAAGCATCCAACTTCGGCTCAGGTCATGATCTTGCAGTTTGTGAGTTCAAGCCCTTCATAGGGATCTGTGCTGACAGCTCAGAGCCTGGAGCTTGCTTTGGATTCTGTGTCTCCTTCTCTCTCTGCCCCTCCCCCATTCACATTCTGTTTCTGTCTCTGTCTCTCTCTCTCTCCCAAAAATAAATAAACATTTAAAAAAAAAATTTAATGAAGAGTTAATACCTATTCTTTTTAAACTATTACAAAAAAATAGAAAAGGAAGGAAAACTTCCAAATTCATTCTATGAAGCCAGCATTACCTTGATACCAAAACCAGATAAAGACACTACTAAAAAAGGGAACTACAGACCAATATCTCTGAAGAATATAGATGTAAAAATTCTCAATAAAAAACACTAGCAAACCAAATCCAACATTACATTTAAAAAATCATTCACTACAATCAAATGGAATTTATTCCTGTGTTGCAGGAGTTGTTCAATATTTGCACATCAATCACCATGACACATCACATTAATAAAAGAATGGATAAGAAGCGTATATGATCATTTCAATAGATGCAGAAAAAGCACTTGACAAAGTACAATATCCATTCATGATAAAAACACTCAATACTTTAAGTCGATTTAAAGGGAACATACCTCAACATACTAAAGGTCATATATGAAAAACCCATAGCTAATATCATCCTCAATGGGAAAAACTGAGAACTTTTCCTATATAGTCAGGAATAAGACAGGGATGTCCACTTTCACCATTTTTATTCAACATAGTACTGGAAGTCCTAGCCACAGCAATCAGACAAAAAAGAAGGAGAAGGAGGAGGAGGAGGGGGAGGGGGAGGAGAAGGAGAAGGAGAAGGAGAGAAAGAGAGAAAGAAAGAAAGAAAGAAAGAAAGAAAGAAAGAAAGAAAGGAAGGAAGGAAGGAAGAAAAGGTTCCAAATTGGCAAGGAAGGAGTAAAACTTTCACTATTTGCAGATGACATGATGCTATGTACATGTCTAGAGGTGACAAATAAATTCATTAAAGTCACAGGATACAAAATCAACATACAGAAATCTGTTGCATTTCTATACACCAATAATGAAGTAGCAGAAAGAAAAACTAAGGATCCATTTACAATTGCAGAACAGAAACAATGATACCTAGGAATAAACCTAACCAAAGAGGTAAAAGGCCTGTACTCCAAAAACTATAAAACACGGATGAAAGACATTGAAAATGACACAAAGAAACAGAAAGACATTCCATGCTCATGGATTGGAAGAACAAATATTGTTAAAATGTCTATACTATCCAAAGTAATCTACACATTTAATGCAATCCCTATCAAAATACCAACAGCATTTTTCACAGAGCTGGAACAAGCAATCCTAAAATGTGTCTGGAACCAAAGAAGTCCCTGAATAACCAAAACAACCTTGAAAAAGAAAAACAAAGCTGGAGGTATCACATTTCTGGACTCGAAGTTCTAATACAAAGCTATAGTAATCAAAAAAAAAAAAAAAAAAGTATGGTACTGGCACAAAAACACACACATAGATCAATAGAGCAGAATAGAAAACCCAGAAATAAACCCACAACTATATGGTCAATTCATCTTCAACAAAGCAGGGAAGAATATCCAATGGGAAAAAGAATGTCTCTTCAACAAATGGTGTTGGGAAAACTGAACAGCAACATGCAGAAGAATGAAGCTGGGCCACTTTCTTAAACCATACACAAAAATAACTTCAAAATGAGTTAAAGACCTAAATGTGACACCTGAAACCATAAAAATTCTAGAAGAGAACACAGGCAGTAACTTTTTGACATTGGCTGTGGCAACTTCTTAAGTATGTTTCCTGAGACAAGGGAAACAAAAGCAAAAATAAACTATTGGAACTACATCAAAATAAAAAGGTTCTGCAAAGGAAACAATCAATGAAACTAAAAGGCAACCTATGGAATAGGAGAAGATATTTGCAAATGACGTATCTGATAAAGGGTTAGTATACAAAATATATAAGGAACTTATCAAACTCAACACTCAAAAAAATGAATAATCCAATTAAAAACGGGCAGAAGACATAAACAGACATTTTTCTACAGAAGACATACAGATGGACAACAGACACATGAAAACATGCTCAATATCATTCATTATAAGGAAAATCCAAATCAAAACTACAGTGAGATATCACCTCATACCCGTGAAAATGGCTAAAATCAACAACACAAGAAATATGTGTTGGCGAGGATGTGGAGAAAGGGGATCCCTCTTGCGCTGTTGGTGGGAATGAAAACTGGTGTAGCCACTGTAGAAAACAGTCTGGAGGTTCCTCAAAAAGTTAAAAGTAGAACTACCCTATGATCCAGCAACCGCACTACAAGGTATTCAACCAAAGAATACAAAAGTAAGAAGTACTGATTCAAAGGGATACATACACCCCAATGTTTATAGCAGCATTATCTACAACAGCCAAATTATGGAAAACAGCCCAACTGTTCACTGACTGATGAATGAGTAAAGATGTGGTGTGTATATATATATATACACATACACGTATATATACATATATATATGAATATCATATTACCCGCCATAAAAAAAGAATGAAATCTTGCCATTTGCGATGACATGGATGGACCGAGAGAGTATTATGCTAAGTGAAGTAAGTCAATCAAAGACAAATACCATATGATTTCACTCATATGTCAAATTTAAGAAAGAAAACAAACAAGCAAAGGGAAAAAAAGAGAGAGAGAGGCAAACCAAGAAACAGACTCAACTATAGAGAGCAAACTGATGGTTACCAGAGGGGAGGTGGATGGGGGGGGATGGGTTAAAGAGACGATGCGGACTAAGCAGTGCACTTGTGAAGAGTACCAGTGATGCACGGAAGTGTTGAATCACTATATGGTACACCTGAAACTAATACCACACTGTATGATAACTAGCTAGTATTTAAATTAAAACTTTTTTTTTAAAAAAATGTACACTGAGAAAATAGAAAGCTGTAGTTTTGTGTAGCTACTTCTCAGATGTGCCCAGATAGTCCCAATATGTTAATGGCTAAAAAGCCAGACCAGCTTTCTCGCTTGCAGTTTCTATTCAGTAAAGAATCTAAATTGCAAGCTTATTCTTGGGACTAAATAAAGCTACTTTTACTTTAAAGAATAAGCAATGACAAAACAGGGTGACTCTAAGTAGTTTCCTTTTTCCTGAATTGGTGCAAGTAAGTTTGTTCACCACGAACCTAGATGATTCAGGAATAAATAGGACTCTTCCCACTCAGTCTTCATTCCGTGACATCAAACTTCTGTTTGTTTCAGCAGCTAGTGACAAAGAGACTTTTCTTGGCATCACATATGGAACTAGTAGTTTTTTTGATATGTTAAGTTTTCAGGATTAACATTAAAATACTCTAATTTCTGTAGACAACCAAGAAAATGAAGAAGTTAGAGAAGGACACAGCCACGTGGAAAGCCCGGTTTGAGAACTGTAACAAAGCTCTGTTGGACATGATTGAAGAGGTAAGGAAGCCTAGCCGCTAGCTTATTTTCCCCTATCTAGTCCAAATATTCATATTCCGAAAGTAATTATAACCTAATAGTGCAAATTATTATCTTGGAAAAAGAGTTGATTTTTTTTTTCTGAGGTGTGATATGTGAAATTGTAATAAAAATATTTAGAGCAAAAGAGAATTGGATCCAGACTCACAAAGAGCTTTGTGACCCTAAGTCACATGCCTACGTGCTGAGTCCGCAGCTGTTGCCAAATCAGCATCATGCCTGCGCGACTTCATTCCGTAAAAGAAAGACAAGTGTCTTACTTGTCTTTGAATTTCCCCAGTGCCTAGCACAGAGCAGGTGCAGAATAAATTAATGAGTTAATCTGAACATACTGAGAGAAGACACCAGCCCCAGCACCCAGGGTATGTACAACTGTATAGACAGATATGGAGATGTATTGTCTAATTCTTCCAACAGGCATTTAATTACTGATATTATGTCAGGCTCTGTAGGTGTTGAGACAATAAAGGCAAAGATATATAGCCCTTGACCTGAGAGGCAGAGCTTACGGGTGAAGGTCTCCCCATGTGCACGAGCAACAGAAAAACCCTCAAAGGGTACAGAGTGGCACAAAGGTGGGGGCAAGGAGTGAGACGATTAGGAACGATTTCATGCACAAACACACCAACATTTCCACAGAAATGGAGAACTGAACAGTTTGAGCAGGCAGCATCATGAATTAGTGTGTGGGGAGTTTCTGTCGTTATAATTACTGTTCTAGCAATTCATCCCAAATAGCAACCAATTCCAAAGAGATGGGCTTATTATTCACTGACATAAATCAAACAGTTGCCAGATTAGCATACAGCAGTTTATCTATAGACTAGATAAGGCTCTGCTGACAGCCGGGTCCCAGTCCATCGCATTCATTGTGCCATTGGAAGACTTAAAAGCAGAAAATGCATCTACTTTAAGATTCCAGAGGCCTTGGACTGAAGCAGAGAGATGCTTTGCCATCTTTCTTTCCCACAGAAAAGGATACAGGGATTAAAAATTCTACCAGGGTCTCACCCACAAGGCAAAAAAACGGAAGTGATTCCCCCTGACCAGGGGTCTGTTCAGCCACCAGTCTGCGGTGGCTGCAGAGTCTGGCAGACAAATTCCTGGGAAAATGGTTTTGCTTGTCTCCAGAGGGCATCCTGGCAATTTTGCTCTGGTGTTTTACGTGTGTGTGTTTTCAACTCACAGAAAGCATTGAGAGCCAAGGAATATGAGTGCTTCGTGATGAAAATTGGGAGGCTGGAGAACCTCTGTCGAGCTTTACAAGAAGAGAGAAACGAGCTCTACAAAAAAATCAGAGAAGCAAAAATGCCTGAAAAAGATGACCAAAGTCAGCACACTTCCGACGAGGAGCTAGAGTCTGCTGTTTCTGTGGGCGGCGAGGTTGATGCAGAGGAAGCCGACAGTGTTCACAATGCTGTGAAAAATCTGGCCACAGCCTTCATGGTCATCCGTCATCCGGAGTCGACCTTCGACCAGTCCAAAGAAATCCCACCAGAATCCGGCAGTCCTCAAGGGGTTGGTGACTCGGCCCTCAAAGAGCCAGAACAATCCCCTCCGAGCCCTTTATGCCACTCAGAGATTTCCCTGCCTCCCCCAACTCCTCAGGCTGAGGCCGAAGGAGGCAATGAGGCAGAACCGCCCCCCAGGCCCAGCAATCCCCCCACGGGGTCGGCAGCAGAGGCCCAAGACCAGGGTCTCCTTACAGCAGCCCAGGCTGATCAGCAGCCCCAGAAGCCAGGGGCAGAAGCTTCCAGTCAGGCCCCACAGCCCCCGGCAGAGGCTTCCCTACCAGTGATGGAGGCAAATGGTCCTGCTCCACCGCCCACAGCAGGTGAGCAAATTCTAGTCGGGGAGCTCGGCTGTGGGCCCAGTAGGCAGCCACCCCCACTGGAAGCAGCAGCATTGAGACCACCAACGGGGGTCTCGGTGGAGCCCCAGCTGCCCCAGGTGGCTGACACCAACCTGGAAGGAGTAGACTAAGCCTCGTCGTGGTGCCTTCCGAGCTTAGTGCCTTCCCAGCTTCACGTCTTCATCGTGACAGATTGTCTTCTGAAAGAGGCATTAAGGGCCAGGGATGTCTAAGGGAAGAGACTTAATTAGAATCAAGACATTTTTAAATGTTATGCAGAGCACATTCAGCCTGTGCTATTTGTTCTCAATTTATAACTGATTTGGAGCTTTTCTATTTAACGTTGGTTGACAGTACAATTTTCCTAAATGGCAACAAAACATACAAATAGCAAATTCATAAGAATTTTCCACTGAGATGGTATTTATTTCAATTTTTTAATCAACAGTAGGATTTGGTGTTTAAAGACTTCTCCTACAATATGTAAATGCATAAAAAGTGATTGTTATTTATTTCCCTACATATTTTAATAAGTTCTATAGTAAGTTATGGATGTCCAGGTTTCATTTAAGCAACATTTACATAATATGTGCATATGTGTAGATGTATATATATGTATACATGTGTGAATGTATACGTAAGTGTGCGAATATATACCTATCCGAGTTTATGCACCTATATGTACATGTGTGTATTATATATGTGTGTGTATATATATACAAATATATTATATACTAATATATATTACACATACATTTCATCCCTCTTTGGAATTCTCTCATGCAAAATATTTAGACAGTAATCAAAAAAATGATCTCTTACTTGCTTGGGATGACAGTAGATTAATGCTCTATGAATCAGAAGTAGGTTCAGAATATGAGTATTTAGGCCATGTAATGTAGGGCAAAAACAAGTAACCAAATGGTAAGTCAATAAATTCAATCAGTTGATCCAAAGATAGAACAGCAGTTGGGTTAGATTCTAAGTCTGCAGAACACATAGACACAAAGGTGCCACAAGAGGCAATAGACAGAATAGGGGAACAATCACAGCCCTCGATGGCTCATCTCTTCCAGCGGCCTCTCCGACACAGCTCGCCCATTGCCTCACCACCCCATGTGGTGGGGCAGCCCACTCGTGGCTACCTGCAAGGAAAGGGTGGGAAGTGGGAGAGCAAGCAAGGGCATGGAGGGATTGAGTGCCCTGGGACTGATACGAGGCTATGCTCTCGTCCCCTGGCTCTTGTGCTATGGAAGTCTTGAAAAGGAATGTTCGCCTGGCCCGGCCAAGTCCTCAGTTCTCTCGCTGTCATCTTCTGCTCTCTCCAGAGGGTTTCCCACCATTTCTTGCTGTCACTGCCTCAATCTATATTCTGAAAGCATCTTCACATTTTTTCCAACCTTCACACCCTTTACAGGAAATTATACCCCGTCCTCATCTCAATAACTGATAAGTAAAAGCTATTATTTTTACAAGACAGAAGTCTACATAGGGTCTCAATATGAGTGATGAGGTGCACCAAACAATATATTATCTGCTTTGGGGAATTCTTTACAACCAGAAGTACAAATGGCTTGAAAAACAGGTGAGGATTCAGCAGGAGGCAAAAGTTAGATGGTCTACAGGAGTATTACATTATTATTGGACAAGAACCTCTAATACAACTGACAGCATAAATTACTCTACCAGATTTACCAAAACCCGGTAAATCCAGTAAATCTGGTAAAGGGAGACTGGAACAAAGAAATAGGAAGGAAGGGAGGGAAGGAACGGGGAAAGGGAGAGGAGGGAGAAAAGGAAAAAAAAAAAAGGTCTAACCCAGCCCACCTCAAAAGTTGAATTCAAGTAGAAAAATGGATAAAAGCAAGATTCTCTACTATTCATCCAGAAAATCATTCTTCAGTGTTGCATGTGGCTGTCTGCCAAGGAACACAAAATGCTTGTAGGCAGCAACCATATGCTACAAGAATTGTAAACTGCATAAAATTTGTTTGAAGTCGACAGTGAGGGTAATAACGAAATGCTAATCAGAAGAAAAAGCATATCCCTATTGAAGAACCAATGTACTTTTATTTATTTTTTTCCATGTATTTTTGAAGGCTTGCAATACTATAACCACAGACTATCCAGCCAAATTCAACATTACTGGAAATCTTAGAGATTTAAACATTCATTTAATTCAGAGCTAAATACTCACCATAACAATCCAGGAGGGTCTCCTTCTGTTTACAGAAGGTAAACTTCCAAGAATGGAGTAAGATTAGATAATCATAGTAAAGTCTCAGTCTGAATGTTTAGCAAGAGAAACAGGCAGGAGAGGAGCCAAAATCTGGTAAATCAAATATTCTAATACCCAAAGTTCATTTTTTTCATCCAAAAAGCTTTCACAGCAACACATTACTCACTACTGTGTATATCTTGGGCAGAATTTCAATACAACACCTTACCTAAAATTTGCAAAGCTTAATTTAGACTTTGGAAGGATTATTTTAATATTCAAAGAATGTTTTGTTATAGTCTGTGTTAGAATTCGGCCTTACTAATTATCACAATAATTCATACGACCTGAAAGAGTAAGGAATTTCTGTTCTTTATCAAGTTCGTGTAACTATTTCTAGAGATGCCAAGTCTACTTTTCCAGAAACACCAGTATTGTTTGTGTTTTCTTAATTAAATAACTATAATTTATGTATCTATTAAAGTTACTTCTCTTCCCACATGCTTACTTTTGTTACTTCTATGTTTCAATAATACCTAACAAAGATTATGGTTTTATTTTGTTGTTCGTTAAATTTCTGGTCTCTGAGTAGAATGTACATATAATGAACACTGTGAACATCTTGGGTGTGCATGTGCGTGTGTGTGTGTGTGTGTGGTGTGTGAGAGAGAGAAGGAGGGAAACAAGGGAAAGAGACAGAACATGATTTCCTGGAACTAATGAGAAAGCAAAACCCCGGCTTCCCTGCCCAGTCCTCAGCTTCTGGCAGACAGTTATCCCATGACCAATGTCTCTCTTCAGTGCCAGTCTCCAATGAGACCATTTTCATAGGTTTCTCTGCCATGGGAGCTTTCAGAAATACTCTGAGGAGTAAGGGGGCAGATGTAGAACGTGTCAACTTATTTTACCTCCACCCAGTCCTTCTTTTTTTTTTTTTTTTCAATATATGAAGGTTATTGTCAAATTGGTTTCCATACAACACCCAGTGCTCATCCCAAAAGGTGCCTTCCTCAATGCCCATCACCCACCCTCCCCTTCCTCCCACCCCCCATCAACCCTCAGTTTGTTCTCAGTTTTTAAGAGTCTCTTATGCTTTGGCTCTCTTCCACTCTAACCTCTTTTTTTTTTTTTTTCCTTCCCCTCCCCCATGGGTTTCTGTTAGTTTCTCAGGATCCACATAAGAGTGAAACCATATGGTATCCGTCTTTCTCTGTATGGCTTATTTCACTTAGCATCACACTCTCCAGTTCCATCCATGTTGCTACAAAGGGCCATATTTCATTCTTCCTCATTGCCACGTAGTACTCCATTGTGTATATAAACCACAATTTCTTTATCCATTCATCAGTTGATGGACATTTCCACCCAGTCCTTCTAACTACTCCAAGAATTCTCCCTAGTAGGACCCAAAGAGGCCCAACTATTCTGCCTTTTACTTATTCTCTCTTCCCAGTCTATCTTCAACCAGGAGAGGCTTCTTGAACAAAGCATTTCCTAGTATGCTTGGAGAAGAGAACTAGTTAGCTAAAATTGGGAAAAAAATTAAACCCTGCCCTTAAGGCTGTTTTTGCTCCTTTTTGCATGGTATAGATATGCATTTTTTTAATACTTAAAAAATTGTTTTAATGTTTACTTATTTTTGAGAGAGACAGACAGACAGACAGAGCGTGAGCAGGGGAGGGGCAGAGAGAGAGAGAGAGACACAGATTCCAAAGCAGGCTCCAGGCTCCGAGCTGTCAGCACAGAGCCCAATGAGGGGCTCGAACTCAAGAACCGTGAGATCGTGACCTGAGCCGAAGTTGGACACTTAACCGAGCCACCCAGGTGCCCCAATACATTTTTAAACAGCTCTTTTTTTTTTTAAGCTAATAAAGTATTATGTGTTCGTTGCAAAACTAAAGCTGCTTTTCAATAAGACTAAGATATCATTAGGGGAGAAATCATTTCAGGAAAACATCCTCAGCTCCTTCTCCTCCAACCAGTAGTTAAATCCAGTACTTAGGATACATAAAAGTAATTTAAAATGTAAAGAATTGGGGCACCTGGCTGAATCAGTCAGAAGAGCATGCTACTCCTGATCTCGGGGTCATGAGTTCAAGCCCCACGCTGGGTATGGCGCTTAGACAAAACGTAAAGAATCTCCTAAAAAGAAGATATGAAATAAAAATGATGACTCTGGCCTCTAAAATTTGTTGCCACCATGAACTGGCAAGTAAGATTTAGGATTCAAGTCAAGTATCTGGGTAAATCTTCACAAGGTTTAAACCATTTATATTTCTGTACTTTATAACCTAAAAGTTAAAGTTATCATTAGATCAACCGTAAGGGCATTCCATTTGAATAGAAGCATTCATAAATGATAGTGATAAAGATCTCCCCCAATCTTGTTAAGTTGTACCTTCCACAATCGAAGTGAAGTCTCCTCGGTGGTATCCTGAGAGAAGTTGTGCAAACGCCAATTGCTGCTGTACATGTGTGTGAATGTTCCCACAAACACACATATGCACGCACATAAACGCACATGTATAAAATTTGTCCTAGATTTAATGCTGTTCCTGTTGGTGGGCCTTTACACCTATATTTTCAAAGGATATTCCTATTATCTTTCCTGACAAGGACAAACTATAAAAAGAAATCATTTCCTGTATAAATAAGGATATTTGATAGAAACACTTAACTCACAAAATAAGACTACAGGCTCATTGATCCATGGCACAAAAATTATTCACAGAGGCTGATTCACTCTTCCAGGAGATAAGAGATGAGATAAATCACCAACAACACAATCGAGTTGGCAACAGCCAAGTGCAAGTCCTTCTTCCTGCTGGATTTTAAAGCCTCCACGACCAGCAACGTCTATCCCATTTTATAATGATTTTTTGACAAAATGATACATCATGACATTCAATTACTCCATGTCATAATTAAAACATACCTGGGCATAAAACTCATTATTTCAGTGCAGACAGTCAATGTGACATTTTATGTCAAAGAACACGAAACCACAATGGAAGCCAAGTAAGAAGATATTGTGTTAAGTGAGGGACAGGAGAGAGAAAAAGAGACTTTCAATCTGATAGCCATTACAAAAATGAAAAACAAAAAGACAAAACCTTAAGAGCAATAAAAGGAAGAGGAACATAAATGGGTGGGACCCTTTTGTGAAAGCAGGATGCCAACAGACGACAAAAGCCACAATGACATGAATACACTCCCACACAACACCCTCCACCTGGGGGATTCTTACAAACATGTTTCTCAGTGTTGTTGTTTTCTTGTCTTTCTTCTTGTTTGCCTTTCGTTTAAAATAATCAATGCATTCTTTTCAATAAAAAATAAATAAAATAAAATTACATCATGGAACATGCAGAAAACAGAGAAGAGAGAAAATGAGTGTTAATTCCATCACCCTAACTTAACCGCTATCAGCGTTCACTGCGTCCTATCCATTTTTATCTTATCCACCATTTGTATTTAACACGTTAGTTTGTCTTTGGGGAAGGGAACAGTAGTTGAACTGAGAGTCATAGCTATTACCAGCTGCCAGATTTGACTGTTTACACCATGTATTCCAATTTTATGCACTTTACCATATAAACATGGAAGCATATTATGTTATTTATAGAATAAACACGACTATGCAAATACAAATACACAGCATTCTTACATGTTGTTTGGAAAGTTTATGCCACGCACTGCACTTAAATGCTCCACCACACATATACCAAGTTTCCGAGTAAACCTGGACATAGCTAGAGTTAAGTCAGCTCGATAAATAAATAGCCAATGCAAGAGTGATAACAAACTCCGTAACTAAGAAAACAAACAACAGAAAGGGTCAAACTCGGGTTTATGAAGTGACAAGAAACATACGGTATTACCATAAATCACAGCCTTGGCTAAACAAAGGTCAGCGTTCTGAAATAAATCTAAACTCTTCAAAATGAATGAGACAGAGCTTTGGTTGTTCTAATGAAATGGTGGTCACCAACATTAGCTACAACCCACCAAGTAGGGCAAGGCTGAGAACCAGCGCGAACCTGAGACTGCTCTGGCATCCACCAGGCAGAGGCAACCAGCCGTGGAGCATTCAGAGATCCTATATGCTAAAAAAATTTGAAAGTCAGGTCTCGAATTTATAGGAATAGGGTAATAAGGCTGCCTTTCATCGTGCCCAAAGTCATGAAGTTAAAAATATGTCGGATGGGAGCACAACCCATGTGACTGCATAGACTAGATTTATTAGGACACTGCAAAGCTCTGGCCAAACCAGTATAATCCCTCACAGACTATTGTAATGCTCTGGGTAAAGAATTCATGTTCAATTCTCTTGTTTTCTTAACATTCTTACCAGGGAGTTATTCCCTGGAATAAAACTGCTGGAGTCTAATCAAGGTGAAAAGTGGGGGATAGCACTAGTCCAAGGATCAGGCCATTTGAGCCCTTAGTCCCGGTTCTGCTGCTAACTAACTGGGTGACTTTGGAGAAATCACTTAACATCTCTGGGCCTCAGTTAGTTCACCTATAAAATGGGAGCCTGGGACTAAATGGTGTCTGAGGGTTTGGGCATCTCTGGCTAAATCCTCAAGAGACTTAAGAAGTTATGTAGGACTGTCCCCTCCCCAGGGAGAGATTTATTCTAAGAAATCTACACATCACCTTGGGCACTTCTGTTAAAAGCCAGGCAAGGGGAAAGAGACAAGATATTACCCAAATTAAAAAAAAAAATGTTTTAATTTAAAAAATTAGACAGAAGTATGAAGAAGGAAATCACAAATTCTTGGATTTCTTCGACAAATACTGAAGACTTTCTGTGTGTGAGGTTCTGTGGCAGCACCTGAGATGGCAGTGGTTACGAGCCTGAACAAAGGAGCTTAGAACCACCTATATCTTGACTCGATCTGCTCAGCACCAGAGGGCATGGTTGGGCCTGAGGATCCCTGGGGACTCAGTACCAAAGGAAGGGGCTGCAAAAGGTGCTGAGAGGCCCCACCTGCCCCCGAAAGTTCCACTACCAAACAGCAGAATGGTGAACTCCAGCAGCATTTTCATCACAAATGGTACCCAGATCTCCAAGTGGAAAAGCTGTGTTCCTTGCAGAGAAGGAGGTTTTGTGTGTGTGTGTGTGTCTGTGTGTGTGTGTGTGTGTGTTCATTTATTTTCAGAGAGAGAAAGCGCATGAGCAGGGGAGGGGCAGAGAGAAAGTGAGAGAGACAGAATCCCAAGTGCAGAGCCCAATGCGGGGCTCGAACTCACTAACCACAAGATCATGATCTGAGCAGAAGAGTCGGACTCTCAACCGACTGAGCCACCTAGATGCCCCGAATAGGAGGGTTTTATGAAATATGTATGTAGTTATTTATGTGAATATATATGAGTGCATACTTGTGAGGATATGTATGAGCATATATGTGTAATATGTGCCAGTATATATGTGTACTTTTGTGTGTGTCGTATGCATACAGTTCCTTTTTTAAAAAAATTTTTAATGTTTATTTATTTTTGAGAGAGAGAGAAAGACAGCATGAGCGGGGGAGTGGCAGAGAGAGAGAGGGAGACACAGAACGTGAAGCAGTCTCCAGGCTCTGAGCTGTCAGCACAGAGCCCGACACGGGGCTCAAACTCCGGAACCGTGAGATCATGACCTGAGCCGAAGTTGGACGCTTAAACAACTGAGCCACCCAGGCGCCCCATCGTATGCATACAGTTCTGTGTGAGTGTTTGTAATTATATGTGTCAGTATTTATGCATAAGAAATCAACATGAGCCTATGTGTAAGTGTGTGTAGTTGTGTGTGAGTTTATGACGTGTGTATGATAAGACTGGGAACTGAAAACCTGAACACCACAGATGTGATTTTAGTCACGTGGCCAGCTTGTTTTTCATAAGATCAGGTCTTGTTGCAGACTTCGTTTGCACAACTAATCCTCTTTTGCTTACAGCGCATAGAGCCCATTCTTTTCCGGCTGACAATCTGCCTTCTAAGCAAACAGGCAGGTGGGTGAGGTTGCAGATACAGCAACAGCTCTTCATGAAATAATTGTACACACTACAAGGCCAAGGTGATGGCCCCTGCTGACACACAGCTGTCATCCTCAGGCAAGGCAAGGCTATGTCTTGAGAAATTCTCAGCACTATTCTTCACATAGACCAGTCACAGCTTGAGCAGAGAATATATATATATATATATATATATATATATATATATATATACACACTATCATCCAGCTGAAACCAAACCCCTGAATATTATGAATGTTATGAATGTTTCTCTGAATTAAAAACCAGAGAGAAAGTGTCCAATCCATTGACGCTTAAATCAGTGAGTCAGAAGGTAGCAAACCAGAGTTAACTACAGATGCTACCAGCCAATCAGTCATGACCATGACTCACCCTTTGTGCAGGGAGCTTTTTTGCTGTGACGCAATTCATCTCCCAAAAATATCTAGTACTGACTAGCTATGCTGTCATAGCTGGACCATCTGGCTTCTCCCTTGCCCATTATTAGAAAACTGATCCAGAAGTCCTCCAAATCAGTCTGGGAGTAATTTAAAGCAATACCCAAAGGAAGGAGAGTGAAAGCTTTTTATAACAAATTAGTTGCCTGCAGTACAAGTTAACTAATGATCTTCAAAAGTTAAAGGAAACAAAGCAACTAAACATGAAGCATATTTGACACAAGAACAGAATGGGAGAAAACAGTCACAACAAATACAATAGAGCATTAATATCCAGGATACAACAGAAATCACAGAAAGCAATAAGAAAAGACAAACAACACAGAAGAAAGTGAGAGAGGCAGGGGGTGTAACCTACCTGGAGCAGGTGATGAGGGGCAGGGGCATTGTCTCTACAGAATTTAAAAACAGTAATAAAATCAACTACAAGACAGTCTGCTTTTTACGACCATCATGCACAGCAATCCTGAATAAGACCAGTGGTAAAGTTGTCCTCCCTGCCAGAGATGATCACTCCCACTATGTGTCCCCCATTTGCATACCACTGGCATGAGATATGATGGGTAGTTCGCAGAAGAAGAAACGCAAATGACCAAAACATATCGGGCCAATTTTACAATAAGGAGATATTCTGTCACTTCTGCCCATTGGACTGATAAAAACTTAAATATTCATAATATCCAACATTAGCAAGGGTGAGACCAAATAGATATGCTCAAAAACTGTTGGTATAATATTAAGTCATCTGTCTTCTTCTTGTCCATTTGTAGGAGTTCTTCTGAAGGGCAATTTGGCAGTATGTACTAAATTTTTCTAATGTGCAAAAATAAACATTATTTGGCAAAGAATAGACATATGGCTCTCGCCTACCCACATCTTTTCCTTGGAGGAAGCACTGTGCCCTCGATACCTGTAGCCTGGAAGGGATCATCAATAGAGTCCTAACCACCTCAGCCAGTCCTGGCCTCAGGGCTGGGCCTAAAGCAGCATAACATTTGATAGTGTATTTAGTTCAGACAGCGGCCGCTCCAGGATTCCCACTGAGAAGCTTCTGGACTATAATCTGCTTGAAAGAAAGAAGGGCAGGAGGCTATTTGACTTGTCTTGAAGTTGCATTTGCTTCAAGGCAACCACACTGTTTTTACTCCTATGTTACCTTGGGGTCTGTGGGCATTTGAAGCCCCTCCAATCCAGCCTGCCTAAACTTACCACCAAGGGTCCAATCTAGTCTACTGGTTCTTTCTGCTTGAATTCTGCTGACCATGCGAAGACATCCTGTCTGCAGGATAAAGTCAAGAGGAAATGAATGGAGTCACAAGACGAGGAGAAACATAATCCTGGTAACCCTACTATTTGGGCCCTGGATCCAGTTGGTGTTTTCAGATCAAATAATTTCCCTTTTTGCTCAAGAGGGTATGAGGCAGGGGACTGTCATTTGCATCCAAAGAACTCTGAGCAACAAAGATGAGACGCGCAAATAGCTGAAGTATGGCACACCAAAAAGAAGAGTTTAAAATTGTAATAACTGAATGTATATTATTAGAGTGTTTTAAAAATCTCATCTCTTGGGGCACCTGACTGGCTCAGTCGGTTAAACGTCCGACTTCGGCCCAGGTCATCATGATCTTGCAGTTTGCGGGTTCAAGCCCACGTGGGGCTCCGTGCTAACAGCTCAGAGCCTGGAGCCTGCTTCGGATTCTGTGTCTCCCTCTCTCTCTGCCCCTCCCCTGCTCGAGCTCTGTCTTTTTCTCTCTCTCTTAAAAACAAATAAACATTAATTTTTTTTTTTTAAATCTCATTTCTCACTTTAATTTTTCAACTTCCCTTTAGAAGCTTTTCATTGTAAAAATGATGAATTCGTATAATGTAAATTCTTTCCCGTAACCCACCACTCGGGTCAGGAAATAGAACACAGCCCAGCATTTCAGAAAATACCCCCCTTCCCTTGTGCATCACTACCCCCTCCCTCCTTTCCAGAGGAAACCACTTGGCTGATGAAAACATGGATTTGTTTTGCCTCTGCGTGGTGTGTGAGTTTGCATGTGTGTGTGTGTGTTTCATTTACTTTATAAAAAAAAAAAAAGTATCTTTTTGTGTCTGCCTTCTTTTTGTTCAAACTCTATGTGTGAGATTCATCCACATTGGGGCTTGTAGGAGTAGTCTATTCATCTTCATTGTCATATAGTGATCTGTTGTATGACTATACCACAATCTATCCATTCTAATGTGGACTGACATTTAAACTGTTTCCAATTATTGGCCACTATAAATAACGTTGCTGTGACATCTCCTAAGTATAAACTTAGAGAAACTGTTGGGTTATATGGCATGGGTCCATTCTGCTATAGGAGATACTACCAAATAGTTTCCCAAAATGATCGTACAGATTGTTTCAACCACCAGTGCATTGGTATGGTAAATCTTCTTCCCTCCTAAAATGTTTAAAAGAACTATTTGGTTAAGCTATCTGAGATTTAAGTTAGGGATTTAATTTTTCTTCAATAGATTTTCCCATTGTTTTGTATCAGTTACTGGGTGCCTAATTTTTCAAGAAATTAATTGATTGCATCTAAATTTTCCAATTTGTTGGCACAAATTGTTCATGATATCTTTTTAAAAGTTTTTAAAATTCTGCAGTATCTGTAGCATTTTTCACTCCTGATAGTGGTCATTTATACCTTTGTCCATGTCTTTCATTAGTCTTACCCAAGTGTTACCAATTACGGTGCATTATTTACAGAACCAACTACTGGCTTTGGTTTTATCTATTTTATTTTCTCTGTTGTACATTTGGTTTTCTGTTTCGTTGATTTGTGTTAATGTCTTCACGTTTAATTGGCTGTTCTTTTTCTAACTCCCTGAGATGGATGGTTAGATCACCAATTTCCTTCCTTTCTTCTTTTCTAACCTATGTATTTAAAACTACCTATGAATGGCTTTTTAACTGCATCCCACAAGCTTTGGCCTGTTCTATTTATCACCATTCAACATATTTTCTAATTTCCACTAGTTTTTCTTTGACATACATTGAAATATATTTTATTTGATCCATTTCTAAGCAGAAAATATTCTATTTATATTTAGCTTTGAATTAATAGCTTAATTCTGCTATGATCATAAACCATATTCTGTATGATTTAATTTATCTGAAATTTCTTGAAACTTTATCGCCCAGTATATGGTCAGTTTTGGTAAGAGTTCCATGTGCAATTGTTGAGTGCAATGTTCTATGTATATCAAACAGGTCAGTTTTATTGATTATGTTCAAATCTTCATCCTGTTTGATTAACTTAATGGTTTTTGGTCACTAGTTCTGTCAGTTACTGAAGTAAGGGTGTTAAAATATCCTACTATAATTGCGTATTAATTTCTTAAGTTTTTAGTTAATATAACTGCATATTTTTATATTTTTCCAGTTTGTTCTTCGGTATTGCCTTACATCTTACTAGGTATATAATTGTGATATCCTTATGTTGGAATGACCATTTCTTTTTATGAAACATCTCTTTTGATTCTTAGTAATGCTTGTTGCCTTAAAGTTGACTTTGTCTGATACATAGGTAACTGAGCTTTGATTTAGCTAATATATACATGTTATGTCATTTTCCATCCTTTTATTTTCAACTTTCCTGAATTCTTGTAATGTCCACCATGCACTTGTGTAAACATTGAATTGAGTTTCAGTTTGGTTTGGGTTTTTTTTTTTTTTGTCTGTTTATTTTGTCTTGTCCAGTCTGACCATTTTTGTTTTTTAATGAGAATTTTTATTCACTTACATATAATGTTATAACTGGTATATATAAATTTAAACTCACTATCTTGGTATTTGTTTTAAATTTGTTCCATCTGCTTTGTGTTTCTTTTTCTCCCCCTACCCTTCTTTTCATATCTTCTTTTGGACTATGAATATTTATTATTTGTATTATATTTCCCCTCTGTTAACTATTAATTACTATTAAAACACTTACCATTTCCTGGTCAAAGCAAAACCTTAGTATGTTTAACTCCATCCAATCTCTTTCTTCCTCCTCTGATTCATCCTCCAGTTTATGATCTCTCTCTTCAACTATATCTAAGCCATGTTAAACCAATCCACTGAGTTCTTAATTATTGATATTAGATATTAATTTTCAAGTTTAGATGTTCCATTTGATTTTTTAGTTTCCAGACATAGTTTCCCGTGCACTTCTCTATCTCATCACTTAAATTACTGAACATCGTAGTCACAATTATTTCAATGTCTATGCCTGATCATTGCAATACCTGGACCTCTTAAGGGTTTCCTCTCCTCAGTTTTCAGTTATTTTGCCTTGAGATATACTAGATGATTTTTGTTTGAATACAGGGCATTTTCTATTAAAATTTTTTGAGATATATAGCTCTGGACAGTGTTATCTTCCTGAAGGGAGTATATTGTTGCTTCTAACAGGCAGTTAAGGTGGAGCAGGTTACCTCATCCAACCATAAATTGAAGTGATTTGAAGTTAAACTTTTCCTTTTTAAAGAGTCATCTGTTTCTTACTGTGTAGTCATTTGAGGGTCCCAACCCCAAACCTGCAGTGTTTGCCAGGACCCTAAATCACTGGCTGACTCTAAACTTTCATTTTTCTGATACCCTGTAAAACTGTAGGAAACTTTGCTTAGCTGCTCAGCCTCTCAGCCACAGCTTGGATATTTGCAAATTCCTGGAGGGGAAAACCGGTCTGAATGTCACTTCATTTCTCTGGGGGGTTTTTGGTTGTTGTTTTCCTCTTTCTTGAGGACTTTATCCCTTCACAATCTTGCTGCCTGGGTAGCTTTCCAATGCTTTTAAACAGATGTTGTATGTATTTTCTCCAGACCTTCTAGTTGTTTTTGGACAGAAAGTTACCCCTACAACACGTGATTCCACCTCTACCAAAAGTAGAATTCCCACTCAGCTTGTCTTTTGAGCATCAACTTCATTATCTTGAGATTCTGGAGTTTCATTGTATTTCCTTTGAGCTCTAAAATTAAATGATCCCCGGGGGCACCTGTGTGGCTCAGACGGCTAAGTGTCTTGACTCTCAGTTTCAGCTCAGGTCATGGTCTCACGATTTCATGAGTTTGAGCCCCACATCAGGCTCTGGGCCAACAGTGCAGAGCCTACTTGGGATTTTCTCTCTCACCCTCTCTCTCTGCCCCTCTCCTGCCCTCACTATCTCTGTCTCAAAATAAATAAATAAACTTAAAAAAATTTAAATTAAATGATTCCCTATGACTTTGCCTCCTTTGAGTTTCTGTTTCATGTAAAAACCAACCATGAGGGATCCTTTTTGCTGTTTTAGCTAATATTTTGTCCCTTGTTATTATATAATGAAAATACTAAAGATGAACCATGGTTTGAAATGAGAAAAATAAGTTTTATCCTAAGTGCCAAAAAAATCGGAAGCCACAACTAGTCCAGCAGGCAAGTGTGCCTGAGAAATTAACAATGCCTATCCTGGAGAGGCGTGGTGGCAAGCCTATGTGCCAAGCATTTGTCAGACACAGAAGAGACGATCCACAGAAGAGACGATCCACAAGATGAATTCATCTGAGAAGTTGCTTTGTATCCACTTAAATTTTAAAGAGACAGAACAGCTAGTGCCTCCCTCTTAAAGGTGGGTAAGGATTTGCTAACACAAAAGGTATTCCTCCCATAAACTGAGAGAGCAGCGACAACCAAATCCCAAGGGCTCATGGGTTCCCATCACTTTGTATAAGCATTTGAATTAGAGGGGCGCCTGAATGGCTCAGTTAAGCATCTGACTCTTGATTTCAGCTCAGGTCACGATCTCACCATTCATGAGTTCAAGCCCCACGTTGGACTCTGTGTGGACAGTGGGGAGCCTGCTTGGGATTCTCTCTCCTCGCTCTCTGCCCCTCCCCCACTTGCTCTCTGTCTCTTTCTCTCTCAAATAAAAATAATCTTTAAAAAATAGGTTTGAATTAGAAAAGAGGGTACATCCTGTTGGTTGTCTTAGTCCATTCAGGCTGCTATAAAAAATTATCATAGACTGAGTGGCTTATAAACAACAGAAATCTAGTTCTCACGCTTCTGGAGGCTGGGAAGTCTAAGATCAAGGTGCTGGCAGATTCGGTGTTTGCTGAGAACCTAGTTCTTGGTTCATAGGTAGCCATCTTCTCACTGTGTCTTCATATGGCAGAAGGCTCTCTGAAGCCTCTTTTATAAGAGCAGGACTGCATTCATGAGGGCTCCACCCTTACAACCTACTTACCTCCCAAAGACTCCACCTCCTAATACCATCACACTGAGTGTTAGGATTTCACATACGTGGGGCACCTGGGTGGCTCAGTCAGTTAAGCTTACAACTGCGGCTCAGGTTATGATCTCATGGTCCATGAGTTCAAGCCCCGTGTCGGGCTCTGTGCTGACAGCTCAGAGCCTGGAGCCTCTTTCGGATTCTGTGTCTCCCTCTCTCTCTGCCCCTCCCCTGCTCATGCTGTCTCTCTCTCTCTCTCTCTCTCAAAAATAAACATTTAAAAAAAAAAAAAAAAGGATTTCACATATGAATGCTCAGGGAACACAGTCACTCCATCACACTGGTTGAAATTCAGCTGTCAGAAAATGGAGGTAATTATGGTGGCCGTATTTTCTACACCCCAGGTAGAGGCACTGTCTGTCAAGGGCTAATACTCTTGTGTCAGCAGTAAGACAGAACATTAGAAATCAAGACTGACCGGGAGAACCCAGCACAAAGGTATAAAAAAAGACAATTCTGTCACTGGTTCAAGATCCCCTTGATTTTCACCAACTTGGTTCCAAGTTAGGGGGCTTTAAAGTTTGGCCATTTTTGAGAGATTTTCCAGACCAGAGTCACAAGAGGGAAGGGGCTGCCTGGGGTCTGGCCTCCGCCTCCAAGCCGCTCCTGGACCATCTGCAGGGAACCAGATAAATGACTCCCAACCAGCTTATTTTAGACAGTGGTTTGCTTCCCAGCGTCTCCAGCGTCCCAGTCAGATTCCAAAGGCCTTTACTCTGAAACCGCCCGCAAGCAGCGACCGACAGCAGCAGCTGCCACCGCACTGATAATGGGTTTGTACAGCCGCTTGCCCAAGAGCTGCTTTGAGTTGACGATTTGCATTCCTGCCTGCCCAAACCCACAGCCTCCGCGCCGCTGCCGCCAGCTTCAGCACACAGAGAACACGAGTGCCACCTACTGGAGCACTGGGGACGTAGCCAGCGGCACAGCCTTCCCCGGGCCTGCTGGTCACCCAGCAACGGGCCTGAAAACCACCTTTGTGCCGCGATCAGGCAGGCCTTCTGCCAACTTAGTGACTGTTTACCACAGTTAGGCTGAAAAGGTCTCAAGGAAGTTTATTCTGCTCCGAACAAACGAAACCAAGCTGCAGTTGGGACCCAGGCTGTATTCCACTTACGTGAGAAGTGGGCAAGCCAGCAGGTGCAGAGTTGAACGTAGAACACGGTTATTCCCTGCTCTGTACGGGACACTGGGCGAGGCACTAGGGCTAGAAGTATGAATGGCCTACCCAAGGCAAACAGTGGAAAGAGGAAGAACCTATATCCAGAGCTGACAAAATACACTCAAGAAACCCAGACAGGATTTATTCCACAGAGAACGGAATTTGGGGGATCTGAATTTTCCATTTTTCCCTGAGGTCTACTGCCACTGTCCATAAGCTTAAGGTTAAGAAGTCATGCGGGCACTTGGGTGGCTCAGTCGGTTGAGGGTCCAATGTTGGCTCAGGTCATGATCTCGTGGTTCGTGGTTTGTGAGTTCAAGCCCCACATTGGGCTTGTTGCTGTCAGCCTGTCAGCACTGAGCCGGCTTTGAGTCCTCTGTGGCCTTCTCTCTGCCCCTCCCCCACTTGTGCTCTCCCATAAATAAATAAATATTAAAAAAAAAAAAAGAAGTTATGATGACTTCTTTATTGTTTTGGGCTTTTTTTTCTTTTTTTAGTCACCAATTAACAAATGACATATTTAGAATTTGTTCTCAAAATAGCTGCTTTGCAGATGTCCTAAACATCCTCTTGGCCTGCTCTCATAAAACCTTGCCAGGACAACTCTCAAAGTGCTAGATCTTTTCCCTGTATTCACAAACTCTTCTACGTGTGTTAATAGGACATTTCTGACCATGATCAATAAAGTACATTTGTCGATATTTTTTTTAGGAGTGGTCATTAATTTATTTATTTATTTATTTATTTATTTTCGATAGAGAGAAAGCATCCTTGTGGTGGGGGGGGGGGCGGAGAGGGGGAGAAGGGGGGCAAGAGAGAATCGAAGCAAGCTCCCTGCTCAGTGCACACAGCCTGACACAGGGCTCTATCCCACCACTCTGGGATCATGACCTGAGTGAAAGAGAGTCAGACACTCAACCAACGGAGCCATCCAGGTGCCCCCATTTGTCAATATGTTTAGTATCTAATGACATCCTACTTGAAATACATACATGCATACTTATATAAGTTAGTAAGTAAACACCCTAGTAAGTCAAGAACCCAACATACAGCGGGCACCCCTGGCAGCAGAACCTGAACACCCTGAGGGGGGCCCTCCCCTGCTGAGAGACTACGGGGCTTCAGCCATTGTGTGGCCGGCCACCACCAAGCATATTCTAATGAGCTGTACATGTTTGCCTCCTCCATCAAGAGGAGAGCAGGTAAATGCAAATGATAGGAAATGGGCAAAGAGGCGTCATGTTGGATGCAAGACGCACAGATTTAAGGCAGAATGCAATAATCACAAACTAAAATTTCTTAAGCTACTACTATGAGAATTATATTTGAGGCCCGGCTAAAGTTTCTGGTGTTCTACTAGGATCTTACTTCTGAATACATAATATGTGTTGTATTAAGTATTTACATCAGCACCTGTTTCACCCGTACATAATTGACATATTTCCCATGCATCCAGTCATTCCGCTTCTGACCTGACGGACTTTTCTCACATGCCTTACTCCTTAATTCCCATAATTCAGTTCAAAGGGGGCTCCTAGAGCTGCTGCTGGCTGCTACAAATTCACATTTAGATGGTAGGCACACGCCTCCTTGGACATCTCTCAGAACCCTCTAGAAAAGTCCCCTGCAACCTTCATTCTTGCCAGAATACTGTTCTGAGGACAGGCCTCACAGTTTATGGAGTCTGTTTTCAAGGTACAGTGACCGGGAAGCCCTGGGCAGGGCACAGAGGCTCATCCTAGACTTTCATTCATCTCTCCTTCCCTCCATTCCTCTCCCTCCTGCCTGTCCCACACAGTCAGCAAGAAGCTATCCAATGTCACCTGACCAAGGCAAAAAAGCTCAAGGCTTGGGTATGGCTTTGGTGAAAATAAACAGGGAATGCAACAAAATAAAATAATCTTAGATCCTGATATGGGAAGGAACCTTAAAACTCCAGTTCAATCTCTGATCTTATTCAGGGCTTCGGTGCCCTCTATACTCACTGCCAAGAGGTCATCAACACTTTAAAACACTTCAGTGATGAGAACTTACTCACTCCAAAGCAGCTCATTCAATGTTTAGATGGTTCTTCTTTATATCAGCCAGGATGTGATGTAATCATGTCATCTGATGTTAGATACTTTGTTTTGTATATACAATAGTTTATCCTCCTCAATAACGCCACGTGGAAGATCACGAATGTTATCCTGTTCTGCAGATGAGGAACTGGGGCTTAGAGAGGTCAAGTAACCTGCCCAGGGTCATCCAACATGGAAGAGACGGTGCAAGATTTGAACACAGGTAGTCTGACTCCAGAAGCTCCCTAAATGATGGAGTCTGCATGCCATAATGATTCCCGCCTCCTTGAACTTCTACTAATGGTCCTTGGTCTGCCCCCTTGGGCCACAGGAGCAACTAATTTCTCTTCCACATGACAGCCTGGGTGCTTAGCATACAAGAGGTGCTCCCTCTTCTCCCAGCTGAGCACACAGGTCCTTCAAAAGGCCTCATACGACATGGTTTTAATTTCTCTCTTTCTCTGGGCCCTCTGATCTGACATGCTCCTTTTGGTGTACTTCCCTCCAAATGTGTTACTCAGATCCTAACATGACCATCCCCTTGATGTGGCTTCACCAGTGCAGTGTTGAAAGCGTGACCTCAGCATTCTACACCAGCACCATCCAACACGTCCTTCTGCGACGAGAGAACTGTCCTATGGTTTCACTGTCCTACTCAGGAATGTCCCACTCAGGAGCCACTAGCCACCCTTAGCTATTTAGTGCTGGAAATGAGGTTACTACATTTTTATTTTATTTCATTGAACTACTATCATTTTTAGTGGACACATAGTAGAGAACGTAGTTCATGATTCTGGATTTCTAGATCACATCCTGACCCATGTTGAACTGAATGTTCTCAATAAGTACACCATCCCCATCCTATAATAGTCAGTTGGCTTTTGGGATCTATCTCTCTCTCTCTCTCTCTCTCTCTCTCTCTCTCTCTCTCTCTCTTTTTAATGTTTATTTTATTTTTGAGAGAGACAGAGACTGAGCATGAGCAGGGGAGGGTCACAGAGAGAGAGAGAGAGGGAGACACAGAATCCGAAGCAGGCTCCAGGCTCTGAGCTGTCAGCACAGAGCCTGACATGGGACTCGAACCCACAAATTGTGAGAACATGACCTGAGCCGAAGTCGGACGCTTAACCAACTGAGCCACCCAGGCGCCCCTGGTTTTGGAGATCTCTAAGTATATTTTACATCTATCTTTGATGAGGTCACTTGACGATCATTCCAGTCTCTTAAAATCATTCCCAATATGATTGTGTCACTCAGAGTATTTGGGGTCTCTCGTGCTCTGTCACCTGGAAGAAGGCTGAGCCCACTTGCTACATCTTTCCAAAACCCAGCTAATGATGTGTTAGTAAAAATGTAGCTAACATTCACTGAGGGCTTTCTAAGTGCCAAGAGCTGTGCTGTGCACGCCAGCGCTCTATACACCCATCCTGATCTCCACCCAGGATAACCAGATCCACAGCTCACATTCACTTGACTAGACTGCCTTCTGCAATGGGGAAACACATTCATATACATATGTGTGCACATACACACACACACACACACACACACACACACACACACACTCACACACACAGAACAACACGAGAAAAGCTCTTCCCCCATCGACATCAGTGATTAATCTACATTTGGCACACTGGCATTCAATCACAATTGTCCTTGCTTCCGAGACAATGTCTTTATCACGTTCTCAAGAATTTCACGAGAGTTCTTGTCACACCTCTGGTCGAAGCACGTGTTCACAGTATCCGTAAACACTGCCCGAAATACCTAACAACCTTTTAAAAAATGTAATGAGATCAATCTATCCTGATTTTTTTTTTTTTTTTCTTGAACTGATCCTGATTCTTGGAACTATTTAATACTCATTCCTCACTTAGTAATTCAGTCAAGGACACATTCCCGTGTCCATCAAGAAGAATTTTTATAACTGAGATATTAATGAAAATTTTGTTTCAGCAAACTGTCTAGCTTGTCAAACAGCATAGAGAGTTGCACTTAAAAGTTTAGAGAAAAGAACAGTTTGGAATAAAAAGGAAGACTTCGAAGAGACTGTTTTTTCAGATGATCAGATATCTAACAGGACATTAAATGAGGGGCGCCTGGGTGGCTCACTCAGTTAAGCCATGACTTCAGCCCATGTCATGACTTCATGGTTCATGAGTTCAAGTCCCACATCGGTTGAGCTTGAGCCCCGCTTGGGGTGAGCACGAGCCACGCTTCTCTCTCTCTCTCTCCCTCTTTCTCTATGCCTCTCACTCATTTGCGTCCTCTCTCTCTCTCTCTGCCTCTAAAAAAAAAAAAAAAAAAAAGACACTAAATGAGATTTTTCTTCCTGTTGCCCCAATTTCAACTAAAGTCCCAAGATGGAGTACAAGTGATAAAGTGCCCCACAATATTCTTTTTTTTAATTTGTTTGTTTGTTTGTTTTAGTTTATTTATTTTGGGAGAGACAGAGAGAGAGTACCATCAGGGAATGGGCAGAGAGAGAGGAGAGGGAGAATCTCAAGCAGGCACCTGTCAGCACGGAGCCCAGTGCAGGGCCCAAACTCCCAAAACTATGGGATCATGATCTGAGCCGAAATCAAGAGTTGGACGCTTAACCGACTGAGCCATCCAGACGCCCCCAACAATCTTGCATCTGGACTGTCTTTGCAGAACTTTCTTAGGAGGTGGCCTCAAACGACCATCAGCAGTCTGGCAACTGTCTGTAGTCTATATTTGAGAAAATTGGAATAATAAAGAAAGGAAACACTAGTGGGTGAGGCTGTCTTGACACAGAGTTGTCAGACTGCTGTGTCATTTCTCTCTCGTGTCTCCCAGAGTTGGCAGCAGGAGACGGGAGACATGGGGAGAGAGTGGCTGGGAAGCATCAGAAGGGGTTGAAAGAAAAAAAAAAAAAAAAAAAAAACCAGGAGAGTGCATTGTCATGGAAACCAAGGGAAGAAACTGTTTCAGGGAAAAAGGAGTAGGCAGCCTCTTCAGGTGCCTCAGAGAGGTTAAGCTAAGGAGTGAAGGCATTTCTCGAATTCAGCAATAAAGGGACACCGACTTCCTTGATTAGAGCAGTTTCGTTGGAGCAGTAGGAGTGGATGTGAGAGGGCAGTAGGTAAAGCGCTAATGACAGAAAATCCAGACAGTTTTTTGAATTAGGCTGTGCAAGGGGAGAGAGAGAGAGACTGGCCAGTGAAAGTAAATGTGAATTCCAGGGAAGAATGTTCAAGATTTTAAGTTATCAGTACAGGGGCGCCTGGGTGGCTCAGTCAGTGGAGCATCTGACTCTTTTGATTTCAGCTCAGGTCATGATCCCAGGGTGGGGGGATCAAGCCCGCGTCGGGTCCACACTGAGCATGGTGCCTGCTTCGGAGCCTCTCTTTCTGTGCCCCTCTACCCTGCTCCCCTGTGCTCTCTCTCGCTCGCTCTCTCTCTCTACCTCTGTCTAAAATTAAAAAAAAAAAAAATTATCAGTATAAAGCACTCCAGAAAAATCAACCTGTCGTTTTATATGTGTTCATGGGAGATCCCACCCTGCAGTGTGGCAAAGTCGTGAGCCTTGAGGAGAGCTATATGTATATACACCTCAACACTGTAATAATCTTTAAAACAAAGACCACAGTCCATTTGTTTAAGCCCTGCTGCATTAAACAAAATAAAAATAAAACAGATAAGGAACCGGTGTATCTCTCAAAATTTGAAATTCCTAAAATGTCCAGTGTATGCAACTGTCAAATACTTTATCAACGTTTCTGAGAAGCCTAGGATTGTTTCACCTAAACCAGAGACACAATTTGCATCCTTGAAATGGTCCCAGGTGAGCCCAGTAAAATAAAATGCATGACCACATACACGTTGATATGATCACTGACGATTAGATTATTCATCAGGTCAGTCTCAGACAAGTTTCTAAACTGTGCTGTGTAACTAGATACGACAGAGAAACTTTCCAATGGAAATTTTATATAGTGTCATTTCAATCAAATGAAAATAATGAAATTAAGAATACGTATTGTTAGCAGGATAATCACACAGAAAGTCGTGACACCGAGGCTCTTCTTTCCAAGAAGCAACTTTATTCCTGCCAGCACCACTCAGTTGGGTTTGTACCCGAAAAACTGAGCCCCAAATGCCATGTGGTGTAGTTTTTTTTATATATTTTTTACTACTTTGTCTGCCATATATGGTAACATACAAACATGTAGTCTGATGAAGTGGTCTCATGTTACAAGGTCATGAGGGATGTTATCACATATGTATATAACCAGGTTGTTGTTTTTTTTTTTTCTTTCCTTAGGGAGGGGACCCTACCACAATATCACTGGGGGTGCCTGACTGGCTCAGTCGGTGGACTGAGTATCACTGGGGGTGACTCCTGATCTCTGGGTTGTGAGTTTGAGCCCCATATTGGACGTAGAGATTACATAAAAGAAAAAAAAAAAAAGAATACATATCACTATCGCGAGAGGAGGAAGAAGCATGTTATGATGTGGGTCCTGTAGAAGGGGAGGGGTCAGGGCACACATGAAGGGTTAGCTCTCGCTGAGTCGAAAGCATTTGATTTTCTCTGGTGCTTTCAACTCTGGGGCTGGCCTAAGGCCTCTCTCCAGCATGGCTGTCCAGTGTTTATTCCAAAGAGTTTCAGTTAGCCACTTCGAGAAGAGGCTCACGCTTTCTGGTTTCTATTCCTTCTTTCATGGGGCCAAATAAATAAATAAACCAAGCCTTGAGGAGTCAATAGCCAGGGAAACGTGGAAGAATCAGGATCGAGAATCTCTGAAGCAGGGAAAGAAAACAGGTAACAGATACTAACATTACAGAGGAAAAGAGACAACCATTTATGGATAAGTTAGAAGGAATAAAGTAACAGCTACTGTGAAGTTTGGGAACTTGGTGGCAAGCAACTGAAGGATTTTTCATGCATTGACTTGAATTTCAATGTGAAGCCAAAGGCAAGGTTGTCACCTGTGAACGGGGAGCGGGAAGTATGGTGGGAGGGGGTTTAAGAGAACAGACTTTAAAAAAATAAATAAAACCTGCCATGGAGAATGTGGCAGGGAAACTAGTGAAAAGAGCACAAGATTGTACACCTGTCGAGACTTGGACAGAGACCAGGAAGGTGAAATGTCTCCAAATGCGTGGGTCTGGGGGCTCCCAGCAGCCGCCCAGGCTGTGCAAGGCACAGAGGAGGTGGTCCAGGATACAAATGGCAGCCAGGATACAAGGAGTAACCTGGAGGGTGTTAGCAAGACAGGAGTTGATTGGAGTACCTGTAACTCAGCAAATCCTTGTTAACAGAAAGAAAACCAGACACCTAATAGTCCCCCCTCTTCCCACCAGACATAATAGCCACGCCTCACCGACTTTCGGTTACAAACCTCGCACCGTTTTCTCCCCTTCCGTCCCCTGCCACTATTGTCACCACACGGTCACCAGCCTCCCAGAGCTTCCCCTACCCACCATTGATCACCACAGTGAGAAATCTTTTCTTAAATACCAAAACTTGCCTTCTTGACTCACTGTCTTTCAGTAACAGGCCAACATGGCCAACACAAAGGGGCAGAGCTGAGGCAACACTGATCGTTCTCTGGGCCTCTCAGAAAACACGGAGCTGCTCCTTTGGCCGCATACGTGTGAATCTACAAGAAAGATGATGTGGTCCCCACAAATGTTACCAGGGCAAAACAGGAAGTGTGCAGCCGCACCCAGCATGCTCTTGGCATCGTTGTAGACAAAGCAAGTGAAGCACAAGGTTCTGGCCAAGAGCATCGCTGTGCATGTGGAGCACACAGAGCACACGAAGAGCCAAGAGAGCTTCCTGACACATATGACGAAAAATGATCAGAAAAAGAAAGAAGCCGGGGCGCCTGGGTGGCTCAGTCAGTTAAGTGTCCAACTTCAGCTCAGGTCATGATCTCATGGTTTGTGGGTTCGAGCCCCGTGTCGGGCTCGGTGCTGACAGCTCAGAGTCTGGAACCTGCTTCGGATTCTGTGTCTCCCTCTCTCTCTCTGTCCCTCCCCACTCGCACTCTGTCTCTCTGTCTCTCTCTCAAAAATAAATAAACATTTTTAAAAATTCTTTTAAAAAAAAGAAAAAGAAAGAAGCCAAAAAGAAAGCTACCTGGGTTCAACTAGACCACCAGCCAGAGGAGCACGCTTTGTGAGAAGCAATGGAAAGGAGTTTGAACACCCGGAACCCACTCCCTATGAATTCATGGTATAATAGGCATTCAAAACAAAGCAAACAAACAAAAACTCTGAACTATAAAAAAAGAAAAGAAAAAACCCTAAACTTACCTTGCTTTTTCCTGCTCAGAATCCTTCAATGACGTGTGAGCCAGGATCTTAACTAAAGATCAAGGTACTTCAAACACACGGCCTACGAGACGGTTTTGTTTCTCCCACCCCAAGAGCCCTCTAATCTGACGTGCCCCAGTGAGTAAACATATCCCTCTCAAATGTGCTGCCCAGATGCTAGACACCAAGATGGGATTGAACATGCAAGGACGTTACCAGGGAGAGAAAATAAAGGAGACAGCGGAGGCAGGGGGAGCAGGGGAACCAGAATGCAGTCTGCCGCCCAGGGAAGGGCAGAGGGGAGCAAGGTGGGGGGAGCGCCCGGACCTCCAAGCAGCCTCTGGAAGGGGTGACAGGCTGCTGGGGAGTCCTGGAGCTGAAAGCGCCTTCCAGGCATCCTGTGTCTCCCAGGGAAGGGCCAGCCTTCATGACCACGCTGTGGTCGGTCACTGGCTGGCAGCAGCCTGTGCAAGCACAGCTCAGAGCAAACACGGGTGAGGAATTTCAACCTATGGCAGCTGGACCCTTGGTTTCTCTCTCTGTCGCTGGAGTGTCTGTGAGGTGCACTCTTAGGACCACTTTTGGCTAATGTCCCAAATCCTTATTAAAGTGGCACACACCATATAAACTCTGACCTTCCCTTACCACTCCAGCTTAACCCAGCCCTGTTTCTTCTGCTCCAACTATATCAGACTTCTCTCAAATCCAGGAACACATCATGCTTACACTTTATTAAGACTTTATACATTCCAGACGTGTGCCTGGCTGGCTCAGTTGTAAGAACATGCAACTCCTAATCTCAGGGTTGTGAGTCCAAGCCCCACGTTGGGCATACAGCTTGAACACACACACACACACACACACACACACACGGGTACCTGAGTGGCTCAGTTTGTTAAGCGGTTAAGCGTCCAACTTCAGCTCAGGTCATGACCTCGCAGTTCATGGGTTTGAGCCCTGCATCAGGCTCTGTGCTGACAGCTCAGAGCCTGTAGCCTGCTTTGGATTCTGTCTCCCTCTCTATCTGCTCCCTCCCCTGCTCGAGCTCTCTCTCTCTCTCTCTCTCTCAAAAATAAATAAACATAAAAAACAAAATTGAAAGTTAAACACACACACACCCTTGAAGGCTTTATACATTCTGGATCCCCCACCAGGAAGGCTCATCCTGATCCCACCGCCATCTTTGCTCAGCTATTTTCTTTACTAAGTCTTTACTCACGTCTTCACTTAAACACCATCTCCTCAACCCCCCTGCCAATATCCCTCAGACTGGATCATATGCCCCATTACGTGCTCCTGTGATGGCCAGTTCTCCGATGTAGAAGAGGTCAGAGGAGTAAGCATCTGTCTAGTGTCTTGACTTTGCTGCCGGATGAAATAGCCGCGTGACAGCTGGACCCGTCTGTCTCACTCACCCTTGGCCCCCAGGGCCTAACGCATGGTCGATGCTCGAGAGATACGCAATAAACCATCTTGACTGACTGCCTGGCCAAAGGAGATCAGGTAGAAGGGGGTTGCCAGCAAGAAATCAGGGCAGTCACAATCCTAGAGTGCCAGCTAAGGTTGAGGTTTAGGAGAAAAAATTTAGGGAGAGACCTAACACAGGAGGATTGGAATAGAAAGTCAAATAAAATGTTTTGCAAAGAAAAATTAAAGCAAAGATCATACTAACAATGTGACCATTGCTGAACTGTGAATCTAGGACATAACTATAGATATTTTTTTCTTTTTTTTTTTTTTTTAGACTATAGATATGTTTCAAAGAACATGGCACCTGAAGGCTGTATCAGTCAGGATTAAATTTAGCTGCATATACCAAGGAACCTAAATTTGAAGCTCTATCCATCAGGGATCCTAGCATGAAAACAGATGGTACATTGAAAAGGCTTTTACTAAAACAAGGTTTAAGGGAAGCACTGGTATAGAGGTGCGACAGGATCAAGGAAACCAATAAGGAATGGGTGGGGAAGCTCCCTGGGGTCACCAACACTGGGAAGCCATGACCACCTCTAGGCTGAAGAGACAGTGGAGGGATGGTGTTACTGGAGCCCATCAAGAGCTGGTGCCACAGAAGAGGGGCCACTGGGCAGGAGCTCTGGCCACAGAGGAACAGAGGCTCCGCTAGAACTGAGACAATGCAAGCAGTGTGGAAACAGAAAAAATAATCGTTCTCTTCTCCCACACTGATCTGCCAAGTGCCTCAACTGGTCAAATCCAACCAGAAGCCAGAGGGTAAGGGAGCCTCCTAGGGCACAGTTCATGGAAGACAGGGTACAGAATGGATCTTGGGGGGGGGGGGGGGGGGGCGGGGCAGGGGTGGGAAGGGCTGTGAAAGGGAAATAACCAACACAACAGCTTATTTATCTCACATGTAGCAGATCCTGATGCAGGTGCCTTAGGACTAAGATGCCAGCTCCATGGTCTTCAGGAACCCAGGCTCCTTCTATCTTTCTGATCTATCATCTTTAAGAGCTGGCTTCCTTCCCTACAGTCAGGCATGGTCCAAGATGGCTTCTGGTGCTTCCGATAACCATTCTGATTCCAGGAAGGAATAAGGAGAAAAGGGAGAAGGCCAAAAGGTGCCTTCCATTTGAGGAGTTCCCCAGTAGCCCAACCCAAGTTCTTCCCTTGACGAGTTCCCTAGTAGCCCAACCCAAGACTTCCACAGACACCTCATTAGCTACCCATCGCTGCAAGGGAGACTGGCAAATGTATGCAATATTTTGGCTGGGCGTGTTGCTTTCCAGAATAAAATCATGGGTTTTATGAGGGTAGAATGCATATTAACTAGGCCCTCCTTGAAACAACGATTGAAGTAACATTGCTAAAGACGGACTGAGAGATGGTATGAATTTTCAGAGGGAAAACAGGTTTTTTTGCCTCATAGATCAACTTTACAACCTAATATCCAGTTAGGTTTCCACAGGTTCCTGTAATTCATAATCTTCCTAGACTACAAAGACCATCTTCTTAGTCACATCATTCTCAAAGAAGGTCTGTCAATTAGTGAGTGACCGGTTTCCTTAGTTGATTGAAATGAATCATAACTTCCAGCTGATGAAAGATGAAAACTCTTCGTTCATTCGCTCAGTAAACGCTTATTGTGTGCTTACTATGTGCCAGGTACCAATCTAGATGCTGAGATACAGCAGCGAGCGAAATAGAAAAAAAATCTCCATCTTCATGGAGCTTACCTGCTAGCAGGGAAAACAGACACTAAATATGATACATAAATATATGTTTGTTGGTCCTAAGTGCCATGAAGAAAACTAAAGCTGGAAAGGGGAAAAGGAGTGTTAGGTAGGAGGTGCGATTTCCCACAGTCAGTAAAGACCTGAGAAGACCAAATACAAGTAAAACCCTACAAGAGGGCGTGCTTTGCAGGTAACTGAGGGGAGAGAATAGCACCAAGTGGAAGAGGTAGTTCTCAGAGAGGGTAGAGCGGGCAGAATAAAAACTCCCCCAAAGATGTCAATGTCCTCATGTCAAGAACCTGTGAAAATGTCATGTGGCAAAGACTGCTAATTAGCGGACTTGAAAACGGGGAGATTATTCTCGCTTCTTGGGTGAGCCCAATGTACTCACCAAGGTCCTTAAAAGTAGAAGAGGGAGGTGTAAAATGATGTCAGAGGGATGCCATGTGAGGACTCAGCCCACCATTGCTCGCTTTGAAAATGGAGGAAGGGGCCACAAACTGGGGAAAGCGGACAGCCTCTAGAACCCGGAAGGGCAAGGAAACAATTTTCCTCTGTAGCCCCTGGAAAGGAATGCAGTCCGGCTAACACTACGATTCTAGCTCAGCAAGATCTGTATCAGACTTCAGACCTACAGGACTGTAAGATAATAAATGTGTGTTGTTTGAAGCCACTATTTATAGTGATGTGTTACAGCAGAGCTAGAAAACTAATACACACGGAAACACAGCAGTATGTTAGAGGAAACGCAAAGAGACATCACTGAAACAGAGCGGACAAAGGAAGGAGTGGAATACTTGCACTTAGAGAAATAATTGGGAAGCCGATCACGTCGTTTCTTGTTGGTCATCTTAAGGATGTTGACTTACACTCTGAGAGGAAAGGGGAAACATCACAGTTTCCAGCAGAGCTGTTACATGGAAAATACACTGAGAGCGCAAGGCGGAAGGAGTAAGACGGACCAGAAGGCTACGCCAGTGAGTTGAGCAAGACACAATGCCTTGTACCACGCAGTAGCACTGGGCTGTGTGAAGTGATCGGATTCTAGACACATTTTAATGGCTGAGTTGACAAGATTTTCCAAAACATTGGATATAGAATATGAAAAAGAAGAGTCCGGCATGATTCCAAGCATTTCGGTCCAAGCAACTGGAGTTGCAAGTAATTGAAATGGGCAGGAAAGCAAGAATAATAATAGGTGTGGAGGGAAGACCAGGAACTCAGTGTTGGACACGTCAAGCCTAAAATGTCTAATACACATTCCACTGGATTATATTGTTGTTCAAAATCATTCACTCCCTTTCCAGTTGATGGGGTACACTCCCTTGTCACATTGACCTTGGTCTTGGCCACATGACTTGCTTTGGCCAATAGAATGTGAGCAAATGTGACATATGCCATGTCTAGAGGCATCAAAAATTTTCACCTGCCATCTTGTTCTCTCTGCTACAAGAGAATAGCTCAGACCAGATAGAAGTGATAACTTCAGCCAGTCTGAGGGGTCTGAGAATGAGAAGACAGGGAGAGAAGATCCATCTATGGAACAAAGAAAATCTGAACCCAACCCATAGCCTGGAGCTGAGATGCAGGCAAATCCATGAACAAGCCATAAATGGTTGTCAGTGTAAGGCACTGAAATTTAGGGGTTATTTGCTTTTAAATTAATGCAGTCTAGAGTTTAGGGGAGAAGTCTAGGCTTTTATATATATATATATATATATATATATATATATATATATATATGTATAATATAGGATATATTAGATATATTATATTTAATATATATTATATATTATATAATTATTATAATTATAATATATATATAATTATATAAATATGTTTTATATTATATAATTTTATAATTATATAAATATAATATATATTTATATAATTATAATTATATAATTATGATAATTATTATATATATAATATATATATAATATTATATATAAATAGGATGAGATCACCAAGACAATGAGTACAGATGAAACAAAGAGGATCAAAAGCTGAGCACTGGGGCATTCCATTGTTAAGAGAATGGGGCGATGAAGGAGGACCCGCTAAGGAGGGATTGAGAAGGAGTTAGCCAGTAAGGTAGGAGGAAAAACTGGAACATGCGGTGTTCTGGAAGAGGGAGTGATCACTATTATCAAATGCTATTAACCACTTAAGTATGATAAGGACTGAGAGATGACCACTGGTTTTAACAGATGGTGGTCATGGTTTTAATGGAGTGATCAAATGGAAACATCACTCTTTGGAATCACATCCACTTATTCACTCAATAACTGTATCTTGACCATCTACTATGCGACACACTATTCTAGACATTGGGTACATGCCAGTGAAACACACACCCCCTGCCTCCCCACTTCTCCTCCCTTAAGAAAACACCTGTGCCTTTAAAAAGCTTAGATTGTAGTGGGAAGAGACACACAAACAAAAAGCATAATAAATGGGTCAGAAGGTGATAAATGCTATTAAAAAAAAGAATACTGCAGGGAAAGGGAAATCAGAAATGCCTGAGGGGCTGCAATTTAAATAATGTGGTCAGGGTAGGCTTCATAAAGAAGGTGACATTTGATTTATAGCTTGAAAGAGCTAATCCTCTGATCCAAGAGGCTCTCCAGGATTTTACTTCTCTCAATGTCCTCGCAGTTTACAGCCCTCAGCTGGCATTAAGGAATCGAGAAATCTGTAAGACCTGTGACTCTAGAGGCTGCCTGAAATGTTAACTAGCTAAAGAAATAAACCAAAAGTAAAAACCAAGATTCAGTCTCCACTTATTTCGCTGTTACCTTTAGAATGATCCAATCAGTACTGCGATCTATCAGAAACACCAAAGAAAAGTTATTTCCTATTAAGTCTAATGAAAGTTCATAAAGCATTACTAAGACAAAAAAAGAAATCTATCAATATTAGATTATTTAAAACTAAATTAAGTATATTTAGCTGCTCACAGAAGAGGCTAAATTAAGCAGGGATGTTAAGAACACCAGCTTTGGGAAGTTACTTGACACAGACCTGGAGTTAACTTTGTTGTTTCACAGGAGGCAGACAAGGGCCAAATAAGGCCTTTTCTGCTCAATCTCAGGAACATGGTTCTGCGACTGCTCACATCTAAATGAACCATACACACTGAGTCTCCAGATACACCTCGCTCCTGGGATAACCAAAAATGAGTAATAAGTAACAAAATCACTTCACACGTTGTTTCCAGTTTTAATTCATTTATTGAAATACAGCGTGAGGGGCCAATCACCAGGCACCCATTCATTAAGGTTTTAAGTGGAGAAAAAAGAGCTTTGGTGAAAAAGTCTAGTCGAGCATGCTCTAACAGAACTGTCTCCAATGACAGAAATGTTTTAGAACTGGTGCTGTCCAGTAGATTAGCCACTAGCCACGTGTGGCTACTGAAAACTGGGGCTGTGGCTAGTGCAACTTAGCGAGTGGATCTCTAAAACTTTGTTAATTTAATTTGAATGGCTAGTGGCCACTGGACTGAATGACACAGTTCCAGAGGCCTTGACTCTAAGCAATTTTTGTACTGTTGCCCTTTCTTTCCAGAAAGGATTTTTAAGGGGCCTTCTATTTTTGACATTCTCTAATTCTAATTTTTTTTAATCTTAACTACCTAAATCATCTTAAACAAGATTACCTTTATTGTAAGTGTGTGAAAGGTGAAGTGATTTTTGCCAACGGCCCAGGATAAAGGTTAGTTCTAATGATCCAGGTATTTTCTTTTCACATTTTGATATTTGATTTTCTGAAAGAAATCCCCAAAGGAACAGGCATCACAAATGCAAACCACAGTATGATGTATAGTATACTAGGTGAAAAAGAAACTGAGTTCTCCCACAACTGGCTCATTTGTGTCTCTGACCTGCCGAACTACCAGCACATTCGCTCAACATTTAACAGAGAGGTAACGGGGAAGGCCCTGTACCGGGCATTAGGAATACAAAATGTCAAAAAAATAATCCCTGCCCTTAAGGAAAGCGTAATTCCATCATACAGTTTCGACAGTACAAGAGCCTGGCAAGTTCTCCGTACCCCACATCTGAGCAATTTCTTGCCAACAAGATCATCCTTGCTAAATGCTAACATTGCAGTCCAACAAAGCTCTGTTTTCATCTGGCTCTGCCCTCCCCACCACACACCTGCCGAGGCAGTATTGCCTTTGAAGAGTTGAAAGCTTTCTTCCCTGACCCACATAAGAAGCACCTCTGACCTGGAGGGGTGCCTGGGTGGCTCAGTCAGTTATATTCCAAATGAGTACATCTCCACAAGCCAGGAACTCCATTTACTTCGACAACTTTCTGGTTTCCTTTCTTTTGGGTGTCATGATAAATTTTGAAATCTTCAGACTCCTATTTAGCATCTTGTTAACTGAAATGACGTGTAAACCAAGAAAACTAAAAGTGCCAAAGTACTTGCTCCAACCTCAAAATAGAGTTCTAATAACAAAAACCTTCAACTTGACTATTTTAATTTTTTTTTTTTAACGTTTATTTACTTTTTGAGACAGAGAGAGACGGAGCATGAACGGGGGAGGGGCAGAGAGAGAGGGAGACACAGAATCCGAAGCAGGCTCCAGGCTCTGAGCCGTCAGCCCAGAGCCCGACGCGGGGCTCGAACTCACGGACCGCGAGATCGTGACCTGAGCCGAAGTCGGACGCTTAACCGACTGAGCCACCCAGGCGCCCCTCAACTTGACTATTTTAAACATTTTTCTTTTTAGGTAAAATCATCTTTCGAACTTTAAAACAGCAATTTTGAATAAGCTTTCTCACATCGCTTAGATAATTTGCTACAGGTATTTTCTTAAAACTGTCAACGAAGGCAAATCCAAATATGCGTATCAGCTTTAAGCGAAATCATAAAGTGGGGCACCTGGGTAGCTCAGCTAGTTGAGCGTCTGACTTTGGCTCAGGTCGTGATCCCGCCGTTCTTGGGTTTGAGCCCCACCTCAGGCTCTGCACAGACAATGAGGAGCCTGCTTGGGATTCTCTCTTCTCCCCCTCTTTCCCCCCCACCCAATAAATAAATAAACTTAAAAAAAGATTTTTAAAAAAAAAATAAAGGGAAATCATTAAGTTTTTAGCAACAGCAACAGAAAATGCCTGTTACCTCTTCTGTAATGTTTGTATCCCCAAAAGCTATAATAAAACATTAGTACTTCCTACACTACACATCACAGAAATGCTTAATGTTAAAGTCCCAATTTCAAAAGAATAAGAATCACAGCCCATATCCTGCCTACACAGACACCAGATTAAAGACATCTGGAAAATAATTGAGATTTCAACACAGTTCTTCCAAAAGCTCTTGCTTCTCCACACACAACGTGCTACATATGCATTAATAAACCTGACAAAAATGTAAATGAGATATGCCCGGCGTGAAATTTCTTTCGACTTTTTTCGGACTAATAAAAATCATAATCTAAAAAAGCAAACCTTGTAAGCCAAATGCTTTGTTAAGAAATTCTATTAGTTCTCTTAAAAAGGATCTACACTTAAACATTCATTTCAGTGTTAGGGGAGATCACCAATGAACATAGCAATTCTCAGCAAGAACGATCTTAGGTGTACATAACCTCAAGGAGCTTGTCACCTCTCACAGGATAACACTTCAAAAGTGTCATCTCTTATTGAAAGTCTTTAAAAGACTTTTAAAGACTCTTATTGAAGTCTTTAAAAGATTTTCACAGCTACTGAAGATCAGCCTTCTGAATAGTCACATTTTTTTTTAACAAAAAAGCATGTGCACATAGTGCGTGCTCAATAAACAGTGTGTGCTCAATAAATGCTGAATTAAATAGCATTTAGCAAGCCAACCTTGTCATGAGAAAGACAAATTTTAGTGACATAGTCACAGCCATTAAACACCAGGGATCAAAGGCATCTGGTATAAATGCTCCTGTTTTAAAGAATTAAATGGGATCATCACTGACTTGCTCATTTTAATAACTTCATTCTTTTTTTTTTTTTTTTTTTTTTTACTACATTTTGGGAGTTCTTCATAGATTCTGGATGCAAGTCCTTTTCTTCTAGTCTGTAGCTCATCTTCATTCTCCTAATATCTTTGAGAAGCCTTAATTTTAAGAAAGTTCAACTTGGGGCACCTGGGTGGCTCAGTCGGTTGGGTGTCCAACTTCGGCTCAGGTCATGATCTCAGAGTTTGTGGGTTCAAGCCCCACGTAGGGCTCTGTGCTGACAGCTCAGAGCCTGGAGCCTGCTTCGGATTCTGTGTTCTCCCTCTCTCTCTGCCCCTCCCCTGCTAATTCTCAGTCTCTTGAGAATGAATGTTTGAAAAAATTAAAGAAAAAAAAAAAAGTGTAGACACTTCTAAAAAATGGCATTTTCCCAACTCTGCCATCGCCAAAGACCACCCCCCACCTAACATGACCGTATCCTGCTCTGAAAGGTTATGTCTATGAGGTAAACAGCACTTATTAGATAATAATTCATTTGTGCTCTCATATATTACTCATCTGAGACATAGGCTACTGCCAGTGTTTCTGAGCACGAGATAGCCAAGGTTGCCAAAACTCCTGCCAAAAATAAATTGACCTTTTAGATATCCTGTGCAGTGTCACGGTGGGCAATGTTACAACTCCATTAAGCTTTTTGAAATATTCACAGTAGCCCCCAGGACTGCCACCATTTTGCTCCCTGCCCAAACCACTCTCTTCTTAGAGCCATGGGCTTCTAGAGCCTCAGACAAACCCTAGCCTAGGGGCTTCACCTCAGCTTTACTTTTTTCATCAACCACATGCTGGGTCAACAGAGCTTCAGAAAAATGTGTGATTTGTTAATGGGATAAAAACAACAAGTATAAGGCACTGACTGCCAACCCATGGTTGTGCAATAATTTGGAATACCACTAATTATTAGCTCAAGAGATAGCCCCTGTACCGTGAAACATCTTAAGTCTCTAAAAGAAACATGTAACCAGCATTTTCCTCCCCAAGGCTGTGTGCGATACCAGTACAGTGCTCAGGTTTAGCAACTTAAGAACTCCCAGATACCAGAGCTTCGGACAAAATAGTGAGCAACTGAAAATGAAACATACCAAGAGCAACTGTTTGAAAAGTTAGTCAAAAAGGAAAACCGTACCCAAACTGCAGAGACCAATGCTATCAAATCTGACAGCTGGACATATTTGAATCAAAACACAACTCAAAGTCAGATCCCAACGTGAATAAAATGATAGACTCCAAGTGCAGGCTGTTAAAATGTTACCTTACACTCTCAAGCAATGCTCTTACAAAAGGGAACAGAGGTCAACAAATTAATGCATGAAAAATGAGGCAAACACAATTGCTGATTTCACATACTATTCTTCCCTCTTATAAAAGTGTTTGTTTGGTTTTTTTCTTCTTTCTAAAAATAGGGGGTGATTTCAAACATGCTTGTCACCCTTATACAAGGGCCCAGTGAAACCTTCCAGAATTACTCCCATTTTAGCACCTGTGCAGCCAAAGTGAGGGCTACTATACATTTTAAATCTACTGCCTTGTGAAAACAAACCCAAAGTTCTCTCTCACCTGGAAACAAAGTACCCACCCATTGATCTCATTTGGAAGACCAGGGAGAGGAAACCCAGACTTAATATTCTCGGCCACTGACTATGTGAACTTATTACATAGATGTAAATTCTCTGGGTCTCCGTTTCTCTCTAAAATGAGTACAACAGTCAATGCAACTTAACAAACATACACTATTGAGAATACAATCAAAAATACAGCCTTTGCTTCAAATTCTGGCATCTCTAAATTTTAGACTTTTATAGCTGTGCGCTTTCACTTTTGGGTTTATGAGAAATGTGACTAGCTGGCTCTAAATGTGACTTTAAGATATGATCTAAATTTTCAATCAAGTGTATCAGAACCTCTTGGCTATGGTATCTATCACCAGGAAATGGTGCAATGGTGGCCGATTCCATTTGTTGAGCACCAACAAATGTAAAGAGTGTTGTTCTACTGAATTCCATAAAACAAAGTGCTTTGTTAATCTTCCTTTTGCTGTCCCTGAGGCTTAGCAATGCCAGAACTATCTTCAAAGGTATTTTGTATTCATCAAATAAGATTTATCCCAACTATGGTCAGTTAACATGAAAAGAACACAAGCTCCAAACAGCTTTTTATTCTTCCAAAATTTAATGCTTTACTAGAGAAACAGCCTGAATAATTAGCAATCTGATTGCTAAAATTAAGTAAAAACAATATAAGATTTAAAGAAATGGCAACCACTACAAACAAGATTCTTCTTCCATTTACCTTAATTCTAATCAGTCACTGTTTAGCTGTTTCTACCACGGTGAGAACCGTATTTTTCTTACAATTGCTAAGGAATTTTGTGGACATAAATTACACCAGTAGAAACCACAATATCCTTGGGCCTTGGGCCCTTATGTAAAATTTATGCCTATGATGTCTGTAGTAAATAAATGGTAAGACAGGCCTTTGAATCCACCGGCAGACTGGACACAGTTTCCTCACCCACATTTCCACATCTTATCCTGTGTTCTAATGTTTTTGAGGATTCCAACCCATTGGCTGAGAATATTTGAAATGAAAGGGGCAATGAGATTTAAAAGATAAAAGATACCTGACCACAGTGCATAAACTCAGCAAGAAGTTTAATTACGACTCAGTTTTCATTTCTTTACAATAAAGAAGCACATGACCAAGTCTTTTCATTATGAAAATTGGTATAGGCCTGGGAACCAAAGAAAAATCTGCAGAATAAGATTATCTACCTATTCAGTAGAATTCCCTCTAACCAGAACAAGAACTGTGGACTATCCATACGGAACCAACCTTGTGATTTTACTGTAGAGGTCAGCTACATGCGACACACTGCCATCACACAGCTTTCTAAGTTTGAAGTTTTCATCAGCCGCAACAGTGATTGTGGGATGGCCACCTGAGCAGTGATCAAAATCCCAGGTCTTCCCTATGATCTCTTCTGATCAAACAACCCCAAGCTCAAAAACCTTGAATCCCAAATAAAGTGACACACCGAAGAGAGATACAATGTTAGTTTCTGAAATTTTATTATTTTTAATACATACATGTCACAAACAGAAACCTTCAAACACCACACACAATTCCATAACCAAATGTTTCAGGTTTATCAACATTCTTTAACTATTTACACTTTCTTCCCCCAACAAAAGTGCAATCCAAGACATCTTGACAAGAAATGTTTACTGACAAGAATATATTTGTGAGCTGGCTTTAATGACGCCCATCCGTTATTTTTTCTTTCCATTACCTGGAATAATAACAAAGTCAACAGGACACAGAGATGAGCTGGGTTAGGCAGCATCCTATTAAAGGAACGAAAACACTGAACAGGAGCACTTATTCCTCAAGTCCTTCCCAAACCTCCAACTAAAACTGCTCAAGAGCTGCAACCAGGAGACCAAAGAGGAGAGCTGAGTGGAGGTCCTGATCCGGGCACAGCACAACAGACTGTACATTAAGCGTCAGTCTTACAGGACAAAACAGAAGACTGCAGCAAGTTAGGTCTCACGGTCTGAGAAGTTACATGTCAGCCTATCCGTTAGTTTTAGTATTTCAACACCGAATAATATTCTTTCCTGATGAGGTCATCTCCCCCCAAACAGATACGAAAATACTTTTTATTCTGAAAATAAGCTTCTTTTGCAAAAACTGGAAAGTAAAGACCGGGGAGAGCTCTTTCTTAGAGTGGAATAATTCATCCCACTCCACAATTTCATGGCCAATGTCTATCTTTTCATCAAGCAGCTGATAAACTCAGTATATCTATCACTTGCTTCAGATGCAACCAGAAGAGAGTGGAGAACTGAGTCAGCCTGAAGAGGAAGTAATAAAACCATCAGAAAGAGTTTCTCACTAGAATGAAGCAGGTAACATTTTATTTGTTCCAGGTACAGAACGCTTAAAACTAAATGAATAATAAAAAAGAGTTAGAACAGATGAAAACTCACTTTGAAATTACTAATCACTTACAAGTGGTTCATTTTATTGAACACTACTTATCAGAAAAAAAGAAAATGGATCTCTGGTGTGACTAACGTCCTTTAATATCCGAACCACAACAAAAATGGTCATTTTTGACCTATTCCAATTTCCACCAGAGCAGAGTACTCTGACAAAGTGTGGCAAAAATACCAAGGTCAGCAGATTTCCAAAGTAAGATTTATTCTCCACATTGTTGCATACTCGATTATATTTTATTCTCAAATAAGCCAGATTCTCTACTCCAGAGGAGAACGTGATGCCTTAAAGGCAAAAGATACTCTCAGATGATACCTGTGCCTTGACCTTTAACATAACTGCAGCATCCACAGAATCCTAACTTTGTCATCCAAATAAAGGCCAAAAGCAAATTTTATCCAATTACAGGGAAAACTCCTCATCTTACTTTTCAGAGAGTAGAAAACAAATATAAGGAGAAAATACTGAATGCATCAGACACTACACTCACGGTAGTTTTAGACTACTAGGAGCTTGTGAATGTGTGAATGTGTCAATTTTAAGATCCAGAACAACAATATAAGCAGGTTTCTCTACAAAATTTTAGGTGGATTAAAAAACAGCATTACAGACATTTATTTTACTATATGTTTTAAGTTCAGAACTGAAATCCAAATGCTACTCTTAGGATAAGAGAAACCAATTTTTATACTTGGGTATACGAGAGAATCAATGGGGAACCAGTTAATTCACAATTACAGCTTTGTGTATTAAAGACAAATTTGCAAGGGCTATGTCCTATAGACCTTTTAAGTCGCATCAAATACTGTCAGACCAATATCGATTTGCTACTTCTTAAAGGCATTGAGCATTTCCCCCTACTGTGAAACATTTTTCAGATCATCAAACACCAAACCAGATGCAGTAAACCCAATTACAATCATCCAAACTGAAAGATAAGAATATTAGTCGATATGCTGGTTCTTTAATGTTGTTATCTCAAACAAAACATCAAATATTTCATACAATAGAATGGAGACTTGCTTGCAATAATAGCTAAATGCTTCTGAGAGGAAAAACAGCTGTCTTTCTGAAGGGGAAAAAAAAAAAAGGTATAAACCAAATGAATAACACAAAATGCTCACATAACCCCAAATTTGGCTACCCATGAAACGACTGTATTTTCAGCATTCTATTAGCCTACACGTGTAATACTTGAAATTATCAAATGCATTTTTGAGGGATCATATTCCAATTACAATTCTATACGGGTATGAGGTGCCCGTCTATTTAATCAAGCTCTCATTAACACACATCCATATTTTGGAAAGCCCAATGCTCTGATAATCGAGTTACACAAATTACGTTCTTTTTTCACTAACGGTGAAGTATCACGGAGAGCTTCAGAATGATCTCTTCTCAAACATACTGTTACACATTACAACAGGTAATGTTTTGAAAAATGAAACACATTTAAAAAGAAATATTAAAATTCTTTTCCTCATATCCTCAAAAGCAATTTTTTCCTTTCCTTCCTAGGGTCAAACCTATGATTTGGGAAACTCAGCATTAAATGGGTAAAATGTGGCCATAACAGTTTTGTGGAAGGTAAGGCATGGTAACAGTGGCTCTGAAATTCACCAGTTAGGGTCCACGGCTGCGAGATTACCCCTAAGAAGGATCTGACATCAGATGACACCTCGACAGTGCAACCTACATAAATCAACACCCACCCAAATCATGTTATTCATGGATTCTCCTTCAGGGCTCATCTGACCAACCTCAAAGACACAATTCAAATGACAGGGTTCTTTCTGCCTGATCTTGCCCCCTCCCTAGAGTCACTGTGTATCACTTCCAAATTCACTTAGCATATTCTCTGTGACAGGTCACTTACCCACAAATATTTGCAACACCATTAGTTTTCACAGGTCTTATAATTCGGATATAATTTTCAGGAGGACAACTGCTAAGTCACAACAGTGACAGAAACAGCACTCGGGTCTACTTGCAAATAATGTGCAGGTCAGTGCGCAGTGCAGAACACTAAACCAAGACAGACTAATCCACTATCAGCTCCCCAGGCACAGACTCACGTTCACACGTCACGTGTTTTTCCCAAGGCCCCGGGAAGATCTAAGAAGTGGGTCTTGAGACGGTTAACAAGATCGGAACAGGAGTTTCCTTCCAACACCTACCATGCTTTTAGTTTATAACCACATAATCCCTTTGCTAATTTCACCCTATCCTCCCCACCACCTTCAAAGCTGCATGAGAGACGCTTAGTGATGGTGAACCGCTAGCCCAGACTCACAGGATTATCCGTATGGGCTCCGGTCGTGACCACAGACTAACACTGAGGAGTCAAGAGAGGGCAAGGGGCCAACCCCATGTCAGTGGCACATGTACACAAAGGAACTCTCCTTTAAATTAGAAAAGAAAGTAATGTCACAGAATGTCTCCCTATAAAAGATATGTAATAAAGAAGTAATGTCAATAAAATAGCTACTACTAAAGCAAAGCTTTCATCAATAAGCTTCGAGAACTTTGAAGGAGGAAAATGGCTTCACGAAATGGTAGTCCAGGTTCCCACAGTGCGGACACTGCTGGACATTGCTGTACTCGGAGAAGTACTGCATCCCGATCCGTACGTCTATCACAGGCTTCCCGCAGTGCTTACAGTTCAGGCGGGCCTGCGGGGGAAACACAGACGCGTGAGCCACGATGCCCTTCTGTCTCACAGCACAGTCAATGTCACCCACACCGCGATGCAACACTGCTAGGCCAGAGAAACGGATCGAGAGTTTAGCAAAGCGTCCCTTTCATTGCCAAAAGCAGGTTATGCAAAGCCTAAGACGCGTGCTCAACTGCTCATCGTCAGTCCGACGCACTGACTCTTAACATTTCTCCCTGGGTGTGCACACCGCTAGCATTTCCACCTACTGGTACGAAGCCAACTCCAAACCTGTACTGCCCGAACGTCTGCACTAAAGTTCCCCTAACAACAGGAAACCCCCTCCCCTGGATTGTACCGAGTGGCTGAAGGCAACTTCCCCCATTCAAAGCCTCATGAAGCTTCTGGGAACATGCTGAGTTTAGGTTAAAACTTCATATACATTTCTTTCTGCTCCTTACTGCCCTTGTTTCCTTTGATGTAAAAATAAAATGCCCCCTAAAATACTCAAGGAAAATTAACGGTCCAGGAAAAAGTGCTATGTTTATCCTGAGGCTTCTGGGAAACCACCGCACAGCAGATCTTCATTCGTGCCTGGGCCTCTGACAGCACAAGACTAGAGTCTTTCAGCAAAAGGTCCAAGAACTTAAGGGAATAACCAGAAATGATAAATACAACAGACTCTCAATTTAGACTCATTCTAAAAATGTAATAAAAAGTATGATCTCATTTTGCGCTCAACACACTCCTGTGAGGCGTGTGAATTTTAGATGAAGAAACTGAGGCACGCAGTGAGAGAGCAACATGGCTAAGACCACAAAGTTAGGAAGCAGAAAGGCTGAGAACTGAACAAAGTAGCTTACTCCAGAGCCCACATGCTTAGTCGTGACATGGACGACCTTCCTGGAGTCTAAGATCAATTCTCTTTTAGCTGATTAATCTCTCTGAACAACAAAAGTGAAATTCTGGGCAAACCTCTCTCTTTAATCATTCTCTTTAATCTGCTGTTCCTTTCAAATAACTAACCATCGCTTATTTTTGGCTCAAAGTCTTATTAGAAGACTTTCCTTGATTCCTTAATACTGTCTAACACTTGTACCTTCCCGGTGAATAAACAGTTGACCCTTGAACAACCCAGGTTGAACTACATGGGTCCTCTTATAAATAACCAGATTTGTTTAAATAAATACAATACAGTATTATAAATGTATTTCCTCTCCCTTATTATTTTCTTTATAATATTATCTTTTCTCTACCTTATTCAATGTAAGAATACAGTATACAATACATATGATATATAAAATATGCGTTAATCAACTATTTATTTATGTTATCGGTAAGGCTTCTGGTCAGTAGGAGACTATTAGTAGTTAAGCATTTAGGGAGTCAAAAGTTGTATGTGGATTTTCGACTGCACAGGGGATCAGTGCCCTTAACCCCTATGTTGTTCAAGAGTGAACTGTAATTAATTGATATTTTTTTAAAGCCAAAGAGTAATCAAGCATGTTTTCCATTTTACTAGGAGGCCATAAAATAAAAGTCTGAGCTTACAGTTTTAAGGAAGAAATACATAGTGGGTACCAATACTGGGTATGGCAGGATGCCATTCTGCTTTCCTCCCTAAAGATAAGGAAATAATCCCATTGCCTTTCAAGCGTCTAGTAGAAAGAACACCAGACTGGCTGTGACACATTTGTAAAGACCTGGGCAAAAAGGTCTATTCTGTGTGTGGAAAACAAGGAGGCTAAACTAGATCTCCCAGGTCCTTTCCGGCACCAACATTCTATGAGGCACAGGCCCCAAATTCTTTTATTTCCTTATTTCTTTAAAAGAGAACCCTCTCTCGTGTGTGTAAAGAGAGAGAAGCCGCCGCCTCCTGTTTCTCTCATCTCAAAAGCTGCCATCATGGCACGATGGATATTACAAAACGCTACAGTGCAGAACTCAAAGGCTAATGAGATCTCATTTCCAACGCTAATGGAATTTTAAAATGGAAATGTGGTCAATGTATCAGAATAGCATAAAAGTGGTCAGTCCTATCCGGAATCAAATGACAGGCTACGGATGGCCATCTAGGTCTCTCACGGCCGTGCTTCTCTTCTGAGAACACTAGTAGAGAACAAAGTGTAGCTGAAAAACCCACTCCGCCAACCTTTTAATTCAGCCGACACAGGTTATCACAGGATACTCTCTTTATAAAATCAAACCGTAATGCTAAAGATACAAAACTATGTAGTAACCAATAAAGTGTGTACTAGTTATTGACATTGAAAGCCAGGCTTGGCCACCAAAGAGCCAAGGAAAATTCTCTCCTACCCATGAATATCAAGGAATTCTAAAACGAGGCTTTCTTTTCCCCAAGCACTTGGAAACAAACCAAGATACTTCCAAGAAATTTCTTTTGTCTGCTGTGTTTCCATGTACTTATTAATATGTTTTCAGAGGCTACCACTTCCCTTTTTCCTGGTGGCAGCTAACTTTTGGAAAATGCTTCCTCTTACCGGGGCTTTATGGATTACAAATCTTTCATGTTGACCTCCCAACACTGTACAAAGCAGGCAGTTCCTGGGTCACTTTACTATCCCATAGGAAGAAAGCAAAAGAAAATCCTCTCTATTAAAGAAGGGGCTTGAACCCATGAACTATGAGACCATGACCTGAGCTGAAGTCAGACAACTGAACTGACTGAGCCACCCAGGCACCCCTAAGTAATAGCTTTTTTTTCTTACTAGAACCTAAGTATACGTTAATCATACAAACATAAGAAAATAGAGCAAAAGAAAACTTAGGGAACCACTTAGCATCCCACCATCCAGAAACAACCTCTGGTTAACAGGCCAGCAGCTCCCTTTTTACAAATGGAAGCATACTTCCATACATATTATGCTATTTTATAAAGTACCTTTGTGACTTGAAATACTAAAACTCTTTCTTATGAATTAGACATTACTCTACATACCCCTTTGAGTGGCTGCCGAGTATTCCAGCAACAACTCCCTCACACTGGTGAATCAGCCATCATCCCTGGACTCTGGGGAAGTCTTAGGATTGTTCACTTATCTTCCTCCTCCTCCCCCAAGCTAACTACAGCACTGCCTCTAACTCCTCTACACCGACTACAGAAAAGAAGCCGGAGATCATCCACAGCTCGCTCTGTGGGGCCAATACCAACCTGACAGCACGGAGAGGCGGCCAGGATGTCGTAGGTGTACATGGTGCCCAGCTGGTGCCAGCTGCCGTCCCACCGCGACTTACACTTGATGCAGATGATCTTGTGAACCCCTTCCAGGCAGTCCACGCACACTGCGTACAGGTGCATGAGTCTCCCTGTGCACAGAAGACATAATGCTGAGAGTGGCCGTTAGAAGGGATAAAAAAAGTGGGTTACCAATCAATTATAAACAAACATGTTATCATTCAGATAAAATAAGCAAAATAGGTCCTATTTATCACATATCCCCAAGATGTCCTTTTAGAATAATGATGAATACTAACTATTATCAATGGGACATATATTGGAAGTTGGTTTAATAAATATTGGCTCAATTCACTTTTCCAAAAAGAACTGACAGGTTTCCAATATGGACATCCAAACTCAAGTGATCAAGCCACAAATGCTAAAAACTAGCCAATGATGACAGAGGACTTTCTGCTCACAAGTCTGTGCGTGGCGTGGGGACTGAACCACAACGCTAGTCTGCAGTCAAGGGCTTTCATCCATCGACAGGTCCCATCATAAAAAAAGGCAAAAGTCTGTCTTGATATACTGGTGGCCCAGAATTCTACCACAGCCACGATTACTAGGTTAACTGTCTTTGTCTCCAAAACTGCTCAGCCATCACCATATTTAATTTAGGAACCAGAATTATAGCTTACTTGTAAGTGGTTATTTAAAAGGAGTTCAATGCTTTGTTATTTACTGGGCTCTTCAAAGACACAACCCCATTCTTCCATCACCTATTAACATCTAGTGCTTGAGAAAGAAGTCACCCTTGTTTACACAGAAGGGTTAGTTAGGATTCAAATCATTGGGAAAGACTGGGAATGTCCAGGATCAGCCCAGACAGTGTGTAAGAGCAACACTGTTGCTCTCACAGGGAGCTCTGCTGTGCTGAAAGCTATGGTAAGAAGAACACGTCCTCCTCCAGAATGTGCTGCTCCCTGCCATCCGCCCGCCCATGGCTCTTCACCTTTCAGAGGTTAGGGCCAGCCTGCTCCTTACCTGTTGGAGGGTCGGGGGTAATACAGTACTTACAGAGACACTTTTCATTGCATTTGCTTACAAGGCTCTCACTTCCTCCGTGAGGGTAGGAACACGTCTACACGCATGCGCACACACACACACACACACACACACACACACACACACACACTGTTCTCAGGACTATCTAATTTTCACCTTTCTCCACCCATTCCCTGATAGGTTCCCTTCAGACATGGTCCTGGGCTCTGCCATATACTCTTCCTTTACTTTCTCTTTTCTCCCTATTCAAGAGTTCTTCTAATCTTAAAATCTGAACCACCACTGTTATAAAAGAAGCTCCCCAAATGCTTATTTCTCAAGGTGCTTGCTACATAGACCTCTCCAGCGAAGAGTCCCAACACCCCTTCAAACCCAAAACACACCAATGTCCTCATCGTCTTTCCCCTAAGACAAGTCCCCTTCCCAACGTTCTCCACTCCCGTCCTTGACAGCATCATTTATCTGGTCTAGAGCCAAAGTGAGCTAACAGGGATGCATTCTCATCCTCTATAGTCAAGCTGCCCCCCAAGCTCCAATTTTTCCTTTAAAATAATCTCCTGTAGGTATATATTCCTACCTTTCAGTTCCCACTGTTAGCACCCAACAGTCTCTCATCTCCTGCCATCTAGACCAGAGATAGAAGTTCTACCTCCCTTAAAAAAAAAAAAAAAAAAAAAAAGAAGTTCCACCTCCCTATAGATAGGTTCCACCCCTTTTGAACAATTTTTTCCCCAACCGATCATCTACTCTCAAAAAAAACAACTCTTGGGGCGCCTGGGTGGCTCAGTTGGTTGAGCGTCTGACTTTGGCTCAGGTCATGATCTCACAATTCGTGAGTTCGAGCCCCGCGTCAGGCTCTGTGCTGACAACTCAGAGCCTGGAGCCTGCTTCGCATTCTGTTGTCTCCCTCTCTCTCTGCTCCTCCCCTGCTCGTGCTCTGTCTGTCTGTCTGTCTCTCTCTCTCTCTCAAAAAATAAACATTTAAAAAAATGGTTTTTTTACACTCTTCAGTTCTTAAAGAACATGGCAAAGCTCTTGTTATGGCTCAAAAGGACACCCACAATCTATTGTCCACCTGACCTACTCATTGTCCACTGCAGAACCTCTACCCTAACCAACGTGTTTTCTCCAGTTCTGTCTCCCGACTTTTTAACCACCATTCCTCTGCTCATGTTGCTCCCTGTCCTTATCAGCAAAGACCTTATGTGAGCAGACCCTCTGCTTATCAAAATCCAGCCCACCTTCTGACATCTGCCTTCACGCTGCCTCCTGTGACTACGCAGGCCAAAGTGGCCCCTTCCTTACTGTAGGCAACTACAGGATGCCTAACGTACATCATATCCAGGTGTTATTAACTCCACAGGTGGTACTAGTGTCTTCATTCTGGTAAAGTTAATTACATTTTTATAAAAACATCTTACATCCTGGGGGCACCTGGGTGGCTCAGCTGGTTGGGCGTCCAACTTCAGCTCAGGTCATGAATTCACAGTTCGGCAGTTCAAGCCCTGCATCGGGCTCTGGTGGTGCGGGGCCTGCTTGGGATTCTCTCTCCCTCTCTTTGCCCCTTCCCCACCTGCACATACTCTCTCTCTCTCCTCTCTCTCTCTCTCTCTCTCAAAATAAATAAATAAACTTTAAAAAAAAAACAACATTGCATCCTAAGATTATAAATTGGTGAAAAGCAAGAACTGATAGTACCCAGCACATGTATGAAATTCATAAAACGGACTCACTGACGAATGGGTTAAGCGAAAAGAATCCATCACAAATAGAAGAACACTCCTCTCATGTACACCGAACACCTGTACTCTCATTCATCTTCAGAAAGAGTATTTCCAGTCTTAAAACGAAGTGAAAGTAGTTTCCACCTACTTCCCTCTAAAATTATCCCCGACCAGTATAAAGAATGAGAAACAAAACACAAACTCCATTTTCCAGGAAACTATGAGATACCTGCAAACCTGAACCAAAATAAGAGCTCAGAAGCTGGATGAAGGCATTTTAAATGGTTTAGCTCTGGAAGCAGCCAGCATGCACAGGGAGGACTGGGATGAGGTGCTGAGAGGAAAACAGTGTGGGATAGACAAGTAGCCATTCTGTGCAACTTTTTCCACCAAATCACCCCCAAACCTGGGCTAGCCTTACGACTTATTTTGAAGAACACAACGTGACGGAAGTGATGAGACTCAGTTCCACGCTTATGCCTCTGGAGAGAGACTGCAGCCCCCACACTCACCCCCACTGAATGCAGGAAAGAGCCCAGCCCAGCCCTACCGGAAGACAGAAGACTACACAGAACAAGGAGGAGGGTAGAGCCATTCAGTCCGGCTGAGGCTCCCCAGGCCAGCCAGTCTGCCAACTGTCAGACCCGTGTCAGGGGCCATCCTAACCAACCCCCCCACAGAACGGTGACAAATCAGAAATCATCACTGTTTTAAAACACTCAGTGGGGGAGTAATTTGCCTTTAACAAAGGTTAAAAGACATTCGGGATGAGGTGAAGCTCTGGAAAAGGAAGGGGGCGGGGCTCCCCCTGCAACTTCATTTCCTCCTCCTCGGATGAGAAAGTTAGAACAAGAAACTGCATCCATGAAACAAGAACAAGATGCTATTAAAAAGAGCTCTTGGAAATTATAATTCATATTTACATAACAGAAATCTTAAACTCAGTAAAAATACTGGAATATAAAGTTCAAGAAATCTTCCAGAAGGCAAGATAAAGAGATAAACAATAGGCTCAATGTGTATATAATAGAACAAAAAAAAGGGATCAATTTTAAGAGGTCCAATATCTGACTAACAGTTGCACGGGTTTTTTTTTTTTTTTTTTTTTCCCCTTAAATGAAAGAAAAAATCTTCAGAGAAATAAATTAGAAGAAAATTCCCCCAAACTAAAGACTGTAAGTTTACACAGTCAAATGTTTCACAACGAACTGGGGGGTGGGGGGAACAAGTGACGGTGAAACTTCAGAACACTAGGGATAAAGAGGAAATCTTAAAACCTTCAGGGGATAGAAGGGGAGAACAAAGGGACAGGAATAAGACTACTATTTGACTTCTCAACAGTGACACTGGAAGACAGGAGACAGTGAAGAAATGCCTTCAAAATCCTAAAGGGGGAATATTTATAACTTGGAAGACTTATGCCCAGTCAGACAGCAATCAAGTATGAAGATAGAATCAAGATCTTATCAGACTTTCAAAGTCAGAAAATACCTATTCCCACGCTTCCTTTCTCAGAAAGCTCCTGGGGATGTTTCTTAACAAACCGGGGGAATAAACCAAGAAAAAAGAAAACACGGGATCTAGGAAAACAGAAGATTAAAAAAAAAAAAAAAGAAGAGAAAAGCAAATAAAGAATTCCTGGAAGGGCAGCTATGTAGTACAGCCAGTAATGAGTGCACCAGGACAGACAGGAGCAGGGAGACGAAAGGCTCCGTGAAGGAGATTTCTGCAAAAGGAAATTTATAAAATGTATGATAGGTATGTGCAAATGTTTCTGAAAGCTTTGTGAGAGCTGCTGGAAAGTGAGAACAACCAGCCATTGTTTCCAAAAAGATGAAGCCAATGAAACTGTGAAGCAACTATTAACTTGAAGAAAAACAAAAGATGTCTTAGAATATACTGTACTCTACACAGGAAATGCACCTACACTACTTACTCAACACTAAATATTTACATAATCTTAACAGTAAAAACATTAAGAATTTAACCAAGAACTGTAATAGATTATCCTGATAGAAAGTGGAAGATTTAAGAAAGCAGAGTCATCCACCTCAAAAGTAAGCCAACAGACAGTATCCAAAATTGGACATGAAGATAGCAGTTTTTAAATGATGATGGGAAAAACCTGAGAATCAGTCACGGTTGAAACGTGCTCGTCTCTGGGCACCGAAACAGCAGGCATCGATGGGAAGAAGGCGGTGGGGCTACATCGTTTCTACTACAGGCTTTGTTAGCACACTTGTTTTGAAATTTATTTTTGTTTGTTAAGTTTGTTTATTTATTTTGAGAGAAAGAGCATGCACAGGAAGGGCAGAGAGAGTGGGGGGGAGAGGGAGAGAATCCCAAGCAGGCTCTGCACTGTCACAGGCGCCCCATTTTTTAGCACGCTTTTAAAGTTACAAATGTGTTACACATCATGTATCTCACTTTTATAGAAATTCAGTAATGTAGGGCGCCTGGGTGGCTCAGTGGGGTAAGCGGCTGATCTTGATTTTGGTTCAGGTCATGATCTCACAGCTTCACAGCTGTGAAGCCCCACAGATCAAGCCCCACGTTGGGCTCCATGCTGCCGGTGTGGAGCATACTTGGGATTTACTCCCTCTGTCCCTGTCTCTCTCTCTCTCCCTCTCTCTCTCTCTCTCTCTCTCCCCCTCTCTTTGCTCTTCCCCACCTCACACATCTATGTGCATGCACTCTCTCTCAAAATAAATAAATAAAAACGTTTTTAAAAAATTCAATAATTTTACATGAATGGACAGGTTTCTCCCTGATACTGACCAACCCCCATCATTTAAGTGATAGCTGAACTATCCCTACATCCTTGAACAGTCATCCACAGCACTAAGTTCCCCCCACTCCACCACCAGGGTGATGTCTCAGCTTTCAATAACCCTCCACTTTCCTTTTGCTGCTATCAAGAAAGACTCACCTTCCATAAACTTCAAGATTGTTTCAACTAATCTAAAAACGCGTTGGTCCTCTCTGACCCCCACTTTCCCTTACTCCATCATGTTTACAAGGATCAAACCGAATACACAACGTGCTGGGCACATTAACAAAGGTTTGAAAGGCAACTGTCTTACATCAAGTGACATAATTATGCAATTCCTACTCTCAATTCCCTCCCAGTTACGGAAAACTATACACCAGGAATCCTCCGTTCACAGCAGAACCAAACACAAAGTTACCCCCCGGGGACAACAACACTTGGTAGGTACAGTGATGTCGGATTAAAGAAAGAAAACCAGCCCCACTGCCACCACCTCAATGGGCAAAGCTGAAATACTCAAGCATCCTAGCACCTGACTAAGACGAAAAGCAGCAACAGTTAAAATTAAGCCAGAACAGGGCCATCCCATCGTGTTAGCTTTTCAGCTTGTAACAAACCGAAAGCAGGCAAGGTGAATGAACACCTGTACCTTGAAGATGACACGGAACATCATATTCGATCTCATCGTGTCTCGACGGGCTCAAGAACAGAGTTCCGTCCACCAGCGGGAACTGTTCGAACACCGGGAGCGCCCGGTGGCACAGAGCACAGTTGACGACATTCCTGTGGCTGGCGCTGAGGGCCGCGAGAATGAACTTGCGCAGATCCTCGCCCTGGCCCATCTGGGCATCGTCTTCCATCCGCACGTGGAAAGTGTTCAACTTATGCCGGGGGATGTGAGTGAGCAGTTCGGACAAGTCCAGCCGCCGCAGGAACTGCACGGGCGCGTCGAAGTGGCCCCCCCTGTGCACGGATAACCCAGCCGGACTATACTCGAAGTGGGTGTTTCGGAACACGTGGCCCCCGGCCATGGCCTTCTTGTGAGGCTCCAGATGGATGGCATTCTTCAAGAATTCCCCGAGGTACCTGGAGGAGCGGGGGCCGCTGAAGTGGGCAGGGGAGAGGATGGAGTAGCCGGTGGGCGGGGACTGGCCAGGGGAGCCGCAGGGAGAGCGGGCCCCGTAGGCTGCGGCGCCGACTGCCTTCTCCTGGGAGTTCTGCCGGTCCATGGAGTGCCGCCGCGGGAGGTCGTGGCTCAGGCCTTTCTGGGGCTTGTTCGGTGGCCTGCACTTTTTTGCTTCCTCCCCTGCTTCGCCGGGGGGCCTCCCTGTGTTCTTCTCCGACCCGGACTTCTTCTTTTTCTCATCCTGCATCCGCTTCACCTGGTACCAGTCTGTGTCCTTCTTTAAGTGGCCCTGCCCGCAGCGGCAGGAGCAGAAGCGGAAGGCCAGGTCGTAGCCCTTCTTTGTCCACATGTTTTGGCGGCACTGCTTCTCGTTCCAGCTGCGGGCCCGGCCGATGCAGTTGAACTGGACGAGGATGCTGCTCTCCCACTCGTAGAAACACTGCAGGTGCATCCAGGTGCTGGAGGGGCAGTGCTCGTTGTTGCACACCACCTTCTGGTAGTCGTCCTTGTCCAGGTCCACCGGCCTGCCAAAGCTGCAGATCAGGGGCGTGGCACAAGGGGCTTCTGGGAAGAAACAGAGACAGAGAGAGAGAGAGAGAGGAGAGAGAGAGAGAGGAGAGAGAGAGAGAGAGAGAGAGGTTCAGCACGCAGGAGCTGGAATCCCAGCTGGCACCTGGTCAGAGAGCAAAGCTACCATCCCCACCTTAGCCCATTCATGCCAACAGTGCAATTTTCTGGTGTCAAGATTTCCTCCGCTGGAATAACACCAGACAGGATTAGACAACATGTACTACTCTCTTCTGGTGTTTTGCTGGGCCGAGGGAATTTATTTTCAGATGTTTGTTATCTGCTGAAAAACACACCAGTAAGTTTCAGAAAGTCCAAATCCTTCACAATGCAATTAGCCATATGTCAATACTTACAACGGTATAGTGTAGTACGAGGTTTTCCTAAGATGTGAGTGTAATGACAGGCAGTTCCAAGATTCTTTTAAAAAAGGAATCACTCTAATGAACTAGGAAATCATATGATGAAGCCACTTAGCCAACTAGTTCAGGTGATAGCTCCAAAAGGGCCCGCAAAACCCTTTTTCACAAACTTTAGGTTATCCTGAATATCACAGAAAAGCTAGAAAACAGAATTACCTCTCCCCAATTCTCTCCTAGAATGGTCTGATACCTAAGGGGAGAATGTCTGGTCAAACTAATTGTTGGTCTACACAGAATTACACCGCCAGGTCGTGAAGGAGAAAACCGGAACTCTCCTCAAGCTATCAGGACAGAAAGCAGGAACACCGAGATATTTCTGCCCTATTTAACCACATACCCCATGGGCATCCAAAAAGCCAATCAGGTCCCCCCAAAAGGAGGGAAAACTTGGTGACACAGAATAGGCTCTATTTCTTAACAAGTAAATAGGATTTACAGTGACGAATTCCACTGGATTCTGGTTACTTCAACACCCTTAATATTTTCAAAAGGCCCTTTTGGAAAGCAGTAATACTCCTAGTCGGGAACCGCTGGGCTTGATCAGGAAGGTTCTGCATGCCAAGCTTAGTTTAGACTTTATCTTTTTGTAGCTGAGAACGGTCAGTCAGAGTTCTGTTCTAGAAAGCTTACCCTGGTGGCAGTGTGGGACATGAGTCCCTGGTGGCAGTGTGGGACATGAGTGAGAGCCTGACCTACAGCAGCAGCACAGTAAGATGGCACCCGCTGCTGGGATGAGCAAACTCTGATGGACAGAGAGCACAAGAGGGGCAGGTTTGGACAAAGACAACTTGGGGCTGGCCTGATTCTGGATCTGCTGAGTTGGAAGCCTGTGTGCCACCGAGGTGGAGAAAGACAAGCCCAGAGCTCAAGTGACCTGGGGCCCGAATACAGATGTGCAGCTACACACCCATAGGTGGAGGTTAAATCCCTGGACTGAGGAGTTAGCCCAAGAGGAATGTGAGGAGAGGAAACGAATCCTGAGAGGCAACATTAAAAGGCAGGAGAAGAGTCCTCCACAGAGCCTAGTAAGGAATGAACTGAGGATTCACTGAAAGACAAGTCAGGAGAGAATTCTATCATGGCAGCTGGAAAGTTACAAGAACAGAGGACTAGGAAATCCCCCAGAGATCACTGTTTCTCAACCTCTGCACTACTGACATTTTGGACTGGGTACTTCTTTGTTGTGGGCAGTGTCCTGTGCACTGTAAGACATTTAGCAGCATTTCTGCTAGGTGCCAGGAACACCACCCTCCTCAACTGTGATGCCCCAAAATGTCTCCAGACACTGCCAGCTATCCCCTGGGTGGGCAGAGGGGAAAAAAAACTGCCCCTCGTTGGAAACTACTGGGTAACTTAAAGACTGAAAAGTCCTCACCAGAATGGTCAGTAAGCCAGTCAGTGACATCTTAGCAAGAACAGTTCCAGTGGGATGACAGGGGACAGATCAGAGGTGGATGGTGAAGAGTAGATGGTGAGGTAAAATAGTAGTACAGATGACCTTCCAGAAAACTCTTCCCAGAAGTACAACTGTAGAAGAAAGGGAAAAGAATGGGAAGAGGCCAGTAAGAGTAGGGACCTAAACATGTATATCTACTCAGGGAACGAATGCCAAAAATTCAGGATAGCTTTAACAGTAGGAGAGGCAATGAGCTCTGCAACTGCGTCACTCAAAGCCCTTCCCGACCTCACCCCCGCCCACTGGATCACAAATACAGCACTCCACCAGCATAGGTGATGGCACCCATACAGCCTATGGCACTCGTGTGTTACAATCTTCCCCTTCGGCGTGGAACTCCGGGCGTCGGTCAAAGGCCCTACCCAACTTGTCTACCTCCATTCCTTTGATCACTGTGGTTCCCCCATCTACCACCTAGGAGCCCACAATCCTTAATCTTCATTTGTCCAAATCCTACCGGCCTAGTGTAGCAATTCACAGCATGGACTCTCAACCAGACTGCCCGAGCTAGAATCCCAGCAGTACCACTGCTGAGCTGCGTGCTCCCGGACAAGTCACTTCTGTCTTAATTTCCTGTACAGGGGCACCTGGGTGGCTCAGTCGGTTGAGCGCCTGACTTTGGCTCAGGTCATGATCTCACAGCTCTGTGGGTTCGAGCCCCACATTGGGCTCTGTGCTGACGGCTCAGAGCCTGGAGCCTGCTTCGGATTCTGTGTCTCCCTCTCTCTGCCCCTAACCCACTTGCATTCTGTCTCTGTCTCTCTCAAAAATAAATAAACATTAAAAAAAATTTTAAAAAAAAATTTCCTGTACGGAATGCAGGTAACAACTGAATGTACTTTATATGGTTGTTGTAAGGACAAAATATACCAACACACGAGTGGCACTTAGAGCAGGGCCTGGCACATAGAAAACCTTCTCCCTTTCCTCCCATCCTTCAAGGCCCACCTCTAGACACTGATTTCACCAGAACCACCCCCTCCCGACCACAGTCTGGTCTGAACCTTACTTGAGTCCCCACTGTGGTCCCACCAGGTGATAACTTCAGACAGGATGCCTCTTCCCTCTGTGTTCCTGGCATCACTAGGCCTAGGCCTTGCACACATCCTGTGCTAATGAAGCTGCATTAAAATGACACTGGCAAAAGAAACCCAACCCGACAAGCAGAGAAGGAAGAGAGCAAGCCGAAATCCTACACAGAGAGAAAGGCCTAGTACTGAAGCACACTGAGATGAAGTAGAAAAATGGTCTGTAAACTGGGCAAAATTAACTGCAGTCCCCTGGGCTGTGACCTTTAGTGTCCTTTAAAATGTTAATTAGTCAATTAAACAAAGTTCAGTTGCTTTTATCTATCCTTCAGAGAAACAGCTTTGGAGAGAATGCCTCTGAAATGTAATAGCAGTAGCCAAAGTGATATTAACCCAGGACGAAAGAAATCAAAGAATGGCCTAACTATACCTTGGCATTCACAACATCCAAAGTTTTAAATCTTAAATGCCAAGACTGGCTTGATATTTCTCTTTAAAGTATTTCCACATTAAAGAAGGTAGATTAAGAGGAGAAAAGTCCTATTTACATATTTGTCGAAAAGCCGCAAATACATCACGGAAGCAATTTTGAGCCCTGCCTACGAACCGGGTCTTTGGAGCTGGGAGAAGCAGCAACTCGCGCGGAGCGCTCTGGCAGAAAGGTGTGTGTGGATCAGAGGAGGCCGGACAACTCCCCTCTTGCCCATCACTGCCCCACCCCGACCGCAGCCGTGCTCGCCCACAATCTCCCCTCCGCGGCTCTGCCACGAAGAGACCCCCGCTCCAACCTGCCGGCGCACTCGTTTACATCTCAGCCACTCCGATGTGGCCCTTTGTGGCTGGGCCTCCAAAACAAAGACAAGGGCTTGAGACCAAACATTACACACCGCCAGCCCCACGGCAAGGCTCCAGGGACCAGGGTGAGTACCAGGGTGAGACTCGGGTCCTGCGCGAGGACTTGGGACAGGCTTCTCACATCTCACGCAGCCTTCCGATGAAGCCACGGAGGGCTGGCGTCTGTGTGCAGACACGATTTCCTTCTAGGCTTGGTTCAGACTTGCCCTCTCCCTCCCACTGTCCACACTGGAAAGGCAGCTGGGAACGATGCGCGAGGGGGTTGGGTGACTAGCTGTTTGACGTGCGGCAGTTTCCTGCTTCCTCCTCTGTAAAGAGAGAACAAAGATGCTTGCCCTCATTCACGCTAAAACGTATGTGGAGGCTCTCTCCGCAGTTCTGCCACAACTCTTCCTGCTACCTCCACCGTCACTGGATACCTGTGCCTCTGGCTCCACAACTCAACGCAAACTGCTCCAATATATTGCCTACTTTTCTTACCTAATGTTTTGGACCCACAAAAGGGGTTCAGAACGTAAGGAAATGAAATGAGGCCATGTCTCTTTTTCAATCTCCAGAGTTTTACAGGTAACTAAAACAGACAGGGAAAGATTTCAGAACTCTAACAAATAGCACAGTGTTCAAATCGCACCCATAACAAATGACAGTGTTATAGACATGCACTGGATTGCTTCCTGAAAGTGGTCTCTAAATTTACAAAATTCCTAGCTCTTAAGAATTGGAGTTCCTGGGGCACCTGGGTGGCTCAGTTGGTGGAGTATCCGACTTTCGCTCAGGTCATGATCTCAGTTTGTGGATTTGAGCCCCACATCGGGCTCTGTGCTGATATCTCTGAGCCTGGAGCCTGCTTCGGATTCTGTGTCACCCTCTCTCTCTCTGCCCCTCCCCTGCTCATGCTCTATCAATAATAAATAAACGTTAAAATTTTTTTAAAAAAAGGAGTTCCATAAAGGTGAAGGTATAAATATACTACAGACTGATCTGATACAACTGAATCTTTAATGGGAGAGAGGGAAGAAGGGACCCCACCCCCCGTTCAGTGAGGGCCCAAGCCACGTACATTCCTCAGGACATCAGTCTAAAGCTGAGACAGTCTGATGGACAAGGAATACGGGGCACTGTTCCTTCATGCAGTCAACATTGCTTTTACACGATGTATATAAACCCTCCAGTGCGTTTTTACCGCTTCATCATCAGATACTTAGGACTCAGCTGCAATTTCTCCCTGCCCAAGTGAAAATAATCAGGGATCACCTCATTCTGGGCAAAAATCTCAAGTAGTTTCAAGTCTCGACAATGAACTAGCTAGGTGACATCACTTGGGTAAAGTCTGTCACTCTTCCCAGCCTTCTCATCTGGTATCCCGTCTCCCACCCCCCACCCGAGGCAGGTCTCTGTGCTCCCACACCTATTAAAAGAGAAGGATCTGACGGTAGTCATCTACGCTGGCTGCCCAACAAACCCAAACCCCTCGACACACCCATCCACACTAACTGGAGCCCCATAAACCAGACAGACATTGCCATTGTCAGCTTTTCAACTGTAAAATTAAATGTTTCATCCCTCTTAAAATAGTTGCAAGCATCACAAACAGGTGGGGAGTTCAGTGGGGCAGCGGGGTGAGTGAGGAGGGTCTTCTGAAGTCACACAAGGCTCTCCAGGCAAAATCTAAGGTAGGGACTTGGTCACATGCATCGGTGTAAGCCCACTACTATGAAAATCATACTGTTTAATAAACGTCTTGGTGAAGGAAAGCACGGCCCAACCAGATTTAGTACTCTGTGGTGACAGAAGAGCTGAAGGACGGGGAAGGGGTGAGGGGTGAACCCTTGGGGCTCACTGTTCTTAACAGGCCTCCCAGACTCATCCCGGGACTCCAATTTCAAGGTACAGCCTGGCCCTCACCCTCACTTCTACAAACTTCCCATAATCTATTCTACCCTCTTTCAGTATGCAGTTACCAAACACAAACCGCAGGGTTTCTGAACCACTATTTTACTACACGTATCTTTTCCATACAATAATTCCTCTTCAGGGGAACACATCCCCTTGTTTTTGGAGCTAATTCCCCTCAGCGTATGAAGTTTCTGAAGCGAGGATCCTCATCTCCAGCTTCCTGAGAGGCCACAGAGATTGGTCAATGAGGACAGCGACTCTGGAGACAGCCAGCCTGGATCTGACTTCTCAGCTCTGCAATTTAATAGTTTTAAGATCTTTGGCAAATCACGTCACCTCCCTGGGCTCCTGCCTTCTTCCCTGTAGAATGGCACAAATAACAGTACCTATCTCAAAGGGGTGCCATGAGGATTAAGTGAGTTATTAAAGCAGTTCACATGGTGCCCAGTACTTATTAACCAACATTTAAATTTAAGAAATTATTAGAAGCCCTATCACTTTACATTATGTGACGTAAAAACCAAAGGACTTTGAAAGCACTTAGCGCAAAGCTACAACCAGAAAGAGACCATCCTCCTTTCTCCTTCACATAAATAAGGGCAAGAAATGCACTTCTTCCCCACAACAAAGCAGGGTGGCACGCATAAAATAATTCACTAAATGTTTACTGGCAAGTCTTGAAGAAACAGATGCAAAATTTCCTTCTTCTAACCCTTTAAAGGTGTTCTACTCCCAGTCAGACAAGTAAGTATCTTGTCTGATACTTACTTGTATCAGGGATTCATAAAGCATGGCTACATTTGATTCATGGGATGTGTCCCTGAAGAACTCCCCTAACTAAGGGAAAGGTTGTGGGGAATGTATCCTCAGAACACATAAATCTGTAGTCATTGTGTTCTATTTTTCTTTACTGTTGCTTTTTAATATCAGCATTATCTCTAATGATTTCTCAGCTGTATCTCATAAATTGACATGGCCTATCATACTATGTTTTATCACATTTCTGTTCAAAAGTTACCAATTTTCAGGGTGTTTTTCAGCACAATATTAGCACACCTGGATATTTTCAAAGATAGACTTGAAGTATGATAATCACTTTAAAATGTAATATAATATCATTATATATCATGAAATATATAAGTATATATAAATATCATTAAAATAATAAATATCATTAAAATCCTTCAAGAAGTTTATTTAAGTAGGCTCCATGCCCAATGTGGGGCTTAAACTCACAATCCTGAGACCAAGAGGCACATGCTCTACCAACTGAGCCAGCCAGGTACCCGAAAACAGTTCTATAAACAAAGAGTCCACATTCAAAAAAGAAACAAAAAAAGTTTACATAATATTGCCAAGGGTTAGTAGGTATTTCTGTTTGTAAGAAAAGGTGATGCCACTGGGTATCAAAGCATTTTTTTTATTTTTTTATAACAGCAACTATTTTTAAGTTCATTTATTTTGAGAGAGAGCGAGCACACATGCAAGAGGGGCAAAGACAAAGAGAGAGAATTCCAATCTGACAGCGCAGAGCCCAATGTGGAGCTTGAACTCTAAAACTGTGAGATCACGACCTGAGCCAAAAACCAAGAGTGGGAAGTTTAACTGACCCACCCAGGCACCCCAAAGCATTTGTATAATTCAGTTGAACTGCCAGCTTGAAAATGACATAGCTTGGTACATAATTTGGGGGAGTGGATCCACTGAAATTTTGCACATCATGTGAATCTTTTATTAATATTATTTGTCATTAGTTGGAATTTGCATAATTTAATTTGCATATAATGGGATCACACTGCACTAGGAAATAAATGAGCAGGCTGCCTTTCTTTTGCTTGGATCACAGAGGGAGCTGGACCACAGAGAAGTACACAGCATTACATGTACTGCCTGCACTCACCCTGGAGGAAAAGACAGGTTCACGAGCTCTTGGAACCAAATCACAGGATCATAAAATGGGAACACAACTCCAGGTTAAGTATGTATGTACATGCAGGAGCGTATCTGTATGTAACTGCAGAGAGACTGCCCAAGTGTTAAACTATCCCATTTCTTTTATTATTGAGGTGTAATTTACGTGCAATGTTTTTATGTTTCAAGTGCAAAACACAGGGATTCCACAATTGTATACAACTCTCAATGCTCACCACCATGGTAAGTATAGTAACCACCTGTCACCATACAAAGTTATTACAATATTATTGACTATGCTATACTTTCCATTTCCATGACTTATTTATAACTGGAAGTTTGTACCTCTTAATCCCCTTCACCAATTATACCCATTCCTTCACCCACCTCCCTTCTGGCAGCCAGTCTATTCTGGGTATTTAAGTCTATTTGGTCTTTAGATTCATTTAGTCATTCGTTTTTTAGATTCCACATATAAGTGAAATCATATGGCATTTATCTTTCTCGGACATATTTTACTTAGCATAATACCCTATAGGTCCATCCATGTTGTTGCAAATGGGAAGATCTTACCTTTTCTTATGACTACTATTCCACTATATGTATATATGCATGCATATTGCATATGCCACATCTTTATCCATTCCTCTATGGACACTTCGGTTGCTTTCACAAGTTGGCTCTTTATAAATAATGCTTCAATGAACATAGGGGTGCAGGTTATCTTTTTCAACTAGTGTTTTCATTTCCTTTGGTAAATACCCAATAATGGAAATAATGAACCATATGGTATTTCTATTTTTAATTTTCTGAGGAACCTCCATACTGTTTTGCACAGTGGTTGTACCAATTTACATTCACACCAACAGTTTTCCACATCCTTGCCAACACGTGTATTTCTTGCTTTCCTGATTCTAGCCATTCTGACAAGCATGCAGTGATATTCTCATTTTATTGCGGTTTTGGTTTGCATCTCCATGATGATTGGTGATGTTGAGCATCTTTTCATGTGTCTGTTGGCAATCTGTAGGTCTTCTTTGGAAAAAAATGTCTATTCAGGTCCTCTGTGCATTTTTTAATCGGATTGTTTGGTTTTTTGGTGTTAACTTGTGTAAGTTCTTTATATATTTTGGATATTAACCCTTTATTAGATATATCATTTGCATATATCTTCTCCCACTCAGAAGATTGCTTTTAAACAATCCCATTTCTAAAGACCCCAGAAAAGACCTCCTGTCATCCTTCAGTACTTTATTCCAATTTTAAGAATTTTCCTTGCTCTTCTGAAACACCACAGAACTTGATTATCTTGGTCAATGTGCTCTCCTTTGCCAGCACAAATATTCAAAATGTGGCCATAATCAAAACTCCTAAATTTTTTTATATGTGATACCCATTTACCACCTAAGTTACAGCATGGCATCCCCAAAATGATGGCCTATCTCTTCTCTCTTGGTGGGCCCAAAATGGTGCCTGGAGACCAAAGGCCACAGTGGAATTGGCCCTTTCCCCTTACCTCTAGATTCTGATGTGGTTCAAGGCAGGCCACCCCAGAGCTTAAGATAATCAAGGCAAAACAGACTCAAGAAGAGCTTTTTACCTCCCCCCCCCCCCCTTAAAAATTTAGACAGGGAGCCAGTACCAGGAGGAGAGGTATTACCAAAGATGACTACCACCCCTCCCCCCCCCCCACACACACACATAACAAAGATCTCTCTGCAGGGCAAACACTTGTTTACCAAACATCTGCTCTTCCCATCTTCCTGTAAATTGTCTTCCTCCCCTCTGAAGTCCCTGACTCCTATATCTACTCTCTTTTAATTCATAGTGGCATATAAACTTCAATTGCCTGTCAGAAAGCCTCTCATGTCTTCGTGTGGCTCTCATAAATATATAATTAAATTTGTTTTTCTCCTGTTAATCCGTCTTATGTCAATTTAATTATTAGGTCAGCCAAAGAATCCGGAAGGGAAGAAGGGAAAAGTTGTCCTCCCCTACAATTCCCAGTGGCCTCAGCTAAAAAGACAAATGGCTTTACCTCCTTCCTCATCTGTCCACCAAGTCCAAAACAATATAGCTGCATGATTAACTGGCAACATGGGTCATCTGCAGACCAGGTACCCATCAGAGAATACGACCCACAACTCACTGCTGCTCGGTATCTTCCAAAAGCTCAGCTGAGAGAAACAATTTTTAAGAAAGTTTTCTTGGATGATGTCCTCACGTTCCTCTAGATCAGAGTTCCTGTGGTGTGTTTTGGCCTGCAGTGTGACTTCTTAAACCAGTACAGGATTGTTTGTTACAGAATATGAGCCCAAATGCCTTTAGGTGCATCTCCTACTCTCCAGGTCTTCCAGGACTGCACTCCAGCCCTACTTCTTCGTGCCAAGACTCTGGAGGCGTCTGGGTACGACACTCCTATACTAGATAAAAGCTATCCCTCAGTGAAGCCAGGTATCACAGAGTTGGTTACCTAGCCCACACTGTTTCCTTCTCTGGACAGACTGCTTCTAATGATGTGAGCAAGCCTAGTAAATTTTTTTTTGTTGTTATTTATAAAAGGATAATTGTCATGGCCATTGCTCAGTATTTTATAGTGCTTTAGAAGTGGCTAAGTGACCGTTTTTGTTCTTTAATCTGACGGACGCTGTGGAGTACAGCACTGCTTCTGTTCGCTTCCTCCGTCTGTGTGCAAAAAATATGGAAGCCAAATTTGTGATCTACCTCTTATAATGACTCAGGACATTGGTTATTTTTCCTAATAGTATCGTCCCTGGTACTAATATTCTCATTTATTACTTACCTTCTAGCATTACATGTATTTTTGAAAACCACCTTATTTTAGGAAGAAGAATATAAGTGATCAAAAAGAATAAACCCATTCACCACCTGTTTCCTAACTTTCCAATCAGTTTTGCCTAACATATATTAAAATCTGTACCTGACAGGTGCCACGGCGCCCCTTTCCCGCCTTACCTGCCAAGGTCAACCAGAGAAGGGTGCAAAGGGAGAGGGGAGGCCTGAGTGCCCCACTGACCCCATGGGTCCCATAAAACATAGCACATTTCAGGAGGGCCATCCTCTCTGCCATGCCCTGGACTCCACTCCTCAGAGAAGCACCCTGTGGACAAGCACAAGCGCTCTCTGTCCTTGAACCACTCACCTCATCCACCGCACACATCTTCTCTACTTTCCCTTGGGTCAGCTCCCGGAGCTTCAGACCCTGCTATCCATACTCAAGCCTCCACCCATTCCCATTTCATCATTTCTCTTCTCTCAGACACAGCCAGGGCTGCTCCCGTCACTCTACTCTGCCGGCCAACCCAGGCCTCGGTCCACCTGGTCCACATATGTCCCTCCCCCCACCTCCACCCACTTGCTCCCAGCCTCACTGGTGAAACTGAGACAGTGGTGAAATGGGCTCGGACAGCTCCCAACTCTACCCTGCCTAGTCTTCCGTCAAGGGGTCCCCTCCTTGGCTCTAACCACAAAAGCTAGACTTCTTGGGCACTGGCATCCTGTGGGCCCACTCTTGTCTCCACTTGGCTCTTCTCAAGAGCATTGTCTTTACGTTCTCTGCACCCCTTCTCCTCCCTCACCTATCAAACCCGGGAATTCATGTCCTGCAAATATGAAAAGGAGAGTCCCAAATTTACCTCGGAAACTAGATCTATGGGGAGAGGCAGAAAAAGTGCAATGAACTGAGAAATGACAAGTGATAAAGATGTGGCCACATAATCTGAACCTAGTCCTGAAACACATCACCACTGACAACTAGAGGAGTCCAGCCAATTCCAATCTCATCCTCTTGGGATGGCTACTTAAGAAACATCAATGGGGGCACCTGGGTGGCTCAGTCAGTTGAGCATCTGATTTTGGCTCAGGTCATGATCTTGCAGTTGACGAGCCCGCATGGGGCTCTGTGCTGACAGCTCAGAGCCTGAAGTCTGCTTCCGATTCTGTGTCTCTCTCTCTCTCTGCCTCTCCCCTGCTCATGCTCTGTCTCTCTCTGTCTCAAAAATAAAAAAGATAAACATTAAAAAAAATTTTTTTGGGGGTGCCTGGGTGGCTCAGTTGGTTGGGCGTCCGACTTCGGCTCAGGTCATGATCTTGCGGTCCGTGAGTTCGAGCCCCGCGTCGGACTTTGTGCTGACAGCTCAGAGCCTGGAGCCTGTTTCAGATTCTGTGTCTCCCTCTCTCTCTGACCCTCCCCCATTCATGCTCTGTCTCTCTCTGTCTCAAAAATAAATAAACGTTAAAAAAAATTTTTTTTTAAATAAAAAAAAAATAAAAATAAAAAAAAATTTTTTTTTCTAATAAAAAAAAAAAGAAAAGAAACATCAAGGTTGGCCACCTGGGTGGCTCAGTCAGTTAAGTGTCTGACTTCAGCTCAGGTCATGATCTCACAGTCTGTGAGTTCGAGCCCTGTGTTGGGCTCTGTGCTGACTGCTGAGCCTGCTTTGGATTCTGTGTCTCCCTCTTTCTCTGCCCCTCCCCTGCTCACGCTCTGTCTCTCTCTCAAAAATAAACATTAAAAAAAATAAAGTAAATTTAAAAAGAAACATCAATGTTTAAAAAAAAAGTGTCAATGTAACAACTTTATGGGGAGAATAATACATTATTGAGGTTATCTGGTCTCCATTAATGGCATTAGCAATTATAATGGCAACTTGTTTTAATAAGAAAAAGTCATATTCATTGGTAAACTAACCATAGATACATGCACTCTAATATACAAGAATTAAAAGAAAAAATAAGTTTATAACAGATGTCAATTAAAATAAGGTGCGGGTTGCCTGGCTGGTTTAGTCGGTAGAGCATACGACTCTCAATCTCAGGGTTGTGAGTTCAAACCCCTCATCGGGCATGGAGCCTACAAAAGACAGACAGATAGACAGGAAGAAAGAAAGCAGGTGCACACATTCATATATGTACATGAGTTTTTCTACGAATAACTGGATATAACCTTATCCGTGTAATTTTATACACATGTACCTGTCTACATGGACTATGATTTCCAGTGGGGGGAAAAAAAAAACCTTGCACTTTACTTTTACTTGCTCTAGTGAAAACCCCAAAATGTTCTTCCATTGGAGATTTGTGGTGTTCATATATACTCACAAAAAGAAAATCGTGAAACAAAAACTAGAAAAGACAAGGGCCTTCAACTTACTATAAACCCAAACTAGTCCTCAAAAGAGAATTATGGTTTGGCTAACCAAGTCCTTTAACAATTCAGTTTTAACTTCATGATCATTGTAAGCCCCGGTCATTTGGGGCCTTGTTTACAAATGCCAGTAAACAACTGCTTACTCTCTGGGTTCCCCTTTCACGCGTCACTCTTTGAATGTTGGCCAGCTCAGCATCAGCTGCTGCAGGAACCTGTCATCATCATTTGGAACTCTGACCACATTCTCAAAGATCCTAATCAGCCCTCGCCTCCCTGCCTGGCACCAGTGCAAATTCGGGCAGCAACTTCTCCTTGCAGTGACACAGGATTTTGAGGCTTGCCAGTCTACAGGTCTACTTCATCTTTTTTCAGACACTGGAGTCAAAGATGATGAAAAATATGCAAAATGAGATCTGGAAACAGGAAATATTGATAACACTGTATGCATAGAGGTGATGATATCAGTATTTCCAGTTTCCTTTTTTGTACTCCTGGAATGAATCAATAAGTTCACGACAACCCTGAATTTCTTCCACCATCACAACTGATCATGAAAATTGTAAAAGTCTGTCATCAGCCAATATTATGGATTCGAGGCCAGATTTTTAAATCACCATGTGCTGATAAGTAGTCTTAACTCAATTCACTAGGTCTGACACACCAAAATCCTCAGAATCATTAAACAAAGAAGTCAAGGAGCCCGGGTGGCTCAGGCAGTTGAGCATCCAACTCTTGATTTGGGAATGATCCCGGGGTCACAGGATGGAGCCCTGAGTCAAGCTCTGCCCTGAGCATGGAGCCTGCTCAAAATTCTCTCTCTCTCCCTCTCCCCAGCTCATGCTCTCTCTCTCTAAAATAAAAGAATGAATGGATGAATGAATGAATGAATGAATGAATGAATGAAAGAGAAAAAAAAGTCAAATAACATGTGACAACTTGACTGTAGGTCACTAGAGATCTGGACATCTGCAAAATAAAAGTATAATAGTTATATTCTCAAAATGCTTTAAAAATTCAAACTATAAAGATAAACTTCACATAGGAAATATTTCAAAGTGATCTGGTCTCCAAATAAGTCAGTTTTTTTTTTTTAGTGGATTTACTATATATAATTGCCTAAAGAGCCTTCAAATTTTCCAAGATAGTAATCAACACACATTTGGACAAATGGATGGCTTTTAAAAATGTCATTTAATAAGGATCATGTTCTAGGAGATGTAATAAAAACACCAGGGTTTGTCTTAGGGTTAAACACTTACTACAGAAGAAAGAAAATACACTGGGGCGCCTGGGTGGCTCAGTTGGTTAAGCATCTGACTTTGGTTCAGGTCATGGTCTCGTGGTTTGTGAGTTCAAGCCCCGTGTCGGGCTCTGTGCTGACAGCTCAGAGCCTGGAGCCTGCTTCGGATTCTGTGTCTCCCTCTCTCTCTGTCCCTCCCCTGCACACACATACACACTCACTCTCTCTCTCTCTCTCTCTCTCTCTAAGAATAAACATTAAAAAAAGAAGAAAGAAAATACATAGGGTCTCTAAAATCAGCTACTTACAACTACCTGCTAATCAATCCAAGTCAATTCAAGTGTTTTTGGACACCTATTATGTGGCCAGTGCAGAGTTGAACATAGGGGATGCAAGGGGTGAATAAGATCATAAGCCATTCTTTAATATTTCCGACTACCTTATTTTTTTAAGTTTATTTATTTTGAGAGATAGAGGGAGACCTCATGAGAGTAGGGGAGGGGCAGAGAGAAAGGGAGAGAGAGAGTCCCAAGCAGGCTCCGTGGAGTCAGTGCAGGGGCTCACAAACCGTGAGATCATGACCTGAGCCGAGACCCAGAGTCAGACGCTTAACCAACTGAGCTACCCAGGCGCCCCTATCTGACACTTTTTTTGTTGAAAACTGAACACTTTAAAACTGTATGGTGGCAATTATGAAAATCAGATTCCCTCTCCTCACAAGACATGCTGTCGCTGCTGTTGTTACTATTGCTGTTTGTTTGTTTAGTGCTTTTCTTGGACTAATTCGATGAAGTCTGTATCTTGTCATGTGCAGCCACTGAGGTCTCTGCTCAGTTGCTTAGTGATAACGGAGCTAAACACTGGAGAGAGACTTCCCTAAATGCCTTGAACAAGTCTCCCACCCTTCAGCAAAGGGCTCTGTGCGTGTGCTGGCACATGTCTTCCATGCTTCAGCGGTTTACAACTGTTTTAAGCCTCTACTTTCTGCTGGTGCAGAGCCTCAAGGCCCGAGGTGAGAACAGGGTTTCAAGCGTTTCCTGGGCATGTGTGCAGTCCTGCCCATGGGCATCGTCTTCTAGAGCTCCAGAGATACAGCAGAGCTTTTCATAAGCCCCCTATGGACATCTCATTCCCAAGATTTTCTTAAGTTTTTTTGGCCAGCTTCTTCTTTGCCCCAGTGGACACCACCGCCGCAGGCAGTTGTGATGTTAAACAATGGCTGCTGATTGTTTTCAACAGAAAAACCGAAGAAGAGGGCTTTACCACGGAGTAACCTCTGAGCCCAGCCAAATACAGACAAGCCCTGGGAATGAGGCTTTACCAGGGAGCTTCCGGAGGAGTCACACAGTGGCAAATCTCTGGCTCTAGGGCTTTTGGGGCCTCCAAACCTGTCTTTCCCATCCAGTGATCCTATGCTACTTGTTTAAAGCTACCACAGAGCCAGGGAGAGGGAGTGGGAACAGAGCGAGTTAAAAGACAACATTTTCCTTGAATGCACACTCCTGGGATTACTGCAAGCCTATGGCTAATTTCCAGAGTTCTGAAAAGGTTGATTTTAATCATTTTTGCCTTTGTTCTCACTGCTTTTACAGAGAAGTAGGTTTCTAGATGTCCTTATTCTGCCATTCCAACAGTGCTTCTTAATATAAACTTGTTTGTATGTATATTCTATTATAGAAAACTACGACAGAATAATCAACGAGAGACTTTCAACCAGGAAAATACTTGGTCTTAGAATCAAATTCTGGGTAAGAAATGAACAGAAATAAAGAAAAAATGTACAATTTTTATTATTTTTTAAATGGCTGACAAATGGTTATCAAGTTACTATGACATTGGGATTCTCTTTAAATACATTTAAGTGACGTTTACGATACACTGGAAATGGTATCCTCTGCATCTAGTTAAACCTTTAAACAACTGGGTGCAACAACATTACATGTGCAAGAGGAACTCTGGGTTCTTCAATTCTTTTAGGGGTCACACAAGCAAAAATGCTTGACTAGCACTTTGAAGTCAGCCTTCTAAAAATTACACTGTGGTTACATCATCCACACACTCAGGATACTCAGCAACTCCAACACTGAACAGCACGTCTTCAGATCAAAGAGCTCCACAGTTAGGCCCTAGTCTGGCCTTCCCACCTGATCACCCACCAGGCCAGAAAGCAAAGCCTCGGCTTCAGCCAGGGTCTCCCCCTGTGGCCGCAGTGCAGGAAGCAGGTCAGAGGAAAACAAGTGGACAAAGACTGAGTAGTAGGCTAACCGGAGCCCACCGCTACCCAGTACCACACCTCGAATTCACGGAAGGTTTGCGTGTCATTTCTTGATTAACTGGTAAGTATATTTTTAAGTGAAAACTAAGAAGCTTTATTAATTTACTTTCTTTGTCTCAAGTATTTTGAGATCTGTTCCTCTACTACATAAAAAAACACACTAAGTCCTACACATAAAGGGAAGTCACTACAAAACTATTTTGTCAACTTGTTTTAATTAGTATAGGAGATACAAATAAGCTCACTTAAGCACATCTGTCTTAACCTCTTGATTTAGTTTATCCTCCCTTATGTTATTTTAGTAGCTGAGACTGCTCCAAAGTGAGTAGCAAATCCAGTACATGGCGATTACATTCAATTAAACATGTTTTTATGCTTAAAGTAGGGTTTAAACACATGCTTTTACTCAGACAAACCACTCTATACAAATAAACAAGGAAGTTTTACATTTAAAAAAAAGAGAGAGAGGGCTCTCCAACTATATTTAACAACTCAGGCTTTTAACATTCCCTCAATCTATTGTTTACTCTCCTGGACCTACTCTTTTCTTTCAGTTAAAACCCACAGCCTACCTCGCCTCAAGTTCAAACTAAATAGAAAGTTATAGGCTTTTATTTTACCTATTTTTCATTTCTTTTCTGGCTCTAGCATTCTGTTATCAGTAAAAAAATCTATATCAGTAATGACTCTAAAGTAGAAAATTCATTTTTCCTTTTTTTTTTTAACGTTTATTTATTTTTGAGACAGAGAGAGACAGAGCATGAACGGGGGAGGGTCAGAGAGAGAAGGAGACACAGAAACCGAAACAGGCTCCAGGCTCTGAGCCATCAGCACAGAGCCCAACGCAGGGCTCGAACTCACGGACCGCGAGATCATGACCTGAGCCGAAGTCGGACGCTTAACCAACTAAGCCACCCAGGCGCCCCCATTTTTCCTTTTCTAATGTCAAGATCCAAAAGGACAAAGACCCGAACGTGCATGGTTTAGGCTGAATATCAGAATGAAGATAATGGCTGCATAGCTTTCCCAGCATGTTTCTTAAAAATACCAAAGTTCTGGGACACTTGGGTGGCTAAGTTGGTTCAGCATCCAACTTTAGCTCAGGTCATGATCACCCAGTCTGTGAGCTCGAGCCCCACATCAGACTCTGTGCTGACAGCTCAGAGCCTGGAGCCTGCTTCAGATTCTGTGTCTCCCTCTCTCTCTGCCCCTCCCCTGCTTGCACGCGCACGCGCGCTCTCTCTCTCTCTCTCTCTCTCTCTCTCAAAAATAAATAAACATTTTTTAATAAAAAAAAACAAAAACAAAAATAAACAAATACCAAAGTTCTACAGAATAGAAATAAGGCAATCTCTTCATTCAAATTCTACAAACATTGCCTGAGCCCACATAGGATCCTTTAGTGATTTGCTGAAGGTCATTCAGCTAGTACATGGCCTTTCCTCTTCCACTCATACCCATACTGCAGACAAATCAATGAAGAGCATAAAGCCACTTTATAACAAGAGGCAGTGACCAACAAGCTTTGTGTAACCGGATCATAGTAAGTCTTTCTACAGTTTGGAATAGCATCTTATACAAAATTATAGAATGACTTACTATGATCTGATTACCCAAAAGCTTATTCAAAGTGTTCAATACCCATATTAATCCTCAGTACCTTTTATACGTACCTTAAAACTACGTATAAAAAACCCCCAAGTTAAAGAAGTAAGTGCTGGGGCACCTAGGTGGCTCAGTCAGTTAAGCATCTAACTCTGATTTCACCTCAGGTCATGATCTCCGTTTGTGAGTTCAAGCCCCACATGGGGCTCTGTGCTGACAGCGTGGAGCTTGCTTGGAATTCTGTCTCCCTATCTGCCCCTCATCAGCTTACTCTCTTTCTCTCTCAAAAATAAATAAAAATAAACGTTAAAAAAAGATTAGTGTTGGGGGCGCCTGGATGGCTCAGTTGGTTAAGCATCCAACTGCGGCTCAGGTCACCATCTCACAGTTCGTCAGTTTGAGCCCCACATCAGGCTCTGTGCTGACAGCTTGGAGCCTGGAGCCTGCTTTGGATTCTGTTTCCCCCTCTCTCTGCCCTTCCCCTACTCAAACTCTGTCTCTCTCTTGCTCTTTCAAAAATAAACATTTAAAAAAAAAAAAACAAAACCCTAGTGTATTTAAATCAGTAAAATCGCAGCACACCATAGCTAAACTCATCTCCCTACCCTATTTCCATACTCTAAACTAAACTAAATCCTGGGGGTGCCTGGGTGGCTCAGTCAGTTAGGCACCAACTTCAGCCCAGGTCATGATCTCACGGTCCGTGGGTTCAAGCCCCACGTCAGGCTCTGTGCTGACTGACAGCTCAGAGCCTGGAGCCTGCTTAAGATTCTGTGTCTCCCTCCCTGCCTGCCCCTGCCCCTCCCACTCTGTCTCTCTCCATCTCTCAAAAATGAATAACCGTTAAAAAAATTTTTTTTAATAAAATAAAATAAATCCTTACACTTCTTGTTCTCCATGTAACTTTTCTGCCCTGTTAAGCTTCCCTAAGAAATACTTTCTGCTCCCTTGCCTTCCCTTCAAAATAAACCTGGGAAAATGCTTTAGAGGATCCCTCCCAACCAGGCAAGTCACTCTGCCGGGATCCAAGGAGAAAAGACAAAGCTTTTGCCTGGGGCCACACTGATCTATTTCTGAAATGCTGCATCAGCAACCAACAAGCAAGTTACAGAATCTGTTGCAACAAGGAAAGACTTGTCAAAGGAGAGAGCATGTTTAAATCGTATACACACCTCAGTAAAAATAAAAGCTAGACTCAAGAATCAGTCACGTCTGCATCCTGGTTCAGCAGTTCACTATATATCCACACTCAACCAACACAACCTGCTGTAATATGACTGGTTTTCAAGACACTTTTTCATAAGATTTTTTACTGCTAAGACTACTCAAAGTTATAGACCCCCAATGATATATTAAGCCAGTGATGCCTTTGTAACTAGACATTCATTCCTTTTCCAATTACTTTGGTGGAACACACATAATTTTATAGCATGGCACTCTCAAAGACTCAAAACTATTCATTTCTAAATTAGAGGAAAAAAATAATAGACCGTTTATAAAGCTACCAAAAATATCTAGAAATTTCTTTTTACTATAGGAGAATTTAAATAGTAAATATAATTCTATTTATATTTTATAATATAATATATATTATATATCTACATACAAATATATACAAGTATATATATATGATTATATACTAATTGAATTCTAAGTGTTTCCAAATCTGTCAAGAGAAAACAATTTCCAATTAATTCTTTAAAAATTCTTCCAAGATATCTTTTTATCACTTACCTCATGGAACATTAAAAAATAAGTTGTAAGGAAAACTGATTTAGTCCAAAGTCAAAAATTTCAAACCTGAGCATCTAGAGGATGAAACTTACAAAGTGTTTTTAATCAACCAAACCCCAAGAAAAACAATCATACAATATAAACATATTGATATATTTACATTCATACATTAACACTTATACATACCAAGCATCATATGCCTATAGGAGTTATTTTGATGAAATCCATAATATAGTTTGGTATATCCAAAATCCTTCACTATGGTTTAAAATGCAAAATCCAGGGGCACCTGGGTGGCTCAGTCGGTTGAGCGTCCGACTTCAGCTCAGGTCATGATCTCACAGCTCGTGAGTTCGAGCCCTGCGTCAGGCTCTGTGCTGACAGCTCGGAGGCTGGAGCCTGCTTCAGATTCTGTGTCTCCCTCTCTCTCTCCCCCAACCTACTCGCATTCTGTCTCTGTCTCTCTCAAAAATAAATAAACATTAAAAAAAAAATTTTTTTTAATGCAAAATCCAGAAGGGAGGTAAGGAAACAAATGAAAGTCCTATGTAAGCCTTTCAAATGTTTTTACAACAACACTTACCCACTCCCCCACTCCATAGGACCCTAGAGGCAGGTAAAGGGTAAAATGCAGAAAGGCCCACAGCGAATGAGGCCCGATTACAGATACACGCACACATGTGAATCATGCAGACAACAGCCAAAAGCAAGGCTCTGTTATGAAAAAATGGTTAAAATCACAGTGGAATCTGCTGCTATAACGAAATGTGGGGCCGGCATGATTCACAGATCACAACAGAATAATCCCCAAATCAGCTCTAGTCATTCTGCTGAAACAACCCTCCACAAGGCTTACCCCAGTCCTCACGGCAGGGTCAGAAAGCCCTTGCAGAAACTCCTAAGAACGCCCTCCAGGAAGCAGACCTGCCCAGACAACAGTAAACAAGCTCTGAAGACTCTCTTGGAAAATCTACACAGCACAACTTCTGGACCCAAACATGGAAGAAACTAAAGGCTCCCCCAATAAGGATTTTGGAAGAATAACATTCGCAGCAAACTCCACACAGGAAAGCCGAGGGCTGCCTTGGGATTTACCAAATCAGAGTGTGCATTCAACTAGGGGGGAGCAGCCACCATCAAGTAACTTAGAACTTAGAACCAAACACTCAACCAGAAAACACTAAAACCCCTAAATCATGACCCAATAATTTGTTTTTTCAAAAAGCTCTACACTTGGTCTGCAAAGAGTTGGTAACAAACAATGTATCATATCATCTTTATTTTCTACAGATAAGAACATTTGAGATGAGAAAAGTTCACTTGGTCCTGCGAAATGCCAGATCACAAATTATGACCTGTCTCTCAAACCTCACACTCTGTAGAACAAGCACTGAGTTTGGGAACCTCTTCCAAATCACAGACATCTGAGAAGCACAAGGGCTAACTGGAGCAGCACAATGCATGGAGGTGCAAATAAATTTTGGTTCAACTGAGTGCTGTATCTTCATTTCATTAACATGCAAATGTCATTTCAATCCAAGTGACACAAAGAGAAAAATGAGAACTTTCATGACTCAGCATTTCAGTTTGTTATGACAAAGAAATTAGGGGATAGGGTGCTTGGGTGGCTCAGTCAGTTAAGCTCCCAACTTCAGCTCAGGTCATGATCTCACGGTCTGTGGGTTCAAGCCCCACGTCGGGCTCTGAGTCTCCTCCTCTCTCTGCCTCTCCCCCGCTCACACTGTCTGTCTCTCAAAAATAAATGAACATTAAAAAATAATTTTAAAAAAAAGAAAAACGAAGAAGTTATGGGCAATTTAGCCCAAAGAGAACTCAAGTCTGCAGGTTTATTCTTGAGAAGAGGTAGTAAATAGTGTGCCTTTATCTACAAGTTTCAAAGTCCTGTGGAGCAGGGATAGGAACCACATTTCAGAAATGCGCCAGAAGCGACAGGTGTTGAGCACCACAGCTCAGCTGTCAGTTGGACAGTAGTGATCAGGGAAGTGGAGGGTCAGGGAGGGCAGCAGGAACTGTGACCGATTCTGTGAAACAGAGCCTCAAAAATTAAACACAAAAAAGGAAACAGAACCTCACTAACGTAAGAGCACTGCTGTGCACGGATACCCAAATGAACTCAAGTCATTACCCTTCCACTACGCCCACAATGTTTTTCCCACAAGTACAAGTCACAGGTGGGACTTCCTCACTCAATACGTTTCTCTTGAGTTCTCTCACTATGTGGATGTTCTGTGATCATACAAAACCGTTAACATTTCTAACCAGCAAGAACACCTGAAATAAAGGCAAAAAGATAATAAACCAAGGAAAATGTACCTCAAAAAAGTATCCTGAGGGGCGCTGGGGTGGCTCAGGCAGCTAAGCAACCAACTCTTCATTTCAGCTCAGGTCATGACTTCCCAGTTCCTGGGATTAAGCCCCGAGTCGGGCTGCCAACCGTGGAGCCTGCCTGGGGTTCTCTCTCTCCCTCTCTCTCTGCCCCTCCCCTGTGCACACTCTCTTACTCAAAATAAATAAACATTAAAAAAAAAGTATCCTTAATATACAGAAACTTTCTGCAAATCAGTAAGAACACAAATATGCCATTAGTGAAATGAATGAAAAAAACAACACAAATGAGCAGTATACATATAAAGGCACTCGCTCACTGATAATCCAACAAATGGGGCATCTGGGTAGCTCAGTCAGTTAAGCATCCAACTTGCTTTCAAGCTCAGGTCATGATCTCAGGGTGCATGAGATCGAGCTCTGAGTCGGGTTCCGCAGAGCCTGCCTTGGATTCTCTCTGTCCCTCTCTCTCTCTGCCCCTCCCCTGCTCACAGGCACTCTCTCTCTAAACAAATAAATAAACATTAAAAAAATAACAATGAGCTGTAATTTTTCAACGATCTGGTTGGCAAAGATGAAAATGGTTACCAAAGTCCATGTTGAGGAATGTGAAGAAAGGAACACCATATGCAGGGCCAGTGTCAGCGGAAACTGCTGAACTCTTTCTAGACAGCAGTTAGGCAACTTGTATCAAAACCTTAAAAACCACATGCCTTGTGGGGCACCTGGGTGGCTCAATCGGATGAGCATCCGAGTTCCGCTCAGGTCATGATCTCACGGCTCGTGAGTTTAAGCCCCGCTTAACTGTGCTGTCAGCTCGGAGCCTAGAGCCTGCTTCCGATTCCTTGTCTCCCTCTCTCTCTGCCCCTCCCCTGCTCACGCTCTCTCCCTCTCTCTCAAAAATAAATAAACATTAAAAAAATTAAAAAAAAAAAAAAAAACATGCCTTGTGACCAGTGATCCCACATCTTAGGACTTTAGCCTAAAGATAATCACATCCTAGTTATGAGCTGTGATCCACTGAGAACAGGAAGTGTGAGTTCAAGTGTTCACAACCTCCACAATTCCAACACCAGGAAATCCTTCTGTCATAATGAGAAGGAATCAGATCCCCATGAATGGAAAATGTATGAGCTAAGTGCTTCCTTGGTCAAGTGCTTTGTTTCACAGATTTAATTTCAGTTCAAGTACCCAAATGATAAGCATAAGGCATTTTAAAAGTAATATAAACAGCCCTATTGCTTCCTTGATGTTTTTTTACTGAGTTTAAGTCCTCTACTTAAAAAGTTGTTCATTATTTATGCACATGTATGTGCGTCCAATATCACATAGGATCACACTGTGGCACTGGGGCCAGGCACATCTCTTTAACCCAAACACACCTTTTCGGCAGAAAGGGAAAGAGGCCATCTCTGGAGCTTAGTGTCCTCATCCTCAAAAGCAGACTCGTGACTGCTGGGTGTTGAGCCTGGCTCCTAGAAAGCACTCAATAAAGGGCAGTTGTGGTGTCATCGTTGTTCCTATACCTAGAAGCGGCTGCTTCTCCTTTCTGTGGATTTTATGGGTTCTGCAGCCCCAACACACCTACCACCCAAGGAATCTCACCTAACTTGCTCTGTACTGCAAGACATCACCTGCACATGTACAACTAAATGCCTTATATAGTGGAACTGTATCATTACAGAGCTAACAGTACTGCAATACGTAAGCACTGCCCGATAAAAAGAGATCCGAGGGGTTGGAAACCATTTGGAATAGTTCTTGGAGCTGCCCCGTACATTAGATGCATGCATTTCTGTCTCTCCCACAAAAGACACTTCCCGTTTCTCAACGCCAGCCTCCCTCCGTGGCTTCTGGCAGCAGCACTGTGCCTGTTCAGTAACAACCATCTCAAACCATCTTAGGCTCAGCCTCTCAGATTACCAACTGCACATGCTGCCAATCAAAAATAGTCAGAACTTGATTCTGTACATTCCCCAGTCTGCATTTCTACCCAGACCCTGAGCTTTGTCAGGCATGTGTAACAAATAATGTGTCACTTTAATAAGAACTTGTAACATAATAGAGTTCTACTAAATATTATACTGAAATGATCACATTTAAGAGTGCTCATTTAGAAATCTAAAATAGAGTTTGTGATTCAGTTTCAGTATTAGCGTCAAAAGACTCGCCTGAGACACTTTTATAACTTGAAAGGACATGATCTGAAGTATCAAACTTATACTCATCTCTAGGGAAAAATATACATTTTAAGTTTGGCAAACAGCTCCCTTACTATGAACAATTTGATACCCTGCTAACCTTTGCCTAAACTTATCCTTTTTATCAGTTTTATGAAGGCATATGCCTTAATACCATCTATTTCTAATAAATTTCTAACAAAATAAAACACAGAAACCCTGAATTATGACACTGTCTTTCACTATCAGACTACCTACAATTGCTATTACGGGGGGTAATGTGATCTGAACTGCAAAATATTTTGAAGAGATCTAGAATGTGCCACTGTGGCCTAAAAACTGCTTTCAGCTGCAAGCATTTGAGTTCCTGAAATCTCTTATCTGCCTAAAAGCAGAGCCTCTCAAAGAACTCAATCGACTTATGTCCCCTCCCTAGGAGCAATCAGGGAAGACTGACTCTTATCACCAGAGAGATGTCTCCACACCACACCTAAGCAGACATTGTCACAAAACTATCACGTTGCCCATCTATTCTCTAAGGGCCCATTTATCTTTCCAGAAAGTTATTTCTTTTTCTATAGGTGCTTTTTCTCTTCCCTTCTCTCATTTGTCTTCCCATGAATGTCCTTCTCCCCGCCCCCCCACCCTTCACCAATGAAGATGGTATATAAGCCACAAATTCTAACCCTCAACTTTGAGTGGCATATTTACCTGTGATTAAATCTGCCTTTTCTCTTGTTTATGTATCTTCTGTCATCTTAATTTGCAGGCCCCCAATTATTACACCTAAGATGGAGGAAATGCTTTTCCTACTGACAATTTAAATCTACAAAATACATCCTATAAGTGTATGAGAATCATGCTTTCTTATTAATTGCAGTCAAAAGCAATTATATAATTAACATTTAACACTTCCTCTTTGAAGTCTTCCTGTTTTCTCGCTTTTCTTTAAACTTCCTATTAATTTTTGTTTCTAACTCTTAGATTGTTTTCAAGTATTATTCTCGTAAGTATAATTTGGCAGAAATAAAGTTTCCCTTTTCTACTTCTGACAAATCAGAACATATAATAATTGAGCATTAGAAACACTACTCTTAAAAAGAAAAAAAAACTACTCTTTGCCATTTGATAAAAACCTCTCCAGTACAATCAAACTAAAACATCCTGTTGATTAAATAAAGCAAGTTGCTATCTCACCAACCACTGAGAACTGGAAGCTTTCTGAAATATACAGAATTAGGCACCCGTGCACATACACGTACACACACGTACACACACGTACACAAACACACACACACACACACACACACACACACATATGCAGGGTTACTTTGTACAAAACAATGAAAGCCAACCACAAACCAGAGGTTGTTTTAAAACTGATCCAATGATGATAAAAATAAAATGACAAACCAAGAAAATTAGTCTAACCTGGCTCTGAGATACACACTTTTTACCAAGGTATGAAAAATAAACCATAGGGACAACTCTCCCTGCAGGGAAAAACCCTTTCTGCTCCGATGGCCACAACCACTCCCTTGGCAGTCAGTTGTTTCTCTTAAATTAACCTCAATTAGCTAACCTTGCATGGCTCAGAAAGCACCTGGATGCTGGTGCCCACAATGAAGACTCTCCACACAGCAGCCTTGGGTACCATAACACCATCACCCGTGTGCCCACTGCTTTACTGAAAAGCCACAATCAAGGGTCCATGGCAAGTTGGGCCAACAATCCTTGACCAGCCCTATCAAAAGAAAAATTGCTGGGGTGTCCGGGTGATTCAGTCGGTCGAGTGTCCAACTCCTGAATTCGGCTCAGGTCATGAGCTCATGGTTCGTGGGTTCAAGCCCCACATAGGGCTCTGTGCTGACCATGTGGAGCCTGCTTGGGATTCTCTCTCTCTCAAAAATAAATAAACATTTAAAAAAATTTTAAATAAGAAAAATTGCTAAAATAGCATTCTGCTGAAATTACAACTGAATAGGGCTAGGTTTAGTAGTAGGCAGGGATAGATAAGGGAGCCGTGACCACATGCTTCAAGACTCCCTGTAGAGGCCCTGGGCCCTCCTGGGCCCTCCTACTCCTCAGAGTGGCCACCAGCATCCCCCCCCCACCCGCCCCCGCCCCTTCCACAGATTCAAGTGGGAGGCTATATAGCTGCAGGTGGGTTGGGGGTAAAGAAAGGACAAACACATTCCAGACCTGCCCATGCTAGGTGCCATGAATAGATTCTCACAAACTGTTATCCAGTTCCTGATAAGGTCCCAATAAAAAGTCGGAGACAAAAATCTTTGGCGGAAACCCAGTTGGGACTCCTCTCACTCCCTCTCACTCTCTGAGAACTTTGTACTTTTGCTCAATAAACTCTATCACCGTGCTCGCTCTCTGCTGTATGAGATTCATTCTTCGACTCCATAAGACAAGGAAGGACCAGCGTCTCTCCCACCCAGCTATAACACAACTTTACAAGCCTGTCAACAACCTACGATGACAAACCAAGCTATTCCCTTGTGCGGGTTCAACTGACCATGTGCCTACTTACAAACCTCAGGGATGGTCCTCCACTGGCTACAAAACATCCAGATTTAACCATCTGGCCCCATTCCCTTTCCAGCTTCCTGTCCTACTACCGCACCTCAAACCAGTCACAAACTCCTGGCAGCAATCTTTCCCATCTCCTTCTGCTTGAAACATCTTTCCTCTGCTTTCAGAACTACATGCTTCTCTTCCTCCAAGACTTGGTTCAAATGTCCCCTCCTCCAGAAAATAAATCATTTTCTCCACTGGGCCTCCACAGCACATTATCATGCTCCTAGTGTTTACAGGTCTCTGTCCCAGCTTCACCATTAGCCTGTAGGGATGTAGAATCTGATGTCTTCAACTACAATTCATCATTAAACTTCCAGTCATAGAAGAGACAACAGGCACATAATAAATGTTTAGGAAATGGCCGAGTGCACAGATGAACAAAACAACCAACAAGCAAACAAATGAGCACACCAACTAATGAACCTTCTAGTTGTGGCCTGGAGAGAGGAGACATTAATATTAATGTCAGTAATATTAAGCCCTGGCTAATCCCCAAAGGACACCCTGAGCCCCTTACCTCCTTTCAGCTACTCTTAAACCCCACACAAGTTCATTTCACTTCTCTGTATCTTCAAATACAATCCGCATCCTTAATCCACATTTTTACCACCTCAGAAGCTCCAGCTCTTTATTTCATAGTTGCCCTTGTGTAGTCCATGTAATAACCAACTTGCACTTGTTTCTATAAAGGCTCCCAAACAGACCATAAACCCTTTGGGCACAATTCTTTTGTCCTTGTAATCCGAGGGCCTCACATTGTCCTTGTGATCCCAGAGCCTAACACAGTGCCTGACAAATAGTACTCAATACATGAGACAAATAAATAAATGAAGAAAGGAAGATGTAACCATATTCACATTTTGCTTGTTACTTTTTTTCCTGTTTTGCTAAATCACCTGATTTTTCCACGTAAACTATAATAATCAGAAAGAGAAGTTGAGGGAAGAAAATATCATTTATAATCAAATCAGTACTTGAATAAAAACCTGTATTGTACAAGTCTTTTGCTATATTAACATTCACAGACACTTCACCACCATCTTATTGTCTCTCAGTGTCTGTTCTCAATGCATAATAGTTTTGTTTTTTTTTTTCTTAGAGAGACAGCACATAAGCAGGGGAGAGTGGCAGAGAGAAAGGGACAGAGACAGAGAGAATCTTAAGCAGGCTCACGCTCAGCACAGAGCCCAACAGAGGGGGCTGGATCCTGGGATCATGACCCGAGCTGAAATCAAGAGTCAGATGCTCAACCGACTGAGCCACCCAGGTGCCCCTGAATGCATAATACTTTAAAAAGTTTTCTAACTGAATAAAGTTGAACAAATCACAAAACATATAATGCTATTACTGCCAGTACCCATATCAGCCAGGCTCTGAGCCAAGATCTTTAATGCACTGTTTTTCTTAATCTTTATAAACACTCCAAAAGGTTGTATTTGGAAAATGGGAGTCTGAGAAAGGTTAGATCGCAAAGTCACTTAGCTGGTAAACTGGACCACCTACACTTGCACCCAGGTCTGTTCAGACCACATGCTTTTTGACTAAAATTTTAAAAATTCTAGCCCTGGGGCACCTGGGTGGCTCAGTGGGTTACACATCTGACTCTTGATTTCGGCTAAGGTCACTATCTCACGGTTTGTGAGTTTGAGCCCCACCCCAACCAGGATCCGTGCTGGTGGTACACAGGCTGCTTGGGATTCTCTCTCCCCCTCTCTCTCTGCCCCTCCCATGCTCTCTATCTCTCTCTCAAAATAAATAAACTGTGAATGGATGAATGAATGAATGAATGAATGAATGAAATTCTAGGCCTTATTTCTTAAAATTAGAATAAATGATGTAGACAGAATTTCAAAAGCCTATCCCTTCATCTTCACTATTACCAACTGCTCAAATATCATTCACCATTATTAGATATCTTGTTGAATTCTTGTTAGCCACCAAATCACTAAAGAGCACAGAAGTCCCCAACCGAAACATATGCAGCCTTGGAAAGTCCCCTTAAGTGTGACAGCATCTGCTCCAGGCTCTTGATCCTACTGGGGCCCTCTTACTGCTGAGAATTAGGCAGCAATTCTCCAGCATGCCGTTAAAACTACAAGAACTCAGGACGGTGAGGCTGTGGGGGAAGGGCACTCTGACCAGAGCAGGGTCAAATTCCCACAACTTTTCTATAGGACAATCTGTCAGCATACATTAATTTAAATATTTTTTTAAAAAGCGTATCATTTGACACAGTAAGTCCACAGGGAAGAATGTATCCTAAGTAACTGGATAACGCCCACAGATGTATAAATAAAAACCTAAAGGTCAAACAATAGTAGAATGATCAAATTATCCAAGGTACGGACACATGATGGCATATTATACAGTCACTGAAACATTAAAATAGTGATGAACCTGTGTATTTACTACTCTGCTAAATTTCCACAAAATACTGCCTCTGTAAAAAGCTGGTTACAAAATAGATTATCCTCTTTTTTAAAAAATTATACATGTACTTTTGAAAATCTATAAGAGAAAATATTAAAAGCATACAAGTACAATGGTGATCTAAGTGGTAAGACTATGTGTTTGAATAGAAAGTCAAAGAACTTCGCCCATCTTTATTTTTTTTAAGTCTATTTATTTGAGGGAGAGAGAGAGAAAGAAAGATTGAGCAGGTAAGGGAGGGGCAGGAAGAAGTAGAGAGAGAGAGAATCCCAAGCAGGCTCCACGCTGTCCACACAAAGCCCAATGCAGGGCTCAATCCCACGAAATGAACCATGAGATCACCTGAGCCAATACCAAAAGTCAGACACTTAACCAACTGAGCCACCCAGACACCCCATCCGCAGTGGCCATTTTATTCTCTTTCCACAGTGGCCATTTTATTACTGATAAAATAACGAAATAGCAAAATATTTTTAATTAAATCTATCCCTTAAAAATGCCAAAGAGCTCGTGAGCAAAATCAATCAGATTTTTTTTTTCCCTAGAGTTTTCCTTTTGATGCCTTCAAGTTTTTTAAATTGTTCATAGATAAGCGTGGAGTAAATTCAGAGGAGGATTAAGCTGCAAGAGACTTCCCAGTTTTATCTCCTGTTTTCAATTCTTTACAGAATGATACATATTCTTGGACTTGGATTACATGATACATATTCTTGGACTTGGATGACATTGAAGGTTCAGTTTTTAGAATTCAAGCTCAGGTCCTTTCAGAAGTAAATAAAGAAAAGATGGTACCCAAAACCTCCATTAACAGATCACAGAAGAGTTTTTACTCGCGGTGCCTGGGGTGGCTCAGTCATTAAGCATCAGACTTCACCTCAGGTCATGATCTCACGGTTTGTGAGTTCTGTGAGTTCAAGCCCTGCATTGGGCTCTGTGCTGACAGCTCAGAGCCTGGAGCCTGCTTCAGAATCTGTGTCTTCCTCTCTCTGCCCTCCCTCCCTTGCTCACACTCTGTCTTTCTTTCTCTCTCTCAAAAATAAGTAAACATTAAAAAAAAAAATTTTTTTTAAGTTCTTACTATAATATACAAAGTGCACAAGATGAATCTTTGATGGATGAGGCAATATTTTCTATCAATCCCCATTACAAAGGTGGATCTCAAAAGACAAGATCCAAAAGTAGCAGATTTTTTTTCATTTTTATTCGCTTTTGAGAGACAGAGCGTGTGCACAAGGGGGGAAGGGGCAAAGACAGAGGGAGACACAGAATCGGAGGCAGGCACCAGGCTCTGAGCTGTCAGCACAGAATCCGACGCAGGGCTCAAACTCATGAACTGTGAGATCACGACGTGAGCCAAAGTCAAATCCTTAACTGACTGAGCCACCAGGGTGCCCCAAGTAGCAGGTGTTTTTAAACACCTGACAAAATTAACTTCTAAATAAGAAAATGTCTTCCAAGATGATAATCGTACCCTACATACCTTAGGCCTGCAATAAATATTTCTTGATTTGAAAATAAACAAGGGGCGCCTGGATGGCTCGGTCGGTTAAGCGTCTGACTTCGGCTCAGGTCATGATCTCACGGTTTGTGAGCTCGAGCCCCGCGTGGGGCTCTGTGCTGATGGCTCAGAGCCTGGAGCCTGTTTCAGGTCTGTGTCTCCCTCTCTCTCTTCCCCTCCCCTGTTCATGCTCTGTCTCTCTCTGTCTCAAAAATAAATAAACATTAAAAAAAAAAAAAAGAAACAGCAGGCAAACACTCTTCATTTTTCTTCTGATGAATAGAGACAATTTAAATATAGTAAAAATTCAAGTAAACACCTAAAAAGAGAAACTACTTATAATAAACTACAAGCCTGAAGTTATACAAAATGTGTTCACTGACCTAAGTATGCAGAAAAACACAAATCTTGTTTATAGGGAACAGGTAGAGTTCCAAAAACCCACTTGTAAAGATGTATGAAATTCAGGGCACATTTCCCGCCAAAACCCTGTTACACTGGTAGTGAATTCCCGGCCTGATCCTAAAGGGTAGTGAGAACTATTTATCCCACGCCTGTGTTTTACGTGGATAGCACTAGTGGTGTATGGGAAGAAACAGGTAATGCTAGAGGAATAAAAAGGGCTCTTCGTCACTCATCACTCGGAGAAGGCTCTCAGCTGAGTGCCTCTCCAGAGAGGCTCTCCAGCCAAGAGATAGATGCCACTCCCCAGGTCATACTGTCTCTTTCAGGAGACAGTCCAAGTCCTAAAGACCAGTCAGTGGAGGAAGCGGAGTTTAAAGGCCCTGCCCCCGTGCCTCAAGGTAAGATAACTCTGCAGGGCATCCCAGCTCCACAGTTCCCTGTTGTAACTGCAGGGCAGTTCAACTCCTTGCTTTACTCAATCCTGCTTCCCTCGCTGCCCAGCTAGAGCATTCCCAGTAAAACTCCTACACGTAAAATCTGTTTCAAAGACTGTTTCCAGAATCTAAGGCAAATAACTAACACTTAGTAAGCTCACATTATAAGTCAAGCACTGTGCGTATACATACTTATATAGTATATAAGTTATATGTATGTAATATATGTGATCTTGCGGTATTATGGGTAGGTACTACAATCCCATTTTAAGTATGCAGAAACTGAGTCTCGGAGACGTCAAATGACTTGCCCAAGATTATATCTATGCCTTCCAAATGCACAGCCAATCAATATGTAAACAAACTCTCGTATACTTATACTGTAAGTGTTGCTGAATGGAATGGATTAAGGCAGATTCAGCTACCCAGAGGTTCTGGTGGCAGTCAGGAATGAGTGGCGTGGTGACCCATGGTCATACATAAAACAGGAATTAATAAAAGGACTTGGGATCCAGGCCCATTGAAAACTACATACTATGATCAAGGGTCCATATATTTTAGGCCCTCAGCAAAAAAGCAGTGGCCTAATGGAACCAGAATTCCAAAATGAAACTACATCGTAATAATCTACCGCATGATTCCTAGACCCTAAAAATAATGATTGGCAAACCTAGTCCACCTACAATCAAAATGCTACAATATGTACACCGATGTTTACTATGTAGGAGGAGCATGGCACTTCATCTTTTACTCCAATTCCTGCAAGAAGCTTCCTAAGCCAGTATCTAGAAATGCACTAATAAACTTATGAGGGGTACGAAGTCTTTACAATTAATACTCATCTTACCCAAGACGCACAACTGCACCCAGTGCAACTTCTTCCCCTATAACCATTCCATAGCTTCCCGAGCTTTCCCTGACAGTCTTCTTTTATACATTAAGCAGCTATTTACACGTACTGACAAAGAGTGAACAACTAAGAACTAATATTACCATGCCCTGGTGGCCGTCCTGCCCAAGAACCACAAGACACAAAACAATTCTATCAACTCCAAACAAGTACAAACGACAACTACTGTTAACTTCATTAAATTTGCGTTTGCATTTGTAGATCACAACTGACTTGAACAATGAGAACAAACTGTTTAAAAGTTTAAGAGAATTCAGATCCAGCACATCCTCAAAATAATCACTTAATTTCTAATATTCATAACTGCAAAATCTAATGTCACAAGTTAAAAAAATCAAAATATACTTAGAAATACTATAATAGTGCAATCAATGTCATTCTAAAATTCAAAAATAATTGGGCCTTAGCAGCTGATTCTTGAGAGTTTGCATATCTGTTGCCCCTTCCTTTAAAACTCACCAATGCCACTTCTCCTACCCCAACATTAGAAAGCATAGCTTTAAATGGCAAACACACACACACACACACACACACACACACACACACACACACGCATATTTGTAATTTCCTTATTTATCAATTTTGCACACAAGAGGCCTTAGCACCCATGTTGAGTTACCAACTGCAGTGACAAGTTCTTCAAATTAAAATGGATCACGGAGACTTCACACCATGGCACAACCAAATATGGAATCCTAAAATACAGCTTGCTGATCAAAGTCTGTGTCTTCTCTAACCCTGACAATGGCAATGTTTGGCCCAGTTCTTACCTTTTTCTCCATTCACCTCATAAAACAAGTTGCAAATCAGAAATACACAGTTCTACACAGATAGACACAAAAGTGCTAAATATACCTGAGTTTGACATTGCAGAGGAGAGTAATAATAGTGACACCATAACCAGCTTAAAGTTTACAGAGGAGGAGGTATCACCAGCCTAAGAAAAAGTATTTCCTCGCACAGCTGTAAAGTGGTTTAATCTTTTGGAGAAAAAGATAAACAGCTGGGAATGCAAGCTGGTGCAGGCACTCTGGAAAACAGTACGCAGGTTCCTCAAAAAAACTAAAAATGGAACTACCCTACGACCCAGCAAATGCACTACTAGGTATTTATCCAAGGGATACAGGTGTGCTATTTCGAAGGGACACATGCACCCCCATGTTTATAGCAGCACTATCAACAATAGCCAAAGTATGGAAAGAGCCCAAATGTCCATCGATGGATGAATGGATAAAGAAGATGTGGTATATATATACAATGGAGTATTACTCGGCTATCAAAAAGAATGAAATCTTGCTATTTGCAACTACGTCGATGGAACTGGAGGGTATTATGCTAAGTGAAATTAGTCAGAGAAAGACAAATATCATATGACTTCACTCATATGAGAACTGTAAGAGACAAAACAGATGAGCATAAGGGAAGGGAAGCAAAAATAATATAAAATCAGGGCGGGGGACAAAACATAAGAGACTCTGAAATATGGAGAACAAACAGAGGATTAGTGGAGGGGTTGTGGGAGGGGGGATGGGCTAAATGGGTAAGGGGCACTAAGGAATCTACTCCTGAAATCACTGTTGCACTATATGCTAACTAATTTGGATGTAAATTAAAAAACAATAAAGTTAAAAAAAAATTAATAAGTAAACAGCCATCGTGAAGCTTCATACAGACAAAAAATAAAAAGGTACACCAGAACTGGAATGCCAGCTCCATGAGGACTAGGATGTCCTCTCTTGATTACCACTGTACCCTTTCATACTTAACACAGTACTTGTAACACTGTGTTTAATATTTTTTGAAGGAATGAATGATAGCTATCATCATTCATTGATCACTTTTCTTAAAAAACTTTACTAAGCATGTTAAAAGCTTAACAAGCCTTTAAAACAAGAACTGCAAACCAGAGAAGAAAGTAACACTCTGAGCCTCAGAATAACTCTATGGGGGGGTCAATGGAATATATACAATTTTTTTTTCAATTTTACAGGCGAGGAAATCAAGTGTCAGAAAGACTGACCTTCCCAAGAAGACAGAGCTCTAAAAGGCTAAACCACCAGTCTGTCTTCCTTCCCCTATGCCACATCAATACCAAAATGAAGTTCAGAGCTAGGAAAACAAAAGAACATGGATGGAGAAGACAGTCTGGCCAAAAATTGTATTATCAAACATTCAAAACTAGGCTGTCTGTTCCTGGAAAAAAAGAAAACTTTCCTACATCACTATTGTGGAGATACAGTCAGTGGGGCCTATGGTTCTGTTCTTAATTGGCTACACTTCAATCTCCTACGTTCAGAGCACTGTGGGGCTCTTCTGAGTGCAGGTGCCTCTTTAAAAAAGTGACTGATCTGCATGAAGAATGGCTTCAAAAGCTGAAAAGCTACAAGTTAAAAGTCAGAAATAAAGCTCCTAATATCCCTTCGTTAAAATATACCTCTATTCCCTTCCCTGAAAAACTGCCTGACCAGAGGAATTCAAAGAACTGTCCAAGTAAGAAAAAAGTGTTTGGCCGGCACCCGATAACGAAAATCGTGTCTCTCTAGTGACAACGGCAATCTGTCACATCTTCAGTATTCCCTAAGTGCCCTTCAAAAGGTGCATTAAGGTACTGCCTAAGAGTAGCAGGCTTCCTTCTAAAACCGTGAAACAGAATCATACAGACGATGATTTTTTTTTTTTTTTAACTCCGGTCTGAGAACGGAAGTCAAGTTCAGATTCTCTTCCTTCCTCAAGCGAGTAAGAGAATTAAAGAGCGCGCGCGCGCACAAGCACGCACACACACACACACGCCCTGTAGTAAAAATGTCTCGGGGCCTCTTCACCTGTGGCAGTCGCCGCAGCAAGCCCCGATTTGCTGGGATTTGAGGCTCTTCCCCACGCGGGGAAAAGGCGGGTGGGTGAGGGGGGCACAGGGGAGAATGAACTGGTGCCTAAGTTTCCAAGCGGATCATTCTTTTCAACTTGGGCAGCTCTTTCCTTCCCCCCACCCCCCAACCCGCCGCTCCCCCACGGGCCGCAGCACACAGTCGGCTCCGCCAGAACCGGCAGGGCCCGAGGGGAGCACTGCCGCCGCCGCCGCCGAGCCCCGGGGCACCCCTCGGCGTCGGAGGCGCAGGCGGCCCCGGGTTCTCGGCCCGGGAGCGGCGCAGACCCCGGGCACGGGCCGCAGATCAGTCGTCGCCGCCGGGCGTGGGGACCGGGAAGGGACAGCCGCCGCGGGGCGGAGGGGCGGGGTGAGCACTTCCTGACTCTCGCATTGTCCACGCACCGCCCGCGCCGCCCCGGGCCCCGCCACCGCGCCTTCCCCGTCGGGGAGGAAGTTGGCGTTCGCCCCGCCAGCCCCGTCTTACCGTTCTTGGCGTCGCCCGCGGCAGCAGCCCCCGAGGCGGCCGCGGCGTTGGCGGCGCCAGTCCCCGCGCCTCCGGTGCCCGCCGCGCCCCCGGTGCCCGGCGCGCCCGCCGCCACCGCTCCGCAGCCGGCCGCCGCCGCCAGGCCCCCCCCGGCCGCCGCGCCCGCCGCGCCCGCCGCTGCCAGGGCCCCGGCTCCATTTTCCTGCTCGTCCCCGCTGCTGTTGGCGCGCTTGTTTTTGCGGCCGCCTTTGCTGCTTTTGGGGTTGGGCATCTCGCGAGCGTCCAGGTGCCCGGCGTCAAGGAAGGCGGCTCCCCGCCGCACGGCCGCTCCCGGCCCGCGCGGCGCCGGCTCCGGGAGGAAGAGAATGGAGGGCGCGGGCCGGCGGCTCCTTCGGCGCCCGTCTAGCCGCGCGGCCCGCGCCGCGCCATCCCGGCCGCCGCGCCCTCCCCGGCTTCCTGGAGCCGGCGCGCGGCCACCCGAGGCTCGCAGCCGCGCGAGCGCGGCGGGCTCGGGACCCGAGCGAGACGCTCCCGAGCCGGAGGGAAAAGGCGGGTCTCCGGCTTGTTTTGATTCGGCTTCGCTGACACGCTCTGGCCCCGCCCCCGCCCGTGACGACACTGGGGATTCGGCCTGGCCGCGCCCACCAGGTGACCTCAAGGCGGACCGGCCCGCCCGCGTGACGTCACGCCCCGCGCGAGCCGGCCACGTTCGAGTGACGTCATTCTGGCGCCCTCACCGCGGGCCTGCGAAGCTATTGGCCGTGCGCGAAGCCACCTTCCTGAAGTGGCCTCCTACACCAATCCGGTGGCATCTGGCGTAGTTATTCGGTGGCCTCCCGACCTTCATGTAATTGAGGCTTAGAACAATATGGTCCTGAAAAATAGGCGGGTGACTAGAAGAAGGGAAAACAAAGGATTTTGGATTAATAATCCATCAAAAGACCTTACCCTTCAAGAACAGTTTTAGGGGCAGTAATTACGGAAATAGGATCGAGGTCCCAGACAATGGGGATGAACAGCAGGGTCCCTGAGTGAGAAGCCGGCACAGTGTAGTGGTGAAAGTAATTCATACAAACAGGACCCACCATCCAGGGATAAAACTAAATGTTGCCTGTGACCACTAGGCAGGACCTGCTTGGGAGGAAACCCAATCCCTGTGGGCTGAGCTGTCCCAAAAGAGAGATAGCTGCGTTGGAAGCAGGCTAAGATTAAAACGTGACGCCTCTGAAGAGAGGCAGTGACCTGAGAGCAGGAGACCCCTGGGAAGAGTTCTACATGGGTTCTCTTTTCTGCAACTTTATTCTGCCTTTTCACAGACCAGCTCCTTCCCATATCTCAGGTTCCAGATCAAACACACTTCCTTCAGGATGTTATAGTAGAGCTCCTACCTTCCGGGAGGAGCTGTGAGAAGTATCACTGATAATTTTTCTCATCCATCTCTCATTATGTTGACGACGTATACGTTTACTTGCTTCCTAGCTATCTCCTTCTCATTCTCGGGAAAGCTCCACAGGTAGTAGGTTTTATCCGTCTTGGGCACCTCAGGCAGCAGCTAGCATATATTTGTTGAATGTATCAATTAGGTTATTTTCCCCATGATCTATGGAAGAAAACTATTTTAGTTGACAATTTACAGTTTTCCCCTCCTCTAGTGTAAACTTTAATTAACCCAGCGCTTCAGTAAAGGCTCAGTGGCTGTGTTATAAAGCATAAAGGGACAGACAGGGATGTGCAGAGAACTCTCCCTCTCAGGCTCACCTAATGGAGAGATTCTGACTGGGAGCTCCCAGGTTCATAGGAGACTCCACAGCAGAGCTTGGAGCTGCAGGGAGGAGCACTGGATACTCAGGGGTAATTGCTGGTTGGACTTTTCAGTAGGAAAATGATGAACCTTTTAATTCCCCAATACATATGGATAGTTACATTAGATAAATAAATATTTTGTGCCTATATTTTCACATCTATTTCTCCCCCACCCTGACATCTTCTAAGCACTAGAGGAACAGAGATTGAGTCTATCTTTCTAGCTAACTCGGCAGAGTCTAGCAAAAAACCTGACCCACAGTAAGTGGTGAAGAAAATCTGTTGAGTGGAGGTTGAGTAATGCGCTTTTCTCTGGCTACATTTTTCTGAACCTTGAAGTCTCAACCTAAACCATCCATTCTCTAGGAAGTCTACTCTGACCGCCCAAAGCGAGATTCGCCCCCAAGTGCTCCCTGTTACCTTCCCTACCAAAACGCCATGCACACACGTATTGAAGATGCCTGTTTACTTGTCTCTTGCCTGGGCCCCCACTGGACTACCAGCTATGTGATGGCAGAAACTGTGTCTTAGTTTCTGCCTCACTGAATCCTTGTTGCCTAGCTCAGTGCATGGTATAGAGTATGTATATGAGAAGTGCATGAATAAATGAATGGACAAATGTTTTGAAGGTATATGAAGCAGGATTTGGTCACCACTTGGCCCCGGGAAGTCAAACAATACTGAAAACTGGAGGAAATGCTGACGGTGTGTAATTAGAGACTTCAGGGGGAGAATGGAGGAGCTGGGGATGAAGATAATGAGGTAATGTGGCCTATTCAGATTTAGCTTAATTTCATTACTGAGATCCCTCACTAGAGGTGGCTGAGACGTCTCACCTTGCCTTGGGCCTTTCTTTCTTTTTCTTCTTTTTTTTTTTTTTAGTGGTGAGAATGAAGAGTTTTTTTTTTAACATTTATTTATTATTGAGACACAGAGACAGACAGAGCATGAGCATGGGAGGGGCAGAGAGAGAGGGAGACACAGAATCGGAAGCAGGCTCCAGGCTCTGAGCTGTTAGCACAGAGCCCCACACGGGGCTCGAACTCACGGACCGCGAGATCATGACCTGAGCCGAAGCCGGACGCTCAACCAACTGGGCCACCCAGGCGCCCCGAGAATGAAGAAATTTTATATTAGAATACCAGAAAATGGAGATAACTATTTTCTTGAATAAGCACATTGCTGTCATGCCATAGTGGATCAGAGTAAGTATGCCTGTACCCTGCAGACAGATGTTCATTCCAGCTGCCTCCCACCTCTAGATGAGACTTAAGAATTGGAAGCTTTCCCACAAAAAATGTCATAATTAACTCAAAGCACACAGCCATCCAACCAGGTGCTTTTCTTATTCATTGTGTGAGCCACCTCCTCCTCATTCAAACTAAAACAAAATCAAAAGGAGGAAGGAGAAGCTGGGCCACTTGTCCCATTCTTAACCATGCTCATCTGTTTTTAGCCTTAGTCAAATTTGATGCAGAGGCAACAGTAAAGGACTCCATTTCCTACTTCCAAACAACACGTGGGATTTCCTTGGAATCCTAGCCCTTTATCTTTCCCTTTTTACATGATTTTTGAAGAAGAGAGAAAGGGAGAAAGCCTGTCCAAAGAGCAAAAGATGGATGGTGGGTGACCCAGAGCCCTCCCCTCAGATGCTTCCAGAAGAAAATGTGAAGAGTTCTAGGAAACCATGGAAGCCTCTATGCTCTGTACATCCACACTTGGCTTCTGTTTAATTTCCATGATCAACCCATGTGTTCTGAAGTAAACTTTGAAAAAAAGTATACCTCTACCCAAGGTTTCCTTCCCCCAAACTTTATCACCCACTCCAAACCACATCTTTGCAAAATTGAATAAAACACAGCAACAATCCAGGTCATCAGAGGTAAACAATCGATAGCCTTGAGAAAAGGGACAAGCTAATCTTCAGGACTGGATCAGAATAAATGGTCATTGTTTCAGTGTTCTTGTTCTGTTTGCGTTTTTGCTTGACCTGTGTGCCTGTCTTCTGAACTCTTGGGGTCAACTAAGTCCTTTGGGCTAGAATTGGGCTGATCTGCTAAAGTCACTTCAAGTAAATATACCTTGAACAATGCCTATTATCTCTATGGACCAGGGTTTTTTGTTTTTGTTTTTGTTTTGTTTTTTTCTAGAAATAGCCTCTCCTATGCCCAGAGGTTTACTTTGAGGAATAGTAATAGTTGTGATTACCAAGACTTTTAACAAAATGCAATACTAATGCAAATAATGACATGAATTATTAAATGCCATATATCTGCTCTCCTATTAAACTGTTCCCAATTATCAATATTAACATTTTTCTCAAATGTGTATCATCATAATCTGTTTCCAGGCCTTTATTTTGACTTTTACATTATTTCCATAACCTACAAAAGCAGTCATATAAAAGAAGAGAATTATCTCAGTGCCCCCTGAACTTGCTACCTACCACAGCCTCGGTGCCTTCTTTGCTCATACTGTTGTTCCAACTCAGCATCAACAGTGTCATGAACCCCAATAACCTAAATAGGACTCTCCTTTCAAGAGACACACCCATAATCTTTCCCAGGACAGACATCCCTGGACTCCTACCATTCAAGACTCGTTTGCTTCCCACCTCTGTGCGCTCACCACCTGGCTTCCAAACTGTGGCTCATAGTCTCTTTGCAGGCTATGAGATCAGTTCGGAGGGTTCCTACCAGCATGTTTTGAAAACTGAAACAGAAGAGAAAATATCAACGCATTGCATATAGATATTAAGTATTGTTTTGTAAAACATACATACTATCTTTGTAAAATTTTGTTTACACGCACACACACACACACACACACACACAGAGTCTTGTTGTATAGTCCATTTCTTATTGCGGTTGCAAGCCAAAAAAATCTGGAAGCCACTGACTATACCATACCATGAAGTATTGGATTTGTATGGGCTGTCTTTCCATGGTTTTCCCACCTCAGGAAGAGCATTTTCTCCCTCCAAGTATATATTAAATTCTGCAAAGGAAGGCATCATATCTTTTATCTTTTCTACGTCTTCCAATGAAGCTACCATTACAAGTGTTTTTGACTGCATGTTCCATACATATGTAAAAACAAACCAAACTTGTGAGACCTGGGTGGTTCAGTTGGTTGGGCATCAGGCTTCCGCTCAGGTCATGATCTCACGGTTCATGGGTTCATGCCCCACATCGGAATTCAGCACAAAGAGTGCTTCGGATCCTCTGTTCCCTTCTCTCTACACCTCCTTGCTTGCGCTTTTCCCAAAATAATAAATATTAAAAAAAAAAATCAAAAACCTGAAATTCTATTGGGGGAGGGGTGGGCAACACAACAACAAACACAGAGGAAACAAATACAAATTAATCAACCGTTAACCTGAAAATTAAAAAAAATTTTAAAAGATGGGTAGGCTGCATTTTGTTTTGTTTTGTTTCCTCTGATTTTGGAGGGGGAATGGTGCCCTCAGATCCCCAGAAGGTAGAGGGGTAATGGAGGCTAAATTGTCAAAGAAGTCTTCACAGAGAAGCATGAAGATTAGTCTTTTAAAAGGGCTTGAAATCAGGGGCAACCTGCTGGCTCAGTTAGAAGAGTGTGCAACTCTTGATCTCAGGGGGTTGAGTTCGAGCCCCACGTTGGGTATAGGCATTACTAAAAATAAACAAACTTTAAAAATAAATAAAAAATAAAAGGAAATGAAAGCAAGAAAGAGTACAGAATCTACAGAGGGAAGAGAGGAGGCCGTAGGGACTCTGGTGTTTGTTTGGTCAAGTTGGGAAACAGATCACAATGGACACACAGCTGTTTGCAGTCCAGGCCTTGATAACTGATACAGAAGTTAGAACGCACCATCCTGCTCTCCCTTTCGTGCTTTCTTTTTTCTAATAGTATTTAATTACTATGGCACATAGTGTTTACTTATATTACTGTATGGTATATTTCATTTTTATGTTTATTTACTTTGTGTACTTTCTGTTTTTCCTCTCTGGAATGGAGGTTTCAAGAGAGTGAAGGTTTCTCTGTTGAATCCTCAGTGCCTAAATCAGCACCTAGCATAAAATAAGACCTTAACACATAGTTGTGGAATTAAAGAACATGTAAAAGAACATCTAAAAGAAATAACCCAAACCAGATCTGACCTCAAAAAAAAAAAAAAAAAAAAGAAAGAAAACAAAACAAAAGAGCCATCTAAGCCCACATTGCTATGCTCTTGGTAGACATAACATCCTTCCCAGCTGGCTAGCATATTTAAACCAAAACTGGGGGCTCTGTTTGAGGCCAGCTTTTACAGCAGGGGGCCATGGCATAGCAATATCTTCCTCAGCAATTGCAATGACCAGGCAACTATCAATTTCTATACCTTGTATTTCTGACATCTCCTCTAGACATAGCACTGAAAATTCAAAGACTTGTATCACCTAGATTTCATCTTCCGGATCCCCTGTGTTTCTTCCCAGTGAAATCAGTATTTTTCTAGGCTGCCATTCTAAAGCACGATTTAACCACGGTGCTTTAGTCCTTCTTTCGGCCGTCTGCAAGTTTGCCTTAGATAACGCAACACTGGCCTTCTCTAAAAGCCTCCTTTAATTCTACACTAGTTATCTATTGCTGCCTAAACAAATTACCCTACGGTCTAGCAGCTCAGAACAGCACACATGTATTATCTCACAATTTCTGTGTCAGGAATGTAGGCATGGCTTAGCTGGGTCCTCAGGCTCAGGATCTCTCTTAAGACTGCAGTCATGTTGAAACTCAACTGGGGAAGGACCCATTTCCCAACCCCGTCCTGAGGTTGTTGACAGCATTCAGTTCCTAAGGGTAGCTGGCCAGAGGCCTCCCTCAGTTCCTTATCATATGAGCCTCTGCATAGAGCAGCTGGCTTCATCCAAGTGAGCAAGTGAGGCAGGAAGAGAAGGGCAAGCAAGACAGAAGCCAGTCTTTTTTGTAACCTAATCTCAGAAGCAAAAAGCAAGTCACCTGGTTCGGCCCAAGCTCAACAGGAGGAGATTTTACAAGGGCATAAATACCAGGGGATAAGGATCGCTGAAATTCATCTTAGAAGCTGCCTACCACAAGTAAGTTAATATATTGCTTCTAATCCAAATTCTAATTCCAAAGGGCTTCAATTTTAGCTTATAAGACAAGGGTGGATTGTGGTAATCATTTCATAATATATACATGTATCAAAATACAGGTGTTTGTACATTGTAAATATATACAATTTTTGTTTGCCAGTAAGACAAGGAGAGTGAGAAAAGGTATGAACTTATTCTGGTTCTTCCTTTCTAAATTACTGTTTTGACTAATTAATCTTTGGTGATCTTGGATGATTCAATTTCATGAATCTAAAATAACTTTTGCAAAATGATCTTTGTTTAAACTATTTCAGTCCTCTGTATTGAAAACACTGTTGATGTTTAGAAAGAACCCAACAGTATAGTGCATTCTTGGACTGAGGGTCTGCTTCAAGGATACCTACTTTTTTAAGTGCTAAGGCTACGCTATACCTCTTTGTTGAGTTAATTTTGATTGAGCTTGAATAGAATTCTTTCAAGATTCCTCCTCCTGCTTTATCTCCACTTACAAACAAGTTCTACCCAGAGTGCCCTAAAGAACACGAGTTACATAAGACATGCTTCTATTACTGAGGCTGAATAAGTCTAGGAAACACTGTATATTTTATTAATCATGAGACACATTACTATACTAAAGACCCTAAAAAGTCCAGCGGTAAAGAAACCTACTTACTCTCAGCTTAAAATTTCCCAAGCTTATACAACCCATAAATCCTCTTACGTGTAACACCCATTAACATCTTGTGAAACTAGAGTTATGCTAAATACTTTTTTGGGAAATAACGCCTTAGAGCAAAAAGTACCTACTTCTATCTTTAGCATTCAGGTGAGTTAATGCAGTGGCAAAAATTCAAGGGAAAAGATAGACATTGGATCCTTCTTGTAAGCAACCAATTCTTTAGAAAATATCTTGCAAAATACCTACAATCTCCAATACTTATAATGATATATATAAAGTCCTTAAGTACTAATGTAAAACAGTTGAACATTCACCATACTGCTTCCATTTTCAGAAACATCAATGTTTTATTGTTCCATTGAAGAACAAAAATTAATATCAACAACTAAGGACTACTTTTTTTTTTTGACAGAAAGACCTCATTACCAATACTTTAACCAGAAGCAACCTCCAACTTCTGTTCATAATCGTTGATGTAATAAATACTATAGAACCTAGAAATATATTGTTTTGTACCCTCTAAATATGATGTGGTTCTTTCCTTTACCATCACGTGAATAATCATTTTCGCCTTCGGCCTAGTAATTTTGATTGATCTTCAATAGAATTCTCTCTCAAGATTTCCCTTCCTTCTGCAGAATATTCACACTGACCCCTTGAATGCAATATGGTACTGCACAGATTAAAGATGGCCACAAGTTCGTGACTCCTCTTTCCAAGAAGAGGTGGCATCTATTTTCCCTCCCTTTGAACCTGATCTAGGCTTGGGACTTGCTCTGATCAACTAGAAATACAGCAAGAGTCACGGGTCACGTTGCTCTGGTTCCCATCCTGTTAGCTTTTGCTCTTACTCTCTTAAAGCCAGCCACCATGCTGTGGAGGGCCTTGAGCTAGACCGTGGAAGGATGACCGGCCGTACGGAGACGGTGACAAAGCCTCTCCCCTTGATCAAGCTTGAGTCAGGCTCCTCTGGGTCCTCTGTTTGAAGAGGCCCTAACCCTGGGCTCTGTCCTGGGTCTGTTCACTCCACTTTTAGCAAAAATCCTGCTGAGTCAGTCTGTTGAAAATATCACCCTCAATACCTTATCACCCCGGCCTGCCTTTGGCAAGAATCGCATCAAGTCAGTTTGGCCAAGAGCTTCCTAACCCTGATATTTCCTGACATTTCCTCTTGGTGATTTTTCATTCACTGACCCCCAACCCTGTTCCTTGGCTATACATTCCTGCCTTTCCTTATTGTATTCAGAGTTGAGCCTAGTCTCTATCCTTTACTATAAATTGGACTAGTCCCCCTGGATAAAGTCTGTCTTGCCATCCTTAACAAGCATGGTAAATAAATTTCTCTAACAAAGGATCCTCGTCACCTGGAAGATGAGAAGTGTCAGCCTAAAATTGTTAGGAGGCAATAATTAAGCCAGAGCATTTATTTGGGATCAAAGAATTGCAATTCAAGGTGCACAGATTTGGGTGGCAAACCAAATAGTTTGGAGCAAAATTATTTTTGGAAACAAAAGTCAGGAATTTTTAAAGCAAAAAGGGAATGCTTGTATACATCTTTTTTTTTTTTTTTTTTTTTTTTTTTTAATGCTTATTTATTTTGAGAGGGGAGGCAGGGGAGAGGAAGGGGCAGAGGGAGAGAGAATCTCAAGCAGGCTCCACGCTGTCAGCGCAGAGGCTGATGGAGGGCTCCATTCCACAAATGGGGTGATAGTGACCTGAGCCAAAACCAACTGACTGACCCCATAGGCACCACTACAAAGAATTTTTGATTGGTGTTCACAGCAAAAAGCTCATCTTCACTGAATATAATCTGTTGCTAAGGCTCTCACTAAGCAAAGTCTGTTACTGTAGCAAGTTGCAGATGTTCTGACTGGGCCCTTGGATTATTTGTGGTTCAGCCCAGTTCAGAAGTTCATTGTTCCACCAGTGACGACATGCATGAGGTCCACCCCCTTAATAGCCTCCTAGCTCCATTTTAAAATCCCTTGACGTAAGTGACTCCATTCAATTTGATAATTCACAGGAGTCATCTTTGATGTTTCAGCCTCAGCCAAGCTCCTAGCTAGTGGTTCTTAGTCTGGGCTATTTTATCCACAGGGACACTTTTTGGTTGTCACTACTGGCATCTAATAGGTAGAGGCCAAGAACGCTGCTAAAATCCTACAACGTGCAGGACAGCCTCCACAACAAATAATTATCTAGCCCCGAATGTAGTGAGAAGGTTGAGATATCCTATTCTCGTTGAATGCAGCCGTATGGGTCATCATGTCTTCACGGCGTCGAGCAGATCACCCAGATGAGCCCAGTCAATGCACAGAATTGTGAGAAATACATGGCTGCCATTTTGAGGAACTATTGGGACAGTTTCAACGGTATGTTATTGTTCAACCACTCAGGGGGCCTGGAGGGAGGGACCGTGTGGTCTAAATGCTCCTACTGTAGCCAATTTTAGGCTACCAAGATGAGCCACTGACCTCAATGCTGGAAAGGTGGATGCAGTCGGCTCTGTGAGCCAGTGGCACTGTGATAGAAAACTGAGGCAACATCCTGTGTACAATGTCTCTTTTTTTTTCTGTGTACAGTATCCTTTTATGTCTGAATTCTAGGCATGGGCATTTCCTGTGTTCACTTGCCCGCACAGTCGGGTCTCTCTACTCGTATACGGTGGTCACATTTCTGTTGGAAGCTTCCCCTTTAAACGCCAACCCACTGGTTCTGTCGTGGCTTGTACCATTTTTTGCACCACGAAAATTGTCGAATTGGGTTTAGCCAAGAGGCTGCCACAGAGGATCACAGGGTGGACCCCACTCCAACACAGTCCCACTGCATTCTCAAATTTGTGGTTACTGAGGTGAATGGTCTGATTTAGGATAAAACGTTGGCCTCATTTCTTTGTGAAATGAGACGTCTAAACAACAGGTGAAGGGGGCTAGGCAAAGTGGAACATGAGTAGCAAGGGGACCACGCATGTCAGGTTTGGGCCCACACTGGAGCACACTTCTGTTCAGAAAATACCTTTGGCTTCCGGATAGAGGCAATTTCTTCTAGCACATAAGCCCAAAATATTCTTTGTTATATGCTAGAGCAGCCATTTCTGAGGTTTTAGGGCAGACGCTGGATTTAGGTTCTATTAAAACTTATTATCGTTTTGTGGTTAAGAGAGATTATTCATGCAGCCCAACTTCCTGGGCTTCGGTTTTGGCTTACAAGTTGTATGATCTTGGGCAACATATTTGTGAAATAAGGGTAATAATCGTATCTATTTCAGAGTTAAGATAGACAGTGTCTGGGTAGTGCCTAGTACGTGGTAAGCTCTCAATAAGCAGTCGGTATTATTATATGCGCAGGAGCATTTGAAGTTTGTAATCGGGGTTGCTGTTTAACTTCATAAATGCTAACAGTTCCCCGTCTCCACTGTAAACAAGTTTGTTGTTGTTTTTTTCTAAAAGCAGGGCTGGTTCTAGGTCAAGGATAAACTGCTTTCAGCACACTTTTGTCTCACCCAAGAACAAACCACACCCTACTTCCTGTTGCGTGCAAATACGGGTACCTTTAAAGGGACAGTCAAACCCACGCAGGATGCTACAGATTGCCACAGGGCGCACTCTGGCGTACGCAGCTGGAAGCCCGGATGATGCTTTGCCCGAGAATTTGAAGTTGATTTGTGCGGACAGAAGTTATTGCAAGTTACTAAATTTAAAAATGATACGATGGGGGCGCCTGGGTGGCTCAGTCGCTTAAGCCTCCAGCTTCAGCTCAAGTCATGATCTTACAGTCCCTGAGTTTGAGCCCCGCATCAGGGCTGTGCCCTGATGCTGTGCTGACAGCTCAGAGCCTGGAACCTGCTTCGGATCCTGTGTCTTCCTCTCTCTCTTTCCCTTCCCCACGCACATTCTGTCTCTCCCTCTCCCTCTTTCTCTCTCTCTCTCTCTCGAAAATAAATAATAAACATTAAAAACTTAAAATAAACAAAAACTGAAAAGATATAAATGATGCGATGAAAACAGTATTTTTGAAAGAATAATCTAATAATCTTTGATTTTAAAGAAAAGCAGGAGCGCCTGGGTGGCTCAGTCGGTTGAGCCTCTCACTTGGGCTCAGGTCATGATCTTGCACTCGGTGAGTTTGAGCCCCACGTCGGGCTCTGTGCTGACAGCTCAGAGCCTGGAGCCTGTTTCAGATTCTGTGTCTCCTTCTCTCTCTGCCCCTCTGCCTCTCACGCTCTCGCTGTCTCTCTCAAAAATAAACATTAAAAAAAAATTTTAAAGAAAAGCAACCTCATCACCTTATTCCATGTAGATGGATACCATAAATTTCAACTCACAAATAAGTTGTGAGCATCTTCTAATTCTGAGGAAACCCCATCAGGGTAAAAGAAAACCCAATATTTATTATGTTGGTTTGTTTGCTTTAAAAAAACACACAAAATTAAGTTACTATTCCTCAAGGCTTGTCAGAGAACCTGAGGGGCTCAGTTGGTTTGAGCATCCGACGCTTGATTTGGGGTCAGGTCATGATCTCACGGTTTGTGAGATCAAGACTTGTGTCTGGCTCTGTGATGATAACACAGAGCCTGTGTGGGATTCTCCCCCTCGCCCTCTCTCTCTGCCCCTCCTCCTCCTTCTTCTCTCTCTCTCTCTCTCTCTCTCTCTCAAAATAAATAAATAAATAAGTAAACTAAAAAAAAAAAAAAAAGCCTTGGAAGTTCCAGGTAAAACTGAGCATTTTGTCATTAAACAATGTTATCCAGTGGTCTGGAAGTCTGTTATGCCAGCTCTGGATTAGGTCAACAATCCTGAGTTCATCGGTTTCCGAAGACGTTTTTAGGTTCCAGGCTGAGATAAAAGAAGGGCCAGACAGGGGGGCCTGCTCGACATTCTGTCTCTCAGCCTCTCTCTCTGCCCCTCCCCCCATTTCTCTCTCTCAAATAAATAAATAAACTTTAAAAAAAAAGAACAAGAAAAAAAAATCAATGAAAAAAACAATGAAGGGCCAAACATTTTCTGCAAAACATTCTAGATGACTGTGTTTCCTCATGTAGTATCCAGAGAAGTAGATTTAACTCAACATGTATTTCTGTAGTAGCAATTTTGTGCAATGCTCTGTAATAGATGAACAGCAAACATCTTTCTTTCTCCTTAGTTTACAGGCCACAAAAATGTCATGACCACAGCATCAGCAGGTTGAAAAGAAGGAACTTTTTATTCAATCTGTCTTTTCCTCCTTGATTCACATAAGGAACATCTTCCACCTTCTGGTCTGTAGGTGACAATTGGATTCATAATCCTTTCCTTTAAATTGTCATTGTTCGGGGGTGCCCTGGGTGGCTCAGTGGGTTAAGTGTCCGACTCAGGCTCAGGTCATGATCTCACCGTTCGTGAGTTCGAGCCCCACATCAGGCTCTGAGCCTGGAGCCTACTTCAGATTCTGTGTCTCCCTCTCTCTCCTCTCTTCCCCTGCTCACATTCTGTCTCTCTCTCAAAAATAAATAAACATTAAAAAAAAACTAAAATAAATAAATAGTCATTGTTCAAATTACCAGATGAGCCTTATAATGGCAACTTTGTTTGATTTATTCTCAAAAATATTTACTGGGCATATAATGAAGTTCTATGCCAGATCCAAATGCAAAGCAACGGAAAACGATCCCCATCCACTCCCGAAGAGCTCACAGCCTGGTGAGAGAAAGATGCAGATATGTCTTTATTTTCATGATTTTCTTCCACAGGACTTACAGAGAACAAAGAAATGTGCAATACAAGAAAATAAAGCATATCAGAAGCAATGAGAAAGATAAGGCAGAAGGAAAGCAATGATGGGATCATACAATAGAGGTAGGCTAATGTCCAGAATAAATACAATGAAGGCCTACATGTATTTGCCAAAGATCCACCAGGAGTTTGGCTCTAAGCTTTTTAGCAATCTCTGTGAAAAGAGAAATATGATCAGTTACACAATCTACAGCTCCCACCAGCTACCAGCAGACCAATTGCTCTGGAAAAACATAAATGGTGCTGATATAAGTCCCAAACAAGCCCTCAAGATCCTGCAAATGCAATGCTATGCAGTACACAGAAGAATATCCTCAATAATAGCCTTATACCCAATGGAGTGGAGCTATTTCTTACAGCACATCAAAGTCCAGGCTGATGGCTTATCATCAAAGTTCAGTTTAGTAAAAGTAATTTTATAGGAGTTCACTCAAGCAGAAAATCATTATAACATGATAGGTGCAGTAATAGAAATATGCACAAAGTGCTGTGGGAGAGCAGAGGGACACAAGTGCAATCGCATTATTCAAGGTTGGAGCAGACCTCATCATCAAGGAAAGATTCTGGAAGCTTCTATTCAATTTCCAAAGGAAATCCACAGGTTTTGCTGCAAGAGCCTAACTTTCTTAGAACATCAATTTTTTTTTTAATTTTCTTTTTAATGTTCCTTCATTTTTGAGAGAGAGAGAGAGAGAGACAGAGTGCAAGCAGGGGAGGGCAGAGACAGGGGGAGACACAGAATCTGAAGCAGGCTCCAGGCTCTGAGCTGTCAGCACAGAGCCTGACGCGGGGCTCGAACTCCCAGATCATGAGATCATGACCTGAGCTGAAGTCAGACACTTACCCGACTGAGCCACCCAGGCACCCCTTAATACATCAATTTTTATTACGGATGGAATATTGTGTTATTGTTTTATAATGTTTTTTAAAGTTTCTTTATTTTGAGAGAGAGAGTGAATGTGCACATGAGCAGGGGAGGGGCACAGAGAGAGGGAGAGGGAGAGGGAGAATCCCAAGCAGGCTCTATGCTGTCAGCGTGAGATCGTGAAAATCAAGAATCAGACCCTTAACCGACTGAGCCACCCAGGTACCCTGGATAGAACATTGTTTTTTCTTTCTTTTTTTTTTTTTTTTAAGTTTTTTCTTTTTATGTATTTTGACAGAGAGATAGCAAGAGGGGGAGTGGAAGAGAGAGAGGGAGACAATCCCAAGCTGATAGCAAGGAGCCAAATGTGAGGCTCGAACTCATAACTGTGAGATCATGACCTGAGGCCAAGTCAAGAGTCTGACACCTAACAGACTGAGCCATCCGGGAGCCCCAGAACATTGTTTTAAAAGGGCTTTGTTGGGACGCCTGGGTGGCTCAGTCAGTTAAGTTTCCAACTTCGGTTCATGAATTCGAGCCCCACATTGGACTCTGCACTGACACTGTGGAGTTGCTTGGGATTCTCTCTCCCTCTCTCTCTCTGTGCCCCTTCCCCACCTGCACAGGTGCACACGTGCTCTCTCTGTCTCTCTCAAAATAAATAAATAAACTTAAAAAAAACAACAGGGCTCTCTCATCACAGCAAAATTCAAGTTAAGAAGTCAAAACATACCTTTAATGGAAAAATTCTCATTTTCTTTGTAATTTACATATCTTGGATCACCCTTATTATTAAATTTTTTTTAACGTTTTATTTATTTTTGAGACAGAGAGAGACAGAGCATGAACGGGGGAGGGGCAGAGAGAGAGGGAGACACAGAATCGGAAGCAGGCTCCAGGCTCTGAGCTGTCAGCCCAGAGCCTGACGCGGGGCTCAAACTCACGGACCGCGAGATCGTGACCTGAGCTGAAGTCGGCCGCTTAACCGACTGAGCCACCCAGGCGCCCTATCACCCTTATTATTAAATACAGTGAATAATAAATTAAGAAAGTAGACCGTACCTACCTGAAGGCTGGGTGCTCAAAGAATCAGTGAAAGTTTAGAGTTACGTCAAGTTTTAAGTAGGCTCCCTCAGAAATCCAAGACCACAGAACAAAAGGAATTTTGAGGGGGATTAGTTCTGGTTCCATGTTAAACTGCATTTCTAATAAATGACATGGTCAAGAGTTGTATTTCTCCTGAACACTAGAAAAAGAGTGAACAGAAAAGGAAACTCTCAACATAAAATAATCCACATATTTGACATCAAAGAAAAAGTCTTGGATTTCCAATCCATCCAATAAAAGGAGGTGACAAGATTTGTCTTGAAGGGAAAGAAAGGCAGGAAGAATGCAAAATGCTTCTATGGTTGATTTAAGGAAGATAGTATTTTTCCTCAGGGTTCAGCCAAGTATGAGAGAAGTAGCATTTCCTGGCTTCTTTATACTGTGACTTAGCTTCCTCATCAACAGGTACAGAGCAGGCTCCATGGACCATGCAGGTGAGTGGCAGACAAAGTCTCCTCCGTAGCACGATGGTTGGGACTGACACCAAATAACGAAGGATAATGATAAATCTCCACAGACAAAAATGCTCAAAACGAGAAGGACTGGCACAGATGTGAAATCAGGGGCGATCCTCTTTGACCACCACTGGTCAGAGAGCACGCGGAAACATTGGTCTCGACTTCTCTATCTCTGAGCATATATGATTGGTCGCTGAGATTACAAAATGGGTATTTAAAATCTTTCCCCGGCAGTGCTTTAGATACTAGGCTTGATAACATTTTTGTGTGTGACAGAAATAAAATTTGAGTGTTTAAAACCCATCTGCCATCCTGTAAAGGGTATGGATCTTTCAGTTTAAGGATCTCGTTTGCTGAGCACAAGTGAAGTCATCTTCAGAATTAGACTCCTGAAGACTGTATGAAGTGATGGGTGAGGAGGAGTTGAGGTGAGGTTCATCGCTGTGTATCAGAGTATGATAGGAAAAGACAGGGCAGAAGAGGCAGAGAGGGAAAGGATAGGACCTCAGGTCCCAGGGTGGGGAAAAACACCTATTTGGGAACAATGCTGGGAGTGTCGGACCACAGCAAGCCCCCTCAGGCATCAGGTTCCTCTGAAGAATGTAACAGACCCCACCTACTCCCCCTCAGATTTCCCCTCAGGAATTTTACAAAAGACCTAAGTGTGCCCACACACCACCCCTCCTATGATGGAAACGAGCCTATCAGGAATGGACAACCCAGCACCTAGAACCATCAAGCCAATAAGGGCAGAACCTGAGAAGGAACAAGGGGGAAGGGAGAGGGGAGGGCTGATCAGAACCTTGTAAAACGAGGACCCTTGCCTAGAGTCGTGGGTATTCACCTTCGAATGTCCCCTCTCTGTAAAGAGAGCTTTCCTATTATACTTCCTTTCTGATCTTATACTCTAATAAACTTTGGCCTGCTGCTTAATTTGTGTCTACCTCTTCATTCTTTGAGGCAGCGAGACAACGAATCCCGAGTATTGTGGTAAAAAAAATCCTGCAACAAGAGAGTGGAGAGTAAGTGCACAGGGGACCGAGAAGGGGAGAAGGCAAGGGGTGCCTGGGTGACTCAACCCGTTAAGCATCCAGACTCTTGGTTTTGCCTCGGGTCATGATCTCATGTCCTTGGGGTCGAGCCCTACATTGGTCTCTGTGCTGATGGTGAGGAGCCTGCTTTGGATTCTCTCTCTCTCTCTCTCTCTCTCTCTCTCTCTCTCTCTCTCGCACGTGTTCTCTCTCTCAAAATAAATAAACATAAAAAAATAGATTACAAATGAAATACAGTAGGAATGGAACACTATAGCAGTTTTGATGGGTTTTCCACAGTAATACACAGCTGTGCAAAGCACTTTGACCTATTTGTCCAAGGATGGCCAAATCCAACCTCCAAATTGGACATTATATGAAAGGGAAGGAGGAGGAAAGACCGGGAGGAGGAGACTCATGAACTGGGTGGGTGGGGAGAGGGTGCTATTTGAAGAAGGTATCTGGGAGAGGAGACCCACCTCATAAAATAAAATGTCTTGGGCTGTAAATACCTTCCACCCGCCCCCGTCTCCACATACTCTCTTTCACACACACACACACACACACACACACACACAAAACCACGTGGAAAAGACCAACCTGTCAACACTGGTTGGTGGGGTGGATTTTCTTTGGTGGAATCAACAGTAGTGTTCAATCCTACTTCCCAGCTGGAGAGGAGCGAGAACAGAGGCTGCCATGAGAGAACAGGCACATTCATCCGCTCTGTTTTCCCAACTCTGTGAGGAAGCAGTCCAAGTAATTAAAAGGCTGAAGGTATCTTTGTCTCCACCTCATTTTGCTCACATTATCTGTTGAGTTTCGAGACCCTGTGGATTCTGCCTCCACGTTCTCTCAGAAGTAGGCCCCCTCCATCCTATTCCACGACTGGCTGCTTTCCCTGCACGACCTTCCCCATTTGCTGGCAGAACCCAATCTCTCCCACCCCTCAACGTGCGTCACACTTTACTGCACCTTCCCAGCTGAGCCCATTCTAACTTGTATTTGAATGTTTTACAAAGCTGCTATATCCCTGAGAATGGCAGCAGCTGGAAGGGGGGGGGGGGGCAACTTTCTCCTCAACTCTGCAGATGTGACAAGGCCTTATGCACAAAGTGTTGAGGAAATCTTGGTAAAAGCAAAGAGAGAAGAAGAAAGGGCAGGAAAAGGGAACCAGAAGAAACTAGGAAGGGAAGGGAAGAGATTAGGAAGGGGAGGGGAGGGGAGGGGAGGGGAGGGAAAGGAAAAGAAGGAAGTAGAAGAAATCCTCTAGCATTTTTAATTGGGTATATAATAGATCTGCAGTACAAGTATAATTTTATTGACTTTTTTTTTCTTTTTTTCGCAACCAGATCCTTATTTTACTTGGAATGGGTATCTTAGCTGTACCATCTAAGAACTTCAATCACATAGCATTTATACAGATTCAAATTCCAGTGTTTAGCCCCATATTTTTCTCTTACTCAAACACCTCTCCTATTTTATTTTTCTTTAGAGGCAATGTTCTGTATCCTTAAGATAATAGAAGAGTGGACTAAATAGTTTGGAGGTTATTCAAAATAATTTTATTTTCCTGTGTACTTCATTTATCCTTTCCGAGTATCTGAGGGGGTTCAATGGAGGCTAGCATATCATGCATTTCTAAGATAATGATTTTTCTCATTTCTGTGGCTCCGAAAAATCTGACAAGACCCTCTGCAGCTGCTCTGGTTCTAGCCTGGAGTGCGACCATGGTCGGGTGCAAGGACAATGGCAATCTATTAATATCTCCCAGGCCAGCTGTTATCCCCACATGTGCAACGCCCAGGCACTGGGGAAGAAGACTCAATTTTGTCTGCAGCCTCCCCTTTTTGGGAAGGAATAAACTTTGCTATCGGCTTTGGAAGAGTTTATAAAGAGTTAAGGAAATAAATTGTGTTTTATGCAATACATTTCTCACGCAAAGCACCAATGACGGACCCCTTTTATCTATCCTCATGTCTTAAGTAGATACAAAGAACAGGACTTCAGGCTCCGTAGGTTGTTGGTGAACCGATCTATGTGATTTCACTGGAGTCTGCAATGAAAATCAATCCGCCGTGAAAGCGCCCTGTAATTGGGTATAATGGACATAATGAATAGGTAAGACATAAACACATTGAAGAACACATTGGCAAAGTAAGACATAAGAGGGACCAGGGAATACATGTGAAAGGAATTCAGGACAACAAAGCTGGGTGATATTTTAATTTTTAAAAGTACTAATATAGCTGTCTAAGGAACCTGTTAAAAAGAAAATCACAGGCCCAAAATGGCACCACTTAGGCCCAGTCTAAACCAGGGCGTAATACCTAATAGCAGTTTCAACCTGCCCCTGAAACGTAGTCTTAACTAGTCACTCAGGAATTTTCTGATCAACACCAATGAGATAATCTGTCACATGGGTCCTCTCCATCCCCCAGAGGAAGATAGGGTAAGCCAACTAATAAGACCCCCTGTCCCTTCCCTTAAGGTAGCCTTACCTGGAACGGTCTTTGTTTCACTTTTGCTAATAATGTTTTGCTCCACTCTCCTTCCTATAAAAAATCTTGCATTTTGTACAACTCCTTAGAGCTCCCCTCTGCTTGCTAGATAGGATGCTGCCCAAACCATCAAATGCTTAATAAAGCCAGTTAAATCTTCAAATTTGCTCAGTTGAAGTTTTGTTCTTTAACGAACCCCAATATAGCTTGAGAAGGCTCAGCTTACAAATAGGCCATACTCTTCATCATCTCACTTTGAAGTTAGTGCCTTTATCCATAAATACTTGATCGTCTAAAATCAGAAAGGTGGCAGAAACCAGTTTTCTGTGTCAGATTTACTTCCAAGTCATATAATCTTATGTTGGGAAGAGACCTTGTAATCAATCCAGCCTCCTCCTGAGCCCTGGAGCCCCAGAATGGCTTCCAAAACATCTTGAGCAGATGAGCATTTAGGCTTAGCTTGAATTCTTCCCATGACCCTGAGCTAAGCCCTCTGGAAGGCAGCCTTCTACATTATTGGACATTTTTAGTTCCCAGACAGTTCTCAGGTGAATATTTCACCTCTATAATTTCTATTCATGGATCATGGTTTTGTAATCTGGAGGATGCTAGTTTATAATTTGTAAAGAAGCCATTAGGTAGACAGAGTGACAATCTAAGATGTCCTAGGTCCAAAGAGCAGGGAATTTAAAAAGCTGGAATAAGGGACTGTTAAAAAATAAAACTCAAATGAGTAAATGTTAAGATCTAATTGGCTTTATTAAGTAACTCATGAATTGGGAACACCCCATTTAACAAGGAGAGGGGAGCTCCAAGGAGTTATACAAAATGGAAAGTGTTGATAAGAAAGAGGAACAGAAGTTATTAGCAAAAGAAAAGAAAGGATTACAGGCAAGGTCACCTTCTCTTAGGGGGAGGGGGTTGGGGTCTTATCATGCAGATGACCTCATCTTCCCTTGAATAGAGAGGGCCCCGGTGACAGATTACCTCATTAGTGCTGGGGGGGAGGGGTGTGCGGATTTCAGACTGATTGGATTAAAATTTCACTCCTTGAAGAGTCTGAAATTGAAATTAAGTCTTGGTTTTCTGTCTGGAGGGCAAGTGACTCCACCTTGAGCCTGTCATTTTCTTTTTAATAATACATAATTTTATATCCAACAACATTCTTTTTTGGATCAAGATAAATAGCATAACTCATTATTCTAACTTACCTGCGAGGTATAATCAAAGAGTCAGTATACATAGCTAAGATTTAAAGGTACGTCACCACTAAGTACAATGCAATACTTTTTCTAACTAAACTCAACTATCATCATTCCATTTCTCCTGTGGTTCTAATTTCAGTAACCTCCTCAGCCTGCGAGCAAGCAGGTTAAAGGCTTTGGGAGTAGGAGACATAGGGAAATAATTTTTCCAAGAATTTGTTCCCTGAAAATATTGGGGGATGGCATTTCTTTCTGTTATTTCTTAGCCCAATAAACTTGATGTTGCAATTGTCCCTTATAATCAGAGGCCTGGGAAGACGTCTGCATTGTTCTAGGCTGGTGTGGAACTTCCGACTTTGCAAACAACACTCTGACACTATACCACTTCCTCTTAGTTCTGAGGTTAAAAGCAAGTGCTTGCCCTAGACAGTCTAGTTAAGATCTTATCTTCTCTTGTTTTTCTTTCTCTGATAGGCTACCCTGGTACTTCTCCTAGGCAGAAGAGAAAAGTGCTTTGAGATCTGCTTTCCTTGAGGCTCCAACTGGAAGACCATCAGAAACCTGCCCTGCATTAGTCTCCTGGGGCCTGGGAGCCCCCACTGCGAGTGCATTCCTAACTTTCCTTCCTCACGTCTGGTGGACAACTCACCATGTTCTCCACCTGCTTTGAGTTTGTTCACTTCAAATAATTAGTTCTTTTGTTTTCCTTTCTCTAAACAAATTTGAAAACCGATATATTTTTAAATAGAGATTAGTTCTCTCATAGGCTACCAGTATACTAAATGCCCTTAGAACAACGATGGAGCTTATATTTCATTCACATGCTTCAAAGAATAGAGCAGAATTGAGGCCAGCAATGAACCAGAGGAAGCAGTCCAGATACATTTTTTTTAATCCAACTGGCAAAATTAAACGAGATTATGCTGGGAATCTGAGATATTTAGAGAACTGACAGAATAGAGAAATACCTATTCAAATGCAAAATAATTAATTCTTTTTCTCTTTTAAGGTCAGTGAAGGAAGGTTCTTGCAATTTTTACAACCATTAAAAAAAATCAAACTATGTATCACCGACGCTCATACTTCTCCAGTGTAAGCCTCAAAACAAGTCCCGGGGGCATTATCTTTCACATTTTTACAAGTAAGAAAATGGCCTTGGGGTACCTGGGTGGCTCACTCCGTTAAGTGTCTGACTCTTGATCTTGGCTCTGGTCATGATCTCAAGGATTGTGAGTTTGAGCCCCACGTGGGGCTCTGCACCGGTGGCGTGGAGCCTGCTTGAGATTCTGTCTCTCCTTCTCTCTGTCCCTCCTCCTTGCGCACATACTCTATCTCTCTCTCTCTCTCTCAAAATAAAGAAATAAACTGAAAGAAAGAAAGAAAGAAAGAAAGAAAGAAAGAAAGAAAGAAAGATAGCTTAGATAGGAATAGCTGAGACACGCCCATCATCCTAAGGGCCAGACTTGAAGAGTCTCCTGACTTCAGCGCCCAGGCACATCCAGTATAGCACAGCTATTCTGGGGATCTGTGAACATACTTTGGCCTGCTATTCCACATAAAAGAGACCGTTGCATTTGCTTTCTAAACAGTTCTCTCCAAACGTCTTCATCCTACTAAGTCTTTAAATTTTTCAAATGGTTCTCCATGCATCCTTTGCAGGAAATTTCCAAAAATAGAGTCAAAGAGAGGACCTCTAAGATATGTTTTACCTTTAAAACTCTTGATTCTATGCAGTTTACACTTTAAAGGGCAGAGAAAAACAGAGACTTAACTACAGACATATTAGGGTACATGAGAGTCCTGCTTTGTGTAAGGCACAGGTTTTGTTGATGAGAGAGCATAAGGCAAGCTGAGAGCAAAGCACAAGCTGAGAGCAAAGCACAAGCTGACAACGCCCCCTACCTCCAAGGTGTGACAAAGGAAAGGGAGAGAAAACCAATGGTTAACGGACAGGGATCACAGTCATGCAGGACGTGAGCCTCCATCAGTTTATAAATATCTTAGTAAGTTACAAGAAAAAGGCAATCTTATCAATAACCTAATTTCCAAAAACCTATAGACTCAGTTTCCTGGAGCCCCTAATACCACCCTCTCCTCCATAGTGATGTGGGAACAAAGGCAAGAAGGAAATGGTCGGTAAAATTAAATTTTCTTATAACCTGCAGCCTATTGACATACTCTAGGAAAATACAGAGTATAACATTTTTCCAGGAACCTCCTACTGTCTTAATGATAATGCTTTGCTAGAGGGAAAAACAACCTTAGCTTGTCAGTAGCTAAGCCTCCAATAGTCTTAGTCTTTATCATATGGAAATCCCTTTAAGAAACTCCCTGTTGGGGGTGCCTGGGTGGCTCAGTCAGTTAAGTGTCCAACTTCAGCTCAGGTCATGATCTCACAGCTTGTGAGTTGGAGCCCCGCATTGGGCTCTATGCTGACCGCTCAGAGGCTGGAGCCTGCTTCAGAGTCTGTGTCTCCCTCTCTCTCTGCCCCTCCCCTGCTCACGCCCTGTCTCTCTCTCTCTCTCTCTCTCTCAAAAATAAATAAACATTAAAAAAATTTTTTTACAAGGGAATACAAGCAAAAATGAACTATTGGGGCCTCACCAAGATAAAAAGCTTCTACACTGCAAAGGAAACAATCAACAAAACTAAAAGGCAACCAACGGAATGGGAAAAGATATTTGCAAATGACATATCAGATAAAGGGCTAGTATCCAAAATCTATGAAGAACTCACCAAACTCCACACCCAAAAAAACAAATAATCCAGTAAAGAAATGGGTTGAAGACACGAATAGATATTTTTCCAAACATGTCCAGTTGACCAACAGACAGACACATGAAATGATGCTCAACGTCACTCTTCATCAGGGAAATACAAATCAAAACCACACTGAGATACCACCTCACACCAGTCAGAGTGGCTAAAATGAACAAATCAGGAGACTATAGGTGTTGGCGAGGATGTGGAGACATGGGAACCCTCTTGCACTGTTGGTGGGAATGCAAACTGGTACAGCCGCTCTGGAAAACAATGTGGAATTTCCTCAAAAAATTAAAAATAGAACTACCCTGTGACCCAGCAATAGCACTGCTAGGAATTTACCCAAGGGATACGGGAGTGCTGATGCATAGGGGCACTTGTACTCCAATGTTTATATCAGTGCTTTCAACAATAGCCTGAGATGCCCCGATTTGAGAGACCTCCCGAAAACAAACCACCAGAGTCCAGAGTCAAAGCCAAGCGGCAAGGGTCGTTTATTGCAGGTTTGAACCCGGTCCTCCACGCACTCTTTGCCGGTGACGCTAAGAGGCCCCGAGCGAGGATCTTACAGCTTCTTTTATAGACAGGCACAAACAAGTTAGGGATTTTTTTGTGGTTACAGAGCTGTTATTGGTTGACATTTAAATTTGAACACTCAGCAGAACTTGATTGGTTCCCGCCTTTTTTTCAAACCACTCAGCAGAACTTGATTGGTTCCCACCTCTAGGTCAGACCACAACCGGGCACACCCTGGCCGGTTCCGGGAACGGCGCGGGGGGGGGGGGGGGGGGGGGGGGGGGGGGGGGGGGGGGGGAGGTCTCTTCTTTGCAGTTGTGAGTACACCTGGTAATTTTTCTCTTAGTCTCTCAAGCCAAATTATGGAAAGAGCCTAAATGTCCATCAACTGACGAATGGATAAAGAAGATGTGGTTTATACATACAATGGAATACTACTAGGCAATGAGAAAGAATGAAATCCTGCCATTTGCAGCAACATGGATGGAACTAGAGGGTATTATGCTAAGTGAAATAAGTCAGTCAGAGAAAGACCGATACCATATGTTTTCACTCATATGTGGATCTTGAGAAACTTAACAGAAGGCCATGGGGGAAGGAAAGGGGAAAAAAAGTTACAAACAGAGAGGGAGGGAGGCAAACCATAAGAGACTCTAGAATACAGAGAACAAACTGAGGGTTGATGTACGATGGGCAGGAAGGGAAAGTAGGTGATGAGCATTGAGGAGGGCACCTGTTGGGATGAGCACTTGGTGTTGTATGGAAGCCAATTTGACAATAAATGATGTTAAAAATAAATAAAATAAAATAAAATTTTTAATAAAAGAAAAAAAGAAACTTCCTCTTGACTTTATCTCCCCCAACTCCATAATGTATAACCAGTCACTCTTCAACCCCAGTGCAGCTCTTTCTGCTCGCGGGTCCTGTCCCTGTGCTTTGATAAAATCACCTTTTTTGCACCAAAGATGTCTTCAAGAATTTTTTCTTGGCCATCAGCTCCAAACCCCCAACACTCTGAAACCTCATCATTGTTTAAAAAACAAAAACAAAAACAAAAGTAACAATGACAACAAAACCTACAAGCTCGGAATGACGTGACTCAGCCCCAGGCTCCAAACTGGGTCTTAATACCTAACCTAACTGCAGTTTCAACTTGCCCCAGAAATTTAGTCTTAACTGGTCACTCGGGAATTTTCTGCTTAGTGCTAATGAAGTAATCTGCCCTGTGGGCCCTGTCCATCCCCACCCCCCAAAAGCAAGATGAGGTCATCTGCATAACAAGACCCCCTACTATTCCCCCCCCACCCAAAGCAACCTCGAAAAAACAATCCTTTTCTTTTGCTAATAACTTCCTTGCCCCACCCTCCCATCTATAAAAACCTCCCGTGTTGGACAACTCCTGGGAGCTCCTCCTTGCTTCCTAGGTGGGATGGTGCCCATTTCGTGAATTGCCTAATAAAGCCAATTAAGAGCTTCAAGTCTTCTCTGTTGAATTGTATTTCAATAGTCTCCTCCTTGGACAAATATTAAAACGACCCAGAAATTACTGGGAATGGGAGGAGAGAAAAGAATACAACTAATAAAATGACCTAGAAATTTAAAAAACAAAACCAAAAATCTGTGAGTGTCTCACACTCAGATCATTTAATTAGCCTGGCAAAGAGCTCCCCAATTAAAAGTTTTTCTTCAACTTCCTAAAAAGAACTTCTTCAAAGTTCCCCAGGTAATTCTAATGTGTAGCCGGGACTGAGGGCTACTGATTTGGGGTGCATTGGGGGTGTCTGTGGGGAATTTGGGAATGGAAGCTGGGCAGAAGACAGCTCAATAACTTTCTCTTCTTGAGAATCCACACTTCTGCTTGTGCAAAGAGATTGTGGGAATAAACTCTACAAGAGGCATCCATTGGCATGAGATTAGGTCCGGGAGTTAGAAGAGTAAGAGTGGATTATGTCCAGAGCTGGAACAGAGCTTTTAAATGAGAACACCCAGGAAATACCGAGAAACCCATGATCAAAACTTTGTTTCCTCAAGGCGCTCAATAAATATTAATTAAATTTCATTGTAACTGAATTGAAATCATCTTAATGGAAAATCATTTAATGGCTTGAATTAAATTGTGTACTTATCACTGTATCCATTTAATCCTGGACCTTGTCTCAAGGATTTAGAAATATTAAGCCCGAGGATCACTGTTTCCTCTTTTTTGCCACTTTGCATTATCTTTCCAGAAGCACAATGAATGGAAAGGCACCCTCTTAGCAAATTCCACACCTTATTTTCACTCCTCATTTAAATGTTACCCTGACCCCATTCAATGAAAAATAACTTTGAGATCTCATAAAATTACCCGATATCCACAAGCACAGTGGATAGTTCTTAAGCGTCCTAGGATGAAGGTCCCATGACCATGGCGGAAAAGGATATTTTAATGAAGCATTTTCACTGAACTTTGGAATCGAATAGCACATTAAGAGTTATTCTAGTTCCTTTTTAAAAATTGTAAAATATTTTCCATTCTGATTTAAATATTTCTTTTCTTTAACATTTTTTTAAAATATTTATTTATTTTGAGGAGCCGGACAGAGTGCAAGCAGGGGAGGGGCAGAGAGAGAGGGAAACACAGAATCCCAAGCAGGCTCCAGGCTCTGAGCTCCTGGCTGTCAGCACAGAGCCTGACGCAGGGCTGGAACCCACAAAGGGTGGGATCATGACCTGGGCCGAAGTCAGACTCTTAACCGACCGAGCCACCCAGGCACCCCAAAATATTTCTTTTCAAGACAGAATGGAGTCAAATATGGATACTTTGTGAGATATAATTAATTGAGATATAAATAATTAATTAAGGAGACTTACTTGAAAATCAAACATGACCTTCCTGAAATATCCTTCCTTGGTGATTGTCCAATCAGCACTTAGAGATTGGTAGCTGTCAGGGCTCCTGGGTGGCTCAGTTGGTTGAGCATCCGACTTGGGCTCCGGTCATGATCTCGCAGTTCATGAGTTCGAGCCTTGCATAAAGCTCTGTGCTGACAGCTTAGAGCCTGGAGCCTGCTTCGGATTCTCTGTGTGTCTCTCTCTGCCCCTCCTCTGCTCATGCTCTGTCTCTCTCTCTCTCTCTCTCTCTCTCTCTCTCTCTCTCTCTCAAAACTAAATAAAAACATTAGGAAAAAAAAGAAAAAAAAAAAGATCGGTGGCTGTAGCTCCAGCATCAGATATGTCTTTGTCACCAGCTGAATCCCAAGACCTGACCTTTACTGCTCATCTGCTTGTACCCACCAACCTTTGTCCCACATTTGTCCTTAAGCTCTTCTTTGCAGGTTACCTCTTAACTAAGGCAAAGATCCTAGCAGCAGAGCATCCCCTGATGAAAACCGAAACTACCCCTCAAGCAATCATGACTACCCAGATGAAGAGCTCTGATGGCCCGGACCACCTAGACCAGTTTGAGCTTAATCCATGACTCACCTGCACAGATGGACCATGGAGTGGCCCACAGAGTGACCAGTAGTTACCTTTACCTCATAATAGTAAAATCTCCGCCCACGGAGGAGCACAGGCCTCGTTTATATGACATAACAATGTATGTATAGGTGTGTTTCCTTAAGGCACAGGCATGACCTTGTGCCCACCTCGACATATGATGGCTAGGCTCCCCTATCTAAATATTCATTCTAACCTTAAATGAAAGAGACCCAGGCACCCTTGCTTGGGCAGTTATGGCTTTGGAAGTTATTGCCTGTGACCTCTTTTATTTGCTGCAAATAAAGTTTCCTTTGTGCGACAACTCCACTGGTGGAGTTTCTATCTGTGACTCACCCGGGAGTGAACTCACGTTCGTTTGGTTGCACTTTCACCAGAAGCCTTCATCGACAAGTAGCAAGACGGGGCAGAATTAAATAGAGCATCCTTATCATCTTTAAGTGGAATAAGATGGCATACGATATTCTGGACTCATTAATAGAATCTGTGGGAATAATGTAATATCTGACCTTGAAAAATACTGAAACAATCACAGGGTGTCCTTCATGCCACTGTACCTGAATCATAAATTCATCCATTCACCCATTCATCTATTCAGCAAATGCTGAGTCTGCCTTACCTGCCAAATGCTGAGAAGGACAAGCTTCTAGCCCCGAGAACTGTAAGACAACAGATTTTTATTGTTTAAAGCCACCCAGTTTGTGGTATGTGGTTTTGATAGCCCTAGCAAACTAATATGCACTGCTACAAGTCTATTTGAAACTTCAAAATAAATGGAAAAGTAACTTCCTGTGATCCAATAATTATTTTAGAATCAAAAGCTTACAAAATGGAAAATCATGACTAAGAGCCATAAAATATTAAATATGCTTTCAACAAATATGTTTTGTAGTGTACCCATTCCTGGGCAGACCCGGAGATTCTGATACTCCTCATGATAAGAGGGTATCCCCCCTTCATGTCACACAGTTGAGAACTGCTCTATTTTCTCAGCCAGACCTCCTCCCAGCCCCAGAGGAGACCCCCTCAACCAAGGTATGATATTGGGGGAGGTAGTGGAATTCTCTACAATGCACCCTCCGAAACCTCTACCTGATGATGTCCATAAAACACCTCAATGGCAGACTGGACAATTATGTCCACACTCAGACACGAGTATCTGGGAGACCACTAAGTTAGTATCTTGCTTGGCCTTAAAGTTTAGGTACAGTATTCGTTTCTTAGGGAGACTATAACAAAGTACCATCAACTAGGTGGCTTAAAACAACACAAATGTATTATCTCACAGTTCTGAGGCTAGAAGTCTAAAATCAAGGTGTTGGCAGAGGTGGTTCCTTCCGAAGGCTCTGAGAGAGAGAGAGAGAGAGAGACTTCTACCTTCTGATAGTTTGAAGCTTTGTAGAGCGTCTCTTCACATGTCGTTTTCCCAGTATGACTGTGTCTATGTCCAAATATCTCCTGTGTAATAAGAATACCAGTCATGACAGATTAGGGCCAACCCTAACAATTTCATTTTAACTCAATCATTGGCAAAGTCTCCATTTCCTAATAAGGTCATATTTAACGTATATTTTGGGCAGGGGGGAACATGATTCAGCTTCTAATGGGTAGCAAATTGACACTCCATACTGGGAGACACTACAATCAGTAAGATGCTCTGTAAGGACCTGATCCATCTGTTCCAACTACTCAACCATTGGAAAGAGTGGTCATGAGACTGGAGGTTGCCTGTGGGCTCCCCCTGCTGGAAGAGTCAATGATGTATTTAAACCACTCCAATCTAGCTGCGTTTATACCCGTGGCCCCGGGGGGCAAATTAGCCAACAATTCTCGGTTCTCGTTCAGTCCTTGAGATCAAGGTTACATTATTCTCCTAACATGAACTAAGGGATTGTCTCTATTTATTCTCTGGAATATTATGTATAAGATAGAAATTCTGCTGCTTGAAGAGTCAGTAGAACTTGCTTATAAAACAATTTTGGCTTCATGTGCTTAGTTTTATTTATAGGTAGATTTTTTTAACTACTAATTCATTCTTTCTCTCTCTCACCCTCTCTCTCCCTCACTTCCCCTCTCTCTTTCACGTTCTTTCCTTCTCTCCCTTCCTCCGTGTGTATGTGTGTGTGTGTCTGTCTCTCTCATTTCCTGCCTTCTTTCCAGTGAATTTCCCTTTTTACATTTCCTTTTCTTCTTCAGCTATTTTGGAGGTCTTACCTTATATTCCTATTTACCTTTACTTTACTTTTTCTTAAACTTTAACATGCTATGGTAGGTTATGGTCAAGCCTGTTGTTTATAATTGCTCTTCAAATTTGAAAACTTGGCAACTAACTGCATGTTACCACAGCCTAGACGTTATTACACAACTTCTAAACACAGAACCATTCAATGACATAACTATATAAAGGCAGCCTGAACCCACAAAAGCTAAGTATGTTGAAATTTGAGAAACTGAGGTATAAGAAGCTTCATAAACATTGTTTTACCTTCAATGGGTAGAGCACTATTGTCTAATACAAGCATGTCTATGAAGTACTGGGGACTTGAGAAGCCTTGCTCACGGAATATCTGCCTGTCTGATGTTCTCTGTTACGCTTAAGAGTTGATGACAGTAAAATGTAACTGGTACACAATTTATTTGTCAAAGTGCTCATTTTCATCAAGACCTAGAATCAGTCCTCTGCAGAACTGCTTTGCCTGTGGATACTTAAAAATTCTAAATTAATTGGTATTGTAGACCTCATATTTCACAGTAAAAGGACTTGGAATACTGACACTCTAAAAACGCCCTCCCATCTTACGTGTAACTGTTCCTAGTACACCTTGTTTTTAACTCCAAAAATAGACATTGCTATTTGTTTTTCAGACTTATTTATAATCTTTTTCATTTTCCATTTCAGTTTTCATCTTGCATTTCAAATTCCTGGGAGCATGAATCTTCCCATTTGTTGTACCTGCTGGCTCTCACCCATGGTAGCTTGTTTCTCTGCTGGCTTTGTAACTTTCTGTATATATCAGTGAACTTGTTTTTAACAGGTTTTATCCTGTCAGAATCCCATTCAGCCTAGATCAGAGGACAGTTCTCCAGGGAACTTTCATGTTTTTCTCTGCCCTGACTTGAGACTATTTTTTACGTTAATTTCTGGATTGGGAGGTTCATGTCCCACACAGTGAGCAAAGAAGCAGATAACGGCAGACATAAGAATTTAATACGTGATACAGAAAGGCTTACCAATTAGATGTGAACAAAAGAATTTTTTTAATGTTTATTTATTTTTGAGAGAGAGAGAGAGACAGAGTGCAAGCAGGGGAGGGGCAGAGAGAGAGGGAGACACAGAATCCGAAGCAGGTTCCAGACTCTGAGCTGTCAGCACAGAGCCGCAGGTAGGGCTCGAACTCATGGTCTGTGAGATCATGACCTGAGTCAAAGTCAGATGCTCAACCGACTGAGCCACCCGGCCACCCAGAAAAGATTTTTTTTTTTTTTTTTTGAGTAAGGCTGAAAACACAACAGTGTACACAAATTAAAACAAAACTATCTTGGGGTGGAGGGTGGGGGGTCCAGGATGAAATGCAGAGTATGACAAAACAATCTAACTATATTACAGATATATGAAACAACCTCACTGAAGGAGGTTGGGGGTAGGAGGTGGTGGGGAAGTACTGACCTCAGACTTTGGAAGTGAATAGACTCTGAAAATTAAAGGCAAAAGAAAATGTACGTAGCACCATACTTTAGTTGATAAAGTTATTTCCCACAGTTTGATTTCACAATTCTGCTACTGTTACACATGTGTACTGGATTTGAACAATTAAATAAATGGATGGTGAGAAATCAGAACCTGATTTCTGACTGTGGGAGTGAGAGATAAGCAAGGAGAGGTGCTAGAACAACCCATGCAGTAATGGATTAACGTTGGAGACATCAACATGCATTCTTTTTATGTTTGGCTTTATATAGATACAGATGGTTAGAAATATGTACAGATATGTGTATGTACACAGGTTAGCACACACATGTATATGTGTGTTCTCACACTGTCAGCTGAGGGGTCCCAGAAGCAACAGCATCCTAGTAACAAAAAGTATACCTACCACCTAGATCTTCATTTATAATATTATTCTCCAACAAAATGGAAAAGGACTCCTTGGTGAAGTGACTGATTCTAGGATTGGAGCAGGAAATATAAAAGATGGGCCAAGGGGCACCTTGGTGGCTGTTGGTGAAGTATCTGACTTCAACTCAGGTCATGATCTCACGGTTTGCGAGTTCGAGCCCCACATGGGGCTCTCTGCTGTCAGCATGGAGCCTCCTTCAGATCCTCTGCCCCCCCCCCCGCCCCTCCTCTGCTCATTCGCGTGTGTATCTGCATGCTCTCTTGAAAAAGAAAATTAAAATTAATAAATAAAATAAACAAAAGATGGGCCTGGAACATTCTGTAAAGCCATAAAGTAAAGAAGTGTTCACACACAACCACACATGCATGCACATACACACACAGAGTGATGAAGGTATGTCAAGAAACACAGGAGCCAAGAAAAAAGAGCTCCCAATGGTCAAAGATGGAATAATTTGTGCAAAACACCAAAGTAGCATTAGATTATAAATCAAAATATGAATAAATATTCATGAATCCGTATTAATATATATAAATGATTCAATAAATAAATAAATGGGAGGGAGGAAGATAAATATTCCATGTAGAAGCATTCCAAGTAAGTTATGTAGCAATTCTACCCTCAAGGTAGGGGCATAAAAGTCCCCACTCCTCACCTGTGACTTTATTTGCATAGTGACTCCTGTCCAAAGAATACAGTATGGAAAGGGGAACAAAAGTAACCTTACAGTAGAAGAACCTGACAAACACTACCTCAGCCAGGTAGTCAAGGTCAGCATCAACAAGCATAAGTCATGTTAATATGTGTTACTGACATGATGTAATGACAGTGGCACCGTATCTTTGTAGCTTTCCTCCCCAAAACCCATAACCCAGTCCAATCATGAGAATAGCACCAGACAAATCCCAACAGAGGGACAGTCTACAAAACACCTGACCAGTTCCCAAGTCTGTCAATATTATCAAACACAAGGAAATTCTAAGAGACTGTAACAGCCAAGCAGAACATAAGGAGACATAATGACTAAATGTAATATGGTGTCGTGGATGGAATCCTGGAACAGAAAAAGAACATTAAGTAAAAACTAAGGAAATCTGAAGAAAGTATGGACTTTCATTAATAACACTGTATCAGGATGGGTTCATTAGTTTTGATGAATGTACTATGTTAATATATGATGGTAATAACGGGGGTAACGATATGAGGTTTATGAGAACTCTATCTTCGCGACTTCTCTGTAAATGTAAAGTTGCTTTAAAATATATAGCCTATTTCATAAAGGTAATGCTGCAGTAAACTTCTTTTACCAAAAAAATGCTAGGAAATCTTAAAATCTAAAAACAAATTAATATATATTTGCCTTCCTGCAACATTATTCTAAAATAAAGGCTGTTAACATTTTTAACATCTAAAAATATACTGGAAAATACATTAAAAATTTTTTAACTCAGGGCAACTGGGTGGAGTCGGTGACTCTTGATCTCAGCTCAGGTCATGATATCAGGGTTCATGGGTTGGAGCCCCACCGAGGGCTCTGCGCTGATGGCACGGAGCCTGCTTGGGATTCTGTCGCTCCCTCTCTAGATGCCCCACCCCCACTCCTGCCCAGGCGCACGCGTGCGCGCGCACGTGTGTGTGTGCACGCGCTCTGTGTGTGTGTGTGTGTGTGCTCTCTCTCTCTCTCTGAAAATAAATAAACTTAAAAAACTTTGACTCATAGCAAGTCCATACCTCACTCCCTTTACCAAACTAAAATTTAAACTTCAGTATGACAAAATAGAGAATTAAAAGGAAAATATGTGATAGCACTATTTTGCAATGGTAATGACAAAAAAGAAATAGACTTAATTTCTAAAATCTTCATAATTTTTCAAAAGAAAAACATCAAAATCCCAAAAGACAAATAGTTAGAAGCATTAAACAGACAATTCACAAAGAAAGAAATACAATAGCTAACATATGTTTAACGAAACATTTCTCCTTCATCACTGAAAAAATCGACAATTATTGAAGCAGAGTGCCGAGCACGAAGATTCTTTACACGATTCTCTTCACTTTTGTATACATTTACAATTTTTTCGTAGCATAAAGTTAGATTAAAAGTTTCACCTCACTAAAAATGATGGCTTATTTTAAGCATGTATACCATATCTTTGAAATGGCATAGAGTTTTATGTGTCTTTTTAATAAAATCCACTGTAGAGATGTTATACTAAAATATTACATTGATAGCTGATGAGAATGTACATTTGCAGAACCTTCATGAAAAGCAGTCTTGTCATATATATATACATATGTATATGCACATATACATATATGTATGTATGTCATTATATGCTATATGTCATATATGAAATATATATGTATGCATGCATAATATATATTTTTAAGTTTTTATTTTAATTCCAGTTAGTTAACATACAATGTTTTATTAGTTTCAATTGTACAATACAGTGATTCAACAATTCCATACATCATACAGTGCTCATCACAAGTGCACTCCTTAATCCCCATCACTTATTTAACCCATCACCCCCCTACCTCCCCTTCCTCTCCCTAAGTTTGTCCTCTATAGTTAAGAGTTTGTTGGGGAGCTTGGATGGCTCAATCGGTTGGTCGTCCGTCTTCAGCTCAGGTCATGATCTCACAGTCGTGATTTCGAGCCCCACGTCAGGCTCTGTGCTGACAGCTCAGAGCCTGGAGCCTGCTTCGGATTCTGTGTCTCCCTCTCTCTCTGCCCCTCCCCTTCTCACACTCTGTCTCTCTTTCACTCTCAAAAATAAATAAAAAAACATTAACATTTTTTTTTTAAAAAAGGAGTCTGTTTCTTGGTTTGTCTCTCTCTCTTTTTTCCCTTTGCTAGTTTGCTGTCTTTCTTAAATCCCACATTGAGAGAAATCATACGGCATTTGTCTTTCCCTGGCTCATTTCACTTAGCATTATACTCTAGCTCCATCCACGTCATTGCAAATGACAAGATTTTGTTTAATTTTATGGCTAAGTAATATTCCATTGTGTATGTATACCACATCTTTATCCATTCATCAATTGATGGGCACTTGGCCTCCTTCCATATCTTGGCTAGTGTAAATAATGTTGCTATAAACATAAGGGTGCATGTATCCTTTTGAATTAATGTTTTTGTATTCTTTGGGTAAATGCCCAGTAGTGTGATTGCTGGATTTACGGTAGTTCTATTTTTAATTTTTGAGGAACTTCCATACTGTTTTCCAAAGTGGCTGCACCAGTCTATATTCCCACCAATAGTATAAGAGGGTTCCTTTTCTCCACACCCCCGCCAACACTTGTTGTTTCTTGTGTTGTTGATTTTAGCCATTGTGACAGATGTGAGTTGATATCTCATTGTAGTTCTGATTTGCATTTCCCTGATGGCATGTTATATATATATATATATATATATATATATATAATATATATATTAAGTGCTTATTTATTTATTTATGTTTATTTACTTTTAAGAGAGACAGAGACAGAATGTGAGTGGGTTAGGGGCAGAGAGAAAGGGAGACACAGATCTGAAGCAGGATCCAGGCTCCGAGCTGTCAGCACAGAGCCCAATGCGGATCTCAAACCCACGAGCTGTGAGATCAAGACCTGAGCTGAAGTCGGTTGCTCAACCGACTGAGCCACCCAGGTGCCCCTGTTTTATTTATTTTTGAGAGAGAGAGAGAGAGCATGGGAGGGGTAGTGGCAGAGAGAGACAGAGACAGAATCTGAAGCAGGCTCCAGGCTCCGGGCTGTCAGCACAGAGTCCGATGTGGGGCTCAAACTCATGAACCAGGAGATCATGACCTGAGCCAAAGTCAGATGCTTAACCAACTGAGCCACCCAGGTGCCTATATATATATATATATGTACATACACATATATATGTATATATATATGTACACACACACACATATATATGTGTGTGTGTGTGTGTGTGTGTGTGTGTGTGTGTATATATGTATATATGTATTATTTTGAGAGAGAGCATTCACGCGCACAAACTGGGGAGGGGGAGAGAGAGGGAGAGAGAAAGAATCCCAAACAGTCTCCATTCTGTCAGCACAGAGCCTAATGCAGGGCTTGATCCAACATACAGTAAGATCATGACCTGAGCTGAAATCAAGAGTCAGACACTTAACCAACTGAGCCACCCGGGCACCCCTTAAAATTTAAGCTCTTAAGCTGATACGGAATCTGATAATACCTCGGTCTAGGCTGTGAGAGTTTTAGCTTGTGCTTTCACTACTTTTAGCCTTTGGCATTTATGAATTTCTCATTCTTCCTTGTGAATACAAGAAAGCATTAAAAATTTTATTTGTCTGAATCCATTCCACACGGTGTAAAACGAACTGATGACTCCTTCCCTCAAGAGAGAAGCCAAACAGACAACGAAGCTTGAATCTCCTCATTTGACTCTAACTTTCTCAGGGAATGGAGCTCATCTCCTAATTTAGGTCAGAGCTTCATCCCTGACACAATTAACTGTAGCTTGAGTGACAACATCATGTGCAGGAACATGGCTGCTCCCATTGTGACCTTATGAATTGAGTGAGTAAAGAAGAGACATTCCCAGAAAAACAAGGAGTAAAACAGTGGGTGTAAAGACATTTGTAAAACTTAGAGTTAGGTTGAAATGATTGCTGTGAAAATGTGATTTCAAGGGTCAGTGCAATTACTTAGAAAAACTCCTATGAAAATAAAAGCATTGGGCGCCTGGGTGGCTCAGTGGGTTAAGTGTCCGACTTCAGCTGAAGTCATGATCTCATGGTTCCTGAGTTCGAGTCCCACATCAGGCTCTGTGCTGACAGCTCAGAGCCTGGAGCCTGCCTTGGATTCTGTGTCTCCCTCTCTCTCGCCCCCCCCCAAAATAAATAAACATTTACAAAAATTAAAAAAAGAAAAAGAAAATAGAAGCATGATAATGATTATCAGGAAATAAAGGTCCAGAAAATTACAGTAAGAGATGGCTTTATTTGTTTGGGAGGGAGGTTATATATATTAATTACTTCTTAATAGAAAAGTATAAACCAAACATCCTGTGTTTCATGTCTATTTTATAGTAAGAATTATTACATTTGCAACTTTTAAAAGATAATGAGGACAAAAATGTCCATATTTTATTATCCAGTTATTTTGTTAATAATCCCATTCTATCCTAAGAAATAATTTGAAATATAAACAGACATATGCAGAAAAAGTTATTATAGTTGTTATTTATTTATAAGCATAAAAAATTGAAAATAACTTAAATGTACAGTTATGGAGAAATTATAATAAATATTGATATACTCACAGAATGTATGCTATTAAACCATTAAAAATGATGTTTATAAAGCATGGTTACTAATGAAAAAAATTCGTAGGCTTAAGAAAAACTAAATATGAAATTGCATAAGCTCAAAGAAGCAAAAACAATGTATTTTATAATGCCCAAAAAACACCTCAAAATTCTAGTCAGAGAGTCCCTTGGGACAATAAAGAATATCATCAATTCTTGGGGTTTGTTGTTTTTTTCCTTTAATTTTTTTTGATGCTGATTTATGCTTGAGAGAAAGACAAGAGAGACAGAGCACGAGCAGGGGAGGGGCAGAGACAGAGGGAGACACAGAATCTGAAGCAGGCTCCAGACTCTGAGCTGTCAGCACAGAGCCTGATGTGGGGCTCAAACTCACAAACCGTGAGATCATGACCTAAAGTTGGACACTCAACCGACTGAGCCACCCAGACACCCCTGTTGGGGTTTTTATCTAAATGAAGACATAGGTGAGAAGTTAGCCCTTAAAAAATGACACATCCATGTACAAAATAGACAGCTGAGAATATCTTTGGTTTTATGTAGACATTAAAATTAGGGGTCTTTTGTTTTTTTGTTTTGTTTTGTTTTGTTTTACCAGTTACTTATTTTTGAGAGGCAGAAAGAGACAGAGCATAAACTGGGGAGGGGCAGAGAGAGAAGGAGACAGAATCCGAAGCAGGCTCCAAACTGAGCTGTCAGCACAGAGCCCTATGTGGTACTCTAACCCACGAACCCTGAGATCACGACCTGAGCCGAAGTCACTGACTGAGATTCCTAAGCCAGTACTGAATCCTATAATACATCCTCTATCTAGGACTGTCAGAGTTTTAACTTGCACATTTCTTACTCTTGGTTTAACTTTACCAAAATTCAAGAAGTAGGAGGATGTGAAGGCTTTCCATATTTTGCTCACTTTTGCCCCCACTGGATCCTGGCCTTCTCTGACTACATGCAGCTCTATGCCATCAGAAGGGATGTTCCCACCATGACATGAGGGCCATAGTGCCATAAGAAGAAAGAGGCAGTGGCGGCATCTTCCCATTGCTTTTTCTCAATGACATTGACTTGTCAGGCCAAGGCAACTGCCAGGTGCATAAATGAGAGCTGATGACAAAGTACAGATGTCTGATTGAGACGAGTTTGGTAGCACAAGGGAGAACACTTAGACCAATGTAATGCAATGACCTTTTTTCAGTAAGGGTTCTGTGAGAAAATGAAGCCCTACATAAAATGATTGGAGTGACTTTTTTTAAATTTTTTAATGCTTATTTATTTTTCAGAGAGAGGGAGACACAGAATCTGAAGGAGGCTCCAGGCTCTGAGCTGTCAGCACAAAGCCCTCTGTGGGGCTCAAACTCACGGACCTGAAGGTCATGACCTAAGCTGAAGTTGGACACTTAACCAACTGAGCCACCCAGGTGCCCCTGGAGTGACTATTTTCTTAATTATCCCTGAGATGATCCATTAGTAGCACCATTACAGACACAGAGAAGTTAATTCATTATATATATTGAATGCTTTAAAGTTTAATCCTCTCAGGGCACCTGTGGCTCCATAAGTTAAGCATCCAACTTTGGCTCAGGTCATGATCTCACTGATTATGGGTTCAAGCCCCACATGGGCTCACAGCTCGGTTCTTGGAGCCTGCTTCAGATTCTGTGTCTCCCTCTCTCTCTACTCCTCCCCTGCTCACACTCTGTCTCTCTCTCTCTCTCAAAAATAAATAAAACATTAAAAAAATTTTTTTAACTTAATCCTCTCATGTAATCTTAGTTGAGAAGGGCTAGGGACAACGGCTAAAATAGATCACACTTATGCCAAGTAAAATGGGCCGCTCTCACTGAGCAATTCAATATTTCAATCCACTCAATCTTGGGCAGCCAAAATTACAGAACAAATAACCTATTTTATTATCTGGGTTATGACTTCAGGAAATCTTGTGGCCTAAAAACTTTAATGTCCCAGGTTTGTATTAGTTTGCTAGAGTTGCCATTAAAAAGTACCACAAATTGGATGGCTTGAACAGCAGAAATTTATTGCCTCATGATTTTGGAGGCTAGAAGTCTGAAGTCAGATGTTGGCAAGGTTAAGGGGGAGAGCTGTTCCAGGCCTCTCTCCTCGACCTGTAGATGGCCATCCATCTTCCGGTTCACATGGCATTCTCCCTGTATGTTGATCTGTGCCCACATTTCACCTTATAATGATGCAAGTCATGTTGGATTAGGTCCTATCCCAATGACTTCATTTGAACTTGATTGTCTCTATAAAAACCCTGTCTCAAAATAAGGTCACACTGTGAGAGGCTGGGGGTTAGGACTTCATACGAATTTGGGGAGGACACAATTCAACCCACAATAAGGTTGCATAGGCAACTGTTAGACTTACCTGGTCCGTGTCCATTGCACTCCTTCCCAAACTGAAATCTTCACAGTAATCACCATTAATTGCCCTGGGGGGGGGGGAGGGACGTATAATACAGACATCAACAATCAGAAAAGCACATGATTTGTTTAGGGATGGACACATAATTCAAATCAAGGCAATTAAAAAGTTCTCACTGGGACTTTCATTGTAACGATCAGGAAAGATTGCAGTTGCTAAGGATCATGTAAGCCTAGCTGCTGGTGGCCATCATTGGTGGCACATGGAAAGACAGTGCCTGAGAATAAAGTCAACCAACTGGATGCATGGTCTGCCCAGACCATTGCTTCAGAGCTGGAGCGTTTATTTCCCCGCTTGCTTGGAATATTGGCAAGGGATGCCTCTCAGCTGTGCTGTTCTCCATGACATACCCTCAGCCAAATAGCCACCTGGCCCAATGACTGAATAATGTAGGGGTGCGGGTTTATAAAGGCCCAGATCCTTTCCCTCCAAGCAAAGTAGCCCTAAAGAATCAGCTACCTCCCTCTGCTCAATCCTACTTTCTTCACTCTCTTCACACATGCTGATACCAAGAACACTCCCCAATGAACTTCCTGCATACAAATCTTTACCTCAAACCTACGATACCAAACAGAGAGGAAAGCAGCACTACAGGACCCTGATTACCTTGTTCGAGGCCATGGATTCAACCCTCAGACCTCTTGGTTATATGAGCTAATAAATTTCCCTTTTTATTGACGCTATTTCATTTTGGGTTCCTGTCACTTTCACCAAAAGAGACTTGATGAACTACAACACCTTGGATACAAGTTTTGGAAATAATCTAGTGTGATCGGCAGAGGAAGACATATAAATTCATTCAGTAAGTATTATGGCGCCCGTACCCCTCTACTTTGTGCTAGGCTCTGTTCTAGGCTCTGGGGACATGAAAGTACATAATTCAATGTCTCTCTTCTCAGAAGGCTTACATTTTAAGTGAAGAGAAGAAAAAATAAGCGAGTAAGAAAATAAACATAGAGTAGAATTTTAAGTAAAAGCTACCTATCCAAAGTTGTCCATGGGGGATTGGAATGCCACAGATTGTCTCTACCAGATTGAATGGCATTATATTTGAGTAGAGGAGGCCGTTTCCAGGTTCTGACCTATGCCACAACGTCTGCCTGGAAGGCTACTATGGCCTACTTAGAATCATCCACAGGGACTGCTAGCTAGTAGGGGCCTTGCAATCAACATGCTACCCCCAGTGCTACCTTCGATCAAAGCCTAACTAGGCAACTTAGGAGACTGCTATATCAGGTCTTGACCTCCTGAGAACTTTTTCTCTATCAACCTCATCTCGGTTCTGCATTTTTCAGATCATTCAAGGTGCCTTGTGTGAATTATTTCACTTAGCACTTAAAACAACCTTGTGAGCTATTACCACCTTCACTGATATGCAAGAAATCCAACTCACAGAGAGGGAGAATAAGTAACTTCTCCAAGGCCAGACCTCTGCTGAGTGGTTCTGAGCCCAGGCAGTCTGATTCTGGAGACCTTAGCAGCCCCTTTGAAAGCCTGCATGACTTGGAAATACTTGGCCCAGGGGTCATACCCGTCAGGGTGCCTGTCAGACCTGTCTCTGAGCCTGAATTTCTTGGCAAGTTCAAAAATCATAAGAAAAGGGTTAACATTTACTGGGCACCTACCATATTCCAAATGCTTTACATATATAATGTCATTCAATCTTAAACAATAATCAACCCTACAAGGTTGCCATCACTATCCTTACTTTCAATTTGAGGAATTAATGCCAGTTAAAAGTGTGCCCACCTCTTCACCAAGTGTTAGCGATGGGTCTCAGACCCGGATCTGGCAGATTCCAACATATGTGCTCTGTTATGATTACAATGGCACCATGTTACTTTTCCAAATAGACAGTCTTCTGGATTCGTTGAGCGTTAGCTGTTTACTTTCACTCAGTTTCCTCTGAGTGAAACTGATATTACTGAAATATCAGATGTTATTGAAACATTTTAATAGGATTCTTTATTTAGGGAACTGAGAACAAAAAGAAATTAATTGATAGGAATCCGGTCTACATTATGGATTTGCTAAGTTTTTAACTTGGACATATATTTGTGTCCTGATACCAATAAAGAGTAATACACAGAAGTGATTTACATGCAGTCACCATATGCTTTCTCATTAAAGGACTGGTACACATTTCCAGCCACAGGTCTGTGGGGACACAGCCTCAATCCCAGTGTCGGTCCTTAGCCTTCCCCTCTCCTGGATTGTTGGCCTGATCTGGTCAGAGTACTCTGAATTTTGTGGTAGTCATGACTTTGCAAGAGTCTCTCCAAATCCCCTTAGGCTTGTTGCGTTTCCTCAGGAGACCGTCTTGTACCTCCTATCACTGCTGGTGTTCATGTCCATTCATGCAGAATACTAAACCCTCCACAGAGGGCACTGAGTCCCAAAGGTAGGACTCCTGGATTAATCTGTGATTCTTCATCCTTTGGTTCACCTTCTCAAAACTGTGGTTTCCCTCTGCTCACCAGGCCCAAGAGACAATCTTCCAAGGGAACACATGTTGAGCCCAGAGACCACAAGACGAGTAACCTCTTTCTGGCTCTCCTCCGCTTCTGCTGCCTTCTTATATCATCAGACTCAGTGGGCATCTGATTCCTCACTGGCTGTCACTATGACTTGCTCAACGTCTCAGCTCTCAGTGTTCCTGTTGTCTTCTAGAATCTTGGGTCTCTGCTCATACCTTCCCAGGAAGAGCTGTTTCTACCATCCCCGTTGTTTCTGGACAAGGAGGATTAAGTCCTTTAGGAATAGATGACTCCTTTCTCTATAGTTGCTTCCTGGATCCCTTTTGAAACAATCTCTCTTCTTCCACAGCTTTAGGGCAAGGGACAAAAAGATTTTTACTTAATATGCAGATCTTGCAACCAGTCCTCTAACTGCTATTCCTGCAGAAAGCTCTTTTCAATACTTAAAAAATTCTCTTTTTCATGCCCTGCCCCTTTGCATATGGGTCATACATTTGTCACAACATTATAAGCTACTTAGTGTATCTTCCAATATATTTAATATAATGACAGTGTGCTAAAAGAGCCGATGCTGTTCTTTAAGCATTTAAGTTAACTACAAAATATAGACTTAAACTTTGAGGCTGATAGTAACCCCCATTTTCTCGTTATTTTATCATGAGATATTTATAAGTGCTCTGATACTAACATATCGGTATATGCTTATTCTTCATGCTATTTCCTCCAAAAATGAACCCTTTAAAAATTTAAACACGATTACCGTCCATTAAAAGTCCACAATGTAGTGTGGAATCATCCTGTGGGAATAAAAGGAATAGCTTAGGTTTGATGAGAATTTACCACGTGCCATGTTCTGCACTAAGCACCTTACAGACATTATCTCATTTACTCCCTCCACAGCTCTCAGAGGCTGGCATGAAAATAATAATCTCCAATGAGCTAGTGGAAGCTCAGAGGAGTTAAACAACTTTAGCAGAGCCCCAGAACAAGGCCACAGTGGAGCTTGACTCCAAAGTCCAAACCTTAGCTTTCAAGTGACATTGCCTCCTATAACTAAGTAAAGAAAAAATGTGTGTGTGCGTTCGTGTGTGTGTATTAAGAGGGAGAGACACACACACACACAAAGAAATACATAGAGTAAGAAGTTCTTCTTCATCCCCATACTCTTCTACCCCAGTTATATTCCTCTCTGTAGAGCCTCTATTATGAAGAGCAATGTCACTATTGCTAACACTTAGAACATTCTATTTATTTGATCATAGAAGGGACACATTACTTTTCTCTTCTGTGACCACTGGAGGGAATTTGCCTTTAGTTCTCTTGCGAAATAACCTTCTCAGAGCTTCCTTTACTCATGACCTTAGCTGACCACCAATCTCCTCAGATGCAAATCTACGGACAGCACTCAACATTTGAAAAGTGTGCGTGATCTGTCTACTGTGCTATTTTGCTCGTTGTGACATTGCAGGCTTAAAAATCAGCTGGCATTTTTGCTGCGTAGAACCTATCATTTATTTAGGCTTACAGGGTTATAAGAAAATTTCTTGAGACATAGTACTAATAGTCAGGTCTGTTGTGATTCTTTAACTGTGGTCCAAGAGAAACAAAGGAGCATATGAGCCAGATAATCCCTTAAAGCCAAACTGTTCGTGGTAAGGTGCTCCAGGAAGTTGAATTAAGTTTTTCCATCTTTCAGCCTACAAAATTACCACTCGGTGTACTGCTACTTCAAAGTGACGACAGGTAACCACTTCACCCAGATTTCATTGTAAAGAGGGTTCCGGTGTTAATAATAGTATCGGTAGTGAGTCACCTCGGCGGGTGCAACAGCGATCTTGCTACGATATTTATTACTTGAAGATGGCGTTATTAAGGCTACAAAACCAGACGTGGCTCATCCATTTCATCATCCTGCCATTTCTCTGGAAGGAAGCAAATGACTCCTGTTCAGTGCCAGAGATCCAGGAAGCCCTAATTTGTCCTTAGACTGATAGCAAATGATAAGGTCTCTTTCTCTCCCATTTTCCTGACCCAGTACTGGCTCTCCAGAATCGTGTGCGCACGGTCCGTCTTGCCTGCGCTTGCCGGAAGTATTGAGAGCAACTACTGCCGCACACTGACATTCACAAAAATTCCTTTCAAGCGTCTAAGAGAGTTCTGGAATTTTCCAGGGCCCAAGTCTTCACAGCTCCCGCCTCCCAAGAATGCACAATTCCCATTGACCAACGGCCACTATGTGCTTCCTGTCCTTCTCTTTTCCAAATGAGAATATCAGTTGAAGTTATCCCATGTCGACTTCTCCATTGTATGTTGGGCATAAGCAAAGGGAAGAACACGTGTTTGTTTTATGTTAAAGTGCTTCACGCGGAAGAATTCCGGGGATGAAACAATAAAGCGGTGGGGAGGATTGATGAAGCATAGAAGGAAGTTGGTCGGGAGGGCAGTGTCCAGCACGGCTCACTGCTTCAAAACTGCAGGAGAGCTCTGGAGAAGGTAGTTGTTTCAAACAGGAGGGAGTTGAGGCATTTATACTCTTGTGCCTGTCAGAGGTTAAAGGCTAAGGAGTGTGCACATTCTTGTGCACGGGCTCTTGTGGCTGTCTGTGCGTGCAAGCAAAGAGAGGTCTGGGACTAAAGACCGTCCTCTGATAAAGAGACCCAGGCTCTGACTGTTAAGAGTGAAAGCACCCTGGGAGTCTGCGTGCATAAGAAATATAGTATGTACAAAAACGGTAGCAGATATAAGTGAAACGCCGACATCCATCCAATGGTAGGCTTCTCTCTAAGGCCCTGCGATGGGACAAAGGTAGTCCCCTTCTTTCTTCTCATCCTCCCTGCCTTTCCTCTCGCCACACCTGTTTCCCCCCTGTGAAGAACACTTTTCTATTCATTTATGGTCAACAAGCCAAAAGGTCTACCAGCAGCCTGGCTGGAGAGGACTGCACGTCACGCAGAGCCCTTGGACTGTGAGCTGATCGTAGTTACTGGATGGGAGTTTGAATTGTCCCCTTTAGGGAAGGAGTAAATGCATCCACTGAGTGGAAAGAAGAGTGTGCATACGTGGCAGGCAAGGGGGGGGAGAACTATGGCAGACACTAAGTGTTCACCAAATCCATTTCTCCCTTTAATGTAGAACTTCCAAGTTCCAGGGAACATACAACTGCCAAGGTACGGCACACTGCACAGTTGGTGTCCTCATATTACGAAATTTGGGGAATGGGATGTGGACGGAAGTGATTTATGTCTCTTTAGAGTGGTGTCCCCTGAAAAAGAAGGCATGTATGCTCTTCCCCTTTCCCTCTTTCTGCTGGCTGAGAGATGAGGACCTCCGGGAGGGAGAAGACATTTACTGGGGAGAGTAGAGCCCCCCACTGGCCATGACCTGATTAATTCTGGACTGTTCCGTGATAGTCATACTGTTGTCTTATTCAAGCCACTGTGTATTGAAGTTGCTTTGTTAAAAAAGCTTAACTTGTAGTCTAATATTTGTGGTTTACGATACTAATGGAGAAGCAAATGTAACAGTTAATGAGTGACTAGCTGGCAAAATCTGATGAAACTAGAAATAAAAGTTAGAACCCCATGTAATAATTGGTATTGTTACCACTAATTGTAGTGGCACCGATAATGGTGTACTGTTACGTCATTGTAGTCGTCACCACTACGACCCCTGGGATCTTGCATTTCTGTGTATCTGTGGTCACCTCTATAGCATCTTTCTTTCTTTTTTTTTTTAATGTTTATTTATTTTTGAGAGAGAGAGAGCGAGACAGAGCATGAGTGGGAAAGGCGCAGAGAAAGAGAGGGAGACACAGAATCCGAAGCAGGTTCTAGGCTCTGAACTGTCAGCACAGAGTCCGACATGGGGCTTGAACCCAGAAACCCACGAGATCATGACCTGAGCTGAAGTCGGACACTTAACTGACTGAGCCACCCAAGCGCCCTTCTATGGCATCTTTATTTCCACCTCTTCTCTCTTTTCAGATTCTGGCATCCTCATGATCTTTCCATTGACCCCTTCTTTGAACACATTAGTATAAATGGAGAATAGAAGACAACTGACATACATTATAAATTTTCTCTATGCCTGGCACTATATATGATGTGAGGCAGATAAGAAAAGTGAAATTCAGAGATACTCACTTCTCTTAAAGTCATTTATCTAGTAACTCTTGGGACCTGGTTGAAAATCAGTCCCTCTCTCTTTAAAACTTAAAGATGTACAGTAATACAAGACTCTATTAGTGTAGTTTCAGGTGTCTCTGAGTTGGAGAGAAAAGTAGATTTTCTATTTGTCTCTGTGTGGAGCCACTGAAACATGACATAGAAATACGCACTTCTGAGAGCATATTAATACTTTACCTCCTTTGGGGGCTTTTAATTAATGTAATAATGATGCCAATATAATGCAAGTGACTCTGGTAGCTTTTGTCTTGCATTAATTATTAAACACTCTTGGTATTTTCCAATACATTATGTACTCTCTTTCCTTTAGCAGTATCTAGTTCAGTGCTTTCCATCCTGAAGGTTTATTGAAGAAAGCATGGCATCCAAATGAAATCGATATAATCATAGCCCAGTCTTAACAACAAATTAAAACATAGCAGAGTGTGCCACAAATTAAAATAACAGACTGTGGTAGTACACAACATAGGTGAGCATGATTTTGTGAAAATAATGTATGGGGACATTTTGTGTTGAGATAGATAGGTGTTTCTGTCTGTTATCTATCTATCTATCTACCTATCTATCTACCTATCTATCTATCTATCTATCTATCTATCTATCCGTCTATCCATCTATCTTATCTATCTGTCTATCTATCTATCTATCTATCTATCTATCTATCTATCTATCTATCTATCCGTCTATCCATCTATCTACCTTATCTATCTGTCTATCTGTCTATCTATCTATCTATCTATCTATCTATCTATCTATCTGTCTATCCATCTATCTATCTATCTGTCTATCCATCTATCTACCTATCTATCTATCTATCCGTCTATCCATCTATCTTATCTATCTGTCTATCTATCTATCTATCTATCTATCTATCTATCTATCCGTCTATCCATCTATCTTATCTATCTGTCTGTCTATCTATCTATCTATCTATCCATCTATCTACCTTATCTATCTGTCTATCTGTCTATCTATCTATCTATCCATCCATCTATCTATCTTATCAATCTTATCTATCTATCTGTCTAACTGTCTATCTATCTATCTATCTATCTATCCGTCTATCCATCTATCTTATCTATCTATCTATCTATCTATCTATCTATCTATCTATCCGTCTATCCATCTATCTACCTTATCTATCTGTCTATCTATCTATCTATCTATCTATCTATCTATCTATCTATCTATCCATCTATCTATCTTATCAATCTATCTATCTATCTATCTATCTATCTATCTATCCGTCTATCCATCTATCTTATCTATCTGTCTATCTATCTATCTATCTATCTATCTATCTATCTAGAAAGAGAGAGAGATTCCTAGTACAACAAAGCAACCACAAATTGGGTAGTATTGGCACAGCCTTGTTCTCTCTGAAGACTTTAGAGGAGAATCCTTCCTTGCCTCTTCCCAGCTTCCGGTGTTTGCTGGAAATTCTTGGTTGTTGTTGACTTGTAGCTGTATAGCTCCAGTCTCTGTCCCTGTATCTTCTTCCCCGGGTGTGTGTGTCTGTCTCTGTATCTCTTCTCTGCTTGTAAGGACACCAGTCATATAGATTGAGGGTCCAGTCTAATCTAGTATGACCTCATCTTGACTTATTCCATCTGTAACAGCCCTCTTTCCAAACCAGGTCACATTCTGAAATTCCAGGTGAACATGAATTTAGGGGGAACACTATTCATCCCGATAGAATATACATTTGTGTGTGCATGTGTGTGTGTGAGCGCGCACTTACTGGGCCAATTTAAAAGATGTATTTCTTGCTGTGGGTCCTGATCACAAATATGAAATTTTCTGGTGCTAGTTGAAGGGGGTATGGCATCTCCTTATCACAATGCCGGCAAACCACCAGAATACATACTGAACACGTAAGTCCTAAGAAGAGGCAAAGCAAGAGAAGAGAACAGAGATGTGTGCAGCCTAGAAAAAGCACTCAAGAAAACACCCACTCTCACTCTTATTTGACAATAGATGTGCAGTTGTCTGGATCAGTGAGCGGAGCTTATCACAAAATTTTGGAATCAGACAATGTTTTAAATTACTTTAATGATGGGTCTTTACTATGTGTCGGTGAACTTCATGAGTCGTAATTATTTTGCAGCCGCTCTAGTGATCATAAGCTGGGTTTGAGCTAGTAACCTGGAAACAAGTTTCTTGAGCATACTGATAATACTTCAAGGACTTCAAGGAACAACTCAACCGTCGTGTTAAAAGAAGAGACTTCAACTGTAGATTATTATGAAACCCACATAGCTAAGGACTAGAAATTCACTGTAAAACATAAGTTTCAAACATTCAATGAACAACCCACGTGTTTCTTTTTTTAAAATCTATTTCACATATCAAGTTTTCGTCAGCTAAAAAAACTTGCAATACATTGCTGATAGAGTTAGAAATTAATTGGGAAAGAGCTGAAGAAAATACAGCAAAACGGTCCCATTAAGTTTTGGTGAATGGAACGTGGACACGTGTCATGATATTCTGTACATTTTCTTGTGCTGAAAGCATTTCTTTTTTATTCTTTTTAAGAAATCAGTTGTGCCGAACCGTGTTATTGTGTTTATTCAGACCCGGAAGACTCAAGGGGTGGCTGTGGGGTTTCATTTCCGAGCCCTTGACTCCCTTCCGTGGACACTTGTACAAGCTCTTCCTGACCTGTTCCCTTGTTCTTGAGAGAACAAGAGCCCTCAATTTCACCAGAAGACTTCCGCCTTTAGTCCTTATTGTTGGATGGCTTCCAGGTTGATCCTGGATTGTCTTCTCCAGCCATTCCTCAGCCACTCTGGTTAGTCCTGGTGGCCTCAGGATGCCTTCAGAACCATCTCTTTGGACCAGCCAGCCTCAAAAGAGTTCTTCACATGAACAGCACCTTCTAGAGAAAGCATGGCGCCTGGAGGCTAACCTGGATCTGGGGGAGGGACAGGGCACAGGAGCGGGGTGTGCAGTTGTGTGTAGCCCACGCATGTGGGGCCTGGAGCCTGGGAGAGTCTGGAGGACCAGCTTTCCCGAATGACAGTGGTCTTCAAACTACATTTTGCTCCACACCCTAAAAACCTTATGCGTTGACATAAAGATTTTATAAAACTACGTATCTCTTCACACATTTTCAACCTGATTCTAGGTGTGCTTGCTATTAAAAGGTTTAAGGGCTGCCCAGCATATAATTTCCAGTTTGTATTAGATATTGACACATACGTTAAAACTGTTATGTGGCTCTTTTAAAAGTAGCCAATGGAATGTAAATATCCTAGCAATTTGATACCCACAAGTATCTGTTTTTAAAACATCTGAACAACTGGGGCGCCTGGGTGGCTCAGTCGGTTGAGCAACCGACTTCGGCTCAGGTCGTGATCTCGCGGTTCATGAGTTCCAGCCCCACGTCGGGCTCTGGTGCTGACAGCTCAGAGCCTGGAGCCTGCTTTAGATTCTGTGTCCCCCTTTCTCACCACCCCACCCCTGCTTGTGCTGTTTCTCTCTGTCTTTCAAAAATGAATAAACATAAAAAAAAATTTTTTTTATTTAAATAAAATAAAATAAAACATCTGAACAAGAAGTTCCTGTGAGCAGCCGGAAATTCTAGTTTGTTCCTTGCTAACTCCGTTCCACCTCCTCCACATAAATTTACCCAAATGTAGTATCATTCGAAGCTTGAAAGTCTTTTATAGATCACCATATTATCTTATCTGCAACACAAATGTGTATATAAATTGAATATTTTTTTTACTTTCTGAGCCCATAGTGCTCTAAATGTTAAAATTTTCTGCAATTGTGGGGCGCCTGGGTGGCTCAGTCGGTTGAGCGGCCGACTTCGGCTCGGGTCATGATCTCACGGTCCGTGAGTTCAAGCCCCGCGTCGGGCTCTGTGCTGACAGCCCGGAGCCTGGAGCCTGTTTCGGATTCTGTGTCTCCCTCTCTCTGACCCTCCCCCGTTCATGCTCTGTCTCTCTCTGTCTCAAAAATAAATAAACGTTAAAAAAAAAAAAATTTTTTAATTTTCTGCAATTGTAATTACTAGTACACAGTTGATCAAAACGGCATCAATATGCTGACACTTTTGATAGATAATTATCAAACATAAAAAAATTTCTTTATTAGAAATGGATCTCGATAAGATGAATGAGGCTGCATTTTAAAAATTAGTTCGCATATCCATCCATGAATATTATTATTACTGGTATGAGAAAGATTTGGTACCTTTCTCTTCCTATTTTTCATTTTTTAACTGTAAGGACTAAGAAATCTTGTTCAGAAATAAATATCTGGGGATAGACAAGACTTTGCTGAAACAAAGTCACTTAATTCTTTGGATTCCTTCTAAGTGTTATGTCAAAAATCACCTACTGATTTGTCATTGAATTATTTTTCATGTTCTATCAAATGACAACTTGATTAGGCTTGCCTTCAATTTTGTTGTAAGAAAAGATTTGAAAACCACCTGGCTTGCAACCAAAATTTTTATCCAGTTATTAGCTCTCTCACCAAGAAAGCTTTGCCAAGACTTATCAAATGACTATTAATTATATATGTTACTTTTGACTTCGAGGTATTGTCTAAAATAAGATATATGCAAAAGGATTGGAAACATAGAACTTCTTTATCTTCACAGGACTTCTTTGCATAGTCATAATTAATAATAATAAAATTATCTTAGTCTTATCACATGTCTTAAATATATTTTCGTCAAAACTTCAATGAGCTAAAGCAATAGATTTAACTCCCTGAATTTGTGGGAGACGTTAATTGTGCCAATCTAACGAGTTGGCCAAATCAGTCATATTGCACGCAACCTCTTTCTTCAGAAAAACTGACTTCAGTTGTCAACTTGAGTAAATGTAGCAATACAGATTTTAAGGAATATCCTGAAAATTCGGGAAAAATAAATTCTGAGGTCCATCTTATAAAATAGATGGCTAAAAATTAAGGAGACTAAAAGTGTGGAATGGTAATAGAATTAATTTCTCATTTTCACAATAAATCATAAAACAAAAAAGAACACATTTCTCATAACAAATCTGTAATTAGGCGATGGAATATGAAGTTCTAGGTCAGTAGATGTATGCCTTTCTCTTTCGAGTGGGCGAAGGACTTCTGGGAAAGGCGATGTCAGGATGAAGAACCCTGAGAAACATGCCAACTAGTCTTCAGGAAGATGAATTTCAAATAAGAGTATTCTTGGGAAGCGAGAGCCTGGACGTTGATTCCTATAAAACTGCCCCTTGGAAAGTCTTCCACACCCAGGAGCACCCCAGTTTGAAGACAATGGCTATTAAGAACCAAATAATCCATCTGATCTGACACCTAATGGAACCAGGCATATAATCAGTAACAGTTATTATGAGGAAGAGAAAGGCCAGCTGCTATATACAGGCCGAGGATTCCCAAAATTATCATCCATCATGCTTTTTCATGATTTTGAGATGCCAGCTGAATATCACAGCTGGATGACTCACAGTCACCTCAGACACAGCACATGCCTAACTGAAACTTCCAACTTCCAACTCGGGTCATGATCTCGTGGTGGGTCGTGAGTTCAAGCCTGCATCGGGCTCTCTGCTGTCGGTGTGGAACCTGCTTCGAATCCTCTGTCTCCCTCTGTCCAGGAAAGCTCTTTCTTCAAAGGGCAGACTCAGCCTTTTGTCCTTCACCCTTCTTCATCCAGCCTGGTCCACACACGCGATGTTCGGAGCAGCTCAGGGTTCTTACAGTAACAGTACGATGCCAGTGTGAGGGGGGAGGCCCATGCTAAAAGCAGGCTGAGCAGAAAGCTCGAGGGAGCCTTCCCCGCACCCACATCACAGCCTACAGAACAGCAGTAGACTGCATTGCCAGCTTCTTAGCCAAACAGCAACCCTGCCATCTGAACCAAGCCAGAAACCTGGATCATCCTGCGACGCTCCTTCTCCCTCCCTCCCCACACCCACCTGTGGTCCAAGCCCTGACGAGTCTATCTCCCTCACATCTCTATCATTCCCATTTCCTCTGTCCCTACAACCACTGCCATAGTTTGAGCCCTTGTCTTTTGGTTTGTCCATTTCCCTGAGGCGATGTTTTCTTGTTAGAGTCTCAGCTTGCCACCCAATGGCCTCCGCTGGCTGTAGAATGAAGCACCAACTCCCTCACAGGAAACATTAGGTCCCAGGACATGTTCTGACTCCCGCTTGCCCTGATAGATTAACTGCTGACCTTGCCTCTTCACTCCAGATAAACCGAAGTGCACTAAATTGTCCATTGTTTTTAGACCTTTTCTGTCTCCCCACTTTCTTGTAAATTTTTTTTTAATGTTTATTTATTTTTGAAGGAGAGAGAGACAGAGCGTGAGTAGGTTAGGGGCAGAGAGAGAGGGAGACACAGAATCTGAATCAGGCTCCAGGCTCTGAGCTGTCAGCACAGAGCCCGACTCAGGGCTCGAGCTCACGAACCACAAGATCATGACCTGAGGTGGAGTCTGACACTCAACCGACTGAGCCACCCAGGCGCCCCTCCCCACTTTCTTTTAAAACAGACTTCATCCCTCATGTCTTTACCGCTGACATCTTTTCTTCTCTTAACATTCTATTTACATCCCTCTTGAAGGTTTTCCTGATTTCACCCCTCCCTTGCTAAAACACATATAGAAAGGACTTAATAAAATTTGATTTAATAATCATTTTATTCTTTTCTGAGAAATGGGAATTTAAAATACTACAGTCTAGGGGCTCCTGGGTGACTCAGTTGGTTGAGCATCCAACTCTTGATTTTGGTCCAGGTCATGACCTCAGGGTCGTGGGATTAAGCCCCCCAGTAGGCTCTGCAGTGAGCATGTACCCTGCTTAAGATTCTCTCTCTCACCCTCTACCCCTCTGTCTCACTTCCATTCTCTTTCTCTCTGTCTCCAATTAAAAAAATAAAGTAAAATGCTACAACCTCTACAAGAATGTAGAAAATTGCTTTTATATAAATAGGTATTTTACATAAGTGTATAATAAATATATATTATAATATAATAAGTACACGAAACCCATATTTTATTATATGTATTTATATTTATAATATAATATATTTTACATTTATAATATATTATATATATATATTTTTTTTCATCTATATATATTTAACCCAAACTATGACCTAAACTAATCCTGTTACAGCTGACACAATTGTTTACGGATTTCATTGCTTTGTTGAAGTTAATATTTTCACAAAAGCTAGTTGTAAAATGTACTTAGCCCAGAACTTTCTAAAAATGCCATGCCTATCATTGTCATTATTTTGTATGTCTCATTAGCATTATTGTTTATTTTGAATAGTGAAAGGTGCCTAGGTGGTTAGCTGTCACCTTAATTTGGTTTATGTAGGGTCTAATCACAGCTCCATCAATATGTCAGCATTTCATAAACATTTGGGGATGATAATTGAATACTAACAATGAGAATTGTTCGTTTAATCATCATAATACAGGCACCATCATGCTTTATGTGCTGATTATGTACTCAGACTTGAGAAGAAATAATGATGCCCAGATTTATGTTTAATTATATTAAAATAAGCACTGAGTCTGAAACATCTGGCCAGTCTTTGCTTCCCTATGAAATGCAGTAATTAGTAACTATTTTTAAAGGCCCTTTGTACAATGCTAGAAATCCTGGTACGATATCCACATAAAGAAAGAAGGTTAGACTTGAGAACCCATTTCCCTAGTTCTGTGGGGCATTTATTTTTCATTATCATATAATTAACTTAATTGAAAAAGGTAGCAGGGCACCATGCTCCAGGAATGTCGTGTAAAATACAAAGAGCAAATGCTTCCCCCTACACCCCTCAGGACACAAGGGAAAACTGTCTGATGAGGTTGCTTCAGAAAGGGTTCACCCTTACTGTTTTACACAGAATGTCCCTTTCCACCTTCTTGCCCCAAAGACAGTCACCGTTCAGTGTGTCCCCACTCTCATTCTCCCCACCAAGCACACAGTCCACTGCTTTTCATTTGGACCAAAGGCTTCCCTGGGGGTGAGAGGCACAGGATTGTCTATGAGTGGGGGCAAATGGAGACGGAAAGAGAAATGGACAGAGGTAAGGAGGAGGGGTCAGGAAGGAGTTGAAAGAGAGCTTCCTCTTCTTGCCAGACCCCTCCTCCTCATTTACCTTCTTTATAAGGAGAAGTGACTCTCAAAGACAAAGGGCTAGAAAAGGAAGGGAAGCCGCTCCTGGCTCACCTCCTCTACCCACGGCCTTCATGCCTGTATCCCTGGGCCCTTGTGAACATTGTCTCAGAGCCCCGTCCCCAGCCTGGTTCAGCCATAGTACTGGGACTCTCATGCCACCCTAGTCCTAGGCATGTGAGCCCTCCCCAGGAGAATGGAGGCAGGGAAGACTCGCTTTCATTGAGTTGTTGGTGAGGAAACTTGCTGCCAGGATGATGGTAAGGAGAGAGACAGAGAGAGGAAGGAAACCAAGAAAGAAAAAGGAAGGAAGGAAGGAAGGAAGGAAGGAAGGAAGGAAGGAAGGAAGAAGGGAGGGCACACGGGAAGAAGAAAGGGAGAGAGAAGAGATGGAGACAAGCAGGAAAGGCAAGCAGACGGGCAAGGAAAGGGAGGAAGAATGACGGCTTCTCTCTCCCTGTCCTCTTAGCAGCCTTAAGGATGTAAGCCTTCCTCCAGCCATTGTGGGAGGGGCCATTGCAGCACGTAGGCTGTATCTTAGCAGGAGGAAGAGGGAAATAAAAGGCCTAAAGGCCAACTCACAGAGGCCTGGTCTGTGACAGAGCCCCCAGCAAGGAGTCACAGAAGATCTGACAGGGGTCACACCGCAAATCCCTGCAGGGCCACACTGGTCAAGCAATGGTGAAGCCAGCAGGGGAGAGTTTCTGGTGCCTGAGGACCGCAAGCCCGGACTACCATTGCTTTGTGCCAGACAATTCCATTCGTATGTGGTTGAAAAACAGTCAAAACTAACTGAGGGTGATATTGTGAAAAGAGTGTTTCCTTGAAGGGGTGATATTCTCTGAGAAAGGGTATGAGGGAGCCTTTTGGGGCCAACTTCTTTTATATTACATCTTGATACGAGTGGCAGTTATGTGTGTGTGTGTGTGTGTGTGTGTGTGTGTGTGTGTGTGTGTGTAAAAATTCATGGAGCTGTGGGGCACCTGGGTGGCTCAGTCGGTTAAGCGTCTGACTTCTGCTCAGGTCATGATCTCATGGTCCGTGAGTTCGAGCTCTGCGTCGGACTCTGTGCTGACAGCTCAGAGCCTGGAGCCTGCTTCAGATTCTGTGTCTCCCTCTCTCTCTGACCCTGCCCCGTTCATGCTCTGTCTCTCTCTGTCTCAAAAATAAATAAACATTAAAAAAAAATTTTTTTTTAATTCACGGAGCTGTGCACATAAGACATGCAATTTATCATATATTCTAGAAACATCAATAACATATAAAATAAATAAATGTATTTTCGTTTTTAAAGTTAATCTGTATAATCAAAATGTCTAAGGTAAGAACAATTCCAGCGTTTCCCAGATGTTGTAAGAACCAGGAAGGCGGGAGTCCTTTCATGCAAGATACTTGAGAAACTCTGTCATGTGCCAGCGGCCTCTAACACAAACAATGCCGGGGGCAGGAAGAGAGAGACCTTGTTTCTCAGAGTGAGGTCTGCGGCCAGCAGTATGGGCATCGCCGGGGCCCTTATCAGACATGCAGCGTCCTGTGTCTCAGCCCAGACCCTACCGAAACACAACCTGCATTTTAGCAAGATTTCCAGGTGATTCATAGGCCTTGGATGGAAAATAGAAACACTGACAGAGACTACAGTAAGACTGTTTCACAGGCTTCTGTTTTACCTTCCTAATTATAACCTTCTCGAGGACAATGTAGAGTAGTGATGGAGAGCTAGCTCTTAGCTGAGTAACTTTGGAAAGTTACTAGATTCCTTTAAGCCTCAGAATATGAAGCGAGAATAATAATAGTAATATTATTAATACCTATTTCATGAGTGTTGTGAAGGTTAAATAAAATAACGTATGTAAAGCGCTTAATATATTGCTCAATACGGGCGTGCCGGGGTGGGTGGCTCAGTTGGTTAAGAGTCTTGATTTTGGCTCAGGTCACGATCTCACTGTCCATGAGTTCGAGTCCTGAATCTAGCTCTGCACTGACAGCAAGGAGCCTTCTTGGGAGAAGGAAGCGTGCCGCTCTTGGGAGATCTCCTAACTGAATCCTAGGTATCTGGCATCGCCATGCACGGGGGTCTTCCTCCCAGTTGGGCTGTGGCCACTGTTAGTGGGTGGGGTGTGCCACGGTCTTTTCACACCTGCCCTGGAGAGAGAGAATGTGGCACCTGCAAATCCCTTCCTTGAAACTCTTTTTCACGACATTCTCGTTCTTTTGATATTTGTGCCTCTAGAAACAAGTTGGGAAGAAACGTCTTCATTTGCACTTCCCATAAAGAAAAATTAGGACAGGATGCCACATGGGCCCGTGATTTCTGCTTCAGGGGAGGTGATAACAGAGGTCATAACCCTCCCCCCTTTTGCCTGAACAGTTGCCCAGAGGGGCACAGTGACCCTGTGCCCACCCTCTCTCTAAATGAGCCACGCCTGCAGGGGGGTTCTGGCCTCTCAAAGCCCTCCCCTTTGGGCGGAGGGCTAATAGCAATGCAGATATTTGAACATTTAGCATTCAATGTGCTGTGAGAAGAAAAGAAGAAAAGAGTCAGTTGGGGTTTTGGCAGATCCTAAAAGAGAGCCTGGAGAGTTGCTTTGGGGAGGCTTGTTTGTTTGTCTGTTTTCTATTCTTTCCCTTTCTTCCTCTTCTTCTACTACACGAGTCACTGCATAAAAGAGCCTCTGAAGACAACCGAACCTGTTCATAAAAATCATTCTGGGCCCCAGACCTTTATTCCCAGCATGCCTGTCCTCCCTTCTCATGTCTCACTTATTGTTGGGTTGAGATGAGCCTTGGAGACACTCGAACACAGCAGGGAGGAGTCTGGCTTGGAATATAAATAGGCCAGAAGCATCCATGCTTTTGCCTAGTTGAAGATCTAAGGCTGTGGGCCAGAATTCAGGATTCACGTAGCTCCCGGAGTCAGCCTGTCTGAATTACAGGGATGGATACCTTCAACCCAACTGGGTCAGCTTGGAGCCACGCACATACCAGGTACCATGACCGCTTCTTAGAAACCCAGGGCTGCAGAGGCATTTGCTTCCTTGGCCCCAGACTTACCAGCTCTTCCCTTGCTCCCCCTCCTGTCTGCCTGAGGCTGGTCTGTCATGCTTTGCAACCAAGTCTTACTGAATCATGAAACCTAGTACTCCCAAGTATTTGATAACTTGAAGTGACGTGAAGACTCGTATCATAACGTGACAATTTCCACGGGAATTTTAGCTTGTAGGACATTCCCCTAATGTCACCAACGTACAACAAGCAGCTGCCGTTTGTTATAAGTTTTATCGAGCTATTTTTCGAACATTGTAGCTCAAACTTTTTGAACCATGGTACATTTAAGTAAGAATAATGTCCCCGAGCACCACCAAAGGGTCTCATTTCTACCAGGGGAAAAAAATAAGTGATAAAAACAGACAATTGCTCTAACAGCACATGTTGTAGGTTTTGTGGACGCATCTTCTCTAGCAATAGATTATCCATAGGTCAAAGCCTAGTTTTAGGGAAAATAGTAAGCCACAAATACCATTGCCTCAAAGATGTGTCACCACTTGCAAATGTTCGACTTGTCAAAAGTTCATAAAGAAGTAAGCCAAATAAATCACCAAAGTAGTAATTACTAAAAGTTTATTGTGCATTCATCAAAAAGACCATTTGCGGGGCGCTTGGGTGACTCAGTCGGTTGAGCGTCCAACTTGCGCTCAGGTCATGATCCCATGCTTCGTGTTCGAGCCCCGAATCGGGCTCTGTGCTGACGGCTCAGAGCTTGGAGCCTGCTTCAGATTCTGTGTCTCCCTCTCTCTGCCCCTCCCCTGCTTGCACTCTGTCTCTCTGTTTCCCAAAAATAAATAAACGTTAAAAAAAATTTAAAAAAAATACTTTCAAAAGACAGTTTGCAAACAGAGAGCATTCAAACCAAAACCTGGAATGAGGCTCAGAATATACTACTATAAAATAGCTAATATAATGAGAAAGCTGAAAGGGTGGGCCTACGCCGGCTGACTCCATCTTGTTCTGTGTCCTTCACCTTGACCACACCTCCTCCCCTTGAGCCACCCCCTCCCCCACCTGCCTAACAGAACTCGGACCCTTCCCCAGCCAATCGGCTGAGGCCACAGCCATTACCTCACCAACTGCCCTTAGAGGAGTTGGTGCTCCCCTTGAGCAACTCCCTCCCCCACCTGCCCAACAGAACTCGGACCCTTCCCCAGCCAATCGGCTGAGGCCATAGCTATTACCTCACCAACTGCCCCTAGGCCCCAATAAAACCTTTGGGCTTTGGAAACTCGCTCTCTCTCCCTGGTATCGCACCACTGCGTCGGTGCAGGTAGGGGATTGAGCTCGAGCTAGCTCAAATAAAGGCTCTTTTGCTTTTACATCGGACTCGGCTCCCTGGTGGTATTTGGGGATCACGAATTCTGGGCATAACAAAAGCAATGACTGTTTATTCTTCACAGTGATTAATTATAATACTAGAATCAGAATTAAAATAACATTAGGATTTCCTTAAATGATAGGGAGTTGGCTAGTGGTTACCTCATATAAATTCTGAAGAACGGTTTACGTTTTGTGTGTGATTTCCAGAGGCGTAAGCAAGAACTGACCCAGGTCAAGTTAGTCTTGCAAAATAAGCTAAATTAAGCTTTGCTGGTAGGACTAAACTGGTTTTCATCCGCTCAGGGAATTTTCAAGGCCGGTCTCCATTTGTTTTTTATTTTAACATAACCAAACCAAACAGAAAACAAATCAAAGAAATGTTTTAACATAAGCAACAAGCAAATTTATCATAATGAAGCTAAATTCACAGTTTGTCATTAATTAGCCAGAATGGTAGCCACTGGAAATCATGATAAATGCAATAAAGCACTGATGATACGCCATTAAACAAAATACCCCTTCAAATAAGTGTGGGAATTCTGTCCATCACTATGTGCGTGTGCGATACGAACTCTACAGCAAGTGCAGGACTGGAAACCAACCAGACTTGTCGGCAGGCTACTGAGTCAGGTTCTTTGTCAACCTTCATATGCATTACGTTCAGCTTACCCTAAGTTCAGCGACTCTTAGTTTCTTCTTTTTTTTCATTTCATTTAATTAATTTATTTTTTATTTTATTTTTTAAATTTACATCCAAGTTAGTTAGCATGTAGTTCAACAATGGTTTCAGGGGTAGATTCCTTAATGCCCCTTACCCATTTAGCCCATTCCCCCCCCCCACAACTCCTCCAGTAATTCTGTGCTTGTTCTCCATATTTCAGAGTTTCTTATGTTTTGTCCCCCTCCCTGTTTTTTCTTTATCCATTCATCCGTCGATCCATCGATGGACATTTGGGCTCTTTCCATACTTTCGCTATTGTGGATCATGCTGCTATAAACATTGGGGTGCATGTGGCCCTTTGAAACAACACACCTGTACCCCTCGGTTAAATACCTAGTAGTGCAATTGCTGGGTCGTAGGGTAGTTCTATTCTTAATTTTTTGAGGAACCTCCATACTGTTGTCCAGAGTGGCTGCACCAGCTTGCATTCCCACCAGCAGTGCAAACGAGATCCTCTTTCTCCGCATCCTTGTCAATATCTGTTGTTGCCTGAGTTGTTAATGTTAGCCATTCTGGCAGGTGTGAGGTGGTATCTCATTGTGGTTTTGATTTGTATTTCCCTGAGGATGAGTAATGTTGAGCATTTTCATGTGTCGGTTGGCCATCTGGATGTCTTCTTTGGAGAAGTGTCTATTCATGTTTTTTGCCCATTTCTTCATTGGGTTATTTGGTTTTGGGGTGTTGAGTTTGAAAAGTTCTTTATAGATTTTGCATACTAACCCTTTATCTGATATGTCGTTTGCAAATATCTTCTCCCATTCTGTTGGTTGCCTTTTAGTTTTGTTGATTGTTTCCTTCGCTGTGCAGAAGCTTTTTATTTTGATGAGGTCCCAATAGTTCATATTTGCTTTTGTTTCCCTTGCCTCCTGAGACGTGTTGAGTAAGAGGTTGCTGCAGCCAAAGTCAAAGAGGTTTTTGCCTGCTTTCTCCTCGAGGATTCTGATAGCTTCCTGTCTTACATTTAGGTCTTTCATCCATTTTGAGTTTATTTTTATGTATGGTGTAAGAAAGTGGTCCAGGTTTATTCTTCTGTATGTCTCTGTCCAGTTTTCCCAGCACCACTTGCTGAAGAGACTGTCTTTATTCCATTGGATGTTCTTTCCTGCTTTGTCAAAGATTAGTTGGCCATATGTTTGTGGGTCCATTTCTGAGTTCTCTATTCTGTTCCACTGATCTGAGTGTCTGTTTTTGTGCCAGTACCATACTGTCTTGATGAAGTCTTGTCAGCCTGAAGGCCAGAATTGTGATGCCTCCTGCTTTGGTTTTCTTTTTCAAGATTGCTTTGGCTATTCAGGGTCTTTTCTGGTTCCAGCAACTCTTAGCTTTCTTAGCAGGTTTCTAGGAAGCATCTCTTAGCTCTAGGTAAAATTAAAGTCACTCACTCCTGATCATCAAAGAAATACCTGGCATATTTAGACCAGTTTGAGGCTCCTCAAGATGACCCTGAGATGGACCCCATTTTGAAAATCACAGTCCTGGGGGCGCCTGGGTGGCGCAGTCGGCTAAGCGTCCGACTTCAGCCAGGTCACGATCTCGCGCTCCGTGAGTTCGAGCCCCGCGTCAGGCTCTGGGCTGATGGCTCAGAGCCTGGAGCCTGTTTCCGATTCTGTGTCTCCCTCTCTCTCTGCCCCTCCCCCGTTCATGCTCTGTCTCTCTCTGTGCCAAAAATAAATAAAAAACGTTGAAAAAAAAAAAAATTAAAAAAAAAAAAAAAAAAAAAAAGAAAATCACAGTCCTAATCTAGCATATACAAACAACTGTTCCTTTAGGCCACATGCTGCCCTATTCCTCCTCTGTTGGTATCTCTGCCCCACATCCACTGCATAAGCCCCCCCTTTCTTATTCTACTGTCTGCTCTGACCTTCGTCATTCCTTCTCTCTCAATCCAGAAGTTGAGGTCTCTCCAAACTTCCAAACTTATTGTTACTCCAAAATAAATGTTCTCCAAACTTTTATCCAAATTTACCATTCCTTACTCTTGTTCTTTAGTCACCTTAGGAATGTTTTACTCAACAACAGACTCTTCAGCCAGGCGTGTTTATAGTGGAAACCTCAATAGGCCACAACCCTCTGAGAAGATGGCTGCTATTCTGTCCCCATCCCCCCACCCGCCTCCCCCAACATCACAAGCTTCTGTGTATATAAGGGCTCTACTTCCCAAATGACCACAAACCTAAGACTAGATTCTTCTGGATTTATCCCATAATTTCTCAATTTTGTATCAGCCTTGCAGTCTCATTTTTTCCCCTCTGATTATGAAACATATTCTAAAAATCCAGCAATGAAATGAAGGGTTTGTTATTTCATAAAATGCAAGAGCCATGTGTTACCTTTCTGTAAGAAAGTACTCGTTTATCATCCAAACACTGTATAATAAAAGCTGCCAAAATGCTGATTAAAAAAAAAAAAACTATAGCACACTGCCAAATCAAAGAATATAGCTGCCAACCCATATTCTTTCCTATTATTTTAAGCTGAAAGTGACCATGATACATGAGCATTCTCCTGATGCTCAGAACAACAACCAAATTCTGAATAATTTCTAAATTCTACTAAATTCATCATCCAGACTTTCATTCACCCATTTATTCAACAACTATGTATTAAGCACCTATTATGTGCCAGCACTGTTCTAGGTACTGGAGATTCATCAGTGAACAAAAAGACAAAGTCACCATAGGATGGACAAAGGTGTGATATGTGATGGGAGGTAGAGATTTGGCCTTTAAACAAGAACCTACCAAAAGAAAAACTATTGTTTGTAAATTGCTCTCTGGATTTAGTCCTGTGACTTTCAGTAAGCCTTGCTTCCTCCTTTTGAAGTCTGATGCAGTGAGACCTTGACCTTGACCACTTCCTCTGCTTGAGTTCAGTCAACCTTGATGTTCAGGTTACTTTCTTTCTTTCTTTTTTTCAATTTTTTAAAATGTTTATTTTTGAGAGAGAGAGAAAGAGAGAGACAGAGTGCGAGCAGGGGAGGGACAGAGAGAGAGGGAAACACAGAATCTCTGAGCTGTTGGCACAGAGCCTGACACGGGGCTCGAACCATGAACCATGATATCATGACCGGAACCGAAGTCAGTTGCCACCCAGGCGCCCTCAGTTTACATCACTACAGCATGAGACAAATAATGATAACAATGACAACCCCAACAGCAACTAATAGCAACAACATTTATTGAGCAATTATTGTATTTTAAACATTGAATTCTCACAATAATCCTAAGAGTTAGGTATAGTATTATTATTGTTTCTCCAATTTTACAGATGAGAAGAGACAAAGTCTTAGACTTGCCCACCACTCCAAGCCAAGGACTTAGTTCTCTGATTGGCTGAATGCCTCCTGGCTGCAATGGTAGAGTCCTGAACTCTGTGGTTGAGTCCAGCTCCAAAATACCTCACCTTTATCACGGTCTCTTGTTGCTAATACCCTTTGCCTCTCTGCAGCCAGCTGTCAGCAAGCTTTTTCTCTGCTGATTACAATATCAACAAACAATAAATATTGAATATCTCTGCAGACTGTTTACTATTCTAATCAAATAGTGCATTCCACAAAGTTAATTTGGCACCTATTTAATGAGACAGATAATTGTTATTGAATGGCTTGACAATTAGATAAAGAGATGCCCAATACATTCTGTAATCAGTCCTTAAATAATTATCTTATGTTTTCTATTCCCATTTTTTAATTTTGTAAGATCTACCATTTCTGGATATGATGTGCTATTTCTTCTCCTTTGCTTCTTACACTTCCTCGTCTGTTTCTTAGAATACACTCGCATGAAATAAAATGTGATAAGCCTCGATTGTATTCCCAGTCTCCTAAATCCCACATCTTCCAAGGACGAGTTCTTTCTGAGATTTCCCTGGTACCCCACACCTGCTTTCCTGATCATCCCTGCCTGAGTGTTCTGGAGGTTGAAGGATTCAGATGCAGCAATAATCAAGCAAAGCTTGCCTTAAGAGGCCTACAGATGTATTATAGGCTGGAAAATTGGCATGACAGTGACCTCCAACACAGCTGATGACAAAGTAGAGCTAAAAATGAACTCTGGGGTTCCTACACTTTTAGATCTGGGAGTCTTAGAGCAAAACGATTAGAGACAACAGTTTAGGAATAAGAAAAAGGGGGAGATCTTCCAGCTAAATATGGTAAAACTCTTTCTCCTGAATCTGTTCTTTTTTGTTGTTTTTTTTTTTTTACACATCTGAGGGCCAAGTGGAATTTTTTTTTACACACTTGAGAAACCTGTTCTTAAACTGTAGCAAATAAGTGAAAAAAGTCACAAAGTCACAAAGACAAAGAGAATGTGAGGGGATACAATAGCTGATGAGTGACATTAATAATCTCTAGAGATTGGAAAGCGGATGGAAGAATGATAACAGACTTGAGAAAGATGCCACCTAAGCACCTATGGAGAGGGAGGGATACTAGCAGGAGTTGAGCCAAGCCACCCCCACAGAGCCCCAGAGAAGTCCTGAACATGGTTGTTCCAGGGAACCCTTAAAGCCGAAATGAAATGTGTGACTGAAATTAGGGAGAGTGATCAATCGTCTACATACTGAGCTGGTAGACCTTCTCCATGAACCCAAAAATCTATCCCTCCTCCCCACTGCACAGGGTCCAAGGTCTCTGGAAAAATTGAGAGGAAGTATCTCTATAACAGAGAACCCCAGGTATGGCAGAGAGCAAAGCTGAAAACAGAGGAGTAAATAAAGTTTGCTGGTTGAAGAGTAGGACCCTCAGCCTGTGCCCTTACTCTGCTTCCAGAATGCTAGCACCTATGGGATCCATCCAGGCAGAAAATAGCCGAATCCTTCTCAGAAGAAACTAAATGGCTTCAGGTGGGGAGAACCCTACAATGTTGATGTTTGGGATTTTTACAATGAAAAGCTTGCTTACCATCTGATTGGCATATAGCAAAGCTCACTAGTACATGTTAGCAAAAACTGCTCACCATCCCAAAACCTCCTATAATTTTTTTAGTGATTGACTATTAAATATTAATAGAGAGCCAAAGATTTCTAGGTTGTCTGAAGGAATACTCCAGCAAAAGTACACAAAAAAAACAGGGGCGCCTGGGTGGCTCAGTCGGTTGAGCATCCAACTTCAGCTCAGGCCACGATCTCACGGCCCGTGAGTTCGAGCCCCACGTCGGGCTCTGGGCTGATGGCTCAGAGCCTGGAGCCTGCTTCCAGTTCTGTGTCTCCCTCTCTCTCTGCCCCTCCCCCGTTCATGCTCTGTCTCTCTCTGTCTCAAAAATAAATAAACGTTAACAAAAAATTTTTTTTAAAGTACACAAAAAAACAGATACACACAAAGAGGAAAAAAACCCAAAACTTCCAGTTAAAAGACACAATACAGAAAGTAGAAGAAAACATTGATGAAACCATAATTAATATCCTCAGAGAGATGAGACATGAAACAGGAACAGAATGCTATCCTTTAATAAAAGAATTGGACATTAAAATATCAAAATATAATTGTAACTATTAATTTTAAACAATAAAGCAAAATAAATCTCCTAGAAAGGAGATTGGAAAGAGACAAAAAATTGGAGGAAATCATTAGAAAATCAGAGTATCAATTCAGTAGTGCCCACCATTCAACTAAAAACAGTTCCAGAAAGAAAGAAAACAAAACAGAAGAAATGAAGGGAAAGAAATGATCAAAGAAATAACACAAGAAAACTTCCTCACACTAAAAAAACCTAAGTGTCCAGATGGAAAGTGTCAGTCCGATGCCCAAAATAAAAGCTAAAACGATTATCTATACCAGCAAAACTTTAGAACACTAGAAATACAAAGATCATAAAAGTTTCCACTTCCCGCAATAAAGAAAGGCACGTAAAAGTGTTGAGGAATTCGCATGCCACCCGACTTCACAACATCACTGGAAGCTACAGTCTACTGATGCTACTTTTACACACTTGGAGCCCCAGCGTCACTCGCTCTCTCTCTTTCTCTCTCTCTCTCCCCAAAGGCCCATGTCACCCCAGGAATTGTTGGCACCTACTTTTTGACCAGAAGGAAAGACTTAGAATGAAATCAATGAAACTGCTATCACAAAAGGCAGAACGGAGAAACAGAAAGAAACAACACAGGGTCTTAGGGGTATCACTGATTTGTTTGATCAAAAGCATCTCTAAAGCCCTGCTTTCCCTCTGAACATTGTGTTACAAGGGTCAGGTCGTTGCTCTTTGGCCGTTTGTGACCTAGCATTACTTCCTCAAAAATCACTAGCATTGCTTTCACCGCATTCTACTTGCTGAAGTCGTCACAAGCCTGCCCAGATTCAAGGAGAGGAAATGTAGAACCACCACTGATCCTGAGAAAGGAAGGTAGTGAGTAGTAAACCGCGAGGTTCAAACGCAGGCTTTCCTGCTACAGGATGTGAGCTTATTGTGCCACGAAGTCATTTCTAACCTGTGGGCTGAGCACTCCTAAGACGCCACAGAGTTAGTTCAAGGAGCCCAAGAAATGATACGGGCACCAGGCATTTTCTGTAGATAAATGATATGCCTTGTATACATAATAAATGTACTATTATCTTTAAAGAGCAAGCATTACTCTCACGATTAATGATATAGAAACTCTTGGGATCCCTGGGTGGCTCAGTCGGTTAGGCGACTGACATCAGCTCAGGCCATGATCTTGAGTTCATGAGCCGGATTCCCACATCGGGCTCCCTGCGGTCAACACAGAGCTCACTTCAAGGATCTTCTGTTTCCCTCTCTCTGTCCTCCCCCTCTTGTACTCTCTTTCTCAAAAATAAACATATATTAAAAAACAAAAACAAAAACAAAACAGGGGAGCCTGGGTGGTTCAGTTGGTTAAGCGACTGATTTCGGCTTAGGTCATGATCTCGAAGTTCATGGGTTCAAGCCCTGCGGCGGGCTCTGTGCTGACAGCTCAGAGCATGGAGCCTGCTTCGGATTCTGTATCTCCCTCTCTGCCCCTCCCCCACTCATGTTCTCTCTCTCTCTCTCTCTCTCTCTCTCAAAATTAAATAAACATTAAAAAAACATACAAACTCTTAAAACTTTTGTTGAAGTCATAGTAGCTTTCTGTATTTTGTATGTTTTGTGTTATATATTTCTTAATCATGGACTCTAAAAGTACATCTAATATGTCGAGGAAAGTTTTTTTTTAAAGTTTATTCATTTATTTTTGAGAGAGAGAGAGAGAGCAGGGGAGGGACAGGGAGAGGTAGAGAGAGAACACGAAGCGGACTCTGCACTCTCAGCACAGAGCCCAACGCGGGGCTCAAACTCACAACCCTTGAGATCACAACCTGAGCAGAAGTCGGTTGCTTAACTGACTGAGCCACCCAGGAGCCCCAAGGAAATATTTTTTATTTTTTATGTTTAAAAGGGGGGGGGTGGCATATCCTCCAAATTGAAAGCTAATGTCTTTATAGTCTATCATAAATCATAGAGAACCTGAGGAAATCCTTAGAATGCGATCACATTACCTGCCAGATCCGCGGGCACATCTCAGGCAGCTCAACTCACAGACCTTGTTACAAACAGCAGCACTGAGTTCTATGCCCCGCCCACCTATCCTCCTAGTCAAACCTGATTGGCCCGGGGAAGTGAAGCTGACCAGGTAGTTTTTTAAGCTTGCCATTGACCTAGTGGGTGGCCTGGCACAAGCCGGTCTGACATCTAAGGGCAAACCGAGCAAGTCAGCGTCGTCCTATTAAGCATTTAATTTACACCTACAGACATACAGCGCATGGGACAGTAGCAGCAAGAACTGACACTAATAAATCCAAGCCATGAGGGAGCAAAGGAAAACTTACGTAGAAGCTATGAATTACAGAAAAGACAGAGGATGAGGAAGCTAATTGGAAGCGGGAGGAAAAGCAACTGGAAAGTGGCTCCACGAACACAGCTGAGCGGTATTAACAGCGATGCTGGAATGCAGCGAGGAGGGGTTCTTCCCTAGAGCTGCCCATCCGAATCAGTCTGGGACATGCTGGGATATTTCCCTCCTGGAAAGGCCGAGGCCCCTCCAGATCTACTGACTCACAATCTCTGGAGCACCAAGATGTTGAAAAACTACAGAAGCTCTTCTGACGCTGTCTGATTAGGAGTCCCTCGTCTCCAGAAGCCCCTGCCTGTGGGCACATTGCACTGTCTTCGGATTTCAGTGAGTAACTTTATCTTCCTAATTGCCTTGTATACATCCTGATAGTTAATCCCTGTTAACTAGCTAAGTTTGTCCCCATTCCTTCTAACCAAAAATGTCTCACTAAAACACTAAATTCTCACTAATTCTCACTGAAACGTAAAAGGAGAACTATAGAAACAAACAAAAAAAATTAAAGAAACCTTTTGCTGAGGGGTGCTTTGGTGGCTCAGTTACTCGTCTGACTTCAGCTCGGGTCATGATCTTACAGTTTGTGAGTTCGGGCCCCTCATCTGGCTCTCTGCTGTCAGCGTAGAGCCTGCTTCAGATCTTCTGTCTCCCCCTCTCTCTGCCCCTCCCCTGCTCGCCTGCTCTCTCTCGCGAAAGAAAGAAGGAAAGAAAGAAAGAAAGAAAGAAAGAAAGAAAGAAAGAAAGAAAGAAAGAAATTGGGGTTGTCATATGGAATTGTCTTCTAGAAAAATACGGTCATTTTTGATTTCTCATCTTAAAAGGCTTTTGAGGAGTGAGTTTTCTTTGAAGAGTTATTTACATCTTTTGTTAAGAAAGAGGAAACTCCAAGACTATTTGACAATAAATAAGTTAAAGGTGCATGCCTCTCTCTTGACTTTTTCTAGATGTATGAGGCTATAAATTAATAAGGCCAGTACCACATGCCACACAGAAAAGCAGGCTTATTCCCTTGACATCACGTATGTTTGTATTTTGTCTATCAGTCCATAGCTCTTTCTCTCCTTGTCTGGAACCATAGGAAGTAGCCCAGACACCTGGGAAATCTGGGATGTTGGTGTTCAATTACGACAAATTCCGCAAGTCAATAGTTCTGTAACTTATTTTTAAACCATGTCTCCAAGACACAGGGGGTGCTTGGATTTCTTAAGGGAATGTGAGTGTGCAAAAGTGGTCAATGTAGTCAAATTTTCAATTAAAGGTCATTCTCTATAAAGATGATAAGCTATAATTATAGATTGCCTTATATAATCACAATATACAAAATAGCACTATTATGGAACTTACAACTTAAAGTCACTTCATAATCAGTAGCACTTACCACATTATTTTATAGAAGTTTTCTTTAACAGTTCTTTATAATTCACCATTATTAATACATACTCTTAGAACTGTTTCTTCTAAAGAGTTCAAAATCATGCCCCAACCTTTTTTCCAGCCTCAGCTCACAGTATTCCTTTCCTTCCTTACCTTAAGCCACTTGCCTTTCTCTTCATTTGAAACCGTTGCACCAGAAAAGTGCTTCTCGATCGTTCTGCTGCTTTAAGACAAATTTCACTTCATCCCAGTTTCCCCTGGGAACAATTCATCATTTGTGTTATCTGTCTCCTAGATCACCTACCCAAAGCTTCCACTATATTTAATATACATTGTACAAATCGTTTGTTTCTCTTTGAAGACTGGAATCAAATTTTATTTATTCTTATTTTGCCTTGCTTTAATATCCCCTAATGCCTAGCACAGTGACTTGGGAAAAGTAGACACTATACATTTTTTTTTTTTTTTGCATGAGGAATTGTTTGTGTACAACTGTTCATAATTTCTAACTCCCACCCACCTATAGCCAATGGCACTCATTACTGAGATGATTACCTGGAATGTAATTTATGGTCGAGAAAGATGATTTTCACTATAAATCTGGCTCAAAAGAACACAAATTTATGATTTTGAATGTTTAAGACCGTGATCCAAATAAGAACTATCCAAAAATGAAGTCATTACAAAGGAATTGACTCTCTCGAATCTGAAGGAAACTATGTAAAACTGTATCACAAATGTCAGTAGTAGATAAGAAGGTTAATGCTGTCAGTTTTCTCAAAATAAACAATCATGTGGATATGTCTTTTCTGGGAAACTTACCAAATTCTAAATCATTAGGGCTTGAAATTTTAAAACGTCGCTTAATAGTGACCACGAAGACACTAAACAAAGTGAGAGATTGAGTAACTATTTCAACTTACTTTTGCAGATTTTTTAAGGAAGTCTGATTACATGAGGTCAACCTCCTCTCCAGAAAGCACTTCATATAGGAGTTTCCCAGACTGCTTTCCTCCAAAGGTTGCTTCGATTTCTTAGCCTATAGCTTATATGCCTTTTTGTGTTTTTTTAATGTTTATTTACTTATTTTGAGGGTGGGGAGGGGCAGAGAAAGAAGGAGAGGGAGAATCCTAGCAGGCTCAGTGCTGTTACATGGGGCTCAAACTCATGAACCGTGACTGAGATCATGACCTGAGCCAAAATCAAGAAGTCAGATGCTTAACAGACTGGGCCACCCAGGCACCGTGGGTCTTTTGTGTTTTCTAAGTGCCCGATAATAAAAATGTCAACTTAATGATAATAATAAAGGCAGAATTATGGTTATCTGCCCACATCAAAATTGAGATGAAATCAGTCTTGAACCTTAATTCTCAAGCCTGTCTATATTCTTGAACATTCACCTGGTTCCAGAACCAAATCCTCACCTGCTCTCTACACTTTTCCACTCTAAGCACCTCAAGTTCACCAGGCCCAAATGAAACTCGAAAACCACCCTCCTGCTCCATCTAATTCTATCTCTGTTAAATAAGTTATTCTCAGTCACTGACCCCACATCTGGTGTGGCTTTCAACCATGTCCTCTCCTTTATCTTTTATTTTCTGCCACATTGTTCTAAGGATTCATCCTTCAAAAGGACTCTTACATAGGAAACTTATGCTGTTCCCATATACCCAGCATCCAATTTTTTGGGGGGAGGTGGGGAACTACCCCTCTGCTCTTTGAGGTGAGGCTGTAAAGCACAATACCTACCCTATCCTCCCTTGGAAACAAGCATGTGACCTAGGCCTGTCAATTCACCGTACCTGATTCCTCTGGCGTTCCTTTGTTACCGGTCAAAGGGGTAGGCTCGTGCTGCAGGTGGGGCCAGGGTTCCTCTCCTAGAATTCATAATTAGGTAAAACAGATTCTCCTTCCACTAGGGTTGCTAATCTAGGAGTGTGTGAATTGGCAACTACCAGCAGGCATCTTCCTGGCTGCACGCAGGAAGGCTGTTAGAAAGAGAATAAGATTGAAGCAAAGAGGCATCAGTACCAATATGGAAAGCCAGAGAGTTTTGACGCTGTTTGACCCCCTGCAGCCAGTCGCTCCTTAAGTCCATCCCATCCCCGGACTAGCGCCAGATGATTCTGACTTGCCCATTTCTGGCTCGGTGCACTTGGACAAGCTGTTTAACTTCTCTGTGCATCTCTTGCATCATCTATAAAAATGGGAGGTAACACATACCTACTCACAGAGTTGTAGGAGGATCAGCATAGCAAATGCTCTGTAAATGTTAGCGAGGACTACGAAGTGCCAGTGAATACTGCTGTTGTTTAATCTAGTTTGAATCGGGGTCTTGTCGTAATTGACAGGGTATTGATGAGTTTCAACTTTAAAAATGTGCTTGGAGTCAGTCCATCCTCCCTCTGCTTTTCCATTATCACTGTCCCCGTGGATTCCTGAGCAGCGTTTTAGCTGGCTTCTCTGGTTGCATCTTTGCTGTCTACAACCCTCCCTAGTTACCAGCGCCACGGCTACCTTCACAAAACATCACTTTCTTTCTTTTTTTTTTTTTTTAATTTGTCTTAAGTTTATTTATTTTTGAGAGAGAGGGACAGAGCGTGAGCAGGGGAGGGGCAGAGAAAGAAGGAGACAGAATCCAAAGCAGGCTCCGAGCTGTCAGCACAGAGCCTGACGCGGGGCTCAAACTCACGAACCGCAAGGTCATGACCTGAGCTGAAGTCAGATGCTTAACCGACTGAGCCACCCAGGTGCCCCAACATCGCTTTCAACATGCAATTTCTCTGCTCCAGTTTGTGTTCAGACTCCTCTCCCTGGCTTCCCAGATTAGACCTTGTGTATCCAGTCTGAATCACCTCTCTCCCTAGCATTCCAGTCGACCTGACATCCGACCTGTCACAAGAGCGAGACTTGCTTATTCGTGTCCCTGTCTTACCTCACCTGAGACATCAGGGTCGCCCCTCCCAGCTTCTTCCCTGCTGGATAATCAGCTCCAATCATGCGAATTCTCTCACTCTTCTAGGATACCTTTCCCAACCATCATGGTTTTCATGGATTTGCCCTCCTTGAGATTCTGTATCGTTTTCGATTCTGTACCATAGGCTATAATACACAATTATAGACATTTCTACATTGTGTCATGTGAATCTAACTCATCCAATTAGGAAGTGAAGTTTTAGGTTACATTTCTTTTGGCACAGCCCCTCAGTGGTAAGCACATAATAGACATCAGTCAATATTTTTTATAGGGCCCAATCATAACACAACCCTACTTTTCTTTTTTAATGTTTATTTATTTATTTTTGAGAGAGAGAGAGAGAGAGAGAGAGAGAGAGAGAACATAAGCAGGGAAAGGACAGAGAGAGAGGGAGACACAGAATCTGAAGCAGGCTCCAGGCTCCGAGCTGTCAGCACAGCTCAATAAACTGTGAGATCATGACCTAAGCCGAAGTCGGACGCTTAAATGACTGGGCCACCCAGACGCCCCACACACCACTCTTGTAAAATTCTGTAGTTTCAAGAAACTTTTTCTTCCAATTATGATAACTTCTGTTGCAGTTACCTAATCTTGATGCAAAAACTTGATTTTGAGAGGCACATAAATCTTAAATAAGGCAATACAACAATTTTAACATTGTTATATGTTTTTATTACATAAACAGTACAATATTCATTGTGGGAGCTGATCTTTAGTTCTGCCTCTTGCTTTTATGGAATGTCAAATATTTGTAGAAATTATCTAAGAATGATTTATGAAACACCTTGCACCCCCACCAGAAAAGCCTCAGAGCCCCCATTTTCCAACCAGATTCCTGAGAAAAATGATAGGTTTTGTTTATTCTACAGTGTAATACATAAATTCTTCTCAAGGTATAAAAAAGGGCAGACTTTTAAAATAAGAGTCTCCTTTTGTTTTCAAAGTTCTATAAAAAATACATCAAGTATGCTCACGTGTGTCCTTTGACCTAATATTCCAGTTTACCAGAAACAAAAAATAACAATAAACAAAGATATGCAAACCACATTAATCTTGCAGCAATACAATGTCCACATCATCATGAACACCTTGCAAGAGTAGCTCTCCTGGGTACGTAACAACCTTCCTTCGTTTGGCAGCCTTGAGAGTTCCGACCAATGCTTCAAAGAGATTGGCACATTTGTCGTCTTGGAAGAGGACCCCAAATTTCACGCTTAACTTCCCATCAGCATCTAATTTGAGAGAATACAGTGTTAGTCAATGCAAAGTCTATTTCTTGTCCCCATAAATGGCAGATTTACCTAATCTTTAAAAAAAACATCTAACTGTATTCGCCAAGATTACAATTTAACAGCTCACGCTCAAATCAGACGTGATCTCTTGCCAGATCCAAAAAGTGGCGGAATACGTACACTGTGTTATACACCTCCTAGCCTTCGTGTCATCTGGACAACGAAGACCCATTTACAAAAAGTCAATGTGTCACAGTGTTACTACTGTGGACCAATTCCCTCTGTATTTTGATTTTTTAATTGTGGCGTTGCTGAATCAATAAAAATAACAAATATTGGAGAACCTTTAGGTCAGGAGCAGTGTTTCTCTTAAGTGTGCTCTAAACACACTCAGGAGGGAACTGGTGACCATAAAAATGAAGAAATCCCTTGGGAAGCCTGGGTGGCTCAGTCGGTTGGGCATCCGACTTCGTCTCAGGTCATGATCCCACGGTTTGTGACTTCGAGCCCCACGTCGGACTCTGTGCTGACAGCTCAGAGCCTGGAGCCTGCTTCGGATTCTGTGTCTCCCTTTCTCTCTGCCCCTCCCCTGCTCATCCTCTGTCTCTCTCTCTGTGTGTCTGTCTGTCTGTCTCTCTCAAAAGTAAACATTTAAAAAAAAAAAAAAAAATGAAGAAATCCCAGGCACCAGGGCACCTGGGTGGCTCAGTCGGTTAAGCATCTGACCCTTAATTTCAGCTCAGGTCATGAGGTCCCATGAGGACCCATGGGGTCCCAGCTGGGCATGGAGTTTGCTTAATATTCTCTCCCAGTCTCTGTCTCTGTCTCTCTCTCCCTCCCTCCCTCTCTCTCTCTCTCTCTCTCATCCACTGCCCCTCCCCAACACATGCTTGCTCTGCTCTCTATCTTGAAATAAAATATAATATTACTAAGAGAAGGCAATCTGAAAAGGCTACATGCTGTATGATTCCAACTACAGGACATTCTGGAAAAGGCAAAACAAAGGAAAAAGGTAAAATTAAATAAAAAGATCAGTGGGCTTCAGGAGTTGGGCGGGGGAGACAAACAGGCAGAGCACAGAGGATTTCGAGAGCAGTGAATACATTCCGTAAAATACTATACTGATGGATACATGTCATTATACATTTATCGAAACCCACAGAATGTACACCACCAAGAGTGAATCATAAATTACGGACTGTGGTTGATGATGTGTTAATGTGCTAATGTAGATGATCAACTGTAACAAATGCACAATTCTGGTGGGGGATGCTGATAATGGGGGAGCCATACATGTGTGGGGAGAACAGGTATACAGGAAATCTCTGTACCTTCCTCTCAGTTTTATTGTAGTCTAAAACTGCTTTAAAAAATTAAGCCTTTTTTAAGAAAATAAGGTAAACAAAAGGTGGATCTTTGGTTAAGAACCAATCAGTGCTGGGCACTGGAGGCAAGTAGACAGAAGTGTGGAGTCACTTTCTAGCTTTTGAAGAAATGGCTTTAGTTCCCACAAGGAAATAAGAAATATCCACATAGTAAGTAAAGCGACAGTGCAAAGCAGTATGTGATTGGATGTCCAGTAAGGAGCCAAGACTAACCCCCTGCAGTTTGGAGAAAGGCAACATGACTCTGGGCTAGAACGGGAGGGGAAGACTTTATGGAGGAGGCAGCACTGGCCCTGACCTTTAAAAGGAGTGCAAATGGGGCGCCTGGGTGGCTCAGTCGGTTGAGTGTCCGACTTCGCCTCAGGTCATGACCTCACTGCTTGTGGGTTCGAGCCCCGCATCGGGCTCTGTGCTGACAGCTCAGAGCCTGGAGCCTGCTTCGGATTCCGTGTCCCGCTCTCTCTCTGCCCCTCCCTCACTCATCCTCTGTCTCCCTCTGTCTCTCTCAAGAATAAATAAAACATTAAAAAAAAAAAATAAACTTTGACTTTTCAACTTCCAGCGGCAGGACCCTTTGTTCGCAATAAGAAACTTTTACTGGTCACAGAAATAACAGGAGCTGCTGGGTAACCTTGAATAGGGCCTCCAAGCTCTCTGAGCTGCACTTCCCTCATCTATACAATGAAGGTCAAAGTACCCCTCACAGATTGTTGCAAAGATGAAAAGATAGATTAGGCGTAAAGGCTTTGTTTCTTTTTTTTTTTTTTAATGTTTAGTTATTTTTGAGAGAGAAAGAGAGAGTGTGAATGGGGGAAGGACAGAGAAAGAGGAAGACACAGAATCAGAAGCAGGCTCCAGGCTGTCAGCACAGAGCCCGACGCGGGGCTTGAACTCATGAACTGTGAGCTCGTGACCTGAGCTGAAGTCAGACGCTTAACCGACTGAGCCACCCAGGCACCCCTAGACGTAAAGGCTTTTATGGAGAGCTCAACATATGGTAAATTCTCAGTTCAGGTTAAATTTTTGAAAGGCACCAAAGGCAGAAACCTGGGTGTAGTCTTGGAGCTCTGCCCACTCACTCTTCAGTCTCACAAGTGATTCCATTTCCTTCGTATCTTCTTTTTTTTTTTTTTTTTAATTTTTTTTTTTAACGTTTATTTATTTTTGAGACAGAGAGAGACAGAGCATGAACGGGGGAGGGTCACAGAGAGAAGGAGACACAGAATCCGAAACGGGCTCCAGGCTCTGAGCTGTCAGCACAGAGCCCGACGCGGGGCTCGAACCCACGAACCGTGAGATCATGACCTGAGCCGAAGTCGGACGCTTAACCGACTGAGCCACCCAGGCGCCCCTTCCTTCGTATCTTCTGTTGCTCTCGTCTCCTCTCCATTGACAATTAATTTCTTGGTTCAGCCTGGAGTTGTCTCATGTGGATAACTAACTGCAAGACTCCTCACCAGCCTCCCTTTCTCCATTTCTGTCCCCAGTACGTCCTCCATATTGGTGCAGAATAAAAAATGTGAAAGAAACCTTTAAGATGCCAATCTGATTAATTTTTTTTTTTTAAGTAAACCCTACCCTCAATATGGGGCTCAAACTCATGACCCCAAGATCAAGAGTCACAGGCTCCACTGACTAAGCCAGCCAGGTACCCCTTGTTGATACTCTTTTACTTTAACCTCCCAATGGCTCCCTACCACCTTCAAATAGTGATACCCGTGGCATGGCAGGTAAGACCCTTCACTCTCTGGCCCTTGCACTCCCTCTCCCCTCGTCTTCTGCCATATCATTCTCTGCACCTTTTGATCCAGTCAAAATCAACGACTTGCTGTTACCCAGGGTGACATGAGAGATTGTGCCTTAGCAGTTTTGCCCATGTTGAGCCATCTGCCCAGCATCCCAGACCCCTTCCTCTAGCTAAATTCTTTTTCTTCCAGAATGGGCTCAAACGTCACTTTTTCTGAGAAGTCCTCTGTGATTCCCTCAGTTGAGCTAATAACTCTTCTTATAAAATTAAGTATGTATCAAAGCACTCACCATCAATTATAGTAACAGCTAATGTGTATTGAGTACTTGCTGTGTTCCTAGAACTATTCAGTGCATTTTAACTCACTTAAATGTTCAGTGCATTTTAACTCAGCAATTAAAACTCACTTCATCCTCATTTTATGAAAGGTAAGGCACAATTGGTTGCAAGAAACACCATTATTTTATGTTCTAATTAAACTGCCAAGGGCGCGTGGGTGGCTCAGTAGGTTGAGCGTCCGTCCGACTTTGGCTCAGGTCATGATCTCACAGTTTTTGAGTTTGATCCCCACATCAGGCTCTGTGCTGACAGTGCGGAGCCTGGAGCCTGCTTTGGATTCTGTGTCTCCTCTTTCTGCCCCTCTCTGGCTTGTGTTCTGTCTTTTTCTCTTAAAAATAAACTGCCAATTTAACCGTAACACACCATGTATAATAAGATGCATCCTTATTTTTGGAGATTTTTAAGTGAGGGGAGGAGGGTGCACCTGGATGGCTCAGTCAGTTAAGTGTCCGACTCTTGACTTTGGCTCAGGTCATGATCTCATGGTTAGTGAGTTTCAGCCCCATGTCAGGCTCTGCACTGACCGTGTGGAGCCTGCTTGAGATTCTCTCTGTCTCCCTCTTTCTCTGTCCCTCCCCTGAGAGCATATGTGTGCGCTCTCTCTCTCTCTCTCTCTCTTTCTCAATAAATAAGTAAATAAATAAATAAACAAACTTAAAAAAAATAGTATGGGGGGAAAAGTGTCTTTGAATCAGAGTATTATTATCCAAATAAGGAAACCAAGGCACAAAAATGTTTAGCAATGTGCCCAAGGTCACACAGTAAGTGGTAAGGGAGCTGGGATTCATTCCTAAAGAGTCTGACTCCAGAGCTCATGCTCTTAACCACTTCCCAATACAAGCGTCCAGTTGATCTGCCCGTCTTCCCACTACTTACAGAGGCCCACAGGGGCTGAGATGGAATTTTATTTATTTCCACATGTCCCGTACTTGAGCACAAAAGGCAGCTCTCAAGAAATATTTGCTGAATGAAAGAATTTAAATCTCCAGATAATCTTTATCCACTTATTTTTTTTCTACTGGATGAAAAATAAAAACACTTTATTTTATTCTATTTTTTTATTTTTTATTTTCTTTAACATTTATTTTTGAGAGATAGAGCACAAGTGGGGGAGGGGCAGAGAGAGAGGGAGACACAGAATCTGAAGCAGGCTCCAGGCTGTGAGCTGTCAGCACAGAGCCTGATCAGAGCGGGGCTCAAACTCATGAACCATGAGATCATGACCTGAACCGAAGTCAGATACTTAACCGACTGAGCCACCCAGGTGTCCTTTTTCTTTTTTTAATTTTTTTTAATGTTTATTTATTTTTGAGAGACAGAGTGTGAACAGGGGAGGGGCAGAGAGAGAAAGAGAAAGACAGAATCTGAAGATGCTCCAGACTCTGAGCTGTCAGCACAGAGCCCGACGCGGGGCTTGAACTCACAAGCCGTGAGATCATGACCTGAGCCGAATTTGGTTGCTTAACCAACTAACTGAGCCACCCAGGCACCCTCCAGGTGTCCTTTAAAGGACTTTATTTAAAAAAAAAAAAATAGATACAACTAAATCCATCAATTTCCAACTTCACCTAGTATATCACATTTAGATTAGTCTAAAAATAATTAATCTGAATCGTAATTTACATTAGTCAAAATTATCCCAGACGCAATTTATATAGTTAACCATAACATATCCCCATAGATGCCTTCCAACTCAATAAGTCATCTATTTCCAGGAACAAGTTAGTCAAGGAGGCCCAGGGAAGTGGCAAAGTTCGAAATGTTTCATCCCCACAGAAATTATGATAATTACACTTTGGTCTCCTAGTTTGGAAAGTTGCTAATTTTAAGTGCAGGTTCAGTTTGCCCTAGTAGAATAATAACACTGTTCTAGAGTAAAGGTTAGAACTTTAAATGCAATTCAATCTGACCAATAAACCCTAGGCTAACGTGGAGAAAGATCTAAGAGAGAAGAAAATCCTACAAATCTTTGGAAAAACATCTTTAATATTGTTAACAATCTAAACAATAGTACTACTCCCAAGAGCAACATGACCTCACAGAACTCTGGAGAAATTGGAAAGGTAGAAATGAGGAACACAGGCAGAGAAATCACTATGGAAAATAAGACTCAGGAAACTTCCATCAAGTGGATGTAGTGAACTGGGTGGGAGAAAAACGGGGTTAGGAAAGATGCTGCATTTGTTTGATTGGAGAACCAAGTAAGTTACGTTCTCCACACCTCCCTAGTGGTCTCCACAAACACCCCAAATTCAGCTCATTCATTTCCTCCTTTACTGACCTGCCGTGTACTTCAAGTCTTGCCTGATATTCAAGGCTTTATTAAGTGCCCCAATTACTATAGCTCCCAATAATCTACTTCTCTAGGACCACACTGAATTTGAATGTCAGCACTCCACATTGCTCCCCGAAGACTTCCATGTCCTAATCCCAAGAAACCGTATGTGTCCTTATATGGCAAATGGAAATTTGTAGATGTGATGAAATGAAGGGTCTTGCAATGGGGAGATTATCCTGGACTTATCTGGGGGAGCCCAATGTAGTCACAAGTGTCCTTAAGAATGGAAGGGAGAAGCAGAAAAGGAGCTCAGAATGATGTAATATGAGGGCACAACCAGCTGTTGCCAGCTTTGAAGATGGAGAAAGGAGGACACGAACCAAGGAATGCAGGTTGATCCTAGAAGCTAGAAAAAGACTAGGAAACAGATGCTCCAGAACTTCCAGAAAGGAATACACTCTTGCCAACACCTTGATTTTAGTCCAAGGAGACCCTTATCAGAATCTGCTATGGTCTGAATGTTGTTGTCCTCTCAAAATTCATATGCAAATCCTAACCCCCAAAGGTAATAATATTGGTATGTGGGGCCTTTGGGAGGTGCTCAAGTCATGAGGGTCGTGAGTCATAAGAATCACTTCCTTTATAAGAGAGGCTGCAAAGAGATCCCAGCCCCTTTGACCATGTGAGGATACAACAAATCTACAAGTGGAGGAGGGCTCTCACCTCACTGGTCTGGCACCCTGACAGCAGACTTCCAGCCTCTAGAACTATGGGAGAATTAAACTTCTGCTGTTTATGAGCCACCCAGTCTGTGGTAATTTGTTACAACAGCCTAAACAGACTAAGACGGACACCCAACCTCCATTACAGTTAAGATATGGAACGTGTTGTTTTACGTCACTAAGTTTGTGGTAGTGTTACCACAGCAGTAGAGAACTACTACCGGGGACATTTGATACTAATGGCTCAATGGGATTCCAAGGATGTCTTATTTCAGGTGATCTGTGATTCGAAAGCAGACAGAGCTGTAAGAAGAGTCAAGCTATGATGACAAAACAACTCTTATGAGGTACTTTTCATTTATTTATTTATTTTATTTTTATTAAAAAAAAATTTTTTTTTAATTTTTTAATGTTTATTTATTTTGAGACACAGAGAGACAGAGCATGAACGTGGGAGGGTCAGAGACAGGGAGACACAGAATCTGAAACAGGCTTCAGGCTCTGAGCTGTCAGCACAGAGCCCAACGCAGGGCTCGAACCCACCAACCATGAGATCATGACCTGACCTGAAGTCGGCCACTTAACCGACTGAGCCACTCAGGCGCCCTTTTATTAAAATTTTTATTATTTTATTATTATTTTTATTTTATTTTATTATTATTGTTTTAATGCATATTTATTTTTGAGAGTGCAAGCAGGGAGGGGCAGAGAGTGAGAGAGAATATGAAACAGGCCTATGAGATACTTTTTAAAGCTGTTGGTCACTTACGTGATGTCATTTTAAAACTTAAGAGTTCCATTATCCTAGTTGTTGCTGAGTATGTCTATGGTTCTTACAATTTTCAGAATGTTCCCCCAAACTCTTGTATATCTTATCTGAGATGTGCAAATACCTAAAGCTACAAACGTAATAGCTACTTTCATCACAACTTGGAAAAGGACACTAAAACTGCCAATGTTACATGGCACTGATTTCACGGTAGCTGTTTACATGCTGCTAAAGGAAAAGCTCACTTAAAAAAAATTACCTAGGGGCGCCTGGGTGGCTCAGTCGGTTGAGCACCCGACTTCAGCTCAGGTCATGATCTTGCCGTACGTGAGTTCAACTTCCGCGTCAGGCTCTGTGCTGACAGCTCGGAGCCTGGAGCCTGTTTCAGACACTGTGTCTCCCTCTCTCTCTGCCCCTCCCCCACTCATGCTCTGTCTGTCTCTCTCTCTGTCAAAAATAAATAAACATTAAAAAATTTTTTTTTAATTACCTAAAGTTTGGTTATATGTACATAAAAATACTTGACTGTACAAAACTCAAGAATTGGGAGAAAATAAAGACAATTTAATATAATTTCAATCTGAGTCTGTAGTCATTTGGAAGTTTATAAGATGGTGGCAAGATAAAGCAAAAACAGATGAACTTTAATAGTGTGGCACAAAAAAATTTGACCATGATTTAATTACCAGATTTCAATGCAGCCAGACTAAAAAGCACAGCAATTTTCTTTGCATTCAAAGGATAATGAAATAACTCAACTATCCCTTACATCAAGAATCACAATATCCCCAAGGCTCTGTGTCTTCAGAAATCACTCCATGGCTGAGGGCGGAGCTTCCATGACTATGTCCTGATGCCCTGGGTGACACTTTCATTGGGTCCTTCTTGCTCTGAGTTGAACTCAGGATACTGTGTCTGTGTTATAATACTTACTTTTTAAAATTTTTTTAAAGTTTTATTTATTTTTACTTTGAGGGAGAGAGAGAGAGAGAGAGGGAGAGAGAGAGAGAGAGAGCACAAGCAGGGGAGAGGCAGAGAGAAGGAAAGACAAAATCCCAAGCAGGCTCTGCACCATTAGCGCAGAGCCCGATGCGGGACTTGAACTCATGAACCGTGAGGTCATGATCTGAGCTGAGATCAAGAGTTGGACGCTTCACCAACTGAGCCACCCAGGCGTCCCTCATACTTACTTTTTGAACCCAGACGATGAATTTCCTCCACTAGGAGGTTGACTTCGTGATCCACATTCATTGTTGCCTGAGGAAGAAAGTAAGTCTATATTATTACCATTTCTATATCCCATTAACCACATCTTGCCAAATCCAAGGGCCGTTTCTTTTTTTTTTTTTTTCATGTTGCATTTGTCATTGTTAATTTACCATGTCTCTCTTCCTAAAAATACTTGTGTGGTGTACATGACCCCAGACTACCTCCATTTCCCCTCTTTATATCTTTCCCTTTGGGCTGACCCTCTTCCTATTCTACACAGGATAATGGGGACAGTGCAGCTATTTTCCTTGCACCCACTATTAACTCTAAGCCCATCCTCATGGTGCTCTGCCCTGCACCAAAATTACAAAGGCGAGTGACACAGGACCTGCCCTCAGGGAACTCACTGTTCAGAACAGAGAAAGACGTGGGTTGGAAAATAGCAATGTGATAGCATTCCTTGAGTGGTGAGTCCAACCATTAGGGGAGGACAAAGGAGGAAGCCACAGAGGACTTTGTAGAGGTCAGTGGAGAGAGATGAACTGGGAAGACCGTCGACAAAGGGTGCTCTATGAATGGGGAAGAGTGTGTGCAAAAGCACAGAAGCAAAGGGGGAAAAGCACAGCGCGTTTGAGGCAGGTCCTCAGCCAGAAGCTGGAGTGCCAAGATAAAGGAACACACTCCCCACCTTCCCCGAGCCTGAGGACTCGTGGGGAAAGCAGATCAATAACAGGGCAATTTTAATACTCTTAGATTCGTGCAGTGATGCCGCTGGGTCACACGCAGGGCACCGCATCCTTCCCTGGGCAGTGCCCGCTACCGCCTGAGGGCAATGGAGACCTGTGGTGAGGATCATTCATCTCAGAGAGGAGTCCGGGACCAACAGGAGTGGAGAGACCTACCTTGGTTCACTAGGCCTTCTTCAGGCTTGTACACTAAAGACGCTTGACCCATGAAGTCAGTCTAGAGGAGACCTGCCCCTGTTCTTTAAAATGAAAGCTCCCTTGATGCATGTGTGTGATAGGGTGGGCAGGATGGATAGATGTAAGAGCGGATTGGGGAGCCATATAAGAGAACATTTTCCTAACAAGCAACACCAACAATTAGTTTGCACTTGTTATTGGTAGCATTGAGGCAGCAGTATGGATCTGTGAGGGCTACTGAGGAAATTAGCCCTCACTGGACAGGAAAAGGAGTCAAATGCCCAAGGGAATCATGATCCTCTCCAGTTCTGACTCTCTGGCTTCCTCCCACTTGGAACATTTATCTCTTTAACACTATCCTCCCCCCCCTACTCGCCCCCATAATCAGCAGCACACTTCAGACCTAGCTCTCCTTTAATAATGAGACTCAACGAGGAAATCCCACTATTAATGTGAATACCTGCCTCAAATTAAGCAGATGTATGCAGGTTCCGTTTAAAGAAAGGAAAGCAACCAGCATTTTTTTATATAGTTAATTACACACAAAACTCCTTATCTGTGTTAAATCACGTAATCCTAAGAAAACTTTGCAAAGTATTTATTATTTATCGCCATTTTACGGATGATGAAACTGGCTCACTTAAATGCTGTTGTCCCACAATCATATGCTGTTTCTACAACATCATTCTGGCTTTTTTTTTTCTTTTCTTTTCTTTTCTTTTCTTTTCTTCTTCTTCTTCTTCTTCTTCTTCCTGGTTAGTATGCAAAGTGTGCTAAATATAATAGTGAGTCGTGTTTGAAATATTGCATGCTGAGCACTTACTAAGGCAGAACACTTACAAAGCAAGAAAGGCTCCCTGCCCAGACCCCTACCAGTAGGAAAATAACAGGATTAGGAACTATTGCTACATACATAATTTGGCATGATGTATGTATGTACGTACGTATGTATGTATTTTCTTAGCAGGGACAAAGTGGGGGCGGGGGGCAGGATACTCATTGTTGTTACACATTGGAAAGCCCATGACATTTTGTAAGGATAGAAGCCTGGGACTGGGGGTAAGCGGCAAGATCAAGAACAATGAGGAGAGGCCATCAGCAGAGCAAGTCTAAGGGGAAGAAAGAGATTTTCAGTGGGAGGCTCAAGCTCAAGGGAAGGCGGTGGCAGATGCTAGTCGGGCCCTCTAACTGTGTCAGAATCTAATTAGGCATTGTGCGTGGGCACCACAAAGAAAGCGGAACGTCGGAGGGTTGGCACACATGCTGAAATATACACTTAATATATTTAATGACCTTCTCACAGTTTTTGTCTTGTTTGTTTGTTAAGTTTAGAGGCAATACACGGAGATTTTCTCACGTTCGAGGAATAAAGCCTGCTGGGGTGGGGACGCCTGGGAATCGGCAGCCGGCGGTACAGCGGCACGCTGGGGGCTGGCCACTTCTTTCAGCGGTCCTTCGCAGTCCCAGACTAGCAGCTGGTGGGGGTCAAAGGAGGACTCGGGTTCCTTCCTGCCAGCCCGCTGGCGCGCACACGCTCCATATTTGGTCATCACTGCTCCAAGTTTGGGAGCTGGCCCGGAAGGGGTCCCCAGCCCCAGTCCCCTGCAGGCCATCACACGGTCACCACCCGCACCAGTGTAGGGCTGGGGAGCGGGGGAGTCGGGGCCCGGACCGCACCGCAGACTCCGGGGCAGCCCCCGCGGGAAGGGCCGAGTCCCGGAAGCCTTTGTCTCCGCGAGTCCGCGCCAGCGCCGCGCGCCCCGCGCTCCCCCGGTGGCCGGTGCGCCCCGGCGAGCCGAGAAAGCCAGCGCCCAAACCGGGTGACGGCAGTCGACCCCGCTCGGGGCTCCCCGCGCCCCCAGGGTCTCGCACCACCCCCACCCTCCACACCCACGATTTGGAGCCTATGGGACCGCACCCACCGCCGCAGAGTCGGCGGCCGCGGGGCCACCGCAGTCCTCGGGGGAGCCTGTCCCCTCACCCCCAGCCCTCCCCCGCCCCGCTCTGCAGATCGCGCTCCCGCGCCACCGGCAAGTGCAAAGAGGACACGCTGCACCGCAGAGCAAACCCTCACCTGGCTACCGGTTTCTCTCCCCGCCCCCCCCCCCCATCCCGGGCCGGCACGATGTCACGTGAGCCGATGCGGAAGTCGGCAGAACTGGGGGCGTAGGGGCGCGCCCACCCGATACCCCCTCTGCCGGGTCTCAGCCCAATTCCAGTTACAACCTCCACGCGCCTCGGTCCCTCCCGGTCCCGGCTCCCCACCCGCAGCCCCCGATCCCCCGTCTGCCTAGCCTCCACCGGACACCCCGGTCCATCCTTTATGACTGCCCATCACCTTCCCGGGAGACCCACTCACCTCTCCGCCTCTTTATCTTTTCTCGGAAAAAGCCGGTGCAGAGTCGGTCGGGACCTGGCTAATGTGTTCAACTTACCGAGGAGGAAGAGGCTGGGGAAGGAAGTGACTGAGGCGAGGAGAAAGGCTGGTGTGGAGGAGGGGGGGGTGGGAGGTGAGTTTAAGCGCTCGGGAAAGGGGCCGCCCACACTCCCAGGGACAAGCCTATGAGAAGGAAACTCGAGAGAGGAGAGCCGGAGAAGGGGGCCGACTCCCGGCAGGTGGCGGGGCGCCCGAGGCTTCTAGGAATACGGACTCAGAACTTCCAAGAGCGCCACCGTTCCTCCGCGCGACTCGGTGCCAATGATTCCCAACCTCCACCTCGGATCCTGGGCATTGATTTCCTGCCAGGATCTCTCTCTTTTAACATAAGAAAGAACGCGCCCACAACGTGATGACAGCTGAGATCTCCCAGGAGGAACGTGACATTGGTTCTCTATGCCAGGAGCGGGGGTGTCCAGAAAACCAGGAACAGGGCAGCAGGATAGACTGATGGGGGGAGGGGGGGGGCCGGAGGGGGGGAGTATTCTTGAAAACTAATTTGTTCTACTGAAAAGAAATTTTGTTTGGACAATGTTAGTTCTTGATCCTGAGTGAATATAACTTTCTTCTCTTCATTCAATATCCTACATTTAACTGCACAATTCAATCTATTCATACTCCCTTTATTTTGGTCACTGTTGTTTTACTCAGTGTGTGTGTGTGTGTGTGTGTGTGTGTACGCGCGTGTGAGAGCACGCAAGACAGAAAGAAAGAGGAGAGAAATGGAGAGAGAGACATACTTGCTATACCGAGAGTCCCTTCAAAAAGGAGGACACCTAGGTGGCCCAGCCGGTTAAAGGTGGGACTCTTGATTTCTGCCCAGGTCATGATCTCACTTTGTTAGATGGAGCCCACGAAGTTCGGCTCTGAGCTCAGAGCCTGGAGCCTACTTGGGATTCTCTCTCTCGCTGGCTATCTCTCAAAATAAATAAAGTTTGAAAAGTAAACAAAAGGAAACTGAAGCCCTGCTCAGAGAAATGACCCAAACTTCCCTAAGGCAAAGGTTGCACTAATAACTACCAACCCCTCCCCAAGCTGATTGGATTAGTGGTGATCATGTGACCCAAGAACACACAATCCATAAACTGGCCATCATCCAAGAAGGTGACCTGGAACAAACAAACAGCCCTTACCAAACAGGGACTCTGATAATTAACTAAGCAATCGGATTCTCCCTTGGAAATTGAAAGGGGAGAGCAGAGAATGAGCTATCCCATAGAAAGGCTGAAGCTGAGAGAGAACTTGAGGCTGGGGTAGAGAAAATGGGCCTCCAGAAAGCCACGCACTTGAGTAAGCAGAAACTCCCTGGGGTGAAGCAGAAGGTGGGGGCAGAAATGGTAGAAGCAAAGTCTAAGAGAAGTGAGACCCAGTGATGGAATAAGAGCGACAAAAACACCTGCTCCCCAGGGGGGTGTGACTATCCCGGTCCCCAAGGCTGCGCTGGATCCCTCCACTTCCCAAACTGTATTCTAGTTACCCTTTCGTAGTGGATACCGAGCACTTGGGGCGTGACTTTGAATGCGTCTCTGTTCCCTACCACCAAAAGATTCTAATTCTGCCTGGGTTTCTCATGTCAGATGAAGTATAAGGTGACTCTCAGATCCTTTGAGGCCTATCTTTTTCTCACTAAAAGAAAGCTGAGAGGGTACACTTTGTATCTTTCAGAGTCTACATAATGCAAAATCATAATTCAAGAAGATCTCATATCGAACACTTCTCCAAGCAGGACCTGGCTATTTGGCCTGGGGCAGTGATCATGGATCTTCACTCAGATAACAGCCGGTGAGATGAATAATCAATCTGTAGCCTGCTCCTTCTGTTATGACTAAGTAATTCATGTTTCACAGTACTCTACCAATGGGCAAAAAAAAAAGAAAGACTATTGAAGCAAGTAGAGGTCCCTATTAATATAAAAGTGGATTCAGTCTTTGAAAATACTTTGTTTCTACGTAGGCTGCACTAAGTATAACATATACTTCCTATTACTCTATAATTCAAGACCATTATTTTTGATGAAAGAAATATTAAAGTGTTTGCCAATTAACATTTTTCCTACCCAATGCCTACTCTTCAGTTTCGATACAGAATTTTGCTATCTTTTCCTATTCTCTCAGGAATATCAACATGTAGCTAAACAATGTGGAATTTTAACTTAAAAAAGCAAAAACTAAGGTTTATCAAACAGTTAAGAAGTATTTATTAAATATCAGGGATGTGCCAGCAACAGTTTGCCAAGATGGGAGGGTACAAAGTAGCCCGCAGCATGATCTTTGACGAAAAGAACTTTCGGTAATGTACATGTGAAATATTAAGACAATCTTTATCCATTTATTTAATTGCATAATATAGACCAGTACTGTCCAATAGAAATATAACTGTGAGCCACACATGTAATTTAAAATTTTCTATTAGCCACATTAAAAAATGTGAAATTAACTTTAATAATATGTTCTAACCCAGTATAGCCAAGATACCATCATTACCACCTGTAAAAATTATTAATGAGATATTATACATTCCTTGTTTTGTACCGTCTTTGAAGTCTAAGGTGTATTTTATACTTACAGAACATTTCAGGTGCTTGATAGCCTTATACACCTAGTGGCTACTATATTAGTCAGTGTTGCTATGCACTATTCCAGAATTAAGGATGGCGTATGTGCTAGTAATTTTCTTAAGAAGTTACATGTTCCTGGGGCTCCTAGGTGGCTCAGTTGGTTAAGCGTCCGACTTTGGCTCAGGTCACCATCTCATGGTTCGTGAGTTCAAGTCCCGCGTCTGGCTCTGTGCTGACAGTTCAGAGCCTGGAGCCTGCTTTGGGTTCTGTGTCTCCCTCTCTCTCTGCCCCTCCTCTGCTCGTTCTCTCTCTCTCTCTCTCTCAAAAAAAAAAAAAAAAAATATATATATATATATTAAAAAAAATTTTAGATAAAAATAAAAAAATGACATGTTCCTGGAATGAGAAAAATAGTAACATTATATTTAAAGGTTCATGACAAATTGAATTAGTCATTTTAAAAACATAATTGCTGCATTGTAATGAATAGAAAGCAATATTTGTAAGAAATCTTGAGGGTAACAATTCTATCCTGAGTATATACCCAAGAGAAAAGGGACAGAGATTCATCTAAAAATATGACAGAACAGGCACCTGGGTGGCCCAGGTGGTAAGCGTTCAACTTCCACTCAGATCATGATCTCACGGTTCGTGGGTTTGAACCCCGTATCGGACTCTGAGCTAACAGCTCAGAGCCTGGAGCCTGCTTCGGATTCTGTCTCCCTCTCTCTCTGCCCCTCCCCTACTCACGCTCTGTCTCCTCTCTCAAAAATAAATAAAAATTTAAAAAATGTAAAAAAAAAAAAGATATGACAGAAATAGTCATGGTAGCACTATTCAGAATATTTCTAAACTCAAGTTATCTAATGTCCAATAACATTAGAAGGGTTAATAAATTGTGACCTATTCATAAACCAGAAAATGATCCGCCAAGGAAAAGCCACAACCAACAACTACACGCAACAATGCAGATGAACCTCACAAACACAGTGTTGAGTGAAATGATCTGACATAAAGTTTTAAAAGCAGGCAAAACTAATCAGAGGTGTTAAAAATTAGGATAGCGGTTATCTTTGTTGGGTGGTGGGGTGACTAAAACAGGGCACGGCGGGGGCCTTGTGGGTGGTGATCATGTTCTGCTTCTTGATCTATTCACTGGTTAAACAGATGTTTTGAGAATTCATTAAGCTGGACACTTAATTATTTTTCTTGTGGCTGTGCTGTTTTTAAATAAAACAGTAAAAAAAAAAAAAAAAATAGAGGATCTTGACCAAGCAAGGTCTATTCCAGGAATGCAAGGATTATTCAACAGTAGAAAATTTAATCAGTGTAATATAATATATTAATAGAAAAAAAGGGGGAGTTCATGTGTAATCATCTCAGTAGATGAAAAAAAGAAGCATTTGATAAAGTGCAGTACTCTTTTACAATAAAAACCTTCAACAGGGGCGCCTGGGTGGCTTGGTCGGTTAAGCGTCCAACTTCGGCTCAGGTCATGATCTCACGGTCCGTGAGTTCGAGCCCCGCGTCGGGCTCTGTGCTGACAGCTCAGAGCCTGGAGCCCGTTTCGGATTCTGTGTCTCCCTCTCTCTCTGCCCCTCCCCTGTTCATGCTCTGTCTCTCTCTGTCTCAAAAATAAATAAATGTTAAAAAAATTAAAAAAAAAAAAAACCTTCAACAAACTAGGAAAAGAAGGAAATTTTCTCAACCTAATAATAATAAGGGCAACTATAAAAACTCATAGCTAGCATTGTGCTTAATTGTGAAAAACTGAAAGCATTTCCCCTAAGATCAGGCACGAGACAAGAATGTCTGCTAAAGAATTCACAAAAAGGAGATAATAAGCCAGTTTAGCAAGGTTGCAGGATATATCGATATATAAAAATCAGTTGTAGAGGCACCTGGCTGGATCAGTAGGTGGGACATACGACTCTTCATCTAAGCGTTGAGTTTGAGCCACACTCTGGGTGTAGAGATTACTTTAAAAAGATAAGATCTTGGGGCGCCTGGGTGGCTCAGTCGATTGAGCAACCAACTCCCTCTCTCTCTGCCCCTCCCCCACTCATGCTCTGTCTCTCTCTGTCTCAGATATAAATAAATATTTAAAAAAATTTAAAAAAAAAAGATAAAATCTTTTTTAAAAATCAATTGTATTTTTATATACTAGCAATGAAAAATCTGAAAATGAAACTAAGAAATAAATTGTGCTTATAATAACATGAAAAAAATAAAATACTTAGAAATAAGTTTAAAGAAGTGCAAGGCTTGTACCCTTGTCAAAATACTGTTGACAGAAAAAAAAATTTTAAACCTAAGTAAACTGGAAAAATATCCTGTATTCATAGATTGATATATCTAATATTGTGAGATGGCAATATTTCCCCAAATGATCTGCAGATTGAAGGCAATCCCTATAAAAACTCTAACTTTTTTTTTGACAAGCTAATCCTAAAATTCACATGGAAATTAAAGAGATCCAGAAGAGCCAAAAGAATTTTGAAAAAGAACAAAGTTGGAGGACTCACAGTCCCTGATTTCAAAGCTTACTACAAAGCTATAGTGAGTAATGTAAAACTTACTACATAGGTACAGTAAGTGTAATATAGACGTGTAGAAAATGGAATGGAATTCACAGTGCAGTAATAAATATATTCATTTATGGTCAATTGATTTTTATAAGGGTGCCAAGACCATTCAATGGAGAAAGAATGGAATTTTCAACAAATGGTGCTGGGACTCTGGATATCCATAAGGAAAATAATTAATTGGATCCCTATCTCATATAATATAAAAACTTAAAATGGATCAAAGGTATAAACATAGGAGTAGAAACTATAAATCTCTTAGGACACATAGGTGTAAATCTTCATGACCTTGGATAAGAGAACATTTTCTAAGCCATGACACCAAAAGCTCAAGCAACCAGAGGAAAAATAGATAACCTGCATTTCATAAAAATTAAAAATCCCTATGCACCAAGGACAGCATCAAAAGTAAAAGCTGGGACAGGCCCAGTCAATTTAGGACAACGGGTCACCCTACCCATATATCACCCTTCTCTTTTGTAGATTTTTTCGTTTGGTTTTCAGTTCTTCCACTTTCTTTTTCCTAAGTCTTTGTTGCTTCTCCAGTAAGGGAGAGGCTACATTATCCTTTATTGAGCCTGGTCCAAATGGTCTGTGTTGCCAGCTGAGAGTTAAAATTTCAAGATCATTGAACTTAATCACAAGAGGTTAAATGCTATGTGCAAAGAGCAGCCAGACAGGCAGCTGTAGTGATCACAGTGGAGTCAGGAGGCAAGGTGGGCACCGAGAAATAGAATTTCTAGACCAAATGTCCTTGGTGTTGTCTGAGGGTCACAAAGGCCTGGAGTGGAAGAGGTTAATGCCACAAAGCATGACAGTGGTAGTTAATCTGGCTACGCATTAGAATCATTTGCCAACCCTTAAGAAGCAGTGCCCCAGACCTATCTAAACCAGTTAAATCATACTCCCTGAGACACATATATTTTAAGGTCCCAAAATAATTCTAATGTGCATTCAATGTTGAGAACCAACTGGTCTAGTCAAGCCTATGAAGCCTGCAGAAATCTTGTGGCAGCAGTTTTGCTCCAAGGAATTCCAAGAGACTTCTGCTTTTTTTTTTGTTTATTAATGTCTTATATATTTTTGAGAGGAGGAGAGAGGCAGAGGGCGAAGGGACAGAGGATTCAAAGAGCACTCCTCACTGACAGCAGTGAGCCTGATGAGGGGCTCAAACTCACAAACTGTGAGATCATGACCTGAGTTGAAGTCGCCCGGCCAGCCAATCAACTGAGCCACCCATAGTGCTTTTCAGCTGCTGCAGCTACTGTCTTTTTAGTTGATCCCACAGAATGTAATGGGTCTGTTCTAGTCTCTGCCCAGGCTCCCTCATTCATGTTGTCTCTGGTAGTGGCACTTTCCTAGTGTGAGCAGATGTCCCTTGGCAAGGTAGGGACTCAACAATATTATAAGATTTGAGAGGTGCTCAGGAAGGTCTCTTTCCCCCAAAGTATCTTTTCTACCACCATAATTTGCGCCCGGAATTCCAATCAGTATAGGTTGCTTTAATATAGAAGATGCAAATTCAAGGCAAATAATGCAGTCTTTCAGGATCTCCATTCCGGACTCTTGAAAAAGTATCTGGGGTGCCTGGGTGGCTCAGTCGGTTGGGCGTCAGGCCATGATCTTGCCATTCCAAGGCCAAGCCCCGACTCTGGGTCTGTGCTAACAGCTCAGAGCCTGGAGCTTGCTTCGGATTCTCTATCTCCCTCTGTCTCTGCCCCTCCCCACTCATGCTTTTTCTCTCTGTGTCTCTCAAAAATAAATAAACATCAAAAAAAATTTTTTAAGAAAAAAAAGAAAAAGTATCTAATAGACCCAATTTAGATTGATTATTATTGATTATTACTCCCAATTAAATCTAATATATCAAATATATATGGCTGCATTCCAAAAGCTGTAAATGAGATAGCTTCTCTACCAAGGAGGTGTGGGAGAGGAATCATCCCAAAAGACAACAGCAGCTCTATAGATCTGTCCTGTACAGTAACTAGCCACTAGACCCATATGGATATTTTCATTTAAATAAATGTCATTTTCATTAAATTAATTGAAGTGAAATAACATTAACAATTCAGACCTTCAGTCACAGTAGCCTCATTTCAAGTATTCAATTGCTACAAGTGGTTAAAGGCTGCTGTCTTACAGCACAGAACATTTCTACCTTTCCGGAAAGTTCTGTTGGACAGAGCTGTTAGAGATGGCAAAAAATAATAAAAATGAAAAATAAATCAACAAAATCTGGAAAATTGCTAAGAATCTTAATAAGATAACCAATATTTAGCTCTTGCAATATTTCCCCCACTCCCGACCCACCAGCCAAAAAACTTTACAAATTAGTTCTGTTCTAGGCCTCCTACTTTTCTCATATGAAACCTAAATTCTTACCCCGAAGTGGTAAATCCTCTAGAAATTTAATCCACAATTCCTCCCCTCAATCCTCAACCCTGCTGCTTGCTTGAGTTTTTTTTCTCTTTTTCTCAAGAAATTTCTTTTTTTTTTTTTAAATTTTTTTTTAATCTTTATTTTTGAGAGAGACAGAGATACAGAGGGCAAGTGGGGGAGGAGCAGAGAGAGAGGGAGACACAGAATCCCAAGCAGGCTCCAGGCTCTGAGCTGTCAGCACAGAGCCCGATGCGGAACTCGAACTCACAAACCACGAAATCATGACCTGAGCTGAAGTCGGACGATTAACCGACTGAACCATCCAGGCGCCCCGTCAAGAAATTTCTTCAAGGAACACTTCAAACTTGAAGCTGCTAGTCCTCATCATCCACCATTTATTTATCTTACTACTTGTAATCCGGCTTCTGCCTTCACCTTTTTACCAAAGCTACTGTCTCTAGTCTTAAGGTCACTAATGACGCCCAACTGGCAAACGCAATGACCTGTTCCCAGTTCTCACCGTCAAGCAGCGCTCTGTAGCACTTGACATCGTCATCAGTCCCCATGGTCATGATCACTACCCGATAAGGGAGAGTGAGTGGCTCAGGGCCACCACCTGCTTGAAGTCTAGGCTGCTGGAACTCAGAAAAAAGTGGAGCCGTCAGAATGGATGCTGGGGAGCAAGCGGGAAGCAGGGGAACGCAGGAAGCAGGGTCCACTGAGGTCTCTTGGGAAGGAAGTGGTAGCCTAAGGCTGAGTCCAAAAGAAGCACAACTAAAGCGGTTTGGAGTTGGAGTTCTGATCCAGAGTTTTCAGCCAGGAGAGAAGATACATGGCGTGTGCCTAGCACAGAGAACACTAAACATTTACAGAGCAGAATTATCTCCACCCCATCCCCTCACTATACTCTGGACCAGATGCAGGAACAGAAGTAGACGTTGCCACGGGGTCCAGGACTGGGGATGGAGGGGAGGAATCAGAGCAGGAAAGTCACAGCCCAGGGGAAGGAAATGGTGGGTCAGAACCCTAATCTGCACACCCTAAAGCTCCTAGAGGGATATCGGCAAATACTGCCAACCTGATGGGCACTCTGCCCTCTGGAGGGGACTCTGGGAGAGGCTGGAGTCCACAGCCTCAAGTTCCTTTAATCAGCAGTGGGCACACTGGCAAACACTAGCACTCGTGTAGGCACAGAAAGGCTGGGGAAGGAAGGACAGCTCACCAGCTCAGACACTTGCCAGCATCAAGGGCCGTTTCTTCCTTCTCTGACTCCTTCACTGGCCCCTTGTTACTGCCTAAGCAAAGAAGTCCTCACAGACAAGTCTACACTTGTCTTCTCATTCTGTCCAACCCCACCCTAGCCCACACCCCTCTGGTGTTTTCTCTGTATGGGGGTCTTCGATCCCCCAGCCCACACCAGCTTTTCTGTGTCAGAATCTCTAAGGGAGAGAACCGGTCAGACACATGGAATCTCAGACTTACTGAAACAGCGTTGGCCTCACATTCGAGTCTGGAATGCCCCGGTGCTGTCCATCTTTCACCCGACTGTCAGGTTAACTTTCTGAAAGTGCAGCCTTAGTCAGTCACTCAAAACCTTCAGAATCTCCCGGTGGTCTATTAAATCAAGTAGACACTTTTCACCATGCCTTTTAAATCCTCCCACAACCTTCCAGATTCCTGACTACCCAAAACCATCTGTGAAAACCATGAATCAGTCAAATTGCACTCCATGCTTTTCCTGCGTCTGGTGCAGAGTACTGTGTGGGGATGAGGTGTGGATTAGCTTTCTTCTGTAAACACCTAGTTAGCACTTGCTGTGTGCTTGGCATACGACCTCGGACCTCCTTCTGTCCCTGTCCTGAAACCACCAAATCCCCACTTTCTTGCCTTTGCTCAGATTGTTCCCTTTGCATGATGAGTCTCCCCTCCTCCTCCCCCACCATATCTTTGCCTACTGAACTCCAACACCAAACTTGAATGCTCTCACTTGAACAAAATTCCACGTGTTACATAAGGCGGAGGTGACCCAGTTACCTAGTCGGGCTCCTGTCCTGACTGCGTACATCCTCGGGAAAGGAACTAAGTTCTATGTGCCTCAGTTCTCTTTTTATTTACATATTCATGTATTTATTCTTTATTTAGAGAAAGAGAAAGAGAACAAGTGGAGGAGCGGCAGAGATAGAAGGATAGAGAGAATCCCAAGCAGGCTCTTGAATCTACTCAGGGCTCAATCCCAGGACCTCAAGACTACAACCTGAGTCTGTATCAAGAATCGGGGACTTACCAGCCGAGCCACCCAGAACCCCCTATGAGCCTCAGTTTTTTAATCTAAACATTAGTGATACTAAAACCTACTCACTGGATTGTTGTAATGATTAAATAAATTTGTGTCTCTTTTCATCGTCCCTCTTCATTGCAGAAGGATTTGAAGGGAAATGAACTAATACAGGAAACATGTCCAGCCCTGTTCTCTTCCTTCATGCCAGTCCCCTCTGCCCCTGATGTGTCATATCCCCCTTCGAGAGTCCTCCAGCACTTTGGACATCTTTTAGGACAATTATCTTGTGCCACCTTATGAAATGCAAATATCACCATCATTTTTGAAGTTTCATAAAGTCAGTTCAGGTTCACTATTCCAATCCTCTAGGAAGTCCAGTGCTCTGCCTTATATTTTTGCAAATTCTCGGGAAATACATTCTCCTGCTTTCTGTTTGTTCTGAGTTCTCTAACCCTAATTACAACTCACATTTCATGCATGTTCAGAATAAACATGGAAAAGCTCTATTTCTTTAATTCACCACACATACACACATACACACACACACACACACACACACCATTTCCTTCCCACCTTCCCCAAAAAAACATTTGGCATTGGGTGAAGAATGGAAGAATGTCAAGGCAGCCATAATTTACAACATGATGTGAATTTTTTAAAAATACAAAGTTTAGGGGCGCCTGGGTGGCGCAGTCGGTTAAGCGTCCGACTTCAGCCAGGTCACGATCTCGCGGTCCGTGAGTTCGAGCCCCGCGTCAGGCTCTGGGCTGATGGCTCGGAGCCTGGAGTCTGTTTCCGATTCTGTGTCTCCCTCTCTCTCTGCCCCTCCCCCGTTCATGCTCTGTCTCTCTCTGTCCCAAAAATAAATAAAAAACGTTGAAAAAAAAATTTTTTTTTAAAAAATAAAAAATAAAAATACAAAGTTTATTAAAAATAAATTGCATATGAAATACGATAAGGAATGGAACGCCACAGTAGTTTTGATGGCTTTTCCATAGTAATACACAGCTGTGAAAAACACTTTTACCTGGTTGTCCTAAACAAAGTGTGGGGTGGGGAGCCTGGCTGGCTCAGTTGGTTGAGCATGTGACTCTTGATCTCGGCTTTGTGAGTTCAAGTCCCACATTGGGCAGGAAATCTACTTATTAAAAAAAAAAAAAAGTGGGTTTAGTCCCCATAAGGCCACCAGTATTCTCAAGATAAGATTTAAGGATAAAGGCAATTATATTAAAGCAAAGCAGGCAATTTATAATGGAACACGAGATACTGTGTTCAAAAGTCCTTTCACTGCCCTGTCTCTGGAATTGCTCACTGGCCCCTCTCTCTTCCTGCAGCTCCTACCTGCTGCCAGGCACTGTCCTCACATCTCCCTGTCTGTTTGCCAAGGTCTTGCTTCTCAGGCTCCAGAACCTTCAGTTCCTTTATTATGCAGAGAAGTTTCGCTTTCTAGTCCAAACTCCAAAGTCTCATTAATGTGCTCTGCTGAAAAGAAGCATCTTCTTTGACCCTTGAGCAACTTGGAAGACCTGGCAGAGGCTTTAGAATTTGCCTCTGTTTTTCTTTCTTTCTTTCTTCTTTTCTTTTTCTTCTCTTTATTTTCTTCTTTCTTTCTCTTTCTTTCTTTCTTTCTTTCTTTCTTTCTTCCATTAATCTCTATCCATGAAACGAAGCCTATAGCAATTTCTTTTCTGGGATATGAATTATAACAAAATCCTTTTAGAAAAATCCTCTTAAGAAGACAAAAGATGCTGCAGTCTGTTGTTTTACAAAGCACACTTACTGACACTTGTATTGGAACTTGTACCACGGTCATTCCCCTTTGGTAGACTACGAAGTTTTCTAGAGTGGACAGTGTCTTATTCATTTTGTATCCTTTGCAATGCTTAGCACCATGCCTACCTAGCACGGAGTGGGCACTCAACAACTGCTTAGCTGAATGGACTTGAGGAATGACTATCTAACCTTTTGACTCCTCTCAGGGCTATTTAAAATGAAAGATTAGGGGCGCCTGGGTGGCTCAGTCGGTTAAGCGTCCAACTTCAGCTCGGGCCATGATCTCACAGCTCGTGAGTTCCAGCCCCACATCGGGCTCTGTGCTGACAGCTCGGAGCCTGGAGCCTGCTTCGGATTCTGTGTCTCCCTCTCTGTCTGTTCCTCCCCTACTCGCACACTCTTATCTCTCTCTGTCTCAAAAATAATAAACATTAAGTTAAAACAAAATTTAAATGAAAGATTAGATGTATAAACCAGTCAGCTTAGCCATTGTAGTCTAGATTTCTTTAAATTCATCAAAACTTAAACAAGCTTCTAGGAAAGAGGTAATATGAAAAAATGTAGTGTGTATTGAGTACATATAATTATCAGCATTTATATTCTTTTTTTTTTAAAGTAAGTTCTATGCCCAACATGGGGCTTGAACTCACGACCCTGAGATCAAAAGTCACATGCTCTACAGACTGAGCCAGCCAGGTACCCCTCAGCATTTATATTCTATTTCCACTGTTCTTTTATTGTGAGATTCATGTTTAGTTTCTACCCTCGGTATCAATGCCTCTGGATCATGTTCAACAGAAATAAGCTACTAATGTAAAAATTAGTTGAATGCATGTTTAATGGGATACAGGGAAAGTTTCATTGATATTATAGTTTACAACATGATGTGAATTTTAAATGTTAGCAATTACATGTAAAATTCTCCATAATATCTGCCTTTTAGCTGTCAGTTACTAGTATTTGTGATACACCATTTATTAAATCTTCCTGAGGAAAATTTCAGAGAAATATGATTTGATGGTTTTGTCTATTTAAATTTAAAAGATCTATCAATGAGTAAATTTCAAATGTCTTTTTGGCGGTTATCACATGTATTTAATTAAGAGATGGAACAACAGAAATATGTGGGGAAGGTACACACACCACATTTGCTCCTTGCTTGTCTTAGCAGTGTGGCTGCAACTGTTTGTGATGTTTTAAGTAAGTTATAAGAAGTATTTGAGGGGCGCCTGGGTGGCTCAGTCGGTTGAGCGTCCAACTTTGGCTCAGGTCATGATCTCGCAGTCCGTGAGTTCGAGCCCCGCGTGGGGCTCTGGGCTGACAGCTCAGAGCCTGGAGCCTGCTTCGGGTTCTGTGTCTCCTTCTCTCTCTGCCCCTAACCCATTCGCATTCTGTCTCTGTCTCTCTCAAAAATAAATAAGCATTAAAAAAAGAAGAAGAAGCATTTGAGGGGCGCCTGAATGGCTCAGTTGGTTGAGTGACAGACTTTGGCTCAGGTGATGATCTCATGGTTCATGGGTTGGAGCCCTGCATCGGACTCTGTGCTGACAGCTCAGAGCCTGGAGCCTGTGTCTCCCTCTCTCTCTGCCCCTCACCCGGTTGTGCTCTGTCTCTCTCTCTTTCTCAAAAATAAATAAATATTTTTTGAAAAGAATTATTTGATAAATAGAGACATCTTTCTAGGACTAATTCCAGTCTCTTCATTGATTTCTTAGGAACTCAGAACATGGCTTTCATTGCCACAGATATCCTTAAAATAGCTAATTACTTCCTTGGGCTTATAAAGTCTGATTGAGTTTGACACATTATGTCACTCAAGCATTTAGATTTCAATTTAAAAATTCAAACATCCAGATGTTTCTAAATGGGTTTCTCCTCTGAGTAGTTAAGTGGCTTCAGGGGGTTCCTCCAGGTTTGACACATCTCAGGAAGACTGGCTAGTATTAACCAAGTACTGTATATAGATGACTGTCTTTGCAATATCAATATTATTATATAGGAGGAACTGTAACCATAAAAGAGTTAGATTAGTTATCCACCTAGAGACATCTACAATTTGCAAACAGATTACTGTACTTGAAAAATCAGATTGGTTTTTACAAAGTGGCTTTACAAGCACAGAAATAAGGACAAAACAATTTGGATCATCCTAGAGGTTATTGAATTCCTGGAGCATTAATAGGAAGTCAAAGCTTATGGGAGAGAAGAAAGGTATGTCGTAGTAATGAAAGACTTGCATATTAAAATTTGTAAGTTACGTTACATTTGCCTTTGATAATTTTAACCATTAAACAAACATTTATTGAGTGTCTACTATGAACCTCATAGATCACTCTTATCTCTAACAGGGATTTTCCACGTGCTGTCTAGGACCATTTACTCTTTTGAAGAAATATCTACTTGCTAATGCTTGAGCTGAGATAATATATGTCTCTTACCAAACCCTCCCTTTTTAGTATTCTGCAATGGTGTTCAGAAGCACCTGTTTGCAGTTAAACTATTGTCCCCATGAGTAGAGAACCTCCGACAGCTAGCTAAGCCAGGCTGATTTTCAAACCAATGAAGGGCAGAGAGATCTTAAGTACACACAGGGTAGAGCCCTCAGTGTGGCAAGATTTGAGATTGGAAAGACCGATTGCTAAGAATAGTCTTTGCCGACCTATGTCAAAGTACCTACTTGCATTTCCACAGGCCAAAGGTTGGAATTTGGCCATATCCGGAAGGTCACTTTGTTATCAGTGAAACACTGGTCTTTTTTTTTTTTCTTTTTTTTTTCTCAACGTTTTTTTTTTTTTTAATTTTTTTTTATTTTTGGGACAGAGAGAGACAGAGCATGAACGGGGGAGGGGCAGAGAGAGAGGGAGACACAGAATCGGAAACAGGCTCCAGGCTCCGAGCCATCAGCCCAGAGCCTGACGCGGGGCTCGAACTCACGGACCGCGAGATCGTGACCTGGCTGAAGTCGGACGCTTAACCGACTGCGCCACCCAGGCGCCCCAGTGAAACACTGGTCTTATTTTGTGATACTTCTTGCTTTCAGTTAATGTTATTCTTCTTTTCAATAATCATAAATGTTAAGTATGCTTATGATTAATTATAAAGGACTTTCAGTTAAGTATATCATTCTTAAGTTAGTGTGTATCACTTAATTTCACGCTCCATACTTTTCTAATAAGGCATTGCCAAATGACATGTACTTTTGAAAACACCTCAAATTTGCTGTATGGTAACATTTAATTATACGTTCCCAATGCATCTCTACTGTTTATGCTGAGCAGGGTGTGGACAGGGAGAGTTCTGGCTGGTTTGGTCCTTGAGCCTAGGCAAGGGACTTCTCCAGTGAAGTTGGAGGTTCTGAGACTTCAGACTATTTTGGCTTCAAACAGTGCCCCTCTTGGCAGGCCTTTCTAAGGTTTACTCACCCTGCCTTTCTTGAGCCAGGGCCCCAAGCCTTCTAAGCTGCTTCTCCCTGATCAACTCCCAGGCTCCCGAGGAGGGCTCTGATAAGCCCCTCTCATTGGAAAATCCCTCCTCCCCTACTTTCTGTTTCCCTCCAAAGCATTGTCTTCCGTCATGTCACCGTCTTCTCCTGTGGCAGTTTCACAATAGACTTGATAATTTAGAAATTAATATGTTAATTAAAAAATGGAAAATTTAGCTCTCCTCGAGAGCAGGGAAAGCTTAACTCCAAACCCTCCGTGGATGTAAGGTGAAATATTTGCATTTCATCTTTCCAGTGCAGACGAGCAGGGCAAAACAAGGCTCTCAGCGTAAGCAGCCTAAAAGTTCACAAGCTACTGCAAAATGTTCATGTAAAAGGGGATCAAAGGCCATTAGAGGAGAACCAGACATCCTCAAACTGGGAACACAGCCAGTGTGAGACTCAGAGGTGGAGGGCGGGGGTGGGGAAGTGCACAGATACAACATTCAATGCAGGGGACAGGAAAACTGGTAAGTGACTGTCTCCTCCACTAGACCATAAATTTGTCAATGGCAAGGATCATGTTATTCAACATTCTGTTCTCAGCATCTAGTACACTTATTAACACAGAGTAGGTGCTCAGTAAAGGTTGGCTTGAAATGAACTGAACTTCCCAAACTGTTTTCATGACAGGAATTTATAGGTATATGCAAAGCCCCCAGGTTGTCTTAAAAGCCCTACACATCTCAGACAACTCTTGAACCTTTAGAGGGTTAGAGACACATTGAAACCTTAAATAAATGCGTGTGAGAACAGAATGGCAAAGTATGGAAAGGCTGAGATAAAGGAGATGGGTGAGATACATAGGGAAGTCAGTGCATAACGACTATAATTTAAAGAGGAACTGCAAGAAGAAAACTCAGTGAACGGAGTCAGATTACAAATGCATGAGCGTGGGACAAAGAGATCTTTGACGGCTGCTGTTTCGTGAGTTAACATCATGCAGTTGTAATAGTGAAACCTGCACTCAGAATATAAGCAGCATCAAAATGACTTTACCAATCTTAAGATTTGACCACAAGTATCATATATATGCAGACCTGATATAAAACCAGAACTTGAACTGCATAGTTAAAATTATTTATGCATAACGTTGAAGTGTGTGCATTACATATGCTTCCACAGTCGAGTCGGAGTGACAACTGCCTCAACGATTTGTTATTGAAAGCCGCCTTTGTATTCACTTTGAGTCTCGTACATATAAACTTTTTCTGAAAACTATGAAGTAAAACATTTTACTTATTTATTTTTAAGTAATCTCTACACCCAATGTGGGTTTCGAACTCACGATCCCAAGATCAAACGTCACATTCCCTTCTGACTGAGCTAGCCAGGTTCTCCTCAAAATAAAACATTTTAAAACTGTGAAAAAAAAGAATACACGTCAGTGAAGATCGTAGAAGAACAGAAAGAAAGACAAATATAAATAGGCAGAAAAGTACCTGGGTGTAAAAAACTAAGTAGAAGGGGTGACCCTCTGTTCCAAAGCTGGTCCCATCAAACAGTTCCTTTTATTTAACTCTAGTTGATCTAATGGAAACAGGCTTAGAAACATCGGGTACTAGTCTTATTTCCAAAAAACCCCAACTTTCTCTTAAAATGATGAAAGCAACGGGGCAGGAATTACAAAAAGGAAAATATTCAAGTAGATTCTGAAGTCTGGCTGGTATGAAGAATCAGGCATCACTCTCAGCTACCTACAGCCTGGTCAACTCAAGGATTTGTGGCAACATTGTTGCTTTTGTTACTGTGGTAAGGACACTTACCATGAGTTCTACCCACTTAAACTTTTAAGTGCACAACATAGTATTGCCATGTGCACACCTATGTTATACAGAAGTTCGCTAGAACTACTTCACCTTGTGTAACTCTTTTCCACCCTTCTCCCCCTTTCTCTTACTATCTTTCATTTACCTTGCCTGAACATCACCTGCAGTTTTGACCTCCATTTTCCCATCTCCAATCACCAAATTTGAAATGGCGTTACCTTTTTTGTTTTACAGTTTTATTTATTTATTTATTTTGAGAGAGAAAGAGAGGGAGGGAGGGAAGAGAGAGAGGGAGAGAGAGAATCCCAAGCAGGCTCAGCACTGTCCGTGCACAGCCCGATGCGGGGCTCGAACGCACAAGTCATGAGATCATGACCTGAGCCAAAATCAAGAGCTTAACCGACTGAGCCGCCCAGGCACCCCGAAATGCCATCACTTTTGTCTTAACTCTCGTGTGTCCCGTTCTAATGTCAAAGAATTGCCCATCACCCCACTCTTCCTTCCTGAAGGAGAGGTCCACGGCATTTAAGACTAACTTGACCTCACTTTTCACCACTCCAGGTCTGTGTAGAGCAACTTTTCTGCATATTCTAGTATTCTGTTTCTCTCTCCCAGGCCGTGCACTACATTGTGTTATTATTACTAGTTTCCTCCTAGTTTACTCACTAGCTTCTTACCTCTTTAAAGGCAAGAAATGTTTCCTTCAAATCCTCAAACTTAGCATAGTGCCTGACATAAAGTAAATATTCAATAATTGATGAAAGAAATGGAGGGAGGAGGGAGAAAATGCAAAGGGAAAAAGGAAGGAAAGAGGAAGAAAGAAGTTAGTTGGGGAATTCTGTTCGTGAAAGAGGGGAATGTAATACTGAATTTGTGGAAACCAATTATTCACAGGCACCCTGACAACAAAATCCTAACTTTGTCTCCGCCCCGGGCCCTTGAAATGCGATGGCTAATTAGGGAGCGTATCTGCAATGAGGTGGGAAGAGCCAGCTTTCACAGGAGCAGGATGTGTTCCAGCCCGCAGAGTAAGGTAGAAAATTCAATCAACTGTTTGTTTTTTTTAAGGGTCCCAAATGTTACAAATACAATCATCAACAATAAGCACTAAACCAAACTAAGCAAAGAAACAACGAACTTCATTTTGGTTAACAATTTTAGGGAAACTTTTGGGTTTGACTCCTTAGCTGCATTTCTCTATTCTTCTTATTTCCCTTTGTACAGATAATGGTTATGTTAATGACTGGCGTCCTCATAAATAATCCTCTTAAAATTATTGTCGTTGAGTGAACGAACTGGTTTATTGAGTTACTTTGGTGAAATAGCTTTCTGTCTTTAAATCAAAGTATTGTACTAGGAAGCGTGGATATTGTGAACCCTGGAATCCCTGAGACTGAATCTTAATGTGATTATCGACTTGTTGAATTGACCTTTATGAGTTTCTTTTTTTTATTAAAAAAATTTTTTTAATGTTTATTTATTTTTGACAGAGAGAGAGAGAGAGAGAGAGAGAGAGCGAGCATGAGTGGGGGAGGGGCAGAGAGAGAGAGGGAGACACAGAATCCGAAGCAGGCTCCAGGATCTGAGCTGTCAGCACAGAGGCCGAGGCGGGGCTTGAACTCCAGACTGTGAGATTATGACTTGAGTTGAAGTCAGACACTCAACCGACTGAGCCACCCAGGGACCCTCATAAACTCACCTTTATGAGTTTCTTTATCATATGCCACAAAAAGTAGCATGCAGTTAATTGTATAGTTCTTAGCTGAAATATACTTATCTTGGTAAAACCAGCTTTGCAACTGACCAAGTAATGCATTTTGCAATGAGAATTTTTGAAAAGGTTTTTTAAAGACTCTGTAAATCTATTTTTAAGTAATCCAAGAAATGAGTAAAGCTTCTCTTTTATACTGAAACTTAATTATATTCTGTCTTTAAAAAATTAACCATTTGATTTCTTTTTTATTTTTTTAAGTTTATTTATTTTGAGGGGGGAGGGGTGGCGAGAGAGGGAGAGAGAGAATCCCAAGCAGGCTCTGCCCAGACAGCGCACAGCCTGACATGGGGGTCGGTCTCACTAACTGTGAAATCACGACCTGAGCTGAAATCAAGAGTTAGATGCTTACCTGACTGTGCCACTGAGATGCCCCTTTAAAGTTTACTTATTTATTTTGAGAGGGGGAGAGAGAACAAGCAAGGGACGGGGAGAGAGAGAGGGAAGTGACAATATAGTACAGTGCCAACAACAGAAAGATGTGCCATTGGGTGAAAGAGAGAAACCCACTCTAAAGTAAATCTTCTGGTTAGTTGTGTTCATTTTTTGTCAGTTACAGTATATATGGTTTTCAAAGACAAATCATTTTACATAGCTTATTCATTATAATGAGAAGCAGTGGGCCCTTCCATCAAGAAGTGGGATATAATTCTCTCATTAAATCTGGGCTGGCTTTCATGACTTGCCTGTGATCAATAGAATGCATTGAAATGATACTGAGTAATTTCTGCCTCGATCTCTTGGGAAACTTGCTCTTCAGGTTGTCTCTTAAAACCCAGCCATCATTTTTCTGGAAGCCAAGCAAATGGAGAGGCCATAAGATACTCCAGGAGGCAGCCCCTAGAGGAGTTTTCAGACAACAGGCAGCATTAACCACTACCCATATGAATGAGTTGTCTTGGACATTTAGCCTAACCTTCAGATGACTGCACATGTCAGATATCACAAAAGCTAACTACCTGCCTAGTCAAGCCCTTCCCGAATCTCTGACCCACAAAGTCATGTTTTGGGTCACTCAGTTTGGGGGTAATACATTATGCAGCGATAGGTAATCAGGCCACCTGCCTAAGGCCAAAGTCCCAGTTCTAAGAAATAATCTACCCCCACCCCCACCTGCATGCCCCACCCGAGTTTCTATTTGGACAAGTGGAACTACCACTGGGAGGACTGGTGAATGACAGAGGCCTCCCGTATGGAGACTTGAGGATTAGGGTTAAAGGCTACGAGTGATTTTGTGATACCGGCCTGATGCCCTAAAAGGCCAGACTGAACCAGCTAACTCTGAGGATACCTCAATATAGACTTGGGGACCAGGACATCCCAGCCGCCTTGCAGTGGAACCAGAGGACAGCACAGGGACCCCAGATTGTAGATTTAAGGTTCCTTCTCTATCTCACAGTCAAGAAATCATGTGAGGTCTTTCCATCCCCCACCCCCATATACCGCCCTCCCGTGATATCTGGGAGAAGAACAAGGAAAAGAGGAAGAAATATGAATGGCTGAGCATTTAAGTGAAATACTGAATTACTTAAATGATTACACTTTAAGAGAAAGATCCTGAGATATAACTGACAAAATTAAGTTAAATTCCACGCTGCTACTGAGGAAGATTGTGTTCATTAGGGGAAATTAAAAAGCCACTTACAGTACATTAATGTTTGATCCCACTATACTTACGTACCTGTACAGAAATAGTTAATTTTTAAAACAAGATACTTATCCTGATACAAGATTTTAAACACTAAATGTTTACTGGTTATAACACTTGTTGAATGTATCCAAATCATTAGATACAGGTCAGGTTTTCTTTATCTAGAGGGTTTAGAGTATACTAACAACTTAAAGTCTAGTAGAAAATGAATATGAGAGCTGATAATGACTTTTTAAATAGTTATGTCTTACTAAAGGATATGCCCCCTGGTTGCTTGAATTATTTAAACAAAGTGCAAGAGCAAAATTAAAAACAATCCAGAATCAGGGGCACCTGGGTAGCTCGGTCAGTGAAGGGTCCGACTCCAGATTTTGGCCCAGGTCATGATCTCACAGTTCATGAGTTCCAGCCCCGCATCAGGCTCCATGCTGGCTGAGTGGAGCCTGCTTGGGATTCTCTCTCTCCCCCTCTCTCTGCCCCTCCCCAGCATGCTCTCTCTTTCTCTTTCAAAGTAAATAAATAAATAAATAAACAAATAAACTTAAAAAAAAAATCCAGATTTTAATTGATCATGCTTGTCACTGATAATAGCTTCCAGTTGTTCAACAGCAGTTAAATAACAACCTTTTATGTTCATTCTCTCTCTTTCTTATTTTGACCAAATAAAGCATTCCATTTTACAGAAGGAGGTGCTGCGGCTGAGAGACATTAAACTTGCCCTACGTTACAAGGCTAATAATTGTCAGAATCAAGTTTCAAACCCAAGCGTATTTGGTCTCAAACTAGGATTATTGTGTGTCTATTACAACTTGATATCTTCTCATTGTTATCACCATTAAGATTTGTATTCATTCTATACATTTTTAGTTTTTATGGTTGCACAGACATAACCTCTAAGCATCCTCAGAAAATGAAATATTGGCAACAGCAAAGCATGATATAGGGTTAAAATGGAAAAAAACTTTACAAAGCAGAAACACCGTAGCTCTTTTTTTTTTTTTTTTAAATGTTTACTTATTTTTGAGAGACAGAGAGAGACAGAGACAGAGCATGAGTGGGGGAGGGGCAGAGAGAGAGAAAGAGAGAGAGGGAGACACAGAATCTGAAGCAGGCTCCAGGCTCTGAGCTGTCAACACAGAGTCCAACCCAGGGCTCCAACCCACAAACCATGAGACCATGACCTGAACAGAAGTCTGACGCTTAACGGACTGAACCTCCCAGGCGCCCCAGGAACACTGTAGCTCTTAAGCACCATGAAAGGTTATGAAATCCATGGCACTGTAAAATATTTTCATGGTAGGGTAATGGGAGTTAGCAGAAATTAATAAAAGTTGTAGAAGTAAAATAAAGGACAGATAATTTTGTTGTTGTTGTTAAATGAATAGTTTAAAAAGCTGATGTGTTTGGAGGTGACCCAGCCCGAGTGCAGAGTTTTCACTTTAGAAAATGCTACTAATGGCAAGCAAACCGCATTTAGTATTTTTTTACAACTACCTCTGCAGGCTTCAGTATTACACAGAATAAGAAAACCATTTTGCTTTTTTCCTTGTTAAAAATTCATAATATTGGAAAAACACTAAATTGAGAATGTTTACAAAAGAAACTAAGAGGGAAAAACAGCCCTCCATAGAGTCAGTAATAAATATTTGTTGGGTTGGTTTTTATTTGGAGGAAAGTGCATTTTCATTTTTGGCTAATCTCTTCTGAGAATTCTATTTCTATAAAGAATTGATTTATTTTTGCTGCGCCAACAAATTTGTATAGATTTTTATGCCTTTGCTCCTGATGAACCTCATGCTAATATGAAATCTTAAATTTATTTGGCATTTTCTATGTCATTATTGAAACACTGATTTACAGCTGCACCATCCAAAAAAATAATCATGTTATGATTCCCTCCTAGTTAGGGAATGAAAATAGATCCCATTGGCAATATAGGGTAAGATTGCCTTAAGTGGTTTCTGGAGAATTCACTTGTGTTTTTTTAATCTGTTAATCTGATTATATCATTTATATTGATGGCTCCAAAAGAGGAAAAGAAATAAGATTCAAATTAAAAGAAAAGGAAGGCTCTTGTTATAAACACAATCTTGAGTAGAAAAGATTTGCTACAAAGGATTACAAAGAAATAGGCATCCGATGGCAAATAAAGGGGCAAATTATATATATAGTATGTAATGAAAACATGTAGTAATGTGTAATGCATCCATTCGGTTGATATATTTGTTTATATAATAAGTAGTAATATATATAAAATAAAATGTATATCTGTCTATCTATCTAATCCATCCCTTTATTTGATATTGTACGTCTATCATTTTGGGTCAAGAGGTGCTTGGCTGGCTCAGTAGGAAGAACATGTGACTCTTTATCTTGGGGTCATGAGTTCAAGCCCTTCGTTGGGAGTAGAGGTTAAATAAATGAATAGATAAAAACTTTTTAAAAATGAAAAATATATAAACAAATGATATCAAGAATATTCACCTAAACGTTAATAGAAGTTGCCTGCAGATGGCAGGATTCCAGGTGATTTTTATTTTTTTCTTCATCCTTTTCTGAGTTGTTATTTTCACAATGACTGTGTATATTTTTACAAAAACAGTAAGAGATTTTTCAGAAACAAAAAAACTAGAAATTTTGATTACAGATAGGAAACTACATTCTAAATTCTACATCAGTCAATCAAACAAGAAGCACACACTGAATCTGCTGTGTGCCCAACACATAGATAAAGTATCATGTTTTCTTCCAACTCTAGTTTTCTTCAATGAGCTCCATAGCCAATTCCACAGCAACAGTTCTCAGCAACTTACTAACATCATATCTTCCCCAAACATCAATTTTAGTTTTTATAAAATAGAAAACCATCTTCCCGTTTTCATAATTAATTTGCTTATGTAATGCTTCACCCAATTATAACAATTACTATAATAAGTATAACAGGTTGGTAAGCACTAATGAACTCAACTTACTTAATAGGAGCAGAAGCGTGTGGGTGGCTCAAGTTGGTTTCCCCAGGAAACACACTGAAATGAAGATTTGAGTACAGGCAGTTCATTGATAATTGTTGTCAGGAACAGCACACACATGCAAGTGAAGTGGAAAAAGCTCATAATTGGGCAGAGGGAGATCGGCAGGGTGGTAACGTCAGAGGCACCCACCTATTCCTGGAAGAACTCTGGAGCTGAGATGGCTCTTCAAGTTGTCTCAAAACAGTGTGGAGACCTGTAGGCTCCTATATCCACTGGGTGGCCATTGGTTGTAATGCTGCCCCTAGAACGGGGGTATAAACTCAGGTGAGGAATCTTCCTTCTTCCAAGGGCAATTCCTGGAGAGGGGTTCAGCTGTGAGCCCCTGACATTCCAACATTCCTAACAGTTGAAAGAATAGTGTCTCTGTCCTGAGGGGTGGTAATCGGGGTCGCATCCCAGAGCAACCACCGTGGTCCAACTGACACGACTCAGACCATTTGCTTCATGTGATGTATTTACCCAGAGGGGAGCAACTCCCCCAGGATTGTTCCGGATGTCGTTTTCTAGAAATGTTTACAAGAGGAAAGAGAGGGGAGCGAACTATATCTGCCACGATTGCAGCTCATTTCAAGGTCACGTCTGATATCCATGATCTCTCTCCTTCTCATTCTAGATTCCCCTTGACCTCAGCTAACTCCTCTGCAGCCCCAGGTGACTTCTCTTGTAAGGTGACACAGACCTTCATCCCTGGGTGGTCTGCGTCCTTTGTCACCATACCCTTCTCAGACTGTGACAGTTACACTTGTTCATTTATCATTAAAACTGAACAGGGGAGCACCAGAAGACACCCCAGTGGTCTTCCGAGTGTGAAACATCTTCTTTCCTACTTCAACTGCATAAAGTAAGCACGGTTTTCTCCTGATTAGTAGGTTCAATTAACCTCTAGTATGTTGATTCTTTTTTTCTCTACTAATCTATTGGCAGGAGGTGCCCTAAGTGACTAGACTGCATTTGCTGCTTAAAGGTTAGTGGGACTTATAATACGCCTCCTAGTGGCGGCACTCCCCTTTAAGAACCAGGACCTCCAGATGCTCAAAACCTAGATTTGAGGGGCGGGGAAGTGCAACCTCCCCTCTCCCAAGTAGGTTGCTGAGGGCAAAGGCAAATGGGGCCAGTTTGACTTCTATCCCTTGGTTTTGTGTCTCGTTTAGTCAGTCTGCCTTCTGGAGATGTGGTAGTATAGAGGGCCATTCATTTAGTGTCCTGGAGTGTAGGGATCCATAGGTACGGAATATCATCTCCAGGCTGACACATGAACTGCACCTTCAAAAGGCCATTCTATACTCTCTGAAGTCAGCAACTTCTGGATGATGTGGCATGTGAGAAGTCCAGTGAATCCTACAGTAATGCATTTGTATTGCTATAAAGTGAGTCTCTCAGTCTGAAGTGATGTTCCGCAGATTCTAGGTTTGTGATAAAAATGCTTAGACCCTCGGACTTCAGACTGTATTATAAAGCTGTAATCATCAAGACAGTACTGGCACAAAAACAGACACTCAACTTAGATCAATGGAACAGAATAGAGAACCCAGAAATGGACCTACAAACATATGGCCTGTTTCGAAGGGGCACATGCACCCCGATGTTTATAGCAGCACTATCGACAGTAGCCGAAGTATGGAAAGAGCCCAAATGTCCATCAACGAATGAATGGATAAAGAAGATGTGGTATATATATACAATGGAGTATTACTCGGCAATCAAAAAGAATGAAATCCTGCCATTTGTACCTATGTGGATGGAACTAGAGGGTATTATGCTAAGTGAAATTTGTCAGTCAGTGAAAGACAAATATCATATGACTTCACTCATATGAGGACTTTAAGACACAGAACAAGAGAAGGGAAGCAAAAATAATATAAAAACAAAGAGGGGGACAAAACATAAGAGACTCTTAAATATGGAGAACAAACACAGCGTTACTGGGGGGGTTGTGGGAGAGGAGATGGGCTAAATGGGTAAGGGACATTAAGGAATCTCCTCCTGAAATCATTGTTGCACTATATGCCAACTAACTTGGATGTAAATTAAAAAAAATAAATTAAATGGTAAAAAAATAAAATAACAAAAAATAAGATAAAGATATAGTATACTCATTTGATCTAAATATATATTGTATACCAGTATATGGAGTGGAGAATAGACATGATCATTATAAAAACAAAATTAAAAGATTAACAAGGTACCCTTTGGATAAACTTCATTAATAAACATAAATATATAGCAGCAGCCTACTGAGAAGAATTAAAGAAGCCCTAAATAAATGGAGAGTAATACAAAAAAAATTTCTCTGAACAATCATCAAAAATATATACTCAAGAGTAGATATTTGGAAAGGCGTCCTTAACATTTTAAGTGGGTGGGGAAAAAAATGCTGAGGTATTCAACAGTGTACATAGAATAAGATCCTTTTTGATTACAAACTAAAAGATCAAATATGAAAATCATTTTTTTCTAGTGCAACATACGAAAAACTATTAAATGTTTTGTTTTGGGAGGATGGAAAAAATGCTTAGGCTCTCTGATAGTACATTGCTGGCTAAGGCTTTGTGTACAGGAAAACAAACTTCTGTCCAGAACATGTTTGATTCCAGAGCTCCTGGGTGGCTCAGTTGGTTAAGCATAGGACTGACTCTTGATTTCGCCTCAGGTCATGATCTCACAGTGAGATCAAGGCTGGCAGTTGGGTTCTGTGCTGGATGTGGAGGCTGCTCAGGATTCTCTTTCCCTCCCCCTCTGTCCTGCCTCCACTTGTGCACCCACGTGCACTCGCTCACACATGCTCTCCCCCCCCCCCCCCGCCTCAAAAAGGAACATGTTTGATTCCAGGAAGAATAATCAACTTGTCACCAAGTGTCTGATTGATCTCCCCGAGGGATGATGGTGCATCAGAAACTCAATTTGGTGTTGAGCTGACACCGAGCTGAGCTGAGCTGAGCTCAACTCTTGCTGGCAGGTTGATATTTGGCCTTGGTAAGTGGAGACCCATTACGTGGGGCCCATGCGTGCCTTCCATTGCTGCCACAGTAGCTCTTCAGTTCCCGAGCCAGTGTGCCAAGACAGGGGTGGCACCTTGCACAGGCTACTTGGCATCCACTAACCAGGTTGTTTAGTCGACTTGGTTTCCTTTGCCTCCTCCATAGCGGATGCTTTCCGGTGGGTGTCAGCACACAGTACAAAGATATTTACACTCCATGCCTCTTTCCATAGGTTCGACTGTATGCTTCTCCCTTAGACTTCCTCCTCCCTGATCTTCTAAACTGCTTTCTTCCATGCCCCCGCCCTATAGGCCCAACCATTTGTCACTCTCCGTGGGTTTATGCATATTCTTATCTAGGGCAATCTCTCTTATACAAAGTTAATGACCAGGTGCACTAAATGAAACTCTCTCCAATGGATTTCCCCTCACTAAATGTCCTTTAGGGTCACCCCTGAGTTAGCCTGAATCCAAATTTTAACAATTCCGTCCTGCAAAAAATAAAAAAGCAAGCCACAGACTGCAGAAAATACGGACAAATCATGTCTCAGACAAAGGCTTGTATCAAAAATGTACTAAGAATTTTCAAAACTCAACAATAAGAAAACAAACAACCCGGTAAAAAACAAGAAGTGTTTTTGTAAATTATTTTTAAGTTTATTTATTTACTTTGGGGGGGGCACGTGCGGGGGAGGGGCAGAGAGCGAGAGGGAGAGACAGAATCCCAAGCAGGCTCCATACTGTCAGCATGGAGCCTGATGTGGGGCTCCAACTCATAAACCATGAGATCATGACCTGAGTCAGAAGCCTAACCAACTGAGCCAGCCAGGCACCCCCAGGCGGGGAAAAGTTTTGAACAGACACTTCACCAAAGAAGATATTCAGATGCCAAATATGTACTTGAAAAGCTGCTCAATATCATTTGTCATTGGGGAAAATGCAAATTAAACTCACAGCGAGATACCACTACACATCCCTTAGGATGATGTTACAAGGGTTTGTGAGGATAAAGAGAAACTAAAATTCTATATATGGCTGGTGGGAGTGCAACGTGGCAGAGGCATTTTGGAACAGAATCTGGCCGTTTTTTTAGAGTTCAACACATACTTACCAGATGACCCAACAATCCCACTCCTCGATATTTACCCAAGAAGGAAATGAAGATTTAGATTTGCACACAAAACCGTACATATGTGTTTACAGTATCTTTAATAATAATCATCTAAAATTGGCAACATCCCAAATGTCCTTCAATTAGTGAATCGAGGAACAAATTCTAATCATTCATGCAACAGAATACTATTTAGCAATTAAAAAAAAAAAATGAACCACCATAGAAGCCAGAACGTGGGAGAATCTCAGATGCATTATGCTACGTGAAAAAAAAATCCAGATTCAAAAGGCTACATACCACAGAATTGCATGTATAGAACATTCTGGAAGAGGTAAGAGTGTAGAAGCAGAAAACAAATCAGTAGTTGCCAGGGTCTGAGAGTGGAGGGCAGAGGTGAGTAAAAAGGGGCAACACAAAGGATCTTGGAGTGGGGGAGTCACAGAATGGTTCTGCATCTTGATTTTGGCGGTAGATACGGGACTATATGCATTCATCAAAACTCATAGAACTGTGTACCAGAGACAATGAATTTTATTGTATACAGTTTACCTTAAAAACCTAGAGATTTCCAGTTAAATAACAGTTGAGGCATTTGCTGGCAGTAACCAACTATTTGATCTTCCCCTGAAATCCCGCATCTTTAAATTTGTAGCTATATAATATAGACCATCTGTTTTAAAATAGCTTTCTCATGATGTCACTTTTAAAAATTGATGGGTCTAGAAATGTTTACTAGGGGGAAAAATTAAACTTGACCTCAAAGAGCATGTGTTAAATTGTATTTTTTTTTCCCCCTTTCATACCTGGAAATACAAATTTAAATGACGGATATAGAGAAAAATCTCTTTCATTTGTGAAATTGTCAAGCTCTCCAGCACCAAGCCCACCCAGAATACGGCAGGGGGCTGAGAAGGCAGGCCCCCTAGAGCAGGCCTCCCTGTCTTTCTGAGCGCCTGGCCTGCCTGTGTGGGGAGTGTGTGCTTGTTGAGAGATCTCACAGGCACAGTGCTCCGCACAAGCTGAGTGATGTTCAGGACTCCTTCGGGAACCTGGGGAGTGAGCCTGGGGCTTAAGCAGTGGTTGCTGGCTGTAGGGTCCATTTAGTTGCTTCTTAGTAAGCCCTTAGGGGTGGGGGTTTGACGTTGCTCTTTTTGGGGGGGGATCACGTGGTCCTGGTGACTTTTCGTCCTCAGCTTGGTTTTGCTCCCACTCTGTATCCTATTAGGAAGGCTTCACAGAGCAGTGAGACCGCAGGAGTCCCCCACCTCAACATCCTGTAACTCACACGTTGTGGTCAATTCAGTTTTAGCATTTGGCAAGGGGGAGTGGGGAAGCGCAATGCATGAGGGAATCAGGGTGTTTTAGGGTGTCCCTGACATGACTGACAATGAGATCCCTAGATGGAGGATCCCCGAGGACAAGATCATGAAGTTTATTTTACATCAGTGCAAGATGCTCAAAGTACGCTTTGAACACATGAAATACGTGTTAGGATTGGAAGAGAGGAACCCAAAGGTGATAAGGAGCAGGCTTATTCAAGGAATGGGAAGCAAGACGAAAGGGATAGCACGTTGTGGACTGAGAAGGAAATTTCAGAATTCCAGAACTTGGAAGGGAAGCAAGTATTTTAGGTTGCTAAGGAGGAGTGGGGCTGGAGGTTGCCGGAGTTAAGGGAGCTGAGTTAGGAGATTAGGGTACCGGCTGGCTCATCACGTCATTAGTTCGTTTGTTCATTCATTCATTCAACAAATAGTTCCTGCTGAACACTATTGGCCTTGGATGCATGGCAATGAACAAGTATTTTCTGGTAAATACAGGGATGGCAGTTGGGAGACCTAATATACAAGTAAGAAAGGCTCTAAGACAGTGATTTCAGAATTGAGATTTCCTGGGTTTTGAATCCCAGATCCAGACACTTAATAACAATGTGACTTAATAAATAAATTACTTAATCCATTTGTGCCTCGCTTTTCTCATCTGTCCAATAAAAATATTAAGTGCCTACTTCATAGGATTGTTGTGCTTAATGTGGTCATTAGCATAAAGTTTTAGAACAGTGCCTGAAACATAGTAAGCACTCGGTGACTATTAGCTATTAAAAATGTGAACAGATATATACTTTAATGTCGGGTAGTGACAAGTGCTATAAAGAAAAATAATTCAGGGAGGGGGATAGAGAGTGGTGGTAGGGCTGTTTCAGATCAGATGTGGAGAGGAAGGTCTCTCTGGGGAGGTGACAGATGAAAAAGGACCTGAATGGTGTGGGAGAACAAGTCATGCAAAGGTCTGTGGGAAGAGTACTTCAGGCAGCAGAAACAAAGGCCCTGGGGCAGGAGAGATTCAAGGCCTAGGAAAGGTGGTGGACAGTAAGACGCTGAAGACCTTTGTGATCCAATCCCTACCCCATTATACTCCTCCAATTTACACTTTTGGAAGACAAATCATCTGTGGGGGTCTGGTCGCCTCCGGAGGTGTATGTGAGATGTCTGTGTGACAAATTGAAAGTTTTAGAGATAGGACAACTTGAGCTTAATGGCAGGTTATATATATATATATATATATATATATATATATATATACACACACACACACACATGTATATGTATATATGTATATATACATACATATATGTATATATATTATATATGTTTATATATAATATATATATTATATATGTATATCTATCTAAAATGCTGCTGGTCAAGGGGTCCAGTTAGAAAGTATTTACAGCTCCATAGGCCTGTGTGTGTGTGTGTGTGTGTGTACATAAAAAATATATATGTATATATATACATGTATCTAGATACATGTATATAAATGTATCAATATACATAAAATATAGTCATACACTAGGTTAAAACCCTATATATGTTTTAAAGACAAGTAATAAAATGCCTGTAACTATGCATATATTAACATCCCATAAAGGCCTGGAGTAAAATGAGTAAATATTGACACTAAGTGGCACAAATAAGATTATAAATAGCTTCATGTGCATTGAGATTTGGCCTCCAAATGAGGCAGAGAAGATTTTGCTGCCAAAGCGCTGCAAAAAACTTTTGGATTTTCAGCGCTTTTTGAATTTTGGATAAAGGATTGGGGACCTGTAATAATTTCCTCCTATGGGCCATCTATAGGATCAGAACTCTAGGGAGCAACGTCTAAAAGACACAATAAAAGCCCAAATGGAAAAACCTGTATAACAAATAGCCTTAACCACTGTTTTTAAAATATTTCCTAAGTATAAACCCTTAAGATATTCTACTCCGCATATCTTACAACTCTGCTCTGATCGGGACCGATCAGAACAGGGCAGGATTTTCGTAACGGAGAAAATTAGGAGTGGCAGGAGCCCCTGAGGTCAGCCCAGGGCCTACGTGACTTTACAGAGGTGTTGGTATACATTCATGGCACTAAGTTCCCGGGGACCAGAACTACCTTGCACATAGAAGAAAACTTTGCCAGTTTTTCCCTCTGTTCATCAAATTTTGCTTCTCAGGTAAACATGCTTGGAGTAAGAGTGGGAGTTAAGCCTCAGTGTTAGAGTCATTATGAAAGTTCCCAGATAGAATCTTCATAGTTCTTCAGAGCACATAGAAATATTGCATTTATCCTCAGAAACATCTGACATCTAGAAGGTAACAACAAAGGTACCAACAGATACAATCATAGTAACCTGAACAATGTTCCCCTTTCAGTCAACGTTTATGAATGAAACCTTTAGTGCCAGAAGCTTCGAAACAATCTAAACTGCAACCCGTACCTGAGTCCCCCAGGTCCTAGTGAGCAGCTTGCCGTGGACCCCTGGTCCGCGGCCCCGGGGTCCCAGCTCCTCCCTCCGGGGCTGGGGGCGGCTCTCCGCCGCGGGGCTCCGGCCACCAGGGGGCGCTGCGGCCCCCCTCTCCCGGGAGCGGCCGAGCCAGCCCGGTGGGTGTTTCTCTCCCTCTCGCGCTCTCTCCTCCCGGCCTCACATCCGGGTCTGGAGCGCGGCCGCCGCTGTCAGTGCTGGTGCGGGCGCGTCGGGGGCCGGGCCGGGGCGCAGTAAATGGCGGCGGAGGGAGGCGGAGCGGCGGCCACGCTCAGCTCAGAGCCCCCGAAACTTTAGACTCGAAGCCCCACAACTTTCCGGGAAGTGCCGCCGCTCCGGAGGGGGGGGGGGGCGTGGACGGAAGGGGGAGCCGAGGCGGGAAGTCTGGGGGGAAGCGGCTGAGAGCCGGGGAGACTCGAACCCGCGGCGGGGGCGGGGGCGGAGTCCGCCTGTGCCTCGCGCCGCGGCGGCCCCCGCCTCCTTTCCCCGCGCCCTCCCCGCGGCCGCCGAGCCGGAGCCGGAGCCGCGCCGAGCCCGGGACTGCGCGGGGCCTCGCAGGCGGCGGCGCGCCGAGCCCAGCCGGGCCCCCTCCTCGCGACCTCCCGGCCCTGTTGCTCGGGCGCCCCCCGCGCGCGTGAGGCCGGGGCTGGGGCTCCCCGCGGCTTCGCGGGGCGAGGAGGAAGCCGGGCCGCGCACAGCCCCCGCCGTCCCGGGGTCGTGGGGCCGGGCTCCGGGTGTTGCATGCGGGGCGGGGCGGCCGTGAGCCGGAGGCGAAGATGGAAGGCTTGACGCTGAGCGATGCGGAGCAGAAATACTACTCGGATCTCTTCTCCTACTGCGACATCGAGAGCACCAAGAAGGTGGCGGCCAACGGGCGGGTGCTGGAGCTATTCCGGGCCGCGCAGCTGCCCAACGACGTGGTCCTCCAGGTAACGCCGCCGCCCTCGCCTCTGGTCGCGTCCGGGGCTCTGCCGGCCGCCGACCGGTCGCTTCCCGGCGGCTCCGGCCTCCAGCCGCCCGCCGCCAAGGGGGTGGGAGTGGGCGCCGTTTCCAGCAGCGCCGGCCGTGGGCTTGTGCCCCCGGACTCCCCAGCTGCAGGCTGGGGCCGCAGGTGCCCGGGTGGCCCGGACTCGCGGCGCGGTCGAGGGGGAGGGGTCGCTGTTAGAGGACAAAAGTCACGCAGAGATACGGTGGGGGGTGGGGGGCGGAGGTCTGTGTATTATCGCTCAAGAACCTAAGTCCAGTATTTCTCAAAATCTGTATTTTTCACAACTGGAAGAGCAACTTCAGATGAAGGATATCGGATTGTTACCATGCCTTTCTTTGAATCATAGATCCTGATATATAACATAGCTCCCCGGATCCTGCAGAGTAGTAAAGTTATCAGTATAGGTAAAATGTTTTTTAAATTCTTGAATAAGCCAGCGGGCGAGGCAAAGTGGGTTTTGTAGGAATCGAAGAAGCCTTTTTCTTAAGGAAGCTGAATTCTTGGGGAGATCAAAAATTTGAATTTATAGCTAGTAGTTTGCAAGTAGATATGGAAAGAACTTGTAATGAACTATAGAACGTGTGGCTGATGTAAACTGGACAGTTTTTTGATGCACATTCGGTAACATTTAGTGGAACTTAGGGATTGGGGTTGGGAGATAAGTAAGTATTGAGCAGCTGGAAGTCAGACGTGCCTGTTTGCCTCAATCAGGTCCGCAGCTCTAGAGGAGCAAGCAGAGTACATTTTAAGCTTTCTCTATCACATCTGTTTTTAAAATGGAAGGTTTCCTAGAAGTTCTTATCTAATTTATGTGGTGAACATTATTGTTACTCTGTTTAATGATTCATCGCTGCTGGTAAGAGTCTGTCCAAACAGCATATCAGGAGCAGTTTTTAAGCTTTCATCTTTGTGATTATCCAAGCCAGGTTACCCACCTCCAAAACCTAAAGCCGGATGCATGGGTGTAATGTAGTATACCCCAGAGGGCACTGAATCAGGAGGTTTGAGGCCTGGGTCTTTGACCCCATTTTATTGTGAACTGGCAGTGTGACTTTGGGCCAGGCACTTCCACTCTTCAAGTGTAAGCGTTGCTCATCTAAAGAATGAGAGTCAGGTTTCTTCCAACAATGCTGGAAGTATAAAAATGTCCATAAAGGTCTCTGTTTTCGAAGTTAACCTGTGCATGAACTATGACCAAGTTGAAGGAGTTCTGTCCTTTTGCATAATTTTGTGTGTGTCATAATGCTTTTTAAAAAACCTTGGGAGGAAAAGTTGGGTGTCTTAGATAACGACAGCTGGGAGTCTCAAAGCCATGCTGCCATAAAGGGACAAAACGTAAATTTTTAGGCTTTGCCGGCTACTTACGGTCGAACATTCTTCTTTGTTTTTGTTTTTGCTACTCTTTAAGAAGGTGAAAGCCATTCTCAGCTCAGGAGCATACCAAACAGGGCCTGTAGTTTGCCAACCCTTGCTAAAAAGAATGGTGGTGGCAGTGTGGGGTTCTCTACTTCCTCCGATGGCTTTAGGGTTAGACTTTTAGCCAGAACGTGCTCATTAATGATATTCCCTTTTTTGTAGCAATAACAAAACATACTTTCAAGTCATTTAGGAACTAAAATTAAGGAGAAACTTCCCAAATTCTGTTTTAGTTTATGTTTTTGGGGAGGGGGAGCCGAAATAAACTGACATATATGTGTGTGTGTGTGTGTGTGTATGTGTGTATGTGTGTATATATATATTTAATTATATATATATTTAATTATATATATTTTTTTTAACTTTTAAAATGTTTTTATTTTCGAGAGAGACAGAGTGTGAGCAGGGGAGGGACAGAGAGAGAGAGAGAGAGGCAGACACAGGATCTGAAGCAGGCTCGTGGGGTACGAACCCAGAAACCGTGAGATCATGACCTGAGCTGAAGTCGGACGCTTAACCGACTGAGCCACCCAGGCACCCCTAAACTGACTTATATTTTTAATAGTGCATGAAGACTTTAGGACTTTTAATGTATTATTTAGTAGTATTTCGGATAGACAAATCAGCATTACCCTTTGCTTGAAATATGTTTAATCCAAGTTATTTTTGTGTTTTTCTCAGGTTTATTAATATTCAAAAAGAAATTTCTATTGCCTTTTTGTATAAAGAGAGGGCATAAATACCATAAATGTTCAGGATTCAGTTACAAGTCGGAAGCTGCAGGAACTTGCTGAAGCAGAACTCTTACAGTAATATATACTAAATAGTATTATGGATATCTTGAAGGCAGTTTACTTAAAAATCAGCCTAAAGTGTAAAATGTGAGCTAAAAGGGGAATTGGATTTAGTTCTTTTAAGAGAGTTTGGGATTGTCTGAAGACAGTCCTTTGTTGCTTTCTAAGTGAGATACATTTGGGTCAGCTCCTGTATATTGAGTGAGTTACTTAACTGGACTAGGTGTTGCAGGCCATCACAAGAGGAGTAAGAAGCTCTCAAGGACCTTGTAAATTACAGGGATACCCGTGTGTAACATGAAGCACCCATGTGAATACCGTAGGAGAGGTGCAGAAGAGGTTATGGTCAGGAAAGCCTTCTTGACTTGAGATGGACATTAAATTAGTATGGAGGGAGGGCAGTGGGACGGATAAGACTTTCAGACAGAGAAAAAAACATGACCGAAGTTGGAAAGGGGAGGAGCCTTTTCAAGAACTAGCAGATTTAAGGTTTGCTGAAGCTGCAGTATATTTGGGGGATAATGGAACATAGAGTTAGAAAGAGACCATACTGAGAAAGACCCTAAAGAAGGCAGAAGATTTCATATTTCAGTAAGCAGTGGAGACTCATTAATGGTTTTTGACCTTGGGTGGGGGGTGAGGAGGAGGCTTTGCAGTGGTCTGGAATGGATCCTGGGTGATGGGCATTCCAACCAGGGTAACAGCTGTGCAATAGGAAACAGATCTGGATGAACAGGTCTGTTACTGAAGGGCTGCTGGCTAGACACTATGTTAGGTGCTTTGTTGGATAATGTTTAATTGAGGCCAAATTATCAAGGCTGGGTGGAGAGCTTTGAACTAATTGTGAAGGTAACAGGGAGTTGCAGTGTAAGAGAAATGACTCATAAAAGCCATGCTTTACAAGGCCTTTAGATCAGTGCAGCAGGAGTTAGAGGGAAGAAGCTGGAGATGAATTTGGGAATTCTCTGTTGAGAATGGTGAGGAGCGAGGCCATGGTGCTCAAATGCAGGAGTGGGGGAGACACCGGGGAGGATGATTTTATCTCCCAGGGGCATTTGGCGCTGTTCGGAGACATTTTGGGTTGTCCTAACTTGTAGGGAAGGAGCAATTCTCCCGGCATCTAGCAGACAGAGGCCAGCGATGCCACTAAACATCCTACAGTGCATAGGCCAGCCCCCCAACAAAGATTTATCTAACCCCAAGTGCCAGTCAGTGGTGCTGAGATCGAGACATCCTCACCTGGACTCTGGTGGTAACCGTGGAACAGCAAAGGAGGCTAGAACTTCATAGAAATTATGAAGGTAGATTTGATGGGCCTGGGCTACCTAGTGATATTTAGATGAGGGAAGGGTAGAGCAAGGATTATTCTTTGTTGGATTCTACTCACCGCCTAAAAAGGGGGCAGGAAGAGTCTGGTTTTAGGTAAAAGATACTGGCAATTTGACTTCTGGCATTTTGAGATGGCAATGGAAATCTTCAGGAGATATTTGGAAACTTATGGATGTTTGTCCCCACTGAGTGCTTGTTCTTACGGTGAAATTCAGATATTTGGGGTGTCTTCTCTGCTTTTCTCACCTAAGTATTTTGGGGGTAGGGGGGCAGGCAGCTTCTTACACTGTGGGCATGCATGTACACATCAGGGCTTTGATTGATGTAGTAGTTTTCAGCATTTGTTAATAAAAGTCATGAGAAGGCTGAGTCATCTGGGAGAATGAGTGTAGAAAACAAAGAACAGAGGGCCGAGAACTGAAGGGGGAAGGAGCTGGCATTTATTGAGTGCCTATTATGTTTCTTTTACTGGGCAAATCATTTTCATGTAAGAACTCATTTGATGCTTACAACAACCCTGTAAAGTGTATTATTTTTTATTTATTAACTAGGCACCTGATAGGCAGAGAAGTTAAATCATCTGTTCGTGAATAAAGCGTCTCTCCTTTACCGTTATTCCTTGTTACCTTTCAGCTCTTTCTTACTTTCACTGTTCATGTGATTGGTTTGCCCATAGTTCTCCTAAAGAGTGGAGGTTTAAGATTGTTTGATTTTGAGTTATGTGTGGATTTCCTTCTCTGCATGGTCAATAGTTTCATGTATGATGATGTCTTGAGACACAGCCACTTAAGAGAAATAGGAAGATTCTTGTAGTTGGTATCCTATGCACACAGAGACACAATTTTATATTACTACAGCTGGCAGACATCTTAAAGTATGTTCATTACCCTGGTTTTGGAAGGGTAGAGTCAGTCCTGTTCTGAGTTGAAAGGTTTGTTTTGGGGGGTGCCTGGGTGACTCGGTTGGTTGAGCGTCCCACCCTTGGTTTTGGCTCAGGTCATGATCTCATGGTTTGTGAGATTGAGCCCCTCGTTGGGCTCTGTGCTGAAAACTCAGGGCCAGCTTTGGAGTCTCTCACCCTCTCTCTCTGCCCCTCCCCTGCTCACAGGAGCTCTCACTCTCTCAAAATAAGTAAATAAACTTTTTTTTTTTTTTTTTAAAGAAAGGTTCGTTTTTGGAGACTGTCAGTAGACAAAGTGAATGAGCTACAGCTTTATAGAATTATGCTCAACAACAGAGAGGAACAGGACTGGGTGGAGAAAAATTTGGTTCATAGGATATAATCATGAGGAGTTTTGCTCTTTGCTGAGCAAAAAAATTCATTGACTTGAAAATCACCTTATCTAGAAATAATTTATTTTATTTTTTAAAGACGAGGGAAAGTATGCTACCACACTAATCAGTATGTTTTCTTAGCTTTTACTTGGAGCCCCTACTTTGGGAAATGTTTTAAAACTACATACAAATTTTCAGTGCGTAATAGTTTGAGAAAAGGTTCTAGTATTAATGGTTCTTTTATTGAAGGTTCTAACCAGTGTATCCCTATTAATGAAGCTGAAGAAATGTCTTCGATCATTTGTGTTGAGCAACATCTTGGTAGAATATTTGAGTAACACATTAATTTAATGGGTGAAAATGACAACCGTGACACATAAACCATTTTGCTTTTCTCTTGAAATTTGTTCAATTATAAGATTTATTCATTAGTGATAGTATTAAAGTAAGGAAAGAGAGCCTCATTTGTTCACTGAAAGTTATAAACTTAATACAATAAATGTCAGGTTTGTTGTTCTGGAGCAGTGATTTCTTTTTTATTTGTAATTTCTGGATCATTGAAACAGTTACAACAAACTACAAAAACAGTCTTGCCTTAATCAGACACTTTCCTATATACAGCTGAAAAGCATACTGTTTGTGACAGAAGTGACACTTAATGGTTTTCTGTAGTATCCTATTTGCTTTTTAAATTTGTTTTTCCTATATCATTGCTAGTTTTAGCCTTTTCTTTTTCCTTTTAAATGAATAGCTCAGAGTTAGTGTCTTAGTATTTTGGGAATTCATGCTAAGCATTTTGATGGAGCTGTAGAAGAGCATACAGGCCGGTATAAGGAGCTCTAAACACGGGAGGCAAGTTCCAGTCCTGTCTGTAGCCAGCCTTGTGACCTTGAACAGATCACTTAATGTCTGGATTTTCTTTCTCACAGCCTGAAGAGGTTGGATTGGGTTTTTCTTTTCTTTTTTTTAAATGTTTGTTTATTTATTTTGAGAGAGCATGAGCTGGTGGCACTCACGAGGCTGAAGAAGAGAGAATTTTAAGCAGTCTCCACCCTCAGCATGGAGCCTGTCCCTGTCCCGAAGGCTCTGCCTCCCAACTGTGAGATCATGACCTGAGCCGGAAATCAAGAGTCCCAACGCTTAATCGACTCAGCACCCCTGGATTGGGTTTTTCAAAGAAACGTGTTAGAGTGTTGAAATGGACACTGTGTCCAGCCACACCCTTAAGAACATAGTGCACAGTCCTGAAATTAGTTGTCCACTGTTTTAACAGTAGAATTGATTTCTTTTATAAGTTTTGGAGATTTGATGAGGAGAATCTCAGCCTGGATTGCTGAAGGGACTTTGTGTACATGAGGGAACTGCTGAAAGGTTTGTAAGGTCCCTAGATATTTGGCCAGTGAGAATTTGAAATGGGTGATAAAACTTGGCATTTATCACCTTTTGCCTCATATAGGTTTCATTGTCTGTAGCCTTTCCTGTGATATAGATGCATCTTCATTCATCTTTTCCCTCCTTTACCTCTATAAAAGAATCTACGGGGGCACTTGGGTGACTCAGTCGGTTGGGCATCTGACTTCAGCTCAGGTCATGATCTCACAGCTTGGGAGTTTGAGCCCCCCGTCGGGCTCTGCTGACAGCTCAGAGTCTGGAGCCTGCTTCGGATTCTGTGTCTCCCTCTCTCTCTCTCTGCCCCTCCCCCACTGGCACTCTGTTTCTCTCTCTGTCAAAAATAAACATTAAAAGAAAATAATCTCGTCTGATCAGTTGCATATATATGCGTGACATAAAAATCAGGATGTAATAAGTTCAGCTCAGAAATCTTTTTTTAAATTCATACCATACACTAAGTTTCATTGAAATTTGGTAAATAGGACTTCGGCCTTTAAAAAAAAATACTGTATCTTTTCTTCGTTTTGTTTCAAGAATTGACTTTATGTTGAATTTGAATCTACCTTCTTAAATGATGAAGCCAGAATTTATAAGATCATGTAGCTCCTACCTCTTTTGGGTTGTGGATTCCTTTGAAATTCTGGTGCACCTACACGACATCTGTCTAAAAAATACAATCACACAAAATTTTGCATATAATTTGAGGTTGCTAGCCTTCCTCCAATTTAGTCAGGCTCATCCCATGGACATCTATGTTAAGAAAGTTTTGAGGACGGGCAGACAGGCCTGTGAAATGCCAAACATAATGTTTGTCTTAAGTCGGTTTCGTATGTTTTCATGAATACTTCTTAATGGCTACTATTTATATTCAGGGTATATATATATAACAGTGGTAAAAAATCAGGAATTTTTCTTGCCTTCATGGATTATGCTAATGTTAAAAAGGAAAAGAACCGTGTATAGTTAATACAGAATCATTGCCAACTTGGGGACCTACTTAGTTGTAAGGGAAGGTTCCTCTGAGGAGAAATGGATGGAGATAAGGGAATGAGAATGAGATGTTTCACATGGAGGGAAAGCATGGGAAGGGCCTGAAGTTTGAAGAGCTTAGTGTGTTTGAGGAGGTGAGAAGCTGGAGCCCTTGGGCAGGGGGAGAACATGGCAGGGACCACACACTGCAGGGCCTTGTACCCAGCGGTAAGGGGTTTGGATTTTAAATATGCGAAGTTTCTGTTAAGGGAGTAGCATCATCTATATTGTTGGGGTTTTTTTTTTAATTTTTTATTTTTTTGTTAACGTTTATTTATCTTTGAGAGAAAGAGACAGAGTGGGAGTGGGAGTGGGAGAGGGGCCGAGAGAGAGGGAGACACAGAATTAGAAGCAGGCTCCAGGCTCTGAGCTGTCAGCACAGAGCCCGATGGGGGGCTCAAACTCACGAGTGGTGAGATCATGACCTGTGTTGAAGTTGGACACCCAACCGACTGAGCCACCCAGGCGCCCCTAGCTGTATTGTTTTTTCAAGATTCTCCTGCTGTGTAGAGCGAAGAGCAAACAGAAACAGATTGGCCAGTGGATATGCAGTAGCTCAGATGGGAGATGATGGGAGATGACCGTGGCTTAACGGTAGTGCGGTGGCAGTGGATGGAGAGGAGTGGACATAGTGGAGATACTTTGAGGTGGTAAAAATAGGAGGACATGATAATGGATTGGATATGGAACATAAGGGAGAAGGAAGAACTCAGAGATGTTGCGGGAAGTCACTATTCTTACGGTTGGGAGAGGAATGGGTTTTGGGGGGGCGGGTGGTTTGGTGTGTGGTGGAAAGGTAGTCGTGAATTCAGGAGGGTTTTTTTGTTTTTTTTGTTGTTGTTGTCCTAGGCTCTTAGAATGCTGCGAGATTGTCAGGGGTGCCTCCACCAGAGGGGATTGAAGATATTTGGCTTGCAGATGTCCATTTGAAGATTATCAATGACACTTAAAAGCCAAGAACGTAGATGAAATCAGGGAGGAAGAGAAGGAAGAGATGACAGGGAGGAAAGAAAAAAGACTGACTAGAAATGCAAAGAACCCTGAGGAATGCAGTACATTTCTAAGTTGGGTAAACTGGAAGGCCGCTAGGAAGGAAGCTAAGAAGGACAGTCAGAGAGTGGTTGTAGGGAAATTGGGAACGTATATTGGACCATGCCATGGATGCCAAGCAATGCAAGTATTGGAGGAAAAGAATAGTTAACTGTGTTGAGTTTGGTTGGCTGAGAAGTTGGGAAGATGTGGGCAGAAATATGGCCATTGGATTTGGCAGCCTAGAGGTCATCGGTAACTTTGATAAGCCAATTTCATGGACTGGTAGCGATGGAAACCAGATTTGAGTGACTTGAGGGATATCCGATGGCCCAGGAATTAGAGACAGAGTGTATAGATAGTGTTTGAAAGCTGTTTGCAGGTGAAAGGAAACAGACGTGGGGTAGAAGCTAGAGGTGTATGAGGATATACAGGAAGTCTTCCTTCCTTCCTTCCTTCCTTCCTTCCTTCCTTCCTTCCTTCCTTCCTTCCTTTCTTAGTATAAAACATACTGCAGCATGATTTTAGTTGTTAGGATAAAAAGGGAAGAAAGGAAGATGAAGGAAGCATTGAAAAAGCAAGATTGTTCAGGAGCCCAACTGCACAGAGAATGGACTTAAAAGAAAAGGGATCCCTTCCTCAATTTTGAAAGGGGGGAAGAAGGAAGAACATGGATGTAGAGACAAGTAGGTACATAGATTCAGTGCAGGAGAATTCTGATGTTCCAGCCTAATAGTTTCTACGTGTTTTACATACTGAGGCAAAAATAACAGTTTAGTAGTGGGAACAATCTGAATATGAAAGAAACAAAAAATCTACTTACAGTAGCATCGGAAAGAATACATACTTAGGAATAAATTTAACAAAAGATGAGGTGCCTGGCTAGTTCAGTTGGTAAGGCATGCAACTCTTGATCTTGGGGATGTATGCTCGAGCCCCACATTGGATGTAGAGATTACTTAAAAATAAAATCTTGGGGCATCTGGGTGGCTTAGTGAGTTAAGCATCTAACTTGATTGTGGCTCAGGTCATGATCCCAGGATTGTGGGATTGAGCCCCATGTTGGGCTCTGTGCCGAGTTGAGCATGGAGCCTGCTTGGGATTCTCTCTCTCCCTCTGCCCCTCTCCCTTGTTTGCACGTGTTCTCTCTCAAAATAAATAAATAAACAAATAAATAATAAAAATAAATAAAAATAAAATCTCAATCTCTCTCTCTCTTTCTCTCTCTTTTTTGTTAAAGAATCACTGGGCACCGGGTTGGTTCATTCATTTAACCAGCTGACTCTTGGTTTCAGCTCAGGTCATGATCTCACAGTCTGTGAGTTGTAGCCCTGCCTCGAGCTCTGTGCTAACAGTGTGGAGCCTGCTTGGGATTCTCTCCCTCTCACTATGCCTCCCTACGGTGCTTGTGCATGTTTTCTCTCTGTCTCTCAAAATAAGTAAATGATATTAAAAAAAAAAAAACACCCAAGATTTTTATACTACAAAATATTACTAAGAGTTATTAAAGATTTAGGGGCACCTGGGTGGCTCAGCCAGTTGAGCGTCCAACTCTTTGCCCCAGGTCATGATCCCTGGATCTGCTTAAGATTCTTTCTTTCCCTCTGCCCCTCTCCCCGACTTGTGCACTCTTTTTCTCTAAAAAAAAAAAAAAAAGATTAAAGATTTAAATAAATGTTTTAAAGTTGTATTTATTTTGAGAGAGAGCACACACACATGCACGAACGGGATAGGGGTAGAGAGAGAGAATCCTAAGCAGGCTCCATGTTCAGCATGGAGCCAATCACAGGGCTCGATCTCACAACTGTGAGATCATGACCTGAGTCGAAATCAAGAGTTAGAGAGGCTTACCTTGACTGAACCACCCAGGTGGCTGAAGATTTAAATAAATGGAGAGACAGTCTGTTCATAGATTGGAAGATTGGATGTTGTTAAGAGGACAGTGGTTCCCAAACTGACCTATAGATTCAACCAGATCCCTATCAAAATCCTAGTAGGCATTTTTGTAGAAATTGTCAAGCAGATCCTAAAATTTATAGGGAAATGTAAAGGACCTAGAATAGCCAAAACAAAGGAAATAGAAGATTTGCCCTACCTAATTTTAAAACTTACTTTAATTTACATTAGTCAAGACAGTGATTGGCATAAGACTAAGCATGATAATTAATAGAACAGAAATGAGAGTCCGGAAATGAACCCTTAGCATTTATGATCACCTGATTATTAAAAAAGTATCAGGACAGTTTGATGAGGGAAGGATAGTCTTTTCAACCAATGGTGCTTCGATACCCATATGTTTAAAAAATGGACTTGGATGTATGGTTGTGTATACTTCACACCATACACAAAAATTATCTCAAAATAATCATAGACGTAATTGTAAAATCTCCAAACTATAAAAATTCTAGGAGATGCTGGAGAAAATCTTTATGATCTTGTGTCAGGAATAGTTCTTAGATGACACCAAAAGCGTGAATTGTAAAAGAAAATACAAATTGGACTTCATTAAAATGTTTAAAAACTTTATCACTCCAGAGGATATTTAAGAAAGTAAAAAGACGCAGACTGGCAGAAAATAGTTACATCTTACAAACATAGTATAGGTCTTTAATCTAGAACATATAAAGAAATTTTACAAGTCAGTTATAAAGAAAAAAACCCAATTAAAAATGAGCAAAATACTTTAATAGATATTTCACCAAAGGAGAAAATATAAATGGCCAAGAAGCATATGAAAAGATGTTCAGTGTTGTTAGTCATTAAGGAAATGCTGATTAAACCACAATGATATGTTGTCACACACCCACTCGAAGGGCTGTAATTAAAAAGACTGACATTACATGGTATTGTGGAGAAACTGGAACCCTTCTACACTGTTCTTCGAAATGTAAGTGGTACAGCCATTTTGGAAAACAGTTTGGCTCTTCCTTAAAAAGTTAAACAAGCTTATCAAATGAATCAGTAATTCCACTAACAAGACCTACCCCAAAGAAATGAAAATGTGTGCACATAAAGAATTGCAAATGTCTCTTAAGAGCATTATTCACAACAGTCAGAAATTGGAAAACAATCCAGCTGTGCATCAAATGATGAAGGGATAAACAAAATATGGTATATTCATATGGTGGAGTACGATTCCGATAGGAAAAAATTGCTGGTAAATACTACAACAAAGGTGAATGTCAAAAACATTGTCAGTGACAGAAGCCAGATACAAAAGGGTACATATTATGTGTTTGCATTTGTATGAAATGTCTAGAAAAGACATATCTATACAGAAAGAACAGTGGTTACCTGAGGCCAGGGTAGGAGTGGAGACACTAGAGGAAAACATTTGGGGCGATAGTAAAGGTCTAACTTTGGATTGTGGTGATGCTGTACAGCTCTGTACATTTTCTTAAGATTCAATGAATTGTATGCTCACCTGGGCTAACTTTATGGTATATAAATTATACCTCAAACTGTAAACTTTTTTGAAGATGGTTTTGCAGGGTAGGGTAATATGTATGAAATAGTCATCTTGGAGAATGTGAAAGGTGAGTGCTGTGGAGAATAAAGGACCCTCTACTGTGTGTATAATATAGTTCTAATTACAAAACCTCAACATCGCTTATATAATGTGGCGTTTGTTAAGGACCTTCTGTTTTGGACGTGATATGAAAAGTGATATGGGGCGCCTGGGTGGCGCAGTCGGTTGGGCGTCCGACTTCAGCCAGGTCACGATCTCGCGGTCCGTGAGTTCGAGCCCCGCATCAGGCTCTGGGCTGATGGCTCAGAGCCTGGAGCCTGTTTCCGATTCTGTGTCTCCTTCTCTCTCTGCCCCTCCCCCGCTCATGCTCTGTCTCTCTCTGTCCCAAAAATAAAAATAAAAAACGTTGAAAAAAAAAAATTTAAAAAGAAAAGTGATACATTGATAATCTTTATGTGTAGAAGAGATTGCCATATGAAGATTCCTTACAGCCAAGTATATTTACATGAAGCACCAGGATGATAATTCGGGCTTACATTTACTCACTGCTTCTGCGTGCTGGCTCTGCACGCCTTATCTGGTATTCGATTTTTTATATGTACTTTATTTAATAGATTTAGAAGCGGCTGAAAAGTTGTGATTTAGAGCGAATTGAGACCAGTTTCTATCTGTTGACTTTAGGTTGTATGCTGAATTTATACACACTTAACTAAGATATCGTAGTTTTTTGGAAAATTGCAGAAACATAATGCCTCAAAGATAGCGTGAGTTTGAAATAATCATGCCTGGTAAGTAGTTATTTGATGGAATAATAGTTTTATTTTTTTTTAATTTTATGTATGTATGTATGTATGTATTTGGAATAGTAGTTTTAATCTGTAGGAAGGACTGCTTCCAGTTGTCGTCTTCTATTGGAGTAATCACTGTCACGATCATTAATCTTTTTGTAGCTAAAAGCATCTACTGTTACTCCGAAGCACTGATTTGGCATCTTTGTGTTTCTAAATTATTGTATCCAGTGTGAGTTTGCATAAGTACATAGATCTGGAACCAAGTCCTCACAGTCATACAGTATTAATATGCTCCTTTGTATAAAAAATAGCTGCTAATGGTACTGATCTAAGAGAGATCTTTGCTTCCTGTCCATGGATTATGTCAAATGTTGTATGTGGAAATAGAAATATCTATATCCTTGGCAAATCATTGTCTGTAAACTAAGGATTATTGATTTGTATCTCATTTATGACTAGAAGGATCAGAGGTATGTTTAAACTAGAGTGTTTGTTTATATTATATTTTTTAATAGTTAACTTAGAAGAGTTCATATTTTTTCTAGAGCACTTAATTATATTCCATAGAAAAGTTTTTCATTATAACACCCTTATAATATTGTGTCAACAAGTATTGAGTCCTGTGTAGTCAGAATAGCCTGGACTTTGGAATGTGACAGTTCCACATTGGAATGTTCACTTGATGCTTATTAGCTCTCTTGCCCTGAACAAGTAACTGAACTTCTCTTAAAGACTCCCATTTCCTCGATTGTAGACTGGGGATAATACCAGATAATGCCAGAAGTTTTCATAATACCAAACCGAAATGAAGTGTAAACATCTAGCAGAGTGCCTGGTTCTAAGAGGGTGATCACATAAGTTTCGTTCAGTCAAACTCTGCTTATATGAGAAAACTCCCAATTTATAGGATCTTGTCTTTAATAGTAAAAATCTCTCCGTATTTCTTCCAATCTAGATTTATGCCTTTTGTTATTTTTGTTGCACGAAATTAATAATACTGCCCCCAATCCTTTGATCCTATCAGTAATGCCCCTTGTTTCACCATTTTACTCTGTAATTGGAGGATTTGTTCTTCTGAAGTGAAGTATACCACCAAAAGACTATAATAAAGGATGCTTTTAAGGTTTTGATCTTCTGTAGCTTGCAGAATGATTATAGCCATTAACAGAAATAAAGAAGTGAGGAGGATTGCGTAGTTTTGTGGGGAGACATTGTGCTGAAGTTTGGATGTGCTGGGTGAGATGCCATGTTAGTCCGTCTGTGTAGCAAGATTCGTGGGCATTTCAAAGCTCGAGAGTCGCAGCTTGGTGGCTTTAAAGCTTGTGCGGACCTGATGGTGATTTCTGACTGAGGCCGTTCACTAAACATGAGGATTGCAAACTTCATTATATCTGAAACGTTCTTTTGCAATAAATGGTAAATTGCACTTTTGTCATAGCGATTTTGTCACAGATTTTGTCATAGGTGTTCTCGCTTAAGTTCTCAGAGTTTTTGTGACATTTTTTTTGAGACTGTTAGGAAAGCAAGGTGGATGTGGAAGTATTATATTTGCCTGAAATTAGTCTAGCCTCCATAAAGTTGAACCTTGGATGTTAAACCCAGAAGCATTTGCATATTTAATGTAAGAGATTTTAGTTCGTAAGCGGTCCCCAGAGACATCCGCATGTAGTGTGATTGCATTTTGGCTGAGGAATGCTATCAGTATCTCACTGCCGCTTCCTGATTCTTACTTAACACAAGATCTCGTTTAATACTTACAGTAAGCCTGCCAGGTATGGGTATTCAAATGTATGCTTTTAGGATACTCTAGAATTAGTGAGTTCTTGAAGATTTGTGGACAAATTCCTTGAAAGTCACTTACCCTGTAGCATTGCTATACCATTTTGCGGCGGGGGGGGGGGGGGGGGATAGATCTGTTGAATTCTGTCCATATATTCAAAATACTTATTTCCTATTTAATATCCTATAATTACATTATCATTAACTCAACAATCACTATATAACACCTATCATCACCAACATATGCACCCAGAGCACGGAGTATGTAGAGATGAGGGAAAGATAGTTGGTTCCTGCCCTTTCTGTTAAGCTCCAATGGTCTAGCACAGTAACTGTGCCTATCAGGTTCATGACCATATCCCAGACACATTTTTGGTAGTTACATGTTGGCTGAATGTTGAATGAGTGAGCATGAATTCATCTTTTTTTTCCCCAAAAGTATGTATGCTTATCACTAACTTTAATAGATACTATAATAATAATAATAATAACAACAATAATAACAGTAATAACAAATGTTGTTGTGTAGTACCTAATGTGTGCCAGCTACTGTTATCTTTATTTATTTATTTAAACATTTTGTTTTTTGTTTGTTCAAGAGAGAGCGCGCACGCGTGTGCACGTGTACCAGTGGGGGAGGGGCAGAGAGAAGGAGAGACAGAATCCCAAGCAGGTGGGGCCCAAACTCACAAGCTACGAAATGATGATCTGAATTGAGATCAGGAGTCGGATGTTTAACTGACTGTACCACCCAGGTGCCCCTACTGTCCCTCTTTTTAAAATGAAGACTCAGAGGGGATAAGTAACTTCTCCAAGATCACACAGCTAGTAAATGGTAGAGTTGGGATTTAAGTCGTCCCTTTTTTAACCACTACGTTCTACTTCCTAAGTATTATATGAGTAATACTTATTATCCTACTTCTGTGCTTCTGTCTTTGCCCTCTAGCATATCTAAAATACTCTAAATTCCCAAAGAAGAACTTTAAAATTACTTGACATTTCCAGACCGTGTTGAGACGCCCATACCTGCGTGCAGGTTGCCCGTAGTGCTGGGAGTCCTGTTAGAATCTAACAGCTAGAAGACCTCTTTACCTGTATCATCCAGGCACATGGCTTCCAACATTGTGTAAATAAAACTTAAAAATACTTTCTTCTGCTACGTTTATTTAGATGACACTGATTATTTTCAGCTAAGTATATTAATTTTATTAAAGGGATAAAGTTAAAAACTATTTTTATGTAAAACTTTTATTTAAAGACTAAGAATATTCTAATAGATTGTTAAGCTGAGCACTTCTATTTGCTGAAGCAAAGTTAGTTAAGATCTCCTCTAGGAAATCTGGGTAACATTCATTCATTTGGCTTTTTTGAGGGCCTGCTTAGCTCCAGAGGATTGAAACTTGGGAGAAAGTTCATGGAAGCATGGTTTGGATCTGCTTAGCATAGAGGTGGCAGCTTATGCCATAGGTATGAAGAAGATCAGACAGGATGACTTTGTTGAGTGAAAGAAAGAGGAAGCCTGAGGTGGCTTGGGACGTTGGAGGAAAATGAACAGAGAGGCAAGGAAAGAAAGCGTGTCCTGGAAAGAGTAGTCTGTCACATGCCACAAAACTCAATATTGGGTTTCAGGGAGGTGTTAAGAGTGGAAGTCAGATTTCTTGCTGACAAGTTAGTGTATTGCTTTCAAAAAACATTTTTTTAGGGGCGCCTGGGTGGCTCAGTTGGTTGAGCCTCCCGACTTCAGCTCAGGTCACGATCTCACCGTCTGTGAGTTCGAGCCCCGCGTCGGGCTCTGGGCTGATGGCTCAGAGCCTGGAGCCTGCTTTAGATTCTGTGTCTCCATCTCTCTCTGCCCCTCCCCCGTTCATGCTCTGTCTCTCTCTGTCTCAAAAATAAATAAACGTTTAAAAAAAAATTAAAAAAAAAAACATTTTTTTAAATTTGTTTTAAAGTTTGCTTTTTTTTTTTTTTTTTTTTGAGAGAGGGAGAGAGAGCACTTGAGTGTGAGTTGGGGAGGGGCAGAGAGAGAATCCCAAGCTCTGTACTGTCAGCATGGAGCCCGATGTGGGCTTGAACCAACAAACTTGAGATCATGACCTGAATTTGAAACCAAGAGTGGGATGCTTAATCAAGACTGAGCCACACAGGCGCCCCTCAAAAATATTTTTTAATTTAGACTTTTGGTTAACTCTTACTAGATTTTTTTTTTTTTAACATTCTCCCCATTGTTATTGAGGTTTTACTTTCTCTTCCGTGGTATTCAAAACAAATCCTTCTCATGATGAGTTCATTTCTGTATTGAGATATTTCCCAACTACATTTTTAAAGCCCTTTGGTTTCCTTTATAATTTTTGTCGCAGACATAATATTTATTTAAATAATCTCTGAATCATCAAGAACATCTCTGCAATGTTGTATTGTTTTCCATGGAATTAGAAATGTATTTGAAATAATAATTTAAAAACTTTATAATATACCACTTTTGTTTTGCTTGAGTTTGACATCCTGCTTCTTACTTTTTCCTGATCGTCGCGACAAGATGACCCTCATCTGTAATTTTCCTACACTGTTCTGTATGTTTGCACTTCTGTAACACTTGTGCTTTTAGCCTCCTGTTCTTATGTAGATCTTTTCCTTGATAGGTAGACACCCAAAACCTACTCGACTGGTTAATTGGCACTTCCCACCTTCATCCCTCCTCAGTAGGTTGATGGGTCCTAGTGTAACCTCTTCATTTTATCATGCTCCTTTAAAAATTCCAAAAGACGATGTATGAGCCCCTTTGAACAATATGAAACCTCTAAGACAAGATTGTATAGATCTTTCAGTTGGACCGTGAGTACGCTAGTTAATATTTTTGAAGTTGTTAAGTGACTCGTCAGATACAGTGATCATGCATACTAGTAACTTTTCCTTAAGGTGCTGTCTCTCAAGGCTGTTCTGTTAATTTTTTTAAAAGGTAATTAGGGTTCACTTTAGTAGTGAACTCATGAGTTTCTCTGCCCTTCAGAGGTACAATTTCTAATTCTTGAACTTGAAAGTAAGCAGGAAGTGGTAGGCAATCTAAATAAGGAAACAGGTCAGTAGTTACTAATTTAATTTAGTTGACACTTAGGGAGGGAAAGCGTAGCACTCTCATAAAATGCCCAGCAACAACAGAGAGAGCTATCAAATCTGAGGAGTCCTGTCTACCAGTCTTAAAAATACCTACCAGCTCACCCCTGCATCTTGCAGTCTTGTTTCTGCTTATTCTCCTAACGTGGACTTTGTGTTCCCACCCAGCAAATCTGTTTTCTGTCTCTCACAGTTACTTGTTCTTTATCGGTTTCTTTTCATCATGCTCCTTTCTTCATCTGCAGCACCTCCCCCAGCTTGCATCCTCCCCCTTTTTCAGAACACGACAGCTTTTGTAGGCTTTGGAAATCTAATTTGAACAACCTCACCCTCATTCTGAGACTTTTCATTTGTCTCCCCCCTCCATACTTGTGTGTGTGTCTTGCACTAGATTGCTTTTTGTAAGCAAACTGAATGAAATTCAGGTTTCTTTCTCTTCATGACCTCTTGATGTCTAGAGCAGCAAAAGCACGTAGTAGATGTTTAGAAAACATAGCCAGCTTATTAGGGCAAGTCGTTGCTTAGCCCTGCCTCTTGCTGTGCGTTCATAGATGTGATTGGGATGATGAATTAAGGTGATTCTGGATCGCTCACTCAGCAAAGTAACAAGTGGGGGTGGTGAAGCTTGTAGCCCTGGATGTTCCTCTGCCAGCGCTATGGATACTCTCTCTCCCACCGCAGCCAACATTCTGGGCATGAGAAGAGAAGAGGAGGCAGCAAGAACAGGAACAAATAGCACAGAATTCTTGGAGCTCTGACTTTGGTGGTTTGCTGACTGACATTGCCAGTTCCTCCTTCTTCCCTTTCAGAACCCTCGCCCTCCTCCCCCATTTCTTTTTTTATAGCAGAGTGACTGTAAGTTTACAGACGAACATAACTAAGAGTTTGTTGGCAACTAAAATAAATTATGGTAGAATCTGGGTATCTTGGCATCACAGCATATATTGTCTTTCATAAAATGTAATAAAGCACCACTTCTATCGAGTTCCAGCGTACCTGGTTGAAAGGAGAAGACCACAGACCCGTTAAAGATGAGGGTGTGAGGCACCCCATGTGATGTCACACAAGGATAGCATATTCCCAAGCAGAGGCCATTGAGACTTGTGCCATGTCAGAATGACAGGTTATACCATTTGTCATGGCCTGTATAAATCTCACAGGAATAATAGAAATTGCTGATGTGAAACCTTGGAAATATAAGAGCCTACTGTTTTCTGCGCCTTCCTGCAAAGGCTAAGGATTTTAATAGCCAGAGGAAGGGAGTTTATGGTTGACTTTTCTGTTAGTACCCACAGTTTTGAACCCCTAGGGTTAGCAGTCTTCTTCCCTCATCACATTTCGGCAGATTCTCCGCTAGGACTTGATTCTGGAGTGAATCCAAACTTAGTGTTTCTCATTTGCATGTAACAAATGACCAGAGGGGCATTGTCATAGTTACTACTTGGGTTGTATCGTGGCTGTTTTGTGCATAGTGCTCTTTTTTGCTTCCTGTATTATTCATTTGACCCTGCACACCCATCTAGCTGCCTTCCCTATTTTTCTTCTTCCTTTTGCTGCCAAATAACAGATGACCCAGATTTCCTCTCTGCTGAGTATACTCTCCTTACCTACTAGTAATCTAACTTTTGTACTACCCCCTCTCCTGCATCCTTTTGAAAAAGGATATTCTTAAAGTTCACTTTTATCCTGGTCACCAGATTCTTAGGACCTTACCTTGTTTTACCATTTCCCTTGCATTTGACACCGAATGACTTCTTGGTGGATATTGTTGTTTGGGTTTTTTTGCTCCTATGATCCTAAATTCTGTTATTATATGTCTTTAGCATCCTTTCTTCCTAGTGTCTCTTTCTCTTGTTCAGAATTAGCTTTGACTCCTCCTTTCCTTATGTCCAACCTGTGAGATCCTTCAGATTTTCTTTCTTTGAAAGGTTCCAGCTAATCATTCTTTCCTGTCTTTTGCGTTACCCACCTGAGCTCTTACCACCTTGTTGCTGAACTACTGCAGTAGCCTCAATTTAAACTAGCTTTTGTGTAGTTGTTAAAGAACAGATAAATGAATTTCTAAAAAATTTCATGATACTCTACAAAAATGTTCAGTAAAAATTAGTCGTATTCAGAGCCCTCACCGTTGAGCTCTGTCCAGTTTGCTACCTAGTCACCACTACAATCTTTGCTTTGACCTGTGCCCACCCCCCCCCCCCCCAATTAGGATGCCCATCTTGTGGAGACTTTCCAAAGCTTGTCCGTGCTTTAAGGTCCAGTTCAGGCTTGCTTCCCCCCACCCCCCCACCCCCAATAAATATTTTCAACCCATAGTAGTCCCTGTAATCCTTACAGTATCAAGTCCTAAGTATGTAGCATCTGTCACGGGCCAGGCATTGAGCTGTTTGACATATGATCACTTATAAACAGGCATTGTTTCTGTTTTACAGCCGAGAAACCTGGGGCTCCAGAGGTTACGTGCTCAGCATGAGCCAGGATTCGAATCTAGCTCCGTGTGATGACAAAACTTTGTGTTCAAGACACCCAACCATTTTGATGTGTAAAATGACGGCCTTCTATAGTGGCTTATCTTTTTCAGTTCTGTGTTATGCTCACAACTAGGCTAGAAGTTCCTTGAGAACAGGGGATGTGTGTTAGAACTTCGTGTGCTTCCCGCGGCCCACTGTGTACTGTGAACACTGTGTGGAGTACCTTAGAGGAGAACATTTTGATGAGGTGTTCCTGTCGTGCTGCTAATTACAACAACCAGTCTGCCTCCTTTTTGGTGTGAGCATTCTCCAAACCACGAGTAGGGAAAAGACTGCAGGCGTGGCTGCATATTTGAATTAAGGGAGGCAGTAGAACAGCCTTAGGATTTGTTTCCCGAAGTGTGGGATATGTACCCAGCAGGGTGTGAAAGCACACAGTAAGAAAGCTGTAACCTGTTCAGTTGTTTTACAAAATGGATAAAGGAGAAATTGTACTTTGATACTAGTAAGTTTTTAAACACCTTCCTAACACGTTACTCTCTTCGCAAAGAACAGGTAGGCCTTGATGTGGTAGACACGAGCATATTTTGCAGATAATGGTATTTAGCTGAAATTAAATAGCAGTTTTGTTTTCCTTGAACTTATTATAGTTTTTATCTTCTATTTGTTTCATGCGATACTTATTTTTTATTTATATTCTGATACAAGTTCCTTTTAAAATATATCTATTAGCTTAAGTGTCGTGATGTAAAGAAGACATGTTAGGAACATAACAACACAAGTGGCCTGTGGACATGGCAGAATTTGTGAAGGAGGTGTGCAGATGTCTCAAGTTTAAGAGACGGTGGCATAATGGAAAAAGCCAGACTGTAGGGTTTCACAAAGCTAGGTTCATATTTTGGCCCTGCTGATTTTTAGTCTGTAACCTTGGGCAAAAACTTTCTCTTTGCCTATTTTGATTTGTAAAATGAAGATAACAATACTCCCTTTTTTATGTTTATTTTTGAGAGTAGTAGAGAGTGCAGGAGGGAGGGGCGGGGTGGGGGGTGGACAGGGGATCTGAAGCAGGCTCCATTCCAGCAGCAGAGAGCCGAAAGCAACGCGGGGCTGGAACACACGAATCGAATCAGGAGGTCATGACCTGAGCCAAAGTCAGATGCTTAACTGACTGAGCCACCCAGGCGCCCCACCAGTGCCTTCTTTTTAGGGTTATTTGAGGTTGTTTGATAAACCTCAAACAGCCCAGATAAATAGTAGTTTTTTATCATTATCAGTTTTGTTTATAATTTATTTCCTCATTTAGTCAACTAAAAATCTTTGATAGAATTGTAAAGGCACTGTTTAATTCTTAGGATATCTTACTCTCAAGCAAGTACTTAACTACTGTGGGCCTTCGTTTCTCTGGACATTAGTTTTTTCATCTGCATATTGGAAATAATATAGCACTTGCCTTATAGGATTGTTTTGAGGACTAAATTAATTGCTAAAATGCCTAGAATAGTGCCTGGTACTTGGAGCAGTGCTGTATAGCCGTTAGCTACTACTGTTAATACTCCCTTAGAAAGGATGTAGCTTTTTGGGAACTCCTAAGAATTTTTTTCTTTGTTCTTATCATTCTGATGTGGGGATGGAAGGTGTTTTGTGAACTTGTATATGTTTATTAAACACCTGCTGAGTATAAAGCATTGTTGCACTGAGATCATGGTAAACTGGCAAGGGAGAATAAGGAGGCCTTCTGCAAAACTAGTCTGAGCTACCTGTACCCTAAAGTTACTATAGCATGCAGTTAAACTCAACAGAAGATTTAATGAACTCCAGAGAATTGAGGGGACTGACGTTGAATCATTATGAATTTCTGGTATGTTATAGCATTTTCTAATTAAGTAAAATGCCACAGGACATTTGATATTGATATATATAATTTACTAGCATTTCTTTACAGTAGTGCCATGGATTCATATTAGTTCCATGGTTACATTTGCTACTGTTCTTGTTCTTCAGTTTTTATCTATTTTGTAAAATATACCTGGTTTTACGACAAGTAGCAGTTTTTATTCTGTGGATTAGTTAGGTACCTAAGATGTTGGTTGTAAAACAAATATGGAAAGCCAAATCATTTCCCGATTTTTCTTGAGTAATTTAATTGGTACTCCTCTGATACAGGGGGAAATTGACCCTAAGACAATATAAAATTAGAGTCCAGAAAGTTTTCATTATCAAATATTTAATACAAAAATATGATAAAACACTCATTCACAGAAATACTGATGCTTGAATTTCACACCAGATATTGTTCGTTTAGAGCTAGATTTACAAGACAGGGTTTTAGCAAGTCACGTAATTATTTCCACTTAAATCCCCAATTCAAACAGTGAATTTATTAACTCCTTATATTTTTGCTTTTCATAACAATTCATATTTAAATACATATCTGTGTCATTTTTTAAAGGTGGCACATAGCTAGTAATCTATTTGATATCTTGGCAGAAACAGATTTTTAAAAATTAAATGTTTTCAGAGGGTACTTTGTGTTGTAATTATAGATTTGATAGGAAATTTGCATTCAGAGAAATAATATTTCCACTAAGAAGGGATTTTAGAGGTAGAATCCAAACCTTTCTTTTGTTTTGGAGGAAAGTTGAGATATCTTGTGTAACTTACCTGTTTTCACATAACAAACACTTATCAAAACTTGATTCTTTGGCCTACCCACCAAAACCCAAAAACTCTTGTTTTTATGATATAACATAACATAGTAAAGCTCTGGTATAATTCACCTTATTATGTGAATTTACCACTGGGCAGACGTGATCGCTTAAAAAATACTGTAGTGGTTAAGAGCATTGGTTTCCATCCAAGTTCTGTTAATTTGCTGTGTGTCAGTTTCCTCATCTGTAAAACTGTACCTGCCTCATAAGTTGTTAGGATGATTATATCAGTTAATGTGTTACTGAGCTTGGATTGGTACCTGACATACTGTGTGTACACTATTAATGTTAGCTTATCATAATCCTCATCATTATTGTTGTCATCCTTATCCTATAATAACCTGCAGTAGCGCATAGCACAGGTTAGACCACTATCCTGAGTGACTGAACTGTTTCTCTTTATCACAAGTAACAGTAAGTTCCCAGGCCCGTGTTTGCTGATGCCTGACCGACCACTGGTAAAGAAGAATATGTACTGGTGCTTAGCCCTGTTCATTTGGACTCTGCTCACGGACTGCAGACACTTTAGATCGCGGCTGTATTCTGTGGGTTTAGGAAGAATCACGCCCCAGGAAAGGAGCAATAGTAGTAACAGAGTGCGTAGATAAGGGCATTCTGTGGGGCCCCCAGCTTCCCCACTTAATTTAATCTCTCTGTGCTTTAGTTTTCGCGTATGTAAAATAGGGGTGAAAGGCCCTGTCCTTCAGGAATAAAAGTTCCCTCTGCGGAGACTGAATGAGCTAATTTGTAAAGCGCTTAGACTGACATCTGGTCTACAGTGTTCAAATGTTTTGACTTTTATTGTATTTTTAAAATTTGACAAATTAGGAGTTACTGTGGCTCCAGAATAGTCCACTAGGCCTCCATGTAATAAGACAGGGGTTTGATTACTATTAACAATTCCTAAAAAATATTATTCCTCAATCAGAAATAAATATTGGGGCGCCTGGGTGGCTCAGTTGATTGAGCGTCTGACTTAGGCTAGGGTCATAATCTCACAGTCCATGAGTTCAAGCCCCACATCAGGCCCTGTGCTGACAGCTCAGAGCCTGGAGCCTGCTTCGGATTCTGTGTCTCCCTCTCTCACACTCTCTGCCCTCCTCCTGCTTGCACTCTGTCTCTCTCTCAAAAATAAATAAACATTTAAAAAAATTTTTTTTAATATTTATATTAAATATTTAATATGGCATTATTTAAGGAAACAGGGTATAAGTGTTGGCCTTTTTTGTCGCCTTATGTATCTTACTTGTTAAATAGGATCATTTGTCTTTAAAGGTGTTTTAGAAGGGCAGTTATAAGCCTGGGTTTGCTTGTGACAATCTGGCTTATACCTCTTGTCCAGGTATAATTATAAATAGTATCCCCTTTCACTCTGGCAAATGTCCCAGGTTGGATGTACATTTTATGGTCACTCTAAGTATATTTACTGTCTGGATTTATTTTACCAGACTATCCTCATGCCCCAATAATATTTTCTAAAGGCACAAACTACTGTTTAAAGCTTAAGTTTGAGATGGTTTGTGGGATTTTTCAAACCACATTTGCATTTTTTGTTGTTTTTCTTATTTTTACTCTGTATTTTTTTATTTTTTAAAGTTTATTTTTTGGTTAATGTAGAAGATACAAAAAAATCATTATTTTAATTGGGAATTTGGGCCTTGAACTACCAACCAACTTTGTAGGCAGTCATACTATTTTTCATATCAGGGTCTTTGTGTTTAAGGCTGTCAGAAGTGTTTTATTTGTTTAGATAACTAATGACTGTGATACTGATTACAAGCTGTAAAATATTTATTGGTCTATGTGTACTACTCTAATCATAGTAGATTGCTAACGGGAGTTTATATGGCCCAAAGCAAGTAAGATTTGTAGTTAAAGAGTTAGGAGTCAGATATTGCTAAAAAGGATGAATTTCTTTAATTGCCTACACTATCCAGAAGTTCAAGTTAAGAAATTCCATGCAATTTAAAAATCTACCTCAGTCCTCTTTTGTGTTGACCGTTTATTTAAGTCAACACATTCTTTATGGTTCCTTTCTTTAGCAAGTAGAATAAAATCTGTTTTCCGAATACTAATAAGCTTCGAGGTCCTATAGCAATAATCTGTATTGTTACAGTATGTTCTTTTGATAAATTTCTATGGCAATATTAGTAGATGAAAAAGTATATAATATATTTAAACTTTTTCTATTGAACAGTTATAGGAGACATTTGTAGTTTTTCTTTGTATTGAAAAATAGACCTTTTGTAAATGTAGAAAGGGGAGTAATACTTACCCATTACTTACCTGATACTTCAGTGCCTGATATATAAAAAGGGCTCGAAGAAAGACTGATGTTGCTATGTAACTATAGTACTTATGACAAATTTTATACATTTCTTATTTTTGAGGTAGTCTATAAAATAGTGTGTGCCATTGTCAACACAACAATGTATAACAGTTTGTTTTGTATTTTACCTAAGGACATCCTGTTGAGCAAAGACTTGGAGAACTCCTTAGGAGGGTAGAAAAGTGGCTGAAATATGAAATAGGAGTTAATGCGTGAAGGTACAAGTGAAAGAAAAGAAGAGAATGCCTACTTATTTACAGAAGTGTTAAGATAAAATCATAGCAGGAGAAAGCAAAGGAGTGTGGTCTTGAACCGCAGGTTTGAAATCAAAGATCCTTGGAATTGCATGAGGAGAGCAATAAGCGCTAATGGTTTTGGATATGGAAGTGATGTAGCAAAAGTGTATTTGCTCAAGTACAACCGCGGAATATCTTGAGAAGGTTGGTAAGGCTGCATTTCACTTTAGATCTGTGTTTACTAGGGCATTGGCAGTGGAGTTGGCTAAAGTTATTTGGGAATGCAAACATGCTTCTTGAGTGTAGTGATACCCAATTGTTAGTTGGACAGGTTGTGTATTTAAATTGCTTTTATAGCAAAGGAAGATGCTAGAGATTAGTGTGTCTGCATAGTTTGTAAACAAACTAAACATCCTCTGTGTGGACAGCAGCGTTTGAAAGGAAGTTAAGTCTTAATGGAACAACTGGGCTTTAGTGTATGCCCCTGTCTTCTTTGCCATTGACTTTTTTGTTGTTGTTGTTAACCTTTTCTGTTTGCCCCTGTGTACTGCAGTGGTGAAGGTGCTGTGCAGTGTGTGTGGATCATGTGTAATCTAAATTTCCTTGGACAAATCAAACAATGTTTACTGTTAGAAAATTTTCAACTTTTAAGGAAATGATAAAAATGATCTTTCCAAGTGAGAAAGATTTTTTTTTATGTTTATTTATTTTTGGGAGAGAGAGCGAGCGTGTCGGGGAGAGGGAAGGGCAGACAGAAGGAGACAGAGGATCCAAAGCGGGTTGTGCACTGACAGCAGAGAGCCCAGTGTGGGGCATGAGCTCTCAAAACTGTGAGATCATGACCTGAGCCGACCTGAGCCGAAGTCCGACACTTAACTGACTGAGCCACCCAGGAGCCCCCAAGTAAGAAAGATTTAATTCTTATCCAAAAAAAAAAAAAAAGGAAAAGAAGAAAGATTTAATTCCAGTGAAGATTAACAGAGTGAATTTGGTAAATCAGGAGTGTTTGGGCACCATGAGGGAGCAGTTCCCTTCAGCACTATGTGCCTGCCACGTGCATGGTACAATGCCAGATCTTGCATTGGTTCTGGTATGACTAAGTCATCGTCTCTGCCCCCAAGGAGCTTAGTGGAAGGAGGGGGGATCAGAAGTGTGTGGTTGGTTAACATAATTACACAGATAATTCAAGTCAAATGGTAGAAGCTGGAGTACAAGTACAAAGAAAAAGTCATTGGCTTATGGAGGAGGAAGGATAAAAAATGTTACAGGAAGAAGGAGGCTTTTAAGGAGTTCATGAAGGAAGGGGTGTAATTTTAATAGGCAGACATAGGTGATTTGCTGAGAGACAAGCACAAGTATGAAGACAGGATAGCCCAGTCTAGATTGGCTGAAGTAAGACTTGGGAAAGAATTTTGGGACTGTATTATGGAGAATCTTGAAAAATGGACTTAGAAGTTTGTTCTTTTAAATATAAATATTATTTAGAGCTATATTTTAGGATTGTTAACCTGGTAGCATATGTATGGGAGTGGATAGAGACTGCAGCAAAGTTGATTAAAAATATTTCTTTTAGGGTGCTTGGGTGGCTCAGTCGGTTGAGCGTCCAACTTCGACTCAGGCCATGATCTCAACAGGCCGTGGGTTCGAGCTCCTCGTCGGGCTCTGTGCTGACAGCTCAGAGCCTGGAGCCTGCTTTGGATTCTGTGTCTCCTTTTCTCTCTGCCCCTCCCCCACTCATGCTCCGTCTTTCTCTGTCTCAAAAAATAAACAGACATTAAAAAAATATTTCTTTCATTTATTCTCTCAGCCAACAAACATTGATACTTGTGCAGTAGGAGTTCTAGGTGCTAGGAATGTAAGAGGCATTCCTTGTTCTCTGGAGTCTCATTCTTGTGGGAGATGTTGACAATAAATAAGTAAACAGTAGGGTGCTCTAGAAAGGTCTCTGAGATTATGACACTTGAGCTGAGACCTGACTGGCAGAGGAAGCCAGCGAAGGAAAGATCTGAGGGGAAAGCATACAGTGCGAGAGCAGAGTAAATGTGCAAGGACCCTGAAGCAGGAACAGTCTTGATGTGCTGAAAAGAGGAAGAGGTGTTCCAGAATTCTTGTATTATTTATACTGTGGAAATCAGCGTGTAAGGACTGTACCTTCACTGGACAGACCAGTGAAGGATGAGGTAACACATTTTCTTACAGTTAATTTCCCTTGGTTACTCTTCAGTTATCTCAGTACCTTGAGTCACTTTGCCAGGTAGCAAGATCTTATATAAAACCATTATATAATGATTCATTAATGGCCTGAGAATTTTTGTTTTTTCTGTGCGTCCAGAATCTTAGACAGCTTGAACACTCTAGGACCATTACCTAAGCAGGACAGGTTAATATGTAATAATGTGTGTGTAAATGATTATCTTTTATGAAATTTGGTCTCACTTTTTTCCTACCCTGCTTGCTAGGGGACCTGAAGGGACATTATTGCAGGTTTGCCATTGATTTTATGCTGTTTTTCTTTTCTTTTCTTTTTTCTTTTCTTTTGTTTTCTCTTCTCTTCTCTTCTCTACTCTTCTCTTCTCTTCTCTTCTCTTCTCTTCTCTTCTCTTCTCTTCTCTTCTTAATGCTGATTTATTTATTTTTTGAGAGAGAGCATGCGTGCAGGGAAGGGGCAGAGGGAGAGGGAGAGGGAATCCCAAGCAGTCTCTGCACAAGCCTGATGACCTGAGGCGAAATCACGAGTCGGATGCTTAACCATCTGAGTCACCCAGGCGCCCCTATGCTATTTTTCTACTATTAACCGTAGAACCCCTTTGTACAGAACATGTAGATGGGTGGCTCATTAGCATATGTTTTAAAAATTATTTTGAGTCCACATTAGCATTTCAAAATGAAAACGTGTCATAGAAAATTCCAGATTTCCAGCGTCAGAAAAACCTGAAGATGGCATCATTTGGTAGATACTCTTGTCTAACAGCAGTTAGCTAGGGCTCGGTAGCATTTGTTTCCTTCATATCTGCTCTCCTTCGCACACTGCAACCACCACCTGGCCAATTTCACTAATGTGTGCTACTTGTTTGCATCTGTAGATGTTGTGTTTCCGGTGTCTGTTCTAGGGCAGGGAGTAGAGAGCATTGGCATCAAAGCAAGAGGTCCTCCTGTCACTGTTCTCTGTTTTTACTCTGTGGAAGAACAGGGTGTGTTCTTTAAAAGCATTCCTCAGAGTTTGGTCTGCAGACCCCTGGTGTGTGAGGGCAAAATTATTTTTATACTCGGGCACCCGGGTGGCTCAGTCGGTTAAACGTCCAGCTTTATCTCAGCTCAGGTCTGGATCTTGGAGTGGTGAGTTCAAGCCTTGCGTTGGGATCTGCACTATGCGTGAAGCCAATTTAAAAAAAAAAAAAATACACACACACACACACACACACACACACACACACACACACACAAACAGTAAGGTGTTGTTTGCTTTTTTCCCCCATCATGTTATTTGTGTTGATAGGACAAAAGCAGTGGTAGATGTAACTGCTGGTTCCTTAGCCCAAATCAGTGTAATTACCAAACTTTACTACTATTGTGTTCTTTCCTGCTGTGCAGTAAAGAAGCCAGTTTCACTTAAGAATGTTCTGTGTATAGAAAAACATTAATTTTATTAAATCTTAACGCTTAAGTATATGTCTGTTTAGTATGTCATGTAATGAAATGGTAAGTATTCATAAAGCACTTCTGCTGTATACGAAAGTATGATGATTGTCTTGAGGAAAAGTACTTTGAGTTGTGAGCTGTACTAGTTTTTCATGCAATATCATTTTTCTTTTTTTTTTTTTTATGAAAGGTCATTTATTCAACTTCTCAAACTATGCATTTTTTTCAGTCATCTATTCAGTTTTACTCATTAACTCACCGAACACATCAAGCTCTCACTAGGTCCGTGTAACAGATCTCTTGACTGCTTCAAATGGCTTAATCCTACACGAAGCACCAGTTGATTCAGTATTTAGCATCACAGATCAATTCTTTCCTCCAGGTTTTCCCAAAAGTTTTACAATTCCTATAGTGCCAGCAAGGGAATTACATTTGCTCCAAACTCCCAGCATTTTCCTAAGGGATTTTGACTTCGTAGTATGACTTAAGAGGGTATTATTGTAGATTCTCTGATTTCCAGAATTCATATGAAAGAGTTCAAGAGTACCTTTAGTGAACAGATAAGATTCTTCACAAATCTAGATGATTTCCCAGGGGCGTTAAATCGGAGTTCTCATTAGGAGGAAAGTTAGGTTAGGGCATAATGTAGGACCAATAGAGGACCAGAAAGAGTGAGATTAACATCAAGGCTAGTCTGTGACTTTCCTACCATGAAATATATGAATGAATAATAGTAGGGAAGTATTATTATGTGTTCTAGGGACTGTTTGGTTATAAGACCTCTAGAAAATAACTAGCTGCAAATTCTCCTGAACAGCTAGCTTGGATATTGGGCAGATATTTTCTTGAAAATGAAGAAAGTGTGCCTGATAACTTAAAACAACTGGTGCTTTTTATTACTAATGATAAAATTCAAGCTTTCTGGCAAAAATTAGGATTTTGAAAAACTTATGTCTGCAACCATGTGCTTGACTGCTTCTCAATATTTCATGACTTTTCTGATGAAATTGGTAGTGATATTAACAAATGTGATTTTTAAACTATTTTATAAATGAAATGTGTCAGTATTTGGTTAACATACATACATAGTTAACCATATTTGGTCAACATACATAGTTAACATACAGTGTTAATATTGGTTTCAGGAATAGAATTTAGTGATTCATCACTTACGTATAATACCCAGTGCTGATCATAGCAATTGCCCTCCTTAATGCCTATCACCCATTTAGCCCATCCCCCACCCACCTCCCTCCATCAGCTCTGTTTGTTCTCTGTAGTTAAGAATCCCTTATGGTGGCTTCCCTGCCTCGATTTTTCATCCCTTCCCATATGTTCCTCTGTTTTGTTTCCTATATTCTCCATATGAGTAAAATCATATGATATTTGTCTCTCTCAGGATGACTTATTTTGCTTAGCATAATTTTAGCTCTATCCATGTCGTTGGAAATGGCAAGATTTCATCTTTTTGACGGCAGAGTAATAGTCCATTGTATGTATATACCACGTTGTCTTTATCCATTCATCAGTTGGTGGACATTTGGGCTCTTTCCATAGTTTGGCCATTGTTGATAATGCTGCTATAAACATAGGGGTGCATGTACCCCTTTGAATCTGTATTTTTGTAACATTTGCATAAATACCTAGTAGTGCAATTGCTGGATCATAAGGTAGTTCTATTTTTTGCTTTTTGAGGAGCCTCCATACTGTTTTCCAAAGTGGCTAGTTTTTCCAAAGTGGCAGTTTGCATTCCTACCAACAGAGCAAAAGTGTTCCCGTTTTTCCACATCCTCACCAACGTCTGTTGTTTTTTGTGTTAAGTGTAGCCATTCTGACAGGTGTGAGGTGGTATTTCATCATGGTGGTTTTGGTTTGTATTTCTCTGATGATGTGATGTTGAGCACCTTTTCATGTGTCTGTTAGCCATCTGGATGTCTTCTTTGGAAGAATGTCTATTCCTGTCTTCTGCCCATTTCTTAACTGGATTATTTGTGTTTTTTTGGGTGTTGAGTTTGATAAGTTCATTACAGATTTTGGATACTAACACTTTACCCAGTATGTCATTTGCACACTCCTCTCCCATTCCATAGGCTGTCTTTAGTTTTCTTGATTGTTTCCTTCACTGTGCAGAAGCTTTTTATCTTGATGAAGTCCCCATAGATCCTTTTTGTTTTCGTTTCCCTTGCCTCCAGCAATGTGTCTAGTAAGTCTAGTAAGTTGCTACAGCCAAGGCCAAAGAGGTTGCTGCCTGTGTTCTCCCATAGGATTTTGATGGTTTCCTGTCTCATGTTTAGGTCTTTCAGCCATTTTGAATATATTTTTGTGTATGGTGTAAGAAAATGGTCCAGTTTCATTCTTCTGCATTTTGCTGTCCAGTTTTCCCAACACCATTTGCTGAAGAGACTTTTTTCCACTGGATATTCTTTCCTGCTTTGTTGAAGATTAGTTGACCGTATAGTTGTAGGTCCATTTCTGGGTTTTCTATTCTGTTCCATTAATCTGTGTGTCTGTTTTTATGCCGGTACCATACTGTCTTGATGATTACAGTTTTACAGCTTTGTAATACAGCTTAAAGTCTGGGATCTTGATGCTTCCAGGTTTGCGCTTCTTTTTCAGGGTTGCTTTGGCTATTCAGGTTTTTTTGTGGTTCCATACACATTTTAGGATTGATTGTTCTAGCTCTGTGAAAAAGGCTGCTGGTATTTTGATAGGGACTCCAATGCATTTTAATGTAAGATATGCAAAAAGGTTTATTGATAAGGCTTTGGATTCCATATAGCGGTTACCATTTGTTGAGTTTTGGTGTCGTATCAAAACATCAAGTCAGAATTATCTGAAAAGACTATATAAATCGTCCTCTGTTTTCCAGTACAAATCCTCGTGAAGTGACTGTTCTCTTATGCTTGAAATAAAGCATCGTATTTCAGTGAATCAAATATGAAGCAGATATGAGAGTCTTCTCAAGCTGGACATTAAGGAAAATTTGCTTATATAAAAAACAATGTACTCTTTTCACTCAGGTTTTTTGTTTGTTTGTTTGTTTGTTTGTTTTTTAATGTAAACTCCGTGCCCACCATAGGGCTTGAACTTGTGACCCCAGGATCATGAGTCACATAGTCTTATTGACTGAGCCAGCCAGGTGCCCCCACACTCAGTTTTTGTTTTTGTTTTAATTTTGGGAAGTAGTTATTTTCATAAAATTTTATGTTACATGTAATGGGATTATTCTTATTTCTACATGAATTTATAGATACATAGTGTTAAATTTCACAGTTTAAATTCTAATATGGTAAATATCAATAATATAATCCACAAAAGCTTTGGGGGAGTTCTCGATAACTTTTTATTAAAACATTTTTGTTTCTCAGTAATTTTTTAAAGCATGTATAAGGGATTTCAAGACCAAAAATTGTGAACATAAATGCTCTAGGATCTACAACATTAGTTCTCAAAGTGTTTTATACCAAGCATCTGATTGATGGACCACTAGCTCTGAAGCATTTTAATTGAATCTAAACTGAAAGGGGGTTTATTTCTAGACTATAGGATTTTTTTTAGTGTCTCTTATGGCTTAAAAATGCTTTGTGCAGTTTCCAAGGGGGCTGTAATATATCTCAACTTCTTCAACTACAGAGTCTTTAGCTTAACTGATGTTCTTTAGAATACATTTTGGAACTACTGTACTGTTCCATAAGCATGCCAATATTAAGAGTTCTGCTTAGCTATGCTTTCGAGACAGCTGGGAATGGAGAGCTTTGGACTTAAGACTAATAAGTCTTTGAATCCTGGGGTGCCTGGGTGGCTCAGTCGGTTATGTGTCCAACTCTTGATTTCAGCTCAGGTCACGATCTTACGGTTCTTGAGATTGAGCACTACGTCTGGCTCTGTGGGCAGTGCAGAACCTGCTTGGGATTCTCTCTCTGCCCCTTCCTTCTCCTGCTTGCTTTTGTACGTGCTATCTCTCTCTCTTTCTCTCTCTCTCTCTCTCAAAATAAATAAACTTTTAAAAAAATTATTAAAAAAGGGGGCCCCTGGGTGACGCAGTCAGCTAAGCATCCAGCTTCAGCTCAGGTCATGATCTTGCAGTTGGTGAGTTCGAGCCCCCCACATTAGGCTCTGTGATGACAGCTCAGAGCCTGGAGCCTGCTTCAGATTCAGTGTCTGTCTGTCTGTCTGTCTGTCTCTCTCTCTCTCTCTCTCTCCCCCTCCCTCCCCCCTCTCCCCCCCCCCCTTCTCCTGCTCATGCTCTGTCTCTCAAAAATAAAATTAACATTGGGGCGCCTGGGTGGCTCAGTCAGTTGAGCGTCCGACTTCGGCTCAGGTCACGATCTCGCGGTCCGCAGGTTCGGGCCCCGTGTCGGGCTCTGGGCTGATGGCTTGGAGCCTGAAGCCTGCTTCATATTCTGTGTTTCCCTCTCTCTCTGCCCCTCCCCTGTTCATGCTGTGTCTCTCTCTGTCTGAAAAATAAATAAACGTTAAAAAAAAATTAAAAAAAAAAATAAAATTAACATTAAAAAAAATTTTTAATAAAAAATTAAAAAGTTCTGAAAAATAAGGCTTTGAATCCTGGCCTTGCCCCTTATTAGCCTCATCTTCCTTTCCTATTAACTGGAGATAATGGTAGCCAACATTAGAGGATTCTTCTGATCATTAAGTATGATAACAAGTAAATAGCCTTCCTATTCCATGATCTTCCTGTTCCCTACCTTCTAATTTTCTAGTAAATGTGAATCTTCATTACAGATATTCCCATGTTAGTAAGGCTAATGAGTCAGAATGGTGTAGAAACTAGTCTAACAAGTGAATGGAACAGTAAAAGTTACACTGATTTGGGCAGCCAGATGTAAGTGGTGCACATATGCAGCCCAAGCTGCCTGTGCTTTTAAGCCAGCAAACATATAGTCTGCTTTGCCACCGATTCAGTCCCACTTAAACTTTTATTTTAAAAATGAGAACAATGAGGTCACCTTATTTTTAACCTGATAATAACTAGAAAGGGAGGATTTTAGTTTTTATTATACAGTTGGCCCTTGAACAATATGGGTTTGAATAGGGTGGGTTCACTTACAGATTTTTGTTTTTTTATAAAGACGGGTACAGTACTGTCAATGTATTCTAATTTTCCTTATGATTTTCTTAATAACATTTTCCTTTCTCTAGCTTATTTATTGTAAAAATGCAGAGTATAATACATATAACATACAAAATATGTATTAATTGATGTTGTTATTGGTAAGGCTTCCGGTCAATAGTAGATTTTTAGTTAAGTTTTTAGGAAGTCAGAAGTTATAAGTGTATTTTTGATTGCATGGGGGTTTGGCTCCCCTAATTCCTGTGTTGTTTAAGAGTCAACTGTATTAAACACTCATAAAATTTCATCTTGGAGAGAATATAGGCCGATGCTTCTCCATATTTTGTGTAGTTTCAATATATTCCTCATTTTCTTTTTCTGTATTCTTATATTTTGAAATTCCTCTCATGGATTCAGGTTTATCTATGTAATTTGGCATCTACTTTGATCTTTCATATTTCAAATAAGAAATAACTTCTCGGGGTGCCTGGGTGGCTCAGTCCGTTGAGCGTCCGACTTCGGCTCAGGTCATGATCTCGCGGTTCTTGAGTTCCAGCCTCACGTCGAGCTCTTTGCTGACAGCTCAGAGCCTGGAGCCTGCTTCGGATTCTGTGTCTCCCTCTCTCTGCCTCTTCCCCGCTCATGCTTTGTCTCTCTCTGTCTCTCAAAGATGAATAAACGTTAAAAAAAAAATAAATAAAAAAAAAGAAAGAACTTCTCTACACCTTTATTGTTGTTAGCATTCCTGTACCTCATGTTCTGAGCCCAGGATTAAAGAGCCCTTCTTACACATGTAAAGTACTCTTTCATTGTCACTGTGTACTGGGCAGTCTGGACTATAAGACATGCTTTAGGAGTTAGTGAGGGTACTTGCCCTGAGGAAGCCGACATATCTTGGGAAAAGGACAACGTACAGCATGTCTTGGTAGAAGATTATTATAGGCATAACTTTGAATTATAGCTCTGCCCTTCGGGTCCTCTAGCCTTAGTTACTTGGCCAGTCTGATTCTCTTTCTTCCTCTGTAAAATGATAATGATACCAATTCTGCCCCATTATTTTTAGGATTAAATGGGAATACTTTGAGTAATTGGGTTTTGCTTAGCATTATGTGTGCTCAATAAACATTAGCCTCCCTCCCCAGCCAACACACCTGGTTACCACCACCACTATATTTGTATATCCAGAAGTAAAATATAATACTTGGGTACTTTGCTCTTTGGTGAGCTCTTCTAGTTACAACTGTTAAAGAACTATTTATTCTTGTTTTATACGGTTTTAAAAACTTGGTTCTATTTCTAAGCCATGGCATGCAAGGCAGAAGTCCAACAACTGGAAAGACCGCTGACAGAGCCAAAGTAAGAGCTTGGCAACAAGGAGAAAGTCACAAATCATTACCAAGAACAGAATAAAACAAAAACTCTGTGATAGTGTTAGTCCATTAGGTGAATAAAACATTCCACTTTTTCTTAGCTTTAAATATATAACTGCAGTACAGTATAGTATACTAATCTGTTTATAAAATCTATACTGTCAAAAATATGAGTCTGTTTACTAGATCTTTACAGACTGTATGCTTTCGGTTTTCATCAAAATAATAATCTGCATGTGATTAAAAAATCAAGGATTGTAAGGGCTTTATAAGAGCAACAATTTCTTCTCCTTCCCTGTACTTCATATTGTTTCCTATAAAAACCACTTTGAACTTATTAAACTATTTGATGATTACTTCCATACTCTTTTTACAAATTCCCACTTTACTTTGGTTTATCAGTTTTAGACATTATCTTGCTATATAGTAAGGGTTTCATTTATTTCTGTTCTTTGCCAAAATTTTGTTATATTTAGCTTCAAACTTTGCTTATTTCTTGTCCTATTAATTCTTGTTTCAGTTGAGAATGAGTCCATGCCTTTTTTAAAAAACAAAAACAAACTTTATTTTATAGAGCAATTTAACATTCATAGCAAAATTGAGCTGAAGGTATATTTTCCATATACCCTCTGTTCCCACCCATGCATGGCCTCCACCATTATCACTATCCCCCATCAGAGGTAAAGTTGTGACAACTGATGATCCTTCATTGACGTATATTGTAATCAACCAAAGGTCATAGTTTACATTAGAATTCACTCTTGGTGTTGTACGCTCTGTGGTCTTGGACAAATGTATAATGAATGACATGTATCTCTCATTATGGTAGCATACAGACTATTTTCATTGCTATCAGAATCCTAAATGTTTCAGTTTTTAAACCCCCACACCCCAACCCCTGGCAACTACTGATCTTTTTATTGTCTCCATAGTTTTGCCTTTTCTAGAATGCCATTTAGCTGAATCATACAATGTGTAGTCTTTTCATATTCTTTCACTTAATGTTATGTGTTTAAGATTCCTCCTTATCTTTTCACGGCTTCATAGTTCATTTCATAACATTCCATTATGTGGATGTGCCACAGTTTGTTTATCCATTCAATCACTGCAGGATATTTTGGTTACTTCCAAGTTTGGGTAATTATGAATAAAGCTGCTATAAATATCTATGTGCAGGTTTTTGTGTGCACATAAGTTTTCAACTCATTTAGGAGAGTGATTGCTGTATGGTATGGGTACATTTAGTTTTATAAGAAATTGCCAAACTGTCACATTCCCACCAGAATGACACTTCCTGTTGCTCCCTAGACTCGCCAGCATTTGGTATTGTCAGCGTTCCAGATTTGGGCCAGTTTAATAGATTTGTAGTGGTATCTCATTGTTTAATTTGTATTTCTTTGATGACGTATGATGTGGAGCATCTTTCCATATGCTTATTTTCCATCTGTGTATCTTCTTTGGTGAGGTGTCTCTTAAGGTATTTGGTCCATTTTTTAATCAGGTTTTTAGTTTTCTAATTGTTGAGTTTTAAGGGTTCTTTGTATATTTTGGATAATTGTCCTTTATTAGATAAGTCTTTTGCAAATATTTTTTCCTGGTCTGTGGCTTATCTTGCTCTCTTGACCTTATCTTTTGAAGACCAGATGTCCAGCTTATCAATTATTTCTTTTTTTTTTAATTTTTTTTAATGTTTATTTATTTTTGAGACAGAGAGAGAGCATGAACGAGGGAGGGTCAGAGAGAGAGGGAGACACAGAATCTGAAGCAGGCTCCAGGCTCTGAGCTATCAGCACAGAGCCCGACGCGGGGCTCTAACTCATGGACTGTGAGATCATGACCTGAGCTGAAGTCGGTCGCTTAACCAACTGAGCCACCCAGGCGCCCCAGCTTATCAATTATTTCTTTCATGGATCATGATTTTGGTGTTGTATATAAAAAGTCATCACCATAACAGGCCATCAGGTTTTCCTCTTGTGTTCTCTTCTAGAAGTTTCATAGTTTCATGTTTTACATTTAGGTCTGTAATCCGTTTAGAGTTAATTAATTAATTAATTAATTAATTTTAAGTTTATTTTTATTTATTTGAGAGAGAGAGTAGGGGAGGGGCAGAGAGAAAGAATCCCAAGTAGGCTCCGCTGTGCAGAGCCCAACGCAGGGCTCGAACTCTCTGTGAGATCATGACCTGAGCCCAAATCAAGAGTCGGACACTTAACTGACTGAGCCACCCAGGTGCCTCTGGAGTTAATTTTTTTTAAAGGTGTTAGGTCTACTTTTTTTTGGCACTTAACCCTGCTTGGTATTCTCTTAGCTTCCCGAATCTGTGGTTTAGTGTCTAGCATTAATTTAGGGAAATTCTCACTCATTATTTTTCAGATATTACTTCTGTTCATTCTTTCTTGTCTTCTCATTACACATTTGTTTGACCTTTTTTTTTTAGTTGTCCCACAGTTCTTGAAGATTTCGTTGGTTTCAGTTTTCTTTTCCTGGTTGCATTTCAGTTTTGGAAGTTTCTATTGAAATATCCTCAAGCTTTGAGGATTCTTTCCTCAGCCATGTCCAGTCTAGTAATAAAGCCCATCAAAGACTCATTCTTCATTTCTTTACATATACCCATTTTTTTGTTTTTTGTTCTTCATAGAATTTCGGTCTCTTTACTTGCGTTGCCTATCTGTTCTTGCATGCTGTCTTCTTTATCCGTTAGAGTCCTTCACATATTCATCGTAGTTGCTTTAAATTCCTGGTCTGATAGTTCCAGCATGTCTACCATATCTGAGACTGGTTCTGACGCTTGCTCTGTCTTCAGATTGTGGTTTTGGGGGGTTTTCTTTGTTTATTTGTTTTGCCTTTCAGTATGTCTTGTGATTTTTTTTTTCTTGATAGCCAAGACATGATATACTGGGTTAATGAACTACTATAAATACATCTTTGGTAATGTTGTGGTAAGGTGTTGGGGGGGGGGGGCGCTAGCATTCTATAGTCTTAAGATTATGCCTCAGGTCTTTTAGTATACCTGTGAATTTTGCAATTGCTTCTCAGTCCTACCTGCCTCTACTCTCCCCCATTTAGGTGGGAAAGGATGGATAGAATAGGCTAGAGCTGGTGGGTATTTCCCTTCGTCCAGGTCAGTTAGGTTCCAGTAAACCTGGCGGGTTAGGCTCTGGTTAAGTAGGTTCTCTTGAGGATAAGCCTTGTTGAGAAGAACAAGTGGATTTCTGGTGGACTTCAGAATGGTTCCTTTTTCCTTTCCTCTGCCAGAAGCACACAGGGAGGGACTTTTCTCTCCTATGCACTGTGAGAGCTCGGTAGAGCTCCGAGAGGTAAAACTCACAGTATGACGAAGGTCTCCCTATAACTAGGTCCCCCTGAAGTTTTTATCTCAGATTTGTATTCACTGAGCCTATAGCAATTCATCAGTTACAGTTCAGTCTTTCCTTCCCTGACGCTGGTTTCAAGGAGGTTAATGCTGATGGGTTTCACCTCTAGTAAGTTAGGATTCTTTGTATTTACCTTCTGTTAGCCTTCAGTTAGGGGGACAGCAGTTTGCTCTGTGACCTGACTTTTACAGATCTAAGGAGAGTTCTTGCTTTTTCAGTTTGTTGAACATTTTGCTTGTTACAATGGAGTTTTTTGGTTTCTAAGCTTCTTACATACTAAACCAAAAGCCAGAAGCCCACGCATTTTTCCTTATCCTTCACCTTCCTTATCCTTCTCTCTTTAAACTTGTTAGCTATACTTTTACATATTTAATATTGAGAACATTTGCACATTGTTCTAAAACCATAATTCTTTTTTTTTTTTTTTGAGAGAGAGAGAAGGCACGCATACACACGTGGGGGAGGAGCGGGGGCAAAGGGAGAGGGAGAGAGAATCTTAAGCAGGCTCCGAGCTTACCAGGGAGAGACCTCTCTCTAACTGAGAGATCAAGACTGAGCCCAAATCAATAGACCCTAAAGCTACTGAGTCACCTAGGTGCACCTAAAATCATAATTCTTAATTGTTTAATATATTCTGATATTTTTTTTTAAATAAAAATATATTTACATTATGAAGATATAAATATTTTTACTGCAGATCCATTAGTATAATATAGTACTATGATTACATTCTTCTTTTTGTTGTTGTTATTATTTTTTTAATGTTTTTATTTTTGAGAGAGGGAGAGAAAGAGCACAAGCAGGAGAGGGGCAGAGAGAGGGAGACACAGAATCAGAAGCAGGCTTCAGGCTCTGAGCTGTCAGCACAGAGCCTGAGGCATGCCTCGAGCTGATGAACTGCAAGATCATGACCAGAGCTGAAGTCAGACCTTTAATCTACTGAGCCACCCAGGTGCCCCGTGATTACATTCTTCTACAGCTTTCCCCCTCTAAACTTTCTTGATTGCCTTTTTTTTTTTTTTTTTTTTTTTTTTTTTTTTACTGTTTGCCTTCATCTCTATTTCTATCCCTTTATTTTTTCTGAAATCTTTCTGGAGCTTTCTGTCATTTTAATCTGGACTGGTTGCTTTCCAGGTCAATTGCATAGCTGTCATCCTGCAGCTTTATTTCCCTGCTTTCTTGCTGTGTATCTGTTTTTTTCCTGGATGCTCTGCCTCTAAGTTTTGCTGAATAACATCCTCAGATATTTTCTCAAGAAAGAGTTCATAGGAGATAAACTTTGTTTATTTCTGCATCTACAAAATTGTCTGTTCTTTCCATCATCTTGATGCTAGTTTGGATACAGAATTCTAGGTTGAAAATAATTTTTTATTAGAACCTTGAGGGTGTTGCTTTATTATTTTCTAATATTCAGTGTTACTGATGAGAAGTCTGAATCCAGGTCAGTTAATATATCTTCTTAGTGATCAGTACCTCTCCCCCTTACTCGCTTCCCTTATGCAGATTCTGGATGCTCTTAGGATCTTTGTTTTATCCTTGCTGTTATGAAGCTCCACAGTAATGTGTTGAGGAATTCTTTCACCTGTTGTGTGGAGCACTCACTAGACTCTGTCTGAAAGCTTGTTGTCCTTGGATTTGGGGAAAATCTCTTGTTCTTTAATTATTACTCTTCTGTTTTCTCTACATTTTTTGTAGACCTCATTTAAATAAATTTTGTCCTTTCAAATTAATTCTCTTTTTTTCTCCCATATTTTCTAATTCACCTTTCCCCTTCCTACTTCTGGAGAAATTTTCTTTATCTTCTAGTATTTCTGCTGAACTTTGTATATTTCCTGACATCTTGTTCTTTGTTCCTTTTTCATAGTATCCTGTTCCTGTTTTATGGATGCATTAATTGTCTGAAATCTGGCAGAGGATACTGAATAGAGTATCTTTAAGTGTTCTTTCTTTCTTGAATTATATCTTTCCCTTAGAGTTTTTTTTTTCCCCTGTTTTTAAATTTGTTTTTAAATTTGACAGTTTTCTTCCATTATGTAGGTTTTCCATAGTTGCCTGTTGATCTTTGGTAATCTATTTACATTTAATGCAGCAGTAGAATAACTGAGCTCTGTGTACTTGGGTTTAGCTCCTTAAAAGGCTGCCTTACTTTGGGAGGAGTGGGTCAGATGCTGACTCTTACTGGATTGCTAAATGCTAGAAACAGAAACCTTTCTCTGGGGCAACAACCCCTATCCATATCAGCTGACCTAGTACTTCCCTACATTTCATTCTTTAGAGAGAAAACTTCCAGTTTTTTGTTTGTTTATATTTGGAGGGTAAAGTCTGGTTGCTAATATTCTGTGAGCAGCTGTAGAGATAGGGATCTTAATCTCTGTCCCAATCTCCCCCTTAGTCATACCTGGCATTTCTGGGTGAGTCCCTGGATTTTGCAGGACAAATTGTCTCCCTAGGTACTCCTGGCACTAATTTCTTCCACCTACTGTTTTAGGCATGACTCCCATGTCCTTTCTGATTGCTAAAATTTGTTGAGATTTCCTGTCTGCTCATTGTTGCCCCTTCTCTTTTATTTATTTTTGTGGATTTATTCCCTTAGTATCATTTTAAGAAGATTTTTGAAGGGAGAAGAGGTAATTTCCTGTGCTCAGTATATTGTCTTAAACCAGAACTTCAAAATACTTATGAAGGCTTGAAAGCATCTTATATTTTAGAAGAATTTTCATGAAAAACTATAATAAAACCCACTTTGGTGCTTAAAGGCATTAGTTCTTGGCTCTCAAGAGAATGTGGTTTTCAAGAATGACTTAGTCTCTGAAGTCCTTGACTGAATAAAGTACATTATGATCCGGGTAGTGAATAAAAAATAATTATTATTTGTGGATCAGACACTTTTGTGTTTTATTAAATATGGTTTCATTGAATCCTCACAGCAATCCTAAGAGGTAGTATATTATTTTCCCCAGTTTACCTAAGAGGAAACAGACACAATAAAGTAATATAACTTGCTCAAGTACTGTATAAATGATACAGAATGATTCCCTAACCACATTGATCTCTGTAAGTATTAAAATGAACTACAGTCTAGTTTATCTTTTCTTCCTGGAAGTTGGTGGCTTTTTGATAAGTATTACGGAACAGAGTGTTCAGACAAGAAGTCAATACTGCCTATTTAGGATTGATATTCTTGTGAAGCTAATACAATTAATGAAAACTTTAGCCTCTCTCCTGTCTCATACTAGCAGCCAGGATTCTGTGCTGGTTAGTAAGATGCTACAGTCACTCAGAGTTTGTAGTACTTGGCTATGCTACATTTTATTTTTTTTTTTATTTTTTTTTTTTTAATTATATGAAATTTATTGCCAAATTAGTTTCCCTACAACACCCAGTGCTCATCCCAAAAGATGGTTTTTTTTAAAATTATATGAAATTTATTGTCAAATTAGTTTCCATTATGCTACATTTTAAAGTGTATTCCATTTCTGTGGGGCGCCTGGGTGGCTCAGTCAGATGAATGTCCGACTTCGGCTCAGGTCATGATCTCACAGTTTGTGGGTTCGAGCCCCGCATCAGACTCTGTGCTGACCACTTGCTCGGAGCCTGGAGCCTGCTTCAGATTCTGTGTCTCCTCCTCTCTCTGCCTCTCCCCCGCTCATGCTTTGTCTCACTCTGTTTCTCAAAAATAAATAAATGTAAAAAAAAAAAAAAAACAGATTTTTTTTAAGTGTATTCCATTTCTAGAAATTTGTTCTACAGTTCTACAAGTGCACAAAGTTTCATGCACAGGAATGTTTACAGCATTATTTATATAATAGAAAGCTAAAAGAACCTAAGTGTCCATCAGTAGGGGATTGGTTAATTTGTAATAGGTACATGCACATGATGCTATGTAAAAAAAAAAAAAAAAATGAAAGAGATCTATGTATGCTGATATAAAAAGATCTTCAAGTAATACTGTGTGAAAAGTCATATATAGCGTGACTATATGTGTAAAAAGTGTTCGTTAAGTATGTGTGCTCATGTGTTTGTATACATGTGGGAAAAATGGGAAGAACATATGAAAAGAATTGTTACTTCTGATGGGGATTGTAGGGACTTCAATTCCATATCCTTAAGTACCATTTTATTTATTTTACTGTGAGCATGTAAATTTTACAATGTTATAAAAATAAAGCTTAATGGTTTTCAGTAGCTATCAGTAGTATACCAGCAACCACTAACTGGCCCTGGGTTTCCTAGGTGAGTTAGAATCTAATGGAAGAGATCTGGGGATCTGTACCCTATCAAGGACTTTAAGTGGTTTTCAATATTAGGCAGCTGTGCAGTCATGCTCACAAATATGCATAATTTAGACTAAGGCGAAGTTACCACGGAGAGGCAATTAAAAGAATGAGACTACTTTGAGTAATGCCAAACTAATAAATTTCAAAATTTGGAGGCGATAAATGATGTTCCCAGAAATTATCAAATGTTTTACCTTTTAAAAATGTTTGTTTATTTAGAAAGAGAGAGAGAGAGAAGAGAGAGTGAGAGCCAGCCAGAGAGGGGCAGGAAGAGAGAAAGGGAGAGAGAATCCTAAGCTGGCTTTGCACTATTAGCATGGAGCCCGATTTAGGGCTCGATCTCACAACCCTGTGAGATCATGACCTGAGCCAAAATCAAAGAGTCAGACATTCAACCGACTGAGCCACCCAGATGCCCCAATTACCAAATATTTTAGAGGTAGACAACCTAACTTATACCACCTGACATGGAAAAAATAGACACCCATCAGGGATCCTGCTCAGGTGTGTCACAGGTGAATTCTTCCAAATCTTTACAGAACATGTCATTCCAAATCTATTTACAGTATTTCAGAGCAGAGAGAAAAAAAAGTAAAGCTTGTTAGTCGTGTTTACAAAGCCAACATAGCACCACTTCCAAACCTTTCAGATACAGGAGTGTTATTTTTTGGCCAAATCATTTTAAGATTGTGGTTAAAATTTTATAAATATAATTTGAAAAAATAATATATACCATGACTAAATGGAATTCCTTTTAGGGATCAAAGGATGGTTTGATGTTAGGAACTCTATTAATTATTAGCATTAATGGACCAAAGAGAAAAAGTATGATATTTTACTTTTCTGCCCCAAAGTGCACACAATAATATTAACTTCTGTTTGTGGACTTTGAAAACACAAAACCCGAAACAAAACTCTTAGATGAGTGGAACTAGCTGAATAGTTTCACATAACAAAGGTGTTCCGGAATGTTACCAAGTACCATGCTTAATGACAAAATACTAGAAGTGGTCTCGTTAAAGTTAGGAAAAAAATGATGAATAAAATACCATTCCAATTAAAGTCACAATTTATTTTGATAAATAATTCTAGAGATTACTTGGGGGAATAAATAATATGAGAATAGTCCAGGAAATTCTAAACAAGAAAAAAAAATTGAGGACTGGGCTAATAACTTATCAGGTACTTAAATATTATAAATCTAAAGCAAGGAAAGCAGTCAGAGAAAAATTCATGTAAGTGTGAGTGGCCTTTTCAGGTTACTGGAGAAAAGAAGATAAGGAAACACTCATTTTGATAGTGGGAGAATAAATTTGAATAACCTTTTTGAAAGGCACTTGGTGATAGCAAATACATTTTTTTATCTTTTTAAGAGGGAGAGAGGGAAAGAGCACAGGTGGGGAGACGGGCACAGAGAGAGACAGAGACAGAGAGAGACAGAGAGAATCTTAGGCAGGCTCCACACTCAGCGCAGAGCCAGACATGGGTCTCGATCCCACGACCCTGGGATCATGACCTGAGCCAAAACCAACCGACTGAGCCACCCAGGCACCCCACAAATGCATTTTTAAGTGTACTTCTATTTTGGTCCAGCATTCTGCTTCTAGGAATTATTCTAAAAATTTCCTTAGAGACAAATTTTGTTGCATTCACAAGATGGTGATGAGAAACCAGACCTGATACTGTTTCATCAGAGATTGTTAACAAATTTCTATTCACAGCTTCTTTCCTCCTCTGCTGCTTTCAAGGATTTGTGGTCTCTCCAATTGGGGTAGCTTGGAAACATAGTCCTCAGTGACACATATGCCTGACTTGGGCTACAAAGTGAGTTTGTTTTAGGTGTCGTGGCCAGGATCAATCATAGGGAAGTGACTGCACATATTTTGCCTTTGAGCTCTTTTATCTCCCCTTTTAAAACCTCCGTCCTGTGACCTGATGGGACAGTTTGATATATATCAACTCTTAAAATTTTGTTATGCCTGATATAGTAGAAAGGTAGAATCCTTCCTTGCTCTCCTACCCTCCAGCCCCTCCCCCCTCCCCCCACTACCCTCTAGTCCCTTGGAAAGAGCTTTGGGTTTGGAATCCAAGGACCTGGCTTCTAGAGCCAGTTCTTCCACTGACTAGCCCCGAGACTTAGGAGAAACAAGATTACCCTTCTAAACTTACTTTCTTTGAGAGTCAAGCATCCTAACCTGTTTTTTGTACTTGTCTTTCCACTTACATTCTCATTCATTTACTCCCTCAGCTTCAGTCATCACCTGTTGTCTGGTTCCCAGGTGTGGAGCACATCTCGGCAGAGTGCTCTCTTCTGAACACCCTCTCTGCATTTCTTACTGTTCCCTGGGCATCTCCTCCTGACTGTCCCATGGGCACCTGAAACGCACATAACAGGGATAAACAAACCAACTACATGCAATTTCCCTTTAGGTCGTCCCTTTACCTAGCATACGTACAAGGACGTATTTTAGATGTTTTACGTTTGTTTTATAAACAAAAGTAGCTAAGGTATGTAATGATCCCTTACAGGATGGCGCGTGGGCAGAAAAGGATAGTGGATAGGGGTGGTGATCCTAACAAAATGCCTGCGTACCTTTCAAGGCTTGTGTGGCCTTCTCAACTCTTTCTTTTCCTCATAGTCGGCTGATATGAATCTGCCTCCTTATCCTCCTTGCCCTTTTAAATTTATACAGAAGTGATGCCCCTTAGTGGCAGAATCAGGAACTTCCTCCATTTGCCGATCAATCACACGAAAAATGTCTTCTTGTGTGCTTAAACAAATTGTTATTGTGATTTGACACATTGCTGAACTGTTGTAGGTGCTTGTTTTGCAATTCTAATAAATACTTCCGACTTCACCCGTAACGACTAGGTACCTTGGTCTTTGAGTGTTTCAGGAAAAAAAATAGACCAAATACGCTCCACAGGAGTGTGGAATGTGTATCTTTGGAGAAGGTGAGACAAGGATACTTAATGCTTATTTTATTTTAAGAGTATAATGTCTGTACAGTAGACATTACTCCAGCTTTTGGAGTTGTAATTAAATCTCATAACCTAAAATTCTCTTTCTAGTCGGATACTTAACTTGTAGCTAGTCTAGGAATACTTGTTGAATGACCTAATGGTCAGTGGCGATCCTTGAAGACCTTCATGCTTTAAAAAAAAAACAAAGCAAACAAAAATTTTTTTAAAGAAAAGTAATATAACCACAATTAAATACAATCTGGGAAATTAGAGAAAAAAACCCTACTCTTGATCTCCCCTGACAAAACTGCTGATAGAGTTTTTGTATATCTGGTTCTTTTCAGATTTGTGTTTATGTGGTTAAAATTACATATCCTGCTTTTTTTTCCACTTACTGTGTCATTTTATGACTGTTACTTTAACTGGCTGCATAGTAATCTTTTAGTTGCAGGGACTTTTGGCCCTGTTGCATGTACAGTGTGTATGAAGAGTGGATGGTGCCTGGTTTCTGAAAAATACGACTCTTGAGCAAACACAGTAATTCTAATAAAATAAAATTGTGTATCACATAGATTTTTCTAAATAGGAGAACTATAGGGGCACCTGGGTGGCTCAGTCAGTTAAGCTACCAACTTCGGCTCAGGTCATGATCTCGCAGTTTGTGAGTTCGAGCCCCGTGTCGGACTCTGTGCTGACAGCTCAGAGCCTGGCTCCTGCTTCAGGTTCTGTGTCTCCCTCTCTCTGCCCCTCCCCCCCCAAAAAAATAAACATTCAAAAACATTAAAAATAAATACATAAATAGGGGAACTATATAACCCTCATATCGTAAGGTCAGTGCTTTATTTTCAGACTTCTAAGCCTGAAACCCGAGGAAGTTGGTTGTCAGTAAGTGTAATATGCTATGTGTCAGCTGTGTATTTTGGAGAAGTTGCAAACAGATGTTAGATACCTGTTTATTTGGAGGATTATTGTCATTAATATTTAACACTGTGTTCTCTTACAGATTATGGAGCTTTGTGGTGCAACGAGGCTTGGTTATTTTGGAAGAAGTCAGTTCTACATTGCTTTGAAACTTGTAGCTGTTGCCCAGTCTGGTTTCCCTTTAAGAGTGGAAAGTATAAATACAGGTAAATATGGAGTACATTAGTAGCTGAAATGAATTAAAGTCCGTAGAATTGCTGAGTCTTCTTGATATTTTAGTGGCATTTGTGACCCTAAGTGTCACGGCTTTAATCTCACTACCATGCTTTTTTCATTTGCGAATATTAGAAAAGTATCTCTTTCCTAAATCTGTTATGGCATGTATGTACTTAATACATATTTGATGATAATATAAAAATTGTTAAAAGTGATGATTTTTCAGAACTAATTCACTAAAAATTGCTTAGAAAGAGGTTAGGTGAATAATTTTATCAAAGTAAATGATGAATTGTAGTGAGCATTTTCTTATATGCCTTCCTTATATTCTTCTTTTCTGCTGAGTATAAAATAGCATTATACTTGTGGGGTTTTGTGTGGGAAAGCTATACACACTTGAAACTAGAAACTATTAACCAAAACTTTCTGATAGAGACAATATTAAAATATTGGCAGACTAAAACCTGGTTACAGACATCTGGCTGCCTTATAAGTATCACCTAGGATAATTTGTTTTTTTATGCTTTGGAGGCTTATTGATGCCCAAGTCAGTGGAAATTCTGTAAAGGTAGGCACTTAAATGCAGACAGTTCTTTGGTTGTCATAGAAAAAAGAGGAAAGAGAACACTTGAGGTTTTCTGTAATGTTAGAATTTTTATAAATAGTTTTAAGCACCAGCTCAGTTTATTAGTCAGTGTGAGCTTTTCATTGTGGACTTCTGGTTTGCCACACATCATTCTTCTAGAACTGAGAGTGTATATTCTTTTCAGGTAATTTTGAATTCTTTTACTTACATCCTGAATAAGCTTGGTTTAAGTGTGGAGTTTCAAGGCAAATGCAGATAATCATAGTGGAGGGAAGTGTACTTTGTGTTAAAAAGTCTGCTACTGTTTTGTTCTAGTCTAAAAGTATGAGCTATGATTGACCTGCAAAGAAGTTCTGTCTTCTTTCTTCTCTGTTTAAAATTGAATGTAGGATATTTGCTGTAGAAGTGTCATAAGCCAGACTAAAACGGATAGATATGATGCCTTGTGCTGTGTCGTTGGCAGGTGAACAGTAAAATATTTTCAGGAACTTGTGCCATGAAAATGTCTAGATTAATCTAGTCTCAATCTAGTGACATTTTCTATGTTTTACTTACAGCTCTAGCATCTTACTTAAGAGAATCAGTATGAGTAGAAACAGCCTAGCCTTCCCGGTCAGACTGACCTAGGTTCAGATCCTAACTGTCAGTTACTATCAGTGACCTTGGCATCTGGTAGCCTCAGTTGCAAGCATAGAGCCAGACAGGACAGTTATTACAGTTTAAGAAGGTCAGTTTAGTGTTGCTACTACTTTCTAGGTTAGAGTCTCCCTAAACAGTGTAAGGGAGGTGGTCTAAATGTAGTGATAAACATGTGTCTGTGGTTTCTGTATCAGTTTTTACAAAGATTCTTTTTAATATCTAATTCGTATTTCAGTTTTAATGTGTGCCCCTTTTTCTTTTAAAGTAATAATTATTTTTGCGGTTAACAGTGAAGGACCTTCCTCTGCCGAGATTTGTTGCTTCAAAGAATGAACAGGAATCTCGTCATGCAGCCTCATATTCTTCAGATTCTGAAAATCAAGGGTCTTATTCTGGTGTAATTCCCCCACCACCTGGCAGGGGGCAAGTGAAAAAGGGATCTGTAAGCCATGACCCTGTCCAGCCTCGTACGTCTGCAGATCAGCAGGTAATCATGTGCACATAAACGTTATCGGTTGATGTGCTGTATAGATGTTCACATTAAAACTTATTGAGTGCCTTGTTGATTAAAATTTAAGTCTTAGAATAATAATAATATTCTTTCTAGGAACCTGCATCCCCAGTCGTTTCACCACAACAGTCCCCACCAACTTCTCCACACACATGGAGGAAGCACAACCGTCACCCCAGTGGGGGAAATAGCGAGAGGCCACTTACAGGACCTGGGCCATTTTGGTCTCCCTTTGGTGAAGCTCAATCAGGTATTTTACAATTCTTTAGAAGACAGTTATTTATTAAGGGTTGTAAATTAAAGGAAGCTTGATGATGTTCCTTCCAGAGTTTCCTCCAAGATAATTTTAATTATAAATTAAGTGCCTTAATTAGAAGCAAAAGCCAACCATGAAAATTTGTAGGCAGATACATCAGTTTAAACAATGGTAATTGCGTTTACCTAATACATATAATTCTTAGACAAAGTTGATAAATATCAGATGCTCTGAAGGTGAAATGGGTAAATAATTACTTCCCAGAATATTAGGTATATATTACATTAGCTCCAGTATTGACAAGGAAAGCATACAATAACAATTTAAAAAATTTCAATGAGGTATAATTTTATTCATTTTCAATTTTTTTATTAAAGCTCTTTTTTTGTTTTATTTTATTTGAGAGAGAGAGCGCGCATGTGTGTGCATGGAGAGGGGGGTGGGGGAATAGGGACAAAGAGTGAGAGAGAATCCCAAGCAGGCTCTGTGCTATCAGCACGGAGCCCCACTGGCCTCGGATCTCGCAAGCCATGAGATCATGACCTGAGCTGAAATCAAGAGTCGGACACTTAATTGACTGAGCCACCTAGATATCCTGAGATACAATTTTAAACTGACAGAAGAGATTCAGTTTGGAAATTGTTAACATTTCTTCAGAGTTAGAGTTGGAAAGAACACTTCTATAATATGTATGTGGTGAGTTACAATTAAAAACCTCTGGTTAAAAACGGTTGGCTTTTCTTCAAAAGTGAGTCGGCATGTGTACCATTCTCCCCCTAGGTTCTTCTGCGGGTGACGCAGTGTGGTCAGGGCACTCTCCACCTCCACCACAAGAAAACTGGGTCAGTTTTGCAGATACTCCACCAACCAGTACTCTTTTAACCATGCATCCTGCTTCTGTCCAGGTGTGACATTTTATTGGTATTGCATTTTTATTTGCTTCATTCAGAGTATTGCTGCGGTCATTGTTTTCATATTTTGCTGTGGCACACTTGATAAATGCAAGTTCACTCCTCTTACAGAACACAGAACTCTGCTCTGTGCCTTTTCTTAAAGTCTCTTCTCATTGGAATGTTTCACTAAAAGTTTGGGCTGATTTTCTTTCTAATTATTCAGTGAAATTTTGAAAGTTGTCTGCCCCTAAGAATATCTCCTATTTGCTTGGCTTTCTTAGCACATTTTTCATAACTTTCTGTTGCTTACATATTGCTATCATTCTACGCACTTATATAATCATCGTGCAGAAACACTCAGTAACTTGATTATAACAAATATGTGGTTTGCTGATGAGTTTGTGAAGACTTCTTGTATTTTAAACATCCACAGAAAGTAAGTTTTATTTTCAAAGATGAGTAACCTAGCAATCTTGGCCCATATAATCATTACAGATAGAAAATGTACTGAGGAAAAAAATGTTTCATTACAGGACCAGACAACAGTACGAACTGTAGCATCAGCTACAACTGCCAATGAAATTCGTAGGCAATCCAGTAGTTATGATGATCCTTGGAAAATAACAGATGAACAAAGACAGTATTATGTAAATCAATTTAAAACCATTCAGCCTGATCTAAACGGATTTATTCCAGGTGAGTTGTTAAAAACAGAAATTCTTGTAGATGGGACAGGACAAAGTCTCGGTTTCATAATCTCAAAGGCATGGTTTTTATTGGTCAGAGATTATAAAGAAAATCAGTTCTCAAGTTGTGTGTCTAAAAAGCTGATAATCACTGGAGACAAAAACATGACGTGCACACGTGTTAAGGGTACCTTTTCCCAGTGAAAAAAGCCTTAAGACTCTTACCCTCATTTTATTCTTGGATCTCTACGTTCAGAATAACATTAAACAACACTGTTTTAACATTTCAGGATCTGCAGCTAAAGAGTTTTTTACAAAATCAAAACTTCCTATTCTTGAACTTTCTCACATTTGGTAAGTGTGGTACTTCACATCAATCAGGTAATGTGGGTTGTTTCAAAGGAGTTTCCAGCAGGTCGGTTTTTGAACCTTAAAAAATAAACTATTAGAGTAATCTTTTCAAGAATGTTCCCAAATAACTCAGTATTGCCTTCCAATAGTAGTCAGTTTCTATCTCACTCTCTGGAAAAGAAAGAAATGATGCCAGTACAGTAGTTCTTTTTAAAGTGCTAAAATTCGTTAAGCCGTATTAGCTGTTTAAACCATATTAGCTGTTTCTTCTTGCTTAGCATAATGCATGGAAGAAAAGCTAGTTGCTTCATACATGGTTATCTTTATCCCATTTGGTTTTTAATAAGCCTATACCTGTTATGTATTACCTATACCTATACTAAGCCATGTGCTTAAGAACATTGCTTAGCTCCCATTTAAATCCATACTAAGGCTCACGAGAGCCGTGATGTAGTTGGAATTAGTTATTTAAAGCAAATTATAACCACAAGTTACTTTTTAAAAACAATGATCATATAAGCATAAATGGTATTTCTACTCGATATCAATCTATTTCTTTATATTTTAAATTATTTTGTTAGTAGGGTTTTTAGTAGCTTTGAGTGCTGTAGCAGAAGAAAGATAATGCCTAAAACTGAAAAATCAAGAACTGGCAATATACACTTGCTGTTTATGGTATCAGGCATTAACTACAAAATGGTTGCCTCTGCATCTAGAAAGTGGGACGATAGTTGAGGGGAAGGGGGGTTCTGCTGCTTTTTAATATCAAGCCTTGTAGTCTGTTGAATGCTATTTTTTTTTCATTTTCTACACTTTTATTTTGTGGTGATTGTGAGACAAACACAATCCCAACATTTAGACTTCTCATCCTCCTTCCTGAGGACAGTCTGACTCCATGGCTCATGCACCCCAAGTACAGTAGGACTTTGTAGAACTTTGATAACAATAAAAACAAAGTTTTTAAAAATCTCAGTGATGTATTAAATGGGCCTGACTTTATCCTGTTACTAAAAATGCATATGAATTAAAGGTCCTTTTTTTTGGTGACCTTATGTATTGAGGGTGCTTTTCAGCATTTTATTATAAGAATTTCAAGTATTCAGAAAAGGTTAAAGAACTGTGCCTTGAACACTCATATGCCCACTGCCTGGGTTCCACAGTTAAACAGTTTGCTATATTTGCTCTATTATACTTTTTCCATCTATGGGATTTTTTAAGTTATGGATTGTACTTTTTCTGGAAAAAGATTTCTTTTTCTTCTTTTTGAGACATAAAGGGATCCAGAGCAAATGATTATATTTATGGCAAGTTTGTGTTCCAGGGAACTTTCAGACTTTGATAAAGATGGAGCATTGACACTGGATGAGTTTTGTGCTGCTTTTCATCTGGTAGTTGCTCGGAAGAATGGCTATGACTTACCAGAAAAACTCCCTGAAAGCTTAATGCCCAAACTGATTGATTTGGAAGACTCAGCAGGTAAGTTCGGGAGCCTAAGGGACCTGGTTACAGGCCTTGATAAACATCATACTTGATTTGTAAGGCAAAATTAAGATAGATGTTAAAACTTAGCTTAACAACCTCAAGAGCATGTAGATTTAACATCAGAATGTAATATACAGGCTGAACTTGGATTAATGGTTTGTCTTAGCTTTAAAAAGATAAATAATTATATGCGCTACTATTTTACTTTACACTTTTAACTTCCTGAGATTTTAAGAACATTTCACACTATCTTGGTATTTTGCCACAAGGCAAACGCTTTAGTTGCATTATATATTGTCTGAGGTGGGAAAGGTAGCCTGTGTTATCAATATTTTTCCATTTAATGCATCTTAATTTGTTGAAGGACGGTGCCTGGTTTATTATTAGACCAGCTCAGTCTGCAAGCATTTTCCTTTCAAAAGCCCAACTCTTTTCTTCAGACTCTAAAGAAATCTGGAAATTTTGCGTTTCATTGTAAATATCGCACTTTTGTTACCGTGTTTACAAGAATACTTTTGTAAATGCCCATATTTATTGGGCATTTCTTTAAAAGGAAACAAGAATATAAGGGGTAAAAAAGTGAGCCTGTTGTTTTAAAATTCAGAATGAATAAAAGGAAATCTAATGTTAAATTTTTAATGAGACTAATTAAATTACTGTTTTCTGTTTTCCTATCTAAATTATCTTTTCGATATTGTGATGGAAAGAATTTTATACTTTTAAAAGAAAAGCTGAAGCATAATTTGGCTCTGCAAAGGGCATTTATCTATTAGGCAGTGTCTGTTTAATTCAGAAATGCACATGATCTGACCTTATTGTCTAAATTATACAGAAGGAATCATATGCATGTTATTAATGTCACGAAGAGAACATTCTCCTTGGTGTTAAGAATCTGAGTCTGCTTCTGGTTTTGCTAATTATTCCTGTGACCTCGGGCAAGTTCTGACCATTTATTTTTTGCCTTCTGTTTCTCCACCTGAAATGTGGATTTGATGCCATTCATGTTTCTGAATTATACACTGACCTTTTGGCAGCGAGGAAGTTGATTTAAAAATTGAGCATTGATTTTTATGTTTTTTAGAAACACTGTCCTATGAGAATCCTAGGATTTTTCTGATCATTTCAGGTAGCTATTAGGCAACCTCTAACTTGAGCAGAAAGCTAAGTATTTTTGTTGACAATTTTGCTTCAAAGTACTTTGATTTCCCTAATTAAGAAATAAATGAAAACTCTATTTAGCTTATTTGATAGTAGCCAGAAGGGGAAGAAATCTTGGTAGCTACAAATGTGGTGTATCATTTTAAAACTCGGGCCCTGTATCTAGAATTTTTCTGTGACTTTCTTTGAAAACTGGTAGGATACTAATACAAGGAAATAAGTCAAGTTTATTCTGTTACGTTATTTTCTAGAGACTTGTCTGAACCTGTTATCTGTTGCATTCACATTGGTGAATTTGGCTATAGCATGTAGTCAATGGAGGCTTTTTTAATTTTTAATTTAAATAAATTCTGGTTCTTTATAAACTCGACTTACTGCCAGAATTTTAAGGTTGATGAGTCAAGAACTTCTTTTTCGGGCATTTGTCTTTTTATCCCTGTTAAATCTGTTTAGCTAAGAGATACTCTGGTTTGGTTTTAATTTTTTTTTTTTAATGTTTATTTACTTTTGAGAGATAGAGAGAGTGTGAGCCACCCAGGCTCCTGTAGACACTCTGCTTTTTGCCTACATATATCTGTTTACTATTGCTTTAACTATAATTTTAAAGGTGTCAAAGAAACAGATAATTTTGTCCCATTCCAACATAATATTATACGGTTTTCTGATCACCTTTATTCTAAACATTTGGCTACACAATATTAAACTCAAATCTGCTTTGCCTACTTATAAATGATAAATTTGGAATTCTGTTAATTTGGGGGTTGGAGAAACTGTTTAATATTTTTCCACCTACCTATCCTAAGCCTGAGATTGATATTTAAAAAAATATGAGCCTGGAAGAGCCTGGAGCCTGCTTCAGATTCTCTGTCTCCCTCTCTCTCTGCCCCTCCTCCACTCACACTCTGTCTCTCAAAAATGAATAAAAATGTTAAATAAATAAAATAAAATAAAATAAGCCTGAGATTCATAGTACACAAAGTCCTTTGTATATAGAAATTGTGTGACACTGTAGATCACTCAATATCCACAAAAATGATTTAAAATAGCTGTGTTTTTAGAAGTTCACTTTAGAAGTTTTAAAAGTTAAAAGGCAAATACCCAAAGAGTTTCCTTTGGCGGAGGTTGCTTTGGGATTCTCTTTGGAGCCTTTCTGACTCACAGGCAAAAGTAGTTCCTGTTCCTCTGATCTCTCATAATATTGCCTACATGCTGCTTGTTATGGCACACACATTACACTGAATCCTGTTTTGTTTTGTTTTGTTTTGTTTTGGTTTGGTTTGGTTTCCTCTTTCTACTACCTCTCTGAGCTCTTTAAAAACAAACAAACAAACAAAAAAACAAGAAATGTATCGTGTTCATTATAGTATCCTAAGGACCTAGCACTTGGCCAGGCAGGTACTAATAAGTTGTTCAGCAAATAATTATTGAGTGAATTAATGGTAAATGTGTGCCACTTTTAAAGTAGGATATTTTTCTTAACACGTTTCTTTGAAACATGGCTGTTTGTTACCATAAATTTGTGATGTTGGGGCATACTAAATTATTAGCTCTGCAGGTATTCTGTGTTGGCAATTTAAGTAACTTAAAAAATAAATGATGAATACTGGTGACTTAAGTTACAGCCACTTGGGGTAACAAGTTAGGCTTTCTATATGCATGCAAACATGGGTTGGGTTGGGGACATATGTAATTTTTCCAAAATTATTTGATGAGGTTTTTAGGATTAAATGTCAGGTAAAACAGAATAACTAATGATCTGTAAGTGGAGTGCTTATGTGGGCCTGAATTAAAATACTTAATATTTGACATCAGCACTGAATCGGGCAGCTGGGGTAAATAAACAAGGAAACTTGGTTTTTATTGTCTTACCAAAAGAAAAAAGAAGCATACAAAAATTCATCTATGGAAACACCTTTGTGAAGTCTTCAAGGACAAAACCAAACATGTTGGGATACTGTGCACCTTCAGCTCAATCCACAGAGAATCTTCTTTAGAGCACAGTTTCAATTTGACATATATTTTTTGTGATTATTTGGTAATATCTCCCTCTTAAACTAGCCTGGAAGATCCTAGGCGGGTAGTAACTGGATCGTTCTTGTTCATTGTGTCTCAGCACCTGGCAGGGTGCAAACTGAGTATGTAAGTAGGCGTTCACGTTTTTTGAAATGACTAAGTGGCTGAACCACTTGTTTTTAAGACTGTTTTCTGTCTTCATACCACCCTGCTCGCATGAGTAGTAGTATCTGGTTGGGACGCTCAGAGACTGGGTGAAGTTATTCCCTGTTGTCTCCTCCTCCATCATCACTGCTTCATAGTAAATTGAGCGTCTTTCATTGTTGCTGAGATGATACGTAGTAGCACAGATCCCCAATCTCCTTGCAGTACTTCTAATATGAATAGACAGTTTTTAATGTTTACTTATTTTTGAGAGAGAGCATGAGGGAGCACAAGCTGGGGAGGGACAGGGAGGGGGAACAGAGGATCCAAAGCAGGCCCTATGCTGATTGCAGAGAGCCCCATGTGGGGTTCGAACTCACAAACCGTGAGATCGTGATCTGAGCCCAAGTCAGACACTTAACTGACTGAGCCACCCAGATGTCCCTAAACATGAATTTTTTTTTTTTTTTAACATTTATTTATTTTTGAGACAGAGAGAGACAGAGCATGAACAGGGGAGGGTCAGAGAGAGGGAGACACAGAATCGGAAGCAGACTCCAGGCTCTGAGCTGTCAGCACAGAGCCCGACGCGGGGCTCGAACCCACGGACCGTGAGATCATGACCTGAGCCGAAGTCGGCCGCCTAACCGACTGAGCCACCCAGGCGCCCCAACATGAATATTTTTTAAAGCCACAAACTTTTTATGGATAGTTTACCAAAAATCCATACTTGAGACTAGCTTGATGCCAATCATTGTTGACTTTTCTGTTTATCCAGAAACTTTTAACATAGAAAAGGCCAACACAGGAACACATGCAGATACCTGTTTTCACACAAGTACACACTATATATCCTTGATTTTTTTTATAGTGTTGAACATCTTTGCACTTTGTCGCATATAGGGCTGTCATATTCTTTATCATACAGTGTATTCCATAATATAGATGTGGCTTAATTTAACCAATGTCTTACTAACGGATTTTTGGATAGTTTCTTGACTTTACCTTTAAAACAGTGCTGCAAAAAAGATACATATATCTTTATTTTCTACAAAGAATCCTAAATCTTTATTTATTAAAAAAAAGCTTTTTTTTATTTTTACTTATTTTGAGAGAGGGGGAGAGAGAATCCCAAGCAGGCTCCACACTGTCAGGGGCTTAGACTCATGAACTGTGAGATCATGACCTGAGCCAAAACTAAGAGTCAGTGGTTCAACCAACTGAGCCACCCAGGTTTCCCTCAATCTTTATTTTTGAAAATTCACTCTCCCAAATGACTTCAGTTGCAGAGGAAAAAATAAAGTAAACACTAATATTCATCGTTACCTTTACACCTAAGGAATTACTTCTCAAGCCTTCCCCTCCCCCCCATACACACATATATACATTCTTAACATTAGTGTCCTTTTTTTCCAGATAGTTGGTTGTTGTATGTGACAAATCAGTACAATTCCAAATATTGGCAAAAATGCACCGTTTAATGAAATTGGTCAAAATGATTAGAACTCCATAAATTCCTGGCAAAGACGCTGACAACAAGATTAGATCATACTTAAAGGAGAAAATCTCTACAAGGATGACGTGGTAGGGGCTTTGAAAGATTATGGTTTAGGAGCGCCTGGATGGCTGGATGGTTAAACATTCAACTCCTGATTTCGGCTCAGGTCATGATCTCGTGGTTCATGAGTTTGAGCCCTGTGTCAGGCTCTGTGCTGACAGTGTGGATCCTGCTTGGGATTCTCTCTTCCTCTCTCTCTGCCCCTTCCCTGCTCGTGCTCTCTCTCAAAATAAATAAGATTAAAAAAAAAGAATAAGAGGATTATGGTTTAAATATCAGAGCTTTAGTAATAGTCCTTGTGAATAATTATGATACTTTAAATTATTTTTTGTATAAAGGACAAATTTTGTACTTTTTCTTTACAATTGTGATATGAAATTCAAAAGTGAAACAAAAGACCTCTATCTTCCTCTGTAGGAAAGAGAACTCCATGGAGGGGCCCCTTGGTGGCTCAGTCGGTTAAGCGTCTGACTTCAGCTCAGGTCATGATCTCACGGTTCATGAGTTCAAGCCCCGTGTCAGGCTCTGTGCTGACAGCTCAGAGCCTGGAGTCCGCTTCCGTTTCTGTGTCTCCCTCTCTCTCTGCCCCAACCCTGCTCATGCTCATGCTGTCTGTCTCTTAGAAATAAATAAATGTTAAAAAAAATTTTTTGTACGTAAAAAAGGAAAGAGAAGTCCCTGGAAATAAATGAAAGCATTGTCATCTTGCTCAATATTTTGTCTTTATTTACTGTGTTTAAGTATAGGCCCTCAGTAAATGTTCACTGATTGAATTCTTACTTTTTTTAATTTTGCCACCAAATTGCACCCCAGAATTATAACATCTTTTATTCTTTGGTCTTGATACTCATTTTCACAATTTTCTGTGTTAAGTTTTGAAAACAAAGCCCTACATAAATTATTTTTTCTTCATGAAATTTTAGTTATTTTAACTGGATTCACATAGATGTACTTCTTCCATTTTTAGCTGTTCTTGGATGATGGGAACCTTCTATGTATCTGTAGATTATATTCTTTGAAGTATAGTAGCTGAGTCAAATAATAGTTCCTATAAAAGATCAGTACTGCAAAAAAAAAAAAAAGTCAACAGTTTACAATTTAATTAGGATTTGGAGTGAATGTTTCTTTTCAAACATTGTACACGTTTTTGTACTTAAAAAATCCTTGGTTTTAATTTAAAACTGGTGAACTATGTAGACTGTATAAAGGTCTGCTTACTGAATAAGTTTGCATTTTGTGGAGTGTTGAAGAAGAGTAAAATTAATTTTTCAAATAGAATGTAGTTTTTTAATGGGTATAATATCAAAACAAAGCATAGTATACCTTAAATTCTTTAATTTCTTTTTGCATATCCATTGTTTGCCCCTGTCTTTTAAGTATGCATGAAAAATGTACCATTAGTAGTTTTACTTGAAGACTTAACATTTATCCAAACCAGTTTATTTTTTGTTTTAAATACTTTTTTATAAGAATAATATTCACATTTCAAATAAGACATGTAGCTGCTTATGCTTTAACAAAGCTATTAAATGAGATTGCAGCTTTGACTGAGGTTTCATGATTGAAGGATTCTTCCTACCTTTATTTTGCTACTTGAAAGCAAAATAAGTTTTAAACCCTAAGACTCTAGGGAGCATATATATTTCTATCAGATTAATAACCACCGGCAGTCATTTTTGAAGCAGTGTTAGCATGTTAGTGTAACAATGGAAAGATAAACCTAGAATAAAACCAAAGGTCTTTGAGAAAGACCAGTGTTCAGCAGGCACACTGTACTGACCCGAATCTGGGAACTTTTCAGAATCTTTGGAGGCTAGAAGGATGGAAACTACTGACAGGGTTTTTATTTTCTGGTGTGATCCTAAAAATACAGTTTGCACTCATCTAATATAATCATTTCTAACTTTAAATGTAGATTGACAGTATGTCAGTGTGATCACACTGGGTTGTGTCTTCCAGACCCACTTTTATACATGGAAATACTTTTTGCATAACAGCCCTTTTGGGGTTTACTTTAACCAATAATTTAGGCTCATGCTCTTCTTTTTCAGCCCTGATGCTCTGATGATGTCAGGGGCAGAGCAGAACCCTCAGGAGGGAGGCAGGGTTGACACAGTGTTCCAGCGGGAGGCTAGGTTGGAACACTGCATCAGGTAAGCGTAAAACTACGCCCCTGCCTCCGCAAGATACAGTCTTAAAGACTAACTTCTGTGGGTGGGCGTGAAGCTCTTGGTTGGCATTTATAGGGAGCCAGGTGGAAGGAGGTGCGGTTCACTTACAGACCTAGTGCTTCTCAGTCTCATGACTGTTAGTTTCTAGAACATAGGTAATTTGTTCTTTTTCTACTACCATTTGTTGTTCTATGTAAGAGGCGATGTGTGATTTTGCTAATTTATTCTAGAAATAAATTTTGGATTTCTAGGACAGTGAGTTTTCACACTTTTTAGTCTTAGGACCCCTTTACATTCTTAAAAATTATTGTGGACCACGAAAGAGTTTATGCGGACGAGATCTATCGGTAATTACCTATTCAACAAAATAGTTACCCTTTTAGAAATTAAAACTGATAGATTTTATGCTTTATTTTAAAATAACAATAGGGGCGCCTGGGTGGCGCAGTCGGTTAAGTGTCCGACTTCAGCCAGGTCATGATCTCGCGGTCCGTGAGTTCGAGCCCCGCGTCAGGCTCTGGGCTGATGGCTCGGAGCCTGGAGCCTGTTTCCGATTCTGTGTCTCCCTCTCTCTCTGCCTCTCCCCCGTTCATGCTCTGTCTCTCTCTGTCCCAAAAATAAATAAAAAACGTTGAAAAAAAATTTTAAAAAATAAAAAATAAAAAATAAAATAAAATAACAATAGAACACCTTTTACGTATTAACAGATATTTTTAGGAAAACAACCGTATTCTCCAAAATAAAAAAAATTATAAAAAGGATGGCATTGTTTTACATCTTTGCAAACCTCTTTAATATCTGGTTTAATAGAAGACAGCTAGATTCTCATATTTGCTTTTGCATTCAGTCTGTTGGATATGTTATGTTGTTGGAAATGTGTCAGGAATTGGCAAACTAAAGGCTGAGGACCAAACAGTCTGCTGTCTCTGTGTAGTCCACAAGCACAATGGGGTGGTGGTGGTTTTTTTAATCGAGGTGCGGGGGGGGGGGGCAGTATTTCATGATACATGAAATTTATATGAAATTAAAATTTTACTTCCGCAAATGAAATTTTATTGGACTACAAACCAACCTCATTCCTTCACACATTATTTCTGGCTGCTTTTGCACTGCAATAGTTGCATGTTTGCAGCAGAGACCATATAGGCCGTCTGCAAAGCCTAAAATATATACTGTCTGGCCTTTGTAGAAAAAGGTTGCCAGTCTCTAATGCATGAAGAAAACGTAGCCTCAGTAGTAAAAGGGAGGACTATTTTCAGATAATTACAGATGTTCTTTGGTACTACTCCAAAACTCAACAGATGGTAATTTCTTAAAGGTTAATTGAGAGCCGAAACCATATAGATGAATTGTTTGTACTGTTACATCAAAATCCATAGGTTTGCCTTGCACTTTGAATACACTTTGAGCGAATCTTTTACCCCACGTGTGATTTTGTAACTTAGCGCATTGATTACTTGTAAAACATCAGTTTACTGAGTTATACAGACCTTTCAAACATTGGGACATTTTATTATAAAATGTTCAAAAAGCGTATATGTTAACATAACCTATCTTATCAAAGAAGCATTGTGAAGTTCTTGAGAGTCTGGGCATGGATACACATTTTCCAAAATTCTTATTTTTTGCTTGAAAGCTCAAACTTTGTCATTTGTAACAAATACTGAAGACAGTTGGTTTTCCTGGAAGTGGCAGGCTCACTTAATTCATTTTTGAGAAAATGCCTGCCCCATATCCAAGTCTGAATAATTATAGTTTATCAGCTATTCTTTCAAGGAAAATGGTGTTCCATGACAAAAGTGGCCTGTTCAGCTGACAACTGAGTCATACAAGTACTTTTCCTTGACACCACTGCAATCCTGGATATGAAGTAGAGTGCTTTGTATACGTTTCCCTTTTTTTTTTTTTTTTTTTGCCATGCAGAGTATTGAGACGTGTTTTCAGGGTTGAGGTTTCATAAAAATAATTTTTAGTGTGATAATTGTGAGTGTTCTTCAGTGAAGTTGTCATGCTTGTTTATTTTAACTGGAATGTGTGGGGTGAAGGATATAATGACTAATATATTTTGGTGCCACTGCCTCGATTTTTGCTTATTGATAAGCCAGCAGTTCTACCCACCATTGCTTTTGCTTCATTGTTGTAGGTGCCATCACAGGAAAAAGCATTATTATCATTACAAAAACCATTTTGACTTTTCAGAGCCCGTAAAAAGTCCCGGGGATCCCCAGGGGTCCATGGACCACAGTTTGAGAATTGGTACTCGAGGAAAATAACTATTAGAATAATTATGAAGTACAATTATTTGGGTGGCTAACATTTCACTTCTCGGCCTCAAGAGGCTGGACCCAAGGCAGTTTTGTACCAGTGAACCAAAGAGGTTCCCAGAATCTACCCTAAATTGTAACTGCCCTGAAGTGGGGGTAGGGTGCAGTCTGATCCTAAATTTATAAGTAGAAGACTGAGACAGGAGAACAGAAGTCTGGAAAGCTAAACCAGGGCCCCAGTTTGCCCTGAGATGACATTTCAAACCTCACTGATACAGTCTGACTTTAGATAGATAGGTTCTTTTGAAAATTAATCATTCTGTAGTTAAGACTATTCTAATTCTGCTTTTCTCCATATGAATACCTGCTTTGGGGTATCTCTGACGTTGCTTCATTCACCATCCTCATTTCACTTAGAGCGAACAGTCAAATTTATAGCCATTATCTTCCTTTCCTTAACTTCCTTTCCCTTGGTAATCATAGGGGGAAAAGTCCATAATTTTCGTTCACACTGAGAACTACAATGGATTTATTATAAATAATGTTTTCATTAGTCGTTCTCTGAGAGCTTTGAGCCTTCATAGAATATTATAGGAGGCATTGGTTCTACGCCACTCGGACACGTTTATTGACAAAGGGACGAGATTAAGAAAAAAGTAGCAACTATTCTTGATCTTAGAAAACAAAAGTTTATCAAAATATCATGCTGGACTGCAAATTAGGACTTAAAGAAGTTATGTCAGGGTACGCGAATGGCAAATTTGAGATAGCCATGGAACAGAAATGGGGCAAAGAGAAATTCTGAGAACTTTTTCAAAATGTCAACAGGTAATTTTTGTTTTAGGAAAGTAACAGTAAAGAAGAATGAATTTAAATGGAGAACCTGAAAGTAACTCAAAAAATATTTGAGTGCCTGCTATGTATTAGGTCCTCTGTTAGGCCCTAAAATATAAAGGATTTGCTTATGAATAGGTTGAAAGGTAAAAACCTTTATATTGCTAAGTTATATGGCCATCTATTAGGAATTTGAAGTACAGTGCTAAGTTAATGGCAGATGTCTTTCTGATGGAGAAACTCAGGTGCTGTTTTATTCAACTTGCCCATGGTCAAACAGTGAGATGGTGACAGATTTTAGAATCATATTTTTGTTATAGGTTCTCAATAGATTAAGTAGTCCCATTAACTTGGCAATGAATCTGATTTTCAGGCTGGGATTATATTCAAAACCATGTAAAATTTGGGAAAATTGGATTCAGAGTTTAGTTGCCGTTGAAATTCCTTCTGTTTTTACATTGGAATGTAATTACATTGTAATGTAATTATACATTGTAATGATAAAAGTTGGCTTATTGACCTTGCTTTTTGCCCAAGCCTGGGGCCTTTCCTTTCCTTTTGCTGTCTGCCTTGCCAATATATGCTGCTTTTTGGTAACGGGGAGGTTTGCAGAGAAAATGTGAGTGAATGAGTTCCAAATCAGCAGTTTCCAAATTATATTCCAAGGGAATTTGGAAGGATTTTGTTTGATAAAAATGGTTTGTGTTTGGGAAAAACTGGTTAAATAAAGTTTATTTGTTCAAGGACATTACAAGTCTTTGATACACAGGAGTGCATGGGGATGTTCAACAGGGAGTTATAGTATCACCACATTTATTTGAACAGGAAGCCTAATTTTTTAAAGCACCTTAATGATTAGTCTTCCATGAAATATACTCTGGGAACTGGTGTGAGATTATTAGAAAATGATTCAAAATAAACCATAAGAGACTCTGAAATAGAGAACAAATTGAGAGTTGCTCAAGGGGTATTGGTGGGGGGTGGGCTAAATGGGTGATAGGCATTAAGGGGGGCTCTGGTTGAGATGAGCACTGGGTGTTATAAGTAAGTGATGAATCACTAAATTCTATTCCTGAAATCATTATTACACCATATGTTAACCAACTTGGATTTAAATAAAAAAAGACATCTAGTCAAGTAAGATAAATAAAATAAAATTAAAATAAAATAAAATAAAATAAATTATTCAGAGCATGTGCCTATTGCATTTGTTGTTATGTGTAACACTCTTTTTTTCTATTTGTGCCTGACTCGATTTTATTTTCATGGAAAGCTATGGTTCCGAGTACACAATACATAGCATTAATAAGTATTGCCTGATTATTTGATTTTTAAAGTGTTTTTTGGGGGGAGCATAAGGAAAGGAAATTCAGTTTATAAATTACTGCTTTTGAAAATCTTCTGTTCGATTTTCTTTTATAAGTAAATATTCCTAAACTAAAATGTATTGTTTATAGAGAATTTCTCTGTTTTTCAATTGCAGACGTTGGGGATCAGCCAGGTGAGGTAGGTTATTCAGGCTCTCCTGCAGAAGCACCTCCAAGCAAGTCGCCGTCAATGCCGTCACTAAACCAGACTTGGCCTGAGTTGAATCAGAGCAGTGAGGTTAGCAGATCTTCCCTTTTCTTTTACTAACATTAACTATTTTAAGGTAAGAAGTTCCAGACAGAGTAATTTCAGCAGATAGCTCTGTCAGTATGCATGCATGAGAGAACATACCCAATATGACTGTGATAAAGGTTTTTAATGACGTGACTGAGCTTTTCCAAGTATTTTTCATAATAAATACTATCGTTTGGTTCCCAGCACTTATTCCTGCTAAAGCCTTGTGAGTTAGATGGGGCAGACACATGAAGTTAACAAAGGGGTGGATATCTTGGCCCACGTATCTCATAGCCAGAGAGGGTCTGGAGCTAAGATTTAAACACAGATCCTTGACATTCAGTCAGCTGTGCCCACCGTATCACACTGTCTTCTCATTTCCTGTAAGCAAGGTATGTGATAATATATTCCGTATCTCAGCATTGGAAGCGAGTGTGAGAAGTCACTCTCCAGCTTTCCACATGAAGAAAGCATTTTCTACAACCCAAGCTATTTATAATAATTTAGTTCTATGCTATACAAAATGGAACGATTTAACTACTAAATACAGTGGCTAAAAGATAAATCGTGCCAGACCAAGCACAGCATGCAAAACAGAATTTGAGACCAAATACACTGCCTCCCCCCATTACTTGAGCTCCTCTATAGAAAACAATAGAAATAGGGCCACTCTGATTAGAAAAAAAAAAAGCCCAGAGGCCCTCCCATAGGGCCACTCCGATTAGAAAAAGAGAAGGCCCGAGGTCCCCCCACTCTGCTAAACCTTAATGCTGCATAAAACTCCTAGGAAACCACTGGCGCAGTCTGTGAGAGCAGCTTTCTTTGTGAACAAGTACTTTTTTTCTTCTGGTTTTTAATATCACTTTTATAGTGCTACAAACCTAGAAGTTTGTTGTTTCAGGAAAAATTCTAAGCTTTCTGTGTTTTCCATGTATTTTAAAGGCTGAAAAACACTAGATGGAAGGGACACTAGTTAATTTTACATAGTTGGAAAGCAGAGAAGGAACTGGCAAGTTTTAAGTACTTGCAGCTGCTTTATGACATAATCACAGATATGTGTCTGAGACCTTGTAACATACATTTATCATAAAATAACCATCTAAGTCCTTGTTAGAGGGAGGAAGTAAGGCTTAAAAGAATTTACTGGTAGGAAAAAAAATTTACTAGTAGGCTTTATAGAAAGTATGGTCAGTTTTCTTGAAATCACTAATTTTTGCTACATTTATTCATTTGTCATTTTTAAAAGCACTATCAGATTAAAGGAATATTTATATTCCATTGATATCAGTTCATAAATAAAAGCAGCTCATTCTAAATCAACTCAGTTCTAAAGCCCATCTTCGTTCTCAGTAAAATTGCATGTGATCATTAAAGACGAGGAATGGAGTCCCTTCCAAATTCTGATTTCAGTAGTTGCATTTTCCCTTCAATATTCCTAACAAGTTTCATTTTGTAGTATTTGCTACCATGTTCATGAGTGTCACAATTTTTTTTAACTACATGTGAAAAATCAGAATGTTACTAAAACTAACATTGATTTTGAGACATTTTAATAGTATTTATAAAAAGGATATATACTTAGGGTATGGAATTTAAATTATATTTTAATTTTCTACCACAAAGCACTAACACTCTTTCAGCAAATACTCAGCACCTGCAAACACGGACGGGGCACTGATTAACACTAATAATGGCACCTCACATTTGTCGAGCATCAATTTTGCTGTGCCAGCTCTGTCCAAAAAGCTCTCACATGTGTTAACTCCTGACAGCTTCGTCACAACCTTGTGATACAGGTATTATTAGCCTCATGTTACAGATGGTGAAACTGAAGCACAGAGAGGTTCAATAACTCGCCTAAGGTCATACAGGATGACTAGGAATCAACTAGGATTCCAGCAGTCTGGTTCCAGAGCATGCTTTTAGCCATTATACTAACGTAAAGATCTGGGTGTTTCTCTGCTCTCCAGGTAGCTTACATATAACCTTAAAAAACCCAAGTAAAACTTCATGCCACCAGATAAGATAGGTAATGCCTTTTTTTTTTTTTTTTTTTGGCAAAAGTCTTCTGCATCTAAACTTTTCTCCATAATTAGATAATTAGGATTTTAAAAATTTCTTCTCTACCCCTGCAACAATAATTATTGAAGAAACTGATTATATTGACATCACTGAAGTGATGTCCGTGACAAAAGTGAATTGTTGTGGGTTTTCTTTATTCAAGAATCATTTTGAATGCATTAGTATTTCTATCTTAATTTTTATGAAAAAACTTATCTAGAGGGAGAGTTGTTGAATGGTTTATATTATCTATTTTTGTAGATAATTTTCATCAGCGTATTTGCTAATCTTTAATTTCTACATGTCTTCTCAAATTGAATATCACTATTTTAAATAGTAAGTCGAACTTTGAAGCATAAAAATGTATACTTTTCCACACTGAATTATAGAAAGGATTTTGGCTAATAGAGTAGGGTGTGTCTGTGTGTAAACATTTGTGTGTATATATTGTACATGTGTAGATGTTTTTCCTTCTTCAGAGAATAACCGATAATTCTGAATCCAATTTTAATGCAATTTTGATATAAAATTCTTAGCTATTTTATTACTAAGATCTCCCAAACAAATGGAATTTACTAAAATTAACGTATGATCACTCCACCTGTTTTAAGAGGTATGATATTTGTGTACCTCTTTTAGAGAGTAGTATTTCATATCAAAATATGTCTTCTATACATAACACAAACTCAGATGCTTGATTTGCTCTCATTGTGGCCGCATTCTGATTTTTCTAGCATGGGGTGGGGGGCGGTGCCTGATGGGCAGTTCTGTCTTGTGGTCTGGCATGGCCCTGTTCGTAGTGCTGATGGCAGGGGTTGACTTGCTACAGATTGACATAAGCTCAAACATATATTAATTCCAGAAATCTTTTCATTTTACCTCAATTATATTTTATTAAATATCTCTGCATACGGATAAAATATGTGCACGTACATAATAGAATCATCTTTCAGGGGTCGCACTGGCAAGTCACAGTGACTTGCTTTGTTTTGACCAAAACTTTGGTACACAGGATTCATTTAGCATCACCAAATCAATACATTAACGTTAGAATTTTGAAAGAAGGATTTGAAGTAATACTTGCTCTAGTCAAGACCAACCCCTTCACATTTTAACTTTGTTGTCATTTATATCACCTAGATTCTCTTCCTACAGGGTGTTTTGAGTTTTAATTCTGTGACACTTTGAATCTCTCCCGTTGAGATTGCAATAAATTGTTATTCTACGTTGGAATGTGAAGCTGCCCGCCTTAACATTTTAAGATGACCCAGCATAGAGAAGTATAAAATGTTTATGGAAACACAGCAATTACGGAATTTTGTCAGGCCTTTGAAACACAACTTGCAGTGCAACCTCTGAATTACTTTGCTAAATCTTCTCCAGTGATCTTTGACTCCATCTTTCTCATCATGCTGACTTGTCTCTCCTCTGTCTGTTCAGCAGTGGGAGACATTTAGTGAACGCTCTTCAAGCTCACAAACTCTGACCCAATTTGATTCTAACATTGCACCAGCTGATCCTGTAAGTCAATCACTTAGCTTGCTTGTTTGAAATTAATTTTATTAACCCAAATTTCCATTCATTATGGTTTTTAGCTGATATGCATGATTGAGTGGAGTGCTTAGAGGGAAATGGTGGCAGGCTTTTCAATTTTTGTGTGCTTAATGGTGGAAAGAACATTTTTTTTTTTTATCATTCTCTGTATTTTCTAGTTATTTTGATGACAGAAAACTGTACGTTTTTACAATCTGGTATATGTGTCTAAGGAAGTATTTTGTGAAAATTGGTTTAGCTGACCTTGTTTTCATTTGCTAATTAAGTGTATGTTCTAGTAAACATATACTGTGTATCTCAGTGAGTGACACTTAGTAATACTGTTTTATTTGTATGCTTACACATCATGTAATATGTACCATGTATGTAAATATGCAGTGTCCTCTTTTATTTTAATAGTCCAGATGATATGGCTTTGACTTAATTAGTATGTTGAGTTCTGTTATACAGAATCAAGCTCAGCAAAAGAATACAGAGTTGTTGGTCACAGATTCCCATTGTGCAAGAGAGCCTCCGTCTTGTCTTCCTGTGGCTCACTGTGTTGCTCTGAAAATGCTACAAAGTTCACATCTCAGATTTAAAAAATAAATTCTATCCCCATAGAATTAATTTCATATATGCCCAACTTGTCCCTCAAATTATTTGAAAACTTCAAAACCATAGCTATTAACCATTCTTCTCACTGTTCACTCCTCCTTTTCCTTTTATTTTTTCTCTTAAAGAGAAGGACATGCTAATAAGCACCTTTCAAAAAGAAAAGAGGAAGTAAGTAGGAAGGAAGGGAAGAAGAGAGTAAAGGTAGGATTTTTTTTTTTTTAAATGAGTTGAGTGGAAAGATACCGAAAAAGTGACAAGGCATTCTTTTTAGATGTTTCTGATCAAAGACAGCCATTAGTTTTTAATTAAATATAGAAATAGCCTTATTTAATGTGGATCTAGAAGAAATGGCATTTAAAGATAGTAGTACATCTTAGTAGTTTAAATGAATGGATCTTTCGTGTGCTTCATAATTTTAAAAAATTTGTATCTGTGAAATAGTGAGGATGCTGTTATATTGAAAACAGATAACTTATGGAAGTGTTTTAAGTGTCTGTTTCATAGTTCATTAACTATGTAGATCATCTGCCTTTTGCTTCTCTTACTGCTGTTTTGAGGGCATTAGTCTTCAGTTTTGATCTGAAAATTAAGGAGGAATAAAAAAACAAAATATAATTTCTGCTGCTTATTAGGGCCGTAATTAAGGTCTTTTGGGAAGTGACAGGTGCTATGAGCTGAAAGACAGTTTACCTTCGCTCTAAGATTTATTTCTCCATATTATTCTTGTCTCCTACTTAGTCAAGTTATTTTTATTTAAAATACTTAATGGAAGTCCTTTTTTGAGAAGGCAAGTTTGATGTAGCAATAAAGAAATGCTCTGTTTTATTCTCTAACCCTTAAGAGAGGTGAAAATAATCATGGTATGACAATTTTTTGTCAGGCCAGGAAAGAACATTATGTATAAAAATATAAAACTCAGAGGCAAAATAAATTGAGTCATGACTGGCAGGAAATGCCAGGAAATATTTGATTTCATAATATTGATGTTCTTGTAACCTTTTGGAAAAAAATACCCAAATTTATGAATTCTGGCTCTAGTGTTGAAAATGATATGGCTCCACACTTTATTTTTTTTATCTTCAGTGTGGCAGGAGGTTCTAGGAAATTGTTAATTGCTATTTTTAACTTGAATTTAGATCTCTAAACTTGATAAAGTTGGCAGTCTTAACTGTTTATAATCTGGTACCTAGAAATATCTTTTCTCTGTTACGGTGCTAAACTTAAATCTAAACTTTGTTCCCCAACTAGTAATCTCACTTTAAACCTGGCATTAGGAAAATGCCCTGCTCCCATCGAGGATCTAATAAGTTCTTACCCTTCGCTCAATGCTTATCTGGCATACTGTCTTCTACAGAACACAGCCTATACCCACAATCCCAAATGATCCTTTGCAAGGCTTCAATAAATAATTACAAGTGCGTAAATAAGGTCCACACGGATTAGAAGAGAGTCGCCTAAGAGAAAAATACCACTACAGTTCTAATATGCATTTACATACCTTACAGTGTTGGAAACATTTAATGGAATGGTTTTTAAAAGCTAAAAATTATAATTAGCCATTTGCCCAACAAGGTGAAAGTCTGTGAAAAGCCCCACACTTCTCTGTAGCACGTAGAGACATCTATATCACACAGTACAGTGACCCCACATGCACACCGAGATGGGTAATTTTTAGGCTCCCAGAATTGTGATGAAATTGAGTTTCTGATAGCTCATTTCCAGAAACTTGATTGCTTTTGTTGAACTACTTTATCATTAATAGCCTCTGGTAGAATCTGCTTCTGCTACTAAATTCTAGACTGATGAGAAGTGTAATGCTCTAGTCTTTGCCATGATGTATGCCCGATCTCGAGTGCCGCCGAACTTCTGAGTAATTCAGGGTATAAAAAGGAAGTGTAGTTTGCTTACAGATTATGCCCAGCCAACTCACCTGGTTTGGTGGGGCCCCCTTCTAAGTGCCTCTGATGCTCCCTAGGGATGTAAAATGTCACACACACACAAACACAAATTCCAGTCTTAAGTAGACCACAGCTTAATCATTATAAGTGGATGGTTATAATACAGCTGATTGTGATAATTATCATATATAGTCGTGAGCAGGATTGTGGGCAGAATACTGTGAGCTCACTCAACCCAGTGTATTTGGGCAAGTTTTCACAAAAGAGGTTATGTTTGTATGCTGAGGTTTGAGTGAAACTCTGAATTGGCAGGAGTGGACAAGGGCATCCCAAGCAGAGAGAATATCACAAGCAGATCTGGTAAGTGGCAAGAGTATAGGGTAGACGTGTGGTTGGCGATTCGAATGATGGGGCTAAGGGTTGAAACCAGACTGGGAAGAACTTTGTGTGCTAGACCAGGGATCTGAACTTAATCTCCTAGACACGAGGAGCCAGCCGGGAGTGCCGTGACAAGATGAGGTGAGAAAGGCAGTTAGGGAAGATCACTCAGGCAGGAAACAATGTGAAGGATCAATGGGAACAAGAGAGAGCAAGCTGGTAAGTGACACAGAAGTGGAAAGTAGGCAGACTGGCTTCAGACAGGATAATGGGATTTAAGGCAAGTGGAAACTACAGATAAATGAGCATAATATATTTAAAATGTGTACATGAAATCAGATGTCCAAATATATGACACAAATGTGCCATAAGTGATTAGGAATGAGTTTCCTAGAGGTGATGAGGTGATTTGAGTAGGTGGAAGAAATTGGGCAGAGCCTGCTAGTCAGTCTTCCTACTTTTTTCTCTGTAAATTTGGGGATGCTAATTTGGAGCAGAGAAGGTGTTACTTTGGCATCTTGTGGCTCAGGACTCAGAAGCCTGTAGGCGTTCATGGTTCTTGATTTGGATGTGGAAATGCTCAGAGGCAAAGCTCTCTGTCCTGCTGCAAGTCTCAATCACAAGCGAAGCTTCTGACACATACGGCAGTTGGAGGTTAGGCCTGTCATCTGTGTAAAGCCCTGCGAGGAGCCGCCTTGTCCTGCAGCGGGTACAGCCGTTGCGGGCTCCCAGCAACCGGTGGTTGCATGACTGAAGTATGTGACCCAGAATTGATTTGCTGGCACAGAAACTTAACAGAAATTATTTGGAGGATGAATAGAACATTCATGATTTTCTTTTCTTGGGATCATTATCGCGACTTCCATGGAGTATACTGGAAGTATATAAAAAGACTACTTAATCGTTCCAACTGTTACGAGTTCTATGTATCTGATTTTATACACACGCAGAATATATATTAGATGAATATTATGAGTTAAAACATCTAAGAAGGTTTTTTTGCTTGTTTTTTCCTAGTTTGGGGTTTGGAGTTAAGAACTTATCTCACGAACTATCATTTTTTTCTCCTTTGACCTTGCCTTACGGGGTTAAATTCTGATTCTCATGGCATTTATTTCTGCCACGAACATTGCGAGTTAAGAAAGTAGTATTTATCCCCTAAAGCCGTGTTTTTTATAACCGTAAATACAACAAAGAACATCTTATGTGTATTGTTAACATATTTCCCTGAGAATGACTCTTTATTATATGAGAAGTCTAAACTTGTATCCACATATGTATTCATATTTATAACTGTGATTTTAGAGTTGTAGAGGAAATGTTCGAACTTTGTCCAGAGCCTTGGTGGTATGGGGGCAGAAAATTGCTACGAATGGGTGTGTCAGTACAATTGCAACAAAAAATTCATTTGTCATAATTTGGTTGGATGTAGAGATTGCGAGAGTAAGCCAGGGAGACCTGTCAAACAAGAGACAGTGTCATGGAACTGAACTTTGTCTAGCAGAGACTTCGTGTCGCCTGCTACTCTCAACCAAAAATGGTGTCTGACTTAAACCGAAAAGTCCTGATCCTTCACACTGAATCATAAACATAACTCATAACTAGATATCTGAAATTTCAGGATCTCAAGTTTAGTCTTTAGTAGGAGCACACACAAAATAGGAACTGACTCTTCATAGAAGGAACTGAGCCCCCTAGCAGTAGTGGTCAGTTGCTATTCAGCCAAATGCTTGATCCCATTCTGGTCCCTCCGCTGTGGGTCTCAGCTGCCAGGGCCAGGTCTACCTCGTACCCAGGTGCACCTTTCTCCTTCTCTTCTCTTTCCAAGAGGCTTGTCTCCATCCTCTCTTCTTACTTTGCTCTTTTCGTTCTTTTCTGAAGTCTGTTTGGCCAGTTTCCTTACTCCTTTAACTACACTTGCCACTCACGAAGGGATTTCAGATGTATTACAGTCATGAAGAGGTTTAAGAAAAATGTGAAAATGTTGAGAGTAGGAGTCTTATTCCTCTTAAAAAACGCATGCCTTTGTGGAAGTTTTTTAAACAGTTCTGTAGAACTAATCTGTAGAAAGTACATGTCGTGCCTACTGTTAAAATATAGCAAGGATTATTACCTTTGTTTTGTATAGGAAGAAGTAAGTGTCCATTTTTTTTCAGCAGTTTAGTGGAAGAGTTCAATCTGTTAAGTGTTTGGGTTCTCACGAAATAGTTGTTCACTTTAACCTCAAAGGTTCAAATTCGTATAATTTCATGAGATCGTCTCACACTCTGCCTTCGATTATTGTCTTCAGTGGTAGTTTCATGGATCTTCTTTTCACTCAAACCTTAACCACTCAAGCTAAAGTGTATTTTTTGTCAAAGAAACCAGAATGTTAGGCACGCAGAGTGAACTGGACTTTTTCGCTAGAATTCTGAAACGTTCCATTAAGAAATTAATTTTCGCGCTTGCCTTCGCATGAATGAGAAAGTCTGTCCACCAGTTTTTAAAGTGTCGTCAATTTTTACCGTTTCGTGGTGTCGGCGTGGCACTTGTGATGTAAAGTCTGTGTTTCCCGTGTGCCTGCAGGACACCGCTATCGTGCATCCGGTTCCCATCCGCATGACTCCGAGCAAGATCCACATGCAGGAGATGGAGCTGAAAAGAACCGGCAGCGGTGAGAGGGCTGCTGCCTGCTGCCGGGCCAGGCTCCGGTTGGCGGTTAGCGGCAACTAAACGCACAGTTCCTCTTCGGGGGTTCACGTCTAGTTCATCATTGTCTGTTTTTTAACATAGTCCTTTCTGCAAGCATGCATATACGTGCGGGCGTGTGTGTGCTTTTCATCTTGTGTCAGTTGAGTTTATATTACAAAGTCTTAAAGGAAGGACTCTTGGCAAATGTGGCGTTCCAACACCCGTGGGTTTTTATGATAACTGGTGTGAATTCACATTTTAAGTGTGTTGGGATTTTAGCCAAAGAGGTTTACAGTTAAAATAAATTTTAGCTTTAAAATTGTATGTTTTGCTTGAACTCTTGAAGTTTCTCCTTACTTTAAATTTTTTGTTTTTAACGTTTATTCATTTTTGAGAGACAGAGACAGAGCATGACCGTGGGAGGGGCAGGGAGACAGGGAGACACAGAATCCCGAAGCAGGCTCCAGGCTCCGAGCTGTCAGCACAGAGCCCGATGTGGGGCTCAAACTCACGAACTGCGAGATCATGACCTGAGCCGAAGTCGGACACTCAACCGACTGAGCTACCCAGGCGCCCCCTCCTTACTTTAGATTAAATGTTTTAGTTAGGGCTTCTCAGAGGTATATTTATTTTGTATATAAATCAGCATTATAAATTACCTTTTTTTTTTTTTTTTTTTAAGAGAGAAAGATTGTGTACATGGGAGGGGCAGGGGGAGAGAGAGAGAGAGAGAGAAAATCGTAAGCAAGTTCCATGCTTAGCAAGGAGGATGACACAGGGCTCGATCCCACCACCCTGGGATCGTGACCTGAGCTAAAAATCAAGAATCGGATGCTTAGGGGCGCCTGGGTGGCCCAGTCGGTTAAGCGTCCGACTTCAGCCAGGTCATGATCTCGTGGTCCGTGAGTTCGAGCCCCGCGTCAGGCTCTGGGCTGATGGCTCGGAGCCTGGAACCTGTTTCCGATTCTGTGTCTCCCTCTCTCTCTGCCCCTCCCCCGTTCATGCTCTGTCTCTCTCTGTCCCAAAAATAAATAAAAAACGTTGAAAAAAAAATTTAAAAAAAAAAAAAAAGAATCAGACGCTTAAATGACTGAGCCGCCACCCAGTCACCCCATAAACTACTTACTTTACAACCATATGTGGGGTGCTTTGTTTAATTACCCTGAAGGGGATAAAATTAATGAAGTATGCACATACAACTTGACTCTTCTGTTATAAAGTATCTTCTGTTATGGAAGGAAACTAAATTCTATGTAAACAAGCTTATATTTTATTAAAAATACTATTTTGTCTTATATCTCATGGCATACCTGCTACTTCTTTGAAATACCTAAATGAAGTCTTGAACTCTGAGGTTTATGAATGTATTAATTCAGGTCTTGTACTTTCACCTATTAATTCTCTACTAGATCACACTAATCCCACTAGCCCATTACTTGTGAAAACGTCTGACCTGTCAGAGGAAAGTAAGATAAATTCATCGGTGAAATTTGCATCTGGAAATACTGTAGGTAAGTGAAAAATAGCATTACAGCTTCCATTTGAAGTTGATTGAGCCTCAATTTAGAGTCTGAATAATTCAAATGTGTAGCTATTTCATATTACCTTTACTGAGTAAAGTGGAGATTAGTCAACCCTCTGACACCTCCTACCCTCTATGTGGGTAAATGGTTGCTCATTGCCTCCTGCACCTGCTTCCAGGCAGGCTTTCTGTTTGCCATCCCTCTCGGTTGCCACGTTGAGTCCATGACTCCTCCCACCAGCTCCTTTCTCTCTCTCTCAGTAAATTGTGTATACGTTCATTTATGCAGCCTGTGTCAATGGAATACTGTGTGCCAGGCTCTGTTCTAGATACTGGAGATCCAGCAGTTAAAACAGAAAAAAAAAAAATCTTTGCCCTAGTGGAGCTTACATTCGGTAGGGGGTGTAAAAGAAAAACTTACTTTAAAAAAAAAAGGAGCTCGTATCTTAGGAGATAATTAACACAGTGGATAAGGATAAAGCTGGGAAAGGGAAGAGCAAGTGGCATTTTAAATAAGGTAGTCAAAGCAGACCTTACCAAAAGATGACATTTGGGTTAAAATTTGAAGGAGATGAGGGATTCAGCTTTGAATATCTGAAGGAAGGACGTTTAAGGCACAGGAAAGGGCCCATGTGAAGCCCTGGTTTAGAGTAGTCATCAGGGAACAGTGTAAGAATGGCTCTTACTGAATGAGATGAAAAGCCATTAGAAGGTTTTGAACGAAGAAGGATGTGGTTGGCCTTTATTTTTTAACAGGATCACTCTGGCTGCTGTATTGGTAACAGGCCTGAAGAAAGCAAGAGTCAAAACAGGGAAATAATAGAATAATATTTAGACTATATTAGAATAATACAGGCGAGAGAAGATGACAGGCTGGCCCGGAGTGGTAGCAGTGGGAGTGCTGAGAAATGGTCAGATGCTGACTCTATTTGGTGGGGAAAGTACGTGGGACTTGCTTACCTGTGTGATCGAGGATGGGGGTGAGAGGTCAAGGGCGATTCAGGGAATTTTGGCCTGATACACTAGGAACTGAGGAAGGCTGTGATAAGAGTAGGTTTTTTGGGGAAGATTGGAAGTTGACTTTTGGACATCTCCGGTTTGAGGTGCCTGTTAGAACATCCAAGTGGAAATCGGGTAGTTTTAATATCATTCCTGTAGAATTAAACAATTCAGTTATTTGATGAGAAAAAGGAACGGGGTACATTTTGAAGTGAAACTAAACCAAATAACCAGTCCCTTTAATTTATAATCCTTGAAAGTGTGGAGTAGTATTAGTGTTCCTTCAGATCGACCCTGGAGTTTCTGTTTTAAAATCTGTTACTGTATCACAACCATTAGGCTGCCTCTGGAGTTCTCTGCTCCTCATAAGAGTTTGAGGAATTGGCAGTGATACTTTCTGACGCAAAAAATGGTGAACCTCTGGCTAATTTCATAAGTTTTATTGTCGTCTATGCATATTTTTTATTCCTATTTACATTAACTTCTCTAGATTATAACTTGTTCCGTGTGCATAGTACTTTGTTGTGTAAATATGCCACGATTTATTTGATTTATATTTAATTGTTAACCTTTAACGACACTAGGATGAACTCTTAAGCTATTAGCCAGTCTTTAAATGTCTCTGATTTGAAGTAATAATTATCGTACTTGTTTAGAGTATCTAGAGTAAAAAGTGAATAAAAAAGTATTATTAAATAGGGTATATTCCATTTATCAGCAGATGGGTACAGTAGTTCAGACTCTTTTACTTCGGACCCAGAACAGCTTGGAAACAATGTAACTCATCAAAGGTCAGTATTTCTGTCAATAAAAAAACGCATGAAATATGTTGTCACATTGTAATATTGAGAATTATTTTAGAACCAAGTATAAATTATTTTCCTCTATTCTTCAGTTCTCTGAACGCTGTTAGGGTGCCTCCTGGTTTATGTAGAAGGGAAATGATTTCGATTGTTTCCAACTCTAATAGGAAAACAAAAGGAGCCCTTATCTTACCCCTCGGTAGTCTCTGGAAGGTTCAGGAAGTGCTGTAGTAGCATTAGCAGTTTAAGGTAGTCCTTTGTGAAGGTAAACAGCTGAGAGTCTGAATAAGTAGTAGAGGTACAGATTTTCTTTTAAAGCCTTGGTGGCAAGTGTCAGCAGTTCTGTTTTGAGATGCCATCTTTCTAGATGGCACACCCTCATGTTGGGCTACCGACCCTCCCTGAAGATCTGCGTGACATAGAACTTTTCAGACACAAATAGAAAAGGTGTGGGATAGGGTGAAGGTGGCCAGGGATTTGTCTGCAAGGGCTTAACTTAACCATCCACTAATGGACAGGACTGTGGACAGGACAGGAGCATCTTTTTCCTCTCTCCTGTTATACATGCTCAGTATCCTTTGGCCACGTGCCTGGAGGATGTATAGAGAGACAAGTAACACAGAATCTCAGAAGAGCTTCTTGAGTCAAAGCCTGCTTCTTCATATAATTCTTTTTGTATATCTTAGAGTTCTCAGTCATCTTGAGTTTTACTCTCCTTTTTATCCCTGTAAGTGAGGAGCAGATTGTCAGAGTCCGTGAGACTCTTTTTCAGAATACAAAAGACTTCGGTGGCAAAAAAGTGAATCTCTAGGGGGGGTCGAAAATGAGGACAGTCCCCTATATGATGAGATGGCCTGTGGAGACACAGGAATGGTCACCTCAGATAGTTGAGCAAGATTCTGCTTCACTTTCCCAAACTTCAAACTTTAAATAAGTTGAAAGCTAACCATATCTGAAAGTGAAGTCTCTCTTTCTTGAAAATGATTTTTCAAACTAATAATTACCTTTAATGGAATGGGAAAACCATGACTAGGTTTGCAGTCTACCTTGAATTCATGTTAATAACTTTCTTTTCAGATTTTTTAAATGTATAATTATCCTTTTAATAAAAGGGTATTTGCCCCATTAAATAATTTTTTGTTTAACGTATATCAGAAAGTCTTCTCTTTATTCATTGGTATACTTGTCATACCTACTTGAGAAAATGTCACACCACTGAGATCCTTTGCTGCTTAGCCAAGTTGAATGCTTAAAAAGAAGAAAGCTCTAATACCAGTAGCATCACGAAGTGTAATGGGTGGATTTTGTAGGTCTCATTCTGGAACGTCGCCTGATAACACTGCACCACCACCTCCCCCTCCAAGGCCTCAGCCTTCTCATTCTAGATCATCATCTTTAGATATGAATCGGACCTTTGCAGTCACCACAGGTGGGTCAGAAGACCATAAAATCATTTGATTCTAAAGTTCATTGAAGAGTACAACGTTTTATTTTCTTTTCTCTTAATATGTCTCATTTTTTTATCTGAAGAAGAATTTTGAATTTAAAAGGTGTCAAGTGAGAGGAATTTTTTTTTCTTCATGTGATTGAGTTAAAATGACAAAAGATGGGAACCTGAGAGACGCCACCAGAGAGTTTAAGACAACCATGTGGAGAGAGATTAAGGAGGGAAAGCTGACAGAGGAGGGAGAAGACACATAACTTACTCCAAGGTTTTAATTTCTATATAACTGGTTGTATTGTTATTATGTTGATCAAAATAGAAAAGTTAGGACCAGGCGATGAAGATGTTCTGTTTTGGGCATTATGAGTTAGGAGTGATGAGGAAAAGGGGACATAACAACAGGCTATTGGACTTGTGGGTTAAGAAAGATTGTATTATTTGGGAATCATTTACATAGAAACGATAGAGTGAATGAAAAAAGAAAATTTGGACGTCTGCGTATTTTATAGCTGAAGAGCATTCAGAAATAGGAGAAGAAAGCCGAGATGGTATAGTATTATGGAAACAAGCATGTCACGACTGTCTCGTGCAGAGAACAAGAGAAACGAGGTCTGAGAAAGGGCCATGAGGCTTGGTTATTAAGTCCTATGTAGATAGTTTTACAGGATAGTAAATGCCTTCTAGTACTTATCAAACATTCTTACAAATCTTCATCATTTGATCACATTCACTCCACCTGTTTGTTGTACTAGCAAAGTGTGTATTTACTAAAAAGACAACTTGTGTGTTTACTCAGGACAACAACAGGCTGGGGTTGTTGCCCACCCTCCTGCAGTGCCTCCAAGGCCACAGCCCTCACAGGTAATCCTCAGTGCTTCCATTACTGGGTGGTCTTATCTGTTAGGTGTTCACTGCTACTCTAGAATTACTTTGAAGATCAGGAATTACCTAATTGTCATTCTTTTTTTTTTTTTAATGTTTATTTTTGAGAGAGAGAGAGACATACAGAGTGTGAGCAAGGGAGGGGCAGAGAGAGAGGGAGACACAGAATCCGAAGCAGCCTCCGGGCTCCGAGCTGTCAGCACAGAGCCCCACACGGGGCTCGAACCCACAAACCGCAAGATCATGACCTGAGCCAGAGTCAGACGCTCAACTGACTGAGCTACCCAGGCGCTCCTCTAATTGTCATTCTTAATGAACATTTCATTCAGAGAAGCTAAGTCTTGTTTGGAAGTCAAGAATAATGATTGGAGTTATTTTTTGAAAGAAGCTTAAAAGTGGACCAAATGATAATGTCTTGATAAAGGAAGGTTTAGTGGAAAGAACAACAGGTTGGGCGACAGGAGATGTCCGTTTATGTCCTGGATCCAGCAGCACCTCAGTGCCCTCACTGCATCTCTCTGGCGATGTTATTCCAGCAGTAGAGGAAGTGTCAGATGACCTCTGTATCCCTGCCAGGCAGAAATTGTTTCCGTCTAATCTGTTCTAAGATTCTCGATTATAGCTGTTAGTTTTATGAGACTGGCTGGCTGACTACCTTTTACATGAATGAATTCGGTTGATTTTTCTGGGTTAGATCCTTATAATGAAGTTGGTTCTTTGAAGTTAAAAAGATGGTTTCTTAGTCTTTACGAGTAAGATACTGAAATTTGAAGATTTTAGTATGTATTTTACCTCAAGTACTAGCGAAAATATATATTGGGTTAAACCGGAAACCCAGGGAGTTGGTCACTTGATTCAAGAACCAGTCCAGCGGGGAAGACAGACCTATAAACAACAATTACAGGATAAGTGCTGCTCCAGGCGTATTTGTAAAATGCTTCGCCACAGCTTTACTAGCTAGTGAAGTCAAGGGTCACGTTGAAAAGGTGTAAGTAAAACGAAGGAAGTAAGGCTTCAAGCAAAGACTTGAGAGATGAAGTAGTGTTTCTTGGGGAAAGGGCCCTCCAATCAGAAGGAATGACATTGCCTGGCATAATCAAGGGAAGATGAGTTAGTTCTGTGCAACCAGAGTGACGGGGAATGAAACTGTGGACACGGGGAAGGGGCAGAGCATCTCCAGATCAAGAGTTTTTCTTACAGGAGATGGAGAATTTTTAACGGATAAGCAGGGAAGAGACTGCAGATTTATTCCTGTGTTGTCCTGTACTTCCATCACAATAAAACTGCTCACACTGTATTTTAATTCCTTGTTTTCTTGCTCTTATCCTGCACTAGACTATCTGCTTCATTAGGTCATGGGCCTTATTTTTTTGTTTGCTGTTATTTCCATAGTGCTTGGCCAAAAGTTAGATCCTCAATAAATGTATTTTTGGGTTGAAGATTTTAGAGGATTGCTCTGGCAGAGGAGTGGAAGAAAATTGAAGGGAAGTAACGCCAAAGTATTGGGAGAATAGTTAGAGCGGTGGTTTTCACACTTTAACGTAACCTTTTTAGAAATATGATGGAACATTTTTTTAATAAAAGTAACTTTTTTAAAGCACAAACTGTTGTGCAGTGGCCCGATTAAAAAAAAAAAAAAAAAAAAAACACAAGTGGAGAATCTGGGAGTAGGGCCAGACCCTCCCTGTCCTCGGATGTACTTTCTTTGTAATAAGAATTTTGTAAAAGTATCTTTTTTTTAAATCTCCTTTAAAAACTTAATTTATTTTGAGAGCGAGCGCAAGCAGGGGCCGGGGGGCGGGGAGGGGGGCGTGGGGAGAGAATCCCAAGCAGGCTCCGTGCTGTGAACGCAGAGCCCAGCCGGGTTTGATCTCATGAGTCGGACGCTTAACCACCTGAGCCACCCAGCTGCCCCTAAAAGTATCTTTTTTTATTGAAAGTTTGTCATCTTAACCTTTTGAGTGTCTCAGCATGTCACTTACAGTTTTTTAGAGGCTAGATGCTACTGTAGCTCACCTCCCTGAATTTACAGGTAACAAGGTTATTTGTACAATGTATTTTCAAAGAAGGTTGCTGCCAGTGATACACTAATGTGTGTTCCTCCTAAACCATCGTGCAGGCTCCTGGTCCCGTTGTGCATCGCCCAGTGGATGCCGATGGCCTAATAACTCACACTAGTACCTCACCTCAGCAGATACCAGAACAACCAAATTTTGCAGATTTCAGCCAGTTTGAAGTATTTGCTGCATCAAACGTAAATGAAGAACAAGAGGATGAAGCTGAGAAACATGCAGAGGTCTTACCGGTGAGTTTTCAAGGGCTTAGCTGATTTTCTGCAGGGAAACGCTTCCCACATTATATTCACAAGTAGGTCTGTAAACAGAGGAACCTCTAAAAAGTAGATACTAGAATGGACATGAGTGAATAAAATATCTTCTGCTGCTGCTCTAGAGGATTTCTGTTCCCTAGGTCTGTGCTTCTTAATTTTTTTAATTGGTCTTAGACACCTGCTGGTTGCAATATAATGCTTAATAAGAATGAGAATCTGCGTGGAAGTTAGTTGTCGTGTGAAAAGATACAAACACAACCATCTGGTCATGGCTGAAACACTGCTCAGGGGCTTGCTTCTTAATGCTGAGCGTCTGATGTGTGATTTGGTGAAGATTTCCGTGTAATAAGTGGCTGTGGTTACCATAGCTACACTCCATTTGTGTGACAGTAAGTCACTTCAGTTAGACAGCAGCGTTCCAGGAGATTCTGTTTAGTTCTAGTGGCAAGAACTTCTCTAGGGATTCCCAACCTCACCGAACATAAATGTGAAGTTGGAGAGACTTATTAAAGCTTCTTACAGATCCGGTCCATGGGAAATTTTCTACTAGCCGCTTCTTCAAGCCTGTAACTTTCTGCCTAGCCCTGGGGCCTCTAGGTGTGTGGGCTGTGCCTCCAGGAAGGCAGGGCGAGCCTGAGGGGAAGTCCAGGTGTGCCCAGGGCATTGGGTACTCGGCTCTCTGGGGTGGAGGCATCCTCTCCCCCAACCGCAAGAATTTTCCAGACTGTGCCGGGCTGCATTCTCAGCCCTCCCCCCTTCTCCCTCAGAGACCTGTCACCTTCCCTGCTCCCTGCCTTTCTGTAGCACAGAATAGTCATTGTACGGGGTTTTCTCAAATTCCTTATTATCAGACTGAACATTTTCTTAATATTTTACTCTCTGATTTGTTAACATATGTATTTATGCATAATTTTATACTGATTACATATAGTTAGGAATGATAATATATTCATCTCTAGGTTGAAAAAGCTTCTGATCCTGCAAGTTCTCTTCGAGTTGCCAAAACAGATAGTAAAATTGAAGAGAAGACAGCTGCTAGCGCTCCTGCCAATGTGGTAGGCGACAAGTCTTGTATAATATTGGTTATTTTGTACATATAAAATGTTATATGACGTCATTTTTACTTTGTAAGATTTTAAAACTGACAGAAATCTTAGAAATAAAGTTAACTGTAGAGCAACCTAACCCACCCACTGCCAGAACTATAATATACTGAGTCGGTCTCAGAACAAGGTCTGCCCGTTTAAAAATTCTAGGAGATAATAGTCTGTCATCCAGTATAGACCATAGGTTCTCAGACCTCATGTTACCACATTCTTCACATGCATAAAATAGAGCTTCCTTATTGGTCACATTCAGTTTGTTTTATTGCAGTCTTAAGTGTCATAGGGAAAAATGGTCAACCCTTGAAGAATGTTATGCTCTGGGCTCTTCTTCTTGACTGTTTTGGGGATTATTTTTTCCCCAGCACATTTCATGAAAATTTTGACACACACGGTAAAGTTGAGAGAATTTTACGTTATATACATCAAAAAACCCACACTTGACTGTACAGTTTCCTGTACTTGCATTGTCATGTATCTCTCTGTCCTTTATCTACATCAGTTTTTCGTATCTGTTTTTTGCATTTCAAAGTAAATTACAGATACTGGCATACTTTTCTGTTCAGAGAAAAGTCTTGGTAATTTTTTTTTCTGTTCTCATCCAGATATTCCCAGTAGTTATTACAGCTCATGCCTCTGAAAGTGCTTAAATTGTGCTTTCTGGACACCTTAGTTTGTACTGTATTTCTGTGATGTTTTTTAATAGTGTGTTTTTGTCAGCTCACGGCAACACATAGCACCGAACCAAAGATATGGCAGTTGATTCTCATTTTTATCTATGAACAGATCAAATCAGGTTATGGTAAATGCCAAAATACCATATTTGAATCTCAGTTTCCAACAAAATGTCCACTCGTATTCAAGAGTTACAAATTACTGGGGCTCCTGCGTGGCTCAGTCGGTTAAGCGTCCGACTTCGGGGCAGGTCATGATCTCACGGTTTGTGGGTTCGAGCCCCACAGCGGGCTCTGTGCTGACAGTTTGGAGCCTGGATCCTGCCTCAGATTCTGTGTCTCCCTCTCTCTCTGCCCTCCCTGCTCATGCTGTCACACGCATGTGCGCATTCTCTCTCTCTCTCCCCCCCCCAAAATAAACATTTAAAAAGTTACAATTATTGTGCATTTTAGTTATGAGTTTTAAAGTATTGCCTAGCTTTCTACTTCTTTATAAATTGCTTTATTATTGATATATTTTAGTATTTTTGAGTAGGAAATCCTAGGATAATGGATACATATTTCTGGAGATTCCCTTTTATACTTATTAAACAGGTATATATATTGAGCATGTTTCTTGTTAACATTTAAACTGTGAATATTATAGTTTTGAGTCAGATTTGGGACTCAAGGAACTCCTGTTGCCCTTTTTAAAAGAGTATCTTGTTAGGTACATTCACAATTGTGATGTCAACAGCCTCTCCTATTGAAATGTAACTTAGCTGTGGTTACTGTATAAATTGTTTTAAAGTGGGACAGATGACTTTTAATTTGTGGAGAATAAGCAGTTTAAAGAAAGCAAATGATGTTGGTGAAGTGCTAATTAACCGTGAATGTCTTCAGGACATGCTCCTTGTTAACAGAATTCTTCTCTTCCAGAGCAAAGGCACAACACCCCTTGCGCCACCACCTAAACCTGTTCGCAGAAGATTAAAATCAGAAGATGAATTAAGGCCAGAAGTTGATGAACATACACAAAAGACCGGTGTCTTAGCTGCCGTTCTTGCATCACAGCCTTCTATTCCTAGGTAATCAGAGTAGTTCTGAAACAAATGTAATTATTAGTAACAAAAAGCCCAGCAATTAAATTATCAGACTAGCTCTTTAGTTGAGCAGTGGCTCTCAGCTTCTCCTCTTTAAGCATTTTCTCTTTTATGAGCAGGTGTAATATGCTTTCCGCTTTTCCTCTTTCTGTTATTAAGTTCAATTCCATTTTAAAACCCAAACGCAAACCCTTGAGCAGATTTTTAAAAAATTGATAGTGTAGAATAACACTAATGTTTTAACTACGGTTGTCTTAGATCGAGAATCAGCGGACTCAGGGGCTTGTGGGCCAAATTCATCCCATGGCCTGTTTTTGTAAGTCCCAGAACTAAGGCTTTCACATTTGTGTAAAAAAGAGAAGAGCCAAGAGAAAGGAAAACAAAACAAAACAAAACACGAATATGCTGCAGAAACCATATGACCCACAAATTTAAAATATTTACTGTGTGGTTGTTTACAGAAGAGGGTTGCTGATGAGTTCTACAGAAGAAGAACAATTAAAACAATAACTAATAATTAAGCTTTGATACTTTTGGCTGACCACTGAAACCAAGCAAGTGAGGTTGAGCTATGCCATTAAGGCAACTACTTTCTTCTACTTTCTGGATTTAGTGATAGGTCAAGGAAGAATGAGAGAATTTAAAGATAAGAAATGAAAGTCATGTTTTCTTGCCCTCTTTATCTTCTCAGGTCTGTTGGGAAAGATAAAAAAGCAATTCAGGCATCAATTAGACGCAATAAGGAAACCAACACAGTTTTGGCCAGATTGAACAGTGAATTGCAGCAACAATTAAAGGTATTCTGAATCTCTACTGGGGAACTTCCATGGACTCAAAACATCTTAGAGTTAACAGGAACTTAGAAGTGATCCAGCAATTCATAGGCTATATGGAACTTCCCAGGTAGCAAGAGAAACAAACGAGTTATCGAAAATGTTCTTTACGCCTTTGAACCTTTTCATATTAGAAGGAATTTTGCATATTCAATTCTGGTCTGATTGCCATACCCTACATATATATGGCATCACTGTTTCTGTAATATTCCTGAACTTTCATAATGAAACCCAAGAGAGGAAATATCGTGACCTCCGGTACCTCCAAGATCATAGACATGGTTCTCTATGCTCTTACTGAATTCTAAGATGATTTGAGTATTGTTAGTTTATCCTTTTATCAAAGTTAACTCAGAATCTATTAAAGGGACTCAAACAGGTCTAAAGAAGAAGGAGGATGCGGACAGTTTAGATCATGTCACATGTGGAAGAGAAAAGACTAGCCTTCAGTAGAAATGCTGCTTATGGCCAGCGTGTACTCCTGTCATCTGTACTTGAGAGGAATGGGTTTGCTTTTCTTACTACTGTGATTTCTTTGAATCCCTCCAGATAAAAATTAGCCAGAATCATTTATGGTTTACCAACATTATTACATATTCATGTCTTGTAAACCAGTGGCTCTCAAATCTTAACATGTACATAGTTAATCAGGGGTCATGTTAAAATGCAAATTCTGGTTCATATTAGGTATGGCATGGGCCTTGAGAATTCTGCATTTCTCATAAGCTTCCAGATGATGACTGTTGCTCTCAGTTCGAGTAGCAAGGTTGTAAACCACAAAGATGAGAAAAGAGTCTGTGGAAGTATAAATTGAATTATGAAATTTGTAAAATAAATGCAGAGTTAGTTCGTTCCCAAAACATTCTGTTTATATCCCACATCTAGCATTTATCACACTATCTGGAATTACTGTCTATGGCACATTTGTCTCTCTGGCCTACTAAAATGAACTCACTGAGAGTAAAGCATATTTTCTGTTCAGGGCGACCGTAATACATTGTCCAAATCAAAATACTTTTCAGAGAAAAGAGAGAGGGATGTGTTAATGTGTAGGCCAGGACATCAGAAATAAACTGGGGCTCCCCTAGATAAACTCACAACCGTATTGTCTCCATCCCCAAAACGTAGCGCATGTTAGGCATTTGATAAATACCTGTGAATGAATGGTATTTTTGTACAACTCTTTGATCAAAGAAGAGATTTGTAGTCTATGGTTATGAATTTGGTCTGTTGTAAAGGAAGAATGTAAAACTGAGAACAAGCTTGCTTACCATACCTTGACAATGGAAATCTCATCAGCACATGTTTTTCTGAAGGACTAAGGAAGCCTATAGAAACATCTATATAGGGGCGCCTGGGTGGCTCAGTCGGTTAAGCGGCCGACTTCGGCTCAGGTCACGATCTCACGGTCCGTGAGTTCGAGCCCCGCGTCGGGCTCTGTGCTGACAGCTCGGAGCCTGGAGCCTGCTTCCGATTCTGTGTCTCCCTCTCTCTTACCCTCCCCTGTTCATGCTCTGTCTCTCTGTGTCTCAAAAATAAATAAAACGTTAAAAAAAAAAAAAAAGAAACATCTATATAGAAGCTATGTTAAAAATCACTTTTCTCACTATATCTAAGAACAGAAAAAGGAAGTATGATATGAAATAGGAAGAGGTAGCTCTGGTTAAAACACGATACTATCAAGGTGATCGAGAAAAAGAAAAAAACAAAGCAGGTGAGTTAGAATTTCCTGGCTGTCTGAAAAGACAGCTGAGAATCAACAGTGATTAGAAATTCTGATTGGAAAATAGATTTACTCTTTGTGAAACTGAAACTCAGATGAGGTTCAGGAGTTTTTATGACCAGATATCACCAGGAGAAAGAATCTGTTTAATTGATTCATCAACTGTTACTGCAGGGGGTAGGTTTTATGCAAAATGCATGCACGAATAGCCATCGTTTGCAAATTTTGGCTTTTCTAATAATTAAAAAACATTTTATTACCCTGATTTATTTTGTAAGAAAAAGATTTCAGTTAAGATCGTGTCTTAATTTTGTGTACATTTAAAGAAACTACTTTTCTCAAGTGAGGTATCCTTTTAAAATATGAATGACCATCCCTTCATCACAAGTTTAAATTGTTTTCTTGATGCTTAGTTGTTGTATATGTGCCTTCATTTTTGTATACTTTGAAATATAACTTAGCTTTGCATCTTTTCTCAGGATGTTCTTGAGGAGAGAATTTCTCTGGAAGTTCAACTGGAACAACTTCGACCGTTCTCTCACCTATAAGCCAATTGCCGTTAACTGTGAACATACCCATTTTTAAGCAGTTCTGGGTCCAAGCCAATTTGGAGACCCAGACAGTCAGCTCACTGCTTAATTCAACATTGAATTTTATGATTCTGTTTTGCCCTATATGTTCACCTGTATTTAAGTATCTTTTATTTTTTAATTTCAACAATAAAAGGGTCAGGATGACTTTTTCCGGAGGTTATATTGTTTTTGTTGGCACAGCCCACTCTTCTTTACTCCGTAGCATCAGGAACTCGGAACATTGGTCCAGTGCACTTACGTGGCCAGAACCTCACACTGATTTGATTTACAGAACGGCCTTCCCGTTTATATCTCAAGCACAGACTGAAATATTTGCAAAAGGGGAGACAAAATTAAATGAATTGTCAAGTTGTCTTTTAGGTTTACATAAAGCACCTATGGGCTTTTTTGTAAAAATCTTTAAAGTGAGTTTCCTACTGAATTTTTTTATTTGAAAGAACTATATTGCATGAGGCACTCTTTAACCCTAATCGGCAGTCTTCAGGAGTCACGTGGCACTTTCAGGTTCTTCCATGTCCACTTGGGGGTCAGAATTTATCATTTTCCTTGTGAAAATTTGAGCCATTTCACGAGTAACTGAAAATTTTCGTGTGTGAGGTTTTGACTGAGCAGTCATGTAAACTTACAAGATAGGTACGAAGCCAGGCCTTTCTTATTTGTCTCCTAGAAGGGAAGGGAAAGCGTTGAAACCAACAACATAAGTACCGTCCACTTGCAAACATCACCATTTTTTGCATGATTTATGCACTTGACTCTCAGTTAGAAGCTTATGCTTATCAGTCACTACAGGGATTATTTTCAGGTAATAATGTTTTAAAACTTCTGAGGGCATTAATTATCACAGAATAAATGGAAATTTCTTGAGATTTCCAGTTTTACCTTCAGCTATTCTGTCCTTCATTCTTTCGCCATAGAGACAGGTTTTTTCCTATTAACGGAGCTTCTGAGGTGTGCCCTATTAAGAGTGATATACTGTCTTAGAATGTGTTTTACATTATATGATAAATACATTTTGATCACATTTGTAAATTTGCATTCACTGCTGACCAACAACAGATGTTCCCTTTAATGGTTTATTCTGTCTGTCGGATCAAGATGTTAAGCTGCATGGATATATCATGACAGAATCAAAGTGTGATTTTACACTAATAAAACAGCACAATATTTAACTTCTGTATATTTTTTAACAAGAATTTAAGTTTTCAAGGATTAGAAGGAATCTGTGTGTTTATTAAAGATGTTTAATATAGCCCAGTTCACAATCCTAGACTGTGCTAGTAGATTTTATTATTATCTTAAAGGAGAATATGAAACAGGAAGGTGACAACTGAAAGCTTCCAATATTAATATCTACTTTAAGTGAAAAATATTATTACTGCATACATCAGCAAAAGTTTCCAGGTAGCTAACAGGTTATGGCTTCAGTTTGTTAAATAATTGAATGAAGGCCTTTTAAAGACACAGAAAACTACTCAACACCTATTTTGCTGTTTCTCTTAAAACAGAATTGTCTTCCTTTATTTTTGTTTCTTAAAATTTTTTTTTCCCCACCAGCCTTCTAATTTAACAATGTCTAATTTAACTTTTTAAAACTTACTTGGTAGGTCTAAAATTTTAATTTTGAAGCCAAAGAAAGAAAGAAAGAAAGAAAATTTTGAAGTTTGCAACCAAAAAACACTTAAGAGTCACACAAAACTTTTTAGTGCTTTGTAGTGGGTTTTTTTTTTTTTTTTTTTTAAGTTTATTTATTTTTGAGAGAGACAGAGCATGAATGGGGGAGGGTCAGAGAGAGAGGGAGACACAGAATCGGAAACAGGCTCCAGGCTCTGAGCTGTCAGCACAGCTGTGCTGACAGCTCAGAGCCCAATGCGGGGCTCAAACTCACAAACTGTGAGATCATGACCCGAGCCGAAGTCGGACGCTCAACCGACCGAGCCACCCAGGCGCCCCTGTAGTGATTTGTTTTTAATGCTCTCTGGAGGACTACATTCATATTAAGGATATAGACGACAAGTTTTTAAGTTATTTATATTATACACATTTCTAAATCAATTATATCATGAAAATTTATAAAGATATGATTGATAAGTCACCAACAAAATATTTCTCTAAACTGATCATCTAAAAAACGCTTTTTATTCCAATTTTGTTTTTCATTAGATCACAAAATAAAACTTTCAAGTTAATCAAAATAATATTGTCTATGAAAATAACTACCAAAAGAAGTGTTTCAAAATTTTGGACTCAAATTGTTACTGTACATTTCATATAGTTGAACATGGATGATAAAGCTTAAAAGTTAGGAGGGACTTTATGGATCATCCTAGTTCGTTCTCCTATCATCCGTGACAAATCGTCATTCTGCTTCCTGCTGGATCTTCTGGAATAGAAAATACATTGTGTTTGCCAGGGAGAATTAGCACCCAGAATGTTTTCTCACTTGTCCAGACTGCTTTTGATGGCACGTTGGAGTGCTGACAACCATAGGAATTTGTCATCCCCAGCCTCTGTAGCACAAATCCATTCACGTTTTGGACCTTGAACAATAAATGCATTCCTGATATCTGTAAAAATATTTGAGGTATACTAATTAATGTTGGCAGGTCACAATCAAAAGAAAATGTTTTAAAATTCAAGAATTGACCAAGTCATCTTTGAGAATTTTTTGAAAACTAAAAAGGGATTCCAACAAATACAAATCCAGTTTAGAATATAAGTTCCTAAAAATGCTGAATAATTTAGATATCTAAGATAACTTTTGTCTTTGTAATTGTTTAATTGTAATTAGCAGTTAGTTTTAAAGACTAAATGATCGATGATATAATGTTCCTTAATTTTTTGTCTCGGCCACTCTAGAAGAACTGGAATCAGTAGGGTCTGCGCTAAGAGCTGGTGCAGGTAGAGATGTGAGACCTAGGCCTGCACCACGCTGGTATGAAGGCCGGTGTCAGAATTGAGCCAGTTACGTAGCTTGAGTGCCAACCGCCTAGCAGGTTATAGAATGATGTCTTGACACAGGGAAGAGCTTACTAAGGGGAGGTGAAAGCAGACATCCTACCCTCCTTAACCATTCCTGGTGATTATAGACAGCTTAACTCAGGTTATCTGAGTTTGTCTTCTAGGTGGAAATATTTATTTTCACCTTTGGTGTTCATCTTTTTTCAGGCTCAGATTTAAAATGGGGCTAACACTAATGGGAAGCATCCCTTTTAATTGAGTTCCTTCTCTAAGATCTTGGTTCCAGCTTTATCCTTACGTCCTGCCTTGACATGCAGTGAAAAATATTGGCCAGGTTGTCTGGCCTAATAGAAATTGAGGAAAGAGAAAGATCCTTTTAAGCTTGGGAAATAGAGTGCAGGATAATAACTAAAAATAGGCACAGTAGTGTTTTTAAGTAGGATTTCTTTTTGTAACAGACGATAGTTCTATTGAGGTTATTAATGAATGACATGTTTGTTACTAAACATCCTTTGCAAATCTGTTAATTACAAAAGAACTTTCAACTTGAATATGAATTTAGGGAATAAAAGGTGCACAGATCTGTAATAATCACTTAGTCCTAGTGGAATGGGAATGTAGATAGAAATCTAAAATGGTAGCAAGTATAGGCAGTGTAGAGTCCTAGTAAAATGGAAAAGTGATGGATAATAATCTAAAATTGTAGCATTTACAAGAAGTAGCGAGTAGTGGTTATAAGGGCTCCAGCTCTCCTGTCAATTGCTTCAAAGAACTCAAGATGATGTTCGTTCATGCCTCCCTTTGTGATTTTTGAAATTGTTTTCCTAATATGTAGGGTGCACATCTGAAAATGCAAGCATTCCTTTCTTTTGCTATTTCTAATAGATGAAAGTTTACATTAATGAAACCTAAAAAACATTTGGATAATTATTAGCAAACTTGCAAATTAAAATCCCAGTCCTTTTCCCACTTTTATATTTTCATAGTTAATGAGCATTATATAATACAGTTTTCTGAAGGTATTTAACTCTTGGAAGAAAAAGAATACATACATTTGGAATCTGGGATATCCTCTACAAGTAACCTATGAAGAGCCACCGACGCAATGAACTGGTAGGTTGATTTTGAAGTCCTTTCAAACGGAATATGAGATGTGCCCCGACTCGAAACGAGTAGTGCATCATTGAAGAGAAAAAGACTGAGATCACGGGTGTGTTCATAGGTCCTGTGTTAAAAGTGAAGGAGGGTTACGTACACATACATACATGCTTTGTTACACAATTCATCATCTTTGCATTGATAAGCCAGTTGTCAAGGCTTTGGCCCACTGCAGACCTTTGGAATGGCTGGTTGAAGTTCTGTGTAGTCCCTTCTGTCTCTCAGATGTGAATAGTCCCTCCTGTCTCTCAGACCAGGGCTGTGGGTGGGCCTCAAGGTGCCTTGATGGAATGGTCTGAACTTACTCATTGGCCAAGTGGTCAATCAGTGTGGGGCAAATGGACGTTGAACTTTTCCTCCTTTATGACATGAATCGTGTGAAAGCTGTGTTTTCAAACTTCGGTCAAGTTTGGTATTTTAATGTTTGAAGTATTTGGGTAATCGGGAAAGTAAGTTTTTGTTTGGTTTCATCTTTAAGGGTAACAACAGTTTGGGGTAGAGAAAAACACAAGAACCAGTCTGGCACAAGGTGTCTTAAGCACAAAGCAGGGACAAATGCATTTAACTCCTAGGTAGGAAATTCGAATTTCTCTAATTTTGATTGGAGGGAAATCAACAGATGCTACACTTCATCGGTATGAAAGGTTAAGCAGCTCTTCATTTTCACTGAGATTGCTGCGATGGTTTATCAACAGGCAATACGTGACGTCCACCCCTGTCTCTGACCCCCTTTGCTGTTGTGTTGCTGGAGCCGGGTCTCTGTGTCTGGTAGGTGCCAGTGTGCTCTAGTAGGACTTCTCAGCAGAGAATCAAGCAACGGGTTGGGGAAGAGCCAGGGGAGCCGCGCCTCCCCCCAAACACAGTGTCCCCGGCGTCCCCCTCCCCACACACCAGGAGTGGCTAAGTGAAGCTGGCTCAGGGTTTTACGGAAGGATAATCAAAAACCTTTCTTCTCTCAGAACCATCAAGCAATCCTCGGTTACTCCAAGAAAGGGAGTCACTTTACAGGCTTGATGTTCACAGGAAGTCTCTTCGTTTTTTATCTCAACCATCTTTGTTTAATTTTTAAATTGTCTATGAACATCCACATCAAGTTTTACATAAATGCTAAGGCGACATCACTCCATACCCTTGGTTTTTTTAAGTGTACTTTTTTGGTCACTTTTTCTTCTTGCTTGGCTCCCTCCTCCCTACATTCAGTTCATCTAAGTCACCAAGCTAGTACCTGGCTTTCTTCATTTTCTTCCCCGCTCAGGTAATCACACGCATATGCGCGAATATACACATCTATTTATAGATAGGTTGCCATTATTTTACAAAAATGGAAATATTAGTCACACTTTTTTCCTGCTTTTGTCCACAATGGAAATCACTTCAAGTTAACTGGTATGGCTTTAATTTATCCTTTTTAATGGCCAACTAATACTTTATGGTGTGGGTAGCCCTTTTGATGCACATTGGTTTTGTTTACCGGCCTGGGTCTTTTTCCTCCCTTCCCTTTCTCTCTCCTTCCTTTCACTAGTTCTTTGTTGTCACTGTGAGCAATGTTCTAATAAACTGATCTTTACATGTAGACAAATCCCTTACATGCTGTTATTTCTATCAGATACGTTTTAGGGGGTTGGATTGATTGGTCACAGGGTTTATGTATTTTTATCGAAAACTTCCAGATTGCTGTCCCTAAAAGCTGCTATAATTACCATTTAGAATCCATTTTATACAATGGTTCTGGCTTGTACATAGTACAAACTTTTTTTTTTAACATTTTTATTTATTTTTGAGAGAGGGTGGGGGAGGGGCAGATGGGGGGGTGGGGGACAGAGGATCCAAAGCAGACTCTGCGCTGACAGCAGCAAGCTCCATACGGAGCTCAAACCCGTGAGATACGTGAACCGTGAGATACGACTTGAGCCGAAGTTGGACGTTCAACTAACTGAGCCACCCAGGCACACCTCGTGGTACAAATTTTAATGTCCATCGAAATTACCTGGAGAATTTTGTTAAAATGCAAATTTTAGTGCCGTAGAGCTACAGTAGCCTGCGAATTTCTACATTTCTAAAATCTAATAGGTTTTCAGCTCATCTAATAGATGATGCTGATGTGCAGACCACATTTTGAACAGTGAAGCATTTAAATGATTTATTGGTTACAACCACGTCAAGCTAGGCAAAGGACTGGTTCCGGGAGTTAGACATTTTTTAAGGAGTACTATGCTTCAGATTCAGTTTTTTGGAGAGTATTAGGAAATCCAGGCTGTGTTAGATGTGCGGATAAATAGAAGAGCTGTGGTCACCCAACCGTAAGCCAGCTTTTTCTTTTTCACACATTCCCTTCCCATTTCTATGTGATTATGATTTAGGCTGGAAGGAGTTGGGGTGCTTGCAAGAAACAATATTCTAGGTCAAGTTGATAGGGTATTCTGACAATAGGGGTGAGGGAGAGAGGAAGCAGGAAAGGCAGGAGATAACATTTATACAGATAAAGTCTGTATGTAATGGTCTACATGTGGTGAATGACCACTTTAAATAGGTAAAGAACACCCATATTCTTGCCCTTTTTTGGCATTCATTTTACCATATTACTGATAATTATTTTTCTGTTTTATCTCAATTATCAGAGAACGTGCATACAAGTTTGATTTAAAGAAGTGGCTTTGAAAGGAGTGTCTGCTTTGGTAAATGATCACTTTTTACCTTTGGAAGGGGTAATATTGAAAGTGGAGGTAAATGAAAGAATTCCAGTTTTGTGACCCACTTGGCAGGGAAGGGAAGGAGCGGGCACATTAACTCGTAGTTGAAGCCACTTGTAATCAGAGGACATGAACAGGGAAACAGGCTTGAAAACGCACAAAGAGGCTTCTGTTATTTCAATCTGATTTATGAGAATGCTGTTTAAAATACAGTAAAACCTTGGATTGTGAGTGACGTTCTGCGAGTGTTCCACAAGATGAGCAAACATTTCTAATAAGTTTTAACTTGGTAAATAATGTCTACGTGACGCCGAATATCACACAATCACAACTGAGCCCAGGGTTCTTGAAATTCGCTTTGATATAAGTGCTTTGGATTACAAGCATGTTTCTGGAATGAATTATACTCGCAAACCAAACTTTACTCTCTCTATATACCTGAGTTCTATCTAGAAAGAAGGTTTTCAAAGCCATTTACTAAATTAAGCCCCTCAAGATCAACAGTTTTCATCCACAGACAAGAAACACCAGAACTTTTTTTTTTAAACGTAACAATTCCTCTACATATATAAAAGTAATTTCATCTTTCATATTGACATAATAGCGGCTAAAGTGGAAACTATAGATCCCAGTAGGGTTTCAGAAAGCCACTTCTGCTCATACTGAAAAGAAACAACACTAAGGGGTAGGGTTTTTCCTCTAAACTTGGATGGAATTTCTTTTCTTACTCAGAAGTAGGTCAAATGACTCAGCAAAAATGTAACAGCTCTGTTCTAGTTTAAATTCCTAACATCATCCTAGAAGTGTTTTGTTGTTTATTGTATTAGACGGCCAAAACTACCAACTACCCAACTACTATAAATACATAAAACCTTCAAAGGAATTTTCAGAATACAACCTCGGGCACGAACAGACAACTGAGCCATCGGTTCTGTGAGCTGACCTGAGCCAAAACTGTCGCTCCCATACATCCACACTCTGACTTGAGGGTTGTGTGGCTTTTTGAGTTTCCAGAATAAGAATCAGTTCAGAGTCCCGTATCCCTGGGAAGTCCCCAAAACACAGTGGCCCTGGTAAATGACTGTAGGCCTTTTGGGGTAAGACTAAAAGGAAAGTTTACAATCTATATTGGCAGTGTAATAGGGTTTTTCCAAGTCCCAAGAGGACTTGGTCTGAGAAGTGGATGGCTCCATTTAGTGATTCAAGGCCATGCCACTATTCACCAGTCCTAGAAGGCTCCACCTTTGGGCACCTTTGCATCAAGGTAGGAAAGAGGGAAGGAAAGAAAAAAAAAAAAAGTCTATTTAAAAACCAGCAGGCTTAAAGTCACATAAATGAAAATTGGCGTTTCTGGAAAAAACTATATTATAAAAGTTCCAAATTCCATAATGTATTATAAAAGCTTAACATATCCCAAAACTCTGTGGGCGATAGCCACAGAGGTACAAATAATAACCCCAAATTTCCTAACTCGAAAATGACTCTATGATTTCATCTCTACCCCCTGAGGAAATTTTTTCACTTACGGTGCAAATATTTACTTATTTTTTCTGTGTCGCAGCTCTTGTTTATTCGTTGTTTCATACCTGCTGCTTAGATGAGATGGTGAGTTTATTATGAGGAAGGTTAATTCATCTTTCCACCTGCTGGTCTAACCAGTAGGAGCACTGAGACCTGGTTTTGAGTTTCAGACCAGCACTTATTCTGCAGCCTCAAACAAGTTAAATCCAGATTCCCACCCATAACATGGTTCCAGTCCTACTTGCTTCACCAAGTGATTGTAATGAGTATATCAAATGAGAAAATTTAAAGTATATGACAAATTATAGGGGTGCCTGCCTGGCTCAGTCAGAGGAGTGTGCGACTCTTGATCTTGGGGTCATTAGTTCAAGCCCTGTGTTGAGTGTAGAGATAGATTGATGGTGGATAGATGATAGATAGATAGGTAGATAGATAGCATTAATAAAATATAGTACATTATAAAAGCTTATACTCATGTGAGTCAGTATAAATATTAGCAGTTTCCTCTGATTAGAAATCCCTGATGAAAGTCATAGGAATGGGATTTCTTGGGTTTCATGTGACTTTCCAGAATGATAGTAAAGTTTCAGGCTAAATATTCTGTAATATCTTCTGGAATATGAAACTATCTTGTATTTAATTTCAGCTGTTGATGTAAAATTATATGTACATTTGTTGCTTGGCAAATCACTGAGATAGTGCCTATTTAAATGTACATGTACCTCATAATTAGAGTATAAAATAATTTGGTATCCTCTCATTATCCTCAAAATGTACTCTCTGTTGTCCAAATACTGAAGACAAGCCTAAATTCTAAACATTGAGACATCTGGTTTCTGGTTGGACATGTCAAAAAGCTTGGAAGTCCTAACTTCACCCTCACAACAAAAAAGAAGCTAAAAACCTCAGAATCAGCAACTCTTCTTAGATCCATCAAAGAATTGAGGCCATAAGGTAAACCAGCCACCCAAAAGCTGGGGAGACACTGATAAGGGAATCACCGCTTACTGGAAACAGAAACTCCCTGAGGGAGCAGCATCAGGAAAGAATATTTAAAAGATAATTGACTAACTGCTAGAGACAGTGTGAACTAGTTTAAGAGATTAGGAACTCCTGGAAGCCTAGCCTTAGGGGAACATTCTGTCCCCACTTGCATGAATTTGAAAGTTGCAGGAATTGTACTTCCAGGAGCCCCACCAGGTTCTCACTGTAAAATCGGGAGAAAAATCTTTTCATTCTTCCAGATGGGGAAGGGAAAAGTAACTTTTTTGAAACATGCCCAAAGAGTTCTCTTCTCCTTAACAAAGGACTGCCTTCAAGGGAAACTATTTTTATCAGAATCGAACCAACATGGGGGAGGGAAACTTGTACCTCCAGCTCCTTTCTCAGTTTCCTGTGTCAGTAGAGGGGCACCAAAACAAAACAAAACAGAAAACAAGACTGGGAAGCACTTCTGAAGGTCCTAGCCTAGGGGCACGGCTCACTAAAAAAAAAAAACGAAGACCTCATCAGAAGACTATAGAACTCTTCCCCTCCCCTCCCCTCCGCTCCCCTCTCCTCCCCTTCCCTCCATTTGACTACCACATCCGTAGGACTCCTTATAACGACAGGGATTCTAGCTAAAAAGAACTAGAAGTTTCAGACCTTATTTAAGAGATCTCTAGGGAAACTCAGTGACAAAAGGGGAGACAAAAACAAGAACACCAGAATTAACTGTAGCTTCTGACACCACAGCTACAACAAACAGTAAGCACAGGCTAACCTCTAGCCAGATAAACATAACACCTCGCACCAAAGGCCTATTTACTTCATTTCCTTTCACCCAATATATCTAGCTTTCAACAAAAAATTACAAATCTTGCTAAGAGGAGAGAAAGTAGTTTGATAAAGCAAGTTTTAGAACCAGACTCACATGGCAGGGATGATGTTGGAATTATTAGACAGAAATTTTAAATATTTATGATAAAGTAAGAACTCTAATGAAAAAAAATGGACAACATGCAACAAAAGAACAGATGAGTAATATGAACAAAAAAATGGAAACCCCCCAAAATAAAATTGCAGAAATTGAAAACACTGAAATGGAAATGAATAATGCCTTTGATGGGCTCATTAGCAGATGGGACATAGCTGAGGAAAGAATCAATGAGCCTGAAGGTACATCAATAGAAACTTACCAAACTTAGAAGCAAAGAGAAAAAAGACTGAAAAAGGAATAGACTCTCCAAGAAATGTGGGACAATTACAAAAGATGTACATATATCTAATGGGAAAAGACGATGGAGAATAAAGAGAAAGGAACAGAAGAAGTATGTGAAGTGATGATGGCTGTGAATTTTACAAAATTATTGACAGACACCAAGCCACAGATCCAGGAAGCTTATAGAATACCACGCAGGGTAAATACCAAAAAAATCTACACAGGCATATTACATTCAAACTCCGAAAATCAAAGACAAGGAGAAAATCTTGAAAGAACCCAGAGAACAAAAACAAAACAAAAAAAACACCTTACCAAAGAGGAACAACAATGACATTGGATGTCTCTTCAGAAACCATGCAAGCAAGAAGAGAGTACAGTGGAATAAGCATTTGAAGAAAAAAAAAAACAAAAACAAAAAACCCAGCAACCCAGAATTCTGTAGCCAACGAAATTATCCTTCAAAAGTGAAAGTTTACCAGACAAACAAAAATTGAGGAAATTTATTGCCAGTAGACCTTCCTAGCAAGAAACGTTAAAAGAAGGTCTTTAGAGAAAAGGTAAATTATGTAGGTCAGAAACTCAGACTTACATAAAGAGAGAGTGTTACCTTCATGAGTACATGAAGGTAAAATAAATTCTAATAATAAAAAACTGGAATAATCCCGAGCATGTCTCCCACTACACCAATATGTTCAAAATTGCTGGTTTGCTAGCTAGTTTCCTTCCATCACTGCAGCTCACTTCTAACGTTACCAAACAAAATCAACAAAACGAAACAAAAACACTGTGACCATGACAAAAGTGACACAATTGTGTAATTTGATTTTCATTTAGAATCATTCCAGGTAGGAATAGAGGCGAGAGGATTGGGTTTCGTCCAACCACCACCTCCCCACCCCCCACACACACTGACCTATGCCTTTGGGAAACATTCACTGAAATATTCATTGAAATGACAGGCAAATCCATTTTTCCTTCTTTTGTTGAAATCGGACAAATTAAGGGAGTTGATGTCTCTCCAGTTTGGTTGCTGTCATCTTTGCCATTAATACTAAGAACATAGTTGTGCAAATAATTTTCCAAAGCAGGGATCAGTAAATTATGACCCCACTTGTTTTATAAATAAAGTTTTATTGTCACACAGCCACACTGGTTCATTTATGTGCTGTATTGTCTATGAAGACTGTACGATTTATGTATTGGATCATTATGTTGCTGCTTCTGTGCTGCAACGGTGAAGTTAGTAGTTGCCACGGGATATTTACTATCTGACCCTTTACTGAAAAAGTTTGCCCATCCTTGTTCTTTTTTTCCCTCGGATCTTTATTTATTTATTTTGAGAGAAAGAGGGAGAGTGGGGAGAGGGGCAGAGAGAGAGGAAGGGAAAGAGAAGCCCAAGCAGGCTCTGCACTGCTAGCCTGGAACCCACTGCAGGACTCAAACCCATGAACCGCGAGATCGTGACCTGAGCCGAAATCAAGAGTCGGGAGCTTCACGGACTGAGCCACCCAGAGGCCCCCCATCCTTGTTCTAAAGGAGGAAAGGGGGTGCTAGCTTATGGAAATTAGCACCCTCCCATCTTCTGTTCTTACACTACGGTGAGGTGCAGAACAGATACAGTGGGCCCTCAATACAATGGTGGTTCCTTGGTGAGACCTTTTTAATACTAACCTCAATAACTACCTGAGGATAATTAACTGGCCTTCTCTTTCTTATAGTTGAGCAAATCACTGGTGTGATACCCACCACTTGGATCTCCTTTCAGCAGGGAAGTGACCAACCTTCAGAATTCCTGCTTCTATGCAGTTTGTGGTTCTGGCAGAGACCATGTATTTTCTCCCATTCTATCCAGTAGCTGCCTGGAATGTGAGTGAGTAAAGCACCTTACATCATCTCGGAGGAATGTGTGTGTAAGTTTTCAGTATAGCACAAAGATTTGTTGTAAACTTATGTCAGACATCGTACTCAATCCCAGATACAAGATGAGCAAGTCACAGTCACAGCCTTAGGATAGTTGAATGCTTACCTTAAAGAGAAACTTACTGCCTCATCACAGCAGTGAAGCTGGGCTACATCTTGGACCCTAATCAGATATCTGTTTTCCTCTGATAGAGTCTGTGAAATAAAAAACAAAATTAGACACATTCATAAATTTGTAGAAAATAGAAGTCCCACTACTGCAGAACCATTTGATATCCTGCACACTGTTGAGTAGAACTCAGTTTAATTATGAAAAAGTGAGTGTTTTTACTATTAACAAAACAGGCTTTCGTTAGAAAGACCACAGAATTGACCATGAAAACTATATTTTGAGGGTGTTATCTAATTTTCAATTTTTAATTTTTTAAATTCATTTGTTTTTTCAAGTCTTAAGTAATCTCTGCACCCAACATGGGGCTTGAACTCACGACCCCGAGATCAAGAGTCATATGTTCTTCGGACTGAGCCACCCAGGTGCCCCTGTTGTCTAATTTTTAAAGCTACTGAAATTACTGTTTTATTTATAAATTCTTTAAATGCTTTCCTAGTGTTAAAAGAAGAAGGAGGAGGAAGAGGAGGGTTGGAAGCAGGAAAGAAGGGATCTATCAAGAAAGGGTAATGAATGGATTGTTACAAATTAAGAAATTAGGCCCTTGTACTGATCTAGCTGTGGAGATGATCACTTGTTATGCACAGCGATCCAGAGATAAAGTTCAGACTCTGTGAGTGCCAAGATTTGGGACTTTTTGTAATCCAGTCAACTTCACTCTCCCTAGCAAAATGTCCAGATCTAAATTCTAACAAAACAGCTCCATCTTGTTTCCCTACTTTGGCCTAAGTAAATAAATAAATAAATAACATTTCCAATCAATTGATACTTTAATTCAACATAATTCATATGGTGAACTCCTACTAGAAGACAAGTAAATCATAGCTCATACCTGATGGAGCTCCCAGTCTTATGAATTAAGGGTTACAAAAAAGTGTGAGAGAGATGTTCAAGGTGCTGCGGAAAACCCAGGAAGGGGGAACTCACAGCTGGAGATGTTGGGGAAACTTCACAAGGAAGATGATGATTGAACTTGATTTTTTTTTAAGTTTATTTTTGAGAGACAGACAGAGCGAGCGGGGGAGGAGCAAAGAGAGGAGAGAGAGAATCCCAAACAGGCTCTGCACTGTCAGCACGGAGCCCGATGAGGGGCTTGAACTCACAAACCACAAGATCATGACCTGCCAAAACCAAGAGTCTGATGATTAACTGACTGAGCCACCCAGGTGCCCCTGAATCGGATTTTTTTTTTTTAACGTTTATTTATTTTCGAGAGAGAGACAGAGTGTGAGTGGGGGAGGAGCAGAGAGACAGGGAGACACAGAATCCGAAGCAGGCTTCAGGCTCTGAGCTGTTAGCATAGCCCGACGCAGGGCTTGAACTCACAAACCGCGAGATCACGACCTGAGCAGAAGTCGGACACTTACCGACTGAGTCACCCAGGCGCCCCTGAACTGGACTTTTAAAGGATAAAGAGTTTATCCAGTGGAGTGGGAAAGGAAGGCAATTTCAGAGAAGGCAAAGCATGAGCAAAGCACAAATGTGTGAGGAAAGATTAACATTATTGAAGAACTATGAGTAGATTTCTTTGATCATAAAGTGGTAGGCAAGGCAGTAAGAGAGAAGGTAGAGTGGGACCAGATGATATTCTATATAGGCAGCAGCTAACAGATGACTCCTGAGATTTTTTTAGATATCCTCAGTGCGCAGAATCCTGCACCAGGCTCTATGTGCAGGGAGATATGACATCAGAAAAGACATGGCCCCTTTCCCCAAAGGAGGTCATGTTACAGAAGTACCAATCAGAGAGCTAAGACTGAAGACAAACTATGGGATGGGGTCAAGTTCACTCGTGCCTCTTCTCATATGCACCCTTACAGCTAGCAAGGAAGTGAAATGTGAGAGCTCGCCAGCACATGGCACACAGCAGGCCCTCAACAGACGTTAGCTGAATGGAAAAATGCATGTCTCCTTTGCCGATGACCGGAGGTTACATTCCTGAGCATGAGATGTAGTGAGCACATCCAAATACGTACCGGGCATCCCCTGACGATTCTCTGTATGTCTGACAGCTGATCTCTCATACCGATGTTTTGCTTCATCTAGTAAACAAAGTGATTTTAGGCCAGCTAAAATTATGAAAGTTTTATACAGAAAAACTAGATTTAAAATATTTTATGTCACTTGATAGAGGGCTCCGTATGTTCATAACCCTTAATAAGAATCTCAGTTTCGTCAGTCCCCAATTATTTATTTATTTTTATTTTTATTTGAGAGAGAGAGAGAGAGAGAGAGAGAATGCAAGCAGGGTAGAGGGGCAAAGGGAGACAGAAAGAGGACCTTAAGCAGGCTCCACGCTCAGCGCGGCACCTGATATGGGGCTCAATCCCGTGACCCTGGGATCGTGACCTGAGCTGAAATCAACAGTGGGCCACTCAACTGACTGAGTCAGCCAGGCGCCCCATCGTAAACCCAGTGTTTTATTTTTTTATTTTTATTTTTTTTAATTTTTTTTAACGTTTATTTATTTTTGAGACAGGGAGAGACAGAGCATGAACAGGGGAGGGTCAGAGAGAGGGAGACACAGAATATGAAGCAGGCTCCAGGCTCTGAGCTGTCAGCACAGAGCCTGACGCGGGGCTAGAACTCACGGACCGCAAGATCATGACCTGAGCCGAAGTCGGACGCTTAACCGACTGAGCCACCCAGGCACCCCTTATCCCCAGTGTTTTAAAACAAAGACACAAGTGACAGCACTGTATTCAGAAAGTATCTTCAGGGCATAATATGTTATCAGGTTACATTCAGCCTGGCTGCCCATGCAGTACGCCCATCACAACAGTATTTTCAGAACGATAGAACTGTCTTCCATGATGCCAAATTCTTTCAGAGAATGATTATGATTTAATCATAAAATTTTTTTATGATTAAAAATTTTTATGATTAAAATTTTTTTATGCCACCCAGAGCCCGAAGTGGGACTTGAACTCACGAACTGTGAGATCACGACCTGAGCCGAAGTCAGACGCTTAACCAACAGAGCCACCCAGGCACCCCCGAGAATGATTATGATTGCGATACTTACTGAGTCAGAAAACTTAATTAACACGGTAAGAAGTACCTTCAGAAACAAAGAATTTTGCTTTTTTTTCCTCTTAGTTATCTAGAAAAATCAATCTAAATATCCGAGTCTTCAAACTTTCATATTAATAAAAGTTCTATTGCGCTTACGCAGATGTCTGAAAACATTGTGTCTCATGTTGCTTGGCTTAGAATAGATGCCCTTAGTGCTCCAAATCCCTGAACCCGATGATTTCACATGAAAGGGATAAAAGACTTTGAAGTAAAGAACACCACGACAGGATAAGCTATTTCAGGATCTTTGAGTCAGTACCGCAAAGCATTGTAACATTTTTCAAGGACACCAACTCTTACCAGCAACCAACCTGATCTATATAACGTTTATAGTTTTTGACTTGGTCAATCGCAGCGGTCAAGTCCCCACGGTCAACATGTTCTGCAGGAGTATGAAGCCTCAGAGCGTACAGAAGATTAATATATTCTTCAAATCTTCTGGATGGGTATAAGAGCAGCTCCGGGAGGCTGTAGGAGGCATAGAAAATGGAACGCTGGTCACTTTTGGAAGGTCAAAGTGTGCCCTGTGCTTAGGACACCCCCACCGTGCTTTCCCTCAGAACTCACCTCAGCATTTTGGTAGCAACGGTCTTATCATGCCTCTTCAGGAAAGCTCGGAATGCTGGTATCGTTTCTCTGCACTAAAGGTATTCAGTGAACTGAGTCAGTATAGACAAAATGGCTTTGCAGCCAGGTAGGCCTGGATTAAAATTAAAGATTTAATTCTACCTAATTCTATGTGACCCTGTCAAGTTATTTCACTTCTCTGAGCCTCCGTTTTCCCGTGGATACTGTACCTAACTCTCGTGGTGAGGAGAGGAAGAATCCTCTCCATAAAGTGCTTGTCAGGCAGTAAGTGTTATCCCCACAGTAAGAAACTATTCACCTATAATACTGCTGTTGACTATGTTTTCCACAGGAGCATTAGAAAGAGGCTCCACTGTGCCAAATATGTTTTAAAATGCATTCGTTCATCTTAGTAGAGCCCTCCGGAAGTTACCTCATTTTTCTCAGCACACACGTGCCTAAAAGACACCAGTAATGCTAATTTCCAGAAGGCAAATATTCACTGTTGTAATGTTAACAGCTAACGTTCACTGAGTACTTGCTTATATGCACACCCCGTGCTAGTGACAATATGTGACACTCTGCTCCCATTTCCGTCCTATGGTTGGTCCTATGAAATCGCCTTATTCACGCAACTTTCCCATCATTCACTTGTCTAGCAGTGTTTGAACTCCCTAAGTGGGGCAAGAAGAATGCTACAAAGGGAGACGTCTGAGGTCAGGGATCGTCCAGAGGCCTCCCAGCCCCCAAGCCTTCCCCTCGGCCTCAGTGCAGATGGGTGGACCCAGCCGGAGTGGATGCAGCCGACACTGGCAGAAGTCAAGGTGTCGTCTTCTGCTGCGCTTTTCACACAAATTGAAGAGGGCGGAAAGAAAGATCTCACGGCCGTCAGAAGAGACCCCAACAAGAGCAGCGAGTGACACAGAAGGAGCTGAATGTTCCTGCCCAGACTACATATGGTGTCAGTCACAGTGGGAAGAATTGTGTGTAATGAACTCTCCAAGGGATGGAAGGCAAAGAAATTCCTTATTTCACAATGAGATTTTTCAAATTGAGTGTCCCTATTCCAAGCAACATGGGTTATCAATTCCTTTTCTCCGTAAGAGAGTTGAGCTTGTCAAGGCCATGCAGGACCACACGTGTTGGCAGAGTAGAATCAGGGCTCTCAGTTTTGTTTCTACCTAATTGTTCGACGGTTTTCTGTAAGCGAACCACAGGGTATCTGGGACAGATGAAAGCTTGGAAACGTGTATGATTAGTTCAGCCCAACAATGAGTTCCTGGGGCCTGCTGTATCAAGCACCATGCTAGTCCCTAGTGATACGAAATTAAATAAGTCAGAGTCGCCATCCCCAAAGAGTTCACAGCAAACTGGAAGCTAAGAGTAGGGAGGAAGTCTTCCCTATTAATCCTAGTCCTTTGGATCGCACACAAAACTTCCTCTCGAGCTCAGAAGGTCTCCTACGTGCCTGGGTGGTAACTCAATCATTACCTTCTCCATAGTTTTCAGAACAACCGGGTAATTGTTGAAGAAATTGGTATATATGTTCAACTGGCTTCCAAACTTTAGGAATATTTCCCCCACGCCGTGGGCCGGGCCCCATTCCTGCAGTCTGTCTCTCAGGTGGTCTAGAAACTGCCTGCCATAGGAGAGAAGCATGCCCGTGAAAGAGTGGCCAGGGATAACCTGGAAACTTAAAAACCAGGTTAGTTGTCGTCAGCGCAGGCTGGCAGGGCTTTGGTCCAGTCGTTTTGCCTTGACACAGAGCAGGGCAGGTCTGCCAGGAAAGGGGGAGGAACTGGGGTATGAGGACGTAGGTTGCCTCTGGAGAAGCCTCATCTCTCCTTCTCATTTCCTTGAGCCAGAAGCCCCGGCCGGCCTCCGGAGGCCTGCCCCGGACAGCACCCCTCCCACATGGCCAGCCAGGAGGGCGGCAAAGATTTCTTAAAGTCCTCAGAGGAGAGTGACTGACTCGCTTCAAATGCCACCCCCCCCCCCCCACCCGGCCCGTTTCCCTGAGGCCCTAAGGTTGTCCTTCATTCCACCCTTGATGGGACTTGAAACCAGGGAGAGGCTTGTTCAGCCTGTTCCTTTTGCAGGAATGGGGGGTGGCCACGGAGTGCAAAGCACTTCTGAATCACCCAGAGAGGTGACTCTGCCTCTGGCAGAGAGGCACCAGCTCAGTCTGTCTTTACCGCTGGTGCACGTGGTCACGTTTCTTTGTCAACTGGGGCATACATGGAACAACCTGCTGTCATTGAGCTGACCCCCCAGCCTTGGGTTCTCGAAGTACAGTATCCTAGTGACCTGACTCCATGAAATCCTTTGTTTTCGTTCCCTTTGCTCACCTGGGCACTGCTGATTAAGAACAGTGACAGGCACTCTCTCTCAAAAAATCAAAATAAAATCAATAAAAGGGGCACCTGGGTGGCTTAGCTGCTTAAGCGTGCAACTCTGGATTTTGGCTTCAAGTCATGATCCCATAGTCATGAGATCAAGCCCCACAACTGGCTCTGCCCTGAGTGTGGAGCCTGCTTGGGATTCCCTCTCTCTCTCTCTCTCTCTCTCTCTCTCCCTCTCTCTCTCTCTGTCCCTACCCTCACCCCCCCCATCTCAAAAACAAAACAAACAGACGGTTCTTCCCATCACCTTCTGCGTGAACAATATAGTGAATACAAAATCCCCAGGCACTCAGCTCCACTCCTTGAACCACAGCATCGAACTGAGGCAGGGATAAGCCCCCAGGAGTTCTCACTCTTGGTCGCAGCCCAGCAGCAAGAGTCCTCTCTCGTGAGATGATCAGGGGCTCTGAGCAGGGCGGAGAAGAGCCTCTGTACAGCTTTTGAAATAATTAAGGGTGGGCTCCTCCCAAGGCATGATGAGTGAATATTTGAAGAAATGCCTACACAGAGTTTACCTGTTGAGACTTAGAATCCGCAAAACGTCGGAGAAGATGATCCGGATATTTGCAGCACTCAGAATCGCTCTATTTGATGACAGGGCTGCTTGCAGTGGTGCTGCGTAGACCTCTCTCACCGTTTCCAGCATCTGTACATATTTTCTCTCACTCCGTAAGAGTTCCCTGACAACCCCCGTTCGCTTTCCAGCCGAGTCCATCTGGAGCTTTCTCTCCTGTAGAAAGGCATTAAGGACTCACAGGGAAAGCAGAATGACTCTTTCCGTGTTTACAGCCTCCAAGAGCCTGAAAGCTGAAGGAGGCAGAGAAATGACCGACGAACAGTCGGGCCGTCATTCTGAGATTCCCCCTTTGGGGTTTACAGCATACAAGGTTGAAGGGGACCTTGATAGGGGACTGTGGTGGACCCTGCTGACCACGGCTTGATCCGGTATCACCAACTAGCCCCTCCCATCGGGCCAGTCTTGGATCCCGAGGGGGCCAGACTGAGGCTCGATGTCTATCCATCCGGTCTACTTGAATACGTATTCAGTGACACGTGCTAGGTGGTCACTATACAACGATGGGAGGGCACAGAGCCTCGCCTTCATGATGGTGATAGTCCAGTGAGGAAGCCTTTGGGTTGCCCACTCTTGATTGCTCTCCTGTGCCTTCTCCCCAGTGTTTACTGACTGATTTATAGTGTTTTATTGACAACACTGCAGACAGAAGAACTGAAATGAGCTAACCCTCCTATCAACTAATCTGCTTCCAAATTAATTTTCAGTGCTGGGACTAATTCTTTCTCTTCTATCTGTACTTTTCAAAAGTTGGAAAATGAGTATCCTTACAATAGAAAACAATGAAAATATTTAATTTTTAAAAATGCAATGGCCTTGTGTTTGAGCCTAGAACTATTAATACTCTTAGAACACAATTTCTCCTTCTCCCTTTAGCCCTCGGATGCCCCACACCGCCCCAAATGAAATATAACAATACGAAGTGTAACGCCATGTGATCTTTGCCCAAAACAAATCAACCATAACTTCATGAACCAGAATTCAAATATAAAGTAAATGTAAGAGAAAAACCAGAAAACTCACTCTATGAAATACTATAAACATGCTGTTTTGGTAAAGTTTTATCTTTCAAACACAGGATCTATCTATCTATATCATACCCATTTAGACATTCCTAATGAGTTAAAAAAAAAAAAAATACATTTATAGCCCCACCTGGCAGCTGGCTTGGAGCCCATATTATACTTTTATGTGTACAAATGTTTTTAAAATATTGGAGTTCTCCAATATTTTTAATCATTTTATTTATTTTTTAATTTTATTTTTTTTTCAATATATGAAATTTATTGTCAAATTGGTTTCCATACAACACCCAGTGCTCATCCCAAAAGGTGCCCTCCTCAGTACCCATCACCCACCCTCCCCTCCCTCCCACCCCCCATCAACCCTCAGTTTGTTCTCAGTTTTTAAGAGTCTCTTATGCTTTGGCTCTCTCCCACTCTAACCTCTTTTTTTTTTTTTTCCTTCCCCTCCCCCATGGGTTTCTGTTAAGTTTCTCAGGATCCAATAAGAGTGAAACCATATGGTATCTGTCTTTCTCTGTATGGCTTATTTCACTTAGCATCACACTCTCCAGTTCCATCCACGTTGCTACAAAAGGCCATATTTCATTCTTTCTCATTGCCACGTAGTATTCCATTGTGTATATTAATCATTTTAAATTAAGGTTTCAGTTGTCAAACCTATTGTCTTAAAACCATTGTCAGGTGTTATGACCAACAGTGAGATGAGATACTCTCATATTCATGGTGCTATGTGAACCCCCTTCTCCCTGGTGATTCCAGGGGGTGTACCCGAGGGTGAGCAAGCACCCACGCCATGAGGTCCACACGGGCAACACTGTGGCAGGTGGATTCCCCAGAGCATGGCCAGGCTTGGGAAGGAACTCCACGGTTGAGCTCAGGGCTGTGGGATTCAAGTTTCTTTCTCGGCAGGCCGTGTGACTTTAGGGAAGTCATTTAAGTGTTCTAACCGTAGTTCCTCATCTACAAAATGTCGCTCACATCTACCTTAAGGGATTGTGAAAAGGAAAACAGGATGAATTTGCGAACGTGGGATGAAGAAAGGCAAAGCGGCTTGTGTGTGCTGTGTGTTAGGGCAGGATGGGACCAAGCCTCGACCTCCTCCACGCCCTCCCCTTTGGAAACAGAAAGACAGGGCCCTGAATGTTACAGTCAGCCTTCGAAGTCAGACTACGAGTTGGTGGGTCATTTAGAAACTGTGAAGCTTTATGTCCGTGTGCCATTTCTCTAAATGCTGTCCTCCTGTCATATTAGAAAATCAGAGTAGGGTGTCTGGGTGGCTCAGTCATTAAATGTTGGTCTTGGGCTCAGGTCATGATCTCATTGTTCATGGGCTCTAGCCCAGAGCCCTGGGTTGGGCTCTGTGCTGACAGCTCAGAGCCTGGAGCCTGCTTCGGATTCTGTGTCTCCCTCTCTCTCTCTAATTTTTTTTAAAAAAAAAATTTTTAAAGGAAAAGGAAAGAAAAAAAAAATCAGAGTAGCACAGAGATGGCTCTTGCTCCCAAGATGTTAATTGGTTAATTTCTTGGTTAATTTCTTTTCAGACCAGGACATATTCAAAAGAAAAATCTACCTGTTGGATTCCCTCACTTATATTTAAGTTTTTTCCCCCCTAAGGGAAACTGTCAAGAAAAAAGAACCAGAATAAAGGCTGATGCCTTTTTTAGGGGGGAGGGGGGGTCAGGAGCAAAACAATGGAGAATTCTTACTATATAATCATTGGCTTACCAGCTTAACCAGCGTCTCAAAATTTAGATCGTTTTTGCTGCGACTTGATTCTGCATCCTGAGGGTTGTCTTGTCTAACATTTCTTTCCTGAGGATTAAATGCAGACTTGATTATTTGGAGGCAGGCCTTGGGATGTCTGAATGCCCAGTGGGTGCTGTGCCTACGGGAGGCTTTCAGTAGCTGTCTGCCTTCAGCCCCAACCACGGTGCTCCCCAGACACAATGAACTAAGCACTTGACACAGTTGATGACTCTCTTAAATTAAATCTGATGTTAAAAAAAGTAAACTTTAGCTTCCTAGGAACTACATTATACTTGAGAAACTGAATTCAGTGCAGCCCCCCTTCTCCCTGGGAGGCAGGAGAGAGACCCTGCTCCTTGAGGCAGGGCGGGGGGGGGGGCGAGGTGGGGGGTTGGGGGGGGCTAATCTGCTCACTGAGGCACGAGGAATCCCACACATTCCAGGCCTCTGCCTCAATTCTGCTGTCATTTGTCAGTTGAGGACAAATGGCTTATCTTAAAAGTTACCAGAAGGGACATCTGGGTGGCTCAGTTGGTCAAGTGTCTGACTCTTGATTTTGGCTCAGGCCCTGATCCCGGGGTCATGGGATCCAGCCTGCGATGGGCCCTGCGCTGACAGCGGGGACCCTGCTTGGGATTCTCTCTCTGCCCCTCCCCTGCTCTCACTGTCTCCCTTCTCTCTCAAAAATAAATCAGTAGGGGCGCCTGGGTGGCGCAGTCGGTTAAGCGTCCAACTTCAGCCAGGTCACGATCTCGCGGTCCGTGAGTTCGAGCCCCGCGTCGGGCTCTGTGCTGACAGCTCAGAGCCTGGAGCCTGTTTCCCATTCTGTGTCTCCCTCTCTCTCTGCCCCTCCCCCGTTCATGCTCTGTCTCTCTCTGTCCCAAAAATAAATAAAAAACGTTGAAAAAAAAAATTAAAAAAAATAATAATAATAAAATAAATAAATCAGTAAACATTAGAAAAAATAATAAAGTGGCCAGAAGAAAAAGGGCACAGCACTTTGTAAAATCCACCCTTTTTTTACTCTAATGAAAAACGTGTCAGAAACAATCCACATGCTCTCTCTAGAACCTGTTTCCACATTTAAATATAGCTTATTCCTTCTTCATGTTCCCTTGTGGCTTTCATAAAAAGTAGCACATCGAAAAACAAAAAAAAAGTCCCACCTGCTGCCCGCAGGGTCCTCCCTAGCAAGGGAACAATGGTCCCGGGTTTGTGGTGAGAGGTAAGGATGATTCCTGCTCATCACTGCTGCCTTTCCTAGTCAAAGATAAAACTACTCATGGTAACCCCTTGAGTTCTATGGCGAGAGTGGGAAAAAAAAAAAATCAATGTATAACCAAGACTTTGTTTTTGGTTTGTTTTTTGTTTTTGTTTGTTTTTGTTTTTGTTTTTGTTTTTGCCTTATTCTACTCAGGCAAAAGGAATTTTTGTTTTGTAACTGCAGCCGTTCTTTATGGCTACCTGAAGTAAGAGCCCTGGTCCCCCAGCCGCAGTCAGCTGGCTTCTCCCTGGTTTGCAGAGGTCCCACCTGAGCCTGCGCACTTCGCAGCCGCCCCAGAGTCTTTCCACCATTTCTTTTGCTTCCCCCATTTGTGGATGTCCCCTGTTAGCCTGCCATGTGTTTATACTTCTGCTGGGGGTGGGGAGGGGGGCAGGAATCTACTTTGAATCTTGGCAAAATCAAAGTTTCTATGAATGGAACACACTCTCTTCTTTCAGCATAAACAGCAGCGCTGGTGATTTAATAGAGACATGATGACTTTAAGCTGTCAGTGATGACAATGACACCAATAGTTGTAAAGATAGACGTGGCTGCAGACATGCAATGAGAACAACACTCAAACTGGCCCAAGGTTAAGAGAATCGAAACGGGATAGAATCGTCTGTGGATCTCACATATAAGGGAGACCGCCTCACCCGGGACATCATCCCATTGTGCAGGCTCGCACGAGTGCTTCTGCATGGCCCCCCGGACCACCCTGGTTGTAGAGAACCTGTTCACTCACACTGGGGCTTTGCTTCACCTCTGGCTCAATTAAGCATCAATTTTTCTTTGTGGATAGCAAGTTGCTTTGGCGTGTGAATTTTGTTTGAATCTAAAAATAACAAGTTTTCTCACTGTATACGATACGTATAATTTCGTTACATTTTAGAGACGATTTTTAAATTTAAGACATCATCCCTTATTTTCTTTTTAGGGATGAACTCAGAGGAAGTGACGGGGGCAACACACTTGGCACATTTATAAGGAAACTACTGTTTGGGGCTGGTGGGCCTGTGCCTTGGCTCCCTCCGTGACATATAAGGGAGGCCACTGATGACATGGTAGGAACTTTCCTGCCTTGTTTGCCTTTTCCAGATTTTGCCGATGCTTCTCCCACAAGACACTCAGTGCCTGAATTAGGGGCAGAAATAGCTGTGAAACTGACAGGTAGAACTCAGGAACAACCACGGGTCTGCTTGTAACCTGTTGCCATGGTTGTATAGTATCAGTGTAAACACTAGAGTGAGTCACTACTGTCCAGTGAGACAGATAGGATCTGATTGGACAGATGGTAGTAGACAGATAGACAGACAGACATGTGCATATACCTCTATCTGTATATACATATATGGGCAGAGTCTGGGCCATCTGGATGGAGGGTAGGCCCTGCCCGGTCATACCTTCAGGCACGGCTCTGTGTGTGTGTGTGTGTGTGTGTGTGTGTGTGTCTGCTCCTGGATTTGGCAGGCAAGTCCTCTTACAGAATCCCCTATGGAATGGTCTAAAACAATTATCTCAGCAGAAACCGTTATTTTCCATTCCTATGGCTGTTAAGTTTGTGTGTTCTTCAGGACAAATATCTACAGTTTCTTTATTATTTATGTATTTGCCGATTTTTAAGTAGGCTCCATGCCCAGCACGGAGTCCAATGCAAGGCTTGAACTCAGGAGCCCGGGCTCAGGACCTGAACGGAGAGAAAAAATCAGACGCTGAGCTACCCAGGCACCCCAATATCTACAGTTTAAAAAATAAACTCCGATGTGTGGAGAAACTCGATTTCTCTATTGTATCCTAATTCCACACCTATGTTTAAGCCATGGTTTCTCTTCCTGGAAGTCCCCAACTTTGTTTCGTGGGGTTTGTGCACAAACTCTTAAGTAGTAAACAACAGAAAACCAAATAAGAATGTAACATATATTTTTCCTAATTTGATTTTTGTTTTAAATCAAGGAAATTTCTAGGCATTGAGTCTTCCGATTCTGTACTTCTATTACTGGCAGGTGATGTGACATTAGCAGGCCTGCTTTCCAGCAATGAGGCAACTTGAAGTCCAAACATTCTGTGTTATTTTATTAAAGTGATTAGATGTTTAGGGGCGCCTGGGTGGCTCAGTCAGTGAAGCGTCCAACTATTGATTTCCATTCAGGTCACAATCTCACAATTTGTGGGTTCAAGCCCCACACCGGGCTCTGTGCTGACAGTGCGGATAAATATACATATTAGATATATTAGACATAATATATATTAAAATTAAATTAAATATTATATATGTATACACATATATACACATATATACATATATATACACATATATATACATGTATACACAATACACACATATATACGTATGTACGTATATATATCTCCTATTACTTCTGGTTCTCTGGAGAACCTGACTAATGCGTGGTCTGCATGAGTCTTTTGAAAAGACAGATTCAGAGATGGGGCATGAGGGAAGCAGGACTCTGACCTATAAAAGGCTTAGATGTCCCTGAAAATGTGTTAAGACTCTTCTTCGAAAGGAAGCTTGTGCTTGAGAAGAATAAGTCACTTCGTGGGGGTGGGGGGGCAGGTTAAACCAAGGGTCCTGCTCTGGTAACAACCAAGGGGTGCGTGTGCATAACTGCACGGCTTTCATTTTGCTGAGCAATCTGGGGACTTGGCAGAGGGCACGCTGCTGCCAGAAGGTCCTCCGTGGTTGCCTCTCCTCCACTGTGCTGTCCACAAAGAAGTGTGAAGAGAGGCTTCCAGAATAGCAGGTTAATAGCCTGTTATTTGCCTGCTTGATAGAACTCACAGGTCTATTCTCACTAACAGTCTCCATGGTGAGTTTGTGTTTGGGGTGGTGTCCCCAGCCTTGAAGCAAGAGGTGATTTTTCTATGGGCATCACGTGACATTCTATGGACATCATCTGAAGTGATATTTTCTTAGAAACCAGCTCTCTGAATGACAATGCAGTTTTCCGTATTTCCCGAATCCGTATTATTTCACTGAACCAAGAATGGGTGGATTCTGAACATAGTTCTGGCAAAATTATTCTTGTTTGCTTGAAGAACTGGCTTCAAACCCACCTTTTTTTCCTTTTATGAATCTGAATTTCAACTAAGAAAAGAACACATCCTACTTTTATTTAAAAAAAAAAAAAGTGTCCTGGATTGCAAATGAAACCATTTTCTTGGGGCGTCTGGGTGGCTCACCCAGCGAGTGGTTATTAAGCGTCCAACTTCAGCTCAGGTCATGATCTCGCAGTCTGTGAGTTCGAGCCCCGCGTCGAGCTCTGTGCGGACAGCTCAGAGCCCGGAGCCTGCTTCGGATTCTGTGTCTCCCTCTCTCTCTGCCCAGTCCTGCTCTTGCTCTGTCTCTCAAAAATGAATAAACGTTGAAAAAAATTTTTTCTTAAGTTTTCTCTCGAATCAATCTCAGGACTCCACTGAGCGAGCTGCTTAATGCAAATGATGGACTCTGTTCCCGGGGCCTAGACCGTGTCTCTCTAGTCAAGGAGTGCAGCTTCCCGTATTAAGTGGCTTCACTCTCATTAGGAAACTACAAAACACCCTTTTTTTATAATAATCCATGAAAAGGAAATTCGTAGGAAAAATGACAAGTTGAAAGCTTTCCAAGTAGAATTATCATTACTGTGTACGAATTTCTTAACCACGTGTGTCTAACAGCACAGCAATAACCTTACCTTCATGAATAAATCGAATGTTGCTTTTGGGTCACATTTTGTCAGAATAACGTCTTCTCCGAAATCCTTGCTTTCTTTACTACTTTTCTTCAGCAGAAAATTTGACAAAAATTCCAGAGGTTTGTCCTAAAAAAATCAACCCCCCACCAGAAGAAAAAAAGAAAGAAATTCCAATTAAAACATTCATCTGAAATACAGGTCGATCAAAGTGCAGCAGAAAAGAGCAGCGTTGTCTTCTTTCTACCCAATTAATTTAAGTCTAGGAAACAAAGTAAGTATTATTCAACTAGAATCCGTAAATGGTACTTTGTAGTTAATTTTGGTTCTCTTATTGTCCAGGATCTCTCAGTGGCTGTGTTTTACAACCCGATATAATCTCTCAGAGGAACTGTTCATACAAAGGGATAATATGGTTAAAAAAAAAATCAATGCAAACTAAAACTGTATTTAAGTATTGGGTTTTTAAAGTTGGCTTTCTTCGAAAAAAAAAAAAAGAAAAGGGTTGGCTTTCTTTGAAGAAACACTTACAGAATTATCTTTTGAAAGTTCCATCAGTCCATCTGCCAGAGCTTGTGCAATTTCTTGGTTATTCAGAATGTTAGCCACACTCATGTGGTCAAACATGAATTGCCCTGCGAATATATAAGGCCATCTGCCTTGTAATTAATTTACGTAAGAGATGTGATCAAGCAGAAAACAATTCAATCCTCACCATTGCTTTTTAGTGGATAACAATGTGAAGAATAAAAAGTAAAATTCCACTATGCCATGGGGGCTATCTACCCCCCATGGACATCATCTTATATAAATTGACCAAGAGTAACCAAATGTGCAGCATATGAAAAAGTACCCATCCTGGTAAGGCTGATATTAAATAGAATATATAAATTGGGCAATAAGGAGGGAACATGTGAAAATAAATCTTGTAAGTTTAAATTTTAGATTCTCAATCCCACCCAAAATGTCTCCTCACTCCCCTTTATCTATGTGCTCAAGTACATAGATACTTTAAGTCTACAGGAAATGACATACAAACATAGTTACACAGACATCTTTTATGTTTTTTAGTGTTTTGAACAACATACATTTATGTGAAAATGATTTTATTCCATTTAACTTCTTCTTGCTTACAAATATTATTTAAAAATTCTTTTCTCTTGGTACACCTGGGTGGCTCGGTTGATTAAGTGTCCAACTCTTGATCTTGGCTCAGGTCATGATCTCACAGTTCGTGGGATCAAGCCCCACATCAAGTTCTGTGCTGACAGCATGGAGCCTGCTTGGGATCCTCCCTCCCTCTCTTTCTGCCTCTCTGCTGCGTGTGTGCTCTCTCTCTCTCTCTCTCTCAAAATAAATAAATAAATAAATAAGTAAACATTAAAAAAAATTCTTCTATCTTGAAAAAGCTAACTTTCTCACTTTTCTTTTTGGTGCTTAATACCTATGAAAAAACCAGGAGAAATAATTTCTCCCTATTTATAGCCTCATAACCATTTTTCAGTATTGGCTGAACATCCACTAAATGTGGTCAAGTGGATAGTACATGAAACCAAGAATAGCACTCCCAGTTTTGCCCTGTTTTGGAGGCATTGATGTAAAGAGATGCAGAACATATATTGACATAAAATATCTACATGTATAGCTGTGTTTTATGGCTCTTGTACAGACAGCTATTGTGGCAAAAGACATCAATAAGAAACAGGGCAGGGAAGGGAAGGAAGAAGTAAGACACAACTAACTACTGGCTTGATTTCAGGGGTGTTTAAGGTAGATGGGAACAGTTAGGGAGAAATTGAATAGGTAGTTAAAGATGGGAAGGTGGTCATTTACCCAGATGATAAACAAAACAAACCCCCCCAAAACCCCTCATTTTAAAGGAGGGATTGACTTAGGGGAAGGTCCAATACAGAAAACTGTTTCCAAGACTCTATTGTGATAAATCAGTCATGAGTAAGGAGTGTGGATGGGAAAATAAATTCAGTGATGCCAGTAGGCTCAGCGGAGGACCATGGAGCCCATCACCAAATTGAGTATTTTATATAGAAAATAAATAGAACACCACCCCAGAACAATTTAAGTAACGGGTGCTGTGTCTAAGAGGAGCTTACCTTTTAGAGCAGATTGTGGTGGGGAAAAGGGCAGAGCCCTCTGGCCTAGCAAACACTTAGTGAGTTTTGTGTGGGTTGACAACCGCCTGGCACAGGATTAGTTTCATTTAAAATGAACTAGCTTCAGCATTTTGAAGATGAACATATTTGCTCTCATTGGCTATTCCTTACATTCGAAAGGAGATATGAAGGACAAAGGGAATCAAGTTTTACTGAACAGGTGCAAAGGTCAACTTTTGCTTGAGCCATTCCTAAACTTGTATTTGCTCCGGAAGCAGAACAGGCCTCATAACTCACCTGCAACAAAAGTAGCAAGAGTTCTTACCTATTATCTTGGCACTGATGTTCTTTCGCAACTCCTTGAAGAGAGGACTTAACTGTTTCCTTACTGATTTCAAGGTGTCTTCCAGAAAGTCCGCGAGGCTGGACCACATCTGCAGCTTTGACTCACTGAAGTAGATGCCAAAGGGATCCCTTTCCCACGGTCGTCCCAGCCAATCACTGAGAACTGACAGTATTTTCTCCTTTTATTATTGCAGGCTTAATATCTTTCTCCTTAGAAGACTAAGATAAATACCCATGGTCTCCTTTCAAAGGTAAAATTACAAACTCAAGAAGCACACAATGAATAATTTCAAATACCTATCTATTCTTTGATAGATAAGGCTGACATGTTATATTTGAAAACAAAATTAAGTAGCCGCTGGATTTGTAGATCAGGAAGCAGAGTGGCCATCTGGGTAAGAATATACTGACTTTGCTTTACATCCTAAAAATGAACATACAAGAAAATCCCACTCGGCCTGGCTTCCCCATCATGCCATCCAGAGTCATCTTGGGCTCGCCAACCCTCTAGCTTTCTTACATCATGTCAAGTTGCTCTCTCTCTATAAATCTCTCTATAAAACTGTAATGGGTGCTTAAGAGAGTTCTCTCCTCGAAAATCAATTACTGAATGATACTGTGGCATGTTAAATCTGATTTTCTGTCCTGGATGGATAGGTAGCCTTATTTGATTCCTGTCCCTCATTTTTATTGATAGACATGGACAACTCTTTATAAAATGTTTTCCTAGAAGAAAACTAAGAAGAAGAGAGGGAAAAGGAGGACGAACAGAAGGCAGAGGAGACAGAGGAGGAGAAAAAGAAGAAAAGCTTCCCCAGAAAGAACAGTGTGTGCAAGCTGATGTCCCCTCTCCATAAGGCCCCATATGCTTTCACATGGCAATGCAGTGATATAAACTAAAGTGAACGAGTGAGTTCTGCTACAAAAATCTATCAGGCCAATGTGCTTTCTGTAGATATGTGGAAACTTGTCCCTTACAAGTTCCAATCATGCCAGTTTTTCCCAGGCTCGAAAGTCTTTTGGCATCTGGCATTAGAGAAGTCATGCTTTACATGGTTTCTACGTGGCCCCAAACCCCAGGTAATAGGAGGCCAGGGAGTTTTAAAGGGGGAAATGATTATATTACCATTACTGTAGCAGAGCAATGTGGTCCTCTTGCTGGTCAGCCAATGTCACATTTAGATTCAATATTTGCAACTTTTAGTATCTAAATCAAATTTTGCTCACAGATGTATTTTCTCTTTGTTTTTCCTCTCAGGTAATGCAGTTGAATTGGAACCTGAGCAAGCCCCTTCACCATCACTTTATAGCTGAATTCTTATTTCCCAATGACACTGTATTGATTATATCTCACTAAGAAGAATTATTCTTTATTATTTCTCTAGATCAGCAACTATACACGTTTAACTGTTAAAAGTGACGTTTTCCCAAATGTGCATCAACCGACAAATAGATCAAGAAGATGTGGTTTATATATACACTGGAATACTCACTCAGCAATGAAAAAGAATGAAATCCTGCCATTTGCAACAGCGTGGATGGAACTGGAGGGTATTATGCTGAGTGAAATAAGTCAGCCAGAGAAAGACAGACAATCATGTTTTCACTCACATGTGGAAGTTGAAAAACTTAACAGAAGGCCATGGGGGAAAGGAATGAAAAAATATATAGAGAGTCACAAACAGAGAGGGAGACAAACCGTAAGAGACATTTAAATGCAGAGAACAAACTGAGAGTGGAAGGGAGTGGGAGAGCAGGGGGGGCGGGAAAATCGGTGATGGGCATTGAGGAGGGCACTTGGGATGAGCACTGGGTGTTGTATGTAAGTGATGAATCACGGGAATCTACTCCCGAAGCCAAGAGCACATCGTATACGCTGTATGTTAGCTAACTCGACAATAAATTATATATTTAAAAACATGATGTTTTCAATAGAGTTTGTCCACATGATGGTTTGAAGCGAATATCTGCAATAAACAACCCCTTTCTAAGCAAATGACTGAGCGCCAGGCAATAACATAGTTTGAATAGCGACAGCATTCCTTCAGAGAAGGAATGGAAGACAGTAATTGACATGAGTCAGAACCGGTATTATTAGCTGTGCTGTGTCTTTTGGTGACCCTGGAGTTGGTGGATGTTACCGGGCACTGTGGTCAGCCCCCGTGTACTTACTGTGTTGGTAAGAGCCAGTTGCAATCCCAGTGGGGGCAGTAAAGAACGTGCCAGTTAGCTGAGACAGCTGAGAAAGAACTTCTATTCCTGCCTCTGCGCAGTCAAAAATACTGTCATTAGTTTACTCACAGGTTTTGCCTTGGAACAGTTAAGTATTACTTAGGAGCACTAAGCTGGCCAAGAAAGGCCGCGAGGACTTCTCGTCTTCGATCCAAATCCCTCATGGAACAGTCCACAAACGCTTCACAGCTCACCCCTAAGTGCCGAGGTCCAAAACACTTAATCTATGGGGACTACACAACAGGGTGGAGACAGATGGTATGGGGTTTGACCTGGTGCTTATTTTCAAATTCAGAATACTCAGGCCAAAGGCAGAGAAAAGTCTACATACATTTTCGAAAATAGTTTGACTCAAAGGAGAAGTCTCATTGTAAGAATACAGACTTAAAACTGTTGAAACTTAAAAACAGCGGTCAAAATTAAGTATGGCATTAATTTCACCCCTTCTTCAGTGACACAGCATAAAGATGGAATTATTAAATTCAGCACATAGAGTGAGTTACTTTGAATGAAACTAATATATTGGGCTATATATTTTAACTCTTTGTGGTCTAAGAGTAAACAAATTACTCCAAACTGTTTCAATTGTTTGGAAAAAGATGGCAGTGGCTGAAAGGTTGGGATGTCTTTTGTTTACTGGGGTCTAGTCTTTGTTTTTTAAGTTTATATATTCGCTTTTGAGAGAGAGGGGGAGAGGGTGAGGGGCAGAGAGACAGAAGAAAAGAGAGAATCCCAAGCAGGCTTCGTGTTGATAGCACAGAGCCTGATGTGGGGCTCAGTCTCACAAACCGCGAGATCATGACCTGAGCCAAAATCTAGAGTTGGGTGCTTAGCTAACTGAGCCACCCAGGAAGCCCTACTGGGGTCTAATCTTTTAACTGACAAATGGTCCAGCGAAATCAATAGAGTCCATAGGTATACCTACATATATGTGCTCAACTGATTTCAACAAAGATGCAAAAGGAAGGCACGGAGAAAAGAACGGTCTTTACAAGAAATGGCGGTGGAAAAATGAGATATCCATATGTTAAGGAAAAAAACCCACAAAACTTCAACCTGTACCTTTAACACTATGTAAAATAAACAAATCAATGAATCAGAAACCTAAAAGTCAAAACAATAAATAATTTAGAAGAAAGCATAGGAGAAAGTCTTGTGAACTTGAGTTGGGTAAAGAGTTTTCAGATATGACACTGAAAGCATACTCTATAAAAGAAAAAAAAAACAAATTTGACTTCACAAAAATTAAGAACTTCATCTCTTCAAAAGGGATTGTTCAGAGAAGGAAAAGATAAGTCCCAGGGTGGGAGGAAATATTTGCAAATCAGTTTTCTAGACTACATACAGAGTTCTCAGTAAGACAACAAACAACCTAATTTGAAAAATGAGCAAACGATTTGAACAGACACTGCAGCAAGGAAGACAAATGAATGGCAAATAAGCACATGAAAATATGTTCAGTATTATTGGTCATTAGGAAAATACAAACTAAAACCACAATGAAATACTACTGCACACCCACACAAATGGCTAAATTTAAGGAGACTACGTACCCAGTGTGGGGGTGCTACACAACTCAAGTTCTCACACACTGCCAGTGGAAATGAAAAATTCTACAACCACTTTGGAAAACAGCTTAGCCGCTGTTTAAAAAGTTAACACCAGGGGCGCCTGGGTGGCTCAGTCGGTTGAGCATCCCACCTCGGCTCAGGTCATGATCTCACAGCTTGTGGGTTGGAGCCCCGCGTCTGGCTCTGTGCTGACAGCCCAGAGCCTGGAGCCTGCTTCGGATTCTGTCTCCCTCTTTCTCTGCCCCTCCCCCGCTCCGTGTGTGTGTGTGTGTGTGTGTGTGTGTGTGTGTGTGTGTGAAAAATAAATAAATATTAACAAAATAAATAATATAAAAAGTTAACACTGATCATACGACCCAGCTGTTCTACTCCTAGGTATTTATCCAGAGAAATAAAAGCATATGTTCACACATAGGCTCATACCAGCTTTATATGTAAGACCCAGGAACTGGAAAGAACTCAAATATCTATCAACACGTGACTGAACAAACTGTGGTATATGTGTACGATGCAATAATTCCCAGCAATAAAAAAACAGTGGGCCACTGATACAAGCATCAAATGGATGGATCTACAATAATTCTTCTGAGTGAAAGAAGCCTGACAAAAAAAGAGTGCACGATGTATGTATGGTTCCATTTATAGAAAATTCTATAAAATACAAGCGAATATATTGTGAAAGAAAGTAGGACAGTTGATTCATGGCTGGGGGTGGGGAGAAGTAGGAGAGAAAAATTACAGAGTGGCATGAAGAAAATTTTTTGGGGGGTGGTGACTAGGTTCGTTATCTTGATGTTTTATGGTTTCACAGGGCAAGTATCCATATGTCAAAATTAGGCCAATTGCACCCTTTAAATAGTACGGTTTATTAGGTGTCACTTATACCTTCGTAAAGTTGCTTGAAAATGTTTAAATAATGTCCAAAACAGATAAATTTTAGGTGTTGGGCTTGTGAAGCAACTGAGCGAATGACGATATCCTAACCGAGGAATCCCGGGCCAGGTGGGGGGGTTTGGCGCTGAGGGGGCAACCCGGCCTTTTAGGTATGTTAACTCTGAGATGCCTCCTAGATGCCCAAACTAAACATTCGTATGAGGACGTCAAGCTAGCTGCGGGTGTGCAGCTGGGAGATCGCAGAGCCGGAAGCACAAATTTGGGAGTCCCGAGCACATGGATCGGATTTAGAGTCGGGAGCGGATGAGGTTGTCCAGGGAAAGAGTGCGGTGGTGGGAAAGGCCGGGCAGCTCGCCGAGGGCGGGGAGCCGGCAAAGGACCCCGGGAAGGGCCCGCTGACGGAAGAGGCAGCGCAGGGAGAGGGTGGTGTTCCGGCAACGGAGGGAAGGAGGAGAGTTTCCAGGAAGAGTGTCCGCGTGCGTGAAATGAGGAGCGAAGGAAGGGTGAGGAAAGTGGTCGGCATAGACCAGTGCTTCTCCCAGCGTGCCCCGGGAGCGGCAGCACCTGGGAACTTGTTAGAAATGAAAATTCCCAGCACCTCCCGCCCCCGGCCCCCGCCAGACCTACTGAGTAAGAAATGCTAGGACAAGGTCTAGCAATGCGTACTTAAAAAAAAAAAAAAAAGTCTTATGTATTTATTTTGAGAGTGAGAGCGGGGAAGGGATAGAGAGAGGTGGGGGAGAGAGAATCCCAAGCAGGCCCTGCAGGGGCAGCGCCGAGCCCCACACGGGACTCGACCCCATGAACTGTAAGATTATGACCTGAGCCGAAATCAGGAGTCCCATGCTTAAACCACAAGACCTCTAGGTGACTCAAATACACATGAACATTTGAGAACCACCGAGATAATCCGTATATAGGTGAGGGTACATAGGCGAGGGAAAGTTTATGGTCTCTCTCTCTTTTTAGGACAGGAGCTGCTGCTACAGGTGATCCTGATTTGATAGGAATGACCCAATAAAAGAGGGTAGAGGCTGTCGGAGAGAACTGAGTGTAGGAATGCGGCCGTGAGGAGGTGAAAGGTGGTGAGATACAGAGTCCTAGCGGATGCCGGATCTCTGATTTGGGCAGAGGTGTTTCTTCCATTGTAACAGAAGGGAAGACAGAGAGCGAAGGTAAGAAGCGGGGGGGGGGGGGGGGGGGGGGGGGAGGCGGGGGATTTGGTGGGGGGGGGGAGGCGGGGGATTTGGTGGTGGGAGGGGAATTCGGGAGTTTTCTCAGGGAAGAAAAAGGCAAGGTCAACAGCTGAAAGAGGTTATTGAAGTATTGACAGAGGAGGAGCAGGGACGGTATAGTCCTCTCCAAGAGTGGGAAAGGAATTTACCAAAGGAATTTACCAGGTGCTCATCAGTGTTGCAATCTTATTCGGCATTTATGCCGTCAAAGTCAAGTCAGATTAAAAGTCATATTACTTTTTTCGGCAGGCTTCAGCTGCTTTAGTGCAGGCAGGCGGAGGTTAGGTAGATGATGGTGTTTAAGGAACATTGGAATTGAGCCTGAGAAAGAGAGCCAAAGAAGTTCAGATTCTTTGCAAGAAACTAATGATAATGATGAACCATTAAACACAGGTTTAACAAAGAAGGAACCAAGGATGAAGGCAAGGTTGATAGAGTGTAAAAGTGAGAGTGCGTGCATTGGAGAGCTTCAGGCAAAGAACTATTAGAGTAGGAATATTTGGAACATGGTTGTTGGAATATTTGGCACATGATTTGGAAGTGGTACTCAGGGAGAAAAATGCTGGAGATCAAGATTTCAGAGGTAATACAGCTCCCGGGGATGACAAGCTCAAGAGTGATGACCGAGGTGGCAGAAAAGTGATTTTTGGACCTGGGATCTTTTGACTCAATCAGGGTCTTGATGGCTCATCCAGGTGGAAATGACCTTTGACAAGAACTTTAGAGATGGTTTGGGGGCCAAAATGGTGGTGAGAAATCTTAGCGCCATTACGTTTCACTGGAGACAATTCTTTAAATTTTTTTTAATGTTTATTTATTTTTGAGAGAGAGAGAGATTGAGATCAAGTAGGGGAGGGGCAGAGAGAGAGGGAGACACAGAATCCGAAGCAGGCTCCAGGCTCTGAGCTGTCAGCACAGAGCCCAACATGGGGCTTGAACTCACAGACCAGGAAATCATGACCAGAGCCGATGTTGGACACTCAACCACCTGAGCCACCCAGGCACCCTGAGACAATTCTTATATCACCAAATCTATTGTTCTTTTCCCCTTTTGCCCTTATTTTCAAGCCGTTCAAAGCTTTACTTTCCCAAATCCTTTCTTTTTGTTCTACTTCAGTTAAAATTTTTGCTTTGCTCTCATTATAAAAGTAATACTAGTTCGTTATAGAAAATCGGGACAAATAAGAGATCAAAGAAAAAGAAAAAAAGAGAAATCAATTATCTATTGTTAACACCTTGACATACATCCTTCCAAACCCTTTTCTATACACACCCCACTGCCACTCCCACCTGCCCCACACAGATTTTAAACCGAGGAATCCCACACCACCCATATTTGATTTCAAATGTAGAAAATCTGAAAAACTCATCTAGAGATAGATGCTGTTAATATTTTGTTGTATTTCCTCCTAGATTTTTCTATACCTATTTTCTATAGTTAAGATTACATAATTATAATAACTGTATAAGAAAAAAAATTATAATATTTTGTAATTCGTTTTCCTCTAACCCTCTTCCCATTCTTTTGTTTTTCCCTTTTCCCTGGTTGAACTGTGGCAGGGGCATGCTTTGCGTGTATGAATAGTTCAGTGAAATCTGAGGATTAGACAGAGCTTTAAGACTCATAGTTCCCTAAGGAATGGGTAATGAGAAACTGTTCGAGAAAATTTAATCTTATACTCCCTCTGCTTTGCTCTGCTTGGCATTAAAAAATATATAAAATTAAAAAAAAATAAGCCCATGATGGCAGAGCTTTTATTTAATAGATGTCTAGAAAGTGAATCTGTCTTATTGTTTCTAAAGTTTCTCTTCAAGTACTGAAATCAACTTTGAATTATAGTGACTGATAGTGGACCGAGGGGCGCTGAACATTATCAGCAACCTCAGTGATCAGCAACCAGTCTCATTTTTACCAAGCACTTCACCTGTTTCTAATTTTTCAATATTATTTAAGTATTTGTATTTATTTTTAAGTATTTACATTATTTTGATATTCACAAGCCCTGTAAGGTCAGATACTATTCTCCTAACTTTCGTATGAGGAAACAGAGGTCCACAAACTTGCCTAAGGCCATACAGCTAAAGTGGTATGCCTAGGATTCAAGTTCAAGGTCTTTGGTCACCAAGTTCATGCTCATTCCTTCCAGGTTCAGAACACAGCGGGGAGGCTTTTCCCAGGTTGATAGATTATGGTTTCTGTGCTGGTCAGGCACTTTCTCCTGTATAGTGGAGGCTGATTTTACCATGTTTTCCAGAAGAAATACAAATAATGTTCTTGGCTGGCTCTTGCCACTAGTGACTTTATTTCTGTTCTTGCCCCTCGTTACTTTGACAACTAACCGCAACTCTTTTCCCCCTAAATACCTGAGTACGTGAGGTATAAGAGAAAAAAAGAAATAAAGAGGAACATGGGACTGACTCATACGAACCGAAGGCATTTGAAAAATCCACAAAATATCACTATAAAGTAGGCATGACCACTGCCTTTCAAAACTGACCGGATGCTCCGAGTGGTACAAAGAGGTCCACGTGACCCCCTTCTTGTTCAGGAGCCACGTAGCTTCCTAGTTTCTCCCAGAAGTCTCTCACTTCAGGCCTCAATAAATTTTTAATACCAATTTTATAACCTGAGGAAAAGAAATCAAAATGTCCTCTTAGTCTGTAACATTATCAGGAACAGAAACCCTTAGCGGTTTGTGAAAAAGCAACCACAACTCAAAAAGCCAGTATCTGCTTCTAAGACTCCAGTCTGGAGGGTGCCTCTCCTTTAGCCCTGCACCACACTGGGGCCACAAAAGGACCCCAACAGGGCCACAGTCTCCTTCACATTCTGAATTTATTGGACGCTGTGCGCTCTGATTTAGGACACCGTCTCTCTGCCTCCAATGTATATATACCCCAAAAGTAAAGTATATACACCCCAAAAGCGGCAGTGTGTTACCAGGCTCACAGCAGGGTTCCAAGGTAGGCGGTCAGTCAAGCCCTGAGATTTTTGCAACCAAGTTCCGAAGTTAAAATGTTTCTCACAGTTGTCAATCAAAAAAGAAGTCAGAACAAAAGGCTCCCAGAGATGGTAAACATCCTGGAAACGCTCACTTCCTGGGAATTCTATATGATGATTCAACTAATGAGAATGTGTTTGGACCCATTTCTAAGGGACTCCTGGAGACTCTGAATTCTTAAGTCCCAGGAAGGCAGTTGAAAACCAAGCCAGGCAAGAATCCCAACATTTCACTTCTTTCCACCGAGAAGTCTAGTTACAGAACGGAAGGACGTGTTGAGATCACTGGAGTAAGAGATTTCATTTTGTTGTTGGTTTCAAGGCAAAAGCTCTTGCAGAAACACCACAATTATATGGAGGGAAAAACTTCCGTTTTCAGGTATTTTGTTATGTTACTATGACATTTAATAAAGAAAACAAAGGGAGCACCTTGGTGGCTCAGTCGGTTAAGTAGCTAATTCTTGACTTTGGCTCTGGTCATCAGCTCACGGTTTGTGGAATCGAACTCCAAGTGGGGCTCTGCTCTGACAGAGTGGCTCTTTCTTCCTTGTCTCTGCCCCTCCCCCCATTGTGTTTTCTCTCCCTCTCACACTCTCTCTCTCTCAAAGTAAATAAATAAACATTAAATATATATGTACATATATATTTATTTTTATTTTTTTATTTTTAAAGAAAGAAAACAAGAAAAAGGCAGAGTTTAGAAACCTGTCTCATCTGGAGAACAAAAAGTCTGAGATGTTAGAAAGCCCTAACAGGCTCTTCTACTCTGTAAGAGGTGAACCTACTATGCCACGGCATAAATTTGCAATTGCTACCTCTCCGTCATTTAGAGGAAAGCTGCCATGTAATTAATCGTAAATTTAAACCCTGACTAGTAGCCATGCTTTACTTTGGGGGGGGGTGGGGGGTGGGATATAAAATCAGGTGTGGAACGCAACTTGCCCCAGGCACAGCTAACCTGAACAAAAAAAGACAAAAATAAGGTAAAGATAAACCAAGAGCAGCTTATTTTTGTTAATAATAAAATTCACTAAACCTATCCCAAGCATGCTGAGTTCTAGCTGTCAGCAAGCCCTCTTGCTCAACCAAAGACCCCAACAGTTAAATCCAGAAATAGACAAGACTGCTTAACTCATGCTCCAAAGAAAACCCATTATGCCTATTTCTTTTTTTTTTTAAATTTTTTTTTTTCAACGTTTTTAATTTATTTTTGGGACAGAGAGAGACAGAGCATGAACGGGGGAGGGGCAGAGAGAGAGGAAGACACAGAATCGGAAACAGGCTCCAGGCTCCGAGCCATCAGCCCAGAGCCTGACGCGGGGCTCGAACTCACGGACCGCAAGATCGTGACCTGGCTGAAGTCGGATGCTTAACCGACTGCGCCACCCAGGCGCCCCGCATTATGCCTATTTCTTACTGCACTTTCTTGAGGCATTCCCAAGACGTTATGCGATGACTGGACTCTTCCAATTGGACCAGAAAAGCCCTGATAGCAATGGAATGCCTCAAAGACCACACCCAACGTGTCCCCTTCTCTGCCCGTGATGGTGAGCTGAGCACATACCAACCCCCAGCTCATGATCACGTGCCCCCTGCCTGCTCTCGTGCACGTACCTCACTGAGCCCATCTCTGTAAAACTCTAGTGTCCGTCTTGCAGGTGGAGAGGTCGGTTGTTTAGGCTCAAGCCTGCAACTCTCCTTGGCTACTGGCACTCAAAATAAATGTCTCCCTTTCTTTCTTCCAAACCCTTGTCTCTTGAGTGATTGGCTTCTCTTGCCATGAGTTTATCTGCATTTGTTCAGCAACAGTGTTGGCAAACCCAGCCAGGAGCTATGCTTTCGATTTGTGCAGCCCTCCTGGGATTCCCCCAGATGGATCAGTGGGCCCCGGCAGCCCGCCAGAGCTTTCCTGCTCCGTTCCTGAGTTAGCAGCTGGGATAGATCATTGGGCGACATAGCCACAGAGATGGCAGTTTTCTGGGTGATTCAGGTATTCGCTTGGCCATGTTGTGAGTTCCCTGCCAGCCAGATCCTTGACCATCTTATTCCCTTTCTTCCCTCATCTCCCAAAGGTGGAAGATTTCATGCTAAAACAGTTCTATCTTAGGTATAACAAGGAAAGAATGTAAGTTATAGAAGGAGGACTAGAAACTGAAACTTTAGTTCTAAAACACTCATCATCTTCTTCCCCCTGGAAAGGATAACGATCATCATTTTAAAAAAATGTTTATGTATGTATGTATGTATGTATTTAGTTTGAGAGAGAAAGAGAAAGAGCATGAGCAGGGAAGAGAGAGAGAGAGAACCCCAAGGGCTCCACATGGTCAGTGCAGAGCCTGACTTGGGGCTTGAACTCACAAACCAGGAAATCATGATGTGAGTTGAAATTAAGAGTCCAAGGCTTAACCAGTTGAGCCATGCAGGTGCCCCACCATTAACATTTTTAAAAGATGACCCATAACAAATTAATGATACCAGCCAATCCTTTCCTTTGTGGTATAAACCACTTGGAAGTACAATGCATTCTATTAGTGATATTTGCTGCTATTAAAATTACTATACTTTCATCAAACTTAAAAACTTCTGTGCATGAAAGAACATAATAAACAGAGTACGAGGCAGCACACAGAATGGGAGAAAATATTTGCAAGTCATATATCTGACAAGAGATCAATATCTAGACTAATAAAGAGTATCTACACCTCCATAAAAAATATCAAATAAACCCATTAGAAAATGGGCAAAGGACTTCAATAGATACTTCCCTAAAGAAGATATACAAATAGCCAATAACCATATGAAAAAATGTTCAACATCACGATTCATTAGACAAATGCAAATCAAAGCCATAATGACTATCACCTTAAACCCATTAAGATAGTTAACTATCAACTAAAAACAAACAAAAACACAGAAAACAACGAGTGTTGGCAAGGATGTGAAGAAAATGGAACACTTTCTGTCTGCAACAGTGCACAAGGGAGCATAAAATGGTGGGAAATAGTATGGAGTTTCCTCAAAAGATTAAAAATAAAACTATCATATGGTTCTGCATTCCCATATGTGGATAAATATCCAAAGGAATTTAAAGTAGAATCTCAAAGAGATATCTGCATACTCATGTTCACTACAGGACTATTCACAAAAACAAAGCAGTGGAAGCAAACTAAATGTCCATCAACAAATGAAAGGATAAACCAAATGTGATCCACATATACAATGGAATATTATTCAGCCTTAAAAAGTGGAGGAAATCCTTTCATAAGCTACAACATGAATGAAACTTGATGACATTGTTAAGTGAAATAAGCCAGTCACAAAGTTAAATACTGTATGATTTCACTTAAGATGAGCTACATAAAGTAGTCAAATTCATAGGAACAGAAAGCATAATGGTAGTTCCTAGAGGCTGGAATAAGGGGGACAAGGGAAGTTTTTGTTTAATGGTATGATGATGAATTTTACGTATCAACTTGACTGGGCCACCGGTGCCCAGATATTTAGTCAAATATAATTTTGGGTATGTCTGTGAGAGTGTTTGGGAATAAGATTAACATTTGAATAAGCCGACTGAGTAAAGCAGATAGCTGTCCCCAGTGTGGGTGGGCCTCATCCAATCAGTTGAAGGCCTGAATAGAACAAAAAGGCTGACCCTTCCTTGAATAAGAGGGACTCCTCCTCTATGACTCCTTTGAGCTAGGATATCAATTCTGTTAGCAAATTGAAAAATAGTATTCTGGAGGTCATACATGTGGTAGGCATTGCTGCAAAGTTGGTTGTTGTCTCGAATCTCCCAGCTTACCTTGGAGTAAATTGATTTCTCTGCTGTCTCCTTCACTAAATATCCCCATACTCTGTGCCTTCCGTCCATCCAGAGCTTTTTCTATGAGATAAAGCAGGCTCTCCAAGGTTAAGCCACAGTGTTCATACACCAGAGAAATGATACCTGCCTTAATGCTGTCCACTACTATCTAGAAAATGAAAACAGAGCCCATTATTTTAGCATATTTATTAATAAAGACATGGGTATGTAATATGCTCTGATTTTTAAAGACTTTTTGTCAGAAACTGTGGAAGGAGGAAGATAAGCTTTCTCTTTTGTTGGTTTCTTTTTAAATAATTTCATTTCTTTTCTAATTATAAGAGGAGAAAATTAAGTATACCTACAATTCCATCCCTCAGGGGTAAATACTATTAACAAGTTAGATTACTTTCTTCCAGTCTTTTTATTTTTGTACATACCCGTGCAAAGACATGTGCAACTTTTAAACATAATAAAATTCAGATCATATGATTTTGCAATGGACTTTTAAAATAGATTTAAAGTTTTCCTCTTAATTATGAAGTTTTGAATTATCGATAGTGATTGATTGAATATATCCCATTTAAATAAATATTAAAACCACTGTGCTTTGAATTCAACAACCAAATAAAGTTTGCATTGTGATAAAGTTAATTCATTAGCAGCAGACATGTTGGAAAGTCATTAAAGTCCACGATTTTTTTTTTTTGCCCGCAAACCTCATGCCACTTTCTGAAGGTCACACAGTTCCACTCAACAAAGAACTACCACACGGTTACGACCTACTTTTTGCTTAAACACCCATCACATGTATAATAAAATAAGTAATTATGGCGTAGATTTATGTAAAGAAGACAAATAGGAGGATAGACCTACTTTATTTTTTACATTTTAGTTACCATGCAGTACAATATTGGTTTCAGGAGTAGATTTCTGGGATTCATCATTTACACATGACACACTGTGCTCCTCACAGGTGCTCTGCTTAATACCCATCACCCACTTTTAACTGGTTTTTGTTGTTCGTTTGTTTGTTTTACCCAGATTCTATCACCAGTTATCCTTTGTGCCCAGCTTGATGCCCCTTATTAAACATCAGGGAAACTATCTGGGGCCCACCTGGAGATCAAAGCTCTGATCTTGCTTTCATGTGTATCCACTAAGTCGGCCGGTTGTGAATGATCAGAGTCAATTTCCAGGTGCCCAGAAAGAATACTGACTTCATATCTTGAAAGCAACCATTTTGTTACAAATACAATTTTTTGAAAACACTTTCTAAGTAGGCCAATGAATATAACCTGCCCCGTGTCATCCCTTCAATATGTCCCTGTGTATCAATGCATACATATGTACACATATATACAAATACACACACTCATATATCTCTAAAAATATGTGCTTCCTATGTCTTCTTTGTGCTTCCTTTATTGTTCTTATTACTCATATTAAAATTAAAATATGTAACTTCATTATAGAAAGGACATTTTTTATGTCTATTTTTGAGAGAGAGAGAGAGAGACCGAGACAGAGAGAGAAGGTGGGGGAGGGGCGGAGGGGGGAACAGAGGATTCGAAGCAGGCGCTGCGCTGACAGCAGCGAGGCTGATTTGGGGCTTGAACTCACGAACCGTGAGATCATGACCTGAGTTGAAGTAGGACGCTCAACCGACTGAGCCCCCGACGTGTCCCAGAGAAAGAACATATTTTAATTTAATGGCACCTCATTAAATAGGTCACAAACTAGGATTCCTGACATTCTTCTTTTGAGAAATGGTGGTGACATGATAGTATTTAATTCCTTGGGCATTCCAAAGAGGTTTTAAAATAATCCTTAATCACCTTGCTCTTTTTTGGACTGAGTGCAACAGATTCAATTCAGTAAGAATTCACTGGACACTTAACTACTTGCAAGGTGGTTTGGCCTTTCATGCTTTCTTAAAAGTAATTTTGAGGGGCGCCTGGGTGGCGCAGTCGGTTAAGCGTCTGACTTCAGCCAGGTCGCGATCTCACGGTCCGTGAGTTCGAGCCCCGCGTCAGGCTCTGGGCTGATGGCTCGGAGCCTGGAGCCTGTTTCCGATTCTGTGTCTCCCTCTGTCTCTGCCCCTCCCCCGTTCATGCTCTGTCTCTCTCTGTCCCAAAAAAAAAAAAAAAAACCGTTGAAAAAAAAAAAATTTAAAAAAAAAAAGTAATTTTGATTTATGGGTATCTTTATCGCTTCTTTTTAAAAGTGTTTTGGGTCTGTAAATTTCCACTTACACCATTTTGCTTTCAGAAGATGAATCCTTTTCATACACATGGGGGCCAAAAGATTGCCATACATCCTCTAGTGGGGATGAAAAAGGAAAAAAAAACAACAACCCAATTCAAAAAAGGGCAGGCCTCCTAACACACTCTGTACCTCATATGCAGGAATCCGAGATGATATTAATATGATGTGGAGCTGGGAAGCATATGAAGGGCTGTCATCATTTTTATGAACACCATGCCAAGTTTTCTTTGATAACAAAGGATAGGAATGGCTTCCAGAAACATTGCTTCTACAGGGAAAAGAGGGGAAGAAGTGAAATTTTAATTTTCTATTCATTTGATTTTGATGCTGGAGCACCGACATGTTGTCTGGGCATTACTCATACTGAACAAGGCATGTGGCCGTAGGACCTCAGTCTCTCCCTGCGGTTTTTGGGGACAGCAGCACATGGGGTTCTTGAGTGGGGAGGGACTGGAGCTGGCCTTTGGGCCTCTCCTCCTGCATTTGAAGGACACTGGAAAGGTCTTCTGGAACTTATTTAGCGTTTATCGGGCACTCAGAATGAATATAGTGACATACTTAGGGGTTCAAAATGACGTTTTAAAGAGGAACAGCTGAGAAATTTAAAATTTCCTAAATCATCTGGTCCCCACAGCTTTCTGAGTAATGACTCTATTCTCTTACCCTTACCCCCACAGTCCCATTTGGATATGCTTATTCCATAAAAAAACATTTCTGAAAAAAAATGTTACTTTTGCTCAATAGCTTTGCACAGAAAATGTCCTACAGTCCAGCCTCTTTGTAGGGTCAAGAATATTTGAAATATAAAATTTATTTTGAAAGTTACAGATTTCCCTCTTCAGAGAACATGTTAAAGACCACTGGTCTTGAGGACTAAAGAGTTATTTCTGTTGCTGTTTCATAGGATAGGAGCCAGATAATTATACAAGCTCCCTGCGTGTTAGCTAAATTATTCTAGAATGAATTCTTGGTATCATGGGATGGTCTTGAGCTTTCAGGAGATGGAGGTTTGCTTACCGCTTGGGCAAAGCTTCTAAGGATGCCAAAACAAGCTGTTTCTCCAAAGCTTCATGTAATCCCACTCGATCCCTCACAGTCTGGGACAGACGTGGCTGGCATTTGGATTTTAACAATCTAGAGCAGCACGTTCCGCTCGCCCAAGGGGGTCGAACTTTAAATAACTCCTCTGAAAAACAAATAGCACCGGCTCAGTTGTTTACTTCAGTTCTTACTTGCTTCTCTCAGCCAAGTCTACCTAGATAAAGGCATCAAAAATCAAGCCGTACCAGGGCACTGCTCCAAATGGCAATAATTGTAGCCCTTTCTACAGACTCTGTTTGGATTTCTTATTGTCTCAGCACTGTGGCTGCGAGTTACCAGTCATGTCAGGTCAAGAGACAAAGCTCAGAGAACCAGCACCCCTTTTCTTGTGAAAACCAGTTAATCAATGTATAGGCATCACGTTCATTTCTGCACCACTTCTTGGCTTCAAGTAACTTCCCATTTGTTAGGATCTCACCGGGTGTGAGTCAGTGAAAAAAAAAAAAAAGATGGCAGAACTCAAATCACTTTTGTCGATGACTATTGTGCACTGTGCAAATCAGAAGGCTTAGCTGAGAGTGGGTCTTATCCCTCCTCCCTTTCCACTTTGCTTTTTTTAATGCCATTCTTCCTGCTTCCATGCCTATTTTCATTCCTCCCTCTCTGTCACCAGTCCCAATTCTTCTGTCCTGAGCCTATTTACTTGCTTCTGCCTGCGTTATTCTTCTCTCTCCCTGTTTTTGGTCTCCTAAACCCCTAAACCCGAGAGTAACCAGAATAATAATGGAGGCACTGATATTTGACTTTCTGTATTTCATCTGAAATCTTTTTTTTCTTATTCATGAACTTGAAATATACGGGGGTGGGGGGGTGGGGGGGGGGGGGAGAACTTGTCCTGAACATACTTTAGAGAATGCCACCCACATGCTATTCCAGAAAGACCTAACTATCCTCCTCTGTGGGAATTTGTGTGTAAATCCATTCGTTTCTACAATAGTTGGATAAGATAGAGTTTTCAAATGCTGCTCACTTTTACGTAGCGCAATTTTCTCCCAAATTCTTTTTCGTAGGCACTTTTCTCTTTGTCTCTCCTGTAGCTCCTCATCTTCTCTTTTGGGTTCATTCAAGGTCCCATACATAGCAGTAGCTTCCCTAGGGATTGGCCAATCTAAGTTGGACACACAAGCAATGTAATGATGCTTCCAAGCACCGTACTCATTATCTGTTGGAGTATAGGGCAGAAACCACCCAAACCTAATGCATTTGGGCATCCATAAGCAGTCCTACAGAAAAAGAAATGAGAAAGAGAGTTTGCTAGAAATTTTTAAGGACAGTTTCCTAGTAATAATGTTTCAGGTACACAGATAACTTCTTTACCTTGAGATTTCTGGTACCGCTGACTTGTCATCTGAATTTGACTCTAACAAACAAGAACCATCCCTGACTCCATAGAAAAGTAGTCTTTGATGACAATATACGTTACATATGAATATATGTATTAGTCATCTTTGTACACTTGCTCCCATAGCATTGATTTGATTCTGAGGATTTTGAGCAATAGTGTATTAGTTTGTTTCAGACCAAACCTTCCACTGGGAACACCTTTGGTTGAACCACATGATGTTGCCAGTATGCAACCAGCTTTGATATATGGGAACAGCAAATTTCACGTGATCTAATTGAGTCAAGTTTCTAGACAGAATATTATAAAACAATTCTTTGAAGGCGTATAGAGCTACGAATGCAACGTCTCATGTAACCATGACCCCAGAGAGAAGGGAAACCCAGAGAGGTGACCCCAACATTTGGCATTACTTTTCATTTCAAGGCATCTGGCAGTTCCAAAGGAAAGCTCAGGCTGAGAAGCAAAGCAGAAAGTTATGGCTGAACGACAGGGAAGCTGAAAAGAATTTTAGGTATTCTCACGAGGAGGAGAGGAAACAAAGTTAAATTCAGGGCTCACTAAGGGCAAGAGCCTTGGTGATCACGCCAGGCTTTCAGCTGAGATCCTTATCAGCAAGGATAAGGAATTAGACAACTATCACAAAGACTGAAGCCAGCTTTGAAAAATCTCTTTCTCTGACTGGATTTAAGTCATCTATTCCTAGCCTAACCAAATGCCAGAAACAAAAGCAAATTCTCTCTGGAAGAGGATAACCTCACCCAGAGACTCAAATTATTGACTGCAAAAATATCTTATAACCAGTATCTGATACTCCATCAAAAATACCAGGCACACCAAAGGACAAGAATTGTTTGTTTCTCCTTTTGTCTTTCATGATCTGTTATTAAGTAGAGTAAGACCCTCAGGAGAGCCATGCGTTGTAATTGTTAGGCACGAACTTAAAAAATAAACAACCCTATAATTAATATGTCTGGGAAATTAAATAGCTAGGTGAGAAATTTTGGTAAAATAATCAAATCAGCCTTCTAGAACTGAAAAACATAATAGCAGAAATTTAAAACTCAATGGACCAGTTTAAAAGCAAATTCGAATCCAGCAAAAGAGAGAATTAGTAAACTAAAAAGCCAGAAGAAAGATGCAGGCTGAAACACTGAAAGCCAAAAAAGGTGGAAAAGACACATAGAGAACATGAAGCTTGCAGGGCGGGTGAGTCAGTCTAACACATAAGTACTGGAACCGCAGAGGAAAAGGAGAGAAAATGGGGCAGAATATGAAGGGATAGTCTCCGACAGCTTTTCGAAACTGAGAAAAGACACTAAATCTCAGATGCAAAAAAAAAAAAAAAAAAAAAAATCACTGTAAATCACAAAATAGGAGAAACACACATACACACGCACATTTCTGGGTACATCCTAAAAAAATTGCATAAGACAGAAGACAAGATAGAGGAAAAAATCCTAAAAGCAGCTAAGGAAATAAGGAGCAACAATAAGGGAGCAACAATAAAACTTTCCGCTTCTTCCAAAAAAAATGTGTGTGCGTATGTGTGTAGAAAATTAAAATATTTGACAGTGACATAGAAACTGGGAGGAGGGGAGCAGATGCAGGGTCCGAAGCTTCTGGCTTTATCTCAGAAGTGGTAAAAAAAAAAAAAAAATAATAATAAAAACAAAAAAACCCACCCTAGAACGAGTGCTGTAATCTCTAATACAGCCAGGAGAAAACAGCTAAAGAATTTAAAATTAACAATCTAAAAAATATGGAAGTACTCCAAAAGAAAAAAGAGAAACAAGATATAAAACACAAGGAACAAACAAAAAGTAAATAGTGAAACGGTGGACTTAAGCTTACATATATCAGTATGTACACAAATGTAAACAGAAGAATGACCCCAGCTAAAAGCCAGGGACTGTCAAATGTTAAAAAACAACTCCCCACAACCACATTCTGTTTCCGAGACATATTCCTTAAATACAAGGACATAGGACAGTAAAAAGTCAGAAAACAATACATATGCCAACACCTCGCCTGGGTTCTTAAATGCTGTAAACCCAGGACTCACAGTTGGTTTTGCATGTGGCCTCTCCATGGAAAGCTAGGTATTTTCTGAGATCAGAAGCTCAACACTAGCCCACTCTGGGAAGTTTGTACACGTTAAAGAAGTAAGTTATTGACTTGCATTCAAGTATGTCTGCCATTACATTTCATTAAATCTTTAAGAAGAAAATGAGACAAATAAGCCAGAGGCAGAGTTAATGGCAGAGGATGTTGGAAATGCAGATTTACATTCTTTAACAGATGTGAGCCAAAGAGGGATCAGATGAGGTTGTGGTTGTACAGCAATTTTCAAGGTGAATGATGATGGATAAAATCATACCATATAATAACCAAAGCTTAAGTATAATTTCTCAGGAAAGAAGTGGACTTCTTTAGCCACGATAAAATATTTTCTAAATAATTAAATTGAGCATTTGAAGATTCTTAAAATTACACGAATTATTAGAATAGTGTATATCCGCTCACTTCCAAAATAAATTATCATATTTAACTTCTCCCCATGTTTGCTCTGAAGGGTAAGTTAATTATGGTTCAAATACTCTCCATTACTGTCTTCAGGGAAGGAAGCTACCCCAGTTGTCTCCTTACAGAACACAGCTGTTATTTGTGCCCTATCGGTAGGAAGTGACAAACAGTCAACCTGTTCAGTTAAAAACTTCCAGGCCCAGCTGACTTGTGCGGCTGCACACAAATCTTTTGGATTCAGAAAGGAAAAGATATATAGAGAAATGAAGCGCGGTAACACCGTAGAGAAATCCACTTTGGCCATTTGCATCCTTTCTGAAAACCACTCTTGGACAATCCTACAAAGAAAGACACAGAAATTTAGTTCAGGACGCTAGTATCTAAAACCGACCAAAAATCTAGGACACATATTGGTCATTGTTCTTTCTATAATGTTCTAACTATAAAAAAACAAAACAAAACAAAACTTAAATCCTAGGTAACACACAGCTAGATTTTTAAAAATACTGTATCTACTTTCACTGATCCATTCTAAAGGTGAATAATGAAAATATCTAAAATCTACAGGAAAAAGGTCTGAAATAAACATGGTTATTTAAGTTATAAATCTGGATTTTCTGCCTTTTCCTTTACTCCAGATTCAATAAATCAGCAAGTCTTGTCAGCTCTACAAATATGTACCCTCATATCCAACCACTTTCTCTCCACCTCGACTACTATCACCACTGCAAAGCTCCTCCTTCTCCCTCCGGCACAACCGCAATAACCCCTTCTGATAGTCTCCCCCATTCCACTCCTCTTCCGAGAGCCCATTCTCTACATGGCAGTGGAGGGTTTTGTTTTTTCTTCTAATTTTTTTTTCATTAAGTAACCTCTATGCCCAACGTGGGGCTCAAACTCACAAACCTAAGATCAAGAGTCACATGTTCCAGAGACTGAGCCAGCCAGGCGCCCCCTCAAGTGTTTTTGTTTTTTTTTTAATGTAAATTAGATAATGCCACTCATGCAAGTAAAACCCAACAATGACTTCCCGGTGTTATTAGAATAAAACCCTGTAGCTACATCACACTTAGTGGTGAAATATTAATGCCTTCCCCCTAACATAAGAACAAACCAAGAATGTTCACTCTCATTCCTTCAATTTAACAGGCGCCGGAGATCCTAGCCATTTCAACAAGGCAGGAAAAAAAGTAACTAGTATACATATTGGAAAGGAAGCAGTAAAACTGTCTCAATTCATGTATGTGGAATCTACAAAACCACTTTTAAAAACAAGGAATCTGCAAAACAACCATTTAAATTGTTGAACTAATTAGTATAAAGTGGTTGATGATTTTCTTTTATCTTTTTTTTTAAGTCAATTTCATTGTTTTGAGAGGGACAGAGACACCACAAGTGGGGGAGGGGCAGAGAGAGGGAGACAGAGAATCCCAAGCAGGCTCTGTGCAGTCAGTGAAGGAAATTGTGAGATCGTGACCCAAGCCAAAACCAGGAGTCAGATGCTTAACTGAGCCACCCGGGAGCCTCTGATTCTCTTTTATCTTTTTAATGTTTATAGGATCTATAGCAACATTCCCTTTTTTATTCCTGATATTGGCAATTTTCTCTTCTTTTTTCTTGGTTATTCTTGCCAGGAGTTTATCAATTCAATTACTTTTTTTTTTTTTTAAACACCTTTTGTTTTCATAAATTTTCTCTTCATTTTCTATTTTATTGATGTCAGCTCTTCATCATTTCTTTACTTCTACTTACTTTGGGTGTAATTTGAGTTTGTTTCTAGTTTCTTAAGGTGGAAATTTAGATAGTTAATTTGAATCCTTTTTTTTCTTTTCTGAGGTAAGAATTTAAATGATATATTTTCCTCTAAGCTGTACTTCATCTGCATCCCAGCCATTTAGATGTGTTGTATTTTCATTGTCACTCAATTTGAAATATTCTAATTTCTCTTGTGTTTTCTTTTTTGACCACATGTTTTTTATAAGTGAGTTAACTTCCAAATATTTTTGGATTTTCTAGATAAATATTTTTGGGTTTTCTAGATATTTTATATTTTTTAATCTCAAATTTTATTGCATTGTTGTTAAAACTTATACCTAATTAGATTTTAACAATTCTGAAATGTATTGTGTCTTATTTTTTGGACCAGGAAATTATGTATCTTGGTGAAAGCTATTTTGTTCATAAAAAAACACATCTATTGGGAAGTTGTTGGCTTTAATTTCCTATAAATATTAGGTCAAGTTGGTTTAGAAGATTGCTCAGTTCTATATTCTCACTGATTTTTTTGTTTAGTTGTTCTATTATAATTCACTCAGTTTTGTTTTATGTAATTTAAAACTCTATTATTTGGTACATACATATTTATAATTTTATGACTTCATGATGAAGGGATCCTTTTCTCCTTATATAATGTACCTCTCTGTCTTTCTAGTAACATTCCTCATCTTGAAGTCCATTTTGTCTGATATTAATATTGCCATCCTACTTTTATATGCTTAGTATTTGTATCCTATCCTTTTACTTTAACCAGTCAGAATCTTTATATTTACAGTGTATCCTTCGTGGTCAGTATACAGTTAGATCTTGTTTTGTTTTTTTCTTTTTAAAGCTCATTTAACTACCACTGCCTTTTATTTGAAGGTTTAGTCCGCTTATATTTAATATAATTATTGATATGGTTGAATCCAGGTCTTAATTTTATTTGTTTTTTGCTTTTCCCATTTGTTTTATGAAAATTTATTCCTCCTCTCCTGTCTTGTTTTGAGATAATAAAATTTTTTGTATTCCATTTCAATTCCTTTATTGGCTTTTTAGGATATCTCTTGCATTATGCAATTGAGTTGTTGTTAGCAAGTACAGTACACATCGTTGACATTTCATAGTCTATTTAGAGTGAATACTCATAAAATTAAAGAACAGTGCAATGGTATAGTTCTTGACATCCTTAAGCTTTGGTCATGATACCATATCTACTTATGTTATAAGCCCCATAATACATTGGTTTTGCTTTAAACAGTCATATGTCTGTAAAATAACTTTAAAATTTTACATTTTCCCACACATTACCATTTCCTGCTTGTAAATCCAAGTTTCCATCTGTTATCAATTTCCTTAGCCTGAAGAATTTGTTTTAGCCTTTCTTCACTGGAGGTCTTCTGACAACAAATTTTATCACTCTCTTTTTATATGAAAATATCTTATTTCACCCTAATGTCTGTAGTACTATTATGATCTGCATTAATCAGTTTTAATAATTATCATCTTGTAGCCAGTCTGGTTTCTGCTATATCATCATCTTTCCTTCCTCCTCCTCCTCCTCTCTCCCTCCTCCTCCTGTTTCTTCCTCCTCACTCCCATTTTATTTTAAAGCCAGCCTAAAACATCGGGTCACTGCACTCATCTCACCCACATAGATGTGTTATATTGTCACCATCATTCCATTTGAAATATTCTCATTTCTCTTGTGATTTCTTCTTTGATATTTCTGTGTGCCTTCCTAAACAATAGGAGCATTTTTAAAAAACATACTATAATACCATCATCATGCCTAAACAAATTCAATAAGAATTTCTTTTCTTTTTTTTTAACATTTATTTTAGAGAGAGAGAGATACAGACCACAAGCAAGAGAGGAGCAGAGAAGGAGTGAGACATAGAATCCAAAGCAGGCTTCAGGCTCTGAGCTGTCAGCACAGAACCCAATGCGGGGCTTGAACCCATGAAACACGAGATCGTGACCTGAGCCGAGGTTGGACGCTTAACTCACTGAGTCACCTAGGTGCCCCTCAACAATAATTTCTTAATGTGATATCTATTTTTAAAAAGTTTATAAAAATATAGCATACATCAAGAACACTTCTTACATTACTCTGTGTGCCACCTAAGCACAAATGGATCTTGAATGAATAAAAACTCTGGGGGCTATGTAGGCCTTAGACCAAAGAGATGTTTTATGGTTCATGAAAGATGCATTGCTGGCCCTGTAGCCACCAATTGTAAAAAAAAAGAGATACTTAATTCCTAATTGCCCTCTCTGGATATTGGCCATAAACATCTGTTATAATCCCAAGCCACCAAATAGGTCATCATATGTGAATAAGAATCACTAGAACAAGAAAGTTTGGAAGCAATCCAAGGATTAGCAAATGAAAGTCTTCCCTGGAACCCCTAATCTCCTCCAATCTCAGTGAAATTACAGATGTTTGTGACCAATCTCATAGCTGATTGGAAAATTTGGCAATAGAACTCACCAGAACTCTTTTATCTCAAGCCATTGGGACCATGGAACTATTTTTCACTGCTAAATGGCTACTGCTACCCTGTTACCAGGTCCTATTGGACACAGATTAACTCACTGGAAGACAAATCCTGTCTCTGAACGGATCTCATTCTGCAATGTGTCTTCTCTGACTTTCTATGACCTTCTCTGAATGCATAGGCTAAATTCCCACAGGGTGGGTCAAGCCCCAGAAATTCCAATGTGAAATGAAAACACTATCTCCAATTAGGGACGAAAAAAGAACTTAGTTATCTTCATAAACAAGTTGCTGAAGACCCATGAGACCCAGAGACTGTCTTTATCACTAATTTACCCAAACTGCTTGCCTAACTGGAGTCTCATCTATAATCTTGGGAGAAGGGAAACTTGTATCTTGCAACTGAACACCAATAAATAATACATGTAGAAGGAATTAAGAAGTTAGAAAATGAGCACTTGGCAGCTATCACAGTAATAATTACATCAGATAAGAATCATCAATGGATTCTAAAACCAGTCGGTGAAAGTATGGTGAGGAACAGCGTACTTGCATAGATTCAAATACTTTTAAGTTAATTTAAAATTAATCACTCAAAGTCTTTTTAGTTACTTATTAATTAATAAGTACCAAAGACCTAATAATTAATCATCTTAACCAAGTGATGATAAGTCAATAGCATGAGCAATGGGGCAAATCGACATAGTATGCCCCATGTGATCCGCTGAGAACACAGCGTCACTTCTGTGTTATTCCTGCCAAGAACACATAACCTGAATGTGATCTTAAAGAAGTTTCAGCCAGGGGCGCCTGGGTGGCTCAGTCGGTTAAGCGTCCGACTTTGGCTCAGGTCACGATCTCGCGGTCCGTGAGTTCGAGCCCCGCATCGGGCTCTGGGCTGACAGCTCAGAGCCTGGAGCTTGCTTCCGATTCTGTGTCTCCCTCTCTCTCTGCCCCTCCCCCGTTCATGCTGTGTCTCTCTCTGTCTCCAAAAAAAAATTAATAAATAAACGTTAAAAAAAAAAAATAAAAAAAAAAAAAGAAGTATCAGCCAATCACAGATTGAAGGTCATTCAACAAAGTAGGTCTGTACTTTTTTTTTTTATGTTTTATTTTATTTTTGAAGGAGAGAGAGACAGAGTGCGAGCAGGGAAGGGGCAGAGAGAGAGGGAGACACTGAATCTGAAGCAGGCTCCAGGCTCTGAGCTGTCAGCACAGAGCCCCATGTGGGGCTCAAACCAACGAACCATGAGATCACGACCTGAGCCGAAGTTGGATGCTTAACCAACTGAGTCACCCAGGTGCCCAAGTAGGTCTGTACTCTTGAAAGTGTTAAGTAATAAAAGACAAGAAAGAACAGAGGAACTGCTCCCCATCAAAGGTGGACATAGAGATGTGAAAACCAAATACAGCAGGACCCTGGATTGGATTCTGGACTGAGAAGGAAAGGACATTGTTGGAACAATCAGGAGTATTCAAATGGAATCTGTGAATTAGACCATAGTACTGTATCAGTGCTGATTTCTTGATATTGGAGGATGTACTTTGATTTTTTGGCAGAATGTCCTGTTTGTTTGTTTGTTTGTTTGTTTGTTTTGAAAACACATACTGAGATGCTTAGCTTTAGTGGGGCATCATGTTTGCAACATATTCTCAAATGATTCAGCATAATAAGGTGAAATGGTAAAATGTTAACCATTGAGGAATCCAGGTGAAAAGTATAAAGGAATTATTTGCACAAGTTGTCGCAATTTTTCTGTAAGTTAAAAATTATTGCAAAATAAAAAGGTTTTTTGATTTCTGTTTTTAAAGAAGAGGCTGCCTACATCATTTGCAAGGTTTAATGATTGCCTATTATGTTGTGTGTTTCTACTCCTCTGGCTTTATCTGAGGCCAGTGCTCATTCTTGATCCTTGTCCATGCAGCTTTGTCACAACCTAAGACAAAACAGTGGTTCAAAATGAACCTAATGGTGGGGCGCCTGGATGGGTCAGTCGGCTAAGTGTCCGACTCTTGGTTTCAGCTCAGGTCATGATCTTACGGCTCATGAGTTCAAGCCCCACATCAGCTCCACGCTAATAGTGTGGAGACTGCTTGGGATTTTCTCTCCCTTCCTTTCTGTCTGCCTTTCACCTGCTTGTGCTCTCTCTCTCTCTAAATGGATAAATAAACTTCAAAATAATAATTAAAAATAAAGAAGTAAATAGAGGGATAGAGAGATGGATAAAATGAACATATTGGCATGCCAGTCTGGGGAGTGCGTGCGTGCGTGCACGCGCACGTGTGTGTGTGCATGTGTGTGTGTGTGTAAGCAGGAGAGCAAAGGATGGAATTGTGCATGTACTGGCAGCATATCGTATCCACAGACAAAAGTGTCATGAGGGCTCCTCTCATTGTTGAGAGATTAACATTCAAGCCCAATGAGGCAGTGAGGACACCAGGAACAGCTAATCCCCGGGGATTGCTGATCTGAGTCCTCACTGTCCCAGACAGGCTTCACAATCCTTTCACTGGTTCTTGGAGGACAGTATGCTCTCACTTAGAATTATAAAGCAGATCAATAAAATAAGGTGCAAAACAGAAATGTTTTCAGCCTCCTTTTCAAAGACGGGCCTCAGTATCTTGAGTTTTTGTTCCCACCCCCTTCCCACCGCACACCATCTACTGTTCCATCCCAGCCAAGCAAAGGAGAAGAACTGAATCTGAGTTACTGTTTATTTATTTATCATTTTATTTTTTTAAGTTTATTTATTTTTGAGAGAGCAAGTGGGAGGGGCACAGAGAGAGGAGGCGTGAGAGAGAATCTCAAGCTGATCACGCAGAGCCTGACATGAAGCTTGATCTCATGAACTATGAGATCATGACCTAGGCCAAAATCAAGAGTCAGATGCTTAACCAACTGAGCCATCCAGGTATCCCAAAATATTTTCTTTCTTTTTTCTTCTTTTTTTTTAATGTTTTATTTTATTTTTGAGTGAGAGAGAGCGGGGGAGGGGGGGTGGGCAGGAGAATGGGAACAGAGGATCTGAAGCAGGCTTCATGCTAACAGCAGAGAGCCTGATGCGTTGCTCAGATCAAACTCATGAAACTTGAGGTCATAACCTGAGCCACCCAGGTGCCCCCAAAAGATTTTATTTTTAAGCAATCTCTATAACCAACATAGGGCCCGAACTCACAACCCCGACATCAAGAGTCATATACTTCACTGACTGAGCCAGCAAGGCACCCCAACAATCTGAGTTACTTTTTAAAGTGGACCTCACTTATACATGTTTTACATTTGTTCTTAGCAAACACTGCTACGAGGACACATTCAAGTATAATGAATCTTAAGCAAGAAAAAAGGAAAATGCTTCAGCCACATAAAAAGAAGAAAAAAAAAATCAGTACCCAAGCAGCAGAACTAGGGTAGTTTGTGGTAATGACATCGTGGCTCATTGCATTTTAGTTAATGTTGCAAAGTAAGAAATCCGTGAAGAGAAATAACAACATGTAAAGAGACAATGAACAAAATGTGCTTTGCTCCTTTATTGTGACAAGGATATCTTCATTTAAATAATTCATGACACTACTTTGCCGTGTGCTACTGAATGTACAATGTGTACTTTGCAAAAATAACAAGGCTTAGTAATACGGAACTTGAATCTAATTCTCAGCTCTTAAATTTCTGATAAGAAGGAGAAAGAAGCTGCCCAAACTGCGATGAAAACCACTGAGAGGACAGCTTGCAGCGGTGGCCTGGAGAGGGGAAGTCACATTGGCAGAGGTCCCTGCTTTCTTGCTCCCCGGGCAGTACCCTGGAGTCTCGACTGGTGGCTTTACCACCACTTTATGGCACGGCCAGGGTCTGGGTTAGGTGGGCTTCCACAACAGATGCCAGGGTCACACAGAATAAGGATTAGGTTTGGGAAATAAAGGGAGTGGAGAACGTATGCCGAAGTCTTCGGTGAACGAGAGAACAAAGCTGGGTGTGGGGAAAGCGATAAGGAAGGATGACTGAAGAGTTTAAAATCTTTTTAGATTTTAAAATTGGGGCGCCTGGGTGGCTCAGTCGGTTAAGTGTCTGACTCTTGATTTTGGCTCAGGTCCTGTCTCGCAGTTTGTGAGTTCGAGCCCCACATTGGGCTCTGTACTGTCGGTACGGGTTGGGATTCTTTCTTTCTCCCTGTGGCTGTGCCCCTCCCCCGCTCGCTCTGTCTCTCAGAAATAAACTTAAAAAAATTTTTTTAAAGATTTTAAAATAGTTTGTCTATGCTGATTCATAGCTACATGGAGGCACATAAGCATAAAAAATTAGGTTATCTCTGGGTGGGGGGATTCTTCCTCTTTTTGCCTACTCACATTTTCCAGTGCTTCTACAAAAGCCTGGAATTACTACTGAAGAGATAAAGAAGGCCCCAGGCTTCCACACAGGTGGTCCCTACCAAGTGGAGCACTCATTCTCCTAGTCTTTGCTTGTCTAGCCTCTTACGTATCCTTCAGACTCCAGCCTAAATGTCAGATCCTCAGGGGAAGGCTGTCCTGATCCCCTGGACCCGCTGAGGTCTCCTTACTTTTCCTTTGCTACTGAGCACGGTCGGAGCTATTTATCTGATGTGCGGGGGGCTGGTCAAGCCTGCTTGGGAAATAAAGGAGAATGCATGTACACAGACTTCTCATTGTTATCAAAGTGCAGTACGACCTGACCTTCCATGTATGATACATACGGTATAACTTGTGGCCAGTGAAGCAATATGGTGCTGGGGAAGGAGCAAGAAAGTGTACCTGGAACCAGCATGGCAGGTCTAAGTTATGTGGCTGGTGGGAAGCCATTTTTCGCAACAATATTGGTGACCATGTAAGGTAATGGCAGTGAAATTTTAGGGTGATATTTCTGGGGTGCTGACAGAATCCCCCCACGTCCCCAACAGGCTGACCATTCCTGCTGCCCACATCCTTGCCTGTCGGAGGAGGCTCCTGCCGCTCACAGAGCACTCCCCCCTCAATGTCATCTCCTGTCCTCTGCTGAAACCTGTATCCTTTACACTTGATGTGCACTATAATGTAATCTAAGCATGGTTTTTGTGTTTCCGTTCCTGCTGACCCTCAAACTCCATCCATTTTTGGGGCTCATTCACTATTTAAAGTCTTTCTCTTCCACTGCACCTCAAGCCGCAAGGAAGAAGGCATGGTGTTTGTGTTGTTTGCTACTATGCCCCCAGCACTTGGTACGGTGCTTCTGACTTGGCAGGGGCTGAGAAAACATGTGTAAGTTAGAATAAGGAATGAAAAAAATAATAAAAATAGAAAATCACTGCTTGTATTAACTTCCTGTTCATTGTAACAATTACTGCTGACTTAACTGGCCTAGAGCGGTGCAAATGTATGTTCTCAGAGTTCCGGAGGTCAGAAGTCTGAAATCAGTTTCACTGGGCTCCAGTCAAGGTGCTGCCAGGGCTGACCCCCTCTGGAGGCTCGGAGAGGAGAATCTGTCCCCTTGTCCCTTTCGCGTTCTAGAAGCGGCCGGCCTTCCTTGGCTCGTGGCCGCTTCTTGAAGCACGGCATTGTCAGACGTCTCCATCTCTCCCACTGCTTCTGGCATGACATTGTCTGTCGGGCCTCTTGCCTCCCTTTTAAGGACGATTGTGATTACGTTGAGCCCTGATCACGCAAGATAACCTCCCCATCTCAACATCCTTCATCACATCTGCAAACTGCCTTTGCCCCATCACGTAACATCCACGAGTTCCAGGGTGAGGGTATGGACATACTTGGAGGCCACTATTCAGTCTGCCACATTGCTCTAACTTCTGACACACGGAAAACACTCCAAAATATTTGTGCCGGTGCTACATTGTACTCTCAGATATCCGGTGAGAGGCAGGGACATCCCCTTGTCCTGAAATAGGACATATTTTATTCTACTAAAATATGAACTTCAGAGGGCAGGAACGTTTTACACTCTGTTTAGTGTTGAATCCCGGGCACCCAGAGTTGTGTTTGGCACATGGTAGGCATTCAGTAAATATTTGTTGAATGCTGGATGAAGAGACAGCATTCTTCCGACACCCATCATTTACTTCCCCTTCTTCCAAAATAACTTCAGTTTCTATAGGGTGATCCATGTGGTTCTGTAGAAGCCGATTCTATCCCTGGCTCCAAAATGCATATGAATAAAGGCTAATTCCATTTATTTGGGTCAATCTCCTGGCCACAGCAACTGGCAAAAGTAGGCACGGACCTATGCTAGTCCAAGCAGAGTGAAGCTCAAACAAAGAAATTATTTTTTATTTCCATTCACAACGGAGGAAACCTCATAATGAAGCCAGGACTGCCAAAGGCAGAGCTGAAGAGCAGAAAGAATCAAGTCACTGGTTTTATTACTGAACCTCTGAATTGAGCTTCAACTGCAGCCAAACCTACTCCGATTTTTTCAATTATAGGAGAGGGAAATATTTCCTTTATTACTCGTGTCAAGTTTGGGGGTTACTCACAACGAAACATTCGAAACCCACGAAGCAGCAGTGCCAGGGAAAGATGAAAAAGGCATCTAGAGAACCCGAACAGATCATTCTGTTTCGTTGGGAAAGAAGGAACGGGGTACTCGTGCATCCTGCGTTCTTGCCTCTGAGGAAGAGTGGACTCTTGGGGCCATCAGGTCACCCTTGGCTGTGCGCCACAGCACTCTGGGAGTGGAGTCAATACTGCTTCCTCGGCCCCATCCCCGCGTGTTGAGCCAAAATCTCCACGGATGGGATTCAGAGTCTGTTTTTACAAACTCAAGTGATCCTATGGGCCCAGCCCTTCTCAGCATCCGGGAATTTGACTTCCCAGTTGCAGCAGATCCCGGGGCTCATGTCAAGCCGAGTACAAAGCACTGGGTGTGTGTAGGGCGGTCTTAGGAGGAGGTGGAACTCCTTTTGGAGGCCCTGAGCTCATGAAGTTCTGAGACCTGCATGGGAATCTAATTGGCTCTCTCCCATGTGTAAAGAGCGTCAGTTGAGCTTTCGATGCATTTTATTTTTCTAAAGGTAGCTGGTTCACAGCTAAATTCCGGAGGGTTGATATGACCAGAGAAGGGACGACTGGATAAATGGATCATTATGGGCCATATTAAACCTATTTATCTTCCTTTCACTTAAGCAATAAGGAAAATCAGGGCAGCTCCAGGGTTAGTGAATTCAAGGACTCAATGAGGTCATCAAAGGCCAGAATCTTCCATATTTTCACTTTGCCTCCTCAGTAGTTTGCTTTGGTCCTTAGGCTCATTTCCTGAGGTGATTTCCAAATGACTAACAAAGTGAGCGATTATCCTCACACAACAGGAACCACAGATGGAAAGGGCAGGTCCCTTCCTCAAGCCCCTATTTAAGTCCCTTTGAGAGCTAAGAAAACTCTCCCAGAAGCTCTCTAGCAGCCACTCGCCATGTGTCCTTAGGCAGAATTAGTGTCTACATGCCCTTTCATAATCCAGACGCCACCAAGGGGGTGGAATCATCGTGAACCTGTCCAAGCCTGACTCACCCTTGGCGGGGCAGGGTGACAAGCCGCCTCTGAAGCACATAATGCCTGGGGAGAAGGGCCTCTGTCAGGAATATGGAGAAGAAACAGGCAATGGTAATCAACAGTGTCTGGCCCGCTAAACAGGCACCAAAGAAAGAAAACATCTATGTAGCTGCCCAGGCGTCTGATCCACCCAACCTTTACGGGTTGCCCCTTTAGTTCAGAGTTCTTACTTGTCTCTGTCCTTGCTCCCCTCTATACTTGAGATCTGACTACAGGTATTTCTTAAAGGGGCAAATGTGGTTTTAATATCTGGTAATATAACTCTTACTCCTTTTTTCCTTTATATTTATACTTTTCTTAACTGTTGGTATCCATTTTCTTTAAGTTTTATTTCTTTATTTTGAGAGAGAGCATGCGCATGTGAGCTGGGGAGGAGTAGAGGGAGAGAGAGAGAGAGAGAGAGAGAGAGCGAGCCAGGAAATCTCAAGCAGGTTCCCCACTGTCTCTGCAGAGCCTGACACGGGGCTCAGTCCCATGAACCCTGACATCGTGACCTGAGCTGAAATCAACAGTCAGACACTTAACTGACTGAGCCACCCAGGCGCCCCTGTCGCTATCCATTTTATTGTCTGGATTCGCTTTAGAATCAGTTTCTCGAGGTCCATAAGAATATCCTATTTGGGAATTTGCACTAGGACTGACCTGAACTGTAAGATTAATTTCAAGACAATGGGCATCTTTAAACATGGCACATCTTCTTTTCAGTTTTTGTTTTTAACTGTCCTTTAACACAAGTTTATAATTTCCTGCACAAGGGTCTTGCACTTACTGTTTCAGTTTTATGCAACAGACAAAGGGAAGCAGAGCTAAGAGAAGGCAGTGAGGGTGGGGGGAGTAGGGGGACAGGCAGGCAGGCCCCACAGCCTGGGTGACATTGTTTGAATCCAAGGATCTCTCCCGGCCTGAAGCTAGACCAATCTTAAGTCAATGCGTTCCCGTTTCTTCTGAAGCTGGTTTGAATTCCATTTCTGTTATTTGCACCTGAAAGCATTCTAACCATGACATCAAAAGAATACACCGGGAGAACAGGAGGAAAGATGACAAACATCCACTGAATGCTTCCTGTGCACTTGGGGTTTTCTTCTTCTGTTCCTAAGACCTGCTAGCCTACTTAGGGCTCGTCTGCAGCCACCTCTATGCTTACTCTGCCGTAACCCTCCTGGACATTTCCTAAACAGATTCTTCAATACAGAACAGAGACAGATGTTCTCTTAAAACCTTTCTCCATTTTCCTACGATTTATCTGGGAATTTCACTCCCCCTACACAGAAGTAATAGGATTCTTGGTAGCTGTGGAAGCTAATATCCTGTGCCTTATAAATGGCTGGTAGCGTTAATTATCAGGGCTGCGGCATTTGGGAAATTGTGCAATGAACAACTTCAGGAGGTGCCATTAACACAGATGACAGTGTGAAACAGCACCCCCGGAGTTGTGTGACATGCCACCCTTGGGTATCATTACTGTGCATAATTCCTTCTGGAATTGTTTTATAGGAGTCTTGAGTTAATTAAATAGTGAAAAGTCTTGAGCGAAGCAAAGTATTCGTAATCGCCCATACTTGAGAACTTGGAATATCTTGAAAAGTTCCTTCCTCCCAGGGAGCTAGCAAATGAAAAAGTTGTTCTGATCATTTTTTTGCTATTCTTGGAATTAGGAGTGTTTAGGATCTCTTCATTCAGCAAGCATTTACCCAGTGGCTGCTGTGTACCTAGTATTGTTCTCAATGTTAGGGACACAGAGAGTCACCAGAAAAAGTTCTTGCCCTTACAGAGCTACAGTCTAGTGGAGGAGACACACGGTAAGTAAACAAGTACTGTATATATAACATAATGTCAGGTGGTGCTAAGTGCTGTAAAGACAAGTTAAACCCTTTAATTTTTTTTTTAATTTAAAAAAAAATTTTTTTTAACGTTTATTTTTGAGACAGAGAGAGACAGAGCATGAGTGGGGGAGGGGCAGAGAGAGAGGGAGACACAGAATCCGAAACAGGCTCCAGGCTCTGAGCTGTCAGCACAGAGCCCGACGCGGGGCTCGAACTCACGGACCGCGAGATCGTGACCTGAGCCGAAGTCGGCCGCTTAACCGACTGAGCCACCCAGGCGCCCCAAGTTAAACCTTTTAAAGTGTGGCACCACCATAGAAGAGTGGTACCACTTACAAAATGGGAAGTGAGAATTTCAAGTGCACAGGCTTTGCCTAGCGTAAGCCAATGACCTTCCCACCATCCACTCTCCCTCTGTGCCCATCCCCACCCAATAAAACTCAAGGGTTTTCCTTCTTAGCTTCATCCACTTCTAAAAACTGCCCCAGTGACAAATGATGGTTATCCATGACCATGGGATCTATGTGAAAGGACGGGAGCATGTCCAAAACCTGGGGCTGAGGAGAGAGAAGACTCAGGAGGAACCAGATTTCCAGACTCACCTTGGATATTTAGAAACCCAGTGGGCCTTTGAATATGCTCTCTGCTACCTCCACACAGAAACAGTCTCCTTTCAAATGGGTGCTCAGGAACTCAGAGTGATGGGGCTGTTCTGAATTCAAACTTAACCTAGATGCATCGTCTCTGGGAAATGCACACACCAGATTTCCTCACCGTTCACAGATGGGATAGACATCCTGGCCTGAGCCCTCCCACGGGCCGCTTGGAAAGAGGGGGTGGGTGCAGGGAGGTGAGTGTGGGGGGTATTCTCTCTTCACTGTACATTTTTCTGGACCACCCCATTTCTGGTCGGCTGTGATGGACACAAATGATGAGAGTGAATCCTTCGCTGTTCATGTCCTCCCTCTCCACCGACACACACATGCACACACACAGAAGAAGACAGTCCATCTGTGTCTTGGGATTGCACTTGCATGACTGTCGCCCCAACGACCCACCGGGGAAAGCTACAGGTTTGAACAGCTCCAGCCCTGGAATGAAAGGCCTTTGTGTGGGGCGTTGCCTGCTGCTGAGTCGGGGCAATTAGAAACCGGTCCCACCAGTGTGGCTAGGAGACCAGAGGCAAACCTCTCATGGGATTCTTTGAGGGACAGACGCAAACAGCCCAGTGTCCTTTTGGGAGTCAGAGGAAAAGTCAGCCTAATCGAGTGGCAGGGGGATGACATTAACGGAAGCTTTTAGACACGTGGGGTCATATAAGCATGATATACTGGGGGAAATGCCATGATAGAGGTTTGTAAACATTGCTGGGGGTGGAAGATGTGCAGGAAAGGTCCCAGGAGAGGGACCACTAGAGTTGAGGTGAGGAAGAACTTGCCAGAGTGATGGTTTAAGAAGCTGAACCTTTGAAAAATGTCTTAAATATCATGAAACTCCATTTAAGAAATCTTCTTAAGGGGCGCCTGGGTGGGTCAGTCAGTTAAGCTTCATCTGGCTTCGGCTCAGGTCATGATCTCACGGTTTGTGGGTCCAAGCCCCGCGTCAGGCTTTGTGCTGACAGCCCAGAGCCTGGATCCTGCTTCGGATTCTGTGTTCTCCTCTCTCTCTCTGTCCCTCCCCTGCTCACACTCTGTCTTGCTCTCTCTCAAATATAAATAAAAGCATTAAAAGAAATCTTCTTAAATCTGAACAATGCGGTATATATTTTAGCACAGAAAAGAAAAATCTTACCTCACTGAGATTAAGAAAAAACTTTCAAAGAAAATTGTGACAACATAGTTCTACCCTATACCACAATATCCTATTTAATACCTTTATAACTGTGACTGCTTCCAGTAAGACAAAATTATCCAGAAATTATAAAACAAAACATCTAAACAATGGCTCCTCTGCCTTGAAAACGGGGTTTGTACCAATACAGCCCGGTTTACATATAGATACTTCAGACATTCAAGCAATGCTAAATTCTCTCATGCATCCATAAGCTTATTCAGTGGTGGGGGAATAGGGACTATAAGAATAAATAGGGTTCAAAAGAAATGTTTAACAATCAAAAGTTGATTGCACTGTCACTATTTGACCCAGCAGTTCCATTTCTAGGTAGAGCCCTAAAAGAAATAAAGACATCCATCTAGAAAAGCCTGCACACAGATGTTCTTAGCATTATTCACAATCGCCAAAATGTGGAAACAACACAAATGTCCATCAACTTAGGAATGGGTAAATAAAATATGGACTATCCATCCATGGAATATTATTTAACGACAAAAAGGAAAGAAGTATTGATATTTGCTACAAAATGGATGACCCTTGGGAACATTGGCTGAGCAAAGAAAATCACGGGCCCCAAATGGTGTCACTTAGACCGAGTTGCCAAACCGCGGCTTAATACCCAATAATTGCAGTTTCAGCCTCCCCCAGAAATGGGGCTTTAACCGGTCAGTCAGGAAAATTTTTCTTCCCATCTGCACCAACAAGTCTGGTACACAGTCTCTATCCCCCGAAGAAAGATGAGGCAATCTACGTGATAAGACCTGTTGCTTTTTCTTTCCCCTAGCAAACAGCCTTGTTTGGAACAATCCTCTTCTTTTGCTAATAGCTTTCTTACCCCCACCCTCCAACCATAAAAGCTTTCCTTCCATTTTATTTTGTACAACTCCTCTTAGAGTCCGGCTCCACTTGCTAAGTGGGTCCCGCCCATTTACTTGGTTGCATTTTGTTGTTTAACAACAATACATGAACAGAGCCAGTCACAGAAGACCACGTGTTGTAAGACTGTATTTATATGAAAAGTACAGAAAAGGCAATTTATAGAAACAGAAAGTAGATTTCACGGTTGCCCAGTGCTGGGGGTGGAGATGGAAAGTTACTGCTAATGGGTAGGAAGTTTCTTTCGGGGGTGTTGAAAATGCCCTAAACTTAGATTGTGGTAGTGTTTACACAACTCTGTGAATATACTAAAACCACTGACTTGTACCTTTTGAATGATGACTTTTATTGCATGTGAATTCTATATCAATAAAGATGTCTAAAAGAAAGTTGATTGCGCTGACTTGAAAAACTAAAATGAATTGGGCTTTTACATTTGATTAAAATCAAGCATAACTCGAATTGGATTAGACTATGAGCAAATAGTTTCTGTAGATGTTAGCAGGAGAGGAGACATGGCTGACCCAAAGAGAGAGGAAGAAAGACTTAATCCAGGGGCACCTGGGTGGCTCATTTGGTTGAGCATCTGACTCTTGATTTCACCTCAGATCGTGATCACAGGGTCACGTGGGTTTGAGTTTTGCGTATATTCTCTCTCTCTCTCTCTCTCTCTCTCCTTCCTTCTGCCCCTCTCCCCTGCTTGCTCACACTCTCTCACTGAAATAAATTAAAAAAAAAAATCTAAATTTTGGGGAATAAACTAATTGATGTTCAGCAACAAAACCACCACTACAAATTAAAGATGGGTTCAGGATGCCAAATCTAGAGACCAGAAGTTGACATACAACTTCCCCTTAAAAGCAGCAGCCCAGGGGCGCCTGGGTGGCTCAGTCGGTTAAGCGGCCGACTTCATCTCAGGTCATGATCTCGCGGTCTGTGGGTTCGAGCCCCGCATCGGGCTCTGTGCTGACCGCTCAGAGCCTGGAGCCTGTTTCAGATTCTGTGTCTCCCTCTCTCTCTGCCCCTCCCCCATTCATGCTCTGTCTCTCTCTGTCTCAAAAATAAATAAACGTTAAAAAAAAAAATAAATTCTTTAAAAAAAAAAAAAGCAGCAGCCCAGAATATGTAATAATAGCTTCATGTGAAACTATGAAACCTACACAGCTCTCTGCAGAAATGCAGCTACTATGAAACAAAGCAAAGTAATTCCACTGAGCAGATTAGTCCCATATCCTTATGCCATAGTAGAAACTCAGGTACCAGACAAAGGCTATGACTTCCAGTGACAAAATGTCAGGCCTAATGTTAATGAGCCTCAAAATATACCACAAGATCTCTATTGACCTCCAGTGGTTACAGCTAAAATTGCGTGGTTTATGATACATGAGAAGAGAACATGATGTACCACAAGCAATTTTGGATTTGGGGTTTGGTCTATTATTTTATCTTGAAAGCTGTAAAGTTGGACTAAAAGGAAACCCAGCCAATGACTCCCATAAAAAGTTCCCTTCCCTGATTTTTAAGCATTGACTAAAGAGCTTATTTTTCTGTGGCCTGTTTTTGCAGCCTTTTTCAACACAGCCAGGAAGGTGCTTGCCTCCCTCCGGTGACTTGGTGACTCCATCGGGGGCCGTCTGCGGACAAACCACTGTGCACCCGCGGATGCAGGCGAGGGTACGCGGGAGAGCAGGTGAGCAAGCAGGTAGGAGAGAAGAAATGGCTGACTGAAAAGAGACAGGCAGGAGGGAGTGTAAGAAAGGGTGGAAGGCAGGTATTACAAATTAAAATAGGCCAATCTGGTTTTGCACAACTCTGGCGCTTTTTGGTAGCTACCTCAGCAGTTCAGAGATTCGCCTCTCCCAGCAACCTCACCACCAGGCTGTAGTGAAAACAACTAACACCAAACGTTGCTATACCTACAGTTTCCCTAAACAAACCTAGTAAACAACCCCCAAGCACTTCATACAGTCTCCTCTATGGGCTTGAAGGAGTCCCAGCTCTCTGTCCTTTGGGTGAAAGGTTTGCTCAGTTGAGGAAGTGCAATGTTCCAGAAGCGAGATTCTACTATTACCCTCATTGCTAGCCTCAGGCTACCAGAAACCCCCAGACTGGCAAGGCCATTGATCTGGGGATAAAGTCTTACAAGCACCTGCTACTGGGCTGGCTGGATTCTTCAGCCAGGAACAGGCGTGTCGGAGGGCTCTCTAGAATATTTTCAGTCCCACATCTAAATACCTTCAATTTTTCCAAAGAATCCATTTCTACCGTTCATCTGACAAATGAACAAGCCACTGGTTGCTCTGATAATAACTCATGTCTGATATTTGCTATGCTAACTAGCAAAGTATCTTGTAATAACTGAGACATTGTGACCTTTCCAGTAACAGTGCTAGCTAATCATGCTTAGAGCATTAAATCCTGATCAAAACACTCACTGTTCCTGTATGTAATTTCAACCAGTGCATTCAAATATCACACCATCTCTGCTGGAGTATTTCAAAGCAAATAACAGACATAGAAGGCAAGGGCAAGAAAAGAACAAGAAGCCATTGGCAATCGGTGGCGACTGTCGTTAACCATTCTTGCCCGTATTCCTAAATGTTACTTCCCTGGTCACTCCTTGGATATTTTTCAGATCCGTTCATTTCAGACCCGTTGTTCAGGTAACAATTATTTATGGACCGCCTGTGTACCAGATATCTACTTGACATATATTATCCTTCCATTCTAAGGAGAATTTAATACACTAAGAGAATGTTAAAAATTCACTGGCTGAAGTCTCTGATGTTTGCAGAAACTAAACATCTCACTGTGGTGTGGAGGTGTTCTAGCCCTCCAAGGCTCCATTTTATCCTCAAGGAGAAAGCAGCACTAGAAGATTCTGTTTATAAACCTTAAAATACCAGTCGCTTTATTTGTTCTTTCTAAGGGAAAGAAAAAAAAAGAAACCCTTAAAGGTTATATAAACATTTTACTATATTTTATCTTCCTTTAAGACCCAATGATAATTACATCCTTGGGCTACATTTACCTTAACTGTGATTTAGTGCATCGTAAAAAAATCGTGAATAAGAATTCTTGACGTTGCTTGTTAGTCCAGAGGTCAAACCAATGACTTATAAGAGCAACTCTTTCCTGAAAGAGCTATAAGGGAGAGAAAATGTCATTTTCCTGTATAGTTCAATCTAAGTTGCTAAGCAATCCTTAGACAGTCTACCAACCTCATGGCTAATATTTGCATAGCACATTACAGTTCGTGAAGCACTTTCACTGTGTAGCAGAGGTCTATCCCTTCCGCTTCAACTGCTTTTATCTGGGGATAGAGAGACAAGCCCAGGCTTGTTGGGTGGGCTGGTGGGAAAGGCTGGCCAGGAGATATAATTACAGTGGGGCCCGAGGAGGGCCTCTCTGGAGAACAAAGAGGTAATGGATCCTGGCTCTTGTTTCTACCTAAATGAATGTGGCCTGGGGAAACAGATGCCAAACATTTCATCTTGAAAACACCTACAGGCTACACTTAAATAGTGAAAACAACAGGGCCATTTTAAGTAGGTATGATTTTACTAACCCACAGTCCTACATCTTTATAACCCTCACCAAAACAAGAGTGAATACATATTGCTAAGTAGCCATTGTTAGCCGTGTCTCCAAGGAAGACATACGCCAAGGACCCCCCCAAACCTGGGTGTCGCTCCAGCTTTGCTCAGATGATATATACAAACTCACTGGCTTTATTACTGGGTCAGGCTTTGGCCTTAGCCCGGCTAGTCTCCTTCCCTTGGAACAGGCCTGAACCACGCATGAGCTATCAGCCATTAATGATTGACAGAGCTGCCTAAGCCAGTCAGTAACTACTTCCTGCACCACCTTTCAAAGGAGGGGCATCCCCCGGCCATTGAACTGAACTGAGAAGAGAGGATTAAAGAAATACACAGAGAATTAACTATACATGAATACTCTCCATATCGAACACCACCAAAGCACCTCCTCTTTTCTTCCCCCCAGCACACAGTGTTTTCTGGAGGCTTCTCTTTTGTCCCTGGAGGTACAGGGGAAAGGGGAGGCAGACCTTGGGGCTCCTCATAAAGTAGGAGTTGGAGACTGGAGTGAGAAGAGACTGTCTTGGGGCCGACAAATAGAAGTTTGTTTTTGTTTGAAGTGACTCCAAGACTAAATTCTTCAGAGTTTTTTTTTTTTTTTTTAAATATGGTGACATGAGACTCCGAATGTCACAGTAAAATCAGCCCTACAAATTAAACTTCTTTTATTCCAGAATATCTAACTTACCTCTCTATTTAATGACTTGTTGCTGAAAGGTGTCCAGGCACTGAATCTTGTGTGAAAGCACTCCATTTCCAGAGTTTTTCTAGAAGAATCCTGAGCTGACATCTCAGCAAATTATTTTCTTCCAGCCCTAAGATATATACATTCGTTTCAATAGAGGCTTAATTAAGATCACCTAGAAACATCCAATATATTAATGTTGTCATCATGGGAATTTTAATAATTTCTGCCATTCATTGACATCTATATATTTATTTAAATTTTTTAAACATTTATTCATTTTTGAGAGAGAGAGAGAGAAATAGCACCACTGGGGGAGGGGCAGAAAGAGAGGGAGACACAGAATCTGAAGCAGGCTCCAGGCTCTGAGCTGTCAGCACAGAGCCTGATGTGGGGCTCAACTCACAGACCGTGAGATCTTGACCTGAGCTGAAGTCGGACGCTTAACTGACTGAGCCACCCAGGCGCCCCATACATCTATATATTTATTTAGATAAAATTACAGCAAATTATGTGTGTATATATACATATATATACACGTGTATATATACATCCCTGTGGAAGATAATCCATACAAATATGCACGGGGAGTTCATGAACTCCAAGGCATTGCAGTTTATTCTGTCCTCATCTGTTTGTACCCAAATGTGAATCTAAATCAGAGTTGTTTTTCACTTTTCTGGGAAAATGACTCAGAAATTGGGATGATGCTCTACCAACCAGGAATACTGCTTTTTCTTTCCCTGGAAAGCAGTAATCTGAAGGGCTTAAAGAGGGCATTCTACCTGCCTATCTTTTGAGGACACAATGAGGACATAGAGAATAAACTTAGCGTAATGTATCAGGCATCCATCGCAATGGATTCATCGCATCCCAAAATTTAACAGCTCAAAACAACTGTGGGTCAGGAATCGAGGCACAGCATAGCGGAGTACCTAATCAGTCTGCTGGGGCTGTCATAGCAAAATATCACAAAGTGAGTGTCTTGAAGAACAACAAAAGTTTATTTTCTCACAATTCTGGAAGCTAGAAGTCCACGATCAAGATGCTGTCAGAGCTGGTTTCTAGTGACACTTGCGTGCTTGGCTTGGACACAGCCACCTCCTCTCTGTGTTCGTACAGGGCCTTTCTTCTGCTTACATAACGAGTACAATGGGTAGGCAACAGAGAGAGAGAGGGAGAGAGAGAGAGAGAGAGAGAGAGAGATCTTTGGTGTCTCTTCCTGTCCTCCTAAAAATATCAGTCCTGCTGGATTAAGGTCCCACCTTATAACCTCATTTAATTTTCATTACCTCTTTATAGGCTCTGTTTCCAAATATAGTTACATTGGAGGTTAGGGCTCCCACATGAAATTTTGGGGGACACAGTTAAGGCCATAAAAGGTACTTCTGCTTTAGGGTTTCTCATAAAGCTGCAGTCAAGGGATTGGCTAGGACTCCAGGCTCATTTGAAGGATGTGAAGCTCTTTCATGTGGTTGTTCGCAGGATTCAGTTGCTCATGGACTGTTGGACTGAAGGCCTCTCTTGTCTTAATTGCCACATGGGCCTCTCCGCAGGGAAGTTCATATGGTAGCTGGCTTCCATCAGAGCAAATAAGAAAGCAAGAGAGGGCACGCAAGAGAGAAGCCAGCTTCTTGGTAACCCAATCTCAGAAGTGATATACCATCACTTTTGCTGTTAGTCAGGACAGGTCACTTGGTCCAGCCTACTCTCCAGCAGGGGGGATCATACAACAGCATGAGCCATCATACAATCTATCTCAGTTCACCCTTTGGGTCAGTTCTCTTCTTTTTCCACATGTAGAACATGGTCGCCCACTTCTTAACGGACACAACCCAGAAGTGCCACCTCATCGGTATTTTTAGCTCAGATCCCAGAAGATGTGGATGATTCACAACAGTCTGTACAGATCCAGATATAGCTCCTCATGCTCTAGCAATCTCTAAAGATAGGTTGGCCCTGGCTCCTATACATACAATGGTAGAGCAGGGAAAGGATAACCACAATAAACATTCCCATTTGGAAAGGAGAAGAATGACATATAAAATAGTTGATCCACAGCAAGTCCGAAATCCTGCTGTGTGAGGCTGGGGCCCAGTTATCATTTTTAGTCTCAAACAATCGCATTCCCTTTCAGGCCATGTCAGTGATTTCTTTGACGGTACAACTTTCTCAAAATCTACTTTAAGTTATGCTTTGATTCCAGGCAGTGTTCTCTTCTTATATTCTACCATTGTTTAGAGGCATTTCTCTCTCTCCCCCTCTCTCTCTGAATTTAACTGCAAGGATTTTGAGCCTATCGGGCTTCTTTGGGAAGAGCCCAACCCTGAGTCTTTCTTCCCTGAGATCTTTTTCCAACTGGAAGTACTTGCGGGTTATCACCTTGTTCCACTCAGAGATCCTAACCCCATCCTCTTGCTTGGTCCTTCCACTAAGCAGGGTTTAAGCAGCACCTGTTGCTGACAGGCCTTCTCAATGGTTTCTTTACTAGTTGAAGATGTGAATCGGTTCCATCTTCTAACCTAGCAAGTACCTGAGTTTTTGGCCGTCTCTCAATTCCTTTACGTTCCTGCTTGCAAACTAGCCAACTGTTCTCGGAGCTGCCTCTATTTCTGGTAGGTACCTCAGCAAATGCAGCCAGGAGTAACAAATTCATTCTAAGAACATTCATTTTCTACCTCTCTGCATAAAGTACAAGCCATTTACTCTATTCAAAACTATAGTTTTGCAAGTGTTTTTTGCGCTGTATAACATGGATTGACATCGTTCCAAGTGTCCGATAACAGTTTCATGCTGCCAGACTGGATGTTAACACCACGTAATTTGGAATGTGTTGCTGTTGCTATGGCAGCATCTTGCTCCTGGAACCAATATTTGTATCTACCAAAGATTTAAGAAAGAAATGACAGTAAACTTACACAAAATCTTCCAGAGAATGAAAAAAGTGGGAATTATTTCCAAGTCCTTTTATGACGTCAGCATAACCTTGATAACAAAACCCAATAAGGACCTTGAAAGAGAAATATTATAAGTTTATTATCATAAACATAGATGCAAAAATCCTAACCAAAATCTTAGAAAACCAAACCCAGCAATATATAAAAAGATAACATATCACCACCAAGTTGGATTTATTCTTGGAATGTAAATTTGGTCTGGTATTACAAAATCAATGTACTTCTCATCATTCATAAAACAAAGGAGAAAAATTATATAATGATCTCTGTAGGTATGCAAAGTGCATTCAGCATCCATTCCTAACAATAACAACAAAATGTTAGCAAACTAGAACTTGAAGGTAATTTAGTAATCCAAGTAAGGATGTATTATAAGAAGCACAGCAAACTTAAACTTAAGAGTGAAATGTTGAAACTTTCCTTTTGATTGCTACTACTACCTTTATTCAGCATTATCCTGGAGGTTCTCTCCAATATAATAAAACAAGAAAATAAAATGTATACTAATTTAAAAAGAAAAGTAAAAGTTGTCATTACTTATTAATGGCATAACTATATGTAAAAAAATATCAAAGAATCTACAGATAAATTATCAAATTTAATGCATAAGCTTAGCAAAGTTGCTGTGCATAAGAGCAACATTTAAAAATCTGCATTTCTGGGGGCACCTGGGTGGCTCAGTCGGTTAAGCGTCCGACTTCAGCTCAGGTCATGATCTCAAGGTCTGTGAGTTCGAGCCCCACATTGGGCTCTGTACTGACAGTTCAGAGCCTGGAGCTTGCTTCGGATTCTGTGTCTCCCTCTCTCTCTGCCCCTCCCCCACTCACTCTCTGTCTCTCTCTATCAAAAAATTAATAAATGTTAAAAAAATTTTTTAAATCTGTATTTCTGTATACTAACAACAAACCCTTATAAATAACAGTATATCATTTGTAATAATTTTTAAAAATCTAATTTAAGTTCAGTGAGGGACAAATATTCCACATAGAATACTAAACATCCTATCAAGAGAAAATTCTCAAGATCTAAATAAGAGCATACATATGTACAGGTGTTGGTTCTACAAAATTAACCTATTAATTTATATGATCTCAGTCAAAACCAGAAGCTAGTGTGTGTGTGTGTGTGTGTGTGTGTGTGTGTGTTCGACAAACTCATTATGAAATGTGTATGGAAATGCAATGTATCAAGAATAGCAAAGACAACTTCAAAAAGAACAAAGAAGGGGTGACTGGGTGGCTCAGTCAGTTGAGCGTTTGACTCTTGATTTCAGCCCAGGTCATGATCCCAGGGTCAGGGGATCAAGCCCCACTTTGAGCTCTGTACTGAGCATGGCCTCTGCTTAAGATTCTCCTCTTTCTCTCTCTGTCTCTCTCTCCCCCTACTCCCCATCCCCTTCCCTGCTCACATGCCCTCTCTCTCTAAAAAAAAAAAAAAAAAAAGAGAGAGAGAGAGAGAAATTGAAAAAAAAGAAAGAGCAAAGTGGTAAGACTTACTCTATGATGTTAGGACTTACTCATGATAAAGCTACCCTAAAGAACAGCATGAGATATTGGCAGAAGAATAGACAAACCAATAGAAACAGACTCACGTATATATGGTCACCTGACGTGTGAGAGAGGTGGCATGCAGAGCGGTGGAGAAAGGAACATTCTAGTGAGCAACACGTGGAGCAAAACAGCTATCCAGTTGGGCCCCACTGACCCCAGAATCATGAGAAATAATCAATGGTTATTGGGCTAAGGCCCTACGTTTGAAGTTGGTTTGTTATTCAGCATTAACAACTGATACAAAACTTGGGACCCGGAAGTACAGTGTGGCCATAACATAACCGAGGGCATAGGGCATTGACTTTAGGAACAGGCAGTGTGTGGAAAGTGGACGGGTGGTCAGCAGACCGTTAGCAGAGGCAGAAGAGCAGTGGAGCTGCTACGAAAGGCCAGGCAAATGGTGACTGTGTTATGTGGCAGTGAAACGTTTAGTGACACTGGTGTCTGCGTTAGTACGGACAATAGAAAACGTACCAAGAAATACGTAGACCCGACTAAAGAGATTCTAAGCAGGATGTAGAAAAGGCTAATCGATTTTTTTAGCTGCAGATCATGCAGTCAGGAAGACACGAAATGATCTGAAAGATCAGTTTTGTTTGGGGGCAGAATTTAGTGGAAATAAAGAACATCTAATACAGTATCTTCAGCTAGAAAAAAGTCTCAAAATAATAAAGGTCTCATTTCAAAGCCTTCCTTTATAAGGTCTTTAAAAGGTTTGCAATGGTACTGACCCTGTCATTTAGAAAATAAAAGAGTTTTGGGGCCCCCAGGTGGTTCAGTTGGTTAAGTGTCCGACTCTTGATTTCAGGTCAGGTCATGATCTTGTGGTTCATGAGTTTGAACCCTGCTGTCAGCACAGAGCCTGCTTGGGATTCTCTCTCTCCCTCTGCCCCTTTCTCTCTCTCTCTCTCAAAATAAATAAATAAAATTTTTAAAAGTTATACAAAGAAAACAAATGAGTTTCTAAGAATCTTAAAGACTGCCCCACAGCACCTTGAATCACAGCACAAGGCAGAGAGGAGTCTATCTTAAAGAGGTTGGTGGAAGGAGGTCTTGTATTAAAATAGATTATAATTGGGGCGCCTGGGTGGCTCAGTCGGTTAAGCGGCCGACTTCAGCTCAGGTCATGATCTCTCGGTCCGTGAGTTCGAGCCCCGTGTCGGGCTCTGTGCTGACAGCTCAGAGCCTGGAGCCTGTTTCAGATTCTGTGTCTCCCTCTCTCTGACCCTCCCCCGTTCATGCTCTGTCTCTCTCTGTTTCAAAAATAAATAAATGTTAAAAAAAAATTTTAAATAAATAAATTAAAAAAAAAAGATTATAATTAGGTGCATAGAAAGAAGACTGTTCTGGTGAAAGCATGACCAGCTAGAAAGAAAAGGGACCAAGAAACTTTGCAATGGTCTCTGACACACCAACTTTCTATAGGCAGAAAGCAGGCTGAGAAAGCTAGGCAATTACAACCACAAATCATTTTTCTTTCTTTCTTTCTTTCTTTCTTTCTTTCTTTCTTTCTTTCTTTCTTTCTTTCTTTTTTTTTTTTCATTTATTTATTTTTGAGAGACAGAAAGAGACAGAGCGTGAGCACGGGAGGGGCAGAGAGAGAGGGAGACACAGATTCTGAAGCAGGCTCCAGGCTCTGAGCTGTCAGCACAGAGCCCGACGCGGGGCTCAGACCCACGAACCGTGAGATCATGACCTGAGCTGAAGTTGGACGCTTAACCGACTGAGCCACCCGGGCGCCCCAACCACAAATCATTTCTTGTTGGAAAGGATGGATGATTCAGAAGGTGAAGCCAAGAGTCAGTAGTGCAGGACTAAGAGGAGCTGAGGACAATGGAATAGGAGGCCACACCCAAGGAGGAGACCCGGACTGTATGTAGTCGAGGAATAATCAGGGCAACTGGCCTGGCTAAATTTCAGAGTTGCTATGTCAGCAACTGCCATGTGCCTTGTGTTTCCTGTCTTTATGAACAGGAAATACTACCCTTCTTGTGTGTCACCAGCATAAGGCGGGTGTCTGGGAGACAGCCAGGTTCACAGGTCTCCAGATCAAGAAAAGCCACAGACGAGGAGCCTCATTTGCAATTGGCCCTAATGCAGCTCACAAGAGATTAGACTTCAAGCCTCGTACCATAATTGGATGAGACTTTAGGTGTCTTGGGATGGAGTAAACGTATTCTGCATGCAAAAGGCATGTGAATTGTTGTGACCAGAGAGCACAACAGCGTATATCATCTGCACATATGGCCAGGAAAAATTGCTCCCATCCTTGTGTATGCGTATCAGTTCTTCCATCAAGAGGCAGAGGATGTTGATGGATGTTGATAAAGTGAAGATGTGTGGCTTCTGGGCCTAGGCCTTAAGAAGATTTGCAGTTTTTCGTTCGGTACGCTTTGGATCTAGCTGCCGCGTAAATAAGCTCAAGCTACGTTACAGAATGATGAGAGACCATCTGGAGAGACAGAGGTTGAGCCAGGGCAAAGCTGTTTCAGCCCCCCTCGTCAAAGCACCAGATGTGTGAATGAAGCCATCTCGGGTATTATCCAACTGAGCTCCCAAGTGAACGCAACCATATGAAGGACCCCTGAACTATAACAGGCAGAAGAACTGGCCAGGCGAGGCCAGCAAACCCAGAGAATCGTGAAAAGTAATGACTTCTGTTTCAAGCTACCTCGGTCTGAGACCGTTTGTTATCTAGCACAGACTGACAGAGGCATATGCTGGTGAGCATCCAGAACAGTCACATACAGCTGGTGAACGTGCAAACTGGTATAAGTGCTTTGCAAAAACGGTTTGGCATTATTTCCTAAAGTTGAACATGTGCCTCCAATGGACTCAACAGAAAAACACGAACATGTGGACCGAACATATCCACAAGCACATTCACAGCTACATCAGATAGCTCCAAACTGGAAAGGGTACAATCATTCCCCAGCAGTCAAGTGGATAAATATATTGTCATGTATCCCTGGGCGAGAATGCTATATATCAATGAACAATCTGCTGCTACACACAATGTGTGTGAATCATACACATAAGACATTAAACAAAAGAAGCTGGAAACAGCATGCCACATTTTGTGTGGTTTAATTTATACACGGTTCTACGCTACAGTGTTAGAAGTTAAGATGGCAGTTACCTTTGGGTAGGACAGAGAGGGTATGACTGGGAGGGACATAAGAGGTGACTCTGGGGTGCTGCTCCCTGATCTATGGGGACCCAGTGGGGTTCACTTTACAATTCACTGAGTTCCATACATACGATTCGCATATTTTTCTACATCTTCTATTTCTTTTTTTTTTTTTTAAGTTTATTTATTTATTTTGAGAGAAATAGAGTGCATGAGAGAAGCAGAGGAGGGGCAGAGAAAGAGAGCGACAGAGAGAGAATCCCAAGTAGACTCTGTGCTGTCAGCACAGAGCCCCATGTGGGGCTTGAACTCACGGACTGTGAGATCATGACCTGAGCCAAAACCAAGAGTCAGACGCTTAACGAACTGGACCACCCAGATGTCCCTACATCTTCTATTTTTATCAAGAAGTTTTAAAAAGATATCACTTATAAAAAAACAAACACTATTAAGTATCGAGAAAAAAATAAAAGTACAAATTTTGTGAAGAAAATGATAAAATTTTTTTGAAGAACATTTTTAAAGAACCGAAATAAATGGAGTGATATGTTTTATTCATGAATTAGAGAATTCGGAAGAATGAAGACATTAGTTTTCTCAAATGGATCCACCAATTCAACGCAATCTCAATTAAAAAAATCCTAAGAGATATGGTGGTATGTGTGTGGAACTTGGAAAGCTGATTTTAAGATATTTATGGAGGTTTAAAGGGCCCCAAATAGTCAAGTCAGTCTGGAAGAACAAGGGAGAGAGACATGTTTCTAGAAAGACTCACTGTAAAGCTGTAGTAATAATGTCACATGGCATTAGTATGGAGACAAATATCTAAGCCAGGGGAACAGGAGACAAAGTCCAAAATAGACTCCAGTATACATGGGTACTTGTTAGATGATAAATCAAAGAAAAGATGGATTTTTCCATTTATAGAAACCAGAGTATCTGTTTTAAAAAAAGAGAGAAGAAATTGGACCCCTTTCCCACACTATACACATACACACATGCACATCAACTATCTGAAGGCTTTTTATATGTAAAATCAATTACACATGGTTTGTGATCCCCCAGAAGACAAAATTAAGAACAATGTGTGATGTCAGAGAGACAGATTTTGGATCAATCTAAGTGGGAAAACAACCACTTCAGCGGCTTTAGCTGTCTCAGGAGGTTAAGTCCATTACTGGAGATATTAAAAAAAAAAAAATTGGATGACCACTTGGCAGTGAAATTCTAGCTGGGATTCCAGCATCAGAAAATGTCTCAGTTTCTAAGCAACCCTCTGTTGCTATAAATCCCAAGAAGAGAGAGAACAATGGGTCCTGGCGTAGCCGAAGAAACTTTATGGGAGAACCAGGAGATTTTGAGAATAAGACAAACATTTGCAGGCTCTTCTTACCACATTTGAATGGAAGCATGTTTTAAAAATGAATATATTGGAAAGGCATGTACCAGATTAGGAACAATTTTAGAAATATTACAGAGGGTAGCATGACAACACTGAATTTGGATCCCTGCTCTGACCTCCTTTCCCCCAAGTAAAGCTTTACAAGTAATTTAGTCTCTGAGCCTCAGTTTCCTCATGTGTAAAGCAAAGCAATGCTGTGCTTGGCAAACTACAGTATAATAATGTGTTGTTCAGATAAAAACCTCATGGCAATGTGGGAAATTAAATACCTCCTTCTGAATCAACATTAAATCAAAACAAATCCTTAGTTTCCTAAGACGCCCAGCTGTTGTTATGTGAAATCCCTCCAAGAGCCAACATAAGGAGTTTTTATTTAGCAAGTTCTTAAAATCGTTGTTATCCTCTGTGTTAAGGGATTACTGAGTTATATAATAAGCAGAACATTGCAGAAAGAACAGTCACTATCTCTGCTGGTGGACTTAAATATATGAGTACAGTATATCATATATAGAGATAAAAATGCCAATAGAGAGTTAGAGATAGAGATAGAAATTTCCACGGGATTATTTACATTCTTTTAAGATGTCATTTTTGCTGATTATTCAACCCAAGGACAAATGGCATGCTGGCAGTCACTACTTCTTTAAATTGAATGATTTCTTTTCATATTCCAGCATTTTATATTTTTCCAAATAGTAGCTCCATATGATATTAATAATCATTTCCCAGAAAAGCAGGATCCATGGTTAAATATGCTTAGCAAATGATTAAGCACAATGAAACAAGTTTCTTTTTTGTAAGATGTTATAGAAACTTAACTATGATGATACTCACTGTGAATCTCCGAGAGGGGGAAATAATATGCAGCATTTCCCTTGTTCATTGTTATAGGAACCTGTCATAGTGCGTATTGGTTATGTGATGTGGTTATTGTGGTGGTTATCTAATGTTGTGTAACAAAGAGTCCCAAAACCTAGTGGCTTAAAACAACAAATATTTATTATCTCACAGTTTCTGTGTCAGGAGTCAAGGCATGGTTTAACTGGGTCCTTTGACTCAGGGTCTCTCACAACCATGTTTCAGTTGGGGTTGTGGTCATCCAAAAGCTCAACTGGGGAAGGATCCACTTCTAGGCTCATGTAAGTGGTTTGTTGGCAAGATTCAGTTCCCACAGACCACAGGAACAGGGACTCAGTTCCTTGCAGGCTCTTGGCTGGAGGCTTCCCTCCCATGTGAGCTTCCTAACTTGTTAGCTTACAAAATGACAGCTGGTTTCCACCCACTGAACAAGCTAAAGGGCAAGACGGCAGGCAAGATGGAAATTGGCATCTTTGTGTAACAGAATCCCAGAAGCAACACAGCATCACTTTTTGATTAGTCAGAACAGAGGTCAGCAAATGTGGTCAGCAGCCCATATTCAGCCTGCCAACCACTTTTGCAAATAGTTTTATTGGAATATAGCTAATCACATTTATTTACATATTGTCCATGGTTGCTTTTATACTGTAACAGGAAGAATTGAGTAATTGAGAAAGAGAAAGAGAGAGACCATATAGCCCACAAAGCCAAAAACATTTACTACCTGGCCCTTCACATAAAACATTTGGCAACCCCTGCATTGGAAACAAATCTAGCCCACATTCGAGGGGAGAGGATTCACTAAGGGCATCGCTCTCAGGAAGCTGGGGTCGTTGGGAGCCAATTTAGCCACTTAGCACTTGCACCAAACAGGCACTTGGCAAGTACTTGCTGAATGAGTAAAGGAATAATTGTTCGCATCTACTAACTTTCCACATTCAAGGGCTGAAAAGCAAGTCACTAGCTCAGAAAAAGCCAAATTCCTTCACTGATTATTAGGATTTGACACCTATGTCACAGCTGTGACAATCTATCAACTTATGTGGATATTATTAGTAATTCCCATCATTATATTAAGTGAGTTAGATGGTAAAATAGGCTTAGAATCGAATTAATATGTACATCTGACAGATCATTCTTTCACAACATCAGCAAATTGGAAGGAAGGGAAGTATTTTAGGGTAGTCGTTTGGAATGAGAATTCTGGGGCAAGAATACTCCTTGTGAATTATGTTTACAATATGGCAGTCACCACTATTTCTAATACCATGAGAGACTCAAAACCTAGGTATACAAAACCAAATTCTCATCCATTTTTCATCTTTGCTCTGTGTCCTTTCTCCAAGAGCCAAAGTACTGTCCCATGCAGTTTTTCCTTGATCATTTAGGATTTCTCTTATTTGCACACAAAGTAGCGTGTCACTCCTGGGAAAGTAAAGGTCCAGCCACTCACTGCCTTGCTCATATCCCAGTTTTCCACTGAATTGAGGCCCCAGTGTGGATGACACCAACTGGGTATCTCTGTCTTACATTATCTTGCAAAACAAGGGCTCTAAATGTTTCTGAAGTGTGTTCTCAGAAGGTAATGAAATAGGAGACCCCAATCTGTGGCTCTTCTCATTTATAACTAGATCCAACATACAGATTGTTACAAAATCAAAGTGGGGAGGGAGCCATGTAACAAATGGTAAACTTATCTTAATTTTTGTTTGAGTGGCTCTTCTAACCGGCACTGTGCTAATAAATCTTTTTCCCACACACTAGCTCCTTCTCACATTCACCCTGGGAGTTAGATTACAGAGGAGAAAAACAGGGTAAAGAAAACCATCCAAGGTCATACAGGGAATAGTGGGTTATTGAATTTAAAAATTATACTGGATTTTTCCTAAAGAGTGAGTGTAATAAATTGGATCTATGGCTGCTGTGGATTAATCCGGAAATACGATTTCTCTTTCATGGCCGACTATCCTTTACAACTGGCATATTGATGAGGAACTCAGCAACTGACCTACTACTACCTCTATGCCTAGCAAAAAAAAAAAAAAAAAAAAAAGGTGGGGTGATGGGTGAGGTGGGGAGGAGCCTGTTATGCGACAACCAAAGCCAGATTAAGGGTTGAAATGGCTGGCCAGTTGCCGGTCTATACAGCGTTAAATTATCACCAGGATAGCACAGAACCATGTTGTCATTAACGATGTTTCCACAGCCTTACCCGGTTGGAGAAATGTACATTCGCCTGGTCCTGCCCCACTGAAGTAGACAAAATGACTTGAGGTGCCAGTTAGAAACAAACATTGTTCTCTGCCACAGAGCTACCTACATTTGAGTCCTTTTATGATTCACACCTGCAAGTTGCACAACGCCTCATTTATTATCTGAAATTTAATCCCTTAAGCATGATCTACATTTTCAACATTTCAGAGGCTATTGCAAAGTCACCTAAACTTTTAACATAAGTACCTGGCATTACTTCCTCAAGAAACTTTTAGATTCTATGCATGGAAAACAAAAATCTATAGAAAGTCTTCTTGCAACATGAAAAAAGAATCAAGTACTAGGCGTAGGGAAGAAATCCCAATTTAATCCCTTAAATATGCCTCTGAAGAGTTATCTGGTTTTAAAGACTGTGAAAAAGCCAGAGTACAAGGACAATGTGTGTGATTATGAAAACAGAAATGAAAGATTATTCCAGTTAAATGCCTGCTTTTCAGGGCATATAAAAACATGACTTATTTTGAACATAAACTGGTATATTATTTTTATTAAATGCACAAAAAAGTAATGGATAATGAAGGTAACAGCATGTTTTGAGGAAATCTGCACTACTGATGGCACAGGAGGTGATAGGAAATGCCGTACTTGTGAGCCCAAATGCACATAAATGTTGGATTGGCTCCCCGATAAGTAAGTTTAAAACTACAAGATTAAAGTTGCAACAAGAAGCAATTGCACTGTTTAAACTCATTCGGGAGGAATAACCAGCCATGGCTGTTGTAAACTTTCAAGTTCCTAATCCCTACTTTCTCCTACTGAAATAAGTTTTAGAGCATGAGTTTTGAGGACTCCCAAGGTGCGCAAATGTCAAGAAGGGCCCGAAAACAAATTGCCTGGGTTTTGTTTTGCTGAACTGCGATACAGATGATGTCGGGATATTCTGTTCTGATACTATGGCGAAAGTTATTAAAAAGCGCATCACTTTGTACTTTTAAAAAGAAGAAAAAAAAAGGAAGTATCATGTCTTTAGTTGTTTGTCCTGTTCATCAAATCTTAGCATATTAACTCCTAGAGCGGCACAATTCCAACCAGGAACTGTATTCTCAACAGGGTGTATTTCCCCGTCACTGCCCCCAGCTCCACTCCCCACGCTCCCGTGACTCTACCGTAGGGAAGAGGCTGAAAACTGGAAGAAGGAGGAGAGGCGTTGGTGTGAACCAGTCTGGGGTCGGATGAAAATCACTGTTTTCCAAAGTGCTCAATAACTTGACTTCATTTCTACCCCAGATGAAAGCTCTGGAAGAGGTTAAGAGTTTCCTTGGCACCGCCCAAGTCAAACCCACGGAAAGATTGCTTTTGTTTCTCCCCGGAGCCACTGCAGCTTTTTGGATAATCGTGGGGCTGCTGCGGCTCTCAAGGTCACGGGTGGGGGAGGGGCGGTGCCCGCCTCAGCGCCGCTTCGGGTCTTCCGGAGGTCGCGCAGGGAAGCTAAACCGCCCCGGTGCTGGGCCCGAAGGGTCTCAAGCAAAAGTTGCGCGGCCCGGAGGCCAAGGGCTTTACCTCCCGGAGGTGGCCGCGGGACCCGGGCCGGAGCGCCTCCTCTTTGGACCGCCGAGTGACAAGCGGGGGCTGCAGCCAGCGGCGGCCCCGGAGCGCGGCGAGGACGGGTGGCGCGCGGTCTCCATGGGGACGAGCAGCACCCCCCCACCCCCAACCCCGCTCCTCGGAGTCCCCGCCCCGCGCGCCTGGCCGCAGCCCACAGGTGTCCGCGGGGCGGGGGGTGCCGGCCCCGCGTGGGCCACCGAGGCCTGTCCACGGCCGCTGCGGGATTCCGGCCACTCTGGGGCCCCGGCTCCTCCGCCGTCCCCCGGGGGGGCCTGAGGTGGGACCCCCGAAGGCTTAGAGCGGAGGGGCAGACGCCAGGCTGCGGGACCCCAACCAGGAGGAGATGGGACACTGAGGCCAGCGTTAGCTTGGTCGCAAAGAAAGCCAGCAGTTTTAAGGCCGGGTGATGGGAAAGGTGGGGTTTATCTTCAGCAAATCCTCGGAATATTTTAATACTTCTTGTCAAGTTTAGCGTTATACAGGAGGTACCAAAACCAAAGCAAACACGTTTAAGGGGCCTGGAAGTAACACTAAATATAAATGGTTTGCTCTGGTGTTTTGTTTTGTTTTACCATCGGTAATTAAAATTTGTCTACAAGGAATATACAGCATATAGTAAATTTGATTCTCATATAGTTTTATTCTAATCCAGGCATCTCAGCTTTTTCCTGTTGCCTTTAACATATGTTTAAATTGTGTGTACCAATTAGAGAAGCTAAAATTTTATTACCTGAGACCCACATGGGGTCCCTTGACACAAAGGACAAATGAACCAAATGAATAAACAAGATCAATCTGATGCTCTGTCAGTGACCCCACAGGAAACAGCTTGTGCTTCACTCTATCTCAGGACCCATCCAAGAAAAACATGTCACGCGGCAAAATTTCCTTTTTGCTTTGTCAGACCCTAAAACGCTATTTCCCCACCCTGGAATCCCTAGTCTCTCAACCCAACTGAAAAGTTTGGAAGACTGTATTTAATATTCTGCTCATTTCCTCATTTTTAAAATGAGGATCAAAAAAGAGCAATCAGATAAGTTGATCAAAAATCTTTGAGCTCAGAATGGCAAAAATTACTAAGATTGAGATTTGTTTGTATCATTCAGTGGGTTTCACTCACGCATCCCCAATTAGGTGCTTGTTTCTCTGTCCTGGAAACGAGGAAGCAGCAGGGGCGTCTTTTAAAATGTGAAGGCGACTGAGCTACGATTGAATAAACAAAATGTGGCTATCCGCACAACGGAATGTGATCTGGTCATGAAAATGAACGTACTAGTGATCCATGCCACAACATGGATGAACCCTAAAACCTAGAAAATATTATGCTAAGAGAAGCAAGTCATAACATGGATGAACCCTAAAACCTAGAAAATATTATGCTAAGAGAAGCCAGTCATAACATGGATGAACCCTAAAACCTAGAAAATATTATGCTAAGAGAAGCCAGTCATGAAAGACCATGTAGGATTCCATTTATACAAGATGTTCAGAGTAGGCAAGTTCGTAGGAAGTAGATTAGTGGTTGCCAATGGCAGGGGGGTTGGGAAATGGGAAGTGAGCTGCCAAGGGGTTTCTCTGGAAATGAAAATGCTCTACAATTAGAGTGTGCTGACAGGTGCACAACCGTGACCCCCGCTAAAAACCACTGAGTTGTACACTTGACAAGGGTCAGTTTTATGTAGGAGTTATATCAATAAAGCTGTGTAAAATGAGCAGTAAACTGAATGTTTGCTCTACATTATTGGGTGTCAGCAGCTGTGATAAGCATCCTACACACACTTTTTCACTTTCTCCTCATGACCCCTATGAGTTGGTTAGTAATCTCATTTTCCAGGTTAAAAACAAAAGTTAAACCCAAAGAAACTACACGTACAAACTACATTTGTAGTTTAAACTACATTTACAAAGTAAATGTACGTGAATACAAAGCTAAGGGGAAGAATGGGTATTCAGCCCAAGGTCTAACTTTAAAAAAAAATTTTTTTTTAACGTTTATTTATTTTTGGGACAGAGAGAGACAGAGCATGAACGGGGGAGGGTCAGAGAGGGAGACACAGAATCCAAAACAGGCTCCAGGCTCTGAGCTGTCAGCACAGAGCCCGACGCGGGGCTCGAACTCACGGAACGCAAGATCATGACCTGAGCCGAAGTCGGCCGCTCAACCAACTGAGCCACCCAGGCGCCCCTACCAAGGTCTAACTTTAAAGCCTGTGCTCTTTTCATGACTGATACCAATACTGAAATGTGCACAAGGTGCAAAATCTGGAAGAGAATTACATAACCTTGAAGTTATTTATTATTTTTTAAAAAAATTGTAATGTTTATTTCTAAGAGACAGAATCAGAGCACGAGCAGGGGAGGGGCAGAGAGAGAGGGAGACATAGAATCCGAAGCAGGCTCCAGGCTCTGAGCTGTCGGCACCGAGCCCGACACAGGGCTCGAACACACGAACTGTGAGATGGTGACCTGAGCCGAAGTCGGATGCTTAACCGACTGAGCCACCCAGGCACCTCGAATTTTATAAACGCAGTTTACTTTTGAGGATTGAACTCTTGTTCCTTCAAAATAAGGCAATAACGACTAATTTAAACAATCACTTTATTAAAAATAGCAAATTTCACAACTACTCATTTAACATTTTGTTGGCACTGGCCCCTGGAAAACAAACCCGTGTGTGTACTGATTGTCTAACGTAAACTGAAGCGGGGCTGCCCCCAAAAGCCTGTGCATCATCAACTTCGAATCAACACGGGAATGAGTAAGTCTGGTGAGCTCAGAAAGGATGAACCTTCAGCCCTATTAATAACATTTTGCACAAAGCGTTTCAAGTATAACCCCCATAAGGCAACAACAGAAAGCATAGCAGCACAGCCTCTGCATCACAGTTCCTGATTAAGCCTTCAACCAGGCCTAGGCTCCAGTTATGGCGAACGACAGCAAGGCAACTTTACTAAAAGCAGCAGTGAGAACAATCATTGCACTGGTACTTTGATTACTTTATTCCTTGTTGTGGAAGATGATTCTGCTACTGGATTCAGCTGCAAAATTAAAGAATGCTGTTTTTCTTCAAACCGCAAGAAAGCAACTGCATGTCCTTTTAGCTGGTGGACGTATTCGGGACGTCTTGTGCGTCCGCCAGATGTAGTTTTTGTCTGAATTCATCAGTTAAGATTTTCATTTTATAATGAGTACTTCTTTTAAACTTCGGGGAATTAAAAAAAATAAATTTCGGGGAATTACACTCAGGAGCTAAGGGAGAGAGGTATTGAAATAAAGGAAATATGTTTAAAGGGAAGTGTCTATGTCACTGTGAGAAACCTGGATGTGGTAAGACAATTTTTAAACGTAGTGAAGTAATTATACTATATCCAGAATTTGAAGACTTAAAAAAAAGGCACTAAATCAAGACTATGTTTCAGATTCTAATACAGCACAGGATTATTTTCACGCGGCAAGAATTATTTTCATGGTAAGGAACCGATGAGAGGCAAATATGAAAACTTACTGGATTAAACAAAAATCATCGGAGAGAACAACACCACTTTATCATCCTTGGGAAAACAATTTCTTTGTAAAAGTCAAAAATCAAATCATCATAGCTCTAAAACTTTCCCTATAATCCTGAATTATTCTTCAAGATTAGAATTAGGATGGAATTCTTGCAGAGGTTACCCCCCTCCCTTCTTATCATCATTGGCTTTCATCTTGTTCTTTCATCCATCCATATGATCCACCTGCTACCTATCTCTTCAAGACCCAATTGCAACAATGCTGTGAATACACTGAGAACAACTAAATGCTAGCAATACGCGTATGGCAGAGGTTGCAAAAATATACAGACATGAGTGCTGTCATCAGAGCCATTGCCATCCAGTTGGAGGGCTGAAATTTAACACATATAAAAATCAACAGATAGTGAAATAAGGCAGAATGCTAGTTGGAGGTATAAATAAAATGCTTTATGAGAGTGGTCAGCTTCGGTGTTACTCGATAGGGGAAAGGGGGGAGGCCAGAGCAGCGCTAGGTAGAAAGCACAACCTGAACAAAGGCATTACGGTGAGCATGAAAATGATGTGTTCTTAGACGCCAGAGAACCAGCTTAGTGGGAATGAAAAATATAACAGGATACGTAGGCTGTGATTATATTATTGAGAGCTGTTAAAAAGTCTAACATGGTAAAAAACTTGGTCTGAAATAGGAATGGCAAGAAGACAGTGATGTTTTTAAGAAGACTAATTTATTTAGTGTCATTCTCTAAAGTTTACAGCAGCACTGTCCAAAAGAAATATAATGCAAGCCACAGGTATAATTTTTAAAATATATTTTATTCACACCAATATATAAAAAAGCTATCATTTCAGCATGCAATCATAAAAAATATTGAGACATTTTACATTATTCTTTTCATACTAAATCTTTGAAATCAGGTGTAAAAATTATACTTTTAGCACATTTCAATCCATATTAGCCACGTTTTGTGTGCTCAGTAGCTACGTGGCTAGTGGCTGCCATATTGGACAGTGCATCTCCAGAGCTGGAACAGAAATTTGAAAGGTTATGGAGTAAAGGGATGAGGGTAGGGGATGAAGGAGAAATAAAAAGGCAGAACTGATGATGCCTGACAACTAAATGTAATCAAGAAGTGGCAAATCATTTCATGTCCACGTCCCGGCTCAATGGCAGATAGTGCCACGACCGAGTAGCAATGTCTGGTCTAACCATAGAAGGGATTTAAATAATCTTTGGAGACTGAAAATAACAGAGGCTACTGATGACAGAGAAGGAAATTAGGAGGAAAGTATGAATATAGAGAGAACATTTATTGCAAATGAGGAAACTACATTTGCCTCAAAGCTACACACTTGCTTCCCAAGATCTGAAACCAAACAACCTAGAGCCCATGCTCGTGTTCCGTCATGTTGCCTCGTTTAACTGTGGTGGTTGAATCAGGCAAAGTGGTGAGATAAATGAGTCTAAATGTTTAACAAAAACTCAGATAAGAGGATAGGAGATACTGACATGTCACAAGCATAGAAAGAGTACAAAGCATAGAATATGAAGCTCAAAATGAGTATAAAGAAAAGAAAAAAGCACCAGGCACTACTACTAAGAGAAGCCCCCTAATTAACTCATATCTTATCCCCATGTTCAAGTCTTTCTTGGCAAGGATATGTTACATTAATGTTTCCCCACAGTTTATGTGGCTTCTCAAAAACCTTCTCAAAAACCCATCCGTAAAATGGGAAGTATAACACCACCTGCTTATAAGGGTAGGACCAAATGAGAAAATGCAGGTAAGGCCCTTCATAAAATACTTGGCAATTAGTAAGTACTCAATTAAGATTAACTGTTAATCATTATCACTGGATCTGCATATACTTATTTCTTCATTGTTACTGTATAGTTTAGCAAGTAGTAACAGTACCTGTTACAACAATAATAGTAATTTATGTATATATAAATATATATATATATATAAATATATATATATATATTAGTTTAGAAAAACTAGATAATTGCTCCATCATTATATGCAGCAATTATCCCATATTACAGAGGACACTCTGAGATGTTAAACAATTTACCCAAGGTTAATTAGCAAAATTATCAAAACCAAATTTCAAAAATCAAATGTCTTGACCCTACAACCAGTATCCTTTTTGGTATCTCATTATTTAGTTCAGAAGGATGTCATACCTCTCAAATTATTTTATAGGCAGGATCATTTCTCATTGTTCTTTATCTCACGTTGTGCCTAGGACTATGTCCAAAAATACGTTTTGAAAAGTTCCTGAAATAATTGCTCCAAATTGTAATGTCAAAACCTGAATATTTTACACACGCCTTGGTGATTTCTTTTAAGCTCCTCCTATAATACACCTTGTATATGCATCTGAAGTATTCTATGTAATGACAGGAAACTAAGCATGGCATATTATGTCTGCATATCCAACTGCTATTTAACTTAAGAATCTAAGATTCGAGATAATTTCTACGGCAACTAACCCAATCCTCAATTCCCTTGGTTGATTTTTAAAAATTTGTTTTAAAAATCCAAAAACAGTACAAAGCAAAGCAGAACAAATGAGAAACAAACAAAATTGTAGCATACAAAACAACTAAAAATTCCATTTGGAAACCCAAGGAGAAGAGAAATGGCCCCAGTAAATCATCATGGGTGTCTTTGTTCATTGATTGAGGTATTCACCAGAAGTTATAATTTGTAAACTTTTCACTGTTGATATTAGGCAAAAGGATACATGGAAGAATTCAATTCTTCTAACTGTAACACAAAGAAACAAATTTAATTTCAATTTTTATGGGAAAAATATCTTAAGTAGATAATTGTTTACACATTTTAAAGTAAGCTGGTTTTCATTTAAGCTTTCTCTAAACGAAAAAATAAAATATTGAAAAAAACTTCCCAAAAATTTCCAGCTTGGGAAATTCACTTATGCAAAATAATTATAAAGTAGCTTTAGCATTTATTAAACACAAATATGAGAAGAGAATTAAACCAGATAAGGAAAACTAGAGTTCTATAAGGATTCTTAAAACCATGAACAATTATAATCATCTCTAATAGTTTTTTTAAAAAGTTGCCATTTTCATGATCAAAATCTTAAAAATCTTTGTGGATTACAAAAAGACTTCACATATCATTCAGTTTTCAGTATGTGGTAGAGTTAATCACACCTGTTTTACAGAGGGAAAAATCAAAGTTACAGAAATGTTAACTACATTGACAAAGTTACACAGATATAACTGAAATGCAAACCCCAGACTAAACAAAGGCTTTCTGGTTTCAAATTTGGTCTTCTCACTACTCCACAGTCACTTTCCTAAATGTAATGCAAATTAAGCTTCTATTTCTTAAGAGGACCCGGTAAAAGGAAATACTTGCGAGGCTAAACATAGTCGGTGTGAAATAAAACACACAGGCTTGAAACTTTAAAAGTATAGGCATACAATTTCTCTCACATTTACTTACTCAAAGGATAAAGAAAAGCAACAGAATTAATCCTTTTTTGTCATTAGTAAATATGTAAACTATTCCAAAACTGAAGAACACTGAATTCAATTTTTCTTTATTTTTACTCCAAAAAAGGTTTAAAGAAGCCAATTTAATTAATACCTCTCAGTGTAAGAATCATAATAGTTACACACAGAATTACGTCCTCCCAAAAGACGTACATTTTAGTTCTAACCCCCAATACCTCAGAATGTGAGTGTATTTGGAGACAGGGTCTTACAAAGAGGTAGGAAGTTAAGATGAGGTCAATAAGGACTAGTGTCTTTAAAAGAAGGGGAAATTTGGACATAGGCACCCACTCATAAAAGGAAAATGCCATGGAAAGATGAAGGCAGTCATCTACAAGCCAAGGAGAGGGGCCTCAGAAGAAACCGACCCTGCCAACACCTTGCTCACTAACTCTGGGCCTCCAGAGCTGTGAGAAATAAATTCTAGGTGTACCCAGTCTAAGGCACTCTGTTATGGCAGCTTTAGCAAGCTAATACACAGAGCAATGCACTAAAGGATCTGAAACATACACATAGTTCTGTATATAACATAAGTAACCACCACCTACCTGAGTAAATAACACAAAACGTATTTAATCATGTCAGGACCGCCTTATACATTAAGATCGTATCATATATGTACAGAAGTGAATCTTTCACTTCTAGATTTCCCAGCATTCTCAAAATGTATGCTTAGATATAAATGTGACAATTTCTTTGAAATATGTTTCCCTAAAAAAGAGTAGGACACGACATGTATGAAACTTGAAAATACTACACTAAGTGAAAGAACCCAGACATAAAAAGCCACATATTGTGTGATTCTCTTTATATGAAATATCCAGAATAGGCAAATCTGTACAGACAGAGAGGAGATTAGAGGCCACTAAGGGATGAAGAGGAGGGAGAATTGAGAGGTACAGGGTTTCTTTTTTGGGGTGATAAAAATGTTCTGGAATTAAACAGTGGGGATGTCTGCAAAGCACTGTGAACACACTGAAAACCACTAAACGGTATACTTCAACACGACTAAAACAATGAACTTTCTTTCAATAAAAATTTTTGATTAAAGAAAGAATGAAGAAATATATACAAATCCTTTTATAAGTTTATATAAAAGAATTATAGTATATAAAAGAATTATACTCACATCAGACAGAAGCCTGTCCAGATTGGAGTCACTGGCTGTTTTTCTCTTATCCTCAGGAAGTTCCTCTAACTCCCCATAGAGCTCCAAATTCAAACGAGCTAATTTCTCCTGCATTCCCCGAACATGTTCCATCTGTTCAATGGAACATTCATTTCCTGGGGGAACATCCCAGAACATTAATAAAGATTAGGACAGTTCAAACTAACTGCCTTGAGAAAAAATTGTAAATTCAAGGTACTCACAAGAACTTAGTTTTCGTTCTGTTGTAAATTACAGTGTTAATGACTGCCTATTTTCTGTGTATAATACACAAATCGAATTTCTGACCAGGAAAGCAATAATCTAAGAAATGACTGTGGGTACTGAGAAAATCGGATTGGAAAGATTTTCTTTAAAAAAACAAAATCATCAGGGCGTCTGGTCTGTGGAGCCTGTGACTCTTGGTCTTGAGGTTGTGAGTATGAGCCCCACAGTGGGTGTGGAGATTGCTTGAAAATAAAATCTTTTAAAAATTTAAAACAACAAAGCAAAACAAAAACCCCAAAACCCAAATCATCCCTTAGGTAAAGAAAATTCTTTTTTCAATAGTAACATCATTTCTAGAAGCAATAGCATCATCTAATCATGTTCAATCTGACCCAATGTCCTATTATAATGAGTGAACTTGAACGTCCTGTAAGAACTTCAACCATGAATCATTTTGCCACCAATTATTCCTTTAATAAATATAAATGAGGAACACCTGGGTGGCTCAGTCGGTTAAGCATCTGACTCTTGATTTTGGCTCAGGTCATGATCTCACAGTTGGTGAGTTCAAGCTGTGCGTCGGGTTCCACTCTGACAGTGCAGAGCCTGCTTGGGATTCTCTCTCTCCCCTTCTCTCTGTGTCCCTCCCTCCCCCCATCAAAAATAAATAAACTTTGAAAAAAGAAATATAGATGAAAATATTTATGAAACATGAAGAATGTTATGAAGCATGAGAAACAGAATGTAGTATTTTCAGTCGTATGCTCTAATGTAAGTGCAAGACAACTTAATTGCTAAAGGACAGGTCTTACGTTACTTACTGAGTAGAGTTCTCTGAGGTGGCATTACCTGCTCAGGGCAACTAAAATATATACAGTAATATTACATATTTTCATATAGTTTAAGTATAGCCTCTACACCCTCTTGATACTAAAAATTTTTTCTAAAACACCTTGGTTTTCTCAAAAGTATACTGTAGTTCAGCTAAAGCTGAAGTATATATCTTGAATCAGTATGAATTTATGTAAATTATATTATAATTTCCCCAGGCTAGATTTGTATCATCTTCATAGATTGACAACATTAAATTATGTTGACTAATAATTTTGAAGCTAGTTACAGCTCTTTAAAAATCATCCTTTCTTTATAGAAAATCTCTCATATTTCCTCTATTTTAATGATGTTTTCTAACAATTAGTAACCTGGAAGATCGAGTGGGAGAAATACCTCAAGAGAGAAAGGCGTGTGTGTTTGTGTGTGTGTGTGTGTGTGTGTGTGTGTGTGTACTGGCATACATATAAATGTATCAATATATAACATATATATAGAAAAAGAGAGTGAGAAAAGTAGGGAGGAGGACAATATAAATCTATAAAGTAGAAATCACAAGGAATCCAGGTGATCTAACATGAGAACAATAGAAGCTCCAAAAGGATAAAAAGGAACAGATGGAAAAATAAATTAACAACAGAAATAATGTTCCTTCAGATGAAAATGAGTTGGCAGATATGAAGGGCTCACTGATTCTCAGGCAAAATTGATGAAAAAACATAAGGAAAAAAAAAACTTTCAAACATCGAGACAGAAAAAAATTACCTATTAAGAAAGAATTCAACGGGCAATCCACCTTGTATCTACAATACTTCTAGATAGCAAACTGACAAATAACAGAGAGTGACTTCAATCCAAGAAAACAAGCTACATAAGAGTAGGGGCAGAGGGTCGCCTGGGTGGCTCAGTTGGTTAAGCATCCAACTTTGGCTCAGGTCATGATCTCACGGTTCGTGAGTTTGAGCCCCATGTCAGACTCTGTGCTGACAGCTCGGAGCCTGGAGCCTGCTTCAGATTCTGTGTCTTCCTCTCTCTCTGCCCCTCCCCCACTCATGCTCTGTTTCTGTCTTTCAAAAATAAATAAACATTAAAAAAAATTTTTTTAAAAGGGGGGGGCAGAAAGGGTGTTGGCAAGAAAGCAAAGAAGTGATTCAAAGATTAAATCTCAGGTATGGGAGAGAAGAGAGAAGGGAAAGTGAAAGTGTTCTAAAGATACCATCTAAACTGGGTCAAGGTAAAGCAAGGAGGTAGAGATATAATAAAATATCTCTGTGAAATAAATGTTTTTCATGTCTTCTTTTCAAATTAATAGTCTAACCAAGACTGGAAACCCAGAAACTATAAGAAAAGATAAAACATATTTCAGTATTCAAAACTTTTACAAGGTTAAATATACCATAAAATCCACAAACATACTAAATTTGGTTAAAAAAAAAACAAAAACAAAAAAGCCAAAATACAGCAGTTGGAGTGGTTAGTATCCAAAATATACAAAGGGCTCTTAGCAATTGGCAACACCACCACCAACAAAAGGATAAATAACCAAACAGAAAACTGGGTAAAGGTCCTGAAAAGAGCAATTCGACTTCTTAACATGTACAAACTCAACAGTAATAAATATCACCTCATACCAACAGTCTGGCAAAATTAAAAGGCTAGTAATACCTATTTCTGGTTGGATTCAGAGAAAAGAGTTCTTTCATAAACTGTGAATGAAAACTAGAAGGGCAATAGCTTTTTTGGAAGGCAATCTAGATACCTGTATTAAATCAGAATTACTGCTTGGACCCACTAATCCCACTCATGGTAATCCATCCCAAAGAAATAAAAGCACTGACATACATATGTATGTAAAGAGATGTTCACTACACCGTTATGTTTAGGGGCTCAAAAATGGAAACAAAGTAAATGCCCTTCAACAGAGAAATGGTTGAATAAACTGCGGTATATTCACAACTTGGAATATTATGTAGCCATTGGAAAAAAAGAATGAATTAGGGGTGCCTGGGTGATTTAGTTGGTTAAGCGTCCAACTCTTAATCTCAGCTCAGGTCTTGATTAATCTCAGCTCAGGTTGTGAGTTCAGGCCCTACGCTGGGCTCCACACTGGGCACGGAGCCTACTTAATTAAAAAAAAAAAAGAAAAGAAAAGTTAAAAAAAGAATAAATTAGAGCTATACCAGGTGACCAGGAGGGATTTTCATTAGATATTCTTTAGTGAGGAAAGCAAGAGGGGGACAAGTACATATAAGATACAATTTGTATAAAACAATGAAAACTAAAATCTTTGTGTATGTTTATATATATATTTGTGCCATAACCTAGAGAAAAATATGAAAAGATATACACCTGGTTCTTAACGTGGTTATCTAGTGGAGTGGGGGGAGGTGGAGCCAAGAGAGGGTGTGGTCAGGGAGGGGATAAGAAGCCAAGGAACTCCACGACGAGATACCACCTCACACCTGTCAGAACAGCTAAACTTGACAACTCAGGAAGCAACAGATGTTGCCAAGGATGCAAAGGGACACTTTTGCACCGCTGGTGGGAATGCAAACTGGTGCAGACACTCTGGAAAACAGTATGAAGGTTCCTCAAAAAATTAAAAATAGAACTACCCTACGACCCAGCAATTACACTACTAGGTATTTATCCAAAGGACAAAGATGCTGATTCGAAGGGGTACATGCACCCTGATGTTTGTAGCGGCACTATCAACAACAGCCAAATTATGGAAAGAGCCCAAATGTCCATTGACCGATGAATGGATAAAAAAGATGTGGTATATATACACAATGGAATATTACTCTGTGCTCAAAAAGAATGAAATCTTGCCATCTGCAACAATGTGCACGGAACTAGAGTGTATTATGCTAAGTGAAATAAGTCAGTCAGAGAAAGACAAATATATGATTGACTCATATGTGGAATTTAAGAAACAAAGCAGATGAACATAGAGGAAAAATAAAAACAGGGGGAGGCAAACCATAAGAGACTCTTAAATACAGAGAATAAACTGAAGGTTGCTGGAGGGGTGTTGGGGGTGGTGGGCTAAATGAGTGACGGGCATTAAAGAGGGCACTTATTGGGATGAGCACTGGGCATTATATGTAAGGGATGAATCACTAAATTCTATTCCTGAAACCAATACTACACTATATGTTAACTAGAATTTAAATTAATTAAAAAAGAAAGAAAAAAAATAAACCAAGGAATAAAGAGGTACGGGAGGAAAGGATAGCACTTCAAAAAACCAGTATGTATGTTGATGACATTTATGCATTCATGTGAAATTCTGTACGTGTGCATTCAATAATTTTCAAATTGCTTTAAAAAATACAGGGATATAATTTTATCAGAGAAGGGTTATAAGGTAAGTTGCAAGCTGAACATAAAAACTTTGACCATATACTTTGTGAACTCATATACAAAAATACCTACTCAGAGATTGTTTTGTTTTGTTTTTTTAATGTTTGTTTTTGAGAGAGACAGAGAGAGAGACAGAGCATGAGAAAGGGCAGAGAGAGAGGGGGACAGAGAATCCGAAGCAGGCTCCAGGCCCTGAGCTGTCAGCACAGAGCCCGACACAGGGCTTGAACCCATGAAATCGCAAGATCATGACCTAAGCCAGAATCGGATGCTCACCTGACTGAGCCACCTAGGCACCCCGCCTACCTGGAGTTTCTAATGGAGCAATCAGTTAACTGTTCTTATAGCTTCATGATTGAACAAAAACACCAGATTCTTTTAAATTTAAAATCAGGGATGGTAGGCAAGAAATAAGTTTAGGCTTAAAAGGGTAAAGAAAAATGACCTTGAGGCTTTCCCAAACTAAAATACTAAGTCTAAAATATTTAACTGATGAAGAATGTTCCTTTTATTTGTTACTTTCAGGATAGTTATTGCATAATAGCAATCCTACTTCAACATTTTTACTAACCCTCCTTTCTTACAAAAACTTTTTCATGAAATTTTAGATGACAAATTATAGTTCATGACAAACGAAATCTAGATGATTGCATTTTATGCCGATAGATTCTTTTTTTTTTTAATAAAAGAAAATGATATTTTTGAAAGAAATGGCAAAATAGGAGCACCTGGGTGGTTCACTCAATTGAGCATCTGACTCTTGATTTCAACTCAGGTCATGATCTCACGGTTTATGGGATCAAGCCCTGCATTGAGCTCTGCACCATCAGCAGCCTGCTTAGGATTCTTTCTCTCTCTCTCTCTCTTTCTCTCTGCCCCTCCCCTGCACATGTGTGCTCTCTCTCTCTCAAATTAAATAAATATGAAAAAATTAAAAAAAAATAAAGGAATGACAAAATAAATGCAGAAAATAGGACGCGAGCATCTGGAAAAGAAAAACAGAGAAATATCTATGGCTTGCCGAATGCTTGAAGTTTTCCGGAGTGGAAATCATTCAAAAGGCTGAGAAGCCCCCTCTCCATCTCCTGAACGTCTGAGACATCGGTGAGGAAGGAGTGCTGAATGGGAGCCGGCTGTGTGCCTTTTCCTTCTCCTCCCTGAGGTCTGGTCTTTTCTTTCATCACTCTGCAGATAGCACAATGAAAACATTAATTGCATATAGTTACCTTTATTATTTTTTTATAATGTTTTTGTAAATGTTTATTTATTTTTGAGAGAGAGAAAGAGAGCACAAGCAGGTGAGGGGCAGAGAGAGGGGGACAGAGGATCCGAAGTGGGCTCTGCGCTGACAGCAGAGAGCCCGATGTGGGGTTCAAACTTGCAAACCACAAGATCATGACCTGAGCCGAAGTCGGATGCTTAACTGACTGAGCCACCCAGGCGCCCTGGGATTTTAGTGTTTTAAATTTCTTCTTTGAACTTTTCCTGTGTTTGAATTTTTACAATAAATACAAATCATTTCTATGACAATAATAAAACCACCCTTTTAAAAAAGATAAAACCTACCATGGGGCACCTGGGTGGCTCAGCTCGTTAAGTGTCCGACTCTTGGTTTTGGCTCAAGTCATGATCTCACAGTTCATAGGTTCAAGCCCCACATCGGGCTCTGCACTGATGGTGTGGAGCCTGCTTGGGATACTCTTTCCCTCCCTCTCTCTCTGCCCCTCCCCTGCTTGCCATCTCGCTCTCTCTCAAATAAACTTAAAAAAAATATATATATATATATATATATATATATATATATTTCATATATATATATGTATATATATGAAAACTATGAAAACACACTCAGCTTAATTTAAAAAAAAAAAACAACGTATTTTTTTCCCTCTTCTGGCTAGTGCATCAACTTTGTCTATGACTTTTCACACTCTGTCCTGTTTAATATGAGACAAAGTAAGGGTCTTCAAACCAGTCATTCATTTTGCATGTGCTAATACCCTACACACTATACCCTTCACAAATTTTTTCTAAATCACATATAATAGATGCTGCCACTGTTTTAAAAGTTGAGCCAAGAGAAAAACAAGTGTTATAAGAATTACTAGATTTAGTATTTACGTTGGCAGCGTTTTGCTGTGATAATCTGAAAGAAATGAATTCACCTTTTTAACTTTGGTCGCTGGGAAGTTGACTGTGATGCAGGATTTGAAAACCCTGTGCTTTTACTAACTGGAATGGCATTTTTTTTGGCATTAACAGCCTGAGTAGAGTGGGCACTAAAAGACTTAGGACTCCGCCTCTTCAGTTTCCGCTCCTCCATTGTTTTAAGTTCCTTATTGCACCACGGCCAGCTTCTTATGACCTAAGGAAATACAGCAAAATTATACACATATGCTAGAATATGTGAAAGTGAAAGGGTTTTAAAGACCCACTTCATAGGCTTAAAGAGGATTGAGAATTTCAGAGCTCATTAGATAAAGTTAAAATAAGGATCCCTTAAGTTTAACCTACGGTGCTATGTACACAGAAGCTCTAAGCAAAATGGACTGGTAGACAAAAATGTTTTCCATCATTTTCTGTATTCACACATCCACAAATATTTACTCTTTTCCACTTGCCAGGCACTATTCTGGATATTGGGAAGATGATAGTGAACAAGACAAAGTCCCTGTTCTCAAAGAGCCTACATGATAGAAGGGAAAGAATGCATCAAAAAAGAAACAAAATAGCCATGTGATAGATATTCCCAGCCTGACTCAAGCTCTAGGTGGTCTTTAGATCTCCCTGCTAAAATTTATTCTTCGAAGAATAACAGACGTATAATTGACAGGGGGTATTTGCATTTTCACTAATAACTAGAAACCTTATAGCAACTACCAAGCACAAACTCAGTGTCTGCCTAGGGATAATACTGATCCTGGTTCTTCGATTGAGTGAAGTTCTATAAAATTAAACTCGTTCCATGACTATTCTGAATATACTTTCTTTACCTATTTCCAATGATACATGAAACTGTATATGTTTGTTTAGTTTTGCTAGTATCAGAAAAGTTACACTATGAAGTTCTAGCTGGCCCTTCCATACAGAGTATGTGTAAGGTCTTCTGTTTATCCAATAATTTCCCCTTATTTCATGTATTAACTACCTTTATCTTCCTTACAGCCATCCATCGAAAAATATCCTTCTACATTTTTACTTATGCATACTATTAAATTGTTCTTAAATATATTGCTTCCTATATCATGAGATGAGAAATTTACATGGCTATTTACCTCATCAGATTGCAAAGTGCTTTAGCACTATTAAGCTTTTTGTGTACATGGTGTTGAATGTAATCATGCTACGGCCACTCACAAAGATTCAAATCCACTGATGTCACTCTTAAAATAATTACTTAAAAATTTTAACTAAAACAGATTTTTTTTGCCATTGTCTAAACTCAGTACCACCAGCACTGGAATTTAAACCATTTCAGCTCAGTTGGCTCAGGCTGACCCTAGACAATCACAACTGGATTTATATATAATACCTCCAAAGAAGCAAAAGTTTTAAAGGAAAGGTTCTAATGATCAGTCTCTAATCCCAGATACCAAGTGTAAATCCATTCAAATCTTGGCTAACAATTTTTCCTTTAAGAAGAATTTTCAGTAACACAACAGACACTTTGGGTTGTTTCGACATGAACACAAATTAAATGGAATTTTAATAAACAGCTGAAGAGAGACAATGGGGCATCAGTTCTCCAAAGAGACAAGCATCTGTTTAAACGTGTGATACACATAAACACATGAACCTTCTAATTTAATGATGCTAATAGACCATTTGGTGATACAGGAAAAAGAAAAGGTAGTGAAGCAATTCAAATAAATCAACAGTGGTCTAAACTATGATATTCTGAGGGGCCAGGACTGGAAATGTATCCGCTTTTGGAAGGCAAGCCGCCGGTACAACAAGCAGCAAGGAACCATTTAGAGAAGAGGGCCTTCGCAGTTACTCACTCACTGAGTGCCAGGAACCCACAGCCTTCAAGAAGGACTAGGAGTCCCTCTTGACTTCACCTTATTCTCCTTCCCCAATCAGCCAACACGGTGACCCTTCACCTCCCAGAATTGAGCGGTGGATAGAGTGGGTGGTGGAAGGGGCCTAAAGGGGACAATGCGGAAGCGCCTTTGGTTCCACTTCATACCTGAGGAAGGAGAGGATCGGAATCCTCTTCCTCAACCTGCAAAGACTCCGGAGTCTCCGAAGCCACCGCCGCAGCTGCAGCCTCCGACGCTACTGCTGCAGCTAGAGCCGGGGTCACATCCCGGACCCAGCGCCACCACAGTTCCCTTTGTTTACGGAAGTGACGCAAGGAGGCGGAGCCTCCGTGCCCGCCCTTTCCCGCCCCCCCCACCCCCATCCCGGCGGGAGCCTCGCCTCTTCCTGCCACTCCAGTACGGCTCCCGTCTCCGCCTTTGGCACCGCATTGCTTCTACTGTCCTGCTCTCAGCTGTATTTTAGGCGGACGTGGAAACAAAGACCCATAGTTGGACTTTTATTTTGGGTTCTGTGGCCCACAAGCACTGAGGAATAGGCTTGGCAGTGGAAGCAGGCACGGGAGACGCAGTGCGCTTCGCGGAAGCTGTCCCGCCCCCTGGCTCAACGTCGGCTCCCACGCACTACAATTCCCAGCATGCCATTCGAGGAAGAGCGGAGGCGGAACCGGAGTGTCGTCATAGCAACTGAATCAACTACCTCGCGGAGACTTCTCAAGGTAAAGTTTGGAAGGCGCCATGAAAAACCGTGATTCTGTTTAATGACACTATGCCAAGCCCCTAAATGAGATTCTATTTCTGTTAATAACTACTCTGTTCAGACCCTGTACAGGCGTTATGTCCCATCCTCACTACAATTCCATGAGGTAGGTGGTGCCCTCTTTTTAGATGTGAGGACTTTGACACTCAAAAAAGCTAATAAATGCACGTTTCTCGTCACCAAAACAGTTCTATCACTATATATATTTCTTCTGGAGAAGGAATTGTGTATTGTGAGGGACAGAACTATCCTAAATGAGGGGCGAGATCCAGGTTTCATTCCCTCGTCTGGATGTCCTTTCCCGTGTAGGGAGGTTTTAGGTTTGTAGATCTTTAGATTGAAGAGGCAATGGATAGTACCACATATTTCTCCTGAATTTGTTAATGAGGAAGCCGTATCTAGAGATTGATATAAATACATCAATGCTAGAGAGGCAGAACAAAGTAGAACCCACGTATTCTAATTTGGGATGCCCTTCCGCCATCACGCCCTCCATTTTTAAGAAATCGGAAAACTTTTTTAAACGTTTATTCATTTTTGAGAGACAGAGTATGAGCAGGGGAAGGGCAGACAGGCAGGGAGGCACAGAATCCAAAGCAGGCTCCGGGCTCTGAGCTGTCAACACAGAGCCCTACACGGGGCTCAAACTCACAAACCGTGAGATCATGACCTGAACCGAAGTCGGCCGCTTAACCAACTGAGCCACTCAGTCGGTTGTCAGCAAGATATCAGCAAGATATCCCGGTCGTCAGCGAGATATCAGCAAGAGGACAATTCATCTTTCCAATATCTTTTCTCCAAGTTCTTGTTGTAGGAACACTCCAGCTTTAGAAGAAGGCTTGTGTTATAGGCTTAACCAGAAAGCAAAGTATACCATTTATCAGAAAATTAGCAATACTGTGTAACAACCCTTCCATCAGTTTTCTCTCCTTTGTTGAATTTTAATTTAATTTGAGCAGTATCACCAAAGAGTACCACAAGACTAGTAAATACTTGTAGGGATAGCTTACAGTATAGCAGAGAGAGTAGAAGGGAGGGAGGGGGGCAGCAAGGTAGGGAGGAAGGGAAGAGTAGAAGAGGCCCTCATAACACATAATAACCAACAAGGAAATTTTAAGATGTTATTTAAAACCTAAACTGCTACCACTCTGCTTTTTAAGAGCTGTCAAGGGGAAATAAATCTTGTATAGGGAGAAAAGGGGAGATGATACTCTAAGAAGATGGCCCATTGTGTGTCATAATGGAGCAAGGAGTGTTGGATATGCACGGGTGGCCAGGAGGCTGAGTTTGGGGATATGAAATTGAGAAAGTTGAATTGTTCTATATAATAAGCTGGGAAGAATTGCTCACTGTAGTAGAAGGTAGGGGTTGGGAAATGTTGAAGAAAAGGACAGCAAAGAAGGGAGCAGAGTGAGAAAGGAGAGTCAAAGGGGTGGGAGGGAGAAGACTTTAAAAAGATCAATGAGGTCTGTTGTTCACTTTGTAAATGGTAGTGTTCTAAGTACACACACACACACACACACACACACACACACGTCTTCCATGCTTCCAAACTTCAAGATAAATTCTCTACAGGATCAAAGCTTTGTATGAACATTATGAAAATCAAGGAAAAGCATTGTGTTCTGCATCTTTGGGAGATTTACGGAGAATAAGAGCAACGTGTGTGTAACAGTAACATGATGTATAAACAGCACTATGTCAGGTGAAGGAGGAGCTTAGAGTCCAAGGTGAATGGAAAATTATAAACCACAGTCTATGCTGTAATCTTGGAAAGAGAGGAGTTTCCCACTACATGAAGACAAGTATTATATTCCATTTTGCGACACTCTTAAAGGGTAGGGGTACATGGGATGACAGCTGGTAACATGCTGGTCTCTCCTACCAATCTGTTAGCTACTCATGAAAGGATCTAGGTTTTATACATCTTTATATCCCCAAAGTTTAGCGTAGTGTCTGGCATACAATAGAAAATTAGAAAATTTACATTCAATTAATGAATAAATGAGGAAAAAATTAGACCCATATGATGGCAAGTGGCAGATGGCATTATTAAATCAAGTGTCACCATAACTCAGATTACTTATTCAAGAATTAGAATTTAGATTGATTCTTAGTCATACCTGCCTCTGGTCTCCAGGTGGCAGTATTATCTCATATTAAATTGTTCTGAGACCAGATTCCATTTAACTTTGAGAACATAAATGAGTTAGAATAAAAACTGAATTCTTAGTTTATTTCTGTAATTGTACAGATCCAAAGAAGTAATAAAATATAATTACGTGAGGTTATGGATTTTTCCTCTAATTTCAACACAAACGAAAGCAGTTTCCAAAACCTTGATAATAAATACAAATTAGGGTAGTTGTTTACAAAACACATGCATTCCTTCAAATTATGAAGTTGCATGCGTGCATGGTGCATGTGTGGGGGGGAGGGAGAGGGAGAGAGAAAGTGAGTGAGCAGTAATGTCTAGAAATAAATAATCTCCCAACGAATAGCATGACCAGATTAAATGCAGGATGGTTGGATGAATGTGAATTTCAGAAACACAAAGAATGCTTTATTTGTATAAGTCCCATGCAATATTTGGGACACATTTATACTAAAAAAATACTCCTCATGTATCTGAAAATCACCTTCAGCTGGTCATCGAGTTTTCCTTTGCTAAATCTGGCGGTTTTACCAACATGTATTCTGTTGCTGTTAATTCCAAAAGAAGCAGAACTTCACCAGGTCTGCAGACGCAGTGGTGTTGCCTTATTTGGAGAGATGGAAAGGAAGTAGCTCGTAGGATCAGCTTCCTCACTGCAAGTGCAACCTTCTGCTCATTGTAGTTACCGGTACAGATCAGAGTTCTATAGCTGAGTAAATTATTTTCAGGAAACGGACCCCTCAGGCAAGTGCAGATGGTATAGTCTAAAGAGGTTATTTTATACAAACACAGTGTTTTCTAGCATTCACGAGCCTGGTTGTAAAAGCCAAGCACTGTGAATAAGCAAGGAGATCCTGGATCCCTTCACCTCTGACTTACACTTTTCTTTTTTCTTTTTTTTTTTTTTTTAACATTTTATTTATTTTTGAGACAGAGAGAGACAGAGCATGAACGGGGGAGGGGCAGAGAGAGAGGGAGACACAGAATCGGAAGCAGGCTCCAGGCTCCGAGCCATCAGCCCAGAGCCCGACGCGGGGCTCGAACTCACGGATGGTGAGATCGTGACCTGAGCTGAAGTCAGACGCTTAACCGACTGAGCCACCCAGGCGCCCCTGACTTACACTTTTCACAGGTGCCTGAGGTATACCAGCTATGGCAATAGAAATAGAAGGATTGTTTATGAAATAAATCCTATTTCAAAAAAGTAAAGAATTTTCTGATAAATTAAATCCTATGTCATAGTTTCATGTACATTTGCATTTTTAACGTAAGCATTCCCTATCTTCTAGATAAAATGCACTTCAAAATTTCATTTGCCAATATTTCTGAATTCAAAATAAGCTTTCCACAGGAACATTATTGTGAATATAAGATCTTCAGATTACCTAATAAGAGTATATTTAATCAATTATATGACTGAAACACCATTTGTAGTTAAGTTTTCTTTCAAGTTTAAAGTAATAAAAGTTTTTTTTTTATTTTTATTTTAGAGACAGAGAGTACACATGTGCACGTGAAAGTGGGGGAAAGGCAGGGGGAGAGAGAGAGAGAATGTTAAGAAGGCTACCTGCTCATCGTGGAGCCCAACTTGGGCTTGATCCCACAACCCCAGAGTCATGACCTGAGCTGAAATCAGGAGTCAGACGCTCAATTGACTGAGCCACCTAGGTGCTCCTGTAATAAAAGTATTTTAAAGATCAAGAAATATGGGGCACCTGGGTGGCTCAGTGGGTTAAGCGTCTGACTTCGGCTCAGGTCATGATTTCACGGTTTGTGGGTTTGAGTCCCGCGCGGGGCTCTGTGCTGACAGCTCAGAGCCTGGAGCCTGCTTCGGAGTCTGTATCTCCCTCTCTCTCTGCCCCTCCCCTGCTCATGCTCTGTCTCTCTCTGTCTCAAAAATAAATAAAACATTAAAAAAATTTCAAGATCAAGAAATAGAGGGGCACCTGGATGACTCTCAGTCAGGCAACTGACTTCGTTTCAGGTCATGGTCTCACGCTCTGTGAGTTCTAGCCCTGCATCAGGCTCTTGCCGACAGCTTGTAGCCTGGAGCCGGCTTTGGATTCTGTGTCTCCCTCTCTCTCTGCCCCTCCCCAGCTCACACCCTGTCTGTCTCTCAAAAGTAAAATAAAAACATAGAAAAAAGATCAAGAAATAGAAACGTTTTTCAAATATTAAATATTCATATTTGATGAAATTCAATGACCTATGTTTATTTTTCTCTGACTCTGGGCCAGAAGCCATTCTAAGGGCTTTAGATGAATTAGCTCATTTAATCCTGCTAGTAACTCTAGGACACAGATTCCATTATGATCCCACTTCACGGATGAGGAACCTGGGGCAAAGGATAAATAGCTGCTCAAAGCCACACAGCTACTAAATAGTAGAACTGGGATCTGAGCTGGCCTATGGCTTCCTTAAGCACTGTTCACCATAGTTACATTAATTTAAAATAAAGACGTAAGGGGGACACCTGGATGGTTCAGTTGGTTAAGCACCCGACTCTTGAGTTTGGCTCAGGTCACGTTCTCACGGTGGGATCGAGCCCTGCGTTGGGCTCCACGTATAGCGTGGAGCCTGCTTAGGGTTCCCTCCCTCCCTCTCCCTCTGTCCCTCCCTGGTGCACTTGCTCTCTCTGTCTCTCTGTCTCTCTCTCTTTCAGAAAAAAAAGAAAGAAAGAAACGGGTAAGGGACTTGTCTGAGAAGATTTTGAAGGTGACCTCTATCTGATCACTGTCTGGGATAGTGCACCGTATAATTCATTGAGCCTAGAACAGTTCAAAGTGAATGACTGGTTTTTTGCTCAATTTCGGTGTAGCATGAATGCCACTTTGGTGCCTACCAACCACAATGGTGTTATTTTGGAGTTTGCAGATGGACCGAAGGATGTCAGAAAAGGAGAAGGATTTACCTGAGGTACCTGGCTAAGAGTTCATGAGAGGTGGAAGTGGATGAAAGAAGACAGTGTGCCCTGTTTGTACAGCATGAGAAAGAGGTTTCTGGGGTGGACATCAGTTATTGAGCTGAGACCTGGAAAGAAGAATAAAAAGGTGGGGGATTTAACTTTGCGTGATTATTTCCATGAATAAGAAAGGAGAAGTAGGAGGGATAGTGCCCTGTGTCCCTGTTAATTCTCTCTCACTCGCTTAGAGCTATGATTGCCTGAGGGGGGTCTTGTGCCCCAGTTGTGGCAGTGGTGGACTCATCGGAGGCCCCTGCTCGGGGCTGTGACCTCTCACGGGCTGAAGGCACAGACTTCAGTTCCCAACTGGCCGCCGTTAGATGCTTTGCCTACCCTTTACCCTCCTTCAAAGAGAGTAGAGGCGGTGAGGGTAGAGGGCAAGAGCCCTGAATGTCCTGTGTAGGGAACAAGCTTCTGACCCTCCTACTAACTAGTTCCCCAACCTTGGGCGCCTGTTGCCTAAGCTGTGAAAACGGAGATGATACCACCCGTTTGGCGATGAAGGCACCTGGCAAATACTTGTTCTGGTCCCGCTAAATCTTCACGACGGTATGAGGGATCTTTCCCATTTTCCAGATGTGGAGAAGGAGGCTCGGAGAGGCTAACACGGTGGTGGAGATGGGCACCCCTGTCGTGTAGCCCAGCCTCTGCTGCGCTGCCTGCGGTAGAAAAGGAGATCACTGAAATAAAATGGTTTACCGTGTTCTTCCAGAGTGAAAACTTTAAAAAGCATTTTGCTACTTCAGTCTTCATAAATAGGAAAAAAAATAAGTAAAACCTAGAAATATATTTTCCTAAGGTAACAAAAATGGAAAGGTTTCTGAAAGGAAAATATATTTATATACATTCAAAAAAGCTTTGAAATGATTAAGCATACACTCGTAGCATTCATTCATTATAGTGAGTTTTATTTTAAAATTATTATTTGGGGGGGGGGCGGTGCCTGGGTGGCTCAGTCAGTTAAGCATCATGATCTCATGGTTTGTGAGTTGGAGTCCCGCATCGGGCTTTCTGCTGTGAGCACAGAGCCCGCCTCAAATGCTTCATCTCCCTCTCTCTCTGCCTCTCTCCTGCTCTCTCTCTCCTAAAAATAAACAATAAATTTTCCTAATAAAAGAAAAATTTTTAAACATTTTTTTAAAATAATTTTTTTTTTTTTTTTTTTTGAGAGAGAGAGAGAGAGAGCGTGCACAGTCAGGGGAGGGACAGAGGGAGAGAGAGAATCTCAGGCAGGCTCCTGGCTCAGCACAGAGCCAGTGCAGGGCTCAGCCTCACGACTATGAGATCGTGAGATCATAACCTAAGCCAAATTAAGAGTCGGACGCTTAACCGACGCAGCCACCCAGAAGCCCCTAAAAATTGTTCTTCACATCACAGGTAATGCGAGCTTGTTCATTCGCTATGCATTTACTGAGTATCTACTCTATGCCACGTATTTCCTAGATTAAGTGAACAATACAGACAAAAATCCCTGTTCTCATGGAGCTTGTATTCAAATGTGAGCATGGCCAATTATGCATGAATTAACCAAATCATTGTTATAGAATAGAAAGGGATGACTCTTAGGGGAAAAGATTGAGCTGGGAAAGGGCTGTGGGTGGGTTATAGACACGGCGTTCTAGGAAGGCAGGTGAGGTTTGAGCAGAGACTTGAAAGAAGGGAGGAACTGAATCTTCAGACTATCTGGGGTCAGAGCAGAGGAAGGACCAGCACCACTGTGTGAGATGGGAGCATGCCTGGTGTGTGAAACAGAGAGAGAGGGAGACACAGAATCCGAAGCAGGCTCCAGGCTCTGAGCTGTCAGCACAGAGCCCGACGCAGGGCCCAAACTCACGCACTGGGAGATCATGACCTGAGCTGAGGTCAGATGCTTAACTGAGCCACCCTGGCACCCCTCAAGTTTTTGGCCAGAGCAACTGCAAGAAAGATTTTCCATAGACTAAGATGGGAAGACTTATATGTTGAAGTGTGTGGGAGGGGGCAGGAAGTTCGCTTTTGGTTGTGTCATATTTGACTTGCTGGTATTTAGATGTCCAACTGAAGACATTGAATAGACAGTCATATATTTAAGCCTGGAGCCCAGATCTTGCCTGCAAATATAAATTTGTCCAGCATATTATTGGTATTTAAAACCATGAGATTCCATGAGATCACCAAAATAACACAGACAGAGAAAACTACCAAGGACTGAACCCTGGGAAAAAGGAGGAACCAGCAAAATTAGAAAACGGAAACAGGAAAGACTAGCAAAGGAGAAAAGAAAAAATATATACAGAATGTGTAGCATTCACATTTTGGTACATATCATTCCAGACCTTTTTTCTTTGTATGTAAATGGCTTCCTTTTTTAATAGTTAATTTTAGAAATGTATTCTAAAATACCACTTTATGGATCTCTTTAAAAACAAATTTTGAGTAGATTAACGTACGTAAGTGGTCTTAAAGTAAAAGGTAGTAAAAATTTTATAATGAAAAGAACTCTCCTCTTCAGAGACAACCCGTGTTATTGGTTTCATCTCATGCATGTATAAGTGTATGGATATATGTGTACATGTGTGTATACAGACATGTTTCCCCTACACCCTTAGCATAGGCACATTGTTCACTTAACAATGTATCTTACATTTTGTTTCATATTGACATATACAGAACTACCACTTTCTGAATATAGTAGGATATCAAGAGTTAATTGATGATAGCTGCCCAATTTTCTAGTCAAAACTGTTAAGTAACATGCCTTGAGGCCCCTCCCCCCCAGCCCCCACCTCCCCGGCCTTCCAGCCTCCTGCAGAGCTTCTGGTCTGTCTCCCCTTTGATCCTGTTTATTCCTTCTGATCATTCAGTTCTTAGAATTTCTTCTTTTTCTCCTTATGGAAACATATCTACCAGGAATTGTAACCTCTCATGGTTTTTGTTTTCTTTTTGTCCTGAGAAAATGTAACTGTTCATTCACTAAATATTTGGTAGGGATTTTCTACCTCTTTGGAATATAATGTGGGGTAGGGGACAGAGTCTACAGGAACTCATCCTACCTGGAAATGCGGGCTTGTAAACAGGTGATTACGGTGCCCCATTTTACATGTGGTGACAGAGAAATGAACAGAATGCTTTGGCAGCCTGGGGAGTAGAAGGGGGAAAGGGGAGACTGAGCTGGCATAAAAAATGAAGCTACTGTGAGACAGACAGCCAGAGGTACAACTTACATGACCAAACAAAATGGTTTCTGTCCTCGGGCCTAAGGGTAAGGAACAAATTATTCACATGTTACATTAGTGTGATACATTTGTTGTAATTGTTGAGCCGATATTGATACATTTATTTTAACTAAAGTTCACAGATTTCAGATAGCCTTAGTTTTTACCTAGTGTCCTTTTTTGTTGCAGGATCCCATCCAGGATATCATATTACATTTTTCTTTTGTGTCACCTTAGACTCCTCTTGGTTCTGACAGTTTCTCAGACTTCCTTGCTCTGATGACCTTGACAGTTCTGAAGTACTAGTCAGAGATACTATAAGATGACTCACTATTCGACGTTGTATGATTTTTTTTCTCATGATTAGACTGGCGTGACAGATTTTGCAGAGGAAGGCCACAGGGGTTAAGTGTCATTTTCATCACATCTGTATTATGCTTTGTAATCTACCCTTCACTCAAACATATATCAAAAGCATATCTCTTACTCACTGCATAAATCTGTAGCTCTCTTAATGGTGATAATACGCTATTGTATGGATGTGGCAAAATTCATTTAACCAATCACCTGTTATTGGACACTATAGTATATTCACTATTCATAAATGCTTCAATATATATATTTGTGCAAACATCTTTACAAACTTGTCTGATGACTTCCTTAGGATAAATCCTGAGCTCAGAGGATCTGTTGAGGTGAACTCTATTGACTTGTTATTGCTGTTTAAGGTTTTTCGTACATAGTGCCACAGTGTCCTCCAGAAAACCTGTTACCAATTTGAGCTTCTAGAAATGGTGTTTCTGTGCTGTTTCCTTATGTTCTAGCTAATGGTGGATATTACTCTTTTCAACCTTTGTCAATTGTAGTCAAAAATATATCATGTTGCATCGTATTTGTCTTCCTATTAGTGTCTTCTGTCAAACAAGGAGGTCCTAAAGGAAAAAGACCGTATCCCACTCATTTTTCCAATACCCAGAGTCTAAGTTACTGCCTGAAAGAAACAGGCACTCAGCAGAAGGGAGGGCAGACAGGAATCCATCCATCCATGACCGCGTGATCTGACAAGAGAATCCATGCTAAGGAGAGCCTTTCACCATCACTGGGTGCAATCGTATCCTCTGGGCCAGTGCCCTATATGCATTATGTAACCTAAAGGCGTGGTTCTAATCGTGTGAGCTTCAGACCAGGTAGGAGAGAAATCTACACTAGACCGAAAGAAGGTAAACAGGATCTTGTTGTTTTCCTCAAATAACAAGCATGATGGCTCGGGATTTATTTTACCTACTCTGAGAAAGAGGATCATCCGGTAGGTCTTTTAAGCTGTAATGCCATTAATGTAGCACAGCTTTTTGAAACAATGAAATCTATTTACGAGTCCCAGATCTGTTTCTTTTAGTCAGTAGCATCTTTATATTTGTCACCTCGTGTCGGTCACAACTGCCAAAAATTTTATTATTCTTTTTTTTTCTGTACACTTCTCTAATATTTTAGTTACACCTTTTCTTGTAAAACCTTGAATTTCTCCCCTTGACCATACTTTGCTCTTCCCAAATCTTGGTGTCGCTTACAAATGTGTTCTGTAACCAGACTGATAAATGTTACTGTTTCAGTTTGTCACTGGAAGAGGACACTATAGAAAAAGAAAAAATGTAGCTTTTTCATATTAAATATTTTTAGCTTTTTCCCCCTACTTTTTAATGTTGACTCACTACTTAGTATGGTCTGAAGAAAGAGAAATGATTTTGAGCCCTGTCTGTAACTCAGCAGACTTTTAAGATTATTAAATTTTTCAATTTTCAGTGGGAGATTTTTTTCAAGGCAATGCTATTTGGACTATACCCCACATCTAAGAACTTCCATATGTTGTTCACAAAGACTTCCCCATCCCTTCCAGTTATCACTTAAACTCTCTCCGGGGTGTAGGAGCGCCCTTACTATTCTTCCAATCTATGCTCACAAAGAGTGAGGCGAAATTGTTAGATGGGGTGAGAGAGGGAGAGAGAGAGAGACAGAGAGAGAGATCATATATTAGGACATGATGAAGAGAAATTCAAAGATCCAGACAAGTGTCTGGAATAGGACGTGCTGTAGTATTAAAATTAACTTTACACTTTGGATCTTTTTATGATATATAAAGAATCTCTTGGGGCGCCTGGGTGGCTCAGTTGGTTAAGCGTCAGACTTCGACTCAGGTCATGATCTCACGGCTCATGAGTTCAAGCCCTGTGTTGGGCTCTGTGCTGACAGCTCAGAGCCTGAGGCCTGCTTCAGGTTCTGTGTCTCCCTTTCTCTCTGTCCCCCCTCCCACCCCCAACCACTTGCACTCTTTCTCTTTCTCTATCTCAAAAATAAACATTAAAAAAATTTTTTTAGAAGAATCTCTTAGTAGTTAAATCTATCAGCAGAGAAAAATGATTGATGCTGGTTTTTAAAAGTAATCTCTATGTCCAATGTGAGGCTCAGACCCATGACCCTGAGATCAGGAGTCGAAGGCTCTACCAACGGAGTCAGCCAGGTGCCCCTGATTGATGCTATTTTGTCACATAAAAGAGAGAGGTTTACAAGATGGTGACGAAATATTTAAAACAAGTACTTTATAGTGAAACAAACCTAACCATTGCTCCTGTCTGTTCATTACTTTATCATTAAATTCGTTTTCTTTTTTTTTAATTTTCTTTTAACTTTTTTTTTATTATTTACTTTTGAGAGACAGAGAGAGACAGAGCGTGAGCAGGGGAGGCACAGAGAGAGAAGGAAACACAGAATCTGAAGCAGGCTCCAGGCTTGGAGCTGTCAGCACCAAGCCCGATGCAGGGCTCGAACCCACAAAACCGTGAGATCATGACCTGAGCCAAAGTCGGATGCTTAACCAACTGAGCCACCCAGGTGCCCCAAATTATTTTTCTCTTATATACACATGGGACCATAAACATTTAAGTTGGTTGCCTTAAAAATATGCCTTTAGTTTTATCTCTTGCCCTTAGGGATTGTCATATTATTGTCTTGTTTGGCTGACTTAGAAATTATTTAATAATTCTTCTCATTAAAACATCAATAATTATGATATTTGAAAAGGTAATAGTCTCTAAGTTAAATTGGTTGATATTTTAATAGTATATTTTTTGTTGCTTTGAATGAATTATATTTATCATTCAACTAACAATGCCTAAACAACTTTACTCTTAACTCCTTTAATCTAGAATTTAGAATTGAATGAAGATGAATAGAAGTCAAAAGAATAGAAGGTGGGACACAATGAGGAAATTAAACATCATTTAAATTATCAATGTTGTTTACCTGAGACTGTAACTGAGTGAGAAGGAAGGGGATGAGAATTGAGTTACAAGAAGTAGCTTCATACCATTTCTATCTTTAAAGGATAGAAGTTGATAAGGACTCTAGAATGTTTCCTTGACAATCTGAGGAAAGAAGATTTGGGCTCAAAGTCTCCTCTGTCACACTGGACTTTAGGCATTTAATGATCAGTTGATAATCATCAGGCATTTAGGTTAACTAAAATGACCCCAATTCCAGAATGTTAAAAATTTTAGTTGGGGTGCCTGGGTGGCTCAGTTGGTTAAGCGTCCGACTTCGGCTCACGTCATGATCTCACAGTTTGTGAGTTCGAGCCCCAGGTGGAGCTCTGTGCTGACAGCTCAGAGCCTGGAACCTGCTTCAGATTCTGTGTCTCCCTCTCTCTCTGGCCCTCCCCTGCTCATGCTCAGCCTCTCTCTGTATCTCAATAATAAATAAATATTTAAAAATAATTAAAATTTCAGCATAGCCGGAATATTAACAGCTACATTAAACCTTTCATATACAAAGTTAGGCATATAGATTTCCCATTAAGTATTTTAGAAAAGAAGTTACCCAGACCCTGTTAAGCTCCTTGGCATGCAGGGTGATGTCAGCCTAGCCAAATGTTTTGATAAAACAAGAACTTCAGATGGAATGATAAATTTAGCCATTGTGTAAATCAGTTGAGATTTTTTGAACAACTCTGTAAAGTCAAGATGGCAGAGGCAAACTTGCCCACATAGAACAAAAAGAAAATAGTAAGTAGTGTTCTCTGTTCCTGTACTCTGTTCCCATCACATCGCTACCTTGCTCAAAAGCCTCCTGGCTGTCCCTATTTCTTAGAGAAGCATTCCCCAAATCTGTCCATGGAACACTGGTATTCTATAAGATGGTAATAGATCTTACCAAAAAAATGGATGCCTATGGAAATTTTTTTTCTAAAATGTATTTTTATTTTTTATTTTATTTTTTATTTTTTTTATTTTTTTTTTAATATATGAAATTTATTGTCAAATTGGTTTCCATACAACACCCAGTGCTCATCCCAAAAGGTGCCCTCCTCAATACCCATCACCCACCCTCCCCTCCCTCCCACCCCCCATCAACCTTCAGTTTGTTCTCAGTTTTTAAGAGTCTCTTATGCTTTGGCTCTCTCCCACTCTAACCTCTTTTTTTTTTTTCCCTTCCCCTCCCCCATGGGTTTCTGTTAAGTTTCTCAGGATCCACATAAGAGTGAAACCATATGGTATCTGTCTTTCTCTGTATGGCTTGTTTCACTTAGCATCACACTCTCCAGTTCCATCCACGTTGCTACAAAGGGCCGTATTTCATTCTTTCTCATTGCCACGTAGTATTCCATTGTGTATATAAACCACAATTTCTTTATCCATTCATCAGTTGATGGACATTTAGGCTCTTTCCATAATTTGGCTATTGTTGAGAGTGCTGCTATAAACATTGGGGTACAAGTGCCCCTATGCATCAGTACTCCTGTATCCCTTGGATAAATTCCTAGCAGTGCTATTGCTGGGTCACAGGGTAGGTCTATTTTTAATTTTCTGAGGAACCTCCACACTGCTTTCCAGAGCGGCTGCACCAATTTGCATTCCCACCAACAGTGCAAGAGGGTTCCCGTTTCTCCACATCCTCTCCAGCATCTATAGTCTCCTGATTTGTTCTAAAATGTATTTTTAAATCTATATGTATGTAAGAAAAATTCTAAACACCTTTAAGAAATTATTAACATGGGACAGTCTTTGTTTAGCAATGGAGTTCCAACTTCTGTGCATCAAAAATCACTTTTAAAAAGTTAAAAAAACGAGAGACTGAAGAAGTTACATGCTACACATATAATTAACAAAAGATTGGTGTATTATGTATATATATATATATATAGAGAGAGAGAGAGAGAGAGAAGATATAAAAAGAATATATATATATAGAATATATAAAAAATGTGGACAAAAGACATGAACAGGTAATTCACAAAGGAGAAGATCAAAATGATCAACAAATACATGATGTTCAAATTGGCCAATAATCAGGTAAATGAAAATGAAAATGAAAATAAGATACCATTGAATACTCAGACTTGCAAAAACTAAAAAAGTCTGACAATATCAAGTGCCATCAAAAATGTGAAAAAGGATTGGGGCATCTGGGTGGCTCAGTCGGTTGAGCTTTTGACTCTTGATTTTGGCTCAGGTCACGATCCCAGGGTCATAGGATCAAGCCTCACTTTGGGCTCTGCACTAAGTGTGGAGCCTGCTTAAGATATTCTCTCTCTCTCTCTCTCTCTCTCTCTCTCTCTCCCCATCCCCACCCCCGGGCCTCTCCCCTGTTCATGCCCTCTCACTCTCTCTCTCTCAAATTAAAAAAAAAATATGAAGCAGGAGTCTCACAGTGCATATGGGAATATGATAAGTACCACTTTGGAGAGTTGATTGAAAATATATCTAGAAAATTAACGTTGTTCTTAACTCATGATCCAGTAGTTCTGCTTCTAGATACACTCACATACAATATTCACTGCAATATTGTACTAGCAAGAATTGGAAGTAATATATGTGTATAAATGTGCCTAAATTGGAGAATGGATATACTAGGAAATATTCACTCACTGATTCAAGGAGAATTTATTGAGCACCTATGGTATGCCAGTACTGCTCTGGGATACATCAGTAGACAAAACAAAAACATCTGCTCTCACAGACCTTACAATCTAGTGAGTGGGAGGATGTAGGGTGGGGAGGAGATACAGGAAAAATATGATGGATAAGATATGGTGAGATGTGTCATGGAGAAAAATAGAGCAGAGAAGGGAGAGCGGGGGGAGTTGTTGGTAGTCAGGAAGATCCCTGACCAGGAAGGTGCCATATGAGCAAGCCCTGGAGAGGTGAGGGCGTGAGCCATGCAGGCATCTGGGAAGGGGCGTTGGAGGCACAGGAGGCTACTAATGTGAACCCCTTGATGCCAGAAGAACCCTGGTGAGTTTGAGAAACAGCATTGGTGGGGATGGGAGTGGGCGAGGAGGTGGCCAGTGTCGGGAGCCACGCAGGCCTGAAGTCACTTTGAAACCCACTGCTGTCATCATTGGGGCACACATTTATTGAGCACTCGCAATATGCCTGGCACCATTCTAAGCTTTTTACACATTTTGTTACTTAACACTCACACTTGCCTTAAGTCTTCAGATATCTAGCCCCATTTCATAGATGAGGAAGCTGAGTCATAAAGAGGATAACTCATTTTGGATCAGTAAATTACGGTGTGCTTACTCAAACCCAAACCAACTAGCAGACTCTCTCAGCCGCTGGGTGGGCTGCCTCTTGCCTTTATTCTGTCTAGTGCCGTGTGTCTTTCCCACCATCTTTGGCGATGCCTCAGGTCACCTGCTGGCCTTGTTCACTGTCATTACCTAGAGTTTTTGTACCCTCTCCTCCAGAATCTGGGAAGAGATGGGATAGGACATCTCCTCTATTCCCTGGTCTCCTAATCCTTTCCATCTCCCCAAGACTACCATAGCAGGCAGTACAGGTCTACGAAACTTCCTAAGGAAGGGCTGGGGCAATTTCACAGAAGAGTTTCACAGGTTGGACTTTCTCTTGATTCTGAAAAGGAAGGCAAAGTCAGTCTTAGGCCCTTACAAGAAGGTCTTCCCTTCTCACTTATCCCCATTCTAACCTGGTTCCTCTACTCCTTTCAGGCACCTCCTTCGATGTGGAATCTTCGCCATTCTCTTTATTATCTGGGCAAGAGCTTCAGATGTCATTACCTCCTGATCACTAGTTTCTTTCTGATTTGTTAGTGGTAGTAGGGTGGTTTCCTCTTTCATCTGCCACATGGATTTATTACGTTATTCCATTTCCATTATAAATTAAACTTTTCTGACTACACTCATTCCCCATGAACCTGAGGCTGAAAGAGGCCAATTAGGAAAGAGAGAAAAAAGCCGTCTTGGGTTTTTCACACTTTCTTTTTTCTTTTTTTTTTTTTTTAACGTTTATTTATTTTTGAGACAGAGAGACAGAGCATGAACGGGGGAGGGTCAGAGAGAGAGAGGGAGACACAGAATCTGAAACAGGCGCCAGGCTCTGAGCCATCAGCACAGAGCCCGACGCGGGGCTCGAACTCACGGACCGCGAGATCATGACCTGAGCCGAAGTCGGACGCTTAACCGACTGAGCCACCCAGGCGCCCCTCACACTTTCTGAATCCAAAAGCAAATCTCTGACTACTTCAAGGTGAAGCTGAACAGTGGCACCAGCAGTTTTTAAAAAGCTGGGAAGTGAATGACAAAAACAAGGTCCAGAGCAGTGTTTCTGGAACATGCTGCCATTTGGGTGTAAAGGTACTGTCTACAAGGACACGAGATAACGACAGGTGGTTGTCTCTGGGGAGATGAACTGGGTTTTGTGGCTCAAGGGTGGGGGAACTGGCTTTTCACTCTCCACCCTTTGTACAGTTAGAGACTTGGGTTTTTACCAGTGTACACAATACATTTTTAAAATCTTTAAAAATTTTTTTTTTAACATTTACTTATTTTTTTGAGACAGAGACAGAACGGGAGGCGGTCAGAGAGAGAGGGAGACACAGAATCTGAAGCGGGCTCCAGGCTCTGAGCTGTCGGCACAGACCCCGATGCGGGGCTCGAACTCATGAACCGCGAGATCACGACCTGAGCCGGAGTCGGACGCTCAACGGACTGAGCCACCCAGGCACCCCTACATTTTTAAGAAATAAAAAAAACTAAAATTAACAGTGTAGAAGTGAACTTTTGAGAACATACAGTTATAGGGGCGCCTGGGTGGCTCAGTCAGTTAAGCATCTGGCTTCAGCTCGGGTCATGATCTCACAGCTCAGGTCATGATCTCAGGTCATGATGACACAGAGCTGTCAGCTCTGAGCTGTTAGCACAGAGCCTGGAGCCTGCTTCAGATTCTGTGTCTCCCTCTCTCTGCCCCTTGCTCGCTCACACTCTGTCTCTCTCTCTCTCTCAAAAATAAACATTAAAAAAATTAAAAAAAAAAGAAAACATACAGTTATTTTTGTTACAGCTGTTTTAAAAAGTGCTTGGTTATCACAATATGTGCAATATTCCCTTTTCTCTGATGCACCTCATGAAATGCAGCTTTGTTTTGTGAGGACAACCTGAAGGAGTAGACTTAACGCAACTGATACGAGGACCTGACCTTCAGCGTGACCCTCAACATCGAGTGGCCACATTACGGGGAAAAAAAAACCCTTTCCCATTTAATATTTGTGCGTGTTATTTTGTATAATAAAAATATGAGAGATATTTAAATTTTTTTTCAACGTTTTTTATTTATTTTTGGGACGGAGAGAGACAGAGCATGAACGGGGGAGTGGCAGAGAGAGAGGGAGACACAGAATCTGAAACAGGCTCCAGGCTCCGAGCCATCAGCCCAGAGCCCGATGCGGGGCTCGAACTCACGGACCGCGAGATCGTGACCTGGCTGAAGTCGGACGCTTAACCGACTGCGCCACCCAGGCGCCCCGAGAGATATTTAATAGTAGATATCATTTGTTCTTCATAAAAGGTTTTGATTTTTTTTATGGATGAGTCTTAAAAATGAGGAATATCCACATTTGATCATTTCTTGCCGTTCATCTGAGGGGACAGTTTGGGCTGCCTACTTTAGTTCAGGCAGGCACTGTATCTCCTGTTTTCTAACGGTGTTTAATCAAGATGTTGTTACATTAAAAAGCTTTTAACTTTTGATGGTCATCTATGAATACATTATAATTATAAAAAGCACTCTGGGGTCAGTTATTTTTGGGAAAGGATGACTCTGAAACTCCTCAGCCTTTCTCCTTCTGGTTCCCATTCATTCTCCCCTTCTGTGAACCTTTGCTTTAGCCTAGCAACCCTGTCCCCTGGTTCCACTTCACTTCTTACATTTTCCAGACCTTGTTCTTCTTCCTTCTCTGACCCGGAACCCCACCCCTCCACTTTCAAAACTATGCATTTAGGACCAGAAGAAATCTACCTTTTCCTTTAAGCTTTCCGTGACCATCCCCAGCTGCAGTGACATTAAACTCCACCAAACTCTTGTTAGGTACCATTTCTTTACCTCATTAGGTCATTATCATTTACTAGGAGCAGTATACAGAGTAATCTTCCCGCCAATCCCCAAAGATGTCCACGTCCTAATCCTTGGAACCTATGAATATGTTAGGTTATATGGTAAAGAGGAGTTAAGATTGCAGGTAGAATTAAATCTGCTAATCAGTTGATGTTAAGGCAGGGAGATTATCCTAGATTGTCCAGGTGTGCCCACTGTGATTTTAAGAGTCCTTAAGCCTGGAAGAGGGAGGCAGAGAAAAGAACCAACAAGATGAAGCATGGAAAGGACTCAGCCTGACATTGATGGCTTTGAAGGGCGTCATGAGCTGAGGCATGTGGGTGGCGTTAGAAGCTGGAAGGAAGAATACAAATACTCCCATGAGAGCCTTCAGGATGAACGCAGAACTGCTGACACCTTGATTTTAGCCCCGTGGGATTCATTTCAGATTTCTGACCTCCCAAACTGTGAGAGAATACATTTGTGGAAGCCACTAAATTTGTGGTAATTTGTTACAGCAATAATAGAAAATTAAGATAGTAAGACTGCTTAGTTATTTTTTTCTTAAGTATTTTGACATCATCCTCTTAAGTGATTTAAGTTCTGAGAAGATGAGTATCGAGCCTTAAATATCTTTGTAGGCCAACATCAAAATGTATATTGGGCATAGAAAGTGTCATAATCCCAATTCTAAGAATCCGGAAAGGACCGGGAGAGTTAATCCACCTAGAGACTGTATACTGACTTTGAGATGTCATATACACACACAGCCTCTATGCGGCAAGGCAGTCATTTTCCACTTTAACAGTTCTGATGGTGGCCGTGAGTATTTATACTGGTATTAAAAAGCTCTCCTGGGGCGCCTGGGTGGCTCAGTCAGTTGAGTGTTGACTCTTGATGTCGGCTTAAGTCACGATCCCAGGGTTGTGGGATTGAGCCCCATGCCAGGCTCCAGGCTCTGCATTGAGATCGGAGCCTGCTTAAGCTGCTTAAGATTCTCTCTCTCTCTCTCTCTCTCTCTCTCTCTCTTTCTTTTTCTCTCTCTCAACCGCCCACTTAAAAAAAAAAAGTTCTCCTGAGCTAACTTGAAGGAAAGGAATGTAATGTGTGTGCAGCTTCATACTGAATTACATTTTCAATACACACGATGGAGACGGTTTCAGATAGCTATTTTAAACCGTGGTTCCATTGCTTGACTGATGTTTGCAAAGCCAGTACTTAACGTTTACAGTGTGCTCCTTAAGAACCAGGAACAGTTCTAAATGCTTTACATATATTATCTCGTTTCACCCTACAGCCCCCAAAGTAGGGCCTATTATCATCCCCATTCTGAGGAAACCGAGGGTCAGAGCCATTAGGTTGCCCAATGACCTAGAGCTTGTAAGTGCTGGAACAGTGATTCAAGCCTATGCATCCAGTCTCCAGAACCCAAGCTTTGAATGTTAACTTGTGTCCTCTTAGTGGTTTATCATGAATTTCTTCATACTCGACGGTCTGAGATGGTTAGATAAAAAGAAATGTTGGGGCACCTGGGGGGCTCAGTTGGTGGCTCAGGTCATGATCTCATGGTTCATGGGTTCGAGCCCTGCCTTGGGCTCTCTGCTGGCAGCGTGGGGCTTGCTTTGGGTCCTCTGTCTGTACCCCCTCTCTCACTGCCCCTCCCTTTCCCTCGCTCTCAAAAATAAACATTTAAAAATATAAGCAAACACATAAATAAATGTTAACTATACATGGGTCTTATTCCATTCAATTTTCCTACTCTTTTCAATCATTTATTTTGTAATCAGTATTTGGAAATTTTTACCTAATTTGCATCTCAGCTTTTCTGTGTTACTAGTTTTGTCAAAGTTCTGGTGGATGTAGCAGTAATCCATCATAAAGGTAAATAGTACATACTGGATTTACTCATTTGTGAACAGTTGGATGAGAAATTAAATTTGACATTGGGTTCCCAAAGAACATATTTTTATTCCATTTGTTTACATTAGATTATCATCCATATAACGTACATTAAAGTATAAACAGTGAATATATCTGTTTGGTGAAACTTTGGGTGCCCTCCTCTATGACATATAATTTATTGTCAAGGTAGCTAACATACAGAGTATATAGTGTGCTCTTGGCTTTGGGAGTAGATTCTCTTGATTCATCACTTACAACACCCAGTGCTCATCCCAACAAGTGCCCTCCTCTATGACTGTCTTCTTGACCTTTCTTTTCCAAATCCTTTTAATGAATGTGAATCTTTTATGATTCAAAATACTGTATAAATGTTAAATCACAAATTTATTCATATTACACAAAGTGTATGTCTTTCCACTTCACTGTATTTTAAACACATTCCCATCTTTAAAAAAACATTTTTTTTCCTAATGTTTATTTTTGAGACAGAGACAGAGCGTGAGCAGGGGAGGGGCAGAGAGAGAGGGAGACACAGAATCCGAAGCAGGCTCTAGGCTCTGAGCTGTCAGCACAGAGCCTGACGAGGGGCTCGAACACACGAGCTGTGAGATCATGACCTGAGCCGAGGTCGGACGCTTAACCGACTGAGCTACCCAGGTGTCCCTAAACACATTCCTATCTTAATTGATACTATTTCAGTGACATGATCTTATTCTATAATATGAATATATTACAGTTCACTTTGCCAGGATCGAATCACCTTATTCTCATTTCAGTTGTGAGAAACAATGCTACAGTAAATACTTTGTAACTAAGTTTCTGTAACTAAGTTTCATGGGCTTTGGTTATTTCCTTAAGATACATTTCTGCATGTGAAAATGTTGTGCCAAGGATTTGCAGGTTTTTAGAGCAGATTTTCATGGCATTTTAATAGAGGCCAGATTTCCCTCCAGAACATCTGTACCACTTTTCCCTTCCTGTCTAGCAGTGCTTGAGAGGGTTAGATTTTCCCCTCCCTTGACAACACTGGGTATTTTACCTTGTATTATTTGTGACTTTAAACATTTCCTTGTTGTATATGTGTGTCCTCTTTTGTGAATTGTCTGCTTTAATTTTTTTGTCCATATTTTAAGAATCTGTTTATTTTCCTTGATTGATAACAGCATCTGCATTAAAGAAATTAACTCTTCGCCTTATTTTTTATGTGATTACTTTCCCTAGCCTTTCATTTGCCTTTACATATTGTTCATGGTGGGTCTTTTTTTTTTTTTTTTAATATAATTTATTGTCAAGGTAGCTAACATACAGAATATATAGTGTGCTCTTGGCTTTGGGAGTAGATTCTCTTGATTCATCACTTACAACACCCAGTGCTCATCCCAACAAGTGCCCTCCTCTATTATGACTGTCACCCATTTTCTTCTCCCCTTTCATCCTCACTCCAATCCTACCCCATGGTGGGTCTTTTGGTTTATTTGTTTGAACTTGAATCAGCAGGATGAACTATGCATACTTCTCGGTTCATGACTCGCCTTTCTTACTGCTTCACATAAGGCTCCTCTCATGCGGTAGCTAATTTTTTCCATTTTCCACCCTCCTTCTGCAGCCCTCTTGTCCTATACCTACCCTTGGCCCTAGGCTCCTACTCTACAGTGTGACGTCTGTAATACAGGTTCTTGAGTACGTATATGTTCTTCAAATACATAGAAATGGAAGTTTATGTAGTATCGTTTCATGTGTGCCACTGTTTTAAATTAGACCACATAGATTTTGCTATTCTTCACTCAATGCTATGATTTTAAGATGAATTCATGTTTTAGTATATGTATCTGTAGTATAAAGCTACAGCATTTAACTTATCCATTCTAACAACGGACATACAGCTCCCCTGTGTGATGGACAATGTTGGCATGATTATCCCTACATACGCCCATAGTCACTGCTAGATGAGTTTCTTCTGGACCTGATTCTCGGTTATTTCTGTGCTATAACCTCTGTAGCACGTGGTGAAGCCAGTGGACTCCTCAAAATAGTGTTTTTAAATGCGTAAGATAAAATACAAGGGATTATGAAAGAAATTACGTAGAGTAATATATAGTAATTGTGTTTCTTTATTGATTAAATATGTAATAACTAATAACTGCCAATTTCAACGTAGTAATAGCCATAAATAATAATGTAACGTGAAAATATTTATGAGTTGTATTTATCCCCGTGTCACAGATATTGTCCGTCAGTGGTTTGCTGTCCACATCCATGATCAAAGAAAATGCTAGACTTTATTGGCACATCTAAGTCTGTCTCTGTATGTCTTTGTATGGAGTTGTGTGTATCAAGCAGTGCGTTCTTGGCTCTCCCTCAACATATTGAGTGAACCTGTCTGACAACCAAGCCTGAGTTTTATCTTCCCCCATCAGTTGGTCAGAGGTACGAAATGAGGCACCAGTGCAATAGAAGTAGGAGATAGGGGAGCTTGGGCCACCTGTTTATGTAACTTACACAAACCCTGGGGACATGCTGAACCTCCATCCTGTGTGTACCATTTACCTTTTATGACAGGCTACTGCTACACCAGTCTGAACTTAACTGTCTGATGGATCTTATCATCACGAATTCATGATGGCTTGCGCTGGTTACATAGTCACTTGACGTCCCACGTCAGGAGCTCAGTCTGTACTGAGGCCTACTGGCACACGAGGAGCCACTTTTCCAATGGCAACTAGTTCTCTGCCACCAAAGCATCACTCTCCACCATAAACCTAGGGTCTGGGTTGCCACTCTTCTATTGAGGTTTACCAGTGATTCTTAGTATCTTTAAATCCTTACACATCAAGGATACTTCTAATACAATTGATTCTCCGTTAGCCTAGTGACCTAAAACGGCTAAAACATTTTCTCTTCCCTAGAGGCCCCACTTGAAGCCAGCAGCCCTCTGAACTGCTCAATAATAGGTTGGCACGATAGCCCCAAATTCAGTAAATGCTGCCTTTAGAATCTGAAGGCCCCACCAAGCCCTGTCTGTGCCTCCTAGTGCTTGTGGTGCAAGGTACAAGTTTGTCCTATTCCTTAGGTGGCCTGTGACATCCCACACTGCTGGATCTCTAAAGGTTTCACTGAAGTAGCAGGCCTGTGAGTCGTGTGTAGTGTTTATCCCCCTCCCTCTGGCATGCAGAGGTCATACTAGGCCACCCAGAGTACTTGCCACTTCCTGTTCACCAAGCCTACTTACGATGCCATCGTGGACCAGCTTGCTTTTCTGGAGAATGTCAAGATGATCAGGAATTTTGCAGACAATATTGTGAAGAAGCCAGAAGAGTTTAGAGAGACCTGAGTCAACACAATAAAATGTACTTCTGTCCAAGGTAAAACTGTTTTTCATCTTCTTTACCCTTGGGTATTGAAAAGAACGTGTTTTTAAGATCCAGAGCTGTTTGCATACCACATACCAGAGCTTGTACTGGTCTTTTGTGTTAAAGATGTTCTATCCGGCCCATCAGCTGCAGTTGGAGCTACCAAGCGGTTAAGGTTAATACACCACCGTTAAGCCACATCATCCATCTGGTTTTTGCAGAGGTCATACAAGTAAAACAGGAATATGATGGAAACCAACACCTCAGCCTCCTTTAAATATTTGCAAGTTGTGTGAATTCCTGAAGTTTCTCTTGGGATATGTTCGATTTACTGTCTTGGCATGTTGATTAGGGATGGAGGGGGTCATTTTCAAGGATTTCTTCATACCGCCCCCCCCCCCCCGTTTTTTTAAGTAGGCTTCATGCCTAATGTGGGGCCCAATGCCAGCCTTGAACTCATGACCCTGAGATCAAGACCTGAGCTAAAATCAAGAGTTGGACATTGAACCAACTGAGCCACCCAGGTGCCCCTCCTGCCCCCTACCGACCCTGCAATAACTTTTACATGGTCGGTCAGGGAGTGTGAAAATTCTACCAAATGGTAAGTATGTTCATTCAGATTTCACATTAGGGAAGTTATTTTATATCTTCAAGATATTTTTAGCCTCATAGTAACATGGACTTCTGCCTTCATCACTTGACATCCATAAGTCCTTACTCTACCCACTGGTCCATGATGGCATTTTGGCTTTGATTGTTCCAGTGACAGTTCAGAGCCTATTATGTAACAGTTTTCAAAAAGTCTGGGAAGATTCCTTTCTCTAGTGTTCATTTTCTATAGTAAATGGCTACACGATTGGGGGATGTTTATTATGCATACTTGAGGAGGTATTATAAACTCCTTCCTCAAAGAGACCCATACTCCCCTTTAATCATAGGCTCTGGTCTATGAGCTGGTTTAAAACTGAATGAGAGACCACAATATTTTTCCATTTTGTAGCTGACATCAATCTTAGCAGCTGTTTGTTGTTGTTGTTGTTGTTGTTGTTGTTGTTGTATTTGTTGTTGCTGTTTTATAAGGCAAATAAGTAATACCTTGACTGGATATCTGTCTTGATTCTAGGAACATCGTAATCTATTAACCATTTGCATGGATTTCTGTGGGTAGAGGTACTCTGATTGTCACTCCAGCCTACTATTATGGTAGTTATGTCCATACTGGCTCTGTTTTCTGTCATTCTAGAATTCTAGAATGTCACTCTGTCATTCTAGAATTCTATCACCTCTTTTGAAGGCTGGTTGTAAGGCAGACTTCTCTTCAACATATAGAGGAGATGTGTCATTGAGTTTCTCAAATAACCCAATGCAAACTTCTTGGTGCATTTCTTATTCCCTTATTGAAGTCCGTGTTCTCTAGGGCTTTCTGGGGAATATAGTCAGATAGAGGGTTCTCTGATCAAATGTAGTAAGTGTAATTAATCTATTTTAACATTTTTACCTCTCCGAGCCTTGAGACCCCTTCCTTACCATTCTGCCATCTCAACCTCCTATACAGTAAGAAATCTGCATGGCCAACCTTCAGGAGCCCATCTGAGCAGCATTTCAAGATGACTTAAGACTTCCTTTCCAGGAGGCATAACCCCACGTCACAGGAGAGTGCGTTAATGTCAACAAGTTCCCCACTATGCAGATTTATTTTCTTTCCCCTTACCACCACCCTGATTGAACATTCTCAAAATACACTCCCACACATGTTCTTCCAGTTCTTGCCAGTACTTATTATTCTGGTCCTGTAATTGTTTTGATTGTATAAGCTATTTCCTCCTAGAGTAGGAAATGTATTTTCCCAGTAGACACTTGTTATTCCTGAGGCAATGAAGGATGTGGTGGCAGATCTTACACAGAAAAAAAAAAAAAAAAGCATTGTCTTGCAAGACGCCTGACTCAGGTAAGGTTTTTGCAAAGCTTCCAGCCATTGTGAAATTTTTCTCTCTAGCAAGGGGGAAGGGGTTGCTTCTCCTGGCAAAAGATTGATGGGAATCTGGGGATTTAAGATATTTCAACTTATCCACCCAAATGTCACTGTCTCAGATGTCAGGATACAACTTTTCCTACCACAGCCTTGACTTTGGCATAGAGGACTTTTTGAGACCATGCATTCACTCTCCTTTGCGGTTTTGCTACCATTACAATGAAATCTTGAGTCTGATATATATTTTTTTTTTTGGCATATGTTGCCCTACAGACATGGGAAATGAGGGATATTTCATTTTTCATTTTCATTTTTACCCTTTTTTCTTTTTATTTACTTTTTATCAAGCTAGAATTTACATACAGCAAACTGTACTCATATTAAACATAGTGCTTGATGTATGTTTACATTTATGTATACCCTTGCGAGTGTTACCCAGTCAAGATACTCTAGATTTCCAGCACTCCAGAAGGCTCCTTCATGACCCTCTCCCAATCAACAATTTCCCCTCAAAGATATCAATGTTTGACCTCATTTATCATAAATGCATTTTTCCTATACTTTAACTTCACATGAAAGAATCTGTGGTTTGTACTTTTGCTCATCATTGCATCTGTGAGATGCACTCATGTGTTGTATGAAGCATTAGTTCATGTTCATTGCTGTTGAGCATTCCACAGTGTACCACAATTCATTTATCCACTCTCCTGCTGATGGACATTTGGGTGACTTCCAGTTTGTGCTATCACGGTAAAACTGCTATGCACATTCTTATATATGGCTTTTGGTGCATGTAGACCCTCCTTTCTTTTGGGAGTAGAATTTTTCCAGTTCCAGTTCTACTGGAGTAGAATTCTCCAGTTATTGGCCGTACGTACATAAAACTCTAACACTGTCAATCAGTTTTCCGAAGTGGTTGTACTGATTTAAATGCCCCTACCAGCAACGTATAAGATTCTAGGGGCTCCATATCCTCACCGCTTACTCACTTCTCATTAACAGTCCTTTTCATTTAAGTCATTCTTGTGGGAGTGTGGTACTATCAACTTGAAGTTATAATGTGTGTTTTCCTTGATGAGCAATGACATTAATCATCTTGTCATATGCATTTTGCCATTTGTTTATCCTCTTTGTGAGTTTTGGGGGCAGTTTTTAAATATCTGACCATATGGGGCACCTAGGTGGCCCAGTCTGTTAAGCGTCCGGCTTAGGTCATGATCTCGCGGTCCGTGAGTTCGAGCCCCGTGTCGGGCTCTGTGCTGACAGCTCAGAGCCTGGAGCCTGTTTCAGATTCTGTGTCTCCCTCTCTCTGACCCTCCCCCGTTCATGCTCTGTCTCTCTCTGTCTCAAAAATAAATAAATGTTAAAAAAAAAAAAATATCTGGCCATATAAGCTACTTTTCTTCTTATTGATTTGTAAGAATATATATTTTGGATCTAAGTACTTTGTTGAATACATGCTCCAAGTCCTTGGTTTGTCTTTTAACCCTCTTTAAAAAAAAAAAAAAATCTCTACACCCAATATGGGGCCTGAACTCGTGATCCTGAGATCAAAAGTTGCATGTTTCTTCTGACTGAGCCAGCCAGACACCTTGCCTTCTAACTCTCTTAATGGTGTCTTTCAGCGAACAGAATTTCTTAACTTTAATGCAGTCCATTTATCAATCTTTTCTTATAGTTAGTGCTCTTTATGTTCTGTTTAACCCTAAGGTCATGAATATGCTCTCCTGTGTTGTCTTCCTAGAAGCTTTATCATTTTACTATTTACATTTAAGTCCATGATACCTGTCTAGAATTAATTTTAGGGTATAGTATGAAATAGAGCTCAACGTTCACTTTTTCCATATAGAGATCCAGGGGATCCAGTACCAGTTGTCAAAAGGACACTGCCATGGAGGACTTTGTATTTTTATGGTAGGCTTCGAGTTGGTAGTTGGATGACATGAGTATGTTTTCTTTTATCAAGACTTGAAAAACAGCGAACAAATGCCAAACCATTCTATAATTCTTATAATCACCATTGCCGTCTACACGGCTGCCAAATTACCACATAACCCATGCTTTGCCTTCCACTTTCATCATAGTCCAATCCAACATAGATGATTGCAATTCGTGAAACCATTGTCATCAGAGATTATAGGCATCTTACACACTACCAACAATGGGTTTCTTTTTGCTGCATGACCAGTGGGTGATCCAGGTTTAGAATCCTGTCCCGAGGGTTTTCTTTCTCTGGCCACTTCTGATATCAACTTGCTTATTCTGGGTTTCCCCAAAAGCAGAACCTGGTCTCGGGTTACATGGTGGTAGTGTCTTTGGGATGTGATTCCAGGAAGTAGAAATGAGAAACCAAGGAAAGTGAACTAGGGAAGGAGGGAAATGTAACACTAGACTGCATCATTAAGAGATTAGTGCTGGGCCACCTGGGTGGCTCCATCAGTTAAGCATCTGACTTCAGCTCAGGTCATGATCCCATGGTTTGTGAGTTCGAGCCCCGTGTCGGGCTCCATGCTGACAGCTCGGAGGCCGGAGCCTGCTTCGGATTCTGTGTCTCCCTCTCTCTCTGCCCCTCCTTCACTCATGTTCTGTCTCTCAAAAATAAATAAATGTTAAAAAAAATTTTTTTAATAATAATAAAAACAGATTAGTGCTCATTCCTACTGAGACCTTCGGCAGACCTGTGTGGAAGGAACAGATGAGAAGCACTTCCCCCACTGCTGCGTGTGCACCTCTGCGTGCAGTGTGTCGGTGCCGTGGGCTCCCACGGTCCTACGCCACCGTGCCAGAGACGCCGCGGGTGGGAAACAAGACTGCGCGGCCCGCTCTTCAGGCGAGGTGCCGAGAGAGAAAAAGAGCCAAGGCTTGTGTGGAATCATTTGCATCCCACTCAGATGTAAGAAAGGGAGAGGTACACAAAAGGTTCCTGTTAGCTTTTTTTTTTTTTTTTTTCCAACTGGAGTATAGTTGACACGCACTCTTATTAATTTCAGGTGCACAACGGTGATTCAACAAGTCTGTATGTTGTGTGGTGCCCACCACAAGTGCAGCTACCTTCTGTCACCATACAGCACAATGGCTGTACCTTACTTTTAAAAGCCTTTAATTTTTTTACAATTTTTTATTAAAAAATATTTTTAATGTTGATTTATCTTTGAGAGAGAGACAGAGAGACAGAGCGCAAATGGGGGAGGGGTGGAGAGAGAGGGAGACACAGAATCCGAAGCAGGCTCCGGGCTGTCAGCACCGAGCCCGAGGCGGGGCTCAAACCCACGAACCACAAGATCATGACCTGAGCCCAAATCAAGAGCCAGATGTTTAACCGACTGAGCCACCCAGGCACCCCAGGTTTTTTTGTTTGTTTGTTTGTTTGTTTGTTTTTAAGTAATCTCTACACCCAACAGGGGTCTTGAACTCACAACCCCGAGATCAAAAGTCACATGCTCCACAACTGAGTCAGCCAGGTGCCTCCCTACGCTGCGCCTTTCATCCTTGTGACTGATTCATTCCTCAGCTGGAAGCTTGTACCTCCCACCCAATGCATATGTTGATATAGCTCAGCGGACCCAAAGGTAACAATGTAGCCAGGTATCAGAAAGTGTCTGAAGCTCACTGTTAGAAATCCCCTCTCCATATCTGCTTTTCTCTGTATTCTGCTTCATTTCCAGGTCCTGACGGTACAGCTTTTTTTTTTTTTTTTTTTTTTTTTTTAACTTCAGGGTGGGTAGAAAATGACCATCCGTGTCTTTTATGTTTGCATGTTCCCTATTCAATATAGCAATCAGACTGAACCAGAAGCTCTTTGTCCCAAGTCCAAATTCCTTGAAAGTACATTTTATTGGTTCAACTTGGGCCAGGTATCTGCTGCTGCTGTGATACATTTGAGCCAGTGGAGCCGGGTCATGTGGTTCTGATGTAGATACAACGAGAATGCAGCTCTGTGGATTTGGTATAGGGCAGGGTTGTTGTCCTACGGACAACACTTGGAGTCTGTTCTGGAGGGACCACCTTCTGCGGTGTTCACTATAGCAGTCAAATCTCTCAAAATCTTGTGATTGCTGTCTTCGGTGTAATGTTGAGAAAGTCTTTCTCCACCTCATGATTATATAAATATATCATTTTATATTTTCTTCCCCTATATTTATATGATTTCTTTTTTTAGTCAAATATTTCATCTACCTGGAACCTATTTAGGTACAAGTTATGAGATAAGAACCTAACTTTAAAAAAATGCTTAGTTATTTAGGGGGGCCTGGGTGGCTCAGTCAGTTAAGCACCTGACTCTTGATTTCAGCTCAGGTCAGATCTCATGAGTTGTGAGTTCAATCCCCACGTTGGGCTCTGCACTGACAGCCTACTTGGGATCCTCTCTCCCTCTCTCTCTGCCCCTACCCCCCTCCATCTCTCTCTCTCTCAAAATAAATGAAATTTTTAAAAATGCTTAGTTATTTCATCAATTATTCAGTAAAATAAATGAAATTTTAAAAAATGCTTAGTTATTTCATCACCAATTATTCAGTAATCTATCCTCTTCTCACTGATTTAAAATACCATTTTTTTCATATACCAAATTCTGTACACAACATGTGTGCATGTGTCTATAGGTGTAGTACTGTTTTTGGAGTTTTCCATTGGTTAGCTTATTGCTATTTCATATATATATGTATGTATATATGTATATTTTTGTATACTATGTATATTATGTATATGTATATATGTATGTATATGTATATATGTATATATTTGTATATGTATATTATGTATATTATGTATATATTTATAATATAACATATTATAGAATGCTTCAAAACTAATATGTATGCTATGAAACACGTACTCTCATTTGTCTTAAGTTCCTTTAGAAAAGCAACTGAATCTATCTATATATTTTTTAAGTTTATTTATTTATTTTGAAAGAGAGAGAGAGTGAGCATGAGCAGGGGAGGAGCAGAGAGAGAGAGAGAGAGAGAGAGAGTCTCAAGCAGTCTCTGAGCTAACAGTGCAGAGCCTGCCGTGAGGCTCAAACCCACAAACCATGAGATTATGATGTGAGTGGGAATCCAAAGTTGGATGCTTAACCAACTGAGCCACCCAGGTGTCCCTCTATTAATATCTTTATAATGCCTAGCACAGGTTCCTTGTATGCTAGATAATGATGATATTTGCAGTTTATATGTAAAAATATGTATGCATGATTAAAAATACATATTAATTTATAGTTTTCTTTTTTTTAATTTTTTTAAAAAAATTTGTCCTCCAGTTGGGCCTCCAGTTTGTCATCCAGTTGGTAGCAATTCGTTGTGGAAACTATTGGAAGCTAATACTCCTGTTCATTTCTGAGAGCTTTTATTTTTTTAAGATTTTTTTGAAGTTGATTTATATATATTGAGAGAGAGAGAGAGAGAGAGAGAGAGAGAGCACAGGGAGGGGCAAAGAGAGGGAAAGAGAGAGAATCCTGAGCAGGCTCCTTGCAGACAGTGTGGGGTTCGATCTCGAGAGCCATGAGCTCGTGACCTGAACTGGAATCAAGAGTGGGACGCTTAACTGCCTGAGCCACCCAGGTGTCCCCTTCCAAGGGCTTTTACTATTGATGAGCCGTTGATTGAGCTATGGATTGGGCACCCCACGGTGATGTGCTTGGAGCCAGATCATGGGCAGGGCTGTGGACAGGGTGGTTTGCTTTGAAGAGACTGGACTTGGGAGACATGTAACTGATGTGTCCTAAACAATTGAATGCTTGGCTGTCAAGCATCCGTCCTCTCCCCCCTTATGGACAGAAGTGTCTCACCTCATGTCCTCCAACTCTCCCACATAGCACTGCCTGTGTCCAATGGGATGAACATCTGGAGGTGATGTCACAGGAGCATTTCAAAATTTCCTTGTCATTATTAGAATCCTCATTTTCTGGGCAATGTCCATTTCTCTTTTATTTAACTGAAATCCTGCTTAGTGTTACATCTTTGATATTTAGTATCCTATAGCTGAAACTGAAGTTCTCGAATGTGAATGTGTGATCTACATTCAAAGTACATACGCTGCTGAAGACCATGATTCTTGAGCTAAATAATTTTAACAATAATGCTACCTTCTAATGTGTTAAAACAATAGATATAAACCTATAGAGCAGGGGTTGGCAAAGTTTTTCTTGAAGGATCAAACAGTACATTTTTTAGACTTTGTGGGCTGTATCATCTCTGTTGTGACTATTATGGCATGAAAGCAGTCAGAGACACTATATAACTTAATGAGTGTGGCTGAGTTCCAATAAAATTTTATTTGGGAAACACTGAAATTTGAATTTCCTATAATTTTCACATGTCATGAACTATTATTTTTTTTAACCCTCCACCCCCACCCCCCCACCCCCCCCCACCCCCACACACACTCAGGGTGCCTGTGTGGCTCGGTTGGTTGAGCGTCTGACTCTTGATTTCAGCTCAGGTCATGATCTCACACTTCATGAGATCCAGCCCCGCATTAGGCTCTGGACTGACAGCACAGAGCCTGCTTGGGATTCTCTCTCTCTCTGCCTCTCCCCGACTTTCTCTCATACACACACACTCTCTCTCTCTCAAACTAAATAAACACTAAAAAAAAATAATAAAATAAAATTCCTCCCCCAAACTATTTAAAAATGGGAAAACCATTTTTTGCTAGTGGCTGTATAAACATAAGCAGTAGGACGTATGCTGACTTCTGTTATAGAAGATGCTTGATGTTCCTTATCCACCCAAAGTCACTACTTATTGTCTTTTTTCCCTTTTTTTAATTAAAAAATTTTGTTTATTGATATTTATTTTTGAGAGACAGAGAGAGACAGAGCCTAAGCAGGGGAGGGGCAGAGAGAGAGGGAGACACAGAATCCGAAGCAGGTTCCAGACTCTGAGCTGTCAGCACAGAGCCTGACACGGGGCTGGAACCCATGAACCATGAGATCGTGACCTGAGCTGAAGTCGGGCACTTAACTGACTGAGCCACCCAGGCGCCCCCCGACCACTTCTTTTCTTTTTTTTTTAAATTTTTTGTTTTAACGTTTATTTATTTTTGAGACAGAGAGAGACAGAGCATGAACGGGGGAGGGTCAGAGAGAGAGGGAGACACAGAATCTGAAATAGGCTCCAGGCTCTGAGCCGTCGGCACAGAGCCCGACGCGGGGCTCGAACTCACGGACCGCGAGATCGTGACCTGAGCCGAAGTCGGACGCTTAACCGACTGAGCCACCCAGGCGCCCCCACCACTTATTTTCTTAATAGGACTCATTTTGGGAAAACTTTCCCCACCGTCTCCTCCCACTGAAAATTGTCTGTGTGCTTTAGGTTGTGCCGTAGGAGCCTGTGGCCTTGAGTCTAGTGATTGCTTCCATCGAGGTGAATACTGCAGTTGTATGGTCCTACTTTGTCTCTTCCCACAGGACCTCGTAGCAAGAAGGAAGACACGAGCCTGGAGATGCCAGAGGCTGCCGCATGAATCTTAAGAATGAAGCTGACACAGCAGAAGGCTGAGCCAAGAAACTAAGAGAAATTGAATTTTTATTACATTTTTGGAGCTCCTGGATGAAGCCACTCATGACACTAAACAGCCCCAAGGCTTTTCCACTATGTGAATAAATAAATCTTCTTTCCTATTTAAGCGAGTTTGAGTTTAGGTTCTCTGTCACAACAACACACAAACTGAAGCAAACCTCTTGCCTCTAAAGTTTATTGTAACACTAAAACACAAACAAAAATGAGGCACCAACATAACCACCAAACCAGAAAAGTTTAAATCAACAATGTTATTTTTTTGTTTTCTGAAACTAAATTTCTTCTCCCCAAATGCCAAAGAACGTGGCGTTGATGAATACCTTGCGGGTTGTTTTGAGTTCTGCACAACTTTGTGTCCTATGCGTGAGGCGTGTGCTATGTAGTGAATCATTTCTTCATTGCTTTTCTTTTTTTGAACTATTGTGAAACCTTCATTCACAGAGTTTGCCGTGACAGCGTTCAGCCTTCTCTTGGTACAAATGTAGAATTTATATAGCAAGTCCGTTTCTGTACTTTTCCTTCATTGCTAAAATGAAGAACGTTATTGTGCTTGCCTTTCAAATATATTGATATCAAAGTCTCATTCTATGAAATTACTCTATGAAATGTGTTTGATCTATGAAAATACGTTTCAACTACGCATTGAAAAGAGAGGCTTTGTGTTTCAACAGGAGACCAATTCAACTGTGGTGACTGTGTCATTTTGTCACTGGGACACGCCAACTCTCAGCAGCTAGGCAAGCCTACCATGTCTAGACCTGCTTCATTCATTTTTGGCCCAGTTTCTGCACCTTCCGCTGACTCCCACCTATGTCCCATAATTCACTAGTGTTGTCTATTACTTCTGTTAGGGCTTTTAAACTAATGGCACAGTTTGACAGAGTCTCACTGCCTCCAATTGCATATAAAGTCCGCATACTAGTTTTCAGTTGGATTACTAGAATCTGTCCATGTGCTGCCTATTTTAACTAGCAGTGGTGAGGGAGTCACCTGTTGCTCCAAAACTCTAGCAAAGATCTCAAGACCACTCTGGCTCGTACCAGGAAGCAGTTCTGGTCTTGCCTGTAAGTCTGCAGGGTTGCACCGCATTAGGCTGCTGCAGGACAGCTTGGCTCTTGGCTTTGGGTCGAGGGTAGCACTGCCTGTCTGTCTCACTTTGGGGCCCAGACTGAAGAGACAACAGTTAACTGGCATCGGCTGTCTTCATGGCAGTCGCGGGAGTGCGAGACACGGAGCCAAAGGACGCGAGGACATTTAAGTTTTTCTTCGTGTCATGTTTACCGACATGCCATGGACCAGAGCAAGTTACATAACACGATATCAATAAAGTGGGGGAAACACCCATCCACTCTGGTGTGCTGTAGGTTTCCATGGCCGAGGGACCGAGGGAAGAATTGTGAGCAATAATCCAATCTGGTACCTATGGCTTTACTTTGTATGAACTTTGTCTCTGTTCCTCCAAACCTCTGTCAATTTCTGTTGCTCATATGCCCTATGGGAGTGGAAGGGCTTTCTATAGAATAGTTTCCAATTAGCTTTGTGGCCATAAAACCGGTAGCTGTTACAGCTAAGTTTCCATTTTGGCTCTACCTTCTGGCTTTGTTGATTTATTTAATGATAAAATTAATATTTTTAAATATGTTAAGCTTTAATTTGTGTTTTCGTGCAATAAAAAATAAAAACATACGTGATTCTGTCATTTTGATGTATCCTTGAAAGTACCATGTAACTAGTAAGAGATAAGGGGTCTCATTCACAGCCAGATTTGTAGAACCTGGCATAATTCTGGGCATATAATATATGCTCAATAAATATTAGCTGATTGAAGTGCATTGTTTTCTTATTTATTAATGATTGCTCTTGATCAACAGATAGTAACTTGTATCTGAATAGACATTTTCTTTTCTAATACAATGATGTATATGTAATCAATATCCTCCAACTTCATTAGTGCCTGTTAACCACAACAAAAAGATATTTGTAACATGATGCATTGAAAAGTGTTAAGTTTGTGTTTGCTCTTTTCCGGACCAATACAGATTATTGGTTCCTGTTTTTCTCAGGTTTATTTAAAAAAGTATCTATTTACATAACCTTTTGATGTGCAAAGAGCCCTTAGAAGAATATCTACATGGATAGTTAGAAATATAGGCCAGGACGCCTGGGTGGCTCAGTCGGTTAAGCATCCAACTTTGGCTCAGCTCATGATCTCACTGTCAGTGAGTTTGAGCCCTGCTTTGGACTCTGTGCTGACAGCTTAGAGCCTAGAGCCTGTTATGGATTCTGTGCCTCCCTCTTTCTCTCTGTCCCTCCCCACTCACACTCTGTCTCTCAAAAATGAATACACATTAAAAAAATTTTTTTTAAAGATTCTTAAGAAATATAGGCAAAATCTACTAATTTTCAAGTTTATAAATCAAACAGTGAAAATGCCATTTAAAATTACTTTTCAAAAGCATTTACAATTAAAATTATGTGTAATGCAGGTATAAAAGGATCATCATGCATGAGAAAGGTTGTAAAAAGAATCCATGCTCCTTGAAAGAGTATTTCCTTCTTTGAAGGAAGTAAATTAATTCCTATAGTTGATTTTAGGAAAAATACTTCCTAAAACAAAAAGAACCTAATTGAAAGACAGATTTGCTTTTCATAATAGGTCATTTACTTTGGGGAAGAGCAAGACCAAAGTAACGAAATACTTTCTTGGGCTTTCCTCAGTGATTCTGAAAGTTCAAGGTATTTCCTTTACTTTCTTACAGGAAACATTTATTATAGCTTAAACATGCATTAATGTCTCAAGTTGTAATCATCTTGCCAGATATACTTATGGCATAAAGAAAGGAAGGAAACTAATATTCACGAAGTGTCTACTCTACGCTTGATAAGGTACTAGAAGCAAAGGTTTGTTAAGATGCGGAATTTTGTCATTTCAGAAAAGAGGAAACTGGGCTCTGAAAGTTTAAGTGACACAGTATTTTGACTCCAAAATCACGTTCTTTGGCATGAGCCAAAACCCAAGAAAATGGTCTATTTGATAGTGTAGTAAACTGGCATGAACTCCACTTGCAAGTTCAATAATTATAGTGTAGTAAAACCAAGTTTTATTTAAAGATAAACAAATGACAACTATGTACATATGTTTTGCAATAGACAAATCACAGTGGTCCAAAGTCCTATAGTGGGTATTCCCCCAATGCCACATAAGAGGCCCCGAGGAATGGTTCAAACGCGGATCTACCCACTAGATGCTACCCGGTCTTGGGCTTGAGTTGACACGTTGACTTCTCCTGGCTAGAATTTCTCCTTGTGGTTGTCCCTGCAGTGCCTGAAGCACTGGCCTTACCCCTAGCCTCGAAATCCACTTCCTCTTCTTGTGGTATCTTGTTTTTCTCATGCTTGGAGACCCATTTTCTAGTCTGGTGGATCCTCTAGATATCATTCTTTGACACTTCTTGACTTACAAGAAGACTTCCAAATCCCTTCTAATCCAAGCAGTTCTCTTTCATCAAAAGGGGGTCCTCCTCTTGATTATCCGTTATAAACATTTAGCAAGGGCTTGTTGTGTTTTAAATCTGTTTCTAATGTGTTCATCCTGTTCTCAAAGAATTTATCATCTACCTAAAAGCTATCCAAAAAAGTAAAAGCTTCGAGTGAGAGCTACAGATAAGAGTAGTAAGGGCTACATGGCTTTATACGAGGAAAGGGCGAACAGGGACTTCTGTGGTTCTGAGGGAGCTGAGACTAGAGCAAGCCTTGAAAGCATGAGGTGACCACAGGTCCACCACCCCCCAGTATGACATCATGCGCTGGCTCGCATTGAAGGACACATCAAAGACATGAGCAGCACAATGGGGCTGCCATTCTGGAGGAACAAAGGCATCAACTTACTCTTTCTCTTATGCTTCGTCGCTTTCCCTCTCCCCCTGCAGAACTTGGAGAGTTTGTTTTCTTCTTCATCCATGGTCTCACTCTCAGAGCCTGCACTTGTGAGAAAACCCAGGCTGGCTCTGCTCTGGGCCCAAGGGGGAGACATACTTGTGGCTTCTACGTTGCCTGGCTCAACTCACCGAGTAAGAGATAAATATCAGGCAGACACTCTGGTCATAGGAATCACGAAGGCGCATTTCCCTTGAAAGAGCTCACGTCGTATCTCTCTAGAGACTCTTATGGTAGGATGAGGCACTATAGCAATAAAAAATGGCTGATGGCTCAGATTTGGAAATAAGAAACATTGTCGCTAAAATAATTTTTCTAAGTGCAACAGTAAGAATTGAGGTGAGTCCAGAAGGCTTCAACTGAGCTAAATGCAGAATTTGGAAAAATATCAGACTGTTGTTCCTCTGCTCCAGGGTAAGCTGATAGTACTCAGTGCCGAGGACAGTTAATCAGAGGTCTTCTGTGCTTCTAGGTGCTTCATACACATTCTTGGGAACACATATCTGGTGAGGTGGTGGCTCTGTTACAACAGCCTAGAGAAGTTAACTTGCCCACATTTATGAAACTACTAAGTGACTTATTCAACATTTGTTTGGATGTGAATGTACGGTCATGGATTACACCAATTTTTATTTAATACAAGTGAAGAATTAACCATCTGAGAGTCAAATGAATAGTCCCAGACTGTTCCAATGCTCTAATTTACTAATTTGCTAACTTAGCTAGTTTTGAAGGTGTGTAGAAATGGTGATGAATTAATGTTATCTCTCCCAAGTAATGTATTTACATTTAAAACTACCACTGGGATGGGGGCACCTGGCTGGCTCAGTAGGTGAAGCATATGACTCTTTTTGTTTGTTTGTTTTAATTTTTTTAATGTTTATTTATTTTTGAGAGAGAGAGAGAAAGAGACAGGGGCAGAGAAAGAGGGAGACACAGAATCTGAAGCAGGCTCCAGGCTCTGAGCTGTCTGTCAGCACAGAGCGCAACGCGGGGCTGGAACTTACGAACCGTGAGATCATGACCCGAGGTGAAGTCGGACGCTTAACCCACTGAGCCACCAAGGCGCCCCTGGAGCATACGACTCTTGATCTTGGGGTCTTAAGTTTGAGCCCCACGTTGGGTGTAGAGATTACTTAAAAATGAACTCTTTTTTCAAAAAAATAAAAAATAAATAAAATTGGCACTAGGATGTACCTTAATGCAGTTATAAGTTTCTTTCTTTCTTCTTTCTTTCTTTCTTTCTTTCTTTCTTTCTTTCTTTCTTTCTTTCTTTTTCTTTCTTCCTTTCTTTTTCTTTCTTCCTTTCTTCTTTCTTTCTTCTTTCTTTTCTTTTCTTTCTTTCTTTCTTTCTTCTTTCTTTCTTTATTTCTTTCTTTCTTTTTCTTTCTTCTTTCTTCTTTCTTTCTTTTCTTCTTTCTTTCTTTCTTTCTTTCTTTTCTTTTTCTTTCTTCTTTCTTTTTCTTTCTTTCTTCTTTCTTTCTTTCTTCTTTCTTTCTTCTTTCTTTCTTTCTTTCTTCTTTCTTTCTTTTCTTTTCTTTCTTTCTTTCTTCTTTCTTTCTTCTTTCTTCTTTCTTTCTTTCTTTCTTTCTTTCTTTCTTTCTTTCTTTCTTTCTTTCTTTTAAAGCAATATAAACTCCCCACAAATGAAAACTTATGTCAAAACCCCTTAAGTAGATGTGCCTGCAGCACAGCAGCTCAGGCTCAGATGCGGGGGTGTGGAGGCAGGGGTAGGCTTATAGAGTCTTTTCTTCCTCCATTTCTTTTTTTCCCAAGGGTGTCCCTGAGTGAACCCAGGAGAACTCCATGCCTTAAATTATACATGTGATGACCATCTCCTAACTTAATCCCTGGGGACTGAGAACTCTGATCTGGAAGATCTACAGAGGTCTTCAAGTGTACATCTCACAGGTGGACATAGAGCGTTCATGGCAGCCAGACCTTGCCTATAGTTCAGAAGTCTCTTTCCTTGAGAGGAGATTGGCCTAATCTAGATCAGCTTAAGGTTCAATTATGTCATTTTGATTATAAAAATTAGAAATAGGCTGGAGTTGTCTCCAAAGTTCACATCGTGTCATGGATAGGGGGTTAGGGAAGGGAGCGGTTGAGAGCTCGGTTATCTCAGTTTGGTTCTGAGAGTTGCCACATTTATTTACTTCACAGACCCCACCCTAGCCCCAGAATGAAAAACATTATGTAATTGTTATGTCATGATATTTCATATTAGTAGTGAAGAATGTTTTTAACTTGTTTGGGGGAAAGAACTGAAAAGACTGACTCTATTATATATCTACATGTCAGAATTTCATTGGTACTATCTTTAAATTCTATATTCGTTCTCCACAAAAGTGAAAGTTTTTTAAATGTTAATTTTGCTTAAACGTTTCTGTCCTTACATTGATTCAGGAATCAATTTATGCTTAGGGAAGCAAAATTCATATTGCCCATCACATAAAGCAAGTTTCTCAAGCCTTCCTAGTGCAGTTTGATAAAACATTTTTTTAGGTCTTTCATAATCTCTGGAAAAATAAACTACTAATGTCAGAGAGCAATCTGTTTTCCCTGATATGTTACTTTTATCAGTTATAAATGCGTTGGCCAGCAAGCAACTGAAAACCCAAGAAAGAGAGGCTTAAACAAGTGAAGGATATATTTACTTCAACCAACAAGATATCTGGGAGTAAGCTTCCATAGCTGTAATGGTGGCTTAGCAAGGCCTTCATGTGGCTCTCATTTTGAACATTGAAAGATACCTTCATTTCAGGCAACATGTTAGTTACAAGTGGGAGAAGGAGGAAGAAGGAAGGGCAAAGTGCAAAGGAAACTGCCAGCCCAGTCTTTAAAACAGCTTTTCTAGAAGCTGTAAGCAGAGACTTCTGTTTATACTATATTGGCTGGAACTGAATCACATGGCCACCCTATTTCTATTCAGCCAGTCTAGGAAAGCAAGTATCTCTGTGTCCAACCAGCACACTAGAAAAAGAGGCTGGTTGGACAGGTGGCCAGCTTACGATATCTGCCACCACTGACTGGGGCTTTTTGTCTCACTGATACCTTGTCATGTGGAATTCTTTCAAACAAAAACTTTTCAGTTCAGAAGTTCCAGCTGAAGAATGCAATGTCCTCACCACTTATTTCCTCTTTTAAATGATAGATTTGGGCTGTCTTGTCTCTAAATAGCTACTTACTGTAGCTTGTGTTTTGAAAGCAGCATATCTAAGATCAAATGACAAGATGAAGGGAAACATCTTGTGACCTTTTTGGTTTTAGTCATTTGGGATGTAGTTCTTCCCAGGACAGACAGCTCAGTATTTTTAAATATTCTGATGTTTATTTGTTCAAGACCAAAACAAGACTATCATGAATAGTGAATATATGAAGAAAGAGGCAAACAATGAGATACATACTTTTGAAAATCACTTGAGTCTATTGAGCTAAAACAGTTCCAATCAAAGAACTGTATTATGTTTGTCTAGGAGACAAAAAGTTTGCTAATTTTCATGGGTAAAATTTCACACTGTAGTTCTTAAACTCTGTTAAAGACATCTAAACATTATTCCTTGATCAAAAAATATCTAATTTTGAGTAGCAAATCCTATATGATTCTAGTCATCAGATTATTGCAATTCAGAGCTTAAAAAATATTTGTTTTTACAATTAAAAAAAGACACTCTTGTTACAGTAAATTTGTAAAAGGAGAGAAGATTCTTTCATATATCTGCTATTATGAATACTTAACATTTTGGAATATTTCTGTTCATGGATAGGAAATAATAGCCAGTGTCAGTTGAATACAAACTCTATGCTAATAATTTTATATGAATTCTACAACCTAATCCTCTCAAAAACTCTAGGAGCTAGGTATAATTTTATCCCGTGTTTATAGATGAAAGTAGTTATGGTCACATAACTTGCTCAAAGTCACATGGTTCGTAAGTAACATAGCTGGGATGTGAGCTGAGAAAGTCTTCAGAAACCTCAAAATTCTCAGGACCTGAACTGGCAGTGTTAGGTGTAGAGGAAGCTGAAACAGACTTGAGGGCTTCCCGGTACTTTGCTTGTATCATGAGATTCGAGAGTCCAGTTGCCAAGAAAGACTGATGTTTCCAGCTGTCCACCAGGAGCCTAGATCCAAGGGCCACTTGGTTCTTGTTTTTCCTGAGGGCTGAAACTGCATGTCTCCTAGATTCTGTGAGCTCCTCCGTAGTGTCCAGTAAGTTTTTTGCCTTACTTTCCAGAGTATTTCTGATGCTTCCTGCCAAAGAACAGTGATATAACAGATTTTCGTGAAAACCTAAACATTTTTTCCCACGGGAAAATGCACGGTTTCTGACAAGAAACCTGTAGATGAACTTAGGACCAGTTCCTTAGAAAATCTAATGTTCTATTCATAAACATAACACATGGTGTGTTCCTTATATCCTATCCTAAGTAATCTTTAAAGAAAGTTCTCTTTCTTATTACTGATTTGGTTATTTTATTACTGGAAGTTATGTGCATAGACCCCTAACATACTGACCCTAAGACTGTGTACATTTAGCCGTTTGCATCTGGCAGGGACCTCACCTATTTCACATACTAGCTAGCATACTGCTTATGCTCAGTGCAAATTATTCCTGCTCTTTCATTTGTTTGAGTTAAACAAATTCTGTTGTGTTGATTCCTGTGTAAAAACTTCAAACAAAACAGGCCAACTGAAAATATCCTTGTAACTCCTCTCAATCCTCATCCTCTTCCTGGAGGTGAACTCAGTTATCAGCTGGAGGTGGAATGTTCTTGCTGTCTTCTCTACCTTTACCTACATGCGTGTCCACATACGGAAATCTAGAGGTTTGTTTTGTAGGTTTTATTCTTTAAAAGACGTACATATGCTCATGGATGCAATTTGCTCCTTTCATGACCACATGTCAGAGAGAGAGGGAGAGAATCCCAAGCAGGCTCCACACTGTTAGCACAGAGCTCGGGGCAGGGCTAGAACTCACAGACTGCGAGATCATGACCTGCGCTGAAAATAAGAGTGGGACGCTTAACCGACTGAGCCACCCAGGCACCCCCATGACTTCACATTTTTAAAGTAACCTGTAACAGTGTACTTCCATTTCTCTCCTCCCAGCCTTAACGCTATTGGTATAATAATTTAATTATACATGTTAACTCTATAATACATTGTTATTATATTCGTTTACACATTCAAATATCACTTAAAAGAGATTTAAATAACGAGAGAAAAAAATCATATAATTTACCCCTATGATTACAATTTCCAGTGTTCTTTATTCCTTTGTTTAGATCTGCATTTCCATCTGGTATCATTTTTCTTCTGCCTGAAGGACTTTAATATTTCTTAAAAGTGTAGGTCTTCCGGTAATGGATTCTTTCAGCATTTGTATGTCTCAATAAAATATAAAGTTTGTGGTTAAGATGATTTAGTCTTCGTTCTTAAGATTAGTTAACAATTCATTGTAAGTTTGAATGTGGAGTGTTTACCCATGTTTATATTTGTATTTTCCGGCATAATAATGGAATTTTGTTAGTTTTAGTGCCTACAATGGGCCAGACTTTTTCTGGGTGAAAACGCTGTCCCAGAGCCCTCATGGAACCTAAACTTCAGCCATGGGATCTCACAATCAATGTGTCTAGTCCCCATTCACCATTATAATTGTGCCTAGATTGCCCCACAACATTTTCCTTTTAAATCCTGGGATCCCTTTATGACATTATTTTCAACCTTTTCCATTCCCTTCTTAAAATTTGAAATTATTCAATTGCTACTTTAGTATTCATTTAAACTTCTTTGGAATTCCTAAGCTTAGAAGTTCTTGTACAAAGAATACCAGAAAACCAGAGAAATGTATAGTTTTCGCAACTTTGTAGTATGTTGTCGTGACTGTGTAATACAGTTCGTTCTCATCTGAGCCATAAGCTGACAGCTTCTAATTCTCCAGGGAACTTTGTTTAGCAGAGCAGCTGTTAGTTTGTTAATCCTATTTTGTGTCAGAAATTCCGTGTGAAGAGTTGATATAGCTCACTTAGTGGCAGTGATTATTTTGTCAATGCCAATTAGCACTACTAATTTAAGAAATGAAAGTAACTTGAAAATATATACTGAGCAACATTTTTATCTGGTTTGCCTATGGTATCTATCAGAAGTAAATATATAGCTTTGTTTTACATTTGCTCAACTAACAAATATAATTGTGAGACATTCTGTGGAAATATAAAAGCATCAAGACTAAACATATGATAAACCTCTTTAAAAAAATGTTCCATTGAAAACGGATATATTTTTTTTTAAAGTTCGTGTTGTTGATGGATAATGGGTGCCTGTGGGTTAGGGCACAGGGTGAGAGTCTTGACCTCAGGTCTGGAGTCCAGACTGCAAATACAGGATGGGCTCGAATGAGGCCTGGACAAGGAAAAATGGAGTTAAAGATACAGAACTTGGTATTGGAACAGTTCAAAATGGAAAAAATGGAATGGGCTTTTCCATGAAACAGTCAGTTTCGCTAGATGTATTAAGCAGAACCCAGGTAATATGGAATGTCATAGGATATACCTGTGTTAAGGAACTATTTCTAAAATCTCCATTTTAAGATTTTTTAATTTTACTAGTGCTATATATTATAACAAAAGGCTAGAAATAACGCAAATGTTCAACATCAAGGAAAAGGTTACACAAACTGTGACTTACATGCCTGTTAGAAAATATACAAAGTTACAAGTTTACAGGCTGAGTCATTAATGAAAAGCTCTACGTAAGTATTTTTTTGAAAAACAAACAAAATTACAAGTTCATATCGATTATAGGAGTATAAAATATGCTTATTAACTATTATTTACAGAGATAAATAATACTTAAAAATAATAAAAATACTTGAAATAATAAAAATTACTGACTGAGTAGATTCTTTAATTTTAAGTAACATCCTTTAGAACCTTAGACATTTTGTTTTTAAAGAGGATCTATGTATTTTATTGAACAAAATTAGTGCTCAAGGATGAATTAAGGATTATTTTTTTTTTAATTTTTTTTTAACATTTATTTATTTTTGAGACAGAGAGAGACAGAGCATGAACGGGGGAGGGTCAGAGAGAGGGAGACACAGAATCCAAAACAGGCTCCAGGCTCTGAGCTGTCAGCACAGAGTCCGACGCGGGGCTCGAACTCACGGACCACAAGCTCATGACCTGAGCTGAAGTCGGCCGCTTAACCGACTGAGCCACCCAGGCGCCCCTAAGGATTAATTGATTAATTCTCACAACAACCCTAAGAAGTATTATTATTATATGTTTGTAAAAAAAAAAGTCAATGTGGAAAACAGTGTACAGAATACTACTGCTATTCAAGTCTACACAGACCTAACCTTGCATGCATATGCATCTGGAAGAATAACTTTCCCTCTCTCTCTCTCCCTATCTGTCTTACACACACACACACGCACACACACACACACACACACACACCTGCGTCTGGAGAATGGAACTGGGGTTCAAAATAAGCTCAATACCTTTTTGTACTATGCAATTAAATTTTTTTTTACATTTATTATTTTAAGATACTGTTTAAAAATAAGCTATGGGTCTACACTAGAAAAAATTCATTTTTAAAGTTTACTTATTTATTCGTAAAGTTTATTCTGAGAGAGAGAAAGAGCGTGCACACAAGTGGGGGAGGGGCAGAGAGCGAGAAGAGGAGAGAGAGAGAGTCCCAAGCAGGCTCCACACTGCCAGCTCGGAGCCCAACGCGGGGCTCAAACTCACAAACTGTGAGATTAAGACCTGAGCCAAAATCAAGAGTCAGTCGCTCAACTGACTAAGCCACACAGGCTCCCCTTATTTATTTATTTTTAATGTTTATTTATCTTGAGAGAGAGCACAAGCAGGGGAGAGGCAGAGAAAAAGGGAGAGAGAATGTGCTGTGAGTGTGGAGCCCTGCGCAGGGCTCAAACTCACTAACCGTGAGATCATGACCTGAGCTGAAATCAAGAGTTGGATGCTCAACTGACTGAGCTTCCCAGGCGCCCCAGAAAAGGAGTCTTTTTCTTCTGAATTTGAGGTCCATAAAAAAGGCCTAGTTCATGACCAGAAGTCAATTCTTGCGATGGGTTAAACAGTGTACTTGAGTAATGCATAAGGTTCATGTACCCATTGAAGATCCAGGCGAGAATGAAACCAGCCACTAGATCATGAAACAGAGATTAGGACAAAATAAGAAGTTTAAGTTAAATGAGAAGTCAGAAATCAGGAAGGAGAACAATTTCTAGGCCAGTGGCATATCAAAAGGTTATAGCTACTGGGTGGTCAGACCTAAAGATGGTTAAGAAATTCACAATAAGAGCAGAGGGTCAAAAGGCCTGGGAGTCTGTCGAGCAGTTCGTTGAGAAGCAACAAACCTTTAGTCCTAAGACTGCTTCCTAGTGGTGACCCAGGCACCTACTATGCACCAATAACATTTTAGCAGGCATAAACTAACATATTGAAAATTTAGGGAGAAGAGTGCTCTTCTCATTATTATTATTATTATTATTATTATTTTTGTCATCTCTATACCCATCATAGGGCTTGGACTTACAACCCTGAGATCCAGAGTCACATGCTCTACTGACTGAGCCAGCCAGGCGTCCCCTCTCCAAGTCAGTTAATAAACAGTCTGACCCTAGAGTTTCTAGGCAGGTGTCGTAAAAAGGCTAACTCTTGCTGTTTGAGACCTAGCAAACATCATAGACTAGTGTGTTAGTTTTCTGTTACCACTGTAAAGAAATACGACCAACTAAGTGGCTTAAAACAACACAAATTTATTCTCCTACAGTTCTGGAGGTCACAAGTCTAAAATCAGTTTCGCTGGGCTAAAGTCAAGGTGTCCAGAGGGCTGTGGCCTTTGCAGAGGCTCTAAGAGAAAAATCCATTCTCTGCCTTTTTCTGCCCACATCCCTTGGCTTGTAGCTGTATCCCTTCTGTCCTCACAGCTCCTTCTCTGGTTCTCTTTATTCCCTCTTTTCTCTTAAGGACCCTTGTGATTACATTGGGCCCAGCTGGATAATCCAGACTAACCCCTTACATAAATCTAGTGATTATGGATGTTAGTCACATCTACGAAATACCTTCATAGCAACACCTAGATTAGTGTTTGATGAGATCACTAGGGATTATAGCCTAGCCATAAAGCTGATCATTACATTTACCTAATATTTTTCTTTAGCATGATCACTATATATGTTTACTGAAAAAGAAAATTTGTTTTACTACATGATGAAAAACCCACATTACACTCCGTAAACGTAAAGTGTATGAAAGTAAACACCATGAAAATACTTGTTCAATTCCAGCTACATACCACTGCCCGCCGAGGGCTGAGACTGTGGTTTGGGCTCCTTGTTCACAAAAGCAGAGGACCAGGGGTTAGCGAGATGGTGACAATTCAGCACGAAACTGAACCCTTCTCCTTGATAGGAAAAGAAGGACTTAAAGACTTTCAAAAGAACATGACTTTCTCGATATTTAATGGAAGCATCTGTGTCCCAAATAAAATCCTGTCACAGATTGCCAGGAATTCCTGTTTCAAACATTGGGACACGTTAGCAATGTCTTCAAAACTAAGGTCTTGATTAAGACAGGCTGAGTTTAAATCAAGAATTTTGGGGGTGCCTGGCTGGCTCAGTTGGGAGAGCATATGACTCAGTCTTGGGGTTGTGAGGTCAAGCCCCACGTTGGGTGTAGGAATTACTTTAAGTAAATAATTAATTAATTAATCCAAAAGTTCTCCTTCACTTGCTAGCTATTCACTGTTACATCACCCCTTTGAATCCATTTCCTTACCTGTAAAGTGGCAGTGATAAGAAAACCTCCTTCAGGCGCGCCTAGGTGGCTCAGTCGGTTGAGCGATCGACTTCGGTTCAGGTCATGATCTCACAGTTTGTGAGTTTGAGCCCCGTGTCGGGCTCTGTGCTGACAGCTCAGAGCCTAGAGGCTGCTTCTGATTCTGTGTCTCCCTCTCTCTTTACCCCTCCCCCAGTCATGCTCTGTCTCTCTCTGTCTCAGAAATAAAATAAATAAATAAATAAACATTAAAAAAAAGAAAAAAAAAGAAAACCTCCTTCATAGGCCTGTTAGTAGTTATTTAAATGAGATAATGCATGTATAGCCCATGCATGTATAGACAATGGCCTAATGCCCAGCACATTGTATGTACCTCAAAAATGTCAGTCACTTTTGGGGTGCCTCATTCATTAAGAGTCCAACTCTTGGTTTTGTCTCAAGTCATGATCTCATGGTTCATGGAATTGAGCCCCGAGTCAGGCTCTGCACTGATAGTATGGAGCCTGCTTGAGACTCTCTCTCTCTCTCTCTCTCTCTCTCTCTCTCTCTCTGCCCCCCCCTACTCATGCTCTCTCTTTCTCTGAAAATAAATAAATAAACATTAAAAAAAAATGTCGGTCACTTTTAAAGCAGAAAGGCACTGTTGTAACTCTGATATCAGGACACTTTCTGGAATTGTGAGCCTTCTTCCTCCCTACCCTGAAGCTGAGACACTTGTCCTTGACCAAATCTCTTCACTCTTGAAGTGCAAAAATCAATCTTTGAGACTTTTATTTCAACTATGGAATCAGCACCGGAGTTCAAATCTAAGAGACTTTGTGGGAGGGCACAGAAGTTGACCTAGGTGGGAGCTGTGGGCAAGGTCAAATAGATCCTCAGTATTGGCTTGCCATAGTCATCATGGGATATCACCAACAGGTATTTAGGGGTGAGCACCTACTGTGGGTGACAGTCTTGAGGGTACTGTGTCAGGTGGCCTTTGTGAGCATTAGGCTGGATGCCTGCAACTCGCTCTAAGAGGCCACCGGGAGCCACAGATCATGTGACATTGAGCTAAGGGGCACATGCCACAAGGAATGAAATTGTAACTTGTTCAGAATTGCACTCCACATTTCCCCTTGCCTGCCTGTCTGTTTCTCAGTATAATTTGAGGTGTTGACTATGGCTCACAAAAATCTAGGTGGTCTTGGGTACTAAGCTGTCGTATAAACTACCTTTTTCTTCAACTTCCTTGTGGCTAAGATCTGGAGGCATAGTTTAGGATTTAAACTGCAGAAAGAGGGCTCTTTGATGAAAGATGCTCATATGTTGTAAACATTCTTATTTGAGAAAACTTTAGTCTCCCATATTATAACCCACAGGTTATAATGGACATACAATTTTTAATGGTTGACTTTATTTTTCTTAATATACTTTGTTTAGATAGGGAGATCTGGGGACGACATATTATTTCAACTTTTTGTGGGCACAAACTTAAAAAAAATCGGTTCTGTTTATAAAATCTTAATTGTATATTGAATTATTGCCAAGTTTTCCTAGTTTATTGGGAAACATGAGTTATGGCCAAATGATTAATAGAAGTTAAAACTTAATTCTTGAAATTACAGTTGGAGTTATTTGAATAGTAAGAAGGCACTGTTTTCCAAATTGCATTTCCATATTACTTTTTAAATGGCCTAACTTAAATGACCCAAATAGGCACACATTCTTTCTCCATCGTATGCACTTAAAACAATATTTTACAGAAGAGAGCTGGTTTGCTATAGTTACAGTCTTACTGTGGAGAAAAATAAACTGCTAAAATGCTTTTCATTGAGATGAGGCATACATCCAGATTTTATGCAGTCCAAAGCTTATGTAATTTTGGAGTCCTTTTCTGAGAAAAAAAAAAAAGAATACCAAACAATTGACTTTGCAAATATTACAAAAATATGTGACTCTGTGGACACATTAAGGTCCCCTTACGGGGCTTAGGAAAAATCCAGTAAAGAGGCCCTGAGGCTTCAGCTTCATTGCCTCCATAGTAAAGTCACCTATGACTAAGATATATTATTGTGGAAATTTCTGAGAATGTTCCAGTTTCCCAAATTAATTAAGAATCTCTTTGGGTTCAGTTCTTGGGATGGGCAAATAGTACAAATGATCAATTACCTGCACAAGGTGATGAACTATTCTGTTACTGACAGTGTTCCCTTACCATGTTTGTTTATTGAAGTATGATAAAACAATTAAAAATTCTAACATTTTGCAGTTTTCAATGGAAATAGGTAGAATTACAAGTAGCCCTTTCACAAGATGTGAGAAAAATGAAAGCAAAGGATTGTACATCTCTGAAAGCATTTTTTTCCCTCATTGTAGATTTTTCTCCTGGAGACTTACTAAGTAAGAGAATTACATCTTCCTTGTATCTACATAGTTACTTCCTTAAAGAATGTTATATACATACATATATTAGGTTTCACTAGGGGTGGAAAAGAAAAAGAAAAAAAGAGTAAATCAAGGAGCCTAAACTTAAAATAACTTCTCTGTAACTGAGAAAGGTCAGTTTTCCTGACCATGTCTTGCTTAGAACTCCATGATCAAAAAGAGGTAGACAATTTAGATATTTACTCCATGTGGGAAATGCAAGAGATTTCTGCAGATAATTCTAGAAGAAACTTTGTTTCAGAGCTTCCTGAAATGAGAAAAGAATGTCCTTCATTTTCCTTTTGACTAGAGGGAACCGGTCTCTGAATTCTTTCTTGTCTCAGGTACACAGCTTTAACAGCGTAGCATTCGTTCATGTTTTGTATCCGTTTCTTCTTTTTGAAAATGAAGAATGAAATCATTAAATGGCCAGAAGAGGGAGGAAGGAGAGGTAAGAGGCATGGAGTTAGGATCCTCAATTAGAAATTGGAGAAAGAAAATGATGAATCTATTGAATAATAAATTCATCTGAGTCACCTTATCATCTCACGAAACCACATTTGGTGCATGGACGCTGGATAAGAGAGAGGTCCACTGTATGGTTGAGGTGACTTGGCACACCCACGTGGGGTGGGACATGTTTGGTCTGGGCAGTGCGGGCAGTGGGTGGTCACTGCAGTTGCCAGGTGGGCTCATTTGGTTCAGGCACGTCCCCTTGATGACGCATAAACACTATTCATGACCTTAGAACATTAAAAATAGTAAGAGGGGTTAACTGGGAATGATGGCACCCGTATTAAGCAATTAATTTATAACTAATCTAAAATTAATGCACACCTCACCTTTTCAACCAAGGATTTGAGGCAGCTCACTAGGTAGACATGTAAAAAAGGAAATAAATACAATGTTTTTAAAACTATGGCCATGGACACCTGGGTGGCTCAGTTAGTTAAGCTTCTGACTCTTGATTTCAGCCCAGGTCACGATCTCACAGTTCATAACATTGAGTCCAACTTGGGCTCTGTGCTGCTCTCTCTCTCTCCGTCTCTCTCTCTGTCTCTCTAAATAAATAAACTTAAAAAAATGGTGGCCATGGAAAATAGAGTAGAAGATTAATCATTGTGGTGGTGGTATTGAAGTCAAATAGAAGACATATATCCTGGCCAGGAGAACATAGACACTACAGTAGAATAGTAAATTCGTCTTGAAATTTCATGGAAACCAAAGTGAAAAGGAAACTATGGTCATTTACAAAATTTTAATTAACCACGAGAGACAAAACATTACTTCTGGGAAACAAAACTTTCATAACATGTTTAGAAGGAATTTTTCAAGTGAAACTATTGTAAACAATGTTCAAAGCAAACAAAATAATTAGTTTATAAGCTGTTTCTTGTATTATCTGTTGACAAAGGCCAGCTGAGTTTTCAAAAATTGCTGAGTAAGAACAGCTTTGCAGGGAGTAATCCATACTATGGAAAGGATCCAATATGGATTACTAAACAGTTATGCAAAGTATAAACATGGAAGCAACATGCTAAAAATAATACCTGTTAGTATAATACTGGTATTTCCAATTCCTTCATAATAAGGTGTTGGAGAAATTGATTAAGAGAAGTGGTTTTGATTCAGGTTTTCTTTCTTTAAAAAAAAATTTTTTTTAAGTTTATTTATTTTGAAAGAGACAGAGAGAGCATGTGAGGTGGGGGGGGGGCAGAGAGAGAGGGAGAGAGAGAATCCCAAGCAGACTCTGCACTGTCAGTGTGGAGCCCAAGGCGGGGCTGGATCTCATGAACCGGGAGATCATGACCTGAGCCAAAACGAGAGTCTGACGCCTAAGGGACTGAGCCACCCAGGCTCCCCCTGATTCAGGTTTTCTTTTTATCTTTGCCATTCATTGTTCTTTGTAAACTTCATATGTTGAATAACGGTAAAAGATTTGTATCTAACTGCTCTGATTGAGCTTTTAAAGATTTTTTTCTTTTTTCTGCCTTTAATTTTCTATAGCTATTTTCCTCTCTGAATCACAGGTCCTTCAATAGTTCTTGTGATGGTTGCTTATAGAACAAAAGAATGGCGACATGATTTCAGTAAGACATTTGATAGACTTCCACATAGACAAGGTGGAGGGATACAAATGGGGAGGCAGATTTGTAGCAGTTGACCAACTCTATCTCAAAAATGTTGATGGATAGAGGCACCTGACTGGCTCAGTTGGTAGGGCACATGACTCTTGATATTGGGGTCGTGAGTTCGAGCCCCACGTTGGGTGTAGAGATTACTTAAAACATATAATATTGAAAAAAATAATTGATAGATACAAAATAATTGATAGATAGACAAATCATTGATAGATAAATCACTGCTATTCTGTTCATGATTCTGGCATGCTGTAAAGATTAGTCCAGGTATTACAGGTGCTGAGGGGTGGTGGAGTAGATGAGCTCAGTTTTGGACATTTATGTGGGACTTTCAGGTTGAAATATTCTTTATCAGTTGAGTAAATTGACTTAGAGGATGGAGGGAGGTCGAGAGATCTAGTTATGTAACAAGAATTTATTAATTACTAATCATGGTACTAGGCAACGCCTGAAGAATTTTACATGTTGTAACTCACAACATTCGTATCAGGATTATTCTATTTTGATCTCTGTTTTACAGACGAGGAACGGAGATATGACAGGTGAACTACCTGTCCTAAAGCCACACAGCTGGTGAGTGGTAAGAGCTGAGTTGTCAACCCTGGTTGAAGATATAAAGAGTTAGGTAGGAAGCGATACTGAAGTCATAGGCATGGTTGAGTTGCTCAGGAGGCCTGTAGGAATCGAGGTCCATCAGCTTCTTGAGGATCTGTGTGTTGGCTTTGGTGGTTTAGGAAGATAAAGGCTGCATTTTCTGTGTATATGCATTTTCTGAAGAGTGTGTTCATAGCTCTGGTTCCCCAAGGTAGCAAAATATGATATAGAATGAGTAAGGAACAGCATGACAGAAAACCCAGGAACAGTTGCAGGAAAATGGGAGTGACCAATAATGTGAGAGGCAGCATAGAGTCAAGGGGCAGAGCGAGCAGGAAGTGACATCAGCAGAACCATTTCAGAGGCAGGAGGGGTGGGAAAGCAGATTGCAGTGGCTTGGTTTGTGGACCTGGATGCTATGAATACAGACTTTCCTAGAAGCCTGACTATGAAGGGAAAGAGAAGGGGGGGTGCGGGTGGCTAATTATATAGGGAATCAGGATGAAGGTAAGGGGTTTAATCTTTTGATGACAGAGACTTGGGTATGTTTTAAGTGCTGAAGTGGCAAATGGAGAGAGAGATCAAAGGTAGAAAGAAGGGGGTAATTGTAGCAGCAAGGTGTTGGAGGGTGCAGGAAGGGGTGGAATCCTAAGCACAGGCAGGTAGAACATCTGCCTGGACATGAGCTAATGATGAGTATGAATATAGGTAAATTTGTAGGTAAAGTAAAAGCCTCCGCACTTTTTATCTTGAGGGAATAAAGCCCAGATAAGCTAAGAGATTGGTGTAGGGTCTCACAGCCCATTTGGAGCACTTCTGGAGCTAGAATTCACTGCACTTTCCATGACATCACGGGCTCTGCCAGTGAAAAACTCCTCCCCTTCGTCGCCTTCCAAGATACTAGGTTATTTGGGGATTTCCTCATGCTTTTTTGAGGAATTCTTTTCTGTTTCTTTCTTGGATCTTTTTTCTTCTCTCAACACTTAAATGTGTTCTGTGCCCCCTGGCAGTGTGATACAGTTGAACAGTTACAGACTTTGGCGCCTGACCTGGCTTCAGACTCTGACTCTGTTCTCCCTAATTTTGTGATCTCGGGCAAGGTACTTAACTCCATGGAGCATCTCTGTTTCCTCATGGGTAAAATGGGTGCGATAAAACGGAGCGTCAGATTGCGTGAGGGTTAAGTGAGATAATATGAACGAAATGCCTAGCGCAATCCCTCGTGCATAAGAAGTGCTCAGAAATACAACTCCCTGTCTGTTCTCTCTCCCTTGGTGAGATCCCTAGGCACCCAGGCTCTTTGCCTCAGTGCAATTTTGAGAAAGTCACTTAATCTTTCTAATTCTGTTTTCTCATGCCAGAACTGGAGACAGTTCCACTTATTATGCAACACTGTTGTGAGAATGATGACTGGAAATCTCCAGGAGGATGGTCAATAAATGTTTGTCAAATCTGAATCTCATCCCCCTCCTGAGTTTCACTTAACGACTCCTATGACCACCCCTCCAAAGCGTATTTTCCAGCCTGTTCTTCTCACTTGAGCATTAGGTTCTATTTCTAACTACTTGCTGGATCATCTACCAAGGGGTATAGTTATTTTTATTTGTAACTTGTTATATATTCAGGATTTGTCTTCGATCTCTTCCACATCTAAGAGAGTTGGCACGCCCCTTCTCCTGACCTTTACTTTCCCTGGTCCCTGGCGGGAGCCATGTCTTCTCTCATTTCTTCTCATCGTGCTGGTCATTTTCTATTTATTCTCTCTCTGTCACGCTCACCACAGCTGATTCCCGTGTGGCACCTCTCAGTTCCCCTTGCCAAGTGGCTTTTCATTGGAAGCCCCTGTTCACAAGGGAGAAAAAAGCTTACGTTCTGCTCAAGAACACAGCCACGGTTCCATTGATTTGGAAGCTAAGACTACCCGCTTGGTTATTCGAGGCTCCTCCTGCCACGGGATGTGTTGGCTGCTTACTAAGGCGAAATTTGGTTGTTGCTTCGCAAAACCGTCAATGGAAAATTGTTGTCCTCAGGACTCAGAACCTGCGGGAATAAAGGTCTGGGTCACCCCAACCAGTGCTGACCAAGAGTAAAGAGAACCTGGCAGAAGAAGGGAGCTGTGATTATCAGCTCTGATGTCAAGACTAGTTACAGAGGTGGGTGCCTAACTTACGCTAATTGATTTTTTCCTTTAGTCTCCCACTTTCCTGTGGGAGCTGCCCTGTGTGCAGTCGTGAAGGGAGTTATGATTACAGTTTCGGTCCTTCTCAGAATGTGACTGAACTGACATGACCTCTGACTGACAGTAGCTCAAGGTGTTTCCCACATGTGGGGGGATCAGAGTCTTCCCATCTGAGCGAAGAGCGAAAATAGGTGCTAAGAGGCAAAACTTGTGAACTGTTCTTGTGAGCCTCTATTTGTGCCTGCTCCTCTCTCCCGTCATCTATTCTCTCATCTGTCTGACCCTGGGACTCAGATCCCCACCCTCCAGTGGCTTCCAGCAATGTGAACTACAGGCAAGACAGACAAGTGGGACGGGAGAGGTTGGGATAGCTCTTCCCCACTCTTTCCCTGCTTAAGTGCTACATTTTTTTTTTCTGCAGTGAACACACTTCACTTTTTATTTTTATTTATCTTATTAAAAATTTTTAAGTGTGGTTTTTTTTTGAGAGAGAGAGAGAGAGAGCTAGCAGGGAAGGGGCAGAGAGAGAGGGAGACACAGAATCCGAAGCAGGCTCCAGGCTCCGAGCTGTCAGCACGGAGCCCGACGCGGGGCTCGAACTCACGAACCTTGAGATTCGAACTGAAAATCAAGAGTCAGATGCTTACCCGACTGAGCCACCCAGGTGCCCCTGTGCTTCGTCTTTTAGAGGAGATCATCTTCTCCGTGGTACCAGGCCTCACAGTGCTTGGGTAACACTTTCTTCCTTTGACCCTTTTCCAGGTCAGGTTCTGTGGAAAACAGACTCTGATACTCTGCCTGTGAGAGGTTTCCTGGGGAGTGCTTTTGGGGTTACTACTTGGGGTACGGAAGAGAGGAACACAGGATTGGGCAGAGTGAGCCGGGATGGCCCTGCAATTAGTTGTCTCGACTTGGGCCAAGTGGGCTAGACCTTTACATCTGTGTAGATCAGTCATTGATGTGGTTGCTGGGTAGGGTGGGGGGAGAGCATGTCTTCAGTGAGGAAGTTCATTTTAGTGGAGGACAGGTCCCAGAGAGGGATTTGGCTAATGCCTGTTGGCCACTGGTACTTTGAACGGCAGGCGGATGACTTCAGTCCTGGGAGACTAAAGGACCCTTCAGACTACCCTTCAGACTAAAAGGTCCTAAAGGCTTCCCACTATTACTGGTCCTTGGGTGTCTCAGCCATCTATTGTTGGCACTCTTTTTTTTTTTTTTTAAGTTTATTTATTTTTGAGAGAGAGAAGACAGAGAGTGAGAGTGAGAGAGCGGGAGCATGAGTGGGGGGAAGGCAGAGAGAGAGAAGAGACAGAGCATGCCAAGCAGGCTCTGTGCTCTCCACACAGAGCCCAATGCAGGGCTCAAACCCACGAACTGTGAGATCATGACCTGAGCCGAAGTCGAGAGACAGGTGCTTAACCTCCTGAGCCACCCGGGATATTGGCATATTCTTAACATACTCACACTTCTGTGCACTGTCTCTTTGTTAAATATTCTTAATCGAATGATCTGAGTTGATATATTTCCTTTCCGGGCTCTTATGTAGATAATAATTTAAAAGTCACATAAATATATAAGTACAAACTGTCTTATGTTCAAGAAGTATAGTGACCTATCACAGGGAGACCTGATCTGGCTGGGGAGCTGGGAAGCAAGGGCAGATTTTGTCAAGAAAGTGACGTTGGAATCATAATCTGAAGAGGGAGTCAAATTAACTATGAAGAAGAGAATATCAGAGGAGAGGGAGAGATAGAGAGAGAGAGGATAAGAATGTTCTCACTGAAGAAAACATAGTCTGAGCAGGCAGGAAATCAGGCTGGAGAAAGATAGGGAGAGCACCGTCTGGACTTTATGATCCTCCTTAAAGATAATCCTACAGATAATGAAAAGGCTTTGAAGGTTTTTGAGCTGAGGAGGAACACAATCAGATTTGCACTTGAAGATCTCTGGCTCGTCAAAGACCAGTGTCACTTTTAATTTTGGGGAAATTACCACTTGCCTGCCAGTGTCTCTTAAAAGCAGAAAAGTTTGGGGTTTTTTTTTGTTTGTTTGTTTTGTTTTTTGGGTTTTTTTTTGTTTGTTTTTTGTTTTTTTGTTTTTTTGTTTTTTTTTTTTTTTTGGTTTCTACAAGTCTCCAGACTAGCTAGACTGAAATTTCTACCACTTGGCAAATCCTGCACTTAAACTAGAGTAGTTCCTGGGCAGAATGCTACATGCCACAGTGCCTGGTGTATCTTTCTGACACCATGATACTTTGTTGCATTCCCCCCCTGCTGGGTAAAGATAATACTAACAATATAGCAACCATTAGACTTTTAACACAATAACAATTTGTACTATATGTCCAAAAGGTGGAAAATACTATATACTCTATCAGAACTTCTTATTTTATTTCCCACTCATTTTGGGAGTCTTTTCAAAATATACAGACCTCTACAACTGTGGTCTTAGAACTGATTTAGTAGGATTTCTCTCTATTCTTTCTTCAGGTATGTTAATGAAAAAATGCGAATGGGGAGTGCCTGTCTTGATTTCATATTCGGATGTAGCCTAGGGCTGCTGGGCTACCTTACTGGCTTCTCAGCTCTTGAGGACTCTTGAACAGAGATTAACAGAGATGTGGGTAGAGCCCAATCCCTTGCGGGGATATAGAGTGAGAAGGAGGGGTGACCGCCACAAGAGTGATGTGAGCAGAGCCCAGAACACCAGCGCTGTGTGGTGTTTGCTACCCCATCACCCTTCCTTGGCACCCACTGTCCTTACTTACTCAGAGAGGTCCAGAACCAGGAACTGGGAGTAATGTGCCATTGTGGGGTTTTGGCCTCTAATAATCTGGGCACGAAGTATCTCTTTATTTAAGGAATTAACCCCAAACAGTTGGTCTCACTGGGTTAGTGTTACTGACCCAGTAACACTTTGCTTTTTACTGACCCAGTAAAGCTTTGCTGTTAAGTTTTTCCCTTAAAAAGATATGTTGAAGACCTCTCCCCCAGTAACTCAGAGTGTGACCTTATTTGCAAGCAGAATATTGGCACATGTACTAGGTTAAAATGGAGTTTTCCTGGAGTGGGGGGAGGGGGGGCTTAATCCAATAAGATTGGCATCCTTATTAGAAGAGGAGAGACACAGAGACAGAGACATTGGGGAAGAACATGGCCGTGTGAAAATAGAGGCAGAGATTGGAATGATGCATGTACCCATAAGCCAAAGAACACCAAAGATTGTTGGCAAATACCAGAAACTAGGAGAGACAAGGAAGGATTCTCCTTGACAGGTTTCAGAGGGAACAGAGTCCTGCTGACACCTTAATTTCAGACTTCTGTCTTCCAGAACAGTGTGACAACACATTTCTGTCGTTTTAGGCCACCCAGTTTGTGGTAATTCATTATGGCAGCCTGAGGAAACTAATATAGTCAGTTTTTATCCTAAGCCCCTGAGGTGAATTCCTACATCCATTATCATTTAAAGTTTGAGTCACATTTGGTAAGATTTACTGAATATGATAGGAAAAAAATTTATTGAGCACTATAGAAAGTATTTCATTTCAAATGGGAAGAGTACTTTGTTTCTATTAAAGGTAGACTTTAATTTTTACCTTTTGGATAATTATCAAGAATACATTAACCACACATCCCCTGGTTGGTTGCTGAACTTTTCTTTCTCGTTAAGAATGTTTCTTTACATTTTTTTTTTAACATTTATTTATCTTTGAAAGACTGAGAGAGACAGAGCACGAGTGGGGAAGGAGCAGAGAGAGAGGGAGACACAGAATCGGAAGAGGGCTCCAGGCTCTGAGCTGTCAGCACAGAGCCCGACGTGGGGCTTGAAGCCACAAACCATGAGATCATGACCTGAGCCGAAGTCAGACACTTAACTGACTGGGCCACCCAGGTGCCCCAAGAACATTTCTATTTTAAATTCACATAATCATAAGTCATTGCTTAATCTCTGAGATTTCAAATTTGGTGCCCCTCCTTCTTAATGTTTTATTTTTATTTTTGAGAAAGAGCACATGCGAGGGAGAGGCAGAGAGAGAGGCAGATACAGAATCCAAAGCAGGCTCTAGGCTCTGAGCTGTCAGCACAGAGCCCGACGTGGGGCTTGAACCCACGAACCACGAGATCGTGACCTGAGCCGAAGTCATACACTCAAATGACTGAGCCACCCAGGTGCCCCCGGTGCCCCTCCTTCTAGTCACCATGCTCTTGCCTATTTTTTCTTCTACTCCTTCATAACCACTGAACATTCTCTCGGGCCTTCCCCAGATTGTATGTGAAGCTTTGCTGTTGTATTTAGGTCATCTACTTACACTGTTTAATCCACCTTGTACTCCATAGTCAGCCTTTTGATGATGACCCTCGCCATTACCTTGGCCACCCCAGCCCCATGCTACTTGGCCAATGTTCACACTACGTTGATCTGGGGCCATCCACTATCTCTGTTCCGGGGTTTTAGGGTGCAGAGGGTAGATCTGTGTACATGGGGTCCACTCCTTACCCAGGCTGTCCAACTTCCCTGAGCCCTCCTCTGGTAGTTCCTGTATTCACCACTTGTTGAGCTGCTAAGAAACTCCTCACCATTGCCTATTACATCCACTGCAAACATGAGTTTGCTGTCTTTACTGAGACCCGGGCCATGGGGCAACTTCACTTTTATTCTTGGTCTCATCTTTCCATATCCATCTAAATCTCTTCAGAATCTTCAATCCTTTGATGACTTACTTCTTCACCTTATAAATTCCTATGTATCCGACTGTAAGTAATAGAAAAACCCATCCAATAGAAGTTTAAGCTAGTGCTTCTCAAACTGTAAAATACATCTGAATCATTGGGGGAACTTGTTAAAATATAGATCTTCATTTAGTTGGCCTGGGGTGGGCCCCGAGAGTCTGTATTTCTTGCAAACTCCCAGGCAATGCTAATTAATGCTCCTGATCCCCGGACCACAGGGATTTCTACGTCACGAGCACGTGTAGTCATCCTTGTGGGGTAAGCTCAGCATCTGCACGATGGCTTTGATTCTTCTGGTCTGCCCCTCCTGGTCTCAAGATCCTGCCGAAGCCCCAGACACCCCATCCTCACTCGAGTGCATCCAAAGGCAGCAAGGCGGGGGTCTGACCAGAGATGAGAATGAGACGGCCTTTCTCCTCTCCACCTCCTCTCATTAGGGAGGTAAATATTTGCTGAAGCCTCCTGATTCTCTCTACAACTCGTTGGCTTAGAACTGGGCCACACCTGACTAATCACTGTCAACACAGAAAGGGCTAGATAAATTATGACTGATGTCAAGAGGCCGGACATACTGGTAAACAAGTTAAGTCCTGTCGGCAGAAAGAGGAAGGATGGCCCAACAGAGTAAGCAGTTTCAGCCATATCTGGTTTTCAAGTACCATTGTGAGGGGAGATATATATATACATATACATATACATATACATATACATATACATATACATATACATATACATATACATATACATATGTATATGTATATGTATATGTATATGTATATGTATATGTATATATATATATATTTTAATAATACTGCTTCATCTAACCAGTTTTTGAGCTTCTCTTCAGGCAGTTTTCTCCATGAATGTTCTAGTTCTATCACATGTATACCCTCTCTATTCATATGCCTGAGATCTGGCTTTTGTCCTTACTGTCATAATGTAATCACTCTTTTGGGGGTTGCCAGAAACGCCTCCCTCGCATTTCCACTCTTATGCCCCTCTACCCTTTGCATTGGTGAATCACGCCTCAGATCTCCTCCTTCCCTGTTTCCTTCAATGCTTCTTTCCTCTCTTGCCCTCTGGCTGGGGGCTTTCCCTCACTTGGACCTTGGCTCTCTGTTCATGGCTCCTTACACTCACCTATCAGCTCTTGGGACATCTCTTCTCATGACTGTTAAGCGTCACCTCCGCGGCCCCCAATTCCTCTGTGGAGTCCCCCCTCAGATCTTTTCCTGCCCATCAGACACTCTAAAGGCAGGTCACACCAAACCTCTTCTCTTCCAAACTGTTTTCTTTTCCCACCTCCCTTTAGTAACTGGCATTCAATTCTTCTCGGGATAAATTAGCATAATGTTTCGTTCTCTTACCTTCCAGAATGTTAAATGGTAAGTTGTGACTGATGCACCAGGAAAAGACAGATACTGGATGCCAGAATGAGTAGTGATGAAGAGCACGACGTGGAAATCTCAAAGCAAATGGTGGAGGGCTGTCTAGATTCTCATTCATACAGAGGGTCTGAGAGTGAGGTGGCTGAAGATTGGGGAGATTTTGTTTGGATAGAGCTGCACTGGGAGTTCTGCCTTCTCTTCCCTCCTCCTCCTCCTCCACAGTGGGCAAGGACACTGGCATCTAATACCAAGCCCAGTGAGGAGGGGGTTCCTCGGCACCTCTGAGCGCTTGGCACATTTTGCTGGCCAACAGTGGGTGGGTGCTAGACTTCCACCTGAGGAAATTTCTACATTCTATGGCAGCAGAGTAGAGAGAGGGCTATGCCTGGCTGGTGAATGTTCTACCTTTTAACCATGAACCTCGTAGATATGCCTGGTATGTCGGGTCCACAGTAGGGGATCAGCCTGGGGTCATTTTAAAAGGGATTCTGCCCAAAGGGTCCCACTAGAGGGTTCATAGGACCCCAGTGGCAAGAGTCTGTGTGGAGTGGACTGAAGGAAAACCAAGACTGAGGTCGAATAAGCAGTTCAAGAGAATTCATTGCCTTATTTCAGGAAATAATGGTTAGGCCTTCCCAGGAAGGGGCCACGGAAGTGTTCACAGAAAATGCACATATCCACCAGGCCCAGAGGGTGTGGCGCCCTTTTGTCCGAGCACTGGTCTAGTACAAACTTCCCTGCCCCTCCATGAATCCCCCTCCATATCGCTGTCCGCAAGCTGGCCGGGATAGGGTGAGATGGGGAGGCCCAAGGCCCCATGCCCGGACTTCTGCCCAGAGAAAGTCCCTGCTGGGGAATGGGGCAAGTAATTTTAATTACTGAATTGAGATCATGTCTTATCTCCTAGAATAACAGTAGGATTTCCTATTACCCGAGAGAACAGAATAGTTACGGGACTGTCATTCAGGTGAAGTGGAAGAACTATCATCCTAGAATGGATTCTTTTTTTTTTTAATGTTTATTTATTTATTTATTTATTTTCGTTTTTTTAATTTATTTTTGGGACAGAGAGAGACAGAGCATGAACGGGGGAGGGGCAGAGAGAGAGGGAGACACAGAATCGGAAACAGGCTCCAGGCTCTGAGCCGTCAGCCCAGAGCCCGACGCGGGGCTCGAACTCGCAGACCGCGAGGTCGTGACCTGAGCCGAAGTCGGACGCTTAACCGACTGAGCCACCCAGGCGCCCCTAGAATGGATTCTTAATGGGACAGTAGGCAATAGAACTTAAGTTGCTCTTATGGATACTCTCCATGAATCCTGTTTATTCGATGTTCTGGTAACGTATAGAGTTTCAGTTCAGCTTCTGGAGCAGTGAAATCATTTGATAAAAAAAAAAAAATCTAGTCATATTGCCTCAGGTTTACAAATTTACAAACATGCCCTTGCTCCTTTTATATTAGTTTATGTGGTTAAACTACATCTTTCCAGACTAAGAAACAAGTTCAAGGGATGAGGACGAACACATAAAGAACAACGTTTAACCACAAGACTATTGGAGCAGTAAAGGTTATGCATGATAGACAACATGTATCTAGACTACATAAAGACCTATTACATCTTTTTTTAATAAATTTTTAAAAATGTTTTATTTTTGACAGAGAGAGAGAGAGAGAGAGAGAGACAGAGCATGGGTGGGGGAGGGGCAGAGAGAGAGGGAGACCCAGAATCCAAAGCAGGCTCCAGGCTCTAAGCTATCAGCACAGAGCCCGACGTGGGGCTCGAACTCATAGACTGCAAGATCATGACCTGAGCCGAAGTTGGATGCTCCACCGACTGAGCCACCCAGGCGCCCCAAGACCTATTACATCTTAATGACAAAAAGACAACAACCCAATTTAAAAATGGGCAACAGACCTGAACAGCCACTTCTCCAGATGGAAGTTATTTCCTTAAACAAGTGGCCAGAAAGCACACGAAAAGATGTCAAAATCATTAGCCCTCAGGGAGATCTCAGTCAAAACCACAAGGAGATACCACTTCACAACTGTTAGGATGGCTATGATGGAAAAGACAGATAATGACAAGTGTTGGTCAGGATGTGGAGAAAGTGGAACCCTCATACACTGCTGGTGGGAATGTAAAATGGCGCAGCTGCTTTGGAAAACGGTCTGGCTGTTCTTCAGAAAGTTGAACGTAGTTACCACAGGATGCAGCGGTTCGAATCCTCGGTATGTATGTGTCAGAACTGAAAACGTGTGCACAGAAAAGCTTGTACGTGAATGTTCACAACAGTATTCATAATGGCCAAAAAGTGGAAACCCAAATGCCCCTCAATGGATGAACGAATCAACAAAACGTGGAACATCCATACGACGGAATATTACTCATCCATAAAAAAGAATCGAAGTTCTGATATATGGTACAACATGGATGAGCTTCGAAACATATGCTAGGCAAGAGCAGACACAACACAGCACATATTTTATGATTTCCTTTATACAAAATGTTCAGAAGAGGCAGATACATAGAAACAAAGATGAGTGAGTGCTAAAGAGAACTGTTTGGGAAGGGGAGAATGAAGGGGTGATTAAATTGTTCTTTCTTAAAAATGTTTATTTATTTTTGAGAGGGCAGGAGGGGCAGAGAGAGGGGGACAGAGGATCCACAGTGGGCTCAGCGCTGACAGCACAGGGCCCCATGTGGGGCTCAAACTCACGAACCGAGAGATCATGACCAAAGCCAAAGTCTGCCACTTAACTCGACTGAGAACAATTTAGAAATTGTTCTAAATTTGATTTTGCGATGATGCTTGCATAACACTGGGAATATATTTAAAAAAAAACACGGAATTGTACACTTAAAAGATTTTTTTTTTAATATTTTTATTTTTGAGAGACAGAGTGTGAGCAGGGGAGAGGCAGAGAGAGACGGAGACACAGAACTCGAAACAGGCTCCAGGCTCCGAGCTGTCAGCACAGAGCCCGACGCGGGGCTCGAACTCACGGACCCGGACCGTGAGATCATGAGCTGAGCCGAAGTCAGAAGCTTAACCGACTGAGCCACCCAGGTGCCCCTGAACTGTACACTTTAGGTAGGTGAACTATATGGTACATGACTTTGAAATGTTGTTTGTGGTCCACTAGACGGGGAGCCTCATGATAGCAGGGGTGCAGCTAGTTGTGCACGTTACCGCATCTCTAGCCAATGCCTCAACAGGCACCCGGCAAATACTTCTTGAGGAACCCGCACACCTTTATACTGTACCTGCCGTTTATACAGTGCTTCATGGATTCAAAGCCATTTTGTCACTGAGAGCGGTAGTTCCTTTGTGCCTCCTAACAACCCCGAGGGTGGTCAGAGAGGGTGATCAGGAGACTGCTGCTCGCTTCTATTGGGAAAGACCCCAAGACATTTCTGCCCGCTAAATTTTTATCTCAAGTTGCTCTCTCAGGCTTGCCTGTCTTGCATTCCTCGTGTCTCCCTAAGAATCCACTTTGCGGTACAGTCAGCAAGCACAGCTTTGACAGACTGGTTCCCAAACTGCAACCCGACAGCACAGCAGTGTGGGTCAGTTGCGGGGGGGGGGGGTGGGGCAGAAACCCAAGACCCTAGATTCCTTTTCTGGGCAAACGTAGCGATGAGACCAGTAGGATTTTAGCTTTGGGAATCCGGCCTCAGTCTCTTCAAATACTTCTAACCCTAAGGTCTGAGTTAGGGGGCTGTCCCCCGATCATCGCGTCAATAGCAGTTAGTTTAAGCATCTTCCAGGCACCGAATTCAGGTTGCCAGGTTCTGGTCCCCTTCTGCTACTCCCCAATCTCCCCACCCCCAGGCTTGGGAGGAGAAACTCCCAGCCAAGAACCTTTCCGGTGGGAGGAGAGAGAGCCAACTTGCTAAGAAAAGCTCCCTCGAAGCCCTTCAGAAAAGAGGTCCTCAGAGGCTTTATCGGATGGGGACTCGGACTCCTAGTCGGCTACAGAACCCCCCGGCCACTGTGCCATTTAATGATGTTCTCCTTCGGGTCCACCCAAGCCGCCAGAAGCCTTGGCCGACTTCCAAGGTGGGGCTGGGAGAGCCCGGGGGACCCTCGGAGGCCCCGGGCGTTCCTCGCGCGGCGGGGCGCGCCTGACTCACGGCCGCCGCGGGCCGGAGCGCAGGTGAGCAGCCCGAGCGGGGTTCGCCGCGCCGTCCCCGGCGCCTCCGCCTCCGCGGCGCCCGAGCTGCGCTCCACCCCTCCCCGCGCCGGGCCCCGGGGGCGGGCGAGGGCTCTGCCCAAACGCCCGTGGGCTTTGGAGGGAAGCGGGGCGGCGAGCTGGGAGCCCCCGGACCGTGCGCCCCGGGCCGCCGCGGCGAGCCCCGCTGGGGCGCGGGGCCGCCGCCTCCCCTCAGGCGCGGGGCGCGGCGGCCGCGAGAGCCGCAGGTGGTTCCCCGGGCCGGCCCTTTTCTCCTCCCCCTTTCCTTTCTTTCGCCTCCCCTCCCTCGCGCCCGGTGTCGGCGGCACTTCCCCCGCTTCCTCCTCCCTCTCCAATCGGGAGGGAGGGAAGGAGCCGCCGGCTCTTTCCTGCCTCCCTGCAAACTTGAGCGGGACTCCCGTCTCCACTCGCCGCCGTGGCCACCGCGCCCCGCGCCCAGGAGCTGCTCCTTGAACTTCCTTTCGCCGCGCGGCCCCGCGCACCCCGGCGGTGGGAGGACGCGGCCGGGCCCCAGGCAGCCGCGGCTGCGACCCTCCGGAGCCCTGCCCCGCGGCCGCCCGGGCTCCCCCGCCCGCCCGGCCGCCCGCGCGTCCGTCGGTCGGTCCTTCCTGCCCGCCTCGCCTCCTCCCCGCGGCAGGAGCCGCCGGGGCAGCCCCTCGGCGCCCCGCCGCTGCCCGGACTTTCCTTTGTGTTGGATGCGCACTCGCGCCCCGCGCCGACGGGGGGTGGACTGAGGGCTGCGCTCGCCCCGGGCGGCCCGCGGCGCCGCGAACCCGCGCCCCCCCGCCCCTCGCCATGCCCTTCCACCAGAGGACCGTGGAGCCCGCGCGGCTGCGCCGGCCCGAGGCGGCCGGGGCCGCGGGCGCGCCGCTCTTCCGCTCGCTGGAGCAGGTCAGCTCGCACGCCCTGGTCTGCCTGCTGGCGCAGCTCGCCGACCTGTCGCGCTGCGCGGGGGACATCTTCGGCGAGCTCGAGGGCCAGGCGGCCGCGCTGGGCCGCCGCACCGCCGCGCTGCACCGCCGCCTCGACGCCCTGCACGCCGCCGCCGCGCGCCTAGACCACCGCCGAGTGAAAATCCGTGAGTGGCCGGCGGGTCGGGGGAGGGGAACGAGGTGGGGAGGTGCCGGGCCAGCTGCTCTCTCCCGCCCCCTGGCGGCCCCGGGTCGGCTCTCGGGCCGCGGCGCGGAGCCCCCGACCCCTGGCGTCCTTCGAGGGTCGGCTTCTCGGCTGGGCACGGCTGCAGGTGGCAGCCGGTGCGGCGCCGTCAGACTCTCGGATTCCGGGAGGTCCTTGGTCTCTGGACGAGTGGGCGCGGAGTGTGGGAATCGGGCTGGCCCGTCCCCCCCTGCCCGGTCCTTCTCTGTGTGTGTGTGTGGGAGGCAGAGAGGAGACCCGGGGGCGCTGTAGACAGAGGAGGAGCCAAGGTCGTGGGAAAGGGTCAGGGGAAGGTAGGCTATACGAGAAGTCAGGGTGCAATATAGGTATGGATATAGAATGATTACAGTCCTGGAGACTCCGGCAGGCTCTGTAGCAACCTCAGGGGATCTCAGTGAGCGCTGGGGCTGCTGGTCGCCTCTCTGCCTACCGCGTACCGGCGCTCTTACCTACAAATCAAAGTATGCAGACTTTGAGTGAAGGGGTGTGTGTGTCTGTGCTCGGGCCATTTTGCCTTCCCACCCCACGAGCCCTTTGTGATTCAAAGGACCTTGACCTTGAGTTTAGACTGAATCCCATTCATCTTTGCCTGACCTCCTCCAATCCTGAAAATCAAGTCTGTGTCCTGACGTAGTGATCTCTCCAAGCACCGGTTTCATTTCAGCAGCTTAACTAGCCCCAGTGAATGAAGTAACTGGAATTTCCTGCTGGCCCAAAGCAGAGAAACTTTCAGTGTGATGTTTGTGTGGTTTCTCCCCTTTTAGTACATGGACTTGGTCATAATCCTAAGTGTAAAGAATAAATTGGAGTTGGTTGATGGATTGCAGGCTGTGAGGGGAGGTGTTGGTGAACACGAGCCTAGATTTCCACAGCTCTGGATGAAATACTGTCTCTCTCACCGTCACTTCATACACTGTCTCAAATAGCTGGTTTTCCATTTTTTTCCCTTGCTGGAAGAACTTGGCTATGCTTTAATTACCTTAAAACCGGAAGTGTTCACGTATTGTTGCTGTACATCTTTCTCCACGTTGTGAAGTTATCATGTGATGACTTTACATTTTACATCTCTTTCACTGTGTTGTCAGATCCTTTTAGGTTGTGGACAGTTCCCAACTGGGGAGAGCTTTCCCCCTCCCCCAATCCCCCAAATGAGGGGGAAAAAATCAAGGTGGTCTCATCAAGTTGTTGGATGGGGGGCGCCTGGGTGGCTCAGTCGGTTAAGCGTCCGACTTCAGCTCAGGTCACGATCTCACGGTCCGTGAGTTCAAGCCCCGCGTGGGGCTCTGGGCTGATGGCTCAGAGCCTGGAGCCTGCTTCCCATTCTGTGTCTCCCTCTCTCTCTGCCCCTCCCCCGTTCATGCTCTGTCTCTCTCTGTCTCAAAAACAAATAAACGTTAAAAAAAAAAAAAAAAAAAAAAGTTGTTGGACGGAATCTATCTATTTACTGTGAATAATGACCTCTTGCATCCGGATATACTGTCCTAGCGGAGTCTCATCATGCCTCATTGCTTCTATGTCTTTTTTGTGTGGAGTGACTGTGTGGGTGAATGAGAATTTCACCCATGAGGAATGATGTGATGGGGCAGATCTGACTGCTAGGTGAACTGATGTATTGTGGGAATTAAAGAACAAGAAAAACCTCCCTGACGGTCAAGAACTCCTCCTTTTGCTAGTTTTGTTTTGCATTTAACCATTACTCTTTGTGTGCCTATGCACCAATCAGCTAATATTCAAAGCTGAAACTGCCCAACTGCCCTAAATTAACTAAAATTGTCCTAATTAGCGACTGAAATAACTCTCTTAAAAACTTCTCATAAGTTTGTTTGAACCTTAAATGGCTTTGATTTTATACCAGAAAACCTGGCTCATCATTTTTTTTTTTTTTTTTTTTTATGACGGAGAAAGAAGGCTTTTATGGAATGTAATTATGTGTGAGCAGGGAAGTGTATGTATAGAGAAGAAAGCTGAACTGTGAAGACATTAGTTTTTGGTTTCTCACCTTCACACATTTAATTTTTTTATTGGTAAAGAGCAGTGAAACACCTGTGTATTCGTTTTACTTAACTTCTATTAGGTTTTTAAAAAATGCCTCAAATTTGTTCCTAAAGTGAAAGCTACATTTTGAAATCATTTTGGTACCAATTTAGGCAGGTCTTGCGAATAACGTACTCCGTTAGAATGGGCACGTAGACTTTTAGACTTGGAGTTGACTGTGAAGGCCATCTACTTCATTAACTTAACGAGGGAGGAGATAGAGTCTGAGAGGTGAAGTGATTCACTTTAATTGTGTGGTGGGCTCATAGCACAGCTAGGCCTGGAGGCCAGACCTTCTGTTTGGCTCACTCGCTGGTCCCACAACATATATCCCTTCCTTTTAGGGTCACGTGGGAAATAGGAACAAAGTTTAGATACATTCCACAAACAGTCCAAAGGATAACTGTGACTGTTAATTTCATCCTTCTTGTCAGATAACCCTTTTAACAAGCCTCCCAAGGAACAAGTAACGGAACTAAAGAGTTTACCAGAAGCCTGAGCTGCAGGGGGAGATGCTGCATATTGCCTTGCCTGATGGGTCTCTGCCATAACAAAAGGCACGAGTGCAGCTGTTTCAAAAACATGGGGACTTTATCTTTGTAATACGGAAACAGCATTTTAGTGCTGTGGGCAATGATTCTAAGAAATAAATCATCAGGTTTGCTGTTCCTCGAAATCTCACAGGTAGTTATCCCAAATAACTTTTTGTCGTAGGTTGGAGAGTTCGTACATTATTTTTTCTCCTACCGATCTTTAAAGACTCCCCCAATGCTGTCCCGACATCCCCAGGTTGGAAGGAGTGCTCCCAACAGCATCCATTATGGGCCTCCAGTGTATCTCTTTATCGCCACATTTACCAGCATGGGCTGAAATTGTGTATTCACTTCTGCTCCCCTTTGCTAGACAGCAAGCTGCTTGAGGTCAAGGGTGGCTGCATCTTTCTTTTTTTCAAAGCTTAGAACAGTGCCTGGAGTGGAATAGCTCGGTAGATATTTGAACGGAACCAATACTTGGTTTCTTAGTGCTCACTGTTGAGAAGAACCGTCAGGAGGGACTATAATACTGATGGCTCCAAATCTACATGAACAAGACAAACAACTTTAAAAACAAATGAAAAAGTAAACTCTTATCTTTTTAAGGTTTTGTGCTGAAGCACTAGTATGCTCCTTTCCCTAGAAGCCAAACTTCATTCATTTTGCTGACAAAATAAGTGCTTAATTGAAAATAGTAATAGTAGGGTGCCTGGGTGGCTCAGTCGGTTCAGTATTGGAATCTTGGTTTCCGCTCACGTTATCATCTTGCAGTTCGTGATTTTGAGTCCCGTAACCAGCTGGCTCTGGGCTGACAGTGCAGAGGCTGCTTGGGATTCTCTCCTGCCCCCTCTCTCTGCCCCTCCCACACTCGTGGGCACCCCCGCCCCTGTGCTCTCTCTCTCAATAAACATAAAAAAAAAAAAAGATTTAAAGAAAATAGTAATAGCTAGAAATGTGGATAGTTATCTCTCCGGTCTGTAAACAGTCAAAACAAACTTTGCAGAAATCAGTAGGCACCCAACCTCATAGCCTGTTTCATTCTTTCAAGCCCTATGTGATTTGTTTCTTTCTTTTTTTAATGTTTACTTAAGAGAGAGAGAGAGAGAGAGAGAGAGAGAGAGAGAGAGAGAGTACAAGCAGGGGTGGGGCAGAGAGAGAGGAAGACACAGAATCTGAAGCAGGCTCCAGGCTCTGAGCGGTCAGCGCAGAGCCCAACAATGGGGCTCGTACTCACAAGCTGAGAGATCATGACCTGAGCCAAAGGTATACAATTTTTATAGGAGAGATGAGTGGTGTTGAAGATAGTTGGCTGGCAGAAAGATTTTTATAGGCACTGTCTTTACATGAAGAAGATGTGAGTTTGCAGTGCCTGTGTTAGATGCTATAGCCTAATTAATACTGCTGGATGGTGCTCGAGGTCTCTAGCTGCATTGTCCTACATCACAGCAGACTGTCCCAACCAGAGGGTTGGCTGTCCTGATGTCAGAATGTCTTTCTTCCTCAGAATTAGCCTTCTATGCAGGTGCCTGTCAGAATTCTAAAGACAGAGAGTGGAGGCTTCACTGCCCTTCTAAGAACAGGTAGTGTGGTTCTATTTGTGTCTGCCTGCCTGCTGATAAAATGTTTGTATTTCTGGTGAAACTGGCTTAAGACTTGCTTTCATTGAAACATACCACATGCTAGGGAGGGTGTTGGTGTCGGAATGTGGTTTCCACCCCCCTCTGATCCCTGGAGGGCCCCTGAAGGTATTGACAGAAACTGACAGTAGCTAGGCAGTCAGGCTGCGCCTCGGGTTAAGGAGGCTGTATGAAGTAAAGCAGTGTTTTCTGTGCTTGCCTGACACTGAGAATTGTCTAGAACTCTCGTTAAAGTTACGGATTTCCAGATCCTTCCCGAGCTTTACTGAGCCAGAGCTTCGGGATGTGTAACAAATGCCGCCGTGTGCTTAGCGCGCTTTGAGGAGCCCTGAAATGGACAGGAGGTCTCACTGGATTGAGAATTGGGAGACTGCAATGTGACTTCATGCTGCCATTTTCTAGTGGCAGATTCCGATTAATTTATTCAACACCTCCAGGCATTAGTTTCCTTAAATAGAGACTTTGACTAAAATAACCTCTATCTTGGCATTTTGTGATTCTAATGAGGGGTTACTATTTGATGATATTAGTATAATATCTCTGATCAGTAGTGACTTGCAAATATCACTGATCGATGATAATCCCTCTCTGATTCTTATGATTAGGGATTTAAACATTTGTGTGTGTGTGTGTGTGTGTCTGAAATAAACTCTTCATGACTATAGGGACTCTTTCTAATCATATTTGACCCACATGGAGTGCGTGGAGTTTGATGTCTTGAGGGGTTAGGGGTCACGGCTTCCTCCTCATCTTTAAAAAGTGCTAACATCATTATGGAAGGAGAATTGTAGTTTAAATGCATTTGCCATATGTCAGATTTCTACAAGAGAGTTATTTATTTTTGTAATTGTGAAAGGGTCCTGTTTAAGCCAAAACATCAATTTACTCATTGACTCTTGGGTATAATACAATTACCTGGTTCAAAAAGCTACCTACGTTTAGGTTTGAAACGTGATTCTAGCAATAATCTAATTTCCCTCTATATAAGAGGAAAACCCAATATTAAAATTTCTTCTGCATTGAGACTAGCAAATAAATTTTTTTTTAAATGAGAGAAATATTTGAGTTTTTTAATATTTTGGAAGAAAATTCAGAAAAAAAATGATGCAGTGCTTTCCTTGGGCTGTCATTTTAATGTCTTTTAAAAAAATTAAGTTTTAGGTATAAGATAAAATGGTTTATACCTAGCTAGGCACCTAGTGATTTTTTTTTTTTTTTTTTTTTTTTTATCTAATTTCTCCTCAAATGGGCTTTTACCCTGGGATAGATTAGTTCTGCAGGATTTGAAGTTCAGAATCAACAGGATGGTGATGATGGTAATCTTGCCTTCACATGTTACCTTTGTGGTCGGCACTTCTCGGAAGGAGCACCGTAGCAATGCCTTAGACAAATGTAGCAGAAGAGAGGGAGCTTCTGTTTTTGACGGAGGGCTCTTCTGAGAAAAGGCCCTGGCGGTCCCAGCCTCAGTCCCTTTCCTTGTGGATCAAATGACAAGTCTGTCAAAGCATTTGCCATCCCTCAAGTAAAAAATGACGTTACTAATATCAATGCGGTTGTAGGAGTGCAATCCCAACTTTTTGGTATCGGGCTTTCTGGTGACTTTGTATTGCCTGCTAACGCCAACAGCTACTCTAGGCCAGACTCTTTAATACGGGAGTCTCCTTTTATCTGCGGTGGGGGGACCTTCCAGGACCCCCAGTGGGGGCCTGAAACCCTGGATGGTGCCAAACCCTGTGCATATTATGTTTTTTTCTGACATCGCGTTAGGCTGCCGTTGACCCTCTGAAGATGTGTCAGAAGGAGGATTGCCCGCTTCTGAGCTGCGGCCACGGCGAGCAACCGAACCCGTGGAGAGTGGAACCGCGGGTGAGGGGGGTCTACTGTGTGTACAACAGCTCTAGGAGGTGCATACTGTTATTGTGTCTGTTTGACAGGTGATGCAGCTAAGGCACAAGTCATTTGTTGACCCACGTCCACGGCTAGTAAGCGAGGGAGCTGGGGTTTGAACTACGGCAGGCTTGTCCCTCTTGAAATCCTGCGGTGCTGTCTCTCTTGGCCTCATGACATTGTGCACTCAGATGAGGAAAACCGACCCCAAGAAGATGTGGCGAAGTCCTGGCACATATCTGAGGGAGTAAGCCTCTTTTGGTCTTTTCCTTTTTTCTCGTCTTTTTGCTTTGAAACCTCTCAGTAGATGGCTAAGAAATTTGAGACCCGCATCTAAGCCACTTCTCACAGCTCCTGGCGCGTCGCTAACGTGTATTTAACATTTCCTGTCGTGCAGATGACTGAGAAGGCCGAGTTAGCATCTGTGTGTGCACCGATGTGCGCCTGTTACCCCGGCCGACCCCTGTGAGGCTGCTCAGCTGGAGCCTGCGTGGTGAAAGCTGCCCAAAGTAGGGGACCGCTGGTGTCGGTGATGAACACGAAAGTACTTCTGATCTGGCCGTGCCCGGTGGCTCAGTTGGTTGAGCGACTGACTCTGGATTTTAGCTCAGGTCGTGGGATCGAGCCCCACGTCCGACTCTGCACTCAGCGTTGGAGGCTGCTGGGGATTCATTCTCTCTCTCTCTCTCAAAGACAAATAAACATTAAAAAAAACAAAACAAAAACGACCTCCTGATTGAAAAACTGGAGCGTTCTGCCTGGGGATCTGAAAGCGTCGATGGTTCCTGACAGCAACGTGTGAAGGGCTGTTGCTTCCCTCTGCTTTACAGGAGGCTTGGAAGAGCGAGCCCTTCTCTCGGGGCCTTTGTGTGTATGTCCTCTTTCTCGGAGCCCTCTTCACCCTTATTTCCTCCTATTGTAGGAGCTGCACACCCGCTCAGTTCCCACTTGGTTTCCTAGCTGGAGGAACTCCCCTTTACCTCAGTTGCCCAGCCTGCTGCTGCTTGATTTCATGCTCCCACCCAGAGCCCGGGAGGCTCGGCTCACACCTCGGCTTTCCTTGGGCATCCTGGAACTCGGAGCACATGTTAGCACTATTTCATTCATCTCGTGTTTCCCACACTTTCTGAGTCATCACACACACCAGGGCCTTGTTTAAAAACAGATTCCCCGCGATTCTGGAGATTTTGAGTCATCAGGTCTGGGGTGAGGCCAGGAACACGCCTGGCCGACAAGTACCCCCAGGTGATTCTGATTAACCAAGTTTTGGAAACACCAGTCTCTGTTGTGTGTTAGGAATCTTGTCCGTGGAGGGCCGCAGGATGGTCGTCCAATCGGGAGATGTATCTTGGGATATTGTACTGGTGCTAAGTTATGGGGATTCAAAGATGAATAAGACAGGTACTTTACAGTCTCGCGTGGATGAGCAGATGCGTAACTAAATAGTAGGGAATAGGGGCCCCTGGGTGGCTCAGTCAGTTAAGCGTCCGACTTCGGCTCAGGCTGTGATCTCGTAGGCTGTGGGTTTGAGCCCCGCGTCGGGCTCTGTGCTGACAGCTCAGAGCCTGGAGTCTGCTCAGATTCTATGTCTCTCTCTCTCTCTCTCTCTCTCTCTCTCTCTCTCTCTCTCTCTCTGCTCCTCCTCTGCTTACACTGTCTCTCTCTCTCTCAAAAGTAAATATTAAGAAAAAATAAAAAAAATATTCAGGAATAAAGTTCGCCTTTATTTGTGACATTGTTTCTAAAAGAAAATCTGTTCTGAAGTCCTAATTGCCAATTTAAGTTGGATTTTTAGAATATATCTAACTCAGAAGACCTTCCTGTAAGCATGTGGACAGAGGCCTTCCCACACATGTAAAATACTGATTTGAAATGTTCAGAGCATATTTTGTTTAAAAATTAAGTTCTAGAAAAGAAATATAAACCTTCTGGAAAGAAATATAAATCTGGAAGATTTTTTTTTCCTGGTGGGTTGGTGGAGTTTTCTTTTTTTTAGTAAGGCTTTATTTTGACTTATTCTTCTGATTTGTTTTACAAGAAACTTCCTTGCATGCAGAAAAGCAACATCTTGCTCTGGGAGAACAGACAACTGTTTCAGGTTATTCCTGCAGGGATGTCCTCTGTTATACTTTCCTCTATTCCCAGCTCCCTTTCTGATTTTAAAAGCTGGTCAAGGGGCACCTGGGTGGCTCAGTCGGTTAAGCGTCTGCCTTCGGCTCAGATCATGATCTCACGGTTCGGTTCGTGAGCTTGAGCCCCGAGTGGGGGCTCTATGCTCACAGCTCAGAGCCCGGAGCCTGGAACCTGTTCGGATTCTGTGGCTCCGTCTCTCTCTGCCCCTCCCCGCTTGCTCGTGTGCGCTCTCTCTCTCTGTCTCTCTCTCTCTCAAAAGTAAATAAACAATTTGGCAATAAATTTCATATTTAAAAAAAAAGTAAATAGACCTTAAAAAAATTAAAAATAAAAGCTGGTCAAGATGTTGTCAGCAGTATATAGAGGACTACGTGGTAATGGGCTGGTTTAAATTCCAGTACCACACGGTAAAATCGAATGGGGGCTTTCTGTGTGACAGTATTAGAGGTCTAATGAGACGTTCTGAGGGCTCAGAGACCGTGTGTAGCAAAGGAAGTCGCACTAAGCAGATGCTATGCTGCGTATGCCTCATTCTCTTGGCATCTGAGAGCTACTACTGAGGAGCACTGTGGTTTCCCAGCTCATGGCCTGGCCACTGTGACCATCACTGAGGCAAGGGCATTGCCACCCCCCCCCCCCCAATCATACCCATTAGCTTAGCCTGTGGCATGTTCAGAAGCTCCAGGCAGCCTGACTCCACAGCCAGTGCTCTTTACCTCTACGTTAGGTGAGGGCTGAGTTTGCCGGAAAATCATGATGCAGCCCCAAGCATCTTAGCATCAGTTTTCATTTAATTTATTGAACAGTATATCTACATTGTTGGAAAAAACAGATCCAAAAAGCTGTGCAATGAAGTCTCCTGCTTCTGTCCCCTATCTGCTTTGCTATCTCCCCCCACCCCCACTAGAATAATCACTTTTATTAGCTTCTCCTTGTCCTTCCAGTTTCTTCATGCAAATATAAAAATATTATTTAATGTTATTTTCCTTCCATTTGCCATACACATAACTTCAGGATTATCCTGTTCTTCTTTATTCATATACATAATTCAAAGTGATTATTTTCACTATTTTTCTGTATGTCTCTTAGCCAGTTTCTTTTTTCTATTTGTGAAGTTGCATTTTGTTTTGGTCCGAAAATGCAAATCATTTGGTAAAAATTAGATTAATTAACATTGAAATAGAGTGTTAATTTAAGGTCTTAATTTTTTTTTTTTTAATTGCCAATGCTTTCATTTTAGGTATATTTTAAATAGGAGCTTCCCAAGAGATGATTAATCTTTTCCTTTATTAAGAAAGGAAAAAGGAGGAGGGACTTGTGTTAAATGTCTGTAACAACCAGTGTAGGTTGAGTCTATTTAAAAGTGGGCATTTTCTGCCTTCTATCTGGATATCCTGCCTGCTGGATGTGAATTACTTCCTGGCTTGGGAGGGGACTCTTACCACCATAGGGCTGCATTTGAATTTTGGTGTGAATGTTTTACTCTGAGATAGTGTTTTCATTGGCTAAATACATGCATCTGATCATGAAGTCTGTTTGGGATTTTAATTCCACTGAGTGACAGAGTGACATGACGTACATGTGGAGGAAGCAACTGTGGTCATTTGAGTCATTTTTTTCCTGTTTGTTAACCTGCTTAAGACGAAAGGTTTGCACCGAATTAATACAGAAATGACTAATTACACATTATTCATGGGTGTAGCCTCAGAAACATAACACAACCTATGATGTAAGTTTTGTGTAAGTAAAAAAGTACATTAAAAAGCCGTAACTTTTAGGAAGTAGGTCATAAAATAGTTTTGATTATAAGATTAGTGTATATTCACCATAAAGGTCAAACCTGTAAAATGCAGAGTATGTAAAGAAGAAAAAGTATCACAACCCAGAGAGTGTCCAATTCCTGTTTTTTGTTTTGTTTTGTTTTTTTTTTTTTTTTGCTAATATATCTATATGACTGGCTCTATATCTAAATATAGCAACAGATAACATTTTTTAATGGAATATAGGGCATCATTCTCTATAAGTAGTTTTGTGTCCTGATTTTTTAAAACTTAGCTTACGTTGTGAGAATTTTCCCCAGGTCATAGACATCCAGAGACTGTTTTAGAGAGGAGAGGCATTAGGGTGCATCTCTCTGACAGCTTCTTATTTTGTGTGGGCTCCCAAGTGAAGTCCTTTTGCTGTTTTCTGAAGTCTGTTTACACAAGAGTTATCAAGTGGGCAGAGGTTTGTTATCTTCTGGGGCTCCCTAGGGATTCTTCTCTGTGTTATTTGTGAGCTCGTAAATTGCACTCATAAGGTAGCATCTAGGAGGAGATGTGCTGGAATTCTATCAGCCCAGTAGATTGCTAAGTCTCTGATGCCATCCCCATCTCCTGGAAAAATTAACCCTCTTTTGTATCTAAGGTTGTTGACCCCCAGTGACAGTTCTCTGTATCCTAACAGCAAACAGATCATTGAGTCAAAAGATGGTTGGTTGTGTCCTCTCTTTATTGGTTCTTTAGCTGAGTAGTATGCCTGTTTGCTAATAAATTATGTTGCTTTGTTTTTTAAAGAGAAGTTACATTTCTCTTTTTCCTTTAAGAAACAGATAACCCATTTCCCCTCCCGCTTTACCAAGACTTTAATCAGACATCTGTCTCTAGGTTTCTCACCTTGGCTGGTGCCTGCCCTTGCAACATACGTGTCTGTTTAGATTTAGCTCGACAAGATTAAAAAAACAACGATCTGTCAACTATCTCGTGCTGCAACTTTGGCTCTTGTTTTGTGGGAAGATGGTGATTAAACTTATTCCTCTTATTCTAAATGTTGGGTGGTTCAATTGAAAAATTAGTAGTCTATAGAAACATCGAGGGACTGAGCAAATTCACCCATGGTAATTAATGATGGCAGGGAATGAAGGCATGATGGAAATGGGAGAAATGTCTTTGAGGGCCATTAATGTATTTTACATAATCTAAATATATTGCTTGCAAATTGCAAGGTCTGCTCAATAAAAATAATTCATATGAACATTTATGGGATAACATTTATAGCCAACATTTATAGGATACTTACTATGTGCCAGTTTCATTTAATCCTCATAAAAACTGGAGGAGATACATAGTACCACTCCCATTTTACTGATTTTACTGAGTGGCTACAGAGGGGTAAAGTAGTTTGCCCAAGGTCATACAACTGCTAAGGGGTAGAGACAAGATATGGCATAGGTGAGTTCTGTGTTAACACTTTATGTGAATGATTGCAATTCTGTTTTTGTGAATTTTTAAGTTCATTTTAATATCGAAAAATTAATGAGGTGGGCTGAGTTGATCAGTATTTTCTATTTTATTCTGTTTTTCTTTTTTTAATGTTTATTTATTTTTGAGAAAGAGACAGAGCGCAGGTGGGGGAGGGGCAGAGAGAAGAGACAGAGAGTCCCGAAGCAGGTTCCAGGCTCTGAGCTGTCAGCAAAGAGCCCGATGCAGGGCTCGAACTCACAAGCTGTGAGATCATGACCTGAGCCGACATCACAAGTTGGATGCTTAACCAACTGAGCCACCCTGGCACCACTCGATGTCTGGCTTATTTTTATTTGCTATATTAGGGGAGACTATTCTCTTTCCCTTCTCTCCCCAAGCTTGCCATGTTTGAATGTTGTAACATTGTAAAGTACTATCTCAAGCCTGTGCCTCAAGGTTTCCTTAGTTTACTTGTTAGGGATGGAGGATAGGATGAGACTGGCTGGCCTTCCCTCCACTCTCTAGAACATTTACCTCCGTTGATGGCGAGTACCTTCAGCTGTGTGGTGCTTTCTGGTGGCACCAGCCAAGAATTGAACTTAAATCAGCAGTTCTGAAGTTGTAATTCCTGGGTCAGCAGCATGAGCATCTCCTAGGAATTTGCTAGAAATGCAAAATCTTGGCCCCACACCAGACCTCCTAAATCAGAGTCCGTGGGGATAGGCTCAGCAGTCTGCAGAGCCAGAGAGGTGAGTCAGCTCAGAGACCTGCCGCCTTTGCTGGTTCGCGGGCTGCGACTGGGGCTGCCAAAGCTGAGTCCCCAGAGGATCCTCCAGAAGCTGGACCATATGGTCCAGGACACTATGGGTTTATGAACTAATGCTTCGTTACTGTGCAACAATGAGAGTTTTGCTTTAGGAATCTTTGGCTCCCTGCCGATTTGTGCGTTAGAGGCATGCTGGCTAGCGGGAGATGAGTATTTGGAGATGAGTATCCCAGCCCCTGGGTTTGTTCCTCATCCTCAGGGTTGAAGACAGCCTCTCTGATTTCCCTTTCCCTAGGAACTTTAAACAACATCCAGAGAGCAGGGAGGTGACTCACCACAATCACAGGGTAGGGACATACTTTCTAAACAAAATCTGAGAAGAGAGGATTATTCTCTCTAAATACTGATTATATAAAACCCCCATTTCGATATTTTAGTGTCTCTTAGAAGACGTAACTAGGAAAACCTTAGGCAGACATGGGAAATCTTAACTGTGGATGGGACATACACATTGAATAAACATCAGAAAAATATACCAGTGTGAACGTACTGAGTGGTTGGCGTTCTGTTGCTGTAGCTGAATCCTACTTTGCTCTACCTGATATAATGCAGCTTTTCCATGGATTACTTCCTTAGTTAATAATCTGCCCACAAAGTAGCTGTTAGTGTAGTATAATCCATTGTAGTTTGGAGAAATGAGAGATAATTATAGCAGTTTGATAAAAGGCAGCAGAGCATAGCGGTTAAGAGATAAGATTTTCTAGCTGTGTGACCCTGAGTAAATTACATAACCTCTCTGTGCTTAATATTTTTTGTCTCTGTAAAATTGGCACCATACTAATGGTTGTACAGATAAAATGACATATTTAGAACAGTGCCTCGCCCATAATGAACAATAAATATTAACTGGTACTTTGGACTGCCTCTTACTATTTTTTAAAACTATTTTTTTTACCTTTTTTTCTGAGTGTATTAAAATTTAAACATAGGGGCGCCTGGGTGGCTCAGTCGGTTGGGCGTCCGGCTTCAGCTCAGGTCATGATCTCGCGGTCCGTGGGTTCGGGCCCCGCGTCGGGCTCTGTGCTGACAGCTCAGAGCCTGGAGCCTGTTTCGGATTCTGTGTCTCCCTCTCTCTGACCCTCCCCCGTTCATGCTCTCTCTGTCTCAAAAATAAATAAACATTAAAAAAAATTGTAAAAAAAAAAAAATCTAAACATAAAGTTAAGACGTTGGAATAAAGGCTTGGACTTAATTATTTGATCGAACTCTTAAAATTTCGTAATGAGTGTGCGTGTGCTGTGGTTAAATGAGTTTTCTGGATAGCTGATGCCTAGGTTTGATAATTGGACTTAATGTGAGAGTTAAGATCATTGTTTTGGGCATCTTGATAATTCAGTTCTGAGAGTCTAGAATATTGGATTCAGTTTATTCAGCATGTTCTCTAAAAATGGTGTGTTGGTTACATCTCTGATATCAGTTTGTTTTGATGCTATTTTCCTCTTTTCAAATTGAGATCAGATAAAATCAAGTTAGGGGTTTTGGTTTGTTGAGTTCCAGTGAGTTGGTTTTATTACACATGTAATCTGTAGTTTAGAAACTTGTCAAGTTACAAAAGTTAATTTGTAAGTTATTTTAAACCTACAAATACATTTCCTCTTATTAACCATGCTTGTAAAGCATAACCAGGCACAGGGCAGCACCCCCCAAAATCTGTTCTTCCTGAAATATCGATACCCAGACCTGCTGCGCTGCAGGGCCTAATCATCATGGAAGAATTTTCTATGGCAAAATGGATTAGAAATGACAGCCAGGATACAAGATCACAGTTTTCTGTCCTCCCAACCCCTTCCCTAAGCTGCGTGACCCTGGCTTCCTCCGTAACATGAGTGACTTAGATCAGGCTTCCAAATTCCTTTTTTTAGGGGGAGATAGACCTCATGATTTTACGATAGCAGGACATGTGCATGTAAAGCTTGGGAAGCAGGGGATAGGAGTTTCCAGGGAGTGTGGGTGCATGGGACTGAGCACTTTAGACCCTGTACTCAGCCAGAATGTTGGCTGCGGATGTTCATTCCAGGTAGGAGCTCCAGGCCAGCTGAGGGAAGGTGAACCACCAGTGGCCTGCAGGGTCATGTAGGGCAATTGGCAGGTATATGCAGAACTTTTGTATCTGTTTGTAAGAGGCTGCTTGTACTGGCTCTTTTAAAATTTTTTTAGGAGTGTTTAAATGGGTAACAGTCAGTTTTGTCAGTTTGAAAAGCCCACTTCATTTTTTTTTTTTTCTTTTACTTACCTCTGTTTTATATGGGCATGCATTTACGTTTCATTTCTATTCAAAGATTGTGGGTTTTTTTTTTTTTTTTTAAGCAAACAACATGCAAAGCATTACAGATCCTTTCCACTTCCCTTGTGCATTCTCTGTAAAAGGATCTGAATTGTTTACAGAATCCAGCGAGCTTTTGGTAAAGTACATGTTTTTAATTCGTGTTGAACATGTAAAGAAAAGACAGACTTGAGCTTGTTAAAAATTATTCCTGTCAAGTCCCATGTAGCTTCACATATCAAACATGACTTGAAAATGTTTTCCCCAAGTGGCTATGTCTGAACAATTTATGTTCTTGAGGGAGTTCCTTGGAAGGAATTAAATTCTGGGAGGTCACATTTTTCTTTCAAGTTCGATTTCCAAGGTGAAAATGAACTTCTGTTTTTTAGCTTGAACTTTGAAAAACATTCAGTGAAGAGCTTTTAGAACACTGTGCAATGATTGTGTTCTATGGAGCTGGATTTCCCCATTTCCGTAGCCAGAAATGAATCTGGACAGTTTTCTTTGTAGCTATAAAAACGAAGAGAGAAAGGGAAGGGGAGGTAAAAAAATGCTGAGTCTGGGAAACTGTTCTAGCTACTTAAATCTTAGCTGCGTAAGTGTCTGTTTATATTAATGGGGCAGGACCAAATAACAATAGTCTTTTTTTTTTTCCCCCTAGTTAAGTATTTCCCCACTGGGAAATCACTTTGCACATTCCTGAGGCTTTCCCACTGAAAACATATGAACAGCTAAAATTTAATATTTAGCATAATTAAGAAATATACAGTTTTTACTGTATTCTAATCACAGTGGCATATTTGGTTATTCATTTTTTTTCTTGATTGTTTGGGCTAATGGAGAGGAGGTAATGGGAGAAATCTAGAAATGTTTTTACTCTGCTGGGTCCTTTATGTTTTGACAGTCATAATGGAGTATGTTAAGGTGAGCCATGGTCATATCTGTTTTAGAAAGGATTGGAAAGTGTTCTGAATTACCTGTTGTGTCTCTTTTGTTCAGTTCCTCCCCGTCCCCCCATTTCCTGTTAGAAATAGATCATGTTAGCTCTCAGGTAGCATTGTGGATCTAGACCAAGCTGAAGTATGCTTTTCATATATGGTGGCTTTTATTTTCCTGGTTAGAGATAATAGTTAAATACTTTAATTTTTACGTTTTATTGTTGAGTGGTGAGTGATCAGAAGTATAGCTATTGAGGGGAAAGAAAATCATAAGGAGGAGGCCGTGATAAAATTCTTCATTGACTAATGGTTACTACAGCACTTTGAAAGGTCATGTATTGTCTTTAGCATGGACAGACTAAGAGGTCACTGCTATGGGACAGTTAAACTACCTGCTTTGACTTTTCCCTAGTGGCTGTAGAAGATTTATGGTGACTCATTTCATACTGTAAACCTTTCCCTCGATGATGAGCTGGCTTCAGGCCATGGAAACGAGCAGTGTAGGTTGACTAGAGTGGAGAACCAAAGGTCATGGGTAGTCATTTAAAGTTTTTAGCTGATTTTTGAGAAATATACTTCTATGTCTTTAAACATCAAGCTCGGTTTGCTATTTCATGTTTTCCTTTGTAGTCTGAGGTATTATCTGCTGACTTCTCAAGGTGAAAATTTAGCTTGGTTTCCTTCTCCTCCATCTGACTCCCACCATACACGTTCACCTCTCATCCCCATATCCCCACTGTACACTTATATTGTGGTTTTGTGTAGCTCAGCTTTCGATGTTTACGACGTTAAGACAGCATACGCTGTTTAGAGCAGAGCCCTTCATCAGACATGATTACTTTTCCTTTACTGTAAACCTTTTGTTTTCCCTGGCATAAATACTGGCCCTTTTGGGGATGTGTGTGTTTTATGTGTTTGTTATTATCTCAACTGCAAACTCTACCCTGTCAGTATTTTCTTTTTACCTTAAGAATTCTATCAATTTTATCTTTTTTTTTTTTGAAGAAGCTTTTCTCCCAGAACTTTCGGATCAATTCTAACCTAGGTTGATTTTTCTACGTGACTGGTGCATGACTGTCACTCTTTTCTCCTTATTCTAGAGACTTCTTCTCTCATGATGCCTGTCTCCCGCAACACCTTCTTGGTTTAGTCCTTCATTTCGGTGGAGCTCTGCTTCCAGTAGCTTCTTAAGAAATACTGTACAACAGGCTATTTCTCATCTGATTGATAGTTTTGCTGGGTAAGGAATCCTGGGTTAAAAATCTGTTACTTAAATTTTCTGTTTTGAAGACATAGCTTTCTTAGTTCTTTTAGTGTCTTTAGTTTTCTAATGTTGGTGCAGAGAAGCTCAAGACATCCTGATTCCTGACCCTTTGTGTGTAACTTCCTTTTCCTCTCTAGAAGATTTAGAGTCAGTTCTTTAAAAATTTTTTTTTAACGTTTATTTATTTTTGAGACAGAGAGAGACAGAGCATGAATGGGGGAGGGTCAGAGAGAGGGAGACACAGAATCTGAAACAGGCTCCAGGCTCTGAGCTGTCAGCACAGAGCCCGACGCGGGGCTCGAACTCACGGACCGCGAAATCATGACCTGAGCCGAAGTCGGCCACTTAACCTACTGAGCCACCCAGCGCCCCTAGAGTCAGTTCTTTAATCTCAGCGTTCCAAAATCTCAGTGGTGTCCTTCGATGTGAATGTGTGTGTTTTAATTAATATTGTTGGATACTTGATGAGCTCTTTGAATCTAGAAAATCTTTTGCTTTAGTTTTGAAAGAAGTTTTTGAATTAATTTTTAGTTTCCTCTCCCTAATTTTCTCTCTTCTTTATAATTTCAGATGTTAGATTTTCTGGAATGATCCTCCACCTTTATCTTTTCCCTTTGCTTTTCCATCTCATGGTCTTGTTTTCCTTTCTGCGATATTTCTTATTCTTTCTCTTGCAGCCCTTCTGTTGAGCTTTTCATTTCTACTATTTCATTTCTCCTTTGTATAGCATCTGCTCTTAATTCATTGATGAATCTCTTCTTATCTGAGAATATTCGTAAGTTTTATAAGTGTTATTTACCTTCAACAGTGTTTCTTCCAAGTTGTTTTTTTTCTTTTTTGGTCTCTTTGTATTTCATTTTAGTGATTTTCCTGAGATGTCTGGTAGTCTTTGGTTGTCTACTCATTTATAAGTGGGGGAATAAAAGGCCATTTTGAGGGTCTGAGGGTTTTGATGCAGCCTGTTGGTTGGGTGGCCAGATTATGTGCAGGATCCCTGTTGTCAGTAACCTTAGGTCATTGTAGGCTGGTTAGATTCTCCAGAGAAAACTTGTTTAATCTCTCAGCTGGAGGGTGAGTCCTGGCTGTCAGCTATCCAGAGACTGTGGAAAGAAGGCTGGGTATCTTAGCATTCAGAGTGCATCAGTTTACTTAATCCCTCTGCTTTTGGTAGGTTCTCGACTGTGCCTTGTATTCTCAAGCCAGAAACCCTCTGTTTTAACCTCTTTTGAGATTAACTTCCAGTCTTCTGCCAGGGTGTGTGAGGGGCAGTGACTGGTGGCTTCGAGTGGGATGGAGGATGTGGTGTTCAGACTGCAGATGCAATCTTCAGTCAATGCTTATTTTAACTGTTACCCCTTTCCCAAGAAAATCAGTTGACCTCTACTTCCAGAATACTTATTACGACCCATGCCTGAACTTTGAGAACTCTGCAGTGTAAATTGAATAGGTTCTTAGCTTTCCTCCACGCTGGTTTAGGATTGGCTTTATCAAGTCTCGAGTCAGGTACTGCTCAACTTGTTTCCTATTCCAGCTTCCAAAAATTTTCTTGTTACCTCTCCTCCCATTCTCCCCATCTTTTTGAAAACAGTTCATTTGTTGCAGTTTTAGTGGGGTTTTGAAAGGGGTCTAGATTTGATGCTTGTATTCATTTCGCCCCCTTTGTCTAGAGCCCCTGGACACTTTCTCTGTGTCTGTCTGTCTGTCTTCCCAAACAGAACATCTTTCCTGCACACTTCCTCCCCCGTCCCTGTTCTGTTGGGGATACCACTGTTCTTCTAGCTATCAGACCAGATCATAAGGGTTAGCTTTGACTTTTCATTTCCCTTGCTTCTCCCATTATGTAGCAAACCAGTGAGCAATGTCTTTCTGAACAAGGTCTTCCTTATTCTGTAGTATGAGTCATGGGGCCACCACACTCATGGGGGGCGGGGGGAACCATAAAAGTAGCAGAGTAGGCAGGGGCTTAACGGCCTATCCTAGTGAGCCTCAGTCCACTCTTAAATGGAGAATTCTGTCTGCTGCCAGGAGGAGAGATGGGAGGTGGGTCTTCAGTTTGTTTCATTTTCTCTTCGGGGGTAGGTGGTGGTGATGTCTTCTGGGTTGAGTGGACCCTGCATGGAGGGCTGATAGGAGGAAAAACCCTTGTTTTGGGGGGCAGTTTTACCATTTCATCACCAAGACTAGCAAACCACTGACAACATGTCTGAGACCAACTGTGTGGGTCTTCCCCTTTCCTTGAGTAATTCTGACACTAATTACCTGGACCCCACAGGTTAAAGGCTCAGTCTGAAAAGACTGTCCCCCTCTTCAGATGCCAGTTGCAAGTCCCAGGTTGTCACCCATATTTCTGACCAACTGGATATAAATCGGGAGTTCTCACAACTCCCTCCTCTGGTTTGATGATTTGCTATAAGCTCACAAAATTCAGGGAAATGCTTACTTAGTATGTATTAGTCCATTATAAAGTCTATAAGAAAAGATGTAGATGAAGATGTACACATGGGGAGCACAGGAGCTTCTGTCCCCGAGGAATTGTGGTGTCCCCTCCTGGCACGTGGATGTGTTCACCAACCGGAAGCTCTCAGAAGCCCATTTTTTTTTTTTTTTTAATTTTTTTTTTTCAACGTTTTTTATTTATTTTTGGGACAGAGAGAGACAGAGCATGAACGGGGGAGGGGCAGAGAGAGAGGGAGACACAGAATCGGAAACAGGCTCCAGGCTCCGAGCCATCAGCCCAGAGCCTGACGCGGGGCTCGAACTCACGGATCGCGAGATCGTGACCTGGCTGAAGTCGGACGCTTAACCGACTGCGCCACCCAGGCGCCCCAGAAGCCCATTTTTTAGGGTTTCTAATGGAGGGCCCATCACATCGTCCTGGTTGATGAAATCCTTGGCCGTTTATGGTTGAGCTCCATCTGCAGCCCCTGTTTCTTCCCCAGAGGTTGGGGTGGAAGTGACAGTGGGTGGGGCTGAAAGTTCTAACCTTCTAATCATGTGGCTGGTAACCAGCCCCTATCACCTAGAGTTACCTGACTGACATCTATTCCAGTGTGGTGGAAAGGGGCTTGCTGTGAATGACAATCATCTTTGCCCCTCCAGAAATTCCAAGGGTCCTGGGAGTTGTGTGCCACAAACCAAGACCATATACATGTGTACTTCTTATATTGCAGTGTCACCACTAGAGACGGGCCCCCACAGTATACTTACCAGCCCTTGTCATTTGAGGACCACATCATTTCAGTAGTCCTTTAAGAATTTTCCCTCTGCAGTCATTCCTTGGTTTGTCAAATTCACCTTGCACTTTGCTTCCAAATGAATGTTCCTAAATTAGTCATCATTGGGTTTTTTTGTTGAAATATAGTTGACAACAATATTATATTAGTTTTTGGTATATAACATAGTGACTTGACATATATATATGTTATGAAATGCCTACTATAGGTCTAGTTACTATCTGTGGCCATATAGAGTTATTATAATATTATTGACTACATTCCCTATGCTGCTACATGCCTTTGATTTATTTAGTTTATAGCTCTTAATCTCCTTCACCTATTTCACCCCCACCCCTACCACCCCCCTACTGTAACCATCATTTCTGTGCTTATGATTCTATTTCTATTTTATTTTGTTTGTTGTTTGTTTTGTTTTTTAGTTTCCACACATAAGGAAATCAATCAGATTGTATTTGTCTTGCTCTGACTTATTCCACTTAGCATACTACCCTCTAGGTCCATATCCCTGTTGTCACAAATGGCACAATTTTATTTTATTTTATTTTTTATGGCTGAGTAATATTCCACTCTCTATACACACCACATCTGTAGTCATCCACCTGTAAATGGGCACTTAGTTGCTTCAGTATCTTGGCTATTGTAAATAATGCTACAGTGAACACAGGAGCACATGTATGTTTTCAAATTAATGTTTTCATTTTCTCTGGATTAAATACCCAGAAGAGGAATCATAGGGGATTTTCTAGTTTTAATTTTTGAGGAACTTCCATATTGCTAAAACAGTCTTTATGTCACTTCTTAGTTGAAAACTCATTACCTACGAATTAAAGTCTAAAGTCTTGACACACAAGGCATTTTCTGATCTGATGTTTGAACTTCCGTGGTCAGCACGTGGGCTTCTCAGTTCCATCTCTTTGCTGACTCTGTGACCCGGGCCATGCCCTGTCGCCTGTCTTGGTTTCCGCTTCTGCAACATGGGAGGATTGTCATGTCTAGCTTCCAGAGTTTGGTAATGATCACATGAGACAAATCTTATGAAAAAATTTTATGAGCTAAAAGTCGTATAGAGACTAACTTACTTTTTATTCATATTCCTAAATGTCTAGGTTTATGTCCTGTTTTTTTTTTCTAACACTAACCCCTTTTTTCATAGCTCAGCTGGTTTGTCACAGTCTGAGCAAGTCTGCTACGACTTGCTTGTGTTTGCCCCACATCCTTTGTTTCTGCCATGTTAATAGTGATAAACAATCGGATTAATGATCAGTTATTTAAGACTAACATCTGCCCTGTCTGGTTAGGGTCTCAAGCATGACGTCTGGATTGAGAAGATGTTAGAATGATGTTCCTAATTATATTCGATCCTAGAATGATTTAGGCAATTTTCAGCCTAAATTTTCTCTATGTGTTGGAAATGGCACCTGTATTTCTGGGGTGAGTTCAAGATCCCTTTCTTTCTAAATGTCTTTCTTCTTAAATAAGAATCAAAATTAAGGAATGATTTGCTTTACTGTTATATCTCTCTCTCTGAAGTTGAGCTAAAGTATAATCTCAGGGATGGTAGCTGCCTGGTGCTTCTTAACCTTCTTTATATGCACATACAAATATTTAGACAGAGAGAGATCTTAATGTGGTTATCAATGGATGAAGTTGAAAGAGTGTTGGAATTTTGAAGGTTTTACGTTCTAGTGTTTAACACTCTGACACTTGGGAAGGTTCTGTCACCTCTTTAGGCCTCCGTTTCCTCATTTGAAATGTGTAAGAGAATGAAATTACATCATCTCTAGAATCTAAAGTAAAAGAAGAAGTACCTTTTGTTTTTGTTTTTTGGGGGGTTTAAAAATTACTCAGTAGCTGCCCAAATTGTGATATTCTAGGGGTGCCTGGATGGCTCAGTTAGTTAAGCATCTGACTCTTTATTTCGGTGCAGGTCATGATCTTGCAGTCATGAGACTGACCCCACATCAGGCTCCATGCTGCTTGGGATTCTCTCTCTCAGCCCCTCTCCCCTTCAAAAGAAAAAAACAAACATTAAGAAAAATAAAGATTCAAAATTGTGATAGTCTGAACTGATGTCAGATAGAACAGATCATCAGGCAAGAATTGAATTTCTGGTGACTTCAGTATATACTATGACTTTGGTCACTGAATACAGTAAACACTTTTCTCTATTTGGGGTAATAAAAGGGAATTTTGTTTCTCCTTGGAGTTCTGCTTAAAGTTGAGACTGTCCATGCTGGTTTAATATTTGGCATGTATGTCCATTATAGAGTTCTTTCTGAGTGGTCCTAAATTTTTCACAGAGCCTATAAGAAAGATATTATAATTTTTTTTTTTCTGATTTCAGAGGAAGGGTTAAATATTAACTGCTAAAATTGTAGAACTATATAAGTCATGAACTTTCTACATAGTCCTCTTTCCCCGATAATTATTATTGCCAGTTGGCACACAACAGGTTTTGAAAATTATGGATGTTTTCCAGTTGTCAATACCTCTCATTTGATAGTTCCCCTTTGAAATGAATGTCCATGGCTAGGTGGAAAGGATATGAAAGTAAAGAAGATAATGAATAAAATAAGGATATATTCCTTGAGCTGGCAGTTAAAGCGTCTGAAATTCCTTCTGTAAGCCGCTCTGCATTTGACTTACGTGGGATTTGGTGAGTGAATGAAATTCTAGAAGAGAGCCGAAAACATTGTGGTTGACCAAACATCGACATTTTATCCTGCGTGTTCCCCCCTGTTCTGTAGAATACTGTCCTGAGTGTATGCATTTCCATTCAGTCGTTTCTAAGAGAAATTATGTTGTGTTGAGTGATGGTCATGCTATCCTCTTTAATTTTTTCTACACAGCAGAATGGAGGCTTCACCCTAATTTTTTCTACACAGCAGAACGGAGGCTTCACTCGGGTGATTTTGCTGCATTATCTCAGGTTATGACATGACATCAAAATCCAAAATTTTGGTGTAGATTAGAAAGTAGTGCTTGTGTTGAAGTTTTGTGTTATTTGAAGCTATCTTTTAACGGTGCCACAAGTTGTTTCATTGTTCTTTTGATTCTTTTTTCCCTTTCACCCCATCTTGACCAGTTGTAGAAATATTCTTTCATTTTTCTTTCAGTGAGAAAGGGCATTGTTTCATTCTTTGATTTCATTGAGAAGGACACAGTCATATGGCAGACTGTGCCTCTTATGGTCCTGCAAAAAGCCTTCAACTACAGAATTGATGTTTAAACTGTCACTGGACTTTGAACTCTGAAACAGCCCAGAAATAGGTACTTAAAATTCTACTTTGGTTTTTCTTGTTAGGCTCGTGCTATTAATTAAGTTCTGAAATGGGACTCTGCTGTTCCTGCATTTATTTATTTATTTTTAGAGAGAGAGTGTATGAGCAGGGGTAGGGGCAGAGGGAGAGAGAAAGACAGAATCTCAAGCAGGTTCCACACTCAGTGTGGAGCCCAGCGTGGGACTCAATCCCATGACCCTGGGATCATGACCTGAGCCAAAATTAGGAGTCAGACGCTCAACCAACTGAGCCACCGAGGCGCCCATGTTCCTGCATTGAGAGCTCTGACTGGGTTGCAGTTCTCTCCACTTCTTTGCCTTTGCTAAGGAATTGCCACGTTACGGGGATGTTGACTGTAGTAGTGGTGATCGCCCTGAATTTTCCCGTGGAACATAGTTCTGGAACACTGATCGTTACAAATAGAGAGATGCAATTTGACATTGAAAGAAAAACCTGATGGAAATATCATTCTGTACATTGCAGTGGAAGCATTCTTTTTATAATAGTCCTGTTGAGAGAGTGTGTATTTAATCCAGCGTTGCCGGCGTTGCTAAAAACATTGTTTTTACAAAATTGAATCTGGAATCTGTCTTACAAAAATTTTACAAAATTTTTACAAAATTGAATCTGGAATCTGTTAGCACGTTTATATTTTCGGTTTGTATGCACGTATTAGCTGTGTGATTAAACTGTTGTGGAAAAGATTCCTTTGTTACAGAATTTTATTCCCCACACCGCCAGCCCTACTGCCTGCTTCAGATTCATCAACATTTTGGTGTCTGTTCTTACAGTCCTCATTACACTGTTTAGTAATTCCTCCTATTGATAGACATCTGGGTTGGTTTTCAGTTTTTACCATTTGAAGTCATGACGCAGCAAAAGTCCGTAAAGCTATCACCAGGTATTCAAATTTTGATATAGAGCGATAGTTTCCAGACTTATTCCTGGACTAAATGTCTCAAGATCACTAATTTGAAAGATGGCATTGATTTGACTATATCAGCCTCTGTGTATATGTGTTTAATTCATTTCCTTATTTTCTTTTTAATATGAACTTTATTGTCAAATTGGTTTCCATACAACACCCAGTGCTCATTCCAACAGGTGCCCTCCTCAATACCCATCACCCACCCCCCATCAACCCTCAGTTTGTTCTGTTTTTAAGAGTCTCTTATGTTTTGGCTCTCTCCCTCTCTAACCTTTTTTTTTTTTTTTCTTCCCCTCCCCCGTGGTCTTCTGTTAAGTTTCTCAGGATCCACATAAGAGTGAAAACATATGGTATCTGTCTTTCTCTGTGTGACTTATTTCACTTAGCACAACACTCTCCAGTTCCATCCACGTTGCTACAAAAGGCCATATTTCATTCTTTCTCATTGCCACGTAGTACTCCATTGTGTATATAAACCGCAATTTCTTTATCCATTCATCTGTTGATGGACATTTAGGCTCTTTCCATAATTTGGCTATTGTTGAGAGTGCTGCTATAAACATTGGGGTACAAGTGCCCCTATGCATCAGCACTCCTGTCTCCCTTGGGTAAATTCCTAGCAGTGCTGTTGCTGGGCCATAGAGTAGATCTATTTCTAATTTTCTGAGGAACCTCCACACTGTTTTCCAGAGCGGCTGCACCAGTTTGCATTCCCACCAACAGTGCAAGAGGGTTCCCGTTTCTCCACATCCTCGCCAGCATCTATAGTCTCCTGATTTGTTCATTTTAGCCACTCTGGCGTGAGATGGTATCTGAGTGTGGTTTTGATTTGTATTTCCCTGCTGAGGAGCGACGTTCATTTCCTTATTTTATAATCAGATCATTTTAGTAGATGTGGCTTTTGAATTGTGTTTAGTTGTAAACCTGATTTTTCCAATCCTTTAGTTAAATAAACGTATTTCGATTCCTTGTTAACTTTCCCTGCCAAGTTATAATTGCTGTTGGTTTTGACTGGGTGGCCTTTCCTACAGTTTGTCAATCTGGCTAAATCTACTGACCCTCAGAGATGTGGCATTTGAGGTATGTTGTAGACTGTTTGCTGGTTTCTCTGTGCCTCGCTCTCTCCTGAGTTCTCAAGGCACTCCAGACCTACCCATCTTAGAGCATCTGTCTGTTATACTGTGTTTGTACTTAACTGTGTGTGTCCTTACAGATCAAGTGCCTTGAGAGCTGACATTGTTTTTGTTTGTTTGTCTGTTTTTAAGTAAGCTCTGCCCACTACGTGGGGCTCGAACTCACAACCCAGAGATCAAGAGTTGCATGCTCTACTGACTGAGCCAACCAGGCATGCCGAGAGCTGATGTTGTTTGACACATCATTTCACCCCCTACTAGACCCAGCGTATGTTAAATACATGACTGAATGCAATACCGGGATTAACTGTAGAGAGAGCCTGGGGCTTAAATGGAGAGGGACTTGGTCACCAGGTAAAGAAACCTGGTGCTGAGTTCATTGGCCAGTGGGGAACTAGTCATGCTTGAATAGAGGAGGAGCTGGCTTTGGGGGACAGTTTTGTTAGCCTTTGGACTCATACAGCTTAAGCTGCCAAGGTGTGTTCAGCAGGATTTTGGCAATGGGAGTTATTTTGAAATAGACTTTTGTTTTATGTTTATTTATTTTTGAGAGAGAGACAGAACACAACCAGGGAAGGGGCAGAGAGAGAGAGAGAGGGAGACACAGGATATGAAGCAGGCTCTAGGCTCTGAGCTGTCAGCACAGAGCCCGACACAGGGCTTGAACTCACTGACCGCAAGATCATGACCTGAGCCGAAGTTGGATGCTTAACTGCTGAGCCACCCAGGCGGCCCAGATTTTGGGTTTAATCTGCACAGTGGTGCTAGTTGAAGCCACAGAAGTAAAAAATTGTGGTTAGGTTCTGAGTCTGTAGAAAGTTAAGAGGGGTGGCTGGCTTGGTCGGTGGGGCGTGTGACTCTTGATTTCGGGGTTGTGAGTTTGAGCCCCACGTTGGGTGTAGAGATTGCTTGGAAATAAAATCTTTAAAAAAGGAAGGAAGGGAGGAAGGGAGGGGTAGGGAAGGAGGGAAGGGAGGAAGGGAGGGAGGAAGGAAGCTGTTAGAAAGTTAGCTTGGCCCAGAGCATCTGAAAGCCCTCTTCTAACATCAAGAGCAGTAGACAGGAAGACTGAGAAATAAATACAGAATTTGGGGGAGAGAAAAGGGAAGATGGAAAATAGACAAAACTGTAATAAAGGGCTGAAGAACTGTTAATTTTATTGCCTTTATTTCTTATTCTACTTTTCTGATGTGGCTTTTGTGATGGCTAATTTTAGGTGTCAACTTGGCTAGGCAACAGCACCCAGAGTTTGGTCAAACACGCATTTAGATATTGCTGTGAAGGTATTTTTTAGATAAGGTTAACATCGGGGCGCCTGGATGGCTCAGTTGGTTAAGCGTCCACCTTCGGCCCAGGTCATGATCTCATGGTCCAAGGCTTCAGGCCCCGTGTCAGGCTCTGGGCTGACAGCCTGGGGCCTGCTTTGGATTCTGTGTCTTCCCCCTCTCTGCCACTCCCCTGCCTGCACTCCATCTCTCTCTCTCTCTCTCTCTCTCTCTCTCAACAATAAATAAACATTAAAAAAATTTTAAAGAAAAAGATAGAATTAACTATTAGACTTTGAGTAAAGCTGGTTACCCTCCATAATGTAATTGGGAGATCTTATCCTATCAGTTGAAAGTCTGAAGATAAAAATACTGAAGTCCCCCAAGGAAGAGGAAATTCTGCCTCCAGAATTTCTGCCTTTAGACTTGAGCTGTACCATCAGCTCTTCCCTGGGTCTCTCGCCTGCAAGACTGCCCTGCAGATTTTGGACTTGCCAGCCCCCAAAACTGCATGAGCCAATTCCTTAAATATCTTTCTGTCTAGACGATGGTCATGCACGCACACACACACACACCCCCTATTGGTTTTGTTTCTCTCGAGAACCCTGACCAATACCGATTGCAGCATAACTAGAGTCTAGTTGTGTTTTCCATTTACTGAGTTTGCCTTTAACATTTAGCTCCATCTAGATTGTTTGAGTCCTTTGACAGACAACTTTCCCCTTCCTGGGCAGTTATCCAATTCTACTCTTGCTCAGTAAGTACCGTGTGTGTACCTAACTCTCTTGCACCATTATATTATTGTCATTGTTGCTGTGTTTGCCTGTTGCCCCAAATGAATCTGGACCTTCCTGTAACCTAGGATTTGCTCCCACTAGCTTGTGTGGCTTGAGCAACCCAGCCTAGGTGGCATGTAAGAATTTGTCGCTATGTGCCTATTGAATGCGTTTAGCTCTTCCCTGACACTAGAAAGAAGGCGAAAGAAGCACCAGAATGAAAAGTGTGACCAACACGCACCGGGAGAGGTTGGCAAGCACGTTGGCAGCATCTTCTAGATCACGGCCTAGTCCTGGGTGGCAAATGGGAAATGTAGGGTGGTGGTTTGGATATCATGGTGAGCCGTTATCTAATCAGTATTTGTTTCAAAATTTGTCAAAATTTATCCAGGCATGACTTCACCAGTCACAGCCAGGTAAAGCTGTACATAAAATACATTGTAGATGGGGCGCCTGGGTGGCCCAGCCAGTTGAGCATCTGACTTTGGCTCATGTCGAGATCTCATGGTTTGTGAGTTTGAGTCCCACATCAGGCTGTCTGTGGTCAGCATAGAGCCTGCTTTGGGTCCTCTGTGGACCCCACTCTGTCTGCCCCTTCTGCGCTGGAGCGCTCGCTCTCTCTCTCTCTCTCTCTCTCTCTCTCTCAAAAATAACGGAAAAAGAAAAGAAAACGCAGAACCATTAAGAAGGAAAAAGAAATGCTTGCAACCTCATTATTTACAGTTAACTCTGAACATTTTTGGTGTAGATCTACCTAAAAATTTAAATATACTTAGATATATGCAATGATAATATACGTGTTGTTTGGTTCCTTTCTTTTCTCGAGTAAATGTCATGTCATATTTTGCTGGTTTTTTTTTTTTTTAAGTTTATTTATTTTGAGAGAGAGAGAGAGAGAGAGCAAGCACCAGCTGGGAAGGGGCAGAGAACAAAGGAGAGAGAGAATCCCAAACAGGCACGATGCTGTCAGCACAGAGCCCAATGCTGAGCTCAGTTTCACAGACTGCTGGATCATGACCTGAGCTGAAATCAAGAGCCTGACACTTAATTGGCTGAGCCACCCAGCTGCCCATATTTTGCTATTTTTAACTATATTTTTAATATCTTCAAAGTATTCCATTACATGGAAATATATACTAATCAATCCCCTGATATTATTAGACATTTAATATGTCTTCTTTTTTTTTTTTTTTTTCTATTTTAATCATGGGCTCAGTGAACATATTTGCACATGTATCTTTGTGTACTTGGCTATTATTTCCTGGGAAGGAACTGTCAGAATCTCTGGATCACATATAGGCACTTTTATTTTTTTAAATTAATTAATTAATTAAAAGTTTATTTATTTTAGTAATCTCTATACGCAAAACAGGGCTCAAACTTGTGACCTCAAGATCAAACTTGTGACTTCTGATTGAGCCAGTCAGGTGTCCATAGCCAACTTTATTTTTAAAGGAGATTTTTGCTGTATGTTTAAGTGTCCTTCAGAAATTTTTTACCAATATTCATTAATTCCATTGGTTTGTGAGAGATCCATGGATAGTGTTCTTAAAAGGTGTATAGGTATGTAACTGACTGATTATTTTTTTCTTCTAGGACAAGTTTCTTTTTCTTAAGTCTAGAATATTCTGCATAAGATCTTGTTCAACCTGTTAAGCCTATTAGTGATTCTACTGGAATAAATTAATAGTCATCATATATCCATGCTTGTTTGAACAAAATGCTCAAGCATCCAAAATATGAGTAGCCAGTCTTACAGCATTCATGAGTGACTCACTTGTTTGTCTGAGTAGAGAAAAGATGGGAGGAGGCGAGTCAAATGACTATGAATCTTCTTTAAAGGAACCATAATATAGTATGTAAGACCAAAGGACTCGCCCCAACCCCAGTCCTTGTGGGAGAGAGGATAGCACATTAAATCATGAGATATTGTCACAGAATTCCAAACTATAATAAATGATTCAACTATGAGTTGAAAATAATGTTTTTTCAAGGATTGGGAACGTAACATTTCAGTTAGTACCTTCATGTGGCAAGCAGCATTAAAAGAGTAATAGTGCAGGGACACCTGGGTGGCTCGGTCAGTTAAGTGTCCAACTTCGGCTCAAGTCATGATCTCACCATTGGTGAGTTCGAGCCCCGCGTCGGGCTCTGTGCTGACAGCTCAGAGCCTGGAACCTGCTTTGGATTCTGTGTCTCCCTCCCTCTCTCTGCCCCTTCCCCGCTCATACTCTGTCTCTGTCTCTCTCTCTCTTAAAAATAAATAAAACATTAAAAACAATTAAAAAGGGTAATATTGCAGCCTCAAATTGAATTTTTTTCTTATATGGATTATAATTAACCTATACTTGTAATATAGGCAATGATGATCCAGGAACCTTTCAGAACTGAAAGGAATTTACGAAAGCCATGGTGCCTATTCCTACTGTTTTTGTTGCTGTAGTGGTTAATGTTTATAAAGCCAAATTTATTTAACTGAGGAACTATCACTTATTCTAAGATCTGTTTTGAAAAACAGCTTTATTCTAGGAATAAATTTGTTTTCTCATTGAAATTCTTCAAGACTCTTTTTCCTACTTAGATTTAATTCATTCTCCGTTGAGCTCGGGGATATTCTGGAAACTTCGAATTTCTAGCCAGAAAATGGAGACATGGTTTCCTAGGATCAGCCCTGCTGTTTCTTATTTCTGTTATTGCTGTTAACAAATGTAATAAAAGGTGAATCTATGATGTGAGAGATGAGATTTAAATTTTTCTCATATTTAACCTTTTCTTTTTGCTTAAGTAGCATCAAACAATTATTGGAGTTTTGAAATTGTATGGATAAATATAGTTCCTTTGGTCTCTATAAATTAGGGGGGCATATGGGACTGAATACATCTGCCTTTCTGTGTTTTTGGTCAGAGTTCTATATTTTTCTCTCTGAAATTTCAAGGGGGGAGTAAGGAGTCCTTTTATGAACAATATTTCTGTGTAATCAAGTTTGTGAGTTTGATTCCTTATTCAGATGGAAGTACTAAGACACACAGTAACCTGAAATTTTCCTTGCCCAGCCTCAACTTCTAGATCATTGAAACTTTAGATGTTTCAGCATAGCCCAATTAAGAAGTAGGGGAAGTTTTCAGTAAAAACTGAACAAATGGTTTAAAAACACAGTACCGATTGTGGGTGTGCTCCTGCAGAAGGGGAATGACGCAGGTGTGGTTCCTACCTCCCACTGGCGTCCAAACTGCTAGGTTGAAACCATGGGCTCCTGTGTCTTCGGCTGTGTAGATTTTACGAAAGATGTACTATTTTGTATCAGCAAAGACATAACAGGTATGTGAGGTGTTACATGAAGGAAGGACATCATACAAGTTATGTATTTTGGAAAGGCGTGTGGTAGGGGAAAATACCTCTTCATTGGCTTTTTGTGTTTAGTTGCCTGACTTCTGATTACATTCACTTATCACAGTGAAAATGTTATGAAATATTTTTACTCTCGGGTATCTTTGTAATTCCTGTGCTCTTCAATCCTCACTGAGTCAGTTGATGTTAGAGCATCATTCTTTTAACTCCAGATCCATAACTTGGCAGTAGATACCCAGGATTATGCTGGCTTTTCTATAGTTGTAGAGAAATATAATATAGCTGCCATTCAGAAATATCTTACATTATTTATTTATACTTTCATTAGTAGTGAGGAGAAGTATGAGAGTGATTTTTTAAAAGCATAGTTAAGAATTACAGTATCTCAGGCACATCATGTATATGCTAGTTCCTGTTCTCTTGCCCTTTGCCAGTATGTGTAAATGTCATGTAAGTGTTCCAGCCCTGACTTGGTGTGAGTACAGCATAGTTTACCAGGCTGTTGACATAATACGTATGAGAGAACAAGGGTACAACTGTAAATTTAAAAGAAACAAAACAGGGGCAGATGGTGAGGCATCAGACTTGGGCTCAGGTCATGATCTCCTGGTTTGGGAGTTCGAACCCTGCACTGCGCTCTGTACTGACAGCTCGGAGCCTGGATGGAGCCTTCTTCGGATTCTGTCTCTGTCTCTGTCTCTCTCTCTGCCCCTCCCCTGCTCGCACTCTGTCTCTTCTTCTCTCTCAAAAGTAAAAAATAAACCATTAAAAATTTTTTTTAAGTAATAAAAGAAAAAAAAACATATTCAAAGTTCTTTCTGCTAGCCCCAGGAAATCACTTTGTCATTAGAGAGGATTTTGTCAAATTAACTTACAATTCTTTAATTCCAATTTAAAGTTAGAAGGACTCACATAGACCATAATAGAACTCAGTGATGGCTCCAAGCTTCGGTTTTAGGAGAGGACTGTAGATAGCAAAAATTTTTGCCAAGTTAGTTTTATGATTTCCTCATCACATACTCTTAAATGGTATGTTCAGGAACTTTTTTTAATTTTTCCAAATATTATATCTTAAAACTTCTTTTTTTGCAGTTGTTTTCTCATTGAAATTACTTGTAGATTTTTTTTTCCTTACCTAGATTAGTTCATTTTCCAGATAGTTCAGGGACATTTTAGGAACCCCCCAGCTTCTATACAGAAATTAAAGACACGCTTCATAGAGATAGGATGACTTAGTCTTGGTGTTTTTTATCTTTCTCTACTGCTGTTAACAAAAGGTAATAAAAGGTAAATTCTTTTACAATATAAATAAAAGAAATGAAATTTAAATTTTCTCAGGTTTGATAATGTATATTATTAAAACAAATTAAACATAAATTTTGGTGCTGACATGCCAGGAACTGTTTATCCTCTAAAATGCGTGGGCATTGGTTTTTGTTGGGTTAATAATTTTTCTTTGGTCTCTCTCTCTCTCTCTCTCTTTTTTTTTTTTAAGTTTATTCATTCATTTTTGAGAAGAGATAGAGTGAGCAGGGAAGGGGCGGGTGTGTGTGTATGTGGAGAGAGAGGGAGAGAGAGAGAGAGAGAGAGAGAGAGAGAATGAATCCCAAGCAGGCTTCACACTGTCAGTGTAGAGCACCCCCGTGGGTCTTGAACTCATAAACTGTGAGATCATGACTTGAGCCGAAATCAACAGTTGGGTGGTTAACTGACTGAGCCGCCCAGGTGCCCCAGGCCCTGAGTTTCTAATGTTATCCAAGGCAATGACAGTTTGCTTATGAAACTTTTCTGGAAATGTGTATACATTTCTTTTTAAAAATTATGGAGTTGGTAATTAAAATGTAAGTAATAAAACTTGGGTTGATTTTTTTCAAGTACCTTGGTATAGGTACCTTTCTGTTGTTTTGGCTGTAAATCATGCAGCCTTCTCAGAGGTACATACTAATGAGTGTGGCTGCCCATTTTTTCATGAGTATGGTTAGGGAAATCCAGGTCAAACAGTAGAGCATTAACTGAGATGAAAAGTAACAATGTGTGAATGTGTGTGTGTGTGTGTGTGTGTGTGTGTGTGTGTGTGTGTGTGTGTTTATGGGGTGGAGGACGATGCATACAGATTGAAGCAACAGTAAGTCAAGCTGAAATCCTCTAAATGAAAATTGATTGTGGCAGCTGATAAATGTGGAAATGGGTAATAAAGCATGGTGTGTAAGGAAACATGCGTTTTCTTCATGGTTGTCCTCTTAGGATAATTTGTGGTGTTGAGAACCTGCCTCAGGTTTGTTAGTAATGTTTTCTTAGTTGGCTAATTAGGATGTGCTGCTAATGTGGTCCAAAGAGTGGTTAGCTCCAAAAGAAGTTGCCAACAGAAGGAAAGCCTAGGGATCTGCAAGCCTGGGAATGGAAAGCCCATTTTATTGAGAGGTGGTGGCAAAAGGCGAACACTGGTGTGCCCGTGTGTATCATCCCAACGTATGTTGGCAGTACTCATTTATATATTACGTCTTCCCTCGATCAGATCTTCCGTTTTCCTATATTATCCATGATCCTCCTACAGTCTCAGCAAGGGGATTCAGTGCTATGTTGCTGACTTTCCCCCATAGATAATATAGCGCTAGGAATGTTTTCAGCTGGAACAGAAAACCTCTGCGTTGGAGTAAACAGACATTGATTTTTCTCAGGTAACAGAAGGTCAAGCAGGTAGGCAGTCCTGGGTCATGCAGCTGCTCAACACTGTTAAGGACCAGGTCCTCCTATTTGGGGGTGGGGCTGGGGGTGAGGGTTATGTGGGGTGGGCCATCTTTGTCACGTGGGTTCCTCCTTAAGCGTACAAGAGGGCTGCTGCATCTTTAGGGTGTACTCTCAGCTGAAAGAAGAGGTAAGAAAGAGGGGAGCGCTTTCTTCTGATGAGGCTTTTTTGGGAGAGGTGATCTCTTTCTGGTGACTTCTGCCTACATCACATCGAACAGTGTATGCCTGCCACTGGCTGTAAGGGCGTCATGTGCTTTTATCTGGGCACATGGCTGCCCGACATTAATTGGTGCTGTGTCAGTAAGAAAGGGTGGGGAGTGGATACTAGGTGGTCAGTGTGGTGCGTGCCACAAATTGTGGTTATCGTTCTGATGATTTTCCTTCGGAGGTGATCCTCGTAAAATAATTGCCCACCTACAATGATAGCGCTCGGTGTGCCTTTGCTCAGTTCTTTTCGTTTCAAAGTTGGAACGCAAAATACTAAATACCAGGTAGGATTTTATTAGAAAGACCAATTGTAATTTCATTTTCAACTATTGCTATGGAACGTGGACCATCTTTTCTCTGACTCATCTCAACCCTGCAGACTAGTCAAAACTCATACCCAGTGAGGTTATTTGCTTCACAGAGTTTTTCAAAAACCATCATTCAACAGCCTCTTACCGAGCAGCGACTCTTAGAGGTAGCGTAGAGAGGGGTCAGTGGATAACATGCGGCCTCTGACCTGGTGGGGCAGGCAGGTCGGCCAGCTGCGCAGTGCGTGAGAGGGAGCAGAGGGACAGCTGGGTACAGAGTTCAGAGGTAGTACTTTTACAGGTATCGTGGGAGGAGGGTGACAATGGAGCCCTAAGTAGTGTTAGTGTTTAATTTCCATGTTTTAAATTGTCTTTTTATGTGTGCTTAATTAGTATATTAAAGAGAGATCTTGTCACTTTAATTAGGAAGGAAAAGGACTTTTATGACTCGGGTCGTTAGTACCTAGTCCTTCCTCTTCCTCTCCGTCCCTCCTTGCTTTATAGCTTTTTCAACAGGCTCTGCTCAATGACCGTTCTCAAAATAGCCACTTTAGGTTTGTGAGTATATTGTGGATTTTAGTTTCCCGAAATAAAACAGTGTTAGCCTAATAAAATAAGAGAAAGAAATTCTTTAAAAAAGAAAATCAAGTAATATTGGAGCTCATAGGGCAGAATTTGTAAATCTGTCTTCTGATGTCCCCCAATTCAGTGCATTCCTGGGCACATACACCAGAATGTGGTTGATTTATTTTCACATAATTGCAGTCATACAATAGGTATTGTTCTGCAACTTGCTTTCTTTTTTTCCTTGTAATACATTTTGAAAAAATTCTTTACAGGGCACATGGAATAGTGGTTTTCTCGCTCTAAGATGTACCACTCTCCCCACCCCCACCCTGGGAGTATTTTTAAACATGTAGGGGAATTTTATGAAGAAATATCCTGCTTCAAATGCCAATATTATCCTACTGAGAAACAATGGTATGGAAAGACCTTATCTTTTGGACATTTTTTAATAGAATTAAAGAATGTGATTGTACCTTAAGTATCTCCTTACCAATGGCCAGTGTCTTGAAATGTAGATCTCTGTGCATCTGTAAGAGCCTAGCATAAATTACTGGATGAATTGCTGGGTCAGAAGGGTTTGCGCGTTTAAAATTTGGTTATATGCTCCCAAATCATTCTTCAAAACGGCTGTACAAAATTACAGTCCCAATAACGGTGCACACTTTTTCCCATATCCTTTTCAACACTTGATATGATCAGTTAAAACATGTTTTGCCTACATAATAAGAAAAAATAAAAATCTTGTTTACATTTCCATTTTCCTGTCCAAAAAGGCCTATTATTGTACACTTTCAAGAGAGCGGTAAGTGACTAATTTGCTTTTGGAGACGCACAGTTAGTGCGCATCTGCTCTTGATATCCTGCTGCCTGGTTCATTCATGTTTCAGAAACAGTCCTGTTTACAAATCAGCCAACCCCTTTGGAGTATCTTTTTAATCTCATCTGCAGGGAGTATCATAGTGATTGGCAGGAGTGATTTTTATGAAAGAGGGAACTGTTTTCCAAACTCTGGTTGCTCCCCAGCTAGTGGGATGGTAAAACCAAATTAGGGACCATGAGCAGGATAAAAAAAGAAATAGAAGAGAAAATAATGGAGACTCTCATGTACACTAAAGGTATGACGTGTTTCATGAAATGTATATTTTAGTATGTGGTTTAAGTGTGTCTGTTTATGTATGTGTTATGTATGTGTGCATAAAGTCTGCTGTGTTGTGTTGTAAAATCTCTGTGAGTTGAAGATTGTTGATATGGAGAATCTTAGCTTTAAAATTTTTTCAAAGCACAGTTTCTTTCTATCCTAATCAAGGCAGAAGTTTCATACTTAGTTGTGGCATTATAAAAAAAAAATAAGTTGCTAATAGTATCAATAAAATGCAAAAGGTTAAAAGCTAAGTCTTTTAAAGGAGCTTAAATGCTTAAGATAGATGTCACCTAATTGGGCTTGGAGATACAATGGGTGTGGAAAGCCAAATTGGCTTGGGTGCGGGATGAAGAAACGAGTTACACCCTACTCAAGTTAATTTCACTGAGCCGTCCCTGCTCTTGACTCTGTGGTTAGCTATATCACCGGCAGGCAAGAGAACACAGAGGCGATCCTGATGCCTGACAGTTTCTCCCTGTGAGCGGGCGCATGTGCAACTGATCATCCAAGGGTAGTAGCTTGAACTAATTTCACGTGTTGAGCTTCCCTCAGTTGCAGTCCAGATCTTACGTTGCTTAGAAAATTACCTGTTGGTGATGATGATAAATGGTGATAATTAAAAAAAAAAAAAAAAAAAAGTGCGATGGAACACCGTGCGTGTGGGTGTATTTAATTACCTGGCAGGTGTTCATATTTCTGGAGTGTGAAACTTCTGGGTAAACAATGGCCTTTCTGTTAAAGATTCTACCCGCACTTTTGTGTTTCTTTCCTCTCCTACGTAGGTATTTTCCATCTCTTAGAGAGCAACAGTAATGATTAACCTGTGTTGTACGGTGTATTTCCCAAGTGCTTATGTTTTTCATTTGTTTTACCTCAACCAAATCTAATTTTCTTACTTGAATTATTCTTAATAATTGCATCTTCATAAAAAATGATATGAATGGAAACTTTCAATCTTATTTTCTGGATTTGTAAATAGTGGTGCTGGAAAATTTGTCCTTTTAAAGTTCTGTGATGTAACCATAACTTAATTTCTTCCAAATTTCTTTCAAATTTGGCAAACGTAAACACCAAATAATGAATGTTATTTCATAGACCAAAGAAGATGGAAGTGAAAGTTCTTTAAAGACTATCAACAACTCATATTATTGGGTGCTTTATGTTCCAGATTGTTACCACGAAGCATAGAGAGGCAGTGTTGACATTGAGCATACTTATTGTGTTACTTTAAATTTAGTTAGAGCCTTTTAACTTCCACGGTGTTTGAATAATTTCATACATATTGTTATTGAATCCAATCCTGTGTGTAAGAAGATGGCGTCCTGGAGACAGAGCATGAGTTTTTCTGTCCATCTCAGTATTTGCCCAGTGGTACTGAAGCATCCTGATACCTGACCTGGTTACAGGTCAGCATTTCCTGTCAATGTATCATACTGTCCCCCCTCCTTGAGAACAGTCCTTGCCATTCACTGTCCACCTGAAGAAGCTGCGGCATTAGGAAAGAGAAGACAAGATGACAAGATAGGCGGCCTGAGTGTTGAAGCTTCATAGTTCCTACTTCAGCCCTTCTATTTTGTTACACATTATGTAATGTGTGTGGTTACCTAAATGGTGTAGATGCTAATTGACCCAGTTGGCTTGAGGAAAGCGTCTTGCACGTTGGAGGAAGAAAGTCTTATTAGCAGATGTTTGGAAACAAAAAGGAAAGCTAATGTAGCACATTATGCTCCATATGTCAAATTGAGGAAAATGTATTTTGTGAGTTTCTTTGAGTAGAATCCTTTGTGTTCTTCAATGTGCCTTTTTCTCTTCTTTTTCTAAGATATGCCCTCCTTAAACTTAATTAATAAATTAAGGGAAAAGGGACAAGTCCAAAATTAGAAAAACTGAAGAGATGCCAGTAAAAGTCAGTTATGTATGTTTTTTTCTTTGAATATATTAGATATTACATTAAATTGGTTGGCATGTGTATTTAAGTCTTGACAGATGACTATCATGGCATGTTACCAAATGTGAGGCAATTTAAAACAACTTTGTAACAAATAGATCTAATTTGCTCTTTTTAAGGAAGACCCACACCAAGACTTCTAGCAACAGAATTCCATGATTCCTTCCAATGGCTTCCGTAGAAGGAAATGATCTGTATCTTATATAGGTCTCATGTATGGGAGATCCACATTGTTTCAAGTTTCAGAATGGCTTCATTGACCTGAAATAAAGCTACTGAATAGAAATGGTATATGAAATGAGGGTATTCTCTGCCTTTCCCAGTGAGCGACTAGAAGCTTACAGAGTCCACACTCCCCCAGGGTTGTGGGCTGTGAGTTCTGGATGTGAAGGTCGAACCACTGTTTGCCACTGTCCATCCACTAATTCTGCTTGTTATCCTAATGGCTGATGAGGATGTAGTGTATGTACTTTCCCATAATAACCTGGTGTATCATTTCCCCTCGTTCAGCTTCTTGAGGATTATGTGATATGTAATAATGACTAAGCTTCTATATGCAACTTCTTCCTAATTTTACCAATAAATGCTTTAACGGTTCATAAAACCCCCGCATATTTTAGGGTACAGATTTTTATACCAACTCTGTTCAGTTATCTATTTCATGGTTGACTGTATTCCTCTTACTAGTAAGGATTTTCTCCTTCCCCTCCACCCGCTCAAACAACCCCATCCATTACCTTTCTCTCACATATTTTGCTTACGTTTTTTTATTCTTGCCTCTTCCACGGTGCTAATCCAGAGAAAGACAGTGTGAGTTCTGAAGGAGGAATAGAAGTTTCCCTTTAGGTCTGTTACATTAGGAGGGTCCAATAAACTATTCCTCTAGCATTTTTATACCATCATGTAGGCCCCTCCCTCTGAACGCATGTTGGGTCGGCGACTTCCACTGACCGAAACAGCAGATGTGACACTATGTACGTTCTGGACCTAAGTCTTAAGAATTCTGGGCAATTACATGCAAGAAGTCCAGTTACCCTAATGGAGAGGTCACACGGACATAGAGGCCTGGCTTTTCCATGTCCTAGCTGATCCCTGCCAGCTCAGTGTAGCTTCATGTGAAAACCGGCAAGATGAGCCAAAAAGAACCATCTGGCTGAGCCTAGCGTAGATTGCAGAATTGTGAGTAAATAAAACAACTGTTTTTTTTTTTTTTTTTTCCAGCCACTAAGTTTTAGGGTAGTTGGGCAGCAAGAGAAACAAAAACACCCGTACGTTGATAGACATTGATAAATGCATTTTAATTGCGACTTAGCAATAATTTGTATTTATGTGCTAGAAAGGTAAAATATAAATTACTGTTAATTAGCTATTAGAGTAGCTTTATCAATGTGTTATGTGCTATGTACTAATGTAGTTACATCAAGAGGGAAAGAAGTGAAATAGCCATTGTAGAGGTTTGACTGTCACTCAGTGCTGTTTTATTAAATGCAAGCTTTGCCATCACTACTGAATAAAGCAGTGATGACTTAAAAGTTTTGCAGCAGTTTGGACCACAAAGCTGGAAGAGCAACGTGTGCAAGAAAATTCAAAATATCGGGGCGCCTGGGTGGCTCAGTCAGTTAAGCGCTGACTTCGGCTGAGTTCATTATCTTCCAGTTCGTGGGTTCGAGCCCTGCATCGGGCTCTGTGCTGACAATTCAGAGCCTGGAGCCTGCTTTGGATTCTGTGTCTGCCCCTCCCCTGCTCACTCTCTGTCTCTCTCTCTCTCAAAAATAAATAAACATTAACAAATTTTTTTTTCAATTATTTTTTTGATGGGATGAGTTTTTAAGTTCCTTTTCCTTCCAGAATCCTTTTTCTGTTTCAATTGACGGTTCAGGCTAAATGGCTCTGTAGGTTGACTGATTACAAATGTTTTCACTCAAGCACACTAGCTTTTAAATCTGTCTGTAAGCTGCTTTCTTAAAAAAGTGAATAAGCTTAGGAAATAATTATTCCTCAAAGTACCCAAAACTCCTGAGCATGCTTTTGTTCTGTAGACAGATCTGATTCATCAAGAAACATCAAGATAATTGTCACGATTTAAATTTTTAAAAGAAACCAAGAAGCCTTTGGCTCCAATGTAGAACTTTCTGTTGCTTTCTTGGCATAATGCCTTGAATTGAATATTTTGTGCTGTACGTTCCTCCGTTTTTTGTTTTGCTTTGTATTTTTGCCCCTGGGACAGGAAACTACAGAACAAAATATATTCATTTTGGTAACCAATGCTGGTCCTTTGGTGACTCACTATTCTTCAGTGATTGGTACAGAAAAGAGAGGCTGACACTTGAATGTTGCTCCCGAGTGGATGCAGACGATGAGCCAAGATTTTATTTTTTCATCACAGATATTTTGTAAAACTGGGAATCGCTGTTTTGACACAGGAAGAAAAACTTTCACATTAAAGCACTCTCCAGTTTGTAAATTACTTCTTTCAGGTCGGGTAGTATGCTCCATTTTAATGAAAATTCTTACCAGGCTCCGACAGTTTACATTTGAATTCAATCTGTGTGACTGTATCAAAGCAATTTTATAGAAAAACATTTTCTTACAAGACTGTAAGTTTCATGATGGCAGAATCATGTCTTACTTGCTGGAGACTCTAAAAATCCCGAACTGAGGACAGGTGTTAGCATTTGTAAGTCTCAAATTATTTTTTGAATTAAGGAATTTAGCTTTTTAAAAAAACCATTTGTTTTTAGAAGTTTCTGGTCTAGATAGAATGTCAACAATTCCAGACTGGCATATTATGTTGAAGGATCACATTTCCCAACTTCTTCCTTAGTAGGTAGTCACCGATCTTTTCAACCCCAATTCTGTAAAATATTGATAATAACTTTTAATTAAAGTATCCATGTATGCTGACTCTTCAATATATTATTTCGGATTCTTGCAACAGGTTATTTGGAGTTAGAAGTTAAAAATATTGCGTAGCTGATTTTCTTACAATTCTCTACTGAAAACCTGTGTGGCAAGGGATTTATGTGGTATGTCAAGAATGTTTAGATGTTTCTGGAATTACTGAGTTGGAAGATGCTTGAGTAAGAAAGATACATTGGGAAGGCTTTTGTATTCTTATAATTATATGACAAAAGAAAAAATTTAGGTTTTGGGGAACTTTACCAGGTGTCTATGTTAACTGCTTGCATTTAAATTTTTCTTCCACATAAATGAATATAAAGAAATTTTGGGGGCGCCTGGGTGGCGCAGTCGGTTAAGCGTCCGACTTCAGCCAGGTCACGATCTCGCGGTCCGTGAGTTCGAGCCCCGCGTCAGGCTCTGGGCTGATGGCTCGGAGCCTGGAGCCTGTTTCCGATTCTGTGTCTCCCTCTCTCTCTGCCCCTCCCCCGTTCATGCTCTGTCTCTCTCTGTCCCAAAAATAAAAAAAAATTAAAAAAAAAAAAAAAAAATTTTGGTTCGAGGTTTATCTTTTTGCACATATTATACCTTCTCTATTTCATTCACTAAAACACTTTCAAAAAATTTAAGCAGTATATATTGAACACTTATTTTATGCCAGATACCTCTTAAATTCTTGTGAACGAAAGAACGAACTTCGTTCATTGAACGAATTCAAGTGAACGAAAAGACCCAAGTCCCCACTTTGAGGAAGTTTGCATTCCAGCATGGGGAACACACAAGCAATACAAATAACAGAAAGTAGATACTGTAGAAGGTTATAAAGTTGAGTGCTATGGAAAAAATAAAGTAGGGTAATGGAAATCAAGGAGAGAGAGTTATCATTTTAAGTAGGCCAGGCTGGCCTCATTAAGAAGGTGACTTTTGAGCAAAGCTGGAAGAGGTGAGGGAGTGAGAGCGGAAGATGCTTGATAGGAACCCCCTCCCTGCAGAAGGAAGGGGAGGGAAGCAACGAAAGGGGCAGGGAAGGGCCAGAGCAGAGTCCTGGGGCCCAGATTACCTCTTGCCTCTAAGGAATGCTTTGATGATTCAACTCGGTCCCCATTGCTGCTAGATCATGCCAGACCTTACTGGGAATGATCATTGTCTATCACTCAATTGCTATTCATCATGTCATAAAATAATACCAAAAAGGAAAATGATTAGAGTAGAACCGCATAATAAGGTGTGACATTGAAACATTTCTATTGTCCTTTATGGTTTTAAGCACCTATTTAAGTCATATAGTACTTCACAGTCATACAGTGATAGAATTCCTGGTCAGGCCCCAGAGGCCTTATAGATGTTTTGGGTTCAAAACTATTGACCTCAGATTCAAGGCTAGAGAGCATATAAATCAGCTAATTAAAATGAAAGGAGTAGGAATATGTAATATTCCTTGTATCTGTGCCTGTACAAAACAAGTACTCTACAAATACTAGTTGCATCTAGAACCAGAATTTTCTTATGTTTACTTATTTTTGAGAGACAGAGTGTGAGTGAGGGAGGGGCAGAGAGAGCAGAAGACAGAATCTAAAAGGGCTCCAGGCTCTGAGCTGCCAGCGCAGAGCCTGACGTGGGGCTCCAACTTGAGAATGGCAGGATCATGACCTGAGCTGAAGTTGGACGCTTAACCGACTGAGCTACCCTAGGCGCCCCTAGAACCAGAATTTTGTTTGTTTGTTCGTTTATTTATGAATATAATGTATTGTCAAATTGGCTTACATACAACACCCAGTGCTCATCCCAACAAGTGCCCTCCTCAATGCCCATCACCCATTTTCCCCTCTCCCCGCCCCCCCCCCCCCCCCATCCACCCTCAGTTTGTTCTCTGTATTTAGGATTCTCATGTTTCATTTTGTTGTCTGATTGCTGATGCTAGGACTTCCAACACTATGTTAAACAACAGTGGTGAGAGTGGGCATCCCTGTCATGTAGACAGCAAATAGATGGGTCTTCTTTTTTTTTTATCCATTCTGATACCATATGTCTTTTGATTGGAACATTTCGTCTTTTTACATTCAGTGTGGTTATTGAAAGATAAGGGTTTAGAGTCATTGTTGTCTGTAGGTTTCTTGCTTGTAGTGATGTCTCTGCAGAACCAGAACTTTAAAGCAGAGGATAAATTATAATACTTATATGCCTATAGAGAAGACACATGTCAATTTTTAAGTTAATTTTCATTTAAAAGTAATACTTTATTTTTTGTCTTATCTTTTGTCTTTTGTCAACTTTATTTCCTTATCTCATAGTCCCTGCTCCTCTAAGTCAAAATCGGATTTTGAAATGACAGTAATATTATTGTAATATAAGTAATATAAGTAAATTGTAATATAAGTAATATATTGTAATATATTGTAATATAAGTAAAAATTGTAATATAAGTAATAGCAATGCCTGTCTCCTTTTTTTAAAACATTGTTTTATTTGTGTGTTACGTCTTTTCAATAGACATGATTTTTAAACTGACTACCTGACAGTATGGAAGAAATTATCTCTTCATGAGTGTTATAATATGAAAAAAAGTGTTTTTGAGAATTTTTTGCTGTCTTATTCTCTGGCATATTAGTTTTAAATAACTAATATGTGTCAGTTTGAGAAAAGTTCTCTCTTTAATTGAGAGTGTAAATCCTCTGGTTCTATTAAAATGGTACCTAATTTTAACATAATTTTGATGACTGAGATATGTTTATTTCGGACACACTGTGTGCTAAGGGTTGTCTAGGTGCTAATATAGGTGTATCTCCATCTAATGCAATACATATAGCTTTTAAAACCTATGTAAATGACCATGCATTTGAATATTGGTCCTACCTGTTTTAAGGATGTGTCCTTATTCAGGTTAATTACTTAATTCTCTGAGACTCAATTTTTTAAATTTATTATTATTTTTAATATGAAATTTATTGTCAAATTGGTTTCCGTACGACACCCAGTGCTCATCCCAACAGGTGCCCTTCTCAATACCCATCACCTACTTTCCCCTCCCTCCCACCCCCCATCAACCCTCAGATTGTTCTCAGTTTTTAAGAGTCTCTTATGGTTTGGCTCCCTCCCTCTCTAACTTTTTTTTTTTTCCCTTCCCCTCCCCCATGGTCTTCTGTCAAGTTTCTCAGGATCCACATAAGAGTGAAAACATATGGTATCTGTCTTTCTCTGTGTGACTTATTTCACTTAGCACAACACTCTCCAGTTCCATCCACGTTGCTACAAAGGGCCATATTTCATTCTTTCTCATTGCCACGTAGTACTCCATTGTGTATATAAACCGCAATTTCTTTATCCATTCATCTGTTGATGGACATTTAGGCTCTTTCCATAATTTGGCTATTGTTGAGAGTGCTGCTATAAACATTGGGGTACAAGTGCCCCTATGCATCAGCACTCCTGTCTCCCTTGGGTAAATTCCTAGCCGTGCTATTGCTGGGTCAGGGGGTAGATTGATTTTTAATTTTTTTGAGGAACCTCCACACTGTTTTCCAGAGTGGCTGCACCAGTTTGCATTCCCACCAACAGTGCAAGAGGGTTCCCGTTTCTTCACATCCTTGCCGGCATCTATAGTCTCCTGATTTGTTCATTTTAGCCACTCTGATTGGCGTGAGGTGATATCTGAGTGTGGTTTGATTTGTATTTCCCTGATGAGGAGTGACGTTGAGCATCTTTTCATGTGCCTGTTGGCCATCTGGATGTCTTCTTTAGAGAAGTGTCTATTCATGTTCTCTGCCCATTTCTTCACTGGATTATTTGTTTTTTGGGTGTGGAGTTTGGTGAGTTCTTTATAGATTTTGGATACTAGCCCTTTGTCCAATATGTCATTTGCAAATATCTTTTCCCATTCCGTTGGTTGCCTTTTAGTTTTGTTGATTGTTGCCTTTGCAGTGCAGAAGCTTTTTATCTTCACGAGGTCCCAATAGTTCATTTTTGTTTTTAATTCCCTTGCCTTTGGAGATGTGTCAAATAAGAAATTTCTGCGGCTGAGGTCAGAGAGGTTTTTTCCTGCTCTCTCCTCTAGGGTTTTGATGGTTTCCTGTCTCACATTCAGGTCCTTTATCCATTGTGAGTTTATTTTTGTGAATGGTGTAACAAAGTGGTCTAGTTTCATTCTTCTGCATGTTGCTGTCCAGTTCTCCCAGCACCATTTATTAAAGAGACTGTCTTTTTTCCATTGGATATTCTTTTCCTGCTTTGTCAAAGATTAGTTGGCCATACTTTTGTGGGTCCAATTCTGGAGTCTGAGACTCAATTGTTAAAAAAATTGATCGAAGGGGGCGCCTGGGTGGCTCAGTCGGTTGGACGTCCGACTTCGGCTCAGGTCACAATCTCACAGTTTGTGAGTTCAAGCCCTGTGTCAGGCTCTGTGCTGACAGTTTAGAGCCTGGAGCCTGCTTCAGATTCTGTGTCTCCCTCTCTCTCAGCCCCTTCCCTGCTCATGCTCTGTCTCTGTCTCTCTCTGTGTGTGTCTCTCTCTCTCAAAAATAAATAAACATTAAAAAAAAAATGAACGAAGGATATCTTCATCTTCAGAATTGTGAGGAATAAAGGTGATAATTGCAGAGCGATGTGCCGTATGCCTAGCGTAGTGCCTGACACATTGTAGGTGCTTAACAAATGGTAGCCGGTAGCCGCTCTTAATCAAAAACAGTCATTGTGTCGCTTACTAGCTATTGCTTTGGTTTGATTTGTTTTCATCTCTGACATGTTTCTACCTAACATGTTAAGCTTACCTGTGCCTACCCTGTTCTTCAGTCTTTTGAAAATAACCACTGAAGTGTTTGATGAGTACATTTATGAAGCAGATCCAATATTTAAAAGAATCTTAGAGTAACATATTTTGACAATGATTACCCTTTAATTATAGTGTACTTCTCCTCTTTATTATCTTTTTCGCTCTCCTGCTCACAGCCCTTATCTCCCTGTACTCAGCCTCCTTTTGGATCTCCCCTCTAATTACCGCCTCCCTCCCACTTGTATTCTACTCTGTCCATTACTGCTAGACTAAATTTTCTAAAACAACACTGTGCCCCTTTTATTTTCTTTAAAAAAAATGTACATTGGCTCCCTGTTACCAAGTCTGAAGTCCTTTGCCTAAACTTCATGGTTTACCACCATCTGAAACCATCTTATTTCTTCACTTAATTTTCCGTGACTCGTAATCCATTTATTCAGTGGAGACTGGACACAACACTATATATTTCATATACGTTCCTGTCTTGAAAAGCTTTTGTGTGTACCATTCTCTCTGCTTACATTGTGCTTCCTTATCTTCTCTACCACAGGACAAACCCACTTTGTCAGGATGTATTCCAGTTCTGTGGTCTCTTCAGCGTCTTTTTCTGACTCTGATTTCAGTGATTTTTTTCCCCCTCATGTATAAAACAGTAAAAAATGGGAGAATGTATTTGTAAAATACTAAATGCTCATTTCAGTCTTACCTCTTGAGGGGAAATATAAATTCTTGTAGAATCTGGTATTCTGTCACAGCACCTAGCCAAGTGCTGACTCCCCAGTGAACATTTGAGTGATTAGGTTCTCTAAACTAGTGTCTTTAAATCCATATTTGTATGAATTTGGGAGTATAATATAATACAGTTTGTAAGGGAAATTTAATCAGATGTTAATTGAAAGACTATTTAAAAAAAACAAACTAATTTGGAATAAATATAAAACATGATACCTTTTTTCTTTCTTGCAGTTTGAAATGGTATTTTAGAAAACATGGATTTTGTTAACACTTCAGATTTGGGGAAGTTGATAGGGGAAAAGGAAATACTTCTCAAGTCATTTACAAACCCTTTAGATTTGTCTGGTATAAAAGTGAGAAGAAGGGGTGGGGGGAAGAGAGAGGATGAAAGGGGCAAGATGTACCATGACTCAGCTAAGTGATTCTTTTCACCTTGATGTTCACGATTGTCTTGAGTTGGTAATTATCCAGCACCTGGCACTTGGTATTTGCCTAACTGACTTTGTTATTTTTTGCTTTTTAAAATTTACTGCTTATTAAGGTATAATTTATAAACACTCAAATGCACAGATCTTAATGTACCATTTGATGAGTCTTTAGCAATAAGTGTTCATGAACAGCCCAAATCCGAATTAAGAGGTAGACTATCCAGGACCCTAAACAGTACCCTGAGTTCCCCTGTTCCCCGTTCCATCCAACAACCCCACATCCTACATGACAGGCACCTCTTATTCTGATTTCTGTCACCGCATGTTGATTTTGAACTTCATGCACAGGAATCCTGTTGCGTGTGCTTGTGTTTGGCCTCTCTCAGTGTACTATCGCTGAGATTCATCCATGTTGTTGCATGTATCAGTAGTTCCTTCCTTTTTATTGCTGGGTAGTGTTCCATTGTGTGAATGTACCTAAATTTGTGTGTCCATTCTCCTGTGGGTGCACATTTAGATTTTTTTTTTTCCAGTTCTGGACTATTACGAGTAAAGTTACTGTGAACATTTGTATGTAATTTTTAGGGGGAGCATAGTGTTATTTTTCTCGAGGAGGACTGATGGGTCAAAGGACTGGTATACGTTTCACTTTAAGAGAGGCACCTGGGTGGCTTAATTGGATAAGTGTCTGGCTCTTGATTTCGCTCAGGTTATGATCTCACGGTTCGTGGGATCGAGCCCCACGTTGGGTTCCGCACTGACGGCACAGAGCCTGCTTAGGATTCTTTCCCTTTCCCTCTCTCTCTGCCCCTCCCCTACTTGTGCCAGTGTTCACTCTGGCTTTCTCTGTCTCTTAAAATCAAGAAATAAACATTAAAACAAAACAAAACGAGACACATCTTTTTCCAAAGTGGTTGGAATGTATGAGCGTTCCAATTCCTGTCCATCTTGGCTACTACTTGATATTATCATTCTTTTTAAATTTAACCTTTCTGTTATGCGTGAAGATACATCGAATTGCGGTTTGAGTTTTTCACTTCCCTCACGTTGACTACCTTTTTGTCTGCTGATTGGCCACTGGACTATCTCCTTCAGGGGAGAGTCTGTTCAAGCCTTCTGCTCCTTTTTATTGGGCTATTTGTCTTTTTGTTATTGAGTGGTAGGAGTTCTTTATATATTTTGGATATTAGTCCTTTGTCAACTATATGATTAGGAGTATTAGCTCATATTGGCTTTTTATCCTTAGCCACTCAGAGGTAACAGTTCTAGAGAGCAACTGTTCTTTCAGACATTGTACCTTTGCAGGACTGTGTAAGGGCAGGAAGATGAGGGAGATGTGGAAGCCAGGCACCAAGAGAGACCTTTTATCATATGTTCTCTCCTTTTATCTTACTTTTTAAAAAAATTTGGAAAAATGTTTATTTTTGAGAGAGAGAGAGAAAAAGAGAGAAAGTGTGTGTGCGCGTGCAGGGAGGGGGAGAGAGAGGGAGACACAGAATCCTAAGCAGGCTCCAGGCTCTGAGCTGTCAGCACAGAGCCAGACGCGGGGCTCAAACTCACGGACTGCGAGATCATGACCTGAGCCAAAGTCGGACGCTTAACCAACTGAGCACTCCTCTCCTTTCATTTTCTAAGAAATATTTTTCTCTTTCCCAGAATACCTTCATTCATGGCTCCCCCGAAGACCTCTTTCTATGTCTTATTGAGAAGAACTGGGTTACTTGGCTACCTCTAGCCACAAGAGTGGCTGGGAAAGTGTCTTCAAAAAAGGTCTCTATGGTGATAGGTGGGTAAGCGAGAGTGGGGTCAAGAATGTAACATGAAACACCTACATAGCAAGTCAAGGGTAGGGTGTCTCAGGAGAGGAGATATATGTACCAGGCTCTTAGAGGTGTGAGGGCATAGCTTGTTCAAGCAACTTGTGCTAATTTGAGAGAAAAATTAATTTATTGCTTGAAGAACCTTTGTAGGTATTTATATGAATGTGTTGATAGCCAATAGGCAGAACATCTATCTGAGCTGGGAATTTGATTTGGAAGCACTTAGGGAGCTATGGTGGCATTAAGATTTCTCAGTGAGTTTATAAAAGGTGAGAAAAAGGCAGAGTGTAAGCCCTGGGGAAAAGTTACTTTCAGGGACATCCAGAGGAGCTTGATCTCCAAAAGTAAACTGAGAACAACGACCAGAAGGATAGACAGTGTTACTATATCCCTGGGAGGAGTTTCAGGAAGGATACGGTGGTCCATGGGGTAGAAAGTCCCTGAGAAGCCACTGCTAAGGTGTTGGGCTGATCTGTTTGGTTTTGACAGGAAGACATTCTGGATCTTCTTCTCAAAAGCAGCTCTTTGGAGTGAAGGGAGTATAGGCCAAATTGTAGTCAGTTGAGAGAAAATGGAAGGTGAAAAGGTGATGGCATTGAGTTTAGACTACTTAATGAAGACATTTGCTGTAATTCCATGAGCAGAAAACTTTTTATATGGGAGAAGCAGTGAATGTTTATAGAGGTTGTTGATACTGGAGAAAGGGTGGAGGTAATGACGTCCTTTTCCTGAGGACGAGGGATTCTTTTTTTGTTTGGTTTTTTGTTTTTTGTTTTGTTTTGTTTTTTGATAGCGTAGGAAGGGGTCATACATCTTCACAGACTAGCGGAATTTGGCAACAATAAGGGCACTTCATTCTTTAAGGATGGAGGGATGGATGGGTGCAACCATTCAGGGGAAGGCAGTGATGAGGGATGGGTGGTTTGGGTGGGTACAAGGGGAGCAGAAGGCATTCCTCTGATTGTCACTGTTTTCTTTCAAATAAGAGGAGCAGAATGGTTATCAGTTGATACTGAGTTTGGGACAGATGGGAGAGTTATTTTATACCTCTTTGGCTTTTCGATTGTGTTTTTGACTGGGTCTGGAATATTTTGGAAACATACCCAGTTAGAAATATTGCCTGTTGGTGTCAGCAAAGCTGACAGTTCGCGTATTTTTGGAGAGTTCAGTCTGATACTATATCAGCCCCTGTGCTTGGAAGGGTTCCAGATTGAAGGTGGCTTCAGTTTTACCAAGCAATAAGTATTTTTTATTTTTTATTGTTTTAATGTTTTTTTAAATTATTCTTATTTATTCTTGAGAGACAGAGAGAGACAGAGCGTGAGCAGGGGAGGGGCACCGAGAGGGAGACACAGAATCTGAAGCAGGCTCCAGGCTCTGAGCTGTCAGCACAGAGCCTGATGCGGGGCTCGAACTCACGAACCGTGAGCTCATGACCTGAGCCGAAGTCGGACGCTTAACCGACTGAGCCACCCAGGCGCCCCAGCAATAAGTATTTTTTAACACGCCTACCATATACAAGACATTTCAAAACTGCTGTGAAAATACTAAGAAATTATAGAATAAGTTTGATTTCCTTAGCCTAATCGTCAGAACACTAGATTATTAGCCATGCCATTTTATGGTATAAGATGGTAAAAAAGAAACATACAACAGACACTTCATATAGACAATAGACCGACCTATTAAGACAGTAATAGATAGCTGATATAGACATTGAGACCTTAGACAATAAGAAAGGGAAAAATCTTAAAAATATGCATGCTGTACCAATTTGTGTGGTAACTCAAAACGTTCAAAGATGAGGTTTGCAGTTCTCCCTGAGATTATAGTCTGTGTAGTATGAGTTTTACTGATGAGAATTCTGAAGTGCTGATAAAGCTCTATCAGATATATATGATGAAATACAGCATTCTGGATTTTAAAAGCTGAGTTTCTTCAAAAAGTAGCAAAAATTCAAAAATTAGTTTATATGTAAGAATAAGAGGTTTGCATACATTAGCATTTTAAGCAGTTCAATGAATAAAAGTTATTTGATGGCAGTCACTTATTTTGTGGTGAATGAAGTATACTTAAGCTAAATTCTCAAGTTTTCGGATAATGCTTTTTATCCTGAAGAAGTTTTCAGGGATACCCATGATTCTTCCCAAGAGTATAGATGGAGGGAAGAAATAACTTGACAGTGTTTCCAAATGGACATTAAAAAAAAAAAAAAAATGATCAATTTCCTTGAAGTTTCTGATTACTAACACTACGAATTTTGTTGTATCTCCTCTTCAGACAAATCAAGTAATTCTGATGTGAGTATGAATGTGCTGTTAACCCAGATTTAATGTTATTAAAACAGATGGCACAAAAGAAGAAGGAAAGTCTTTGACCATCCCCTCTGAGCAAAGCTTAAACTTATTTATCCTCATCCAAAGGCAGTTTCTCTCTGTTTTGGCCTGACTTCTGGGAGCCCAGAACTCTTAAAAGATGTTTTCTTGAAAATAGTGAGCTCTTTTCTTGTCTGTCCTAGTATTCTTGGCTGAGCTTCCTATGTTCTGCCTGCTTTTACTCATTAATATTCAGCTTGATCCATAGTGACAGAGGAGGCAGCAAAGAGTTGGAAGTTAGTGCAATGAAAGGTCCTATGAGGGCTTTCTGAGCAAAGATGCAAATGTCCCCAGGAATAGTGTAACCAAATTTCATCTTCTCAAGTCAGTTGAATGCTTAAGGCTTTCAACTGATTCAAATAAGGAAGGTTTTTTTTTTTTTTTTCTTTTCCTTTTGATGTCGATTCAATTAGGACCTAACTTTTCTGCCTCCTTTACAGTTAAGTATGCTTTTCTTGTTGAAAAGAAAGTAATGGATTCGGTTAAGATAGGCATAACACGTTTCTTAGCTTAAGCATATTTACATGGATTGACAAATATTAAGTTGTATAAGAACTGTTGTCCTCGATGTGGCTGAGATGAAATTGATTGTAATACATGGAAACTGTATAACTTTACAATGACTTGTTTCCTTTTTGCATTTTGGAAAAAAACGTCTTTAGCTCTTCATCCAAAGGTATAATTATTTCTTTCAAAGACTGCTTTGAAAGAGTAATCAACTTACATAGTTTACGAGGTTGTACAGTATGCAGTCTTTTAATAGAATTTTTGGTTTATTTTCAGGAGAAAGTGATTGCATTCTGTTGAAAAAAATCTGAAAAATACATAATTAAAGAGAATGGTCATTATTTCTCCAGACTGTATGACTTTACAGAGGCTGCTTCCATAGAAATCAACTTCTAATTACTATATATTTGCTTATTAATGTTTGAGGCTTTGTAAAGGTTAGAAGGAAATCCTTTTACCACAAATATTTTTGTAGCAGTTTGCTGCCACAACTAAATCTGTGCATTAAAAAAGAAATCTGGTAATTGCCTCTCCTTACTTCTTTGAGAGAGAACGAGGGAGTGTGAGCGAGTGAGCGGGGGAGGGGCAAAGGAAGAGGGAGAGAGAGAATCTTAAACAGGTTCCATGCCCAGCGCAGAGCCCCACGGGGAGGGGGGAGGGGGGAGGCTGGATCTCATGACCATAAGATCATGACCTCAGCCGATATCAAGAGTGAGATACTTAACCAACTGCTTCTCTTTAATTTCGTGTAATATTGATATAAAAGTTACTGGGCTACAAAGAAATTTGATACTTTTAAGTCATGATGGGATCTGGTCCCCATTAAAATAATTAGGGATGACGATTTTTTGTTAACTCATTTGGTTCAGTTGTCCAACACAGTAGTGACTTCTGGGTAGGGCTGATGGAAGAAAAGTAGAAGCCATTATCTCCCCCAAGGTGGCTGACTTGATTCAGCCACACTATGAAGAGAATTTTCCTCCATGCACAGATAGTGGAACTTCCTAACATTATTTTAGTATTGAACGCTTTTTTTTGAAATGCGGCCATGGAGGACAACTGTGTTTTATCCTTAGAATTCTGCCAGTGTCTCTCAGAGGCTGACTTGGGATGGTTGGAAGTGGCTGAGCTCCACATTGATATGTGTAATGTTTTCTTGTAACCCTGTCCGTGTTTGATAAAAATGTTGAGTTTATCCAGCATTCATTCATCCTGTAGATATCTACTAAGCACTCTATTAAGTGCCAAGGTCAAACACTTCTTGTAGTTACTGACTTTCTGCAGTAACAGTTTCTGCTAACCAGTGTAGCTTCAAATGACTCCTCGTCTTGGCCAATGACTACTGTGGAAAAGAATGGAGGGACATTCTTTAATTACACAGAAACAAGTAGTTCACAACTAGTACTTTGAGTTACATATTAAATAATTCTTCTTGGGGTACTCAGGGCAACTTAAAATAGTGAAATGGGGAATTAGCCTAACTATAGGATGTCGTATTGCAAAATATGAAGATAAAGCTAGTGGTTGTCAACTTCCTAGCAATTAAATTTGTCTTGTTTTTAATGCCAAATGTTAAAATATCCTCCAAGATACACATAATAAGGATGGAGCATAGGAAATTAGTATATATTGCTCATAATGAGTGATTGTACAGATGCATATGTTATATGTTTATATTTAAAAACTTAAAGCAATTAAGCTTTTTCCGATAAAATATGTTAACAAAAAATTTGGAGAAAGTAGGTTTCATATTGTTTTCGGTATTTATGTGCAGCAGCAATTTAGATTAGTCAGAAGTATCCTGATAGAGTAAGAATGTATATATGATATACAATAATTTTTTTTTATAAAATAGCTTTTTCAGTATTAAAAATTTTTAATGTTTATTTATTTTTGAGAGAGAGGGAGAATGAGAGAGAGCGAGCAAGTGTGAGCACCTAAGGAGCAGAGACAGGGAAACAGAGGTTCCAAAGAGGTTCCATGGGATCATGACCTGAGCCAAAGTTGGTCGCTTAACCGAGTGAGCCACCCAGGTGCCCCTACAATAATGTTTTTGTTTATTCTTGATTATTAATAGTGATAGTTATAGTTTTAAAAACATGTTGTAATTATATAGACAATATTTGCTAATGCTGAAAATTTGAAAACTCAGCAGGCTACCCCTGGGAGTTGGTAGAGCATTATAGTTTGCCTTTTTTTCTAATGTTTTTTTAAATTTTGAGGGGTAGCTGAGATTTAATTGCGTATATGTATTTACATATAGATTGTTAGTTATAGTTTGATGCTCTCCCCCCCGTTTACCATTATCATAACTTTCTTCAAGTATTTTCTTGTAATTATGAATGGAAATATAATATTCCATCATATAAGTGTACCATAATTTAACCACTTCCGTATTGTTGAACATTTTTTCTAAGTTTTTACTATTGTTAATTTACTGTAGTTTGTCATAATCATTAATGGACCCAGTTGCTTAATTTTTTGATAGGAGTATTTTTGTTGTATCTGTTTATTATGATAAAGTTTATACATGAAATATGTATATGATCTTTACCAATATTTAATTTAAACTTTAATATGAAACATATGTATATACACAAATTTGCTGTATTTTTTACTTTTTGAAAGTTGTCATATTATTCAGAAAAAATGCTACTTTATTTTTATTTTTATTTTTTTTTACATTTTGAGTAAAATTTTATTTTTCACCTAATAAGTAATTTTCCATATGTAGAATACATTTGTGTTTTCTTTTTTTTTTAGATTTTCTTTTATTTTTTTAGATTTTCTTTTATTTTTTTCAATATATGAAATTTATTGTCAAATTGGTTTCCATACAACACCCAGTGCTCATCCCAAAAGGTGTCCTCCTCAATACCCATCACCCACCCTCCTCTCCCTCCCACCCCCCATCAACCCTCAGTTTGTTCTCAGTTTTTAAGAGTCTCTTATGCTTTGGTTCTCTCCCACTCTAACCTCTTTTTTTTTTTTTTTACCTTCCTCCCCGCCCCCCCCCCCGCCCATGGGTTTCTGTTAAGTTTTTCAGGATCCACATAAGAGTGAAAACATGGTATCTGTCTTTCTCTGTATGGCTTATTTCACTTAGCATCACACTCTCCAGTTCCATCCACATTGCTACAAAGGGCCATATTTCGTTCTTTCTCATTGCCACATAGTACTCCATTGTGTATATAAACCACAATTTCTTTATCCATTCATCAGTTGATGGACATTTAGGCTCTTTCCATAATTTGGCAATTGTTAAGAGTGCTGCTATAAACAAGAAAAAATGCTACTTTAGAGTGAAGATTGACTAGGTACCGTTTTGCATTGTTGCATTTAACTATTTTATTTATTTTTTTAAAGTTTATTATTTATTTATTTTGAGAGAGAAAGAGAGAGAGAGAGGCAGAGAGAGAGAATCCCAAGCAGGCTCTGCACTGACAACATGGGGCTCGAACCCATGAACCATGAGATAATGACCTGAGCTGAAATCAAGAGTTGGATGCTTAACTGACTGAGCCACCCTAGTGCTCCTCATTTAACTATTTTATTATTTTATTTGTGTAGCTTTAGATGTGACCATTACTGTCTTTTACACTATGGAAATATCAAATTAAGTATGTTGCTGAAAGTAGGAGTGTAATAGGAGAATACTGAGCTAGGTGTCATGGGAATGGGAATGGGAATATGGGAATGGGAAATAGTGTCTGATTAACCAGATGGGGAGTGGGGGTCCTCATTGTAAGACCTGGAAGAGGCATAACTTTGAATTGAATATTCATATAGTTAATCCCTATAGTTAATGAATATTCATATAGTTATATGAATCTGTAACACAGGATCTTTTTTTTTTTTTTTTTTTTTTTTAAACACAGGATCTTTAATGCAACGTTCGATTCCTACATTGAGGAATCAGCTATGTTTTAAATTCTCTGGCAGGAGCAAGCTATCTCTGTTCTTGTCTTTATTTTCCCATTATATACTATATATTATACACACATACACACACGCACACACACATACATACATACTTTGCGTTTCAAATTATTTTTTCTCCAAATTTTTATTTAAATTCCAGTTAACATACCGTGTAATATTAGTTTCAGGTGTAGAATTTAGTGATTCAGCACTTACATGTACCCAGTGCTCATCATAACGAGTGCCCTCCTTAGTATCTATCACTCATCTGGTAGATCCCTGTACCTACCTCCCCTCCAGTAACACTCAGTTTGTCCTGTATAGTTAAGAGTCTACTTCTTGGTTTGCCTCTCCTTTTTTTTCCTTCAAGTTTTTATTTTAAGTATTTTTTTGGAAATGATTACCAAAGTCTACTTCTTGGTTTGCCTCTCTTCTTTTTCTTCAAGTTTTTATTTTAAATATTTTTTTGGAAATGATTAGTATGTCATAATTTTTTTAAGTCTTTTTTTTCCCTTGGCTCTATCATTAGTGTATAAGAATACAGTGATTTTTGTGGATTTTTTTCTCTCTCAGGTAACACTGTTGCTTATTTGTCATTCCAGAGGCAAGGAAAGCACAAATTAAAGAGGAAATGGGATAATGGGCTAAGAAGGGCTAGCAAAAACCCAAATGGCTCCACAGGAGTTAGAGAGGGAATGTTTACGACGTATGCTGAAGTTACCAAAATTGGGGAGTAGGAGGTAAAGCTGGGAGCAGGGACGCTTCACTGATACCTGGTCTTTTCTGTGACAGACACATAAATCGTAGGACAGATTAAGAACAGATTTATCTCAGTTATAGGGATGATTTATTTTTTGGAAGGAAGGTTGTCACACTTTTCCAGTAAATACCCTTGAATCTTTCTTGGGAAATGGTATTTTGTTGCATTTGGAAATTTCTTCTTTTTTAATATAGATTTTCTTTCCATTTATCAAATTTATTAATGTATTTCCAATTCATACATCTTTAGTTACATTTTGTTCATTCTTTCTATTTTTATTTTGTCTATTTTTCTTGGTTGAAAAAAATCTATTCACTTTACGCATGGATTGTTGACTTTCAAAAGAATTGTCTATTGTTTTTGTCCATTTCATTGCCATCTCTTTCTCTAGTTTGTTTCTTTATTGAGTTTGCCTTTTCTAATTTTATTTTGGTTTGTTACTTTGTTCCTTTTCTAAGTTCTTTATCAAGAGGCTTGGTTTCTCATGCTTGTCTTTTTTCTTTTGACTTTGTCACCAATGTAATCACTTAGTCTTACAGCAATAACTTCCCATTAGAATTGCTTCAGCAGTTTTTCATGTGTTTTATTACATTATCTAACCTATGAAAGAACATTTTATTATATTTTGAATTTCGTCCCAGGTTCAGTATGTCTTAAATATTTTGTATTTTAGTTCGCATATGTTTAGACAGTATTCAAGACGGATTTTTTTCCTATCTAATTTTGTCATAGTAACTGCAAATGGTAGGCCAGATTTTTTACTTCGTGCATGACCAGTTTTGTAAGTGATATGGTTAGCATGAAAATAAAGGATGTTCTTCTGTCTTATTTATGTACCCCTATGTGGCTGTTAGGTTATTCCAGGCTAATATCATTGTCTACTTGAACTGTCTTATCCTGGCAGGCGCCTTTCAAGTCTTAAGTTACTCTTGTAGTTTTCTCTCTGCCCCATCATGCCAGCCGTCCTTTTGTTTACATGGTTGCTCGCTTCGCATTTATATATTTACTTATTTGCTGGCTAGACCAGACCATTTAAAAATAGTTTGCTTTAAAACACCTTGCGGTTCTTTGCCTGCTTCCCTAACAGCTAGTATGTTTTGAGCACCCACCATACACTATGGTGGTGAATTTTCCAGACATCAGCTCATCCAGTCTTCACAGGATCCTTGCAAGGTACTCTAATCTGACAGAGGAATGTCTCATTTGACTGAGGCATTCAGAAGCTGGACCTCTTCCCCCAAGTCACATGCCTAGCAGGAGAAGAGACATAGGGCTATCTACTTGCTGGGGCTGGCACCAAAGTGTGGTTTTCCTGTTACAGTGATAGTGATATCATTCTTCTGTTCTGGTTTTTGCACACACTGGGTACAGCTGGAAATCGCCCCTAAGTTTTGGTCTGCGTGTATTTTTGGTAGGTAATCAATTACATTAAAAAAACTTCATGGTACTTTAAAAAAAATAGACATTCATTCCCTTTATTTTATGCTTGAGGTATTTCACAGCTAAGCTACCAGGTGTAATTGAGACATTTGTGCTGTTCTCCTCTATCCCTATAGTTTTTGCATTTTCTTGCTTTTCCTTTCTGAGATAGACTTGGAGCTCTGATTGTCTATGGACCTAAACTGGAAGGTAGTGATATGTGCTTATTCTAGCTAGGCAGCTCTGAACTTTCCACACATGTGACTTATGTGCCATGGGCAGTGTAATTAACTCTCCCAACAATCTCTTTATGCAAGAGTCAGTCCTCTTCAGACCTCTTACCTTTGACGTTGATATATCAGCAATGACTCCAGGGGGAAGTGGTAGAGGGGTGGGGGCTACCCCTGTTGGTGCTGCCGTGGCCTGATCTGCCCCATCTGCCCCTCCCCACCGTTCCCTTCCCTCCCAAGACTAGCTTCTAGGGTTAGTTGGGAAGGACTGCTCCTATACGGGGGTCTCCTCACTTATCCTGTTTCCCCTCCCCAGATATGGCTTATGAACTGTCCAGAGGACTCCTATCTCCACTCCCTACTTCTTTTTTTTTTTTTTTTTAATTTTATTTAACGTTTATTTATTTTTGAGACAGAGAGAGACAGAGCATGAACAGGGGAGGGTCAGAGAGAGGGAGACACAGAATCTGAAACAGGCTCCAGGCTCCGAGCTGTCAGCACAGAGCCCGACGCGGGGCTTGAACCCACGGACCGTGAGATCATGACCTGAGCCGAAGTCGGCCGCTTAACCGACTGAGCCACCCAGGCACCCCACCACTCCCTACTTCTGCCCAGAAGGTAGCCAGCACATTGGATGAGATTTGAAGATGGTGGCAGGCTCACAGGGTCACGAAGGGGAGGACACTGGGAGGCCTTCCTGCTTGTCTCAGACCTGTGACACTAGTCAACACCCCGAGACACTAGTCAACATTGCCGTGAACTAGAGGAGGCTGTACTTACTGAACAATAATTGGGAATATTATTGCATGTTTAAAAAACATCTTTTTAATGTTTATATTTGAGAGCATGAGCAGGGGAGGGGCAGAGAGAGAGGGAGACACGGAATCTGAAGCAGGCTCCAGGCTCCAGTCCCGACGCGGGGCTCGAACTCACAAACTGTGAGATCGTGACCTGAGCCAAAGTCAGATGCTTAACTGACTGAGCCACCCAGGTGCCCCTGCATGTGTTTTATACTAGAATCCTCTACCTCACAATTCAAAGATATATTTGTTCTAATGTTAGATGTTTGTATTTCAGCATGCTGTTAGAATGGCATTGTAGACCAGAAAAGAAAGAAATGCTTATATTTCCACTTTTTCCATTAGCACTTGTAGTAAAATTGTTTGAATTAGTTCCTCTTATCTCCTGTCAGCAGGCACCATCTTGACTCCTTTTCTTGAACTGATGCAGAGTTTAGTTTTTTGAGTAAGTCCTACTCCATCATTACGGTAATGAGATCCTTTGTGATATGCTCTCACTACCCCTTGCTCTTCTCCAAACGAGTCATGTTTTAAGTCATTGTAACATTTTTGTAACATTAAATTCTTTTGGGGGTGCATGAGTCAGTTTCATAAATTCTTTCTTCCCTGTTGCTTTTGTTGTGACCTTCTCACATGTTGGTCTTGTTGACAAATTGTTTCAGATCATTCAGGTCATGAGATACTTTATTGGGTCTTCAAAAAGAACAGGGCTTTGCCTCACTTCTAGGCCTGCAGTCGCCGTTTCCTTTGTGCAGATTTCCTTTCAAGCTCTTTTTTCTCTTTGCCCAAATCTGAAAGGTTCTTTTCTTTGCATCTTAAATGTCATCTCATCTTCTTTCTTGGCAGGAACTAAGGAGTATCTTGTTATTTTCGTGTGTGTGTATGTCTTTAAAATGCTGTTCAAAACCCTGATCGGTAGGTTATGGTTGTTTTATTGTTGCTTGCATTGGGGTGGCTTCCACTTGAAGTGTGTTCTTTTTTTTTTTTTTTTAATCTTTTTAATGTTTATTTATTTTTGAGAGCAAGAGAGACAGAGAGCAAGCAGTGGAGGGGCAGAGAGAGAGGGAGACACAGAATCCAAAGCAGGCTCCAGGCTCCGAGCTGTCGGCACAGAGCCCGATGCGGAGATCGGACTCAAAGACTGTGAGATCATGACCTGAGATGAAGTCAGATGCTTAACCGACTGAGCTACATAGGTGCCCTTGAAGTTGGTTCTTAATAAGTACTCTTCCCCTTCAGTTTTTAGAAATTAAAAAAATATATATATATATTTCTGCAGTTTTGGTTCCTCAAACCTGTCTGATCTCTGCAATTTTCTTGGTCCAGGAATTCATCTTGCATTGTTCTCATTCGCTCATGCACATTGTACTCGTATATTTTCAGGTTAGTGAATGCTCTAGAGTGGGTTATGGTTTTGATTTTGTCAGCTTACCTGTACCTTTAGCTTCTTCGTAGAGGAGTAGTTCTCACACCTTCTGGAATGGTGGGTTTGAACACAACTTCTGATGAGTGTCTTATAGAAAAACTTTGAGCTCCTTCCCCCAAAAAAGAGGAATGAATACATAATTTCAGAGCTACATACATCCCAAGTTTCTATAGGCTTCTCCCCTCCTTTTAACAAACTCCATGGAGAACATACTATTACATAATACTGCTTGAACTTGCTTTTTCATTTCAGCATATGTTGTGGATGTCTTTGGCAGGTCCTTTAATGAGGCGGGAGTGCTGAGTATGAAAGCAGCAGCCCATCAATCCCTCCCATAATTGTTAGAGTTAATTTAACTAGCTTTTAATAACCACATTATCCTGTTCTTCCTCTATAAGTGGACACTTAGCATGGGGAAACTTTGATGGGCCATTTACACCTTTTCTGTGTTTTATTTTAGGTAGCCTGTCCCCTCCTCTTGCTCACTGCCATACAAGTGGACAACGCAGGGGAAGTGATAAGGGCCCCTGAGGCAGGACCAGGGACAGCTGGGCTCAGGGCTAAGGCAGATGACTCTGAGATGAGAGGATGGTGATGTGGGGACATTGGCTTCTTAGGAGATGATTTGTATGTATTTTTATAATTTATTAAAAACAGTTCTCCCAGCTTTATTAAGATATAATTGACATATGACACTTTATATGTTTTTAATATCAAACATTACAAATTAGATTTAACACACAATTATTGCTTAGACAGGTGTCATTTAGATGTGATTGCGGGGCACCCCCTGACCGACAGGTCACTTTGTGGAGGTCATTGTTTCCTTCACACAGAAGTGCTTTTAGAAAAGCATAGTATTTTGTAGAGGTAGAAGAAAGAAGGAAAAATATTCTTCTCTGCCATAATGGTGCTTCTTCAGTTCCCTTTATGGTGTCCTCTTTTGAATCTTGAAGTTGAATATGTTCTTTAAAAAGCTGAGTTCATATCTTGTCAAGATTTCATAAACTTCTCTGGTCATATTAAGCAGGTGAGTAGTTTGTCTACAATGATCTAAGCTGCTAGTCAGCAAATGATGTTTTCAACCTGTGCTTTGCTCTCAGCAAAGTGTATCTTTTGACAAGTGCTTCCCTTTTTCAATTGGACAGGACTTGGGCACAACTACTCAGGAGTGTCCTACAGATTGCCCAGTGTTCTACGTCATTCAAGCTCATGGCTTTAAACCAGGTCTTACCTGTGTGCTGGAACCAGTGGGAGAGCTCTTGAACAATACTCATGCCTGAGCACCGCTCTCAGACCACTGATTGAGAACCCGGGGTTGGGGCCCGTAGCAATTCTTCTGTAGCTCGTAGCAGAATCTCCTTGGGCGGTTCATGCACAGCCTTGATTTGGAAGTGCTGATCTCATAGGTGTTCTTCCTCCAGCATTACCAAGAATGTTTGCATCGTTTTTCTTTTTTTGTTTTCCTCCAGAAAAAAGTCTACATTTTAAGTTCCTATAGATTAACCCTTATTATTATTCTATGGATTATTCTATAGATTAACGCTTAGCTAGCGGCATACAAAATCATGTCCATCTGAAAATATCTGTGTATCCCTAATTAATGAGTTTGCCAAGGGGTGTTTTTTAGTTTTGAACCTTCTGAGCTCTGCTTCTGTGTATCTATGGTGTTTTAATCGAAATCCAGCAGGGGGCGGGGGCACAAAGATTTATTAGAAGAGTTTGGTGGCCAGAGTGAAAACGCGCGGTGGTGGCAACCGCAGGGGTGAGTGTGAAGCTGTCATCACCTGGCACTCCACTTTGCTCCAGTGGCACGCGGGCACGAGGGCACGAGGCTGGTTGAGCAGCACCAACCATGTTGACTTCCTGTACACGTTGCCTGTGTCTGAACAGATCTCTTTCCACTCTGGTTAGCTCACATGTTCTGTTCTGAAGTCTCCCCATCGCCACGTGGTCACCCCTTCCTCTAGAGTCTCTGGTCTTCCTCCTCTCCCCGAAGTGAGTACTATGGTATTTGAGTTGCCCTTCCCACTTTTGCTTGTAATTATAGTCTCTCTTGATTCGCTTCTTGCTTTATGCGAGTGAGGTCATTTATCTTCCCAAACAGACTGCGACCTAATGAGGAGCAGCCCTGCGCGTTAGGTCACTTTTTCATCCCCGCTGCATCCGGGAGAGCCGTGCCGGAGTGACCGGGTCCTGCAACGGCCCTCCCGCAGAGCCCGCAGATCGCTTCCTTTTGGCTTGTGGCTTGATGGATGATGGATGACGTTTCCCCCGACTGGATCAACCCTAAAAAGAGTGCTTCGTGTGACCTGAGTTCATTGTGTGCCTTTGACCTGGTTCTGGCTGACTGGGCTGTTTTCCTAGACAGTTTACTCCCTTTGCTAATAGTCTTGGTGGGAGGAGGCGGGTGGGATATAGGCTGGTTGCAAAAATTCCAAAGATCTAGTAAGACCTGTTCTCGGCCTCTCCCTTCAGGTTCCAGTTGTTGTCAGGTGGGCCCTGTGGTCTGGTTTATCCAGATTTGCAGGGGCTCCCCTACACTTGCTAATTAATAAGCACTGACCCAAATACTTGGTGTGGGAGGGTGTACCAAATGAACCTTTTCCTTTGATTTCGCTTTCTCTCCTGTTACTGCCCCTCGCCTTCCCTCTTCCTACTCTCAACCTCTCTTACCAGAGAATTCATAATGTCAAGGATTTGTCCTCTACTGCTCCTCCTATCAGTTTTGCTACTCAGCGGAGTTAGTGTTCTACTTGAATTACTGTTTTCCGTTGACTCGTGTCTTGGTGTTTAAACAATGCAGGGTTGTAAGCTGCGCATCTCGTACTTAGGAAGTCACATTTGCGACTTCTAGATTCTGTGTGGCAACTGTACAACAGTAATACAACTGTGTTACGGTGTGTACTTTACATGTGGTCTCTTCAGGGTGTATTTCAGAAACAACCCTGACAGGAAATAAAATCCGTGTATGGTTTGTTATTTGTCCTGCTTCAAGAGAATAGGAAATCAGAGTCTAGATTGATTATTTTAGGGGTTTTGGTAACTTTGATTAGAGTAGATGTTTTGAAAGGGAGTGCTAAATCTGCTTCCACATCAGTAGAGACGTAAGCAGGGGTCGTGGGTATTGGCGTAAACTTGGGCGTTGCATCTCCGATCAGTTGTTAACAGTTTGAATAGCATCTCTCTCTTTTTCCTCCTCTCCTATTATTATCATTATTTTTATAATCATCAATTATTATTTGTACAAGTAGTAGCAGCAGCAGCAGCAGCAATAGTAATTTTAAGAACCTGGCTTGCCCGCAGCAACTTCTTACTCAACACGTCTCCGGAGGCAAGGGAAACAAAGGCAAAAAGGAACTACTGGGACCTCATCAAAATAAAAAGCTTCTGCACAGCAAGGGAAACAATCAGCAAAACTAAAAGGCAACCAACGGAATGGGAGAAGATATTTGCAAATGACATATCAGATCAAGGGTTAGTATCCAACATCTATAAAGAACTTATGAAACTCAACACCCAAAAAACAAATAATCCAGTGAAGAAATGGGTGAAAGACATGAATAGACACTTCTCCAAAGAAGAAATCCAGATGGCCAACCAACATGAAAAAATGCTCAACATCACTCATCTTCAGGGGAATACAAATCAAAACCACACGGAGATACCACCTTACACCTGTCAGGATGGCTAACTTTAACAACTCAGGCAACAACAGATGTCGGCGAGGATGCGGAGAGAGAGGATCTCTTTTGCATTGTCGGTGGGAATGCAAGCTGGTGCAGCCACTCTGGAAAACAGGATGGAGGTTCCTCAAAAAAACTGAAAATAGAACTACCCTACGACCCAGCAATTGCACCACTAGGCATTTATCCATGGGATACAGGTGTGCTGTTTCAAAGGGACACATGCACCCCCATGTTTATAGCAGCACTATCGACAATAGCTAAAGTATGGAAAGGGCCCAAATGTCCATTGATGGATGAATGGATAAAGAGGATGTGGTATATACATACAATGGAGTATTACTCGACAATCAAAAAGAATGAAATCTCGCCATTTGCAACTACGTGGATGGAACGGGAGGTATTATGCTAAGTGAAATTAGTCAGTCAGAGAAAGACAAAAATCATATGACTTTACTCATATGAGGACTTTAAGAGACAAAACAGATGAATGTAAGGGAAGGGAAACAAAAATAATATAAAAACAGGGAGGGGGACAAAACATAAGAGACTTAAATATGGAGAACAAACAGAGGGTTGCTGGAGGGGTTGTGGGAAGGGAGATGGGCTAAATGGGTAAGGGGCATTAAGGAATCTACTCCTGAAATCACTGTTTCACTATATGCTAACTAATGTGGATGTACATTTAAAAAAATAATAATAATAAAATAAATAAAAAGAACCTGGCTTGCTTACTTCAGTTCTTTCTGTATCAGAGTGATTTCTTTAACTGGCTACTTGTATTCATATATAACTTGAATGTCTTTTTACGGCTAAAGAAGACAGGGAGTATGTTTATGAAGAGAATAATCCTTCCCACCAAGAGAGTAGCTGCATTGACAAGAAGGGACTGAAAGGAAACATTTTAAACGTATAGCAAGAGGACCTTGAGCCATGTAACAGTGCGGTATTTGGAGGGCAAGGGCTGGAAGGTTCTCCTGAATGGAGAGACGGCTTGGATGTATGGCATTGACCTGGTTCACACTCTGTAGAAGCTCAGGGGGCCTGAAGTTTCATAACCTTGGAGGCTGAGACCTGGGGGAGAGCTGGGCTTTCTCACTCTTTCCTAGAGCCTTGGAACTAGACTGTTTGAACTCAGACCCCAGATTTGCCATTTTCTAGCCTTGTGATTTGGGTGTATTAGTGAAGTTGGCTGTGTCTCAGTTTTGTCAGCTGAAAATGATGCATGTCACTGCGACCTTGGAGGGAGAAGTTTCGTTGAGTGACTTAGAATAAGGCCTACTATATAGCAAGCTTCACTTGGTTGCTTCACTTGGTTGTCATTTGGCTACAAGTAACAGATCGTGAACAGTGGGGGTTAACACATTTGGATGTTTAATTTTCTCCTGTAATGAGAAGTTCAGAAGCAGGCAGCCTAGGGCCAGCATGGTGGTTTTGTGACACCATCATCAGTCAGACTCCGGTATTTCCACTGTTCTGTCCTTTGTGTGTGTCTTTGTTGCCTCATAGTCACAAGACGGCTGCCTTGGCTCCTGCCGGAAGGTGGTTCCAGGAAGAAAGAAGAGGAAGGCCAAAGGGCAGCAGGGTGAGCACTAGCTGAATTGCTTCATCTTGTAAAGAGATTTCCCAGAAGCCTCACCCATCAATTTCCACTTATGTCCTGTTGGCCAAAGTTATATCACGTGCCACACTAGCAAGGGAGGAAAGGGAACATAGTTGTTGTCTTTTTTTGATTGGACACATTCATTATCATTTTTACCAGCAGCAAGCTTGTTATTGGTAATGAGGAAGAAGTAGGAAATGGGTAATGGGTAGGCGAACTAGCAGCGTCTGCCATAGCACCCAATATTCCCATAGACGGTAACCTTGAATGAGACTGTCCCCAGAGATGGGAACCCTGGAGCAGGAGGTTTCAGGATCCCATCAGGAATTGCGGAACTGTGCGGACCTTCTGGAGACTGATTCATAGACTGCAGCAGCAGCAGCTTTCATTTCCAGGCCGTCCCAGTTGCCATGAGCCTAGCATTGACCCTTCCACATCTTTCTCCCGGTTTCTCAGCCTTGCCCATCTCCCCTCCTCTATTACTTCCCAGGGGACTTCAGTGTCCTTATCAGACATTTGCCCTCTATTCTGTTGCCCACAGATTCCAGGGTGCTTTGCGGGAGTGCCTGGAGGCAGCAGCCGTCCGGTGGTCCCGTCAGCACCCAGCACTGAAGCCAGGATTCAGGGCAGCCGAGCATCTATGAGGGGTGGTGAGCGGACAAGTAATATGCCTTTGGGACATTCCCAGTGTCCAGCTCTCCACTTGCTGTACTTTTCCCTCTTCTAATCGAATTCTTAGGCTTACGTACTTCCTCCGTTTTATTGGCATTCCATTCCCATGCTGAGTGTTGATGAAATGGAAAAAGAGCCTTTGCCTGAATCTGTCAGCAGGGGAAAACTTGGCTCACGGTCTTGGACCCGGGCACGGTGTTTCCCATCTGTGGGGGCCGTCACCAGAGTGATGTGCCTACAGCACACATCAATCAGTGATTCTGAATTTTGGGAAGAGCAAGAGGCCAGATGTCATCATCTGAAAGCTTACCCCAGTCAGAAATAAAGATTTCTCAGCATGGGAACAACCACTTAAAACTTAGGCTTGAGCTTTGTTATAGGCTGTTTTCCTAATAGCCAATATTTTGGCTTGCATTTCGTTAAAAGCATAATACCAGCCAACATTTAAGCAGGCTTCCATACCTGTTCACAGTGGTCTCACTTTGCCTCCAGAATCCGTAAACTTTCCATTAAAAAAAAAAAAGAAAAAAAGAAGGCCTGGTATGGTGGTTACTCAGGATTTGCTTAAAATCTACTTCTAATTCCTTTAGCTCTCTCTAGAGAGCCAATGCACATACAATTAAGGATCACTCATTGTGGAGACATGAATACTTCCTCGTCTGGATGAAACTAAAGTAGTATTTCCAGGGGGCGCCTGGGTGGCTCAGTCGGTCATGCATCTGACTTCAGCTCGGTCATAATCTCATAGTTTGTGGGTTCGAGCCCCACGTTAGGTGTCTGTGCTGACAGCTTACTGAAGCCTGCTTTAGATTCTGTGTCTCCGTCTCTCTCTGCCCCTTCCCTGCTTGCACTCTGTCTCTCTGTCTCTCAAAAATAAATAAACGTTAAAAAAATTTTTTTAAAGGTGGTATCTCCAATATCTACTCTCTTAAAAAAGATTTTTCCGGGGCGCCTGGGTGGCGCAGTCGGTTAAGCGTCCGACTTCAGCCAGGTCACGATCTCGCGGTCCGTGAGTTCGAGCCCCGCGTCAGGCTCTGGGCTGATGGCTCGGAGCCTGGAGCCTGTTTCCGATTCTGTGTCTCCCTCTCTGCCCCTCCCCTGTTCATGCTCTGTCTCTCTCTGTCCCAAAAATAAATAAAAAACGTTGAAAAAAAAAAATTAAAAAAAAAAAAAAAAAAGATTTTTCCCCCTTCAATTAAGTGGCTTATAAGTGCATAGAGCAGCAAGGGAATTTCATTTTTTAAAAGTATATATGCTTTTTATTTGTTTGTTTATTGCTTTTTAAATTCTGCAAACCAGCTCATTTCGTACAGGGAAGATATATTTAAAGCCCACAAGTAAAAGATAAATGCTGCTGTGTCAGATTAATTGAAAAGGAAGACGGTTGAAAGATCAGCATGTCGATTCAATTATATATTTTGTATGTGGAAGCTTTCTCATAGTCAAATGTTCAAACAGTGTAATTCTCCTTGACCGTCCTACCCACTTCTTAGTCCCCTCCTCAGAGGTGAGCAGTATTTTCACTCTGTCATATGTCTTTCCAGACTTTTTTTGTATACATTTATATTTACCTATGCAAATTATCCTTAAAACTGAGTATAGTATTATACATTATACAACTTTCTGCTTTCAACAGAACAATGTATCCTAAAGATGGTCATATATCAGTACATTTACACTTGTCTCCTTCCTTTTAAAGTTTCTGTTTTAGAGAGAGAGTGTGTGCAAATTGTGGGGAGGGAGAGGGGGGCAGAGGGAAAGAGAGAGAGAGAGTGAGAGAGAGAATCTTAAACAGGCACCATGCTCATTGCAGAGCCGGACACAGGGCTTGATCCCATGATCCTGGGATCATGACCCGAACCGAAATCAGGAGTCGGACACTCAACTTGACTGAGCCACCCAGGCACCCCTGTCTCGTTCTTTTTTATTACTGTATAGTATTCTGTGTTGGCTATACCATAGTTTCAGTCATCCCCCTGTCGTTGGGCATTTACATTGTTGCCAATGTTTTTGTCTTGGACATTTTTTTTTCTTGGAGGAGTATTACAAGGATATAGTTCTCCTGTTTGTCTTACTTTATATAATGTGAGTGTGAGTATTCCTTTAGGATAGAAGCAAAATATTTTGGGCATGGAGTATGTGCATTTACAATTTTAGTAGGTATTTCCAAGTTGCCTGCTTAAGTGGCTGTGCTAGTACACCCTCCCCGTAGCAGTGTATGAGAGTTTCAACACACTTTCTTATTTGGCATTTCTTTTCTGTGTTTTTTAAACAGCCTTTCGTGGTTAACTTCTGCGCACAGTTTTATTATATGATGTGTTCTGGGGCTGCATTTAGCACTCGTGTATTTAATAATGCATTTAAATCAGTGCTCTTAAAATACTCGTGTATTTAATAATGCTTTTAGTTTCAAATGGTGCGACTGTGAAATTGCTTTTGTTCCACCGAAGCAGCAGAAGCACACGGAGAAGCTGGGTCACCCTGAGCTCTCTCCTTGGGGGAGCGATGGAAGCGGGAAAGCCATTATTAAGATGCTGCTATTGGCTGCTCTGTGTCCTTGGCCCTGGGAGTTGCCTACCAAACATCCTATAGCTTTCTTCTTAGCCGACCCTCGTTTTTCTGCTTCGGGAAAGTGACCCCCGTTCAGCAGTGCATCACTGAAATACCATTTTCCATGCCACTTGAGTTCGGGCTTAAACATATGAGGTAGTTCTGACTCATGAGAGGTAAAAAAATGAATGAGAAGAACTCACTCTAAAAAGAGAGACACAAGGGGCGCCTGGGTGGCTCAGTTGGTTAAGCGTCCAGCTTTGTTTCAGGTCATGATCTCACGGTCCGTGAGTTCGAGCCCCGCATCGGGCTCTGTGCTGACAGCTCGGAGCCTGGAGCTTGCTTCGGGTTCTGTGTCTCCTTCCCTCTCTGCCCTTCCCCTGCTCATGCTCTGTCTCTCTCTCTCTATCAAAAATAAATAAACATTAAACACATTTTTTCTTTTAAAGAAAGACACAGGAAGAGAGGAATTCTTAATGTGCACGGATTATTTCTTACTGTGACATCTGTGGTGGTTGTCTCCATCTTTTTGATAAGAAGGACATGCTAAGGGAAGACAGGAAGAAGTTGGGTCTGCCAGATCAGTTAGGATTGCTCTCAGCTGCAAGTACCAGAAACTTAGCTGAAGTGGCTCGAGTCGGGATTTATTTATTTGTTTATTTAACATAAGTTTTTGTGAGATTTGTTTTTTTTATCCTGACTCAGCTTCTTAGGGATGCCATAAGACTCACATTTATCTGCATGTTGACCTTTGTCCCTTACACTTGTCTCTTCTCTACTGAGACTGTTGTCTCAGTTCTAGGCAGAATCAGCTCCCATTTGGCAGAAAACAAAAGCCTTTAGCAGACTGATTCTTTCATCTCTTTGCCAGAACTGGGTCACGAGACCGTCTTTGCCCCCAGTGGTAACTCCGAGGTCAGATGTTAGGGGTAGGGGGAAGCGTTTTTCATCATTTGCTTATTAGACAAGTCATGATTTTTCTCCTGCTTCAGACTCTCCAGTCGTACAACAAATAAATTATCTCTGTGCTTGACCCATTTGGGGTTGGGTTTTTTTTGCCACTTGTAGCCAAAATAATTGCAACAGATTCAAATAAGCAAATGGGACTATAATGCCAAGAATTATCGTGCATCTTCAAGGCACGAATTTAGTCATGTGCTCCTTTGATGGCTACGTGCTGTTTGTGCCTTTCTAGCATAAGTGCCCTATATTTTCTGTTAACGCTTTTGTTTTCCTTTGGAGATCTCCTGTCCCGTTCTTGGTTTCTGTGACTAGGCGCAGCTGAGTGACTGTGAGCACTTGTCCCAGGACCGGACAGAGTTACCATCGTGAGCTGGTGGCATTCAACCATGGGGCTTTGGCTGGAGCTCTTGGGAGACAGGATGAAAGGAACACGGTGCAAGCGTAGCAGGGAGGAGAGTTTTTGCGGTCGGGTCTTTTGAACTGTCTCTGGACACTTCACTTTTTGCTTATGTCTTTTAAGCTGGGTTTCTAGTATTTGCAACCAAATGCCTAACATAGCGCCCAGACCGAGCTTTCCTTTTTTCTCAAGTCTTCGTTGGCTCCAAGATTCTTTTGGTATTTGGGGAGGAGGTGTCGGTAGAGTCCTGTGGGGGTGAACAGCCAGCTTCTCCCATTATCCGGCTCGGAGCTGCTGGGGTGGGATGGGGAAGGAAGCTGAGAGTGTCCTGGTACGTCCCCAGGTCAGGTAGAAGGGAGGAGCGTGAGTTGGTGCCGGGACATGGTGCGGCTGAGCACATCTCTCCCGTAAAATAGACATTCCTGGGGGGCACGTGGTGGTGCTGCCTCAATACCGGTAGTAGTCATAGCAGTGGTGATCGTGGAGCACTGCTGTGTGCCAGGTGCCGTGCCGAGCACTTCGCGTTCATTATCTCGTTTAATCGTTATCCCAACATCCAGGGTAGGGGATACCGATACCACCATTTTTTGGAGAGAAATGAAGAAACTCAGCCGAACTGACACCGTCAGTGGCCGCACTGGGCCTTGAGGCTGGGCAGTCTGACCCTTGGACCCCTGGTGATCTATTTCCAGCTTGCCTGAGCAGCCTCTGCTGTGCCCTGCGTTCTTCCCGGCACCGATGCTCTGCCCCGGCTTTGGTCCCCAGCTTAGCCTCCTCCCACTCTGCGTACCATTTCTATTAGCTTTGGCCTGTGCACCCCTGCCCCTTTGACGCCTATGAAAAGTCTAGAAAGGTGGAAAAGTCCACCTTTCTTGGTCACTTTATTTGAAAGTTACATATTTCTGGGGCACCTGGTGGCTCAGCCAGTTGAGCATCCAGCGCTTGACCTCGGCTCAGATCACCACCTATCTCGTGGTTCGTGGGATCGAGACCCATGTCAGGCTCTGCACTGACAGCGTGGAGCCTGCTTGGGATTGTCTCTCTCCCTCTCTCTCTCTCTCTCTCTCTCTCTGCCCCTCCCCTGTTTACGTGCATGTGTGCTTGTGCTCTCTCTTTCAAATAAATAAGCTTAAAAGAAAAGAAAGTTGCATATTTCTTGGGAATTCTCCGGCACGTTTCATCTATATCAACAGTTGTTCATCTTTTTGGGATCATGCATGCTTTGGATAAGCTTTGTCCTTCCTACAGAAAAATCATATTTGCATGTAAATTTGTGTATAGTTCCATGAGCTCATACTGTGGTGAAAATTACTGTTTTGGGGGTTTTTTTGAATACACCTAGAGTCACAGAGTAGATGTGTAATACAGTGGGGATGAACAAAATATCTCTATTGTGTGAATCTTTTTCCTGTGTTTAGGATTTCTTCCTAATTCCTCAGAGGAAAGGGATAGTCTTATTTTTTTTTTTTTGTTATTAAAACAATTTTTTTAATGTTTATTTATTTTTGAGAGACAAACAGAGCATGAGCAGGGGAGGGGCAAAGAGAGAGGGGGACACAGAATCCGAAGCAGGCTCCAGGCTCCGAGCCGTCAGCACAGAGCCTGACGCGGGGCTCGAACTCACAAACTGTGAGATCATGACCTGAGCTGAAGTCGGACGCCCAACCGACTGAGCCACCCCGGTGCCCCAGGGACAGTCTTATTCTTATAGTGAACTTATTTGTATATTACGATGGTAACAAGCCCAGTTTTTTATCTTATACATTGTAGAGTTTTATTTATAGTGGCAGTTGAAGGAGAACCGTCTGCTTTATTTTTTGCCAAATCATTCTTGTTTCAACTAGTTAACTGCAGTTTCTAGTCCAGAGTAATGGCTCAGGGAACTTTTTTTTTTTTTTATAGAAAGTTAAATTAAAACAGAAGTTAGTAGAAATAAAAGTTTCAGTGCGGATAAGAAGTGTTATCAAACCTAATAGGCTCAAGAAATGAGTTTGTGCCTCCAACCTATCACATTGTAACAATGCCTGTTTTATAGAGAAAGCAGGAATTCTTGGATACATAGTACATTAAAACTTGTATAAAATTTTCGCCTCTACCCTTTTACTGGTTTAAGTTGACATGCATATATGGAACGTGAAAATGAGCTCTTTTTTTTTTCTTTTTTTTTAAGGATCAACTGTTAACATTCTGTTGCATATATGAATTATAGCTTTTGTGTTTGGATTATTGGTGCTAAGATTTAAAAACCTTGAGACTGTTTTGTTGTTGATAACTGGCTTCCTTTATCTGAGAAATTGCTTGGTATGAAAAACATGTCATTCAAAGTAGCTTTCATGATTCCCTGACAGACAGACATGTTAGCGCTTTTCAAACAAACTAAAGCCTTCATTTAATACGATTTCTGCCCTCGTGAACTAAAGTATGTGCTTAGACAAAGCAGTATCTTGGCCCAGGATTCTTTTGTTGGGGCTCACTGTCGTGGAACAGATTTCCTTGCCCAGCAGCTGCGGTCTTGCCCCATGGCTGGACAGGGACGGTGGCTGGCAGGTTGAAGCATCGGAGGGACCAGGGGGGAGAGGGGAAGAGACAGCAGCTCTCCTCTTAGGAGGCTCCCGTGACACCACCACATCTCCCCAGAGGACCTCAGAGAGAGCCACGCCTCCGAGGGCCCCGAGAGGCTTACTGCCTTCCCCTAGCCGTCTCCTGCTGTTGGAGCCTAGATCGTGGGGCTTAATTTTATTTCATAGTAGGTATGAGGTTAAAGACATTACGAAGCATCCATTTGGTCTCCCAAATGTGTTCCCTTTCAACAGTTGTCTTTCGGAAACAGATCTCAGCAGTCAGCTTCAAAGCCACGTGGGGAAGGAGGCAGACAAGAAACTCCACTCTGAGGTTAGGACTACGGAGTCTCACGTTTATGAGGCATACACCATCGCTTTTGTTGTGTGCAAAAGCAAATTGTGTTTCTTGAGTTCCCCGGGCTTTTGTACACTGAAGAAGCAATCAGAGCATCAAAGTTTTAATCCTGATTACATCCCATCTCACTTCCAACTCCAAAAAATGTGCACAATTTTAATGTGTAGTATGTAAATTGAAAACCCTTGGTATGAGACTCTGCTTTTTTGTTTATGGAGCAGATGAGGTGTTTTTGCCTTCTGATCTGTTTCAGAGATGGTCTTTTTCTTTCAGAGACTTTCTTTTTCTTTTGGTTGGTGGTACTTGATGTCAGTATGTTGCAAAGTAATGTTCATTGCGGTGACGTCAGAATCTGATAAGGAGACTACGGCTGATTCATCTGTGTCCATAATGTTAACACTGTGGTGTGCAGTCAGTGAATGGATGAATTTATTGCTTGAGCTAATTTCTGGAGCTGCAAAGTTTAATAAGATAGTGTTGTTAATGAGATGGAAGAGGGAGATAAGGAAATAATTCCTTGGGGTGCCTGGGTGGCTCAGTCCGTTGAGCATTCGACTTCGGTTCAGGTCACGATCTTGCAGTTGGTGAGTTCAAGCCCCGCGTCGGGCTCTGGGCTGACAGACAGCTCGGAGCCTGGAGCCTGCTTCAGACTCTGTGTCTCCCTCTCTTCTGCCCCTTCCCCGCTCATGCTCTGTCTCTCTCTGTCTCTCAAAAATGAATAAACGTTAAAAAAAAAAAAAGGAAATAATTCCTCAATGGTAGAGAGCATAACAGGCAGATGCACAGGGTTTATGGTAGCATAGGGTTTATGGAGAGTGTTTTATCCACCTCTTGGGCACCTCCCCTTGGAAGAGATCCTGTCTTAGCTGATTAAGGAAGTAGCACAGGTAAGCCAGATGAAGGTGTGCAGGGCACTGGGAATCAGAACACAGAGGGACAACACAGTGCATGATATGTGTAGGGAATGTAGACCCTGGGGATATGATGCTAGGTGGCCGGTGGCCAGAGACCTCTGAAGTGGTCAGGGCCTTCTCACAGAGGGCTTTGCAGAGCATGCAGGATTTGGGTCCAGCCTACAGAATTGGTCCGGAGGGACATGGTCAATATGCCGAGTAAGTAGATGATTCTGTGGGCTTGTTCAATGAACAGATGATGAAAACATCCATCATGATGGACGTGGTGGGGGCTTAGTATCATTTTGTTGGTTTGAAATTTTGTTGATAAATTAATTACTCATAGTCTGTAGCAGATGGAGTGAGACAATGGAAACGGTCTGTCTCCGTGGGGAATGAAGTATTTTGGTGGTGAGCGGGGAAGGGGGAGGAAGAACGAGAGGAAGAGGCGGAGTGTTGACCCTCCTGGCTGGAGCTGGTGGGGGAGCCCTCAGGCTGCACTTGGTAAGAGAATGAAGGGCAGGCAGGCAGGCACAGCCGAGGGCTGCTGGAAGCAGTAAGTACTTGGACTCAGGGAGCTCTTCACTTCTTTGTGAAGCCCCCTCACCTGTGTCGTTGACTGTGCACTCACAAACCTCTGTTGAAAAAGCAGAACATTCTCTCTGAATTATAGTTGAAGTTCAGAGAAGTGAAGTGAGATGTTGCATAGTATGCAATTAGGAATGGAAAGATATGGTGGCCTGAAAGATACTGTGACTTGAGAACTCACGTCATACTTGCCCTGCTTGGGGGCCACAGAACAGTCCCAGCCCCTTTCCTCCCAGCACGGCAAGCAGTTTCCCTCCAGCAGAGACCGCTGCGTGGACAGACCCTTAACAGCATAGAAACTGTCATCAGGTGAATGTGAATCAGGTTATCTGACGCCTCACGTTGATGGAAATCTTGCCTTTTTGGTCATGCCTAACATCTTAGAAATACCCTTCAAATCAGATAATACATGGCGGGGGAACAGCGCTAAGAGAACCAAGATGGTCTTTTTTCTTGCTCAGCAGCTCTGTGCCACACAGAGCCGGTAAAAATCTGTTCTATTTTCTACTGCTGCAGTATTTTAATTCTGGCACACTCTTTTGAGGTGACAATGTGAGCATTTACATTTTTTGTTTGTTTACATAAAAAGATAATTAGATGAGGGTATGCAAAACATGGTGAAATCCAAGTTAGCTCTGTTGTCTTGGTAATTCGTGCTATGCCAATCAGTTTCCTGCTTTGATAATGCGCTACAGTTCTAAAATGTCCTGACTGTGGGAGGCTGTGTGATGGGTATACCGATCCCTGCACTAGCTTTGCGATTCCTTGTGAGTTTATGATTAATGAAAAATGAAAAAGTTAAAAAATAGAATGTGTCACTGCAGTTAATGTTAAGGAACGCTGAGATTTTCTTTAAGTTTGAAATACTTTGCTACAACTAAATTATAGCACACATAACATCATCCTCATCATTCATTCATTCACCAAATATTTATTGTGCTCTTTGCTTGGGTCATGCATTATCCTACTTGGAGAATAATGGAGACGTGCCCTTCTTTAAGGAGTTAGCCAGTAAGAGCCTCACCTCACCTCCTTTGTTTCCGTGTGCTGGAGCTGGGATTTTTACCCTGAGATCCGCGGATTTCCGGGGTAACATTTGTGTGTATATGTGCTCCCTGCAGAAACTATCCTCAGTGTTCATCAGATTTTCAAAGGCTAAGGACCGCTGCCTTGGATGATTACTTCCCTTGTGTAGATTTCGAAAAGAACTGAAGACTGTATTGGCACTGAACACATTTTTATTGCCCCCTCCATGCCACATGGTCAGCTTGCCTACACAGCTCTCCTATTTACAGACTCTGTGTGGTCTATTAAATTAGTTCCAAGTAAAGCTTAAGGTTCACAGTGTATTTTACATGTTCTCTCTTCTATATGTGGTTGGTACAGGTGTGTGATTTTTCCTCTCAAGAGAAAAATTAAAATTGATCTGGAATTTACATTGAACTGCGTTGCCTTGCAACTGTAGCTGTGCCCTTGGTAGCATTTAGTGTGTGTGACATGTTTTCATCTTAAAGGGGTGAGCTGTTCTTATAAAAGAGAGTCAAAGTGAGAGAAGGGGATTTTGGACTAAAATAAGGGATTTTTGGATTGTAAGCATTTATAATGGTAACTTAAAAATTTTTTTTTAGTATTTATTTATTTTTGAGAGACAGAAACAGAGTGTGAGTGGGGGGCGGGGCGGGGGGCAGAGAGAGAAGGAGACATAGAATCCGAAGCAGGCTCCAGGTTCTGAGCTGTCAGCATAGAGCCCGACGCGGGGCTCGTCATGACCATGAGATCATGACCTGGGCCGAAGTTGGACGCTTTACCGACTGAGCTACCCAGGCGCCCCTATAATGGTAACTTTTAAGTCAGCCTCTTGTCCTTAGACTGTGGGCCACTTGAAGGTAAGGGCCAAACTCAGTCACATTTGCTTCACAGCATCTGGTGTGGAGTCTGGCACTCAGTAGGTGTCTAGTAAATATTTGATAAAAGACCTTCTCACATAAACACCATTTCTACTGTGCAGGTCCCACCAAACTTCATAGTGTTTACCCATGAATGCACAGGAAACCTTTACACTGATCGCAGAATCGTAGTGGCCAGAGCACTGAGTGATGTTTTGTTTTCAAAATGCTCAAAATCCTCAAGTGGTTTCCTCTAGAGGTGCATAAAATACTCTTATTCTCTCAGCAAACTATTCCATTTTAAAACTTAAAACTAATAGTTACATTCTGGTTAGTTTGGGGAGTTGAAGGCATCCTTCTCCTTTCCATAAAAGGAAAGTGAGGCTAGCAAATATCAGGAGCTGAATTAAGTTTTGTTCATGTTGACAATTTCTCCGTTTGGAGGGCTTTCTCTGTGGGTGCTGCACATGCTTATGTCCACGATGATGTTCTTTGTAGATTTTTGAACTGTCTAGGAAGGAATTGTTTTAATTGATCACAGCACAACCGTGTCTTGAATGTATGAGTTCTTAATGCATATGATCATGAGGATGTGATTCTAAACATTTGTGTATACAGATGGTAAAAAGAACAAAAAACATGCCATATTCATTCCAAGTAGATTCTCTTAGCTGCATTGTCCGTGGAAAATAATAAATACCCCAAATTGTTGGGGAAAGTCTGAAATTAGATTGAATAAACATTTAAAAATAATTCTATTAATATGAAAAACATTTGCATTTTTGTGTAAACTCAAATTAAAAATGCAAATACCCATATTTACTCTGAAGAAATGAAATAAACATGTACAGGATCTGTATGCTGAAAATTATAAAATGCTAATGAAAGAAATCAAAGACGACCTAAATACCTAGAGGCATACCATGTTCGTGGATTAGAAGATTCACCATATCATAAAGACATCAGTTTTCCTCTGAATTTATCTTAGATTTAATGTAATTCTTATCAAAGCCTCAGCTATGTTTTCTGTAGAAATAGACAAACTTATTCTAAAATTTCTCTGGAAAAGAAATGGTCATAGAATAGCCAAAACAACTTTGAAAGAGAAAAAGAAAATGGGACTTTCTGATGTTAAGTCCTACTCTATAGGCTGAGTAATCAAGACATTGTGGTATTGGAGATGAGTAGACGATAAATAGATGAGTAGAACAGAACAGAGGACTCAGAAATAGATCCATACAAATGTGCTCAGCTTTTGACAGGGAGAAAAACAATTCAAGCCAGGAGGATTGCCTTTTAAATAAATGATGCTGGAGTAATTGAACATCCATTGGCAAAAAAATGAATCTTGACCTAAGCCTTATGCCTTATACAAAAATTAACTCAAAATGGATCATGGATTTAATGTAAAATATAAAACTGTACAACTTCTAGAAAAGAAAAAACACATAGAAAATCTTCAGGACCTGAACTAGACGACGATATGCACCAGGCTTTTCACTGAAGAGAATATACTGATGATGGCAAATAGCATATGAAAAGATGTCTAACATCATTAGCCATTAGAGAAATGCAAACTAAAACCATATAACTAAAACAAAGAGATACCACCACATATCACTCAAATGGCGAAAATAAAAAATAGCACCAAATGCTGGTGAAGATACTGAAAAACCACATCAGTTTTGCATTACTGGTCCAACCACTCTGGAAAATAGTTTGTCACTTCCACTTAAAAGTAAAAATAGACTCAGGGCACCTGGGTGGCTCAGTCGGTTAAGCATCCGACTCTTGATTTCAGCTCTGGTCATGATCTCACAGTTTGTGGGTTCAAGCCCCATGTTGGGCTCCGTGCTGACAGTGGGGAGCCTACTCGAGATTCTTTCTCTCTCCCTCTCCCTCTGCCCCTCGCCCTCTCTCTCAAATAAATAAACTTAAAAAAAAAAAAAAGGACTTGCACTCTTAGGCATATATCTCAGAGAGATGAAAACTTGTGCATGGCGTCAATAGCTTTATTTACAATAACCAAAAACCAGAAAGTACCTAAATGTTCTTTGGTAGTTGAACAAACTGTGGTACACCCATACCGTGGAATAATAGTAATAAAAAGGTATGAATGATTGATACACAAAACAAAACATGGGTACACCTTAAGAAAATTATGGTGAGTGAAAAAAAAAAAAAACTGATCTCAAAAGTAAACATGCTGCAGGATTCCATTTCTATAGTCTTCATGAAATAATGACAGAGATGGAGAACAGATTAGAGGTTGTCAGGGATTAGGGATGGGATGGAGGTGGCTATAAAAGGGGTAGGTAGCACGGGGGGGTGCCTTATGGTGATGATACGTGTATATAAGTGTGGTGGTGGGTCTGCAGAATGGCATGTAGAATTGCATAGAGTTTCATGTGTGCACACACACAAAATGAGCCCACATATAACAGGTAAAATCGGAATAAGAAGCGTGCATTGTACCGTTGTCCATTTCCTGGTTCCGACATTGTGGTGTACTTATGTTAAGATGTTAATGCCGGGACGGGGTGCCTGGGGCTTTCCTGTACGTTTCTTTGTGCCTTGTACATTGATAAGGGTTTCAAAATCACAAGTTTTAAAAAATAAACCTGATGCTTCATCTTCACATCTTAAAAAAAAAAAAAATCAGCCTAATTTTTAGTCATCATTTTTCAGTATGAGCATGGCACTGTGTCGTTGTAGTCCTAAGGTGTAATGATACGCTTGTTGTGATTTAGGGGTTTGTAATCTGATAGATCTTCTTGGGAAAAAATTAAGGCCTCAGGCACATTAATATCAGCCTCAGTTTTTGTCTTTAAAATAAAGGTGTTCCTGGGGCGCCTGGCTGGTTCCGTCGGTTGAGTGTCCAACTTCGGCTCAAGTCACGATCTCATGGTTGGGTTCGTGAGTTCGAGCCCTGCGTCAGGCTCTGTGCTGACAGCTCAGAGCCTGGAGCCTGCCTCGCATTCTGTGTCTCCCTCTCTCTCTGTTCCTCCTCTGCTCACACTCTGTCTCTGTCTGTCTGTCTGTCGGTCTCTCTCTCTCAAAAAGAAATAAAGATTAACATAAATTTAAACAAAGGAATTCCTGAGTTTTTGTGATGCTATTGCCTAATTTAGGAAAAACTCCTGTGGTCAGTATTAGCTATCATTTAAGTTTCACCAAAGAGTAACTTTTTAAAAATCGTATTCCCCTCACATGTGTTTTCTGCAGGGCACAAATAGCAACACATGTCCAGAGATGGGACTGAACGCATCACAAAAGGATGAGGAGTGTTTCAAAAGATTACAGAGGATGTTTGCTGTTTCCTTAATAACTTAGGTGCTGGTTTAGCCTGAGGTGGGGTATATACGAAACTAGAGTGCATAACTTGAACAGCTTGTAAAAATAACTGTGCATATGGTTGCTATGTTAGAATGAAAGAGTTAAAATCAGGCCAAGGAGTATAAACAAGAGGCCCCCAACAATCTTGGTGACTTTGACTTTATTTTTTAAATTTGTAAATGTTTTGTTTTAAATTTTTATTTAAATTCTAGTTAGTTAACATATAGTGTAATATTGGTTTCAGGGGTAGAATTTGTTGATTCATCACTTACGTATGAGTACCTATATATGTGCCACATAACAAGTCCCCTCCTTAATACCCATCAGACAAGTGCCCTCCTTAATACCCATCACCCATCTAGCCCATCCTCTGCCCACCTCCCTCCAGCAACCCTCAGTTCTCTATATTTAAGAGTCTCTTATGGTTTGCCTCCCCACCTCTCTCTGGTTTTTTTCTTCCTTTCCTTATGTTCTTCTGTTTTGTTTCTTAAATTCCACGTATGAGTGAAATCATACGGCATTTGTCTTTCTCTGACTGACCTACTTTGCTTAGCATAATACACTAGGTTTTTTGGTCCTTCTTTTCCAGTTAATCCAAATTCTATCCTATACATTTAATCTCTTAAAAGGCAAATGAAGGTACATAATATTGGAATAAAATTCTTTGTCTCTGGTTGGACTTAATGTTTCCATAATCATCATCAACAAATACTTTTAGATGGTTAACAATTGACTTACAAATGGCGGTCCTTTCCAAGTAGATATTGTATTTTGATCCACAGTAATGCCTGTGGGCATTTCAGCTGTTTGTGTGGGATGAATTTTCCAAAGGACATTTTGAAATATTGGATGTTGGGATTATTATAAAACATCATTTTCCCCTCTCACAAATTAAAGTTTTGGATCCCCACAATCGCCAAACATATGGATTCTAATGAGGATTAAGATCTAAGTGTCTGAATTCTCTGCTTACTAGAAACATTAAGGTTATTAAAAGTATCAAAAATTATTTTTCCATTTACATGTACTATAATTTAATAGAAGAGAAATGACCTGAACCTGAGGAAGCATGGATTGCAATTGATTTAACTTAACACTGTTCTCTTTTGATTAAAAAGTAAAAGTTTTAAACTATTTAGAAAGAAAATTCTTAAGGTTTGTGTTGCTCAGCAAGCTAGAGTTTAATGCCCCTGGATAGTGCCGATAAACACTTCATTTTTGCAGCAGGCATTGCTAAATTAAATTTTAAAGAAGGCAGCAAGAGAACATCAAAACACCTCCATTTTTGCTTCATTTTAAATTTACGACATTCTTCATCTGGGCATCCAGAGTATCATATTCTGAATTATTTTCAGCACCAATCAACCTAAAAGACATGCAGATGATGTTGGAAAGTTAGTTTCTAGACTTCCTGCAGGTGTAAACCTCACTCAACCTGAGACCTGGCCTTGAGATCAGATTGGACCCAACTGAACCTCTGTCATTTGATAACCACAAGGTATCCCAAGCACTGGAGGTTTCTAGAGTATCTGGGTTACACACTGGGGTAGATAAGCCGATTCTAATTTTGTTAGCGCCATTATTTCTGCAGTTATTATACAAGGAAGAAAAAAGACCGAAGAGTTCCAAATCATTTGCATACCGTGCAGGTTCCCATAAAACATCACATGGTGTTGAATTCGTGTTGACAAAAGTATATAAGAGAATTCAGAACAGCTAGGTAGCTCGGAATGTTTGATTAGGTTATCACGTGTCCCTGTGTTGAGAGGTAACAAACAAATCTGATCCTCATTTCACAGCTGGATGAGCTTGAACACCCAGAGAGAGATGGTGTGCTGACATTCAAGCAGGGCACCTGCCGGAAAGCTGCGCTCTGAACTCCGAACTTTGACTTTCACATCTTGTGCAATCTGATGACTGAAAACATGAGAGTGACCTGAATTAAAAAGAAATGTGCAGAAGGCCATTTACTGTAATTTCATCTTCAGTATAGTGCTTAGGGTGTGAGGATGCTGCCGTCCTAGAAGGAACAGAGGCAGGATTGAGCATGGGGTAGAATCCTATACTTTTCTTCCTGCTCACCACAGGGGAAGGCTACCATCATTTTTGTTGGTTTGCACAAATCTGAATCTGTGAGCGTGGCGGAGAAAAGATCCAGGCTCACATTTTTTTTTTTTTTTATTAGTACTTAGAAAATACACAAATGATGTCTAGGAGGGTGGCAGCTGGTTCTGTTAGGGATGGATCGTCAGCAGGGTTTGGGAGAGTTGAGGCGGGCAGGCAGCTACATGAAAGTGTTAGGCTATCCTTTAGGTCGATCCGTGGTTCTCTCTTGTAACTACTATTTTGTGATATCCTTTTCCTCCCTTGAAATGGGAATTTCTCAGTCCTTGCAAACTATCTGTACACAAAAAACTTAAAAGTCAATATGATGCCCTAACAGTAACACAAGGGGCAATGAAAGGACCCTCGGTAGCTTTTCATACTGTTGTTGCTCCGACGAAACTATACTAGAAAGTGTCACGAGACAAGCAGGTGCTTACCTGGTGTGGAATGTCATGATAAGAAAGCTGGTGACTCAAGCACTCTGAGCCCTGGTGTGGTCACCATTGCAGCTTTCCGAAATGGTGAACAATTGTCGAGAAAATTCCGAATGAAGCAAACTAAAACGATTCTTTCAATGTCAGCGGTTATCGGCATTTCTGGAAAACTTAGCATACGTTAAAGCCCAGCACAAAGACTTTATTTTGATATAAAGTAGAAATGAGTTTCCGAGCTCAGATAACATGAAAAATTTGTTTGTCTTGACTGACATACATCTAGAACTTTTGAAATCTGTGATGGACGCAAGACTATATACTGTCCCTGTGTCCAGTGTCCCTGCTGCCTGCCCACAGAATGCCCGTGATCTGACGAGCTGAAATGTAGCACACATTTCTGAGATGCCTGCTAAGGAGAGGTACGCTTTCCAAGGGAGAACGGCTGTTCATTTGCTGCTGCTTTTGATGACTTCCCTACTTTTTAGTTGAAGTCACACTGTCCTACCTTCTGCTAATTTCTCCTGCTCTCATTGGATGTAGTTATGTGTGTGGATGGGGGAGAAAGATTGTAGTTTGTAGTGGTGGAGAGGATTTTGATGAGTTTTGTAATATTTTATGAGGGAAGGTGGGTCCCTACCTTTGATAGTGCTTTTGCCCCTGAAAAGTATCATCGGCCTGACCTCATTGTCTCCATAGTTAAGCTGGAGATAATACTGAACATTTTTTAAATGTTTATTTTTACTCAAGGGAGAGAGGGGGGGTGAGGAAGAGAGAGAACGAGCAGGGGAGGGGCAGAGAGAGAGAGAGGAAGACACAGAATCCGAAGCAGGCTCCAGACTCTGAGCTGTCAGCACAGAGCCTGATGTGGGGCTCGAACCCAAGAACCGTGAGATCATGACCTGAGCTGAAGTCAGACACTTAACTGACTGAGCCACCCAGGTGCCCCGAGCTGGAGTTAATACTTAAAAACTATTGTGAAAGGATTGTTAATAGGATTTTGTTTTGAAGCCCTTAACTCTTCATTGACTATAGAATTTCAAAATCTTGAAAACACCTAATTTTGGTCATCAGGGCGGATTTGGTCATTGATAGCTGAGTATGACTCTGTAACTTATCAGACTTATGTTTGACTAGTGTGTACCAGCCATCAAACTGATGGAATAGACACAGTATTTGCTCTAACATAACAGCAGTGATTGGTTATAATACTGTCCTCAAATAATGTTAATTGTGTTGCATTTCAGATGTTACACCTCATGAAGGTGTGCTTCTCTGCGTGTCTCATTCCCACCCCTGATGCCCAGAGCCAAGGCTGTTCAGGGACCCTGATCCCCAGATTCAGCACATTGGACTGGGCTGAGCGCCAATCCCAAGCCGGCCAGTCAGTTTCTCCTCTTGGGAATTGGTATTGTAACAGAGGGAGAGGGAAAGGAGGGGAGGAGAGGGAAAGAAAGAGAGAAATTTGATTAGACTTGAATGCTAGGGCTGAAAGAAGGTGTGGTTCTTTCTGAAGACTGAGGGAAGGATCTATTCTAGGCCTCTCTCTTTGGCCTGTAGACAGCCATCTTCACATTCTTCTATCTGTATCTATCTCTACATACACATTTCCCCTTTTTAGAGGGATAACAACAAGGATAAGACATGGGATTCGAGCTACCGTAATGATCTCATTTTGACTTGATTATCTCTTTTAAGACCATATCCTCAAATAAGGTCACATTCTGAGGTACTGGAGTTTAGGATTCCAGTATATGTTGTTGGGGGGGGGGGTGCACAATTCAACCATCAGAGATGTTCTAAGCCCATATCTTACCATGTGCACTGGGGAGCACAGGAAGATGATTTGTAAAAAGGAAAAATAAGGCACAAACAAGACATGGCCAGAAATGACTTCATGGATTCCCGACTTGTCATTTCCAATTTTTTTCTGGAGCTCAGTGTATCCCTAATGTCGGCTTCTGTGAGCCACCATTGTGGCCTTCCAGTATATTCCCCTTGCTTAAATTTGGTTAAGGTGATTCCTGTTATTTTTAGCTAAGGGATGCTAATTAATAAGAGAACCCAAGTGAGACCGGCATTGTGGTGTGCTACTTTAAGGAGCTGGGGATTGATTACCTTGTAGGTTTTGTGAGGCTGTCACTGGTTAGATGGGCTACAAAAAGGAAGCAGGAAGGACCATTAGAAGCCTGCTGTAATCACATCATGAGGTAATGGAGGGAAGGTTAGAAAGGAGCCAGTAGATATCAGACTCTTTTCAGAGTCCCTGTTACTGTATTTTGTGGACTAAATATTTGTGTTTCCCCCACATTCATATGTTTAACTCCTAAACCCCAAGGTGATGGCTTTAGGAGATGGGTCCTTTGGGAGCTAAAGCCATGAAGGTGGAGCTCTCGCAAATGAGATTAGTGCCCTTCCAGGAAGAGACATGAGACCCCGCTTCTTCTGTCTGTTCTCTGCATGTGAAGATTCGATGGGGAGACCACCATAAGCAAACCAGGAAGCAGGCCTTCACCAGACCCTGGATCTGCCACTCAGTCAGTGGTATTTTTGTCATAGCAACCTCAGCTGACTAAGGCACAGTATAAATCCTTGCATTTAATTAGGCTTGAATTAAGGATGTGGATTAAAAAGATACAGAGAGGGGTGTCCGGGTGGCTCAGCCAGTTAAGCGTCTGACTTCGGCTCACGTTGTGATCTCATGGCTTGTGGGTCTGAGCCCCATGTCGGGCTCTGTGCAGTCAGTGCAGAGCCCGCTTTGGATCCTCTTGCCCGCCCTTCTCTCTGCCCCTACCCCACTTGTGCTCTCTCTCTGTCTCTCTCAAAGTAAATAAATACTTAAAAAAAATAAATAAAGAGATAGAAAGAAGGAAAGTGAGGAGTGCATGTGGATTTTGAACTTTCTATCTTGGGTTTGGTATTCACCAGCCAGAGGACAGAACGACGGTGTTTGAGGGCGGACCCTGAGGTTTGATCCGGGAGTGCTGAGACTGAGGGCCTGCAGGGCGGTCGGATGGAGATGGCCAGGAAAGAAGCTGGGTATGGTGACTGGAGCGCGGGAGGGAGCTGGAAACATGGTGGTCATTTTAACATGTGATGGTGTCTGAAGCCATGTTGACCAGAAGATATCACCGGGAAGTAGAAGAGAGAACCCCCGAAAGGGCCATTTGTGGCCGTCACCGTTTGAGGGACCATCAGAAGAGGATCAGGAAAGAAGGCTAAGGTGGAGAAGCAGCCTTCTGATGTAGCGACTCGGTTTCAACAGACTCCCCAGACAACAGAATAATGAGAGCAAAAGTTGTGAAGCTGAGCTCTTGTGTGTTAGGGCACACAAGCGTGCAACAAAAAACCCGAAGCGACATAGATTGTTGTTTCAAGATTGTAAGAAGGGAAGAGAATGGTTGCTCAAGAGGAAGGCAGGATAGAAGGAATGTTCCCACACGCAGGGGGAAATCCCTGTTCTTTCCAAGCTATGCTACTTAAAATAGCCATTATTCATTGAGGCCTGCAGAGTGTCGGGCTAAATGCTCGACGTGCATTATCCAGTGTGCCCCTTCCACAGACCGGTGAGACTGTAGAGAGAAGTTAAGCAGGTAAGATCTTTCTGCCATCCTGCAAATCCATGCAACTTGTGCAGTGCTGAGCCAGTAAGGCAGCCAGTGGGTCTGAACCCAAAGTTACCCCATCCCTCACATTCACCCCCTACCCTCTAACAATATAACACAATGAATTCAAAGAATCAGCTAAGTACAAGAAAATGCAGACAAGGAATTTAGGCCATCTTCTGGAATTTATAAGATGGGATTTGGCAAACATCCTATGTTATTGAATTAAAGGAACAATAATAAGTTGAAAACAAATTGTAAATGTCAGTAAGAGGCACAGAGGTCCTGTTTTGTTTAGAGAGAAATTGGCCCCAGGGTTAAATGTGTAAATGAAATAATAGGGGTGGAAATGAGAGGTTCATTGGGTGGTGATCAGGGAAAAAATCAGGTAATGGAAAGCTAGATGAGCACTTTCAATAAAGGTCAATGATACAAGAAAGGTCACCACCAAGGGAACAATTAGCCAACCTGGACACACTTGTCAGAAAGGAAGAAAGGCGTGAGTTTGAGACTGAATTAGGAGATGAGAAAGTCAAAGATTAATGCAGGATAATTGAATAGAAAGCGTGTCATGAAGGAGGACCTCCCCCTGCCCCTGCGATGAATATCGGTAGAGACGAAAGGGGAGAAATTAATGAACTAAAGTTGTTCTTCACTGGGTAAGTCAAATGGAAGTGTGACGTTAATGCATGTCATATCTTTTCTGGTATATGTAAAAGGGCGCGTGTGAAATAAAACCACGCGTTGACAAATTAAAAACTTATCTCTCATTTATTGTAGTAATGCCTACTAACTCACATTCTCCCGCCTTCCCGACCAGGAGCCCTGACTTGTTTTGCCAGGAGCCAACCATTTGATACTCGTCCTGTCTTCTTCTTGGGTCCCAATCCACTGAGTACTTAGTGGTCCTCGATAAATACCTGTTAATTCCGTGTGTTCTTTTGTTTCCATTTGAGGCAGGAAATTTAAGAGATTGAAGTCTTTGTTAGATCATTTTAGGTACTTGATCAACAGTTCACTAGCTCAATTAAATAAATGCTATTCTGAACTAAGAACTAGGGAATGTTGACATTAGATTTTCACATTATCAGAAAATGGTGTCGATTAGCCCTTGGTTTACGATTACAAATTTGTATTTCTCTTCATTATTGTATTTTTAACCTACGATGTCCTTGGAATTTATGGGGTTTTGTTTGTTTGTTTGTTTTTAATTTGAGAGGGAGAGAGAGAGAGAGAGAGAAAATGTGAGCAGGGGAGGGGCAGAGGGAGACACAGAATCTGAAGCAGGCTCCAGGCTCTGAGCTGTCAGCACAGGGCCCGACACGGGGCTCGAACTCGAGAACCTTGAGATCATGACCTGAGCCGAAGTCGGACGCTTAATCAACTAAGCCACCCAGGTGCCTCCAAGATGTCCTTCGAATTTTAAATTCCAAGATGTTGGAAAACCTAATAGGTACTTTTATATTTAAGTGTAACTTTGTCAAATCGATACAAGACTGTATGCTACATAAGAGAACAATGTTATATTTTGTTGTTTCTTTTGAACTTTTAATTAAAAGATGACATATGCATATAGCAGGTGCATCATATGTAAGTGCTTTTTAACTTGCAGATGCCTGGGTGGCTCAGTCGGTTGGGTGACCGACTTCGGCTCAGGTCATGATCTTGCGGTCCGTGAGTTCGAGCCCCCCATTGGGCTCTGTGCTGAGAGCTCAGAGCCTGGAGCCTGCTTCAGGTTCTGTGTCTCCCTCTCTCTCTGACCTTCCCTCATTCATGCTCTGTCTCTCTCTGTGTCTAAAATGAATAAACGTTAAAAAAAAAATTAACTTACAGATGCCTTACTGTTTATTGAACAGGTTCATAGTGGAGTTAGTTTGTCCTGCTTCTTGCACTTTAAATGGATTGTGATGTCCCGGAATGGTTCTCCCTAATGTGCATATGCTAAAGGAAGCAAGAAAGACAATGATAATATTCAAATAACAAAAAAGGAATGTCGTTTATGTGGGACCCACTAGAAGTAAGGCGATTAGGCTTTTTGTATACTACTCACTATTTGGAGGTCTTAACCTATTGATTCCAGGGTAGAAATCTTGTGCACTTGAGAAACCTTTGTTGATAGAGGTGTTTTGTTTATTTGTTTTTGTTGTGCTTAACTCATGCAAAGTTGGAATAATTTGCTACTGCTTTTGCTAGAGACTGTTTTACAGGGTTATTTCCTTGAAGCTTTGAGAGTTCTCCCCATCTCCCCAGTTGAATCTAGGTGAAAAATGGATGTGACCTGAAAAGGTTACACGACCTCCTGAATCCTTAGGAGAAGCTCTGCTAAATTAATTGCAGCCAACTCCTTGGGATGCCCTTTTGTGGTGCCATCGGCTCTTTCAGGAATCTTGGATATTTTGCCAAATGTACCACCCCTTTGTAATCTTAAGACTGTTAACAAATGGAATCCTGTTCAGTATATGCCATGATTGTGGAACAATCCACTTAGTCCATCAAAATCCTATTTTGACTTGTCCACATCGTCCCCTTAGTCTGTTTTTAGATTTATTAAGTACTTTTCATGCAAGTGATGAAAAAGCTTTCATTTAAGAAATTATTTCCACATGACCCTAGAGGCTTCCCATTGTAGTTTAGCAATAGTTGACGCGCTCCATCGATTGTTGGACAGTGCAAAGTGGAGTCCGTGCTGGCATGTCCGGGAACCCTATCCTTAGAGCCAGGAGAGTCTCGGGGGTGGTAACAGAACCCCTTCATTTTACCGTCAGAAGCCCCAAGAGTTGTAGCAACCTCTCCAGGCTGATTCTACTGGTCAGGCAGTGACAGTTCGGACTCTGTTCTTTTTACATCAGATTGACCCTTGAATACCTACAGACTTTCAGATATTTGCCAAAGCAATGCCTTTCTAGTTGCTTTCTAGTAGAACAAGAGCTATGAGGGAAGACGGGCTTTCATCCTGGATATTCTTGTTTTAAGTTTTCCAAGAGAGATTTAGGACCTCTTTTTCTCCTTGGGGTGAGAAGGAGTACGCAGTGCGAAAGGGGAAAGAGACCAGAAATGCCACCACGCTGTTAATAAGGAGGAGAAAGATGGCCATATACGATAGGCTAAGTAAATACGCTTTGGGAAGAAAACTGTTTTTCAGAAATCACTTTCCCTTGTAGGGGACTGACCTATTTATGAGTCCCCCCTGGAGGCCTACACCCTGGGCCGTGTAGCCTACAGTAGTCTTGGCTTTAGCACAGTGGACCTTCCTGGGTTTGACTTCCTCAGGTGTTGTCCACAGGTTGAAGCCATGTAACGAAATGTTGAGCCCCCAGTTACGGTCATGTGCTGGGTGGGCTGTGTGGGGGGACGGGGGCTGAGGCATTTGTGAACCGCAGACACCCCCTTGCAGCCATCTGCACCTGCAAGGCCTTGGTGGGGTGCTCCTTGTTGTAAGCAATACAACAGAGGAGTATGTTTGTGTTTCCTTGTGGAAAAGGCCCAGAAAAGAAAAAGGCCACCTGTGAATGCTATTGATTTGTGTGTAAACTTGGGGACTCATTAAAATGTTACTAGGTAGCCCTTCCCTTAGTGATGTCGGTGTGCTCAATTTACAGCACATGCGCAATCAATTATGTGTCTATTGACTTCATCTTCCTAGGAAGCAGAATGGCGGTTTTCGGCTCTGGCGGTTGCCCTTTGGGAACCATGTTGGATTCTGTAGATTTGGCACTGGGCCGTGCATCCGTAGTCTTAAAAGCTCCCTAGGTGATTCTGATGGATGGCCGTGGTTAAAAACCACCGAAATAGACTAGAGCATGTAGATCAAAGAGTCCAGGGGCAATACACAACTACCCTGATTCATTCTGCAGGAACAGGTATAGGGGCTGTTGCTTAGAGCCAGGGAGCAATTTCGGAAGCCCAGGGGAATTGGCAGTCTGGTTGGCAATGAGAAGTTAAGCTATGAAGGGTTTAGCTCTGTTAGGCTCCTTCTCCCGATTCCAATTGACTTAAAATGGAGACTGTCAATTTATCCTGGAATAGTTGTGAATGGGAACCTACTGTTCTCTGCTACTAAAGACCAGAAATATATGATGCTTTTAGAAAAGTCATTTCTCCACTCTTGGAAGGTACTGAACAAGTGTAGTGTGCTTTTCATAGATTATTCCCAACATCCATCCCCCTCACCTCCAGATAATAAATGTAACCAAATAAACAGAAATTTCCCCCTCCCCCTAGTCTTGGAAATTTACAGCATCATTAGCATATCAAAGGCTGGGAGAGTCCTGCTGTTAACAAAAACAAAAAAACTTTTTAAAACTTTGTTTGAGTTAAAACAAACTTATTTGCATAGGAAGAGACTTTTTACTTCTATACCTTCAACGGGGCTCTTTTCCCTTAACACTGGTTTTGGAAAGACTGGCCAAGTCCCTTTTTGATTCAGTAATTTTCTTAACAGTTAATTTCTGACAGATGAACCTCTTTTTAAAATCCCCTTTGAAGTTGGACTGAATTAACAAATGGAAGGCTTGGCAGAGCAGTTTACTAATTCATAACTATATCCCTCTGCTTTCTTTGTGTTGCTAAGTACTATAATCTTTGACCTGAAAGGAAGAATCTGCTAACAAGTAAATATTTAAAAGGCCCCATGAAGTATAATGTGCATGAGTTTGTGCCTGGGGAGCCCGTCTGCTGGATGAAAGAAATGACTCACTTTTCATCTCCTAAATAGGCTGTTGTTTTACAGTAGGTTGAAAGGAAGTATTTTAAGTGCTAAGAGTCGGATCTCTCTTTATTTTTAGATTTAGTTAGCCATTTGCTTCACTGATTCGAAGGTGGCATGGTAAGTCATGATTCCTAAGTGTGTTAGTACCCTGGACGAGTGAGTTAGCATTCCTGTGAATGAATGACCTCTGTGCTCCCAAGGACTACTTGGAACACAGTTCGAGGAAACAGAAACATGACTCATTGATGTGCTTGAAGCGTATCAGGGGGGACTCACTCACTTCAGAGCCAGACCTGAAGTGTGGTAAAGCAGGCAGAGCTCAGATGGGGTGATACCAGGGCTCTGGTCCCGACGGGAGTGGTCTCACTACCAAACATCCTTACCTTCTGCGCCTAATGGGAGGTGTGAATTACTTGTTGTTAGCATAGCTTCTGGCTTGAAGATTAATGCGTCTTTGAGTTGTACTGATTTTCTGGTTTGCATGGAAATGGGTGTGTGTGTGTGTTTTAATGACCTTCAGATGGGATTCATCAAGGCTCCATGAAATGAACCTTTATTTTTAAGATTTGAAGTGAACTGTCATAGCAGTTCAACTAGGGGAGTCCACAACAGGAAGTGAGGAAGCAACTTAACTTTGATTTATAAGGCTGTGGACTACTGATTTTCTGTGGCTGTGGCATCTGGTATATAGAATGATGGATATGTGATACAATTGGAGAAAGGTTCTTTACTGTTTAAAGGGAAACGTTCTGCTCTATCAGGATTTCTTTTCAAAAGCTATAAAACAGTTCCTAGCTACCTTGTTTGATGTGCCTTACTATGGTTTTTAGAAAGTGTTAGATCACCCTACTGAAATATATCCCAGATGTTTTTCCTGAGCAAATAGCGATCTGCATATCTGACACTTCCCACTTTTTCACTCTTGCTACAGAGTCTCCGCAGTGATTATTGTATAAAAATAATCTTGTGTTCTATTATTTTCATTCAGTGAAACCTAGATTGACAGGTACCTTGAAATGTTGGTGCTGTGCTTATGAATTACCTATGTATTCTTTAAAAGTGATAATCCAGTTTATCTGGCATTATGTTTGGGCAGCAGGTAGTGCCGTTTTCTTGAGGATCATGATTCATTCTCTTTAGTTTTATTATGGCTGTGAGGATACAATAATTGTCATAGAATAATTGTGCAAAAAAAATCCCTCCAAAATATTTCAAATGGTAACTTTCAAAGTTAAATATTTGAAAATTTCTGTAACTTTTTTTCCTGCAGCTTAAGCCACAATGTACTATTTACTACCACTGTTTCCTTCTTGAAAAACTTGTCCAGTAGTCCTTTACCTATTCTTTTTTTCTGACTGTATGCTGACAATTCTCAAGTTCAAATAGAGGTCTGACAGTGTAACGATTTACTACAGTGCTGTGTGCCTGACTGATACCCCCACTAGGTGGCGATATTGCTATCCTTGTTTTGTTTTTTTTTTCCGCAGGTGATGGTATTGCTTTTGTTTTTTTGGTCTTTTGCTACGGGGTTCAGAGAGGCTTGCTCAAGACCAACTTGTCACTAAATATGTATTGAAATCAAGATTGGAATCCAGCTTTGTCTCATTCAAATATTTGTGCTTTTTGCCTCTGTGGCCTACCGTCATGTTTTCTTTGGGGGTGGGGGGGGGGAGGAGGAGGAGAGGGATAAAGCCTTACTTCTTACATTATCTATTAAGTAAATTTTTACTGAATATCCACAGACTTAAGATTGTTCTTCTCAAGGAACTGCTCATTGTTGGTGGACAGGGGAAAGGATAACGGGGTACCTAAGGCTAAGGAATCCTGCGGGGGCAGCTTTTTTGCTGCCATGCAAGTTCGCAGGATGGAGTGAATGAACGGTAGCTGCTTCGGAAGGGCAGACGTGATGCTACAGTGGTAGGGGCACTGAGACGAGTCTAGAAGGGCAGATTGGACTCTCTTGTGGGGGCCTCAGCTCGGGTTTGATTAGCAGTGGTGAGGTGGTGCGCAGGGTTTGACGGGAGCGGGCTTTGGAGGCCAGAATGAAGCACAGACGCGGGGCAAGCTGAGGCCGAGTGCCGCTGGAGCTTTCCTTAGGGGAAGAAGGGAGAAAGGCAGAGGGACATCTTGACTGCTCTCAGTTTCGTTCAAAGGGAGGTTACCTTGGCATGTGGGTGCAAAGGTGGGAGTCAGGCTTAAAGGGAAACCTTATGGTTTGGGGCAACCAGGGCATTGTGGAAGGCAAGAGCGGAACTGTTGTAGAGCAACAGGGGCCCAGTCAAGCCCGTGGGTAAGCTGTTCTCTCTGTTTGCGAGGTGGTTCGAGACACCACAGGATTGGGGGAGGTGCCAGGTTGCAGGGGTGAGGAAGAGGGAGCCCTGGGGGTAGAGGAGTCCTGACTTCTGACTCCAGACAGAATTTGTGAGGAGGAGCAGAGCGGCGACTGGGGGCAAACATCGTGTCATTTGAAGCAGTGGCAATCAGATGGAAAGGAACACAGTATCTAGAAAAAGAGATTGACGATGCCACGTAGGGAGCAAGTTCATTCCTGCTGCAGGCAGGGATGAACCAGGAGAGGGAGGATGGGATAAATGAGGTTTCGAGGTGAAAAGCAGGGACAGGGAAGGGCTGGGCAGGGCAGCCCGCCCCCCCCCACCCCCCGCGGCGTGGAAGGCTTGCCCGAAGCCACATGGCTCCTGCTTAACTTGTCCCGCCTGCGGTTTGTGGCTTCCCTGACCAGCTTGGGAATTGATTCCTCCCCTGTGGGCAGGTCACGACATAACCGCACCTTGGGTTGTGGATAGGAGCCCTCCAGGCAGGTAGTACGCAGGTGGGGGGGGGGCATCACACTTGTCTAACAGGCCCCCCAGGTGATTCCCTGGCCCTTTCTCCAGAGATTCTGTGTGTCTGGAGTGGGGCCCCAGGGTCTGTATTTTAATAAGCGCCCCCAGGTCGTGCTGATGATCAGGCAAGTCTGAAACACTGCTATGGGCACCTTACAGGCTGGGCACTGGCCTCTAATATTTCTTGAAGGCAAATACCACTTCGCCTTGAATCCACCCAAGTCTCTACCGCCTGGGGCTTTATGGAAGGTGGGTGGTTCTGTTCTGCCACCTGCTGGTCAGCTGCCGGCAAAGCATGTGGTGTCTTCAGGCCAGCCGGGTTCGTAAGACGCGATTGCAAACGTGATTTTCAACAGACTGTAGATGAGGCAAAAAGTCTTACTTCTAATAGAGCCACCTGGTCTAATTTAAACATTTTACACTTAATGTTGCAAATCTGACACAATGCATTTCCTCTTCTCTGGAGCCTTGTGTCCAGCCTAGGTGTTAAAATGTTAATAACAACAGCACGTTTTGAGGTTAGTGTACTGCCCTTAATCTCAGAAAGACCTTTTTGCATGTGCTGCGTGTCTCTTCTCTGGAACAAATGTTTCACTTTTCGAGGCGGTGGTGAAGGCAGATGGGCTTGAAGACAGATGGGCTTCAAGCCCCAGTGTGTTGGAGAAGCTCCATCTTGGAAAATTGCTTTATCTCTTAGCATCAGTTGGTTTTCACTGTAGTTCCAGTGAATCACCATCATCATCATCACCATCATCATCATCATCACCATCACCATCATCATCACCGTTTTAAGCTGTGCCTGGCTCTGGGTCCTGACGTTGCCAATGACCCATACCTGACAATTTCTAAACATTTTATGGAGGACCTGTTAGACTTAGGGCCGCACAGAGTAAACTACTTAGAGATCATTTCTACAGCCATGGAGCTAGCGTCCCAGGGTAGTCGACAGCCTCTCAGATTCCTTGTTTCCTTGTCTGTAAAATGCAAGTGGCAGCACCATCTCTAAGATCTCTTTTGTCCCCACGCTTCTGTAATTTCGACAGTCAGCACGAAGTGTCTGACTTGGTGTCCCCAGTGACCGTGGAAGGCAGTGTCTGCTCTCGGCCCTTTGCTTGGCCACCAGGCTTTCATATTCTGGGCCCCATTGACACCAGCCTGTGGTCAGGATGCTTCTGAGGAGGCTGATTTCATTTGCTTTCGGTGCCCTTTTGCACACTTTCAAAAATTGGAGTTGGGAAAATGGCAGGCTTCCTTACGTTCTTTTCAATATTATCGATTGAAACGGAGCTAGCCTTTAATTTAGCTTTATCTATAAACAAGAGAGAAACTTTCTTAGAGATCAGGAGTTCTTAGTTGGAAGTAGGGGACATGGCTCACATAAACCTTGAAGCCTTTTAAAAACATATGTGCCAGACAGAACACCCGTAACCCCATCTAAATATGATCTATTGAATGAGAGTCTCTGATCAAAGAGGCTTCTGCTGTGCAGCCATAGCTGAGAAGGAAGGCACTCAGTTTCAGGTGGGCCCGACCTGTCCTGTGTCTCTTTGAGCAATGCTGGGCCATCAAACGTCTGGGGACTTGCTGTGGCCCAGGCACTGTGCTAGGCCCTGGACCCTGGGCACCCACAGATACTCACAGATTATCCTCTCTGTCTGTAGCCATCTCTCCCTCTTTATTAGGCTCGTGGCAAAACATTTTATTAGACTATCGATTTCTTTAGTTTTACTTCATGAGGCTATCCCCTAGTTAGGTAAATTAGATTTTGATCTTTCCTCGGGCTTCATTGTAATCTCTTTTTTTTTTTTAATTTTTTTTTTTTTTACATTTATTTATTTTTGAGAGACAGAGAGAGACAGTGTGAACAGGGGAGGTGCAGAGAGAGAGGGAGACACAGAATCCGAAGCAGGCTCCAGGTTCTGAGCTGTCAGCCCAGAGCCTGACATGGGGCTCGAACTCCTGAACTGTGAGATCATGACCTGAGCTGAAGTCGGACGCTTCACTGACTGAGCCCCCCAGGCGCCCCTAGTGATGTCACTTTGGTAAGTGACATCATTTGACATGATCTCAAATACAAGCTAGAGCCTGCTGTAATTTCCTACGTGCTGAATAAGTGGTGTTGACCTATGTGATAGATTAAAAGTTATTTGAGACCTTTTTCTTATTTTGAGATGTAACTTACTTTTAGCTAAGCATTTTCTTTTTTTTTTAAATTTTTTTTTTTAACGTTTATTTATTATTGAGAGACAGAGAGAGACAGAGCATGAACATGGGAGGGGCAGAGACAGGAGGAGACACAGAATCCGAAGCAGGCTTCAGTCTCCAAGCTGTCAGCACAGAGCCCGACGTGGGGTCAAACTCACAAACCGTGAGATCATGACCTGAGCCGAAGTCAGATGCTTAACCGACTGAGCCACCCAGATGCCCCTTAGCTAAGCATTTTCTTATCAACTATAACCAATCCCGTGGTATGAAACTATACAGTAACTGGGATTTTTCACCTGTGTTCATTTTTTCGCCCCTAGAAAGATTATCAGCAAAGTAAACTTTAGGAAATTCCTGGAACCCATTTTGAGAGAGAGAAAGAGAGAGAGAGAGAGAGCTGACGAAATTTGGTGTTTTCTCTTCCTTTGTTTTCTTGGCCATTTGAGAGAACTGTCATTACTTACGTATGACGTAGGGAGCTGCACCTGGGCTCTTTTTGTCACAATTCCTTTTGAGCTGTTAGATTTCAAACTTGTCTTTGAGCCATTCATTGCCTCATCACTGTGGGAGGAGGAATGTGCCTAATGATTGTGAACAGGACATGAGTGCAGTGACTTGAGAATTTTGTTGACATAGATGAGATAAAGCTGCTCAGTCCTTTCCTTGGAGATGATGTGAGCGAACCGTTTCCCCGAGGGGAGTCTGGCCCTCCCTTCCAGCTCCCCGGGCCCTCATGACAGGTGCCACCCGCTCCCGGCCTTACTCCGTGTCACCTGGCTTGTCCACCAGCCACGTCTGCTTCAAGGTCAGTGGCTACCTCTTTGCTGCTGCTGCTGCAAATAACCTACTAAATACTGAGTGCTGATGATGTCAGCGTTTTCTCATTTCATTTTCATAACAGCCTGAAGAAAGTCTCCAGTGTGCAGGGATTGGAGCATAGGGTTGCGAACCGAGGGCATTGCCCACCTGGGTGCCTTTTGAGGCTGCACTGTCTCCGTTCTCCCCATGTCTGAGGGGGACGACGGAGTGGCCGAGCTCGGGGTAGGGGTAAGGGAGGTTGAGAGGGACGTCTGTCTCATGCCTTCATTTGTGCTTGCTGAGCTCTGTCAGCCTCCTCCAGGCTGCCGTCAGTAGAGAGGGTCTAGTGTGTGTTTTGTAGAAGTACTTCATCCTTCCCTGAAGTTCTCTTTGATGGCGTATCTCAGAGCAGTGTCTAATGGAAACAAAAGTTCTCTTGACCTCACGATCCATCTTTGACCCAGGGGAACAAGTGTTTCAGCCCAAAATCTCTGAATATCTTAAGTGTCCTTTTGGTCTTTTGTTTCCCAAATTTCTTTCTATCAAGATGAATTTGTTATCTGCAGACGCTGACACATGTGATTGTACAGGACAGCTGAAGTAGTCATTATCCAATTGGATTCCCCTTCTCTAAATAGCCTTTTTACTTGGAGACTTTGATGACTGTCGGGAGTTGGCAGTGTCTAGGACTGTAAAAATTGTCGAGCTAAAGAGAAAAACATATAAAGATAAAGCCGTCTTTATATTCTGCCTGTTATGCTTTCACGAGTTCCAGAAAGTTAAATTTGGTAGGCTTTTTAAGAAAACATTCTTAGGCAATGAGTGAAATGTTAATAGACACAGTATATGGGAGAAACACAAAAGGCCATGCCCTTAAGCAAATTTGCACGTCAAGTATAGAAACGTAGACCTCATTTTTTTAGATATATCCTGCTGGCAAATATTCTTTTAATTACTCAAACAAGGTGGTAGGAAAAGGATCAGGTAAGTTGGCTTGTAAGAGGTACCACGTCCATGGTTCCTTTAGTTGCAGAGTGAGTGAGACAGTTTTTAATATTAACTGTTTTGTAAGAATTTTACAATAATTTGGGCAGGGGTGCCTGGGTGGCTCAGTCAGTTAAGCATCCAACTCTTGATTTTAGCTCAGGTAATGATCTCATGGTTCCTGAGATCAAGCCCCACGTCAGGCTCTGCACTGAGGGTGCAGAGTCTGCTTGGGACTCTCCCTCTCTCTCTTTTTCTCTGCCCCTTCCCCAATCATGCTTACTCTCTCTCTTCCTCTCTGTCTCTCTCAAAATAAATAAAGAAAATGACTTGGGCAGTATAATACCATTTGTGAAACTTAAGACAAAGCAGTATTATGTCTTATTGTTGAATCTACTGATACCCAGAAAAGTGTGAAAAATATGTTTGGGAATGATACAGACCACATTTAGGATAATGGCTACAGTGGGAGACAACGAACAGGAGGGAAATTTATCTCTAACATTTTATTTTTAAAAAACAGAAGCACATATAGTGAAATGCTAATTGTGAAATGCCGTGCTGATTTCTCTCCCTTTCTTTAGGTTTAAAATAAGTCTGGGGCGCCTGGGTGGCGCAGTCGGTTAAGCGTCCGACTTCAGCCAGGTCACGATCTCGCTGTCCGTGAGTTCGAGCCCCGCGTCAGGCTCTGGGCTGATGGCTCGGAGCCTGGAGCATGTTTCCGATTCTGTGTCTCCCTCTCTCTCTGCCCCTCCCCCGTTCATGCTCTGTCTCTCTCTGTCCCAAAAATAAATAAAAAACGTTGAAAAAAAAAATTTAAAATAACTCTGAATGAAAATTGAACGTTAGATAGTTAAAAAATTTACAGTGTGGGGGTGCCTGGCCGGCTCAGTCGGTAGAGCGTGTGACTCCTGATCTTGGGGTCGTGAGTTCAAGCCACATGGTGGGTGTAGAGATTACTTTAACAAAATAAAAGCTTAAAAAAAATTTACAGTGTATGTTTAGCATACATATTATAAAAAATAGAAAATCTAAAATAAAAAAGAGTAAAACAATCTGTTATGTTGTATTCTGCTTGTAACATCCGCTGATAATATTTTCAGTATATCATCCTAGCCTATGTTGTATGCATTTAGTATTATATCTATGATGTTTGTACATTTTCAGCGAAACTATGAGTAGTGATTTGAAGTTTACGTATTTACTTGATATTTTAGTGTAATTTAGGTATTGAAGTGAGGTGTTGAAACTAGTGATTTTCAATTTTTAGTTTGTAGAAGACTCATCTGGAAGCTTGTTTAAACGTGGATTCTCAGGTTCCTCTTCAGAAGTGTGTACCAAAATAAACTCCAGGAATGTGCATTTTTTAAACAATTTTTTAAAGATTTATTTATTTATATTGCAAGAAAGTGAGAGAGGGAGAGAGAAAAGTGGGGGAGGGGCAGTGAGAGGGAGAGACAGAATTCCAAACAGGCTCTGTATCAGTGCAGAGCCCGATGTGGGGCTTGAACTCACAAACTGTGATATCATGACCTGAGCTGAGATCAAGAGACAGGTGCTTAACTGCCTGAGCCACCCAGGTTTTTGTTTGCATTTTTAACAAGCCCTCCTGGTCCCCTCACTCACCCGCCCCAAACCATGGTGATTCTGATACAGGTGTTCTAAGGAACACAGTTTGGGAAAATATTGTGTGAGTTGTCTATGCTTGGGCAGTCTATACACCTCTGAGCACAGTTTATACTTCTTTTTCTAATCCAGGGTCAGCAAACTATAGTCTGTGAACCAAATACAAGCTACTACCTGTTTTTGTAAATGAAGTTTTATTGATACCCAGCCACCCTGATTTGTTTATGTGTTGTCTGGCTACTTTTTTGTCACGAAGGCAGATTGAGTAGTTGCAACAGAGATTGTAGAGCTGACAAAGCCTAGAATATTTACTGTCTGGCTCTTTCCAAAAATGTTTGCCGATCCCTGCATGTAATCTAGCATTTTGTGTGGGAGAATATCAAAGAAACTGGAGTACTTTAACAGGAGAAAGTTGAATATGGTGACGAAGGGCATGTAATTGACCAGTTTAATTTAACAAACATCTATTTAATCCTTACTGTATCCCAGGCACCGTGCACGTTATGACAAAAGGCTTGGTTTTCCCAGTTTACGGTCTTTAATGGCTCAGATGTAATAAGATAAGTGCATCATCTCTCTTTACGTGGTGCTTTGGAAACACATGGCAGGGTACCTAACAATCTAATCCTTGCAGTAAGGAATGATGGCCTAGGAGTCTTTAACCCTCAGGAACTTGCCTAGCAGGTACCCATGGTAAATGAGATTCAGAAACATGCATCTCCTCCCCACCCCCACTTGCTCAGATGCGTAGAGTGTATTGCCAGGACCCAACCGCATTTGGCCAATGGAATGTTAGCAGCTTTGATGTAGAAGAGACTTGGGGAGTGGCTCTTTGGTGCCATTACTATGAGAAAGTTAAACTTGGACTGGCCTGCTGGTCTTAGGATGGAGAGGGGCAGGAGGGTCTACCTTAGGGGTAGCCCCTAGGTGACTAACCAACCTGATAGGCTTGGGACCGCCCCAATTTTAAAACAAGTTCCATATCCTGGGAAATTCCTCAGTCTTGAGCACACCGGGACAGACTCCTTGGAGCAGAGCCACCCCCAGCTGAGTCCAGCCTAGACTAGCTGACCTCCAGACAACCCACAGACTGATGAGAAATCACAAATGATTGTTGTCTTAAGCCACTGAGTTTTGGAGTGGTTTGTTAAGCAGCAGTAGTTAAGTGATACAGTGCCCAATAAATATTTGCTTTTTTGAGCTGAGCTAGCTCCTGGTTGAAGTTTTGAAGGGTGAGTAAAAGTTCAGCAAATGGAGAAGATGACGAGCGTTCGAGCAGATGGAGAATCGTGCATCAAGCCCCAGGGGCTTAGAGTCTGTAGGGTGTGAGTGGGCATGTGCAGGACAGCTTTGAGGGGGGCACAGCTGAAAGCGGGGCAGTCCATTCCCCAGGGTATTGCAGTCGCCCAGGTGAGAGACCTGAGGCTGTAGGGGGTCATCAGGGGAGAAGGGAAGGCCAAGGTTTGGTCGTCGGGCAGACATTTCTTCAAATCTCAAGTCTGTTACCTAATAACTTGGGGATCTTCGGCAAGTGACTTCATCACCTTTATCTTCAGGGTCTGTATCTATGAAATATGTGTGACATATTTTGCACAGGGCTTTTGTTAGAGGGGAAAAACGGACCAGAAAGGGCATGTTGTTTCCATCCTAACTCCACGCTTCCCTGTCAAGATGGCGGCAAACCATTTGGCTGCTTGAAAGCTAGTGGCACATTATGAGTGCCTGCTCAGTGGTGTCAGAACTTTTCAGAGTTTTCTTTCCTCCACTGTTCTGTGGGTCCTGTTAAAGGTTTGAATTTATCATTCATTTTCACTCAGCTATGCCCCAGGGGAAAAGGGATTATTTGGATTTGAGGAGAAGGGATATTCTGAAGTAACTGAACATACTGATTGTATTCATCTACGAACCGTCAATCATTTAAAAACCACTCTTCAGATTAACGCCACTTTAGCCAAAAAGTAGCACTTTTCATCACATCATGATCTACGTCACACAAAACTAAAAATATTTTCATGTGTGGGAGCAAGAGGTACAATGGAGATCCTCCTCTCAATTTTGCTGTGGACCTAAAACTGCTCTTTAAAAAAAAAAAAAAAAGTCTATAAAAAAGAAAAAAAAAAAAAAAAAAGAGAACTGAAAGTAATTTCCAAACTAAAAAAAATGTATATCTCCCCCCCCCCCCCCCCCATCTATAAATGATTTTATAAGAATGCATTTAGGGCACACCCAGATAATCCAGAATAATCTCCCATGTCAAGATCTCTAACTCAATCATATCTGCACACCCTTTTCCCATATAAACTAATACTTATAGATGCTTCTCCCCCCGATTACTCACACTAAAAAATTAGTGATTATAAGGGCTATTAATTTTCTACCAAGCCACTGTTTTTGTTTGTTTGTTTGTTTGGTTGGTTTTTTGTTTTACCAAATTATCATGTTGGCCAAATTCGGTGATATATTGGAGCCAGTGTGTACATGCTTTGAAATCCAGTTGTTAGATTTTTAGGATTTTAGCAAGCTGGTTGTGAAGCTGTTGGTAGCTTGAAATTGGCCATGATTGGGAGCGTTTACGCCATGGAAATGCTAGAGATCAGGGCTTCCCACACCCCTCACCCAGGGAGCTGGCATTGATTGGCCAAACCCCCTAATCACCAGGAAATTCATCTCAGAGTACTTCTCACCCTTCAGAACCCCGTCAGGCCTCCAGAGGCACGGCCTAAGTCTCCTACTTGCTGCTTTTATTTTCTTTCTTGCATTATGGTTAAGATAGCTGCGTGTATACCTTGTGTCCTATAATGTATTGTCAACTCCTGTAGGACAGGATTCTCTATCTTTTGTGCCTTAGAACCAGCTTGCCTGGTTGATCTCCTAGAAGGAGATCAATAAATATTTGAACTGGTCCCTTTATCTGGGCTCTTTCCCATCATTGGAGATACTAAAAAAAACTGGTGTCTAGGGGGAATTGCAATAACCCTAAATGTATGTATTTGCATTTCTGTCTCTTTCCTTCTTTGGCCACATGTTTTAATTGGGGTATAGGGTTCCACCAATATATGATTTTTAAGTACTTTGTGCCTAATTTTGTTTGCTCAAATTGTTAGAAGTAAGATTTGTTTGGCCCCGTGGAATCACTGCAGATGTCAGCGATGTCTAACCCATGTATAGTGTGACATAGTATGTAATAAAGGGGAGCCAAATTGATAAAATGGCTGCTGGAAAACCGGATATATTCGGTGTTCTCCGTAGGTTTTGCAGTAAACCCCTTGGAGGGTCACTTAAAGGTTGATTTAAAACTTTTCTTTGTCTTCAACAGGTACCAGGAAAAACTGATGCAAAACAATTTTCCACTTCCACAGAGCAACTCGGTTCACACGGCAGAACACAGGAGGTCTGGGCCTGTCTGTGTGGATTAGCAGACAGGATGTGGGCTGCTTTTCTGAGCTTGGCTCATTGTGATTGCCGCAGGTTGTGAGCCAGATCGTTAGATTCTGGAATTTTGGTAGATGGAAGCAGTGCAGATGTCCTAACAAAGTACGAAAAGCACAGAGCCTCACAGTCGATGGCCCTGTTTCTTCTCAAAGTGAAGCAGTCTACTTCTATGACTAGTAGACTTTCATTACCACCCTTTAATTCCGATTGTATAGATTTTTGGTCAGATTATAAATTTTACTTCTGCCTCTTGGAATTTCGTGAGAAAGGAAGGATTGCTATCAAGGTCTAATTGTCTCCTTCCCGGAAACATGTTAAGATCAAACGAAAGAGGTCCTTGGAAATGAATAGATGGTTCTATTGTTCACTCCATGAACCAACATTCATTAGGGCTGGCTGTGTGGAGGTAAGAGACACGGAGGTGAACAGATGAGATCCCTGCCCTTAGGGAGCGGTCCAGTCCAGTAATGTGCTAACTCAAAGCCGATCCGGGACGGGCATTACGTGGGCCCCCGGGAGGGGTTCAGAATTTCGGGCCCACCTCCGCACCTGAATCAGACTCTGTTTTAATAAAATCTTCTGTGATTTATGTACAGTTTTTATGTACAGTGATTATGACAAAGTTTATGAAGATGGTTGAGTAGTGGGGGGGGGCGGTGCCTGGGTGGCTCAGTCGGTTATACGGCCAACTCCGCTCAGGTCATGATGTCACGGTTCCTGAGTTCAAGCCTTGCATCGGGCTCTCTGCAGTTAGCTCCGAGCCCGCTTTAGATCCTCTGTCCCCATCTCTCTCTCTGCCCCTCACCCCCTCACTCACTCTCTCTCAAATATAGATAAACATTAAAAAAAAAAAAAAAGGAAAGAAATGGTTGAGTAGGTAGAAAAAATAATAATTATGCGGATCACTGGAGAGGCCATAGGAGTGGCATGAAGCACAAAGGAGATCGTGATTAAAAACTTTTTTAATTTTTGAGGGAGAGAGAGAGAGAGAGAGAGAGAGAGAGAGAGAGAAAGCGGGGGAGGGGCAGAGAGAGAGGGAGACAGAATCCGAAGCAGGCTCCAGGTTCTGAGCCATCAGCACAGAGCCTGATGCGGGGCTGGAACACGCAAACCACAAGATCATGACCTGAACTGAAGTCGGATGCTTAACCGACTGAGCCACCCAGGCGCGTGTCCCCTACCCCCAAATTAAAAAAAAAAAAAAAAAAAAAAATTTTTTTTTTTTTAATGTAGTTTTGAGACGGAGAAAGACAGAGTGCAAGCAGGGGAAGAGTAGAGAGAGAGGGAGGCACAGAATCTGGAGCAGACTCCAGGCGCTGAGCTGTCAGCACAGAGCCTGACGTGGGGCTTGAACCCATGAACCGTGAGATCATGACTGAGACGAGCTGGCTGCTTAACTGACTGAGCCACCCAGGCGCCCCCAATTTTTTTTTTTTAATTTGGAATTTTATTTCAGTCTCAGAGTAGTTTCTCCTTGTTCTTGTATGAGAAGAGTCTCAAAGTCAGTACTTAGTTTTAGGGGGCCTTTTCGTCTGAATCCTTTGGATGGAGACATTTTCTTGGTTAGGGCTAGGACAAGAGTTCCATTCTTGGTAATCATCTGCCAACCAAGCCTCCGACACTCCACGGTACCCATCAATCAGCGATGGCTTCTCTACCAAGGGCAGCTTTTATCCCCTTGCGGTGGGCCCGCCCCAGGGGGCTGACAGCAGTATTGTGCTGCCATATTGCTCCCATATCAAGTGATCCCACGGGAACACTGAGGCGAAGCCTTCCAGCGTCAGACCATTTCAGGAGTCCCTTTCAGATATGAAGACGTTGAAAGGTGGGATTGAGGCTCGTGATGATCCATAATTACGAATGTCTGCCTTTAATCTTTCTATTTAAGGGAAATAACACCGCTCATTTCACTGGAAGGAACCTACCTACTCTGTCTTTTAAAGCTAGAGCCTGATGAAAACACTGTAATTTTCTCGCTTTTAAATATCGGAGCAGTGGTAGGTGAGGGAACCCTGAACATAGGCCTGATTTTGTCTTCCGTGACTTCCTTCTTGAGTAAATCAATTTAATTCCTTAGGGGATGGGCGGTGGGTGACAGGGAGGATTTAGTGTTCTGTGGGAGTTGGCTAGCCGTGGCCCTGGGGGCAATGTGGTTTTTCTTTTTGTTTTTTTTCGTTATAAACCGTCTGGCTCAAATCGTTCACTTCTCGATGTTGAGATAAGCTTTCGTTATTAGCGTGTACAAATTACCTCGTAGAAAGTTTGCATTTAAATCGACTCTTAAATTATTTACAAGAGCTGACGGTTGGAAAACCTACTGTACCCCATCCTGGACGCTAAAGGTCCCTGTGGGTTGTCTGGGTGGTTCATGTGGTAATCTGATCGGGTGCTGACTTCAGTGCCCCTGGCCGGTCAGGGCTGCTTCAGAACAGGACCCAGTTCACCGTGACTCTTCTCGCTGTTGTACATGCTTTTCCCTCACCTCTGTCTGTGTGCACCGCCTGCTCTCGGTGCTCCCTACGCCCCCAACCCCAGCCTCACCAGCTCCTTCGGGGCAGTTCTGCCTCTCCCCTTCTTCCTTCTGGGTTTGAAGGGTGCGGTCAGGGCAGGGAAAGATACATGGAAGTTAAAAGTCAGGGAAAGGTACACATGGAAGTTAAAAGTCATGTTGCTCATTTGTGGCCTCTGAGGCCAAAAAACTGATGGCACTTGAAATTAGTTTCTACCCTTGGCTGGCATTTTACACAGATGGCAAAGGAGGCAATTACACGCCTGAGCGGGCTGAGGGGTTTGTCTAATCCTATGTCTTGTCATGTTTAACAATTTTTACTAAATCAAAGACTTCCATTTGAGCTAAGCTCCTTTTTAAGGATGTCAGTATATATTGAAACATGAAATATTGTGTCTCTTGGCAAGGACTTTCCAAATGTATTCAATCTATCCATGTGACTCTTGGTAGAAACATAAATAAATCTTTCCAAATTAATGGATATTTGACTTAGGAATTCCCAAAGAGGATGGTCCCAGAGCTTCCTTTAGTAATATAGGCTGGTGCCTCCCAGTTTTTATAGGTAACTTTTTTTGGGGGTAATGTATGACTTAAATCATTCCAGAAATAATATAATTTCTAATCCCTTTGTCATTAGTGATGGATGAATTTCTCACTGTCCTCAAGTGTTAAGAACTTCATATAAAAGAGGCACTGAATCAGAAGCCTGTATTAGATCCGCCTGGGGGCTGTTATCCAGGGGCTGTTCTTCCCCTCGCCCCCCCCCCCCCCATTGCAACCCTGGGACATCTCCCTCGCCAGTACAAGGGCAAGGGTGCTGGCCAGGAGGCAGCTGGGACAAAGGCCTTGTACAAGAGCTACGTATTCCATTCCATGGGTGCTTATCAACTCCCACTAAACACATAATTTAAGCAAGATTCTTTATCCGATTCCTCGATAATTCCTGAAGCCCGGCAGTGGCAAAGCGGTAGGAAGGGAGCAGTTATTGGCACATGCGATGACAGCAGAAGTTTCGGTTTGTCAGCCTGACAGGAGAGGGGAGATGAAAAAAACGCTGCACAGCAAGGGATGCGGACAGAATGTGTGCAGCAGGTCTGTCCAAGGTCTGAGAAGAGTGTATTTATTCTATTGTAGATTTTCATGGGAAAAAATGTTAAATTAAGACGTTCTATTACCCTGAAGATGATGTTTGAAGAAACGGGTTCGACTCTAAAAGAGATTTTCCACTGCAGGGTCGTTGTGATCAGCAGTAATGTACATGAAGTGCCCATTGCAAAGTAGCCATGACCCTGAGCGGTAGATTTGTATGGCTCTGGGGTCCAGATAATTAAAATGTGTGGTTCATTGTAGTTACTGAATAAATACAGTTTGAATGAATGAAATAGCTTTGCAAGCAGCCCACTTAGCGATTTTCTAAGTTAATGGGAGTACATATCTAATAAGGATAGTGACAATCTAAAGGTTCCCTCTATCTCGGCCATAGAGGAACTCTGATCCGGTTGTAAAAGTAAGTAAATTATTTGACCTCCTTTTACATAAGTGAAGATATTAATAGTCAAGGGCCAATATAACAGAAACATGGAATAGCTAGTCGATGGAGAATTTATTGTGCAGACGTATCCACAGGTCTTGTGAATAACGGGGAATATGTTAGATTGGAAGTCCAGCATAAGTGTGTGCTTACTTTGAAGGAGAGTCATGAGTCTAGTCCTTGAATGTACCTTTCTGGCTACTTGGCAGTGAATATTCCTCCAGCCCCTCTCATGAGCTTGCTCTCAGATGTAAGGATAGGAGGCACTGGAGGAAAACACAGCAGTTACCAAAGGCACCATTTCATCCCTGCTATTGTGTGCATGTGTGCATACTCCAAGGAAGGTGGGTTGGAAAAGCATTCAGCAGTACTTATGAAGGGGAAAAATAGCACAAGGTTTATTTCAGAGCTTCAGGTATCTCTGAATTAAAAATGCAGCTGTAGGGGCACCCGTGTGGCTCAGTTGCTTAAGCGTCCTACTGGATTTCGGCTCAGGTCATCATCTCAAGGTTCTTGAGATCGAGCCCTGCGTTGGGGCTTGTGCTGGCAGCGTGGAGCTCACTTGGGATTCTCTCTGCATTCTCTCTGTCCCTCCCTTGCTCGTGCTCTCACTCTCTCTCTCTCAAAATGAATAAATAAACTTAAAAATATATATAGCTCTAGGATGTAGACATCAGGGAGGAGACAATTGTATTCTTTTTGGGGGAAAGTCCCCCCAAAGTGAGTGCATACATGGATGTCAGGGATTCCTATGAATCTCTGGAATGGAAGGCAACATTCCGGATGTTTGTATATTTTCCGGCACAATGGTCTTTTTTTTTTTTTTTTTTTCTTTTTATTTTATATTTTGAGATTCTCAAAAGTGTCTTTGACTCTGAAAGACTTATTTGATGTTTGAACTTGAATAGGCACTGACTGGTGCTATGCATAATTATTATCATTTTTACCCTTATGAAACGGATCAAAGTAGAGGTATCATTCCAGTTTAATAGCTCAGAATGCTTGGTGATGTAGCCAGGACTCCCAGTAAGTGGCAAACCTTTGAATCCAGTGGTGTCTGACATGACCTGGTCCCATTCCTGACCGCTCTGTGTGATATTATGTATGTCATATACCTTGTGTACACCTGAATTTCTCCATCTGGGAATCGAGGGATTTAAACTACATGAGCCCTTGGGACACCTGGGTGGCTCAGTTGGTTAAACAACTGACTCTTGATTTCTGCTCAGGTCATGATCTCACAGGTTCACGAGTTTGAGCCCTGCATCGGGCTCCGTGCTGGCAGTGCAGAGCCTCCTTGGGATTCTCTCTCTCTCTCTGTCTCTCTCTTTCTCTCTCTCTCTCTCCCCCCCCCCCACACACACAACCCTCCTGTGCTCTCTCTCTTTCAAAGTAAATAAACTTAAAAACAAAACAGAAAACTACATAAACTCTTGAGGATGCTTTTAGCTTTTAAACTGATTCCACAGGGCACCTGGGTGGCTCAGTCAGTTAAGCATCTGACTTTGGCTCAGGTCATGACCTCACGGTCCATGGGTTTCCAGCCCAGCGTCAGGCTCTGTGCTGACAGCTCAGAGCCTGGAGCCTGTCTGGGATTCTGTGTCTCCATCTCTCTCTGCCCCTCCCCTGCTCGCATTCTGTCTGTCTCTCAAAAGTAAACATTAAAGGAAAAGAAAATTAAACTGATTCCAAATCTGTTAATTACCTGGACTGTTTTGTAGCTTTGCCCTTCAGTCCCCCAGTACCTGTTCAGTCTTGTGGTTTTCTTGGTAGTGTGAGCTGTCCATCCGAGACACGCTTCCTAGCAGCTCTGTGTTTTTCTTCTACAAATGTCTCAGTCCTTGTAAACTTACAGAGCTTATAAACTTGCAGAGCGTTTTTCTTAAAATCTCGGTAGGCTGCAGTAGACATATGATGCAAAGTCCGCCTTTATAATTTTTTAGTCAAAGTTTATTTTCTGTTGCAAGGTATTAGTTTTAATATGTTTGCTCAGTGCCCAGTAAAGGAAAGTGAGATGGACCCAGGCCTCTCCTTGTTGCTTATTAGCTTACTGGGAATAACACTTGGGGGAGGGGATGCCTGACCCAAGTCTCTGTGATGCAAAGTGATAGGGACTTTTAGTGCCCCTAGGACCATGGAATCATGTTGGCTTTGGGTGAAATGCTGCACCCAGTGCATTCCAACACGTGGCTCTAGATATTTTGCTTGTCATAATTAATGGTTTTATGAGTCTCCAGGCTAGAGCCTGCAGCCAAATGCTGTTAACATAGCTCTCAGATGATGGTTCTTCGCGATAGCATGATCTTTCAAAGCTGGAGAGGAATGACCCCAGGGGCTGCCAGTGGGGAGGCAGAAGAGGGTCCTTGGTCTCACCCCGCACTCTGGCTGCTGGTGGAAGACAGCAGGGACAGCAACAGGTGCAAGAATGGCTGCATTTCACCTTTGTTGAAAGCTGGGAAAGAAGGAATCGCAGACTCAGTTTAATTCTCTTTGGGAGTACGTTTTCTTAGATGATCACATCCCTAACTCAGCCAAAGAGTGCTGGATGTTTATAAAACTGTATGTTCTTCTAACCCCCCTTCTCAAAATCCTACCTTCCTAAGTGTGGTCTGATGATCAATCATCAATTCTTCTTCTTCTTCTTTTTTAAATTTCCAGAAGTCTGTATTCTGCACAGACTTGCATTTCCGTAGCTTTGCTGGAGTTCAGAAGTTTGAGCTGCCACTGAAGTATTGACTGTGGAGAGGAGGCGGGGTTTTCTGTCTCCAATGAGGTGCCTTCAGTGTCCGGGAAGCCTATCGCCTTTCCCAGGAGCGCTTACTCTGTGATCCGAGCAATAGCCACGCAGCCTGGTTTATTGTTTGTGGAGTCCTGTGGATCCTGAGCGGTTCACAGACGGGGAAAGAGGGCAAGTGGGCGCTGTATGATTCGGTGCTGCGCTGCGACAAGGGAGCCGAACTCTTTGATTTCTCCTGGGACACCTGTGTGGGCGAAGTTTAAACGGGGCGCCCGGGTTGACCCCCGAACCTCGTTCTCCAGCCCGAGGAGTTCCCTCCGTCTGCAGCAGACGGCTGCTCCCTGCCTGTGTGGGGAAGGATGCCTGGGAGAGGAGCAGGATTACAGTACGGGATGCTAGGTATCCACCAAAGAATCGGAGTGCCTTGGTTCCGTTCTCCAAGTCCTGACAAGTGTTCCTGAAATGAACGCGTTGCTTCATTTTTAAAGTTACACCAAACCAAGTGCCGCAATGTGGCTAGGATAAAAAAAAAAAAAAAAAAAAATTTTTTTTCTTTCTTTTCTTTTTGTTTCCTAACCCCTCATTTTCCTTTTCTTTGTAATTGGGTGACATAGGAGCAAGCAGTCTTGCCGCATCACGCCGTGCCTGACTCCCAGCGCTGTCTGAATTAGTGGGAAGGAGCAGGTTCGTTTAAAGGACATGGAACAGTTGTAAAACCCAGCGTCTGGTTTGCGGGGCTGTCCTTTGTCTGTAGTCGAGCTTGGTGTGCAAGAAGATGAAAAAGGAAGGCTCTTCAGGTTCTTTCAGACTCAAGTCAAATTCAGGGTCTCTCTCACGTGCTGTGAGTTGGATAAATTTCTCCTCCTTGTCCAGGCAGACAAAGAGGCTGTTCCGCAGTGATGGAGAGCTCTCGGTTTGTGGGCAGCAGGTGGAAGCAGATGATGAAAACTGGAATTACAGAACCCAGCCCAGAAAAGGTGACTTGATGTTTTTTGTTTGTTTGTTTTTGTTTAAATTCTTAGAAGTTTGCAATGTAGAATTCTTTCTCTATCGCTGATTCCCCTTCGTGATTTTTGGCCCCCTTAGGACTTTTTGTTTGTTTTCGTCTTGGAATTCGGTGTCATTCACATTGATTGTTTCCATGTCTAAAATAAAAGCGCTCTTCCCGCTAGATTCAGCTTGAGACGGTGTCCTCCTGAGAAGGGCGCAATAGCCGCCTTTTGTCTTCAGCACCCTTTCCCCTCCGCAGATCCGCACACTCAGGTGACTTTTGTGAAAAGTTCAATGGTAAAACCACCCTCACGGAGCTCTTTGCTGAAACAGTATGCTGACAAAACTCTGGGAGTCAGGAATGGTCTGCTTGCACCTTCCTTTGAGAAGATTGATGAAGTTCATGACACTTGCCACAAACAGGTGTTAGAGTGACATCAAGGAAGAGGAACACACGAAGGGCTTGCCCTTGATACTGTGGCCAAAAGGAGTTTTTGGATTTCTTTCAAGTTCCTTTTCCGACCCGTGTTTGGTCTCTGTGCCGAGGCTTGGCGTGTTTTGCCTTCCTCAAGGTGAAGAAAAATATGAGCCCCAGTGGGAGAGAGGGAAATATTTCAGTATTTCTTAACACACCCCTGTTCTGTGTTTAGAGTTTCTGAGTTCTTCCTCTTAGACTGTTTACTGTAGAGACTGAACTGTTAAGCTCTAAAATGGTTTCCCCATTCAGTGCTGTGGCCCAGCCCGGTAGGGGGGCGCTATTTAAGTCTTACAAAGGAGTCCAGACATTCCGCGTGATTGTGTTTTCCCTGTTTATCACATTCTTCCCGTGCCGAAAGGAACCTCGCTGGAATCTTTCAGCGACCTGTTCTTTCCCTTCTTGTAGGAAACAAAACTGCTGAAACCCGAGAGAATAAACACAGTTAAATATGTGCCGATGGGCGCGGTGGTTCTATTCCACGGACTCAGGATTTCACACGGCTCTTCCTCCTGTATACTGTGTGTTAAGCCATTTGTTCTTCTCTATTAAACTGTGGCACAGGAGGGACGAGTTAATGCTCTTAGAAGATGTCAGTTGTTTATTATGTCAAGGAGGGGGTCAGCAGTGGTCCGCTGACGCTGAGCCTACATATGCAGGTTTTTAGTTCAGATGGGACATGAGTGCCACGCAGAGAAAAAGGCATTGTGCTTTCTGGACGGAGTTGTGTGGTTTAGTGGGTCCACGAACTTTCCTCTTCTAAATCGGGAACGAGCTGTGGTTGTGGCAAATGGGTGGGTTGTCATGTTGGAGGCAAAAACGTTTGGAGGGTGGATGCAGTCGTGTTGTGGTGGTCAGAGGGTGTAGTTTTGATCCCCTTGGCCTTTGCCAAAGGGGGTTCTTTTGTGACTGTTTTAAATCCGTCACTGTCACGTTTCTGTTAAAGATGATACGCGCTTGAGCGTGTCGCTTCAGGATTTCTACTGGAGACGCTCCATCTAAATTAACACTAAAGGGAAAGAGACTGTCAATTTGCATGTGTTCGTTTTAGCTGGGAAATGAAGCAAACACCGTACACTTGACTTGTGAAAAATAATGACGTTCTTGTGGAGAACTGGGATGGCTTGTAAAGGGAGGGGGGACTCGTTTCTGCAACGATACAAAAGATTGTGCCCTTTATCCCTTAATGTCATTGGGGATACAGTCGCCCCATGAGGAGAAGTGGAGGCATAATAACAGGGTGTAGATTTATTCGGTTCTTGGAAATAATCGCCTGTGGGTAATATTACCATTTTTGACATATGGAGTTGGGGGGAAAGCCTTAAAGAGCTGCCTAGAGATCATAGTGGGTACGATTCTATTCTGTTTTTGACTGACATTGGGCTTACAGAAGAAAATTGTCTCCCAAGTTTGACACGCTGTCCCAGGGGCACGTTATACCTGCTGACCCTTATTTCAAATGGCCCTTACCTTTGGAGAAATACAGAAGTGACATTTGTTGACACTTCCAGATCAAAGGAGGATAAATCTTTCAGAAAAATTATTCAGGATTAGAGTGTGTTGTTGTTGTTGTTGTTGTTGTTTTCCATTAGCAGCGTCCAGTACAGCTAAAACTCTAGCAAGGATTCTCCATCAGTGCTAAGAATGCCCAATGGCCATACTAGGATTTGGTTGCAGATAAACGTGCAGTGGAGACATGCTGGTCCGATGGGAATTGCATAGCAGCTTTCTTTTACTTCCTATCTGTCCGTCCAGACCACATGCTTTCCTTTCAGCCTGCTCCCCAACTCCCTTTAATCTACACAGGTTTCTAAAAACCTGCTTTCCCTGCTCCCCTCCCCCACAGACAGACGCCACCACCAGGCAGTGGCAGCTAGAGGTAGGGCAGTGTAGCTTAACAAGTTAACCTTGCTTTAAGGTAGCGTCCTGTGTCTTCCCCGCCACCCCCCCCACCCCCCCACCCCCCCCCCCATGGTACCTCTGGCGGCTGGGGTGTCCAGTTATGCAGCCTTAGGGCTTTCTCCCTTGCATCCAGCAGCTGCCGCAAGGCCAGAGTGCCTGCCTGCTCCCTGGCCGCTGTCTCCAGGTCACATTCCTTTGCGCAGTTAGCCCACGGAATCCTTCCTGTCAGTGTGGTCAGTATGTTGTATGTATGTTCATTTTCTAAAACAGTTCTTTGACGTTTCATTTCAGAAGTTCTTTTTGCAGGGAATGCCCATGCCGGATTGCTTACTACTAACATCAAAATAAAGTTCTTAAGCAGTTAGTCTTATGGGTATCTTTCCGTACACAAACCTATTATACATTTGTAGTTTAATGTTGCCGCTTATACTCAAGAAACTTAGTATAAAACTACAGTGCCTGGAAAATTTTTGGAGGATGTTATTATAAGATTAGATGCTATCAATAGGTTACTTTTCCCGAGTCTAAAAAGTAACCAGAGGATACATAATTGATATGTCCAAAGCAATCCCAACTAGGCCCCTGCATGTTTTCTTTTATTCCAGCCCATGGCAAGTTTCAAAACTTAAAAACTTTTGTACTCAGGAAGGTAAAAATGAATTAAGTAACAGCAGTGATCAGTTCTTATATTCTTAGTGGGATATGACCTATTATAATAGCAGAAGATGTTTTGACTTAATTAGCCATAAAAATCAAGGGTGTGAATCAGTATCCTCTTGGGTATAAATTTAGTGAATCATGAGCTGTTTTAATAGATGCCAATGTAGTAAAAAAGTGGAAGTCAGTTGTAGGTGAGACAATAGGTAGCTTTTCACATGGATCCGTGAGAGCATTTATTGAAGGAACTTCTCCTACTACATGTGGGATACAAAGAAATATAGCACCCAGCCTGTGAAGTCGTGGAATCCATTCTTAAATGGAGAAGCAGATAAGACATCTAATGGGGAATTAAAGAGAAAATGCAGGATAATTGTGAAAACTGTAAAATGAATGGCTTAGATGAGAAGGTCCAGATAAAGATACTTTACCTTGAGCATTTTCATGTTTTGCATGGCCTTCTGGCTGTTAGCATTGATTCACACAACACTTAATGAGCTCCTGCTTTGTTTCCAGCACTGCGGAAGGTTCTCAAGGGAAACTAATGACTAGTATTTATTCTGTGCTCCCCCATCTTGCTCACTTACCCTTCTCTTGTCAAATAAAACCAAAAGAGGTGGAATAATAATGGGGTAGCCTCTCACTGAGCAAAGCATGTTTTGTTGTTTCCCCTGCTCTGTTCAGCTGGGCAGAGGGGTGATTGATGATCCTGGTATTGGCAGGTCAGTGCATAGAGAGGGTAATTGACATGCAAAGCCTCAATTTAAACCATAGTTTCATTCTCCTCTTCAGGACTTTTATCATATGTGCCAGTAACATTACCCAATTTGAATTATTTGAATTTCAGTGTTTTTTTTTTTTTTCCGTCCCAGGAACTACAAAAAAGAGCCAGAGAACCAACAGCCTTGCTAGGTATCAGGGGTAATGAATAATCCATACACAAGATAATCAATTGTTGAGTGTGGGAGTTGGCTGTGTTTAAAGTAATTTCATCCCAGTGTCCTCCCTAGTAAAATAGTTGGCAGAAAACAGGATCCTTATTCATAATTAGATTAGCAATGATTTCAGCTATCACAACGGGGGGGGGAGGGGGGGGGAGGCACAAAAGGCCAAAAGCAGCAAGGTCAAGATCCTGTTTCCATGTAAACAGCTGTGATTTATTTTTGATCATAAAATCTTTAAAATTGTGGGATTTAAGGACATTTTCTTCACGGCATTAAAGAAACCTAAAAAGTATTGGCAAATATTGCTAAAGTAGCCCCCCCTGCATTTGAGAGTAAAACTAGATAAATAAGCAATATTTCTTTTGAGGGTCACTAGGTACATTGGAAGAATAGCTAAATGGAGTTCATCGTGGTGTCTTAATAAAAGAGATGAGCAGAATATTCTCAGTGCAGTAACTGTAATGTTTCCCTTCTTTCTACTGAAACTGACATTCTGTGAAAGAGACGAATAGTGAGTGCCACTTAAAATTTCATCTGGTTCACTGAGACTGCCCTTTATTGACCTTTGATTATTTTTTCTTTTGAAGTTGGGAATCTCTGTTGTCTTGCTGCCTTGTTTTATTGCAAACATGATCTTATTTGTTATTAAATTGGTGAAATTCTGTTGAAATGGTGTTTTATCTAATATCCTCTATTGTCTTAAAAATTTGTTGATTTGTTTTGAGAATTAGACACTTACTTAGATTATTAGAAAGAGAGTATTAAAAGAAGTAACTTTGGGGTGCCTGGGGGGCTCAGTCGGTTAAGCGTCTGACTTCAGCTCAGGTCATGATCTCGAGGTTCTCGAGTTCGAGCCCCGTGTTGGGGCCTGTGCTGACAGCTCAGAGCCTGGAGCCTGCTTCAGATTCTGTGTCTCCCTCTCTCTGCCCCTCCCCCACTCATGCTCTGTCTCTCTCAGACATAAAAATAAAAATGTTAAAAAAAAAAAAAAGAAGTAACTTATTGTTAGAGCATTCATTTGGAAGTTTGTAACCCGGTGTTCTTCTTCACTGAAATGCCTTTACTCGGTTTTGAAAACTTTTTTGAAATTGCTCTTTTCAAACAGCTGTTTTTTAAAATAATTTCAAAAGACCCTACACATTAATTAGTGTTAGTTTTTATAAGCCTCTTACAATTACTGTAGAATGTGTTATATTTCTACGTAATTTCAAGGGTTTTTGGTTTAACCATAATATTTTCTATCAAAGTTTTAAATAAAGTGTTTTTTAATGACACTATTTCCTATGAAACACTTCCGTTAATTCCAGTCTTATCAGTTTTAAATTCCTCAAGGTCTTTCGTATCTGCATCCTCTTGTCCATCCAAACTATTCGGGCCTGCTCTGCTCTCACCTTGCCTTCTGAGTGGTCTTCTACTCCTTGTTATCTTCACTCTGGTCCCCCTTTGAGCCATCTGTAAGTCTTGAGTCTACACTGTAATCAGAGTGATCTTCCCCAAATGCAAATATAGTTGGCTCACTCTTCTGTTGCACTCCATTGCCTACAAAATAAAGCCTATCTTGCTTAATGGAGTGTGGGCCCTGCGCCCTCTGCCCCCCCCCCACTCCCCTCCCTCCCCTGCCCTTTTTTAACTCCCCCAGTAGCAAATGGATGCATTGCTCTTGCACAGCCCTACCGTGTATCTCCTGCTCCCTGGGCCATCATGCTCCAGTCCCCGCCTCTGCCTGCTGGCTTCCTGCTGGACCTTCTCTGCTTTCTTTAGAACTCCGTGAAGCCTTCCCTAGTTCCCAAAGGGTAGAGCTGATTATTCCCTTCTCTGTGTGATTTCTCCACCTTCTACGTACCTCGGTAATTATGTTTATTATATACTAGATTGTACTTACAGCTTATGTGTCTATGTCTTTAGCTAGACTGAACACTTTTAGGACAGAGACCAAGTCTTATTTATCCGTTTTATCCCCCAGGCTAAGTGCTCAATAAACGATTGCTGACCGGGTGAACATAACTCATCTGGGACCCTGTTAATAGTGCTGTTTGCACAGGGCACCGTGCCGAACAAGGCGGGGGGGTGGGTCATAGGTAGCCCTGTGTGCTCACTTTGTCCAATATACTGATGACTGTAACCTCACAAGTGCTCCCAACTCTGAAGTTTCTTTAAAAAAAAAAAATTTTTTTTTTTGCATTTATTTATTTTTGAGAGACAGAGACAGAGCATGAGCAGGGGAGGCGCAGAGAGAGAGGGAGACACAGAATCCCAAGCAGGCTTCAGGCTCTGAGCTGTCAGCACAGAGCCTGACACGGGGATCGAACCCACGAACTGTGAGGTCATGACCTGAGCCGAAGTCAGACGCTTAACCGACTGAGCCACCCAGGCGCCCCCTGACTCTGAAGTTTGAGTATCCAAGAGAGAGGGTTCACTTTGGGGGAGCATAATTTTGGTGGCAGTCTTCCGTTTCCTGTTGCTCACTCAAACTGTGTGTGAATCAAATAGTTTGTAGAAACGTTTGATCACGAGTGTTTGCACCCCCAGGGAAGCTGGCTTAGGAAACAGAGATGAGGTAGGAGACCGGCTGATGCGTGTCCGACACGGCGAGGCAGCAGCGTGCTCGTGCGGTTCTTTCTCGACCGGTTCCTCCGCTTCCACCCTTGCTCTCCCTGTCTCTGGCCTCCCCCGACCCCAAGGAAGGCTAATCTTGATGGAGCAGCCTCGGTGATCTTGCAAAACATCAGCCATAAGTCATGTCATGTAACCCTTCTGCGGTTTTCCTTCTCAGCGAGTTTGATAGTCTCCACAGTGTGCGGGAAGTTCCTCCGCGGTCTGCCTCCCTCACTCCACGGCTCCCCCAGCGGCACCTTTGAGTCACATCAGGACCCTTGCTGTTGAGAGCAGGCCATGAGGTTGACCTTCCCTTCACCCAGCTATGCCCCTTTGACCGCTCCCTCTCCTCTTTCAGATATTTGCTCAAGAGCCATCTCCATGGCCCTGTTTAAAGTTGTCACATCTTACCCTCCTCTTAGCCTTTCTAGCCCCATCTCTATTTTTCTCCAAAGCACTTACCACCATCTAACATACTATATGCTTTATGTACAGCTGACCCTTGAACAAGACAAGGGTGATGGGCACTGACCCCCATGCAGTCAAAAATCCCCATTTAACGTTTGACTCGCCGAAAACTTAACTACTAAGACGGCTGCTATTGACCGGAAACCTTACCGATAAGCTAAAGAATTGATGAACATATTTTGTATATTCTGTGTATTATATGCTGTACTCTTACCTAAGCTAGAGAAAAGAAAATGCTGAGAAATTTATAAGGAAGAGAAAATACATTTATAGTCCTGTACTGTATTTATTGGAAAAATTCGTGTATAAACGGACCTGCATGGTTCAAACTCTTGTTCGAGGGTAACTGTCTTTATTTATCATCATTTAACATTTTTTTATCATTTTATTTATCATTTATGTAACATTTTATTTATCATTTAACAGTACTGTCTCCTAAAACTAGAACTTAACCTCTAAGACAGGAGAGGTTTTTGTACGTTTTGGTAAGCAGTATTTCCCCAAGCCTGGCACATAGTAGGTATTCAGTAAAGTTTAGTGGAAAGAGAGAATGGTGCATGGAGCACTGAGTCGGGAAATCGAATAGTTCTGGTTCTGTCACTTGCTCATAACGTGACCTGGAACAAGTCACATCATCTGTTTAAACTCTAGTTTTCATTTTTGTAAAATGGGATAATACCTAGTCATACATGTGGGTAGGAGGTGCAGCTTTTTTATTGAATAAATGAGTGTATGTTTTCTTGATACTGTATCAGCTTACCGGTTGGATCTGGTTGTACTAAATGATACTGTCGAAGAGGTTGGCAATTATCGATAGTCAATTAAGCCAAAAGATGTAGTTATACTAGTGTAGAATATACTATTCTGTAGAATTCTCAGTGTAGAAACACGTGTTTTTAAATCGAGTTTTCTAAAAAGCTTATTTATTTATTTTTGAAGGGCGGGCAAGGGGCAGGGAGGAAAGGAAGTGAATCTGACTGTGTAGAGCCTGGTATGGGGCTCAAACTCACCAACCATGAGATCATGACCTGAGCTGAAGCTGGACACTTAACCGACAGAGCCACCTCTAGAAATAAGTGCTTTTAGAGTACTTGTATAACTCAGACAACCCAACTGGAAGCTGTCATCTCCGTTACATAATCCTTCAGGTAATATATACCACAGTTTTGATGTCAAATCCTGAAATGGTTAAAATACTCAATTGAACGTCATGTGTAGATCAGTCCAACTGCCTATAAGCATCTAATGAGGGCTTGCCATGGCTAGACGCTATTAATAACACGTTACATGAGAAAACTCATTTAATAAATATTGTCTGGATACCGTAAGTATCAGATAAAATAATAGTGTGATAAGCAAGGAAGGGCCACTAGGGAGTACTGAAAACCGGGCAGAGAAACAGAGGTGGTGAGACAGGGAATCGAGTGTAATTCTTCAGGAAGAGAAAGGATGTTGAAAGCACGTAGGGTATCTTGGACCCAGTATCTTTGGGTTCAAAGGTACAGGCTCTGCTGTGAGACTCTTTAGGCATGTGCGTCATACCTTACCTGAATTTGAAGCTCCTTGAAGTCTATTCTCTGTCTTATCCAGTGTCTTGCACTTTGCAAGAGTAGGTATTTGTTGTGTGAACATATGGTCAAGGCAATGTTAAGGGGAAACTGCTTGGTTATGGCACACAGAATGGATTTGAGCGGTGTAGAGCCTGAGAAGCGACAAAGTGCTGAGCACTTGGAAGCAATTATATAGGCACATGAGTTATGGATAGTTATGGAGCTACAGATTTTCGTGTGAGGCTTTCTTTATTAAGGGAAGTCCCGGGATTTAAGACTTACTTGTTGGTGTCGCATAGCATCTGTGATTTTTGTAGTTATGGTTATGTGTTTTCTCGCTTTACGAAATGTGGGTAGTCTTCACATTGCATGTCTATCTTCCTAATTAAAGATGATGTTTATGGTGACCACTATCTTAATAAATGTGATCGGAAAACTAACATATAACCAGCAGACATATTGTTTGTATACAGAGCCATGCGTGTGTGACGCTGGGAGGCTGGAAGCTGGTTGTAGTGATCTGTGGTCTGCCCCTCTGTGGTCTGCCCCTCTTCAGCTCTAGTAAACCTTTCTCTTCTGTCCCACCAAATTTGGCATCCCAGATTGTTCTCTGTCATTTATGGCTGAAATTCGATGGCTGACTAGTCATCAGATCCATTACACCAACAATTATTTATTTAGCTCTTGCTGGAACCCATCACCATGCCGGTTGCACAATACTTTGGCTACGTAAATATATATGGTACATGGTGGGCGCTTGCCTATCAGGTGTCTGAGACAGTCGCCCTTGAAGGATTTGTTAGCCGGTGTTCCCAGCTAGTGCTCCCCCTGGGCCGGTACTACCCTTTGCTAGACTCATTCCCACGATCTGGGTTTGTCTTATGGATTCTTGTGTTTTGAGAGCTTCTATTGCCAGGTAGGCTTGATAGAGAACAGCGCCTTGGGAGAGCCCCATGGAGGAGCAAGCCTCTCTCGGATTCCAGGAGAAAATGGCTTGAATTGTGAGTAACCTGGAATGACCCTGCACACAGGGCCTTCCCTAGAGCAGGCATTCATTAAGTGCCATTTTCATGCCCTACTACTTTTGAAAAAGAGTGTGTTGGGGGCGGGACTGAGTGGCAGCTAATGGGAGAAGGTGGCAGTAGACTGGAGGAGGGAAGAAGATGGGATAAACAATAAGGCAAGAGGAGCTAATGAGTCTCCATACTTCTCCCTGCTGCCTTCCCTGTGCCAACAGTTTTCTAATCCGGTCTTCTAAATCGGTAAAGTAATGGTAGTCTGCTGGGACTCGGTCAAGTTCCTGGATGTGCTGTTTGCACAACTACTCGTACACTTGTAGTATTTTGAGGTTGTTTTCAGGATACAGCTTAATAAAGTTTGTATGTGTGGTTGAAAGGGTGTGGAACAAGGACAAAGGCTAATGTATTCGCTGGTTAAAATAATTTTAGTGGCGCACGTAAATTATCTGATTTGGGTTCAATGTATGTTTGTCCTTCTCGAAGAAAAGCCCATTTGCAAGTGAAAGCCACCAGCAGTTGAGATTTCCATAAACCGTATCACTCGATTTTTGTCTTTTCAGTAAACTTTAAAAGGGAGAGTAAGAGTAAATATATTTTACTGTTGATACGGTTCCCTTGCCCCTATTCCCGAAGGTTCTCATTTACTTTGTAACTGGAAACGCCTCAGCTAAAGTAGAAACTGGGTGTCGGGTGTTTCTGGATTACATTTTGAGATAAACCAGAATTCCTACCTGAACACAGGCGTGTCCTGCTTCGGTCTTGATTGGTTGGGGATTCTTTTACAAAGCATACAAAAGACAGTTTGTGAATTTGTCTTGGTGGGTGGTTGTGGCTGGTGTTGGCTTGGTCGCTGTGGTCGTTTTGACCAGTAGTTATTTATTTACATAGTTTTTTTTTCACCAACAGAAAGTACCTAGAGTGCTTTGACTTCCTGGGAAAGGAACTTTGATTTTTACCTTAAAGTAATTTTATTGCAGAGTTAATCAATACCCTCTATTCCTGCTATAAAAATATCTTTTAACCATTTTTCTTTTTAACTGGCCGTCCCATTATTTGTCCTCAGGTATGAATGCCTGAATGTTGTTCTGTCCTAAGGATCCCACTTCTGTTTGATTTGTAAGCAGTTTTTGAGACACCCGGTTGCGTTTGGGGCATTCTGATGGGCTACTGATGTTTTCTGAATCTGGCAACGTTGGGATTTTTCTCCGTTAACATTCCTTCGGATCATCAGACCTTGGTTACATCCCACACACTGGGGTATGTGTTAGTTTATCCACTTGACCTGGGTGCTTAAGTCATTGTAACGACGGAAAGGTCACAGAGCTAGTTTTAGAGATCTTGAAGGTTATGCGTCAACTCCGACTAACAGAGGTCAGAACAGAAATCAAATCAGTAACATTTCCTCAAATTTCTGAGCAAGTTGAGCCAGGTTGCTCTATAACAAATGCTTGTTTGGGATGGAATAAAGAATCTTCTACAGTAGAACTATAGTATGAATGTCTTGAGTTTTTCAGTGCCAGAAAAATTTAATTACAGTTGACTTAAAAAAAAATTTTTTTTTTAATCTTTATTTATTTTTGAGAGAGAGACAGAGTGTGAGCAGGGGAGGAGCAGAGAGAGAGGGAGACACGGAATCCGGAGCAGGCTCCAGGCCCTGAGCTGTCAGCACAGAGCCCGAAGTCGGACGCTCAACCGACTGAGCCACCCAGGTGCCCCCAGTTGACTTTTAATTTTTTTATTTTAGTTTTTGTAATGCTTTATTTTATTTTACTTATTTATTTTTTTGAGAGAGAGACAGAGCATGAGCGGGGCAGGGGCAGAGAGAGAGGGAGACACAGAATCCGAAGCAGGCTCCAGGCTCTGAGCTGTCAGCACAGAGTGCGATGTGGGGCTTGAACCCACAAATGGTGAGATAATGACCTGAGCTGAAGTTGGATGCTTAACCGACTGAACCACCCAGGCGCCCCTATAGTTGACTTTTTGTCAATGACTCTCAAAATTTTTCCCATGTCCATAATAATAAGTACACTTTAGATTGGTTTATAGTCCACACATTGTGTATACATTTGACTGTTGAACGACATGGGTTTGAATTGCATGGACCCTCTGATACATGGATTTTTCCCCAATAGTTACAGTACAGTACTGTAAGTGTATTTTCTCTTACTTATGTTTTTCTTAATAATATTTTCTTTTTTTCTAGCTTACTATGATGTAAGAATATAGCGTATAATACATACGACATATGAAATATATGGATTAATCGACTTTATGTAGTTGTTAAGGCTTCCAGTCAACAGTAGGCTGTTTAGTAGTTAAGTTATTGGAGAATTCAAAAGTTACACACAGATTTTCAACTGTACAGAATGGGGAATGAGGGGAGGAGTTGGTGCGCCTAGCTCCCATGTTATTCAAGAGTCAACTGAACACACACACACACACACGCACGCACAATGAAGCAGAAGTTTTGTGAAGCTACTTCATTGTCACATGACTCCATGCAACAATTTTCTCTTCTGTTTTATTTTTTTTTTTAAGTGTATCAATTCATTTAGAGAGAGAGAGAGAGCACACAAGCAGGGGAAGGGCAGAGAGAGGGAGGGAGGGAGGGAGGGAGGGAGAGAGAGAGAGAGAGAGAGAAAGAATCCTAACGGTGCAGAGCCCAACTTGGGGCTCGAACTCACAAACCTTGAGATTATGACCTGAGCTGAAATCAAGAGTCAGAAACTTAACCGACTGAGCCACCCAGGTGCCCCTTATTGTTTTATTAGGCAGAAAACGTCAGTCCTCACCTACCGAAGTGATGTTGTGACTCCCTTATTATATCATAGCCTTCAATGGGTAAACCACTGCTTTCAGTAGACTTCACTTCCTTGGGTAGGTTCTTAATATTCTTGTGTACCAGGTCACTCCTTCACAATGTTTAAGAGTGACAAACTAGGATGGAGTTTCTGTGAATAATCCATGGTCATTTCACTCTTGTAGAAGGGTCTCGCACCTCTGAAGTGTCTTGAGATGCAGTGTAGATTTGTGGTGCGTCTCAGCAATCATCTGCTCTGAGGACTGACTTACAGTCATGAGCATGTAAGCGTTCCCCATGGCAAGTTCTCTTCTAGGTTGACCTCTGGGCCCCTCTCCCATAAGGGGAAATGCTTAAAAATTAGGCGGGACTGAGTGATTTCCAGTGTAACCCTTGTTGCCTGATGGAGCACAGTGTCACAGAGCTTGCGTTCCGCAGATGATGTGCACCTGCTAACCGACCCAGGGGAAAGCTCATGAATAGCAATGTCTGAAGAATTTCTGCCTTGTTCTGGGGATTTTTCTATCCTTATGCTTACTGGCCTACTGTCTGTCCCCCTTAGAGGAAAATCAGTTGAGAAGTTGCGTCCATTTAAGTTCCCTTTCCAGTTGTTGGACTCTAGCCTGTATGGGTCAGATATCCGATGTCTAATTGGAGGGAGAACTCATTTCCTTTGAAACATAAGGTTATTGTAAAAAAAGAAAAAAAAAACAACAGAAAACAACAACTGGTAATTGGTTAGAGATACTTTTCTAATATGGACTACATGTTAGCTGATATAAAATGTTAGAGGAATATGCCTTTTATTTATTTGTGTTTTCATATAATAGAAGCCTGCCTCATTCATCTTTCAGAATCTTATTTTTTATTTTTAAATTTTTAAATGTTTATTTATTTATTTTGAGAGAGAGAGAGAGTATGAGTGATGGAGGGGCAGGGAGAGAGGGAGAGAGAGAAATCCCAAGCAGGCTCCACACTGACAGCACAGAGCCCAGTGCGGGGCTCAATCCCACGAATTGTGAGATCATGACCTCAGTCGAAATCAAAGAGTCAGACGCTCGACCGACTGGGCCACCCAGGTGCCCCTCATCTTTCAGAATTAGCAATATTTTCTTATGAATGTTGTTCTAAAGTATACTCTGCAGATGGAGTCGCTTTGCAGGTTATGGCTTACCCGGTATTCAGACGTGTATGGTCTCGTCCCATTGTTATGACAGTCCTGTGAGATGGGCAGAAGAGGTGACATTATCCCCTTTGGTGGCAAGAAAACAGTCTCTGAAAGACGAAGTGACTTACCTGATGCCATATAGATAATAATGGTGTAGATTGGGTCTGAGGCCACTTCTTGTGACATGGTCACACCCTTTCCATGACACCGTGCAGTGTCTCTGCTCAATCCACACAGCACAGTTGAACCTTGCTTTGAGGCTTCGGGCGTCACTGCGAATAGTCACTGAACGGGTAAGAACCTGGTGATGCTCCCTGGTGGATGCTGAGATGAGTAAGATCTTTGCTTTGGCACAAAGTGAGCCTCCACTGCCTGCCGCTTGTGCCACTTCTGCTGGAAGGCTGTCGGCTCTCTTTCCCCGTGTAGTTGTGCCTGCCTCTTGTCCTCACCACGCCCTGACTTGGTATTTCTAATTTGTTACCCTGTGTGGAGGGTCGGGGCGATCCAATTTATTGCAACAGGGTTGGTCAAAAAATGATAATAAGATCTTGAGCCATAATCCTGTGAGTGATGGTCTCTGGTCAGAGACCATTTTGGCTTCTTGACTTCTTGACCGTATGTTGAGTGGGTGAGTTTGCCAGAAAAGTGGTCTCTTGATAAGTAGGATGTGGCTGTAATAGGTAAATAAGTTTTTTCCATGTTTATCTTTTGTTGGCTTTTCTTCTTAGGACAGTTGAATGAAGCACGTGTTTGCATTAATGTTATGAAATTGTGACTTAGGCCATCCCGGTTCTTTTGTAAATGCTGGATTTTTAAACACTTCTATAAAACCACTGTGACTTTTCAAGGAGGATCACTGCACTGTTTCACGTAATAAACAAGTGTAGCTTTGCCGCTTTTAAGCTTTGGTTTCACCATCAGCCACTTTCTCTAATAACGTGTTATGTTCTCCCTCTCCTCTCCCTCCCCTCTCTTCGTTCCGGCTGATATTTGGACACCAGGTATATGCTCATGTGTTTCATATGGTTGAAATTGCCTCCCCATATCTTCAGTTCCATATCTTCACATCATCTGCTTCAAAAAAATTAAAAAAGATACTGAAGATGAGACCATATTCCTATGACTGAAACCACTTCTTGTCCACTGAGTATTTTTAGTCAAACACTTTAAGTGACATTTGATCCTCATTAACACAAATGGGAATGATGTAAAACGGGACTGAAAAAACTGGTCTGACTCTGTCTTTTCTGCAAATTTCTTTCTTTCTTTCTTTCTTTCTTTCTTTCTTTCTTTCTTTCTTTCTTTCTTTCTTTCTTTCTTTCTTTCTTTCATGTTTGTTTTTGAGAAAGAGAGAGAGGGGGTGTGAGCAGGGGAGGGTCACAGAGAGAGGGAGACACAGAATCTGAAGCAGGCTGCAGGCTCCAAGCTGTCAGCACGGAGCCAATGCGGAGCTAGAACTCACGAACTGTAAGATCAAGACCTGAGCCAAAGTCGGATGCCTAACCGACTGAGCCACCCAGGTGCCCCTGAATTTCTTTTTTTTTTTTAATTTTTTCATGTTTGTTTATTTATTTATTTATTTATTTATTTTTATTAAAAAAAATTGTTTTTAACATTTATTCATTTTTGAGACAGAGAGAGACAGAGCATGAACAGGGGAAGGTCAGAGAGAGAGGGAGAAACAGAATCTGAAACAGGCTCCAGGCTCTGAGCGGTCAGCACAGAGCCCGACGCGGGGCTCGAACACATGGACCGCGAGATCATGACCCAAGCCAAAGTCGGGTGCCCAACCAACTGAGCCACCCAGGCGCCCCATCATGTTTATTTATTTTTTAGAGAGATAGAGAGAGTGAGTACATGTGCACAAGCAGGGGAGGGGTGGGGGTGGGGGGAAGAGAGAGAGAGAGAGAGAGAGAGAGAGAGAGAGAGAGAGAGAGAGACAGAGGATCCCAAGCAGGCTTCACGCTGTCAGCCCAGAGACCAATGTGGGGCTCGAACTCAAGAACCATGAGATCATGACCTGAACTGAAGTCGGATGCCCAACCCACTGAGCCACCCAGGCGTCCTCTGTGAATTTCTTAAGAAACCAGTAATATCCCAAATACTCAGAATTAACATGATCTTTGAATACTCTATGTTGAAATGCTGCAGTCCCCATTTTGCACCCTAGGCCCACAGTAGTAGCTCATTGAATATATAGGAGAGCTCCAAATATGTTGAGATGCAATTTGAGTAAGTTGAAAGTAGAGTTTAAAAAGCAAATGTTTTTTCCCTGTGACTCAAGAAACGAGGCTCAGAGAAAAGTAACAATTTCAAGAAGCACTGTTAGCCATTGTCTCATTTTCCAAACATTAGAGAATTAATAAAAGAGGCTCACTCCTGATATCAAAAGCTTTGGATACCCAATATAGTTATTCTGTGTTTTGGTTGTAAAGTCTCAGAGATAATAATTATAAAGATGTTTTTCTTTTCAGATAAAGTGACATTTCGAAGAAGTCTGTTTTGTGAATACCTGATTAGAAAAGCCAACTGGAGCAATTGTTTAGAGGCAGTGACCACATATTTTCCTCTCTCAGTGTCATTTAAGAGCATTTTAGTAAATATTTGTATATAGTCTCTGAATTGGAACTATGAAGGATCCAAGTAGAGTTACCTTCACAAAACAAGACTAACCTGTTAGGGTCCGGTGGAGCCCTTTCTCCTCTCTTCAGTGGTTTTCAGATTGTGTTCCTGTCTATTCTTTAATTTTGACCTTCCTGACCCCTCTGGGAAGGTCAAGCAGCAGATTCCTTTGCTGACCTTCCAGAACACTTTTGGGAAGCTTTTCCTTCAATGTATCCCACAGAAAGTTTTCTTAAATAGATATGCAGCAAATGAGCAACTTCTGAAGGATGGAAAAGGCATCTGAAAACAGGGTCTCTGGTGTCACTTTCATTCTACTCACAAAAATAAAATTCATTCAGCTTTCAAAGAATTGAAGGAAAAAAAGCAAACCAAACTCACCCCCCCCAACCTCCCACCCCCCAAAAAACCCCACAAAAGACAAACAGAAAACCTCAAGGGCCCTGGGCTATAGCCTTTCTTTTGCATGAAGTGAAGTGCTCAGAGAAAGTCGAATCACTTAATAGAGCTGTCAGAAGCACATCTGCCTCAAAATAAGTGCTTTTTCAAACTTTAAATGTAGTATTCTATTTCTGACATATAACTTTTTTTCCTCTTGAGGGGCTGTGGATTTATTATCATTAATAGCTGAGTTGGCAGAGATGCGTGAAATAAAAATAGAACACAAATGCCAGCCATTACCATCAACAGAATCGTAGGTGACTTCTGTTAGGGCTTAACTTTACTGATGTCAAGCAAAGAAGGGAGGGAGAGAGAGGGAGAGGGACACACAGGCAAGGAGGGAATGAAGGAGGAAGGAGGAAAAGAGGAAGAGGTAAAACAAAAACAAAAAACGGAAAAGGCTTAGATCTGTTTAGCATGATCAAAGAGGAGGATCAGAAAAGAGCTGTTTCTGTGGTTTGCTCTGTTCTCTTCGGATCTTGTAACTCTGTGATTATCATGCGCCGTGGCAAGACGCCACCCTGAAATTGGTCTGCCGATTTGAGAATCGTTTTCTTGCTTATTTTTAAACTCCTCTAAGGACAGGGAAAGGACTTGAAGGAGCCTAAATCGTGTGGTTTCCTCAAACCATTACTGTTGTAAATCCTATGGGTCCCGAAATAAGTTGGCTATTCCTGAAGTTTCAAACTGCCTGACCGCTCAGAAGACTTGGCGGTTGAAAGGGAAGTGATTAGCCCCTTGCTTTAAGCCTTGTCACCAAGGTTTAAGTGGGTCAAAAGTTGGAGAACGTGAGTTCAGGAATAAACTACCTTTTTATGGAAATCTTCTAGTTCATTACAGAACTTTGAGTTTTTCAGATACATAGTGGGCTTTAAAATAAAGTGTTTTAAATTTGTAAGTCTTAAGTGAACTTAAATATTAGAGTATTTCGTTATCTGTGCAGAAATTATCAGGAGCCTAGACATTTTAACTTGACACATCTTCCTTTCAGTTTTTATCTGTTTACTTGATGATTAAAGGTAATGACAGTCCAGTTACTCTCTATGGTTATGGGCTTATGTTTTATTAACAAGGAAATTGTGGCAGAACTCGTGTTCCTCTTGTTTGGCTGGTTCATGATCTTGAGTAGTTCTGATTTGTAGACTGACTTCTCTTTAGGCTGATTTAGGAGGGTAATTTCGTGAGTGGAAGAGTTACACCTGTTTCTGTGGCTGGCGGTTGGTGATTGTTTTAACTTCCTCAGATTACTCAGATGCTTAGGGGAAAAGGATACAATTGACCTCCCTCTTTTTAGGGTTTTTGTTTGTTTGTTTTTTGTTTTTAGAGGGGTTTTCATCGATATGTGTATTTTGGGAGTCACACGTTGACGAACTATGCGGTAGGAAAGGATATGAGGATATTTATACGTGCTCTAAACTTAGACTGTTCAAAATATGCACATATTAGGCATATTGGTAACGGCAAAGCGTTACGAAAATTAATTTTAGACTCTAGGGGTTTTATTTTTCTCCTGTAATACGTTTCCTAATAAGTTCACTAAGAAAGGGGATTTGGGGTCATTATTATGACATCGTTTTGGGATCCTCCCTCCAGCTGGACACACTGACTTCAATGTTCTTGTATGGATATTTTCAAAAATATGTTTTTTCTTTTCCACTTCCATCATCCTTCAAACATTTAATTAGGCTGAAGGAGAATAGGAAAAATTGCTTTCTGAGTTTGTTGGAGAAGCTGTCTTGAGAGAGAATGGTTTTTTGTTTGTGGGTTTGAAAATGAGGCCGCGGGGCACCCTGGGTGGCTCAGTTGGTTGAGCGTCTGACTTCGGCTCAGGTCACGATCTCGCGGTCTGTGAGTTCCAGCCCCACGTTGGGCTATGTGCCGACAGCTCAGAGCCTGGAGCCTGCCTCGGATTCTGTGTGTCTCTCTCTCTCTCTCTCTCTGCCCCTCCCGCGCTCGTGCGCTCTCTCTTTCTCTCTCAAAAATAAGTAAACATTAAATAAAAAAAAAAAAAGAAAATGAGGCCTCTTTAGACTATTAGCCTTTTTAATGTTTTTTTTAAAATTTTATTGAGACATAATTGACATATAGCATTAGTTTTAGGTATACAACATAATGATTTGATATTTGTGTATACCGTGATAGACTATTAAAGAAATGATGATTTTATAAAAATTCTACCGTAGATTTAACTATTAATGATCAGTAACTATTATTTAATAATGAGTTTCAGTATAGTTATATGTAGGGAAAATAGTATCTATTTAATTTCTTAAATATTTTTTTAATCTTTACTTGTTTTTGAGAGAGAGACAGAGTGTGAGCAGGGGAGGGGCAGAGAGAGAGGGAGCCACAGAATCCAAAGCAGGCTCCAGGCCCTGAGCGGTCAGCACAGAGCCCAACACGGTGCTCGAACTCACGAACTATGAGATCATGACCTGAGCCGAAGTCGGATGCTCAACCGACTGAGCCACCCAGGCACCCCAGTATCGATTTAATTTTAAGGACTATGTTAAATTTTTTAATGATGTCTCATAGGAATCATTATGCTACAGGATATATATCTCATCTAAGTTTTATACACTTTCCACTAACATTTTGCTGTTGGACAAAATATTAACGTGATAATAATTTTGATTTATGCTACAAACGTTGATCACTTATTCTGTTTCAGGTATCCCACAGGGCATTACGGATTAAGTGAAAATGAGCAAGTCTCTGCTTTGAGGACCTTTCATTTTAGGTGAGCAGGTAGAATTGAGATACTATGATAGCTGCATAGATAAAGTGCCCTGATGACTTAGTGCAAGGAGAGATTGATTCTGCTGGAGGAGAGGAACATGATCAAAGGAGGCTTCAGAGAAGTGAAAAACAGGCTGTGGGAGAGGGGGCTGCATTTAAAAAAAATTTTTTTTTAACGTTTATTTATTTTTGAGACAGAGAGAGACAGAGCATGAACAGGGGAGGGTCAGAGAGAGGGAGACACAGAATCCGAAACAGGATCCGGGCTCTGAGCTGTCAGCACAGAGCCCGACGCGGGGCTTGAACCCACGGACCGCGAGATCACGACCTGAGCCAAAGTCGGCCGCTTAACCGACTGAGCCACCCAGGCGCCCCGGGGCTGCGTTTTAGATGAAGGAAATGATGGCCTGATCAAAGACAGTGGAGGTATGAGACCATACGAAGTATGCACAAAGCGTGCTGACAGGGCCCCTGAGCGGGGATAGGACCAGAAAATTTGGGGAAAAGAATGGACTCCAAGTGTCAACCCTTTTACTTTACTGCTAGACGAGGAGCACGGGGTTTATCCATACCTTGTATTTTTCACATAAGTGGAATCATCATCATCATCATCATCATCATCATCATCATCATCATCATTTTCCTAAAGGAGAGAATAGAGCAGATGAAGCTCTTTTAGAGAGAGGTAGTTAGTATGAAGGTGAATGAAGAGGTCAGATTTAGAAAGAAAAAATAAACGAGTATAAAGGCATCAAGGAGTGTTGTAGCTTGAAGAAACATCTCAGCCATGGGTGGTACCTTTGGAAGCTACATCAGGTAGGATGGATGGAGCAAGGTTGCACAGGAAAGACTCCTTCCTGCTGCCGTTGCTGACGAGGTGCACTGTGTCCCTAAGGTGGACACAGTGGGGTGGGTGGGTGGAGTTCCAGACCGGAGGCCAATGGACAGCAACGGAGTCGCGGCAAATCTGCACGCATAAGGGAGACCAGGAAAGGATGTGAAATCATCTAAGGGCTCAGGTCAGCTTGCAGACTCATTATTACATTCCCTGGGAAAATAGAACCAGAGGGACCCAAGAGTTCTTAAAAAAAGAAAATCAAGTCATTTGGCTATTAGAGCCAGGGTGGCATGAATGAGATTAGAGACGGGAGTTCACGGGAAAGAGCCGAATGAGGGCTGCTTTCTTGGCTGTGACGTCACGAAGTCCAGACTCAGCTTTGAAGGAAAAAACATTGAAATAACCCTGGCTCAGGAAAACATATTTTAAAATGGCCAATTAGAGCAGAACTCTCATGATTCCTAGAGGAGAGATAGTGACCTGCATGAGCCTGCCTGAGGCCAGAAGCCACTGAAGAACTCTTGGGAAGCATCTGCCAGTTTCCTTGGCCTTCTGTAGCTGATTTGGGTCCAGCACGAAGTAACCTGTCTTTTTAATGAGCCAGGATTCAGACATCTCAGAGAATGGTTGCCCCTGGATTAAGTAGGTCAGCTCTGCCTCCAGAGTACAGAAAAATCAAACAGGAGACAGGGTGAGATGATGGTAGGTGGAGGAAGTGTCTAGAACAAAGACCTGTGTCCAGGTTTCTGCATGATGAACTAGCACTGCTATAGAAGGGGCCAGACTGGCACACTAGACCTTGGGAACGAGCTGGGGAAAAGGTGAAGTTAGCCAATTTAAAGACACAGTGCTCTAATATTTTTTCATCTTTCTCTTGGGCCTGTGGGAGTAATAAATATATAGAAAAACTCAGAATGTTGGTAAAAACAGAAGTACCGTAGAACCGTTGGGGAGCTGGCAATGACTAAACCTTTAGTGTAAGATGTTCCAGTGGTGCCACTCAGGCTTGGCCACCAGAGGGGCTCCTCCTCTGGTCATTCTGATCTCAAAAATATCAGAGGGTTTCTGCATCCTCAGTCTCTTGTAACATAGGGGAAAATGGAAAATGATGTTTGGCAGTAATCTTTAATCTCCTCTGACTTTCAAAGCACTGAGATGAGTGCCCAGAAAACAAGCCTTACCTGGTGGAATACTTTTCCAGTTGATGCAAAACAAACCCTGGAATGGGGACAAAGAAGGGGTTTTTCATCGCCGTCTGACCCTTTTGGTAGGAGTGAGAGCCAAGATGCGTAGAAAGAAAATACTGGTTTGCCTGCTTTTCTTGTATAATTTTGTCACGTGTTTTGCCAGGAACAAGTAGAATCTTGAGCCTTTCTAGATTCGCTAATTCTGTGTCTCATGTAAATTAATTCCTCATTTACTGATATCTTCACTATTTTACTGAAACGACAAAAATGTTTTTAGCACACAAGTTTCATAGTGCCGGTTTGGAAGCTATAAATATCTGTAAGTTTTTGGCTGTATGTGTGGTTACCACTCCCTCTGGCAGAGATGCTAACGTTAAACGTTAACACAATGCTGGATGTTGTAATCCTACGAGGGAATCAAGTGGTTGTGCTCTAAGGTCATGGCTGGCAACGGCACCTGTGTCCTGTCCAAAGGGCGGTGAATTCTGCAATCATGCATCATCCCAGGCCTGCTCGCCTCACGCAGGCTTCCTAGGTATACATTTCGGTCTCAGTAGCAGTCCTCGCTGGTGACAGATCATAATAATTTTCATGGGTACTTCTTATTTTTTTTCCCCCTAGGTCGAACAGTGTGCCCTTTCATGTTTTGTTTCTCACACATAGTCGCAATTGTTTGATGGTGAAAACAAGTGATTGAAAAAATATTTATATGTAGTTTTATGTTTGATGTCAATAAAAGCTGATTCCATTTTCACTGCTTGAGTTTAATGCTGTGACCTTTTCAGATGGTGGTACCCATGATTTCACTAATTCAATAGAAGATGGCATTTATGCTGCTTAGGAATGTTCTAGGAAGATTTTTTTTTTTTTTTCTTCAGTAAGAATTTAGCCACAATGGTGTGGAAGAAACAGGTTTTAAGCCCAGGTGATTATGAATTAAAGTTAGCTTAAAAAGAGAAAAAAGTGTCTCCCTTCACACACGATGCTTACTTAGCTAACTGTGTTAGTTGTCTAGGGCTGCTGTGATGAATTACAACAAATGGGTGGCTTGAGAGGACTGAAATGTATTCTCTCCCAGTGCAGGAGGCCAGAAGTCCGAAATCAAGGTGTCCACAGGGCCATCTGTGCTCCTTCCAGAGGCTCTAGGGGAGAATCCTTCCCTCCTCTTTCAGCTTCAGATGGCTCCAAACAGTACGTGTCTTGTGGATACATAACTCCATTCTTGTGGTCTTTATCTCCTCCTCTGTGTGTCTGTGTCTTTTCTGTCTCTTTTAAAGATAGTCTTATTGTCCTTACCACCACCCTAACCCTGTATTAGCTCACCTTGATCCTTACCTTAAGTACATCTACAAAGACTTTATTGCCAAATAAGGTCACATCCTGAGGCTCTGGGTAGACAGGAATGTTGGTGGGGACACTGTTCAACCCATTACATTCAATTATAGATGTTTTAACCTGGTAAACTAGCGTAGCTTAGCTAGGAGGTAATAGGCAAGAAGCTATCATTGATCATCATTAACTTTGTGTATTCTTCTATTATATAACTTACTAGATTATGTTAGTTGTTTATTCATCCGCCTACCTCTTGCACTAAACGATGAGAAGACAAAGCTTGTCTCTTTTCCTGACATCATGCGCCTAATAAAACACATATATTATATTCATACACATATCTATATTTATATATGTCACAGTGAAAAATTAACGGGGTAGGCTAGGATTGAATTTTACAGTTAATTTAGTCCCCACCTTCAGTGCACACATTTATAGCTCTATGAACTGCTGTAGGGACAGTTCGATAATGCTACAGATGTGGCTGCGATCGAGTTCTCTTTGCTTTCCGATTCAGTATTCTTTCTAGCATATAAAGTCATCTCTATATTAAAAGGTTTGACTGTAAGTATTCAGAGTGCTGGTAAAAGCATATAACCACCCAAAACTCTGTGCACTGATCTATGTTCAGAAATCTTAATTCTCCAACATGCAGAATTTCTCTGTGTGCAACTTAAAAAGGCGACTCACCCCAAAGAACACTTTGAGGAATACCTTTGTAATTGGTAAATTGCATGGGAGACCACTCAAAATAGGAAAAGACCAGGAATGACTCTGCCCGTCTGTGGGGGGTGGGGGGGGGTTGTCACATAGTGAGATGGAAAAGGCTAAGTCAGGTGGCTTGACTTTGATCTTGACACAGCTGCTGGTTAGTTGGGCAAATCACCTCATCTCTGAAGCAGTCTATCAGATGAGATGAGTGATAAGGTTCCGGCTCTGTTCTAAGTGTTAATTCCACTGTCTGTCATTCCACATGCAGATGTTTTTCAACCCAGCAGCTTCTGGCAAGGGTCCTCTCCCATGTCTTGGTGGCCAGAGCAACTAGTGCACTGGCTTCCTCATCACAGGGAACTTATTAACCAGACACTGCTGGTAATACTTGAAGACAAGGAGTAGAAACCAAATGAGGGTATGCTGAACCATATGTTGAAAGCCAAAAGACACGGAGCATCCACACCACGTCCCAGGGGCTGCAGCGAGCACCCCAGGACACAGACAGACAGATTACTTCTGTGAGTCAGTTTCCTGCATCCCGTGGAGTCAAAAGGAAGACCTGCACACAGCAACGGGTCTTGCAAACAATGGCCACTTCCGGTGACCAGGGGACTCAAAAGTCACCGAGCGTCTGGAGGGCACTCACAGTTCAGACAGCACTTTCAAGCAGGGTACTCCTGAGGCCGCCTGTGTAGGCTGTTTCTTTTTAGATATGCAATAAAATTCCTTCTTCCACTTTGAACCTGTGTTAAAAGAGTTTACGGTAATCTTGAACTCACCAGAGCGAATCTAGCTTTTCAGCGGAGGAGGAGAAATTTAGCAAGTGGATTGTGGCTGCAGCAGAGTTAGAAATTCACATCCTCTGATGCCAGCTAAAGTGCACCGATCTTTGTTTCCTCATCCAAAAATTGGCAATGCCGCGGAAAGGTAACGCGCTTCAGATTTGTATCCTAACACTCAAGTTTATTATTAGCAGTAGTCGCAATAGTAATGATAGTCAACATGTCCATAGCGCTTACTATTTGTTCGACAGTGTTGTGAGTGCTTCACATATATCCACCCATTTATATAGACTCAGACAGCTGTGTGCAGAGTTTCACATCATAATGGTTAGTGCTAATTATGTACCAGCATGTGAGTTGTTCCACACCAGAAAGAAAACAAGTGTGTGAGTAACATAGGAATAACGAAGTCAAAGAGTAGTTGTCATAATTAATAGCAAAGAGTGAAATGAAACCAAGTCAAGTGATTTCCTTTTTGTGTTGTTGATCACGTGAGGTCCTGCATCTGGTGCAATGGAAAACAAAACAAAACAAAACAAAACTGCTGATAAGACAAACAAATGGGCTTGCCCTTACGCAGTTCTGCGCTGCACTATGTGAACAGTCCCAGCTCCCTTCACTTTCCAAGATGATCCTGGCTGATTCCATGGTGTGAAACAGCGTATGAAAGATAGGGAGGTGTCAGCAGCTCAGCCCAGAAAGCCGGGGATTGGGCAGTGGCTTCCTGTAATCACAGTTGCTGGCTGACTGCCCTGCTCTCTGGCAGTGAATGTGGGGAGGTGGGCTGGGAGACAGCTGTGCCTCGCACTGCAGGCTACATGGGACTGTAGAGCACCAGCCCCTCCATGGAACTGCTTCAGAATGTTCTGCCTGAAAGGTGAGGGGGCTTTGGGTCCATTTAGGTGGGTAAATTTTAGTTAGGCAAAACTGTCATCTAGCATCAGAGTCTAAGTCACAGTGCTGGCACTATTAAAATCAAAGCTTGAGCGAGTTTGTAAGTCTGAGAGCGAAAAAGTCATTGTTCTTTTTTGTTGTTGTTGTTGCAAACAGGAAGAAAGACCTCCTGCCGGGGAGATGGAATTTTCTTTTAGACAGAAAGGATATTTCTCTGTTTGGATGTGTTTTGTATGCGTTTTGTCATAGCCAAAGTAGTTCCAAGTTCAGTGTTAAGGAAACTTGATGAAAGTAGGAATGGTTTATAGTTGTTAGCATGAGTTCTGTCAGAGAAGTTTTCATGAGATAAGTTGCCCATGTAAAGGATCAGCATGAATGGAAAGAGGGAATCGATTCTCTTCCTGTAAGCTTTAATGTGTGAATTCAGGAATGAATTTAATTTTGCTGTAGAGCATGCTTCTTGTTCTAGCTATGTATAGATGATAGTGCTTCCTAAGTACCGTAAGATGGTGAACATATGAGTATATGTAGAGATTCCCTGATTAGTTAGGGAGTGTTTTCTCTTTGTAGGCAAGTGTTTTTCCTTCAAACTCTATTTTTGTTCCGACTCTTGCCTTCATGTAATTAGTTTAGACATTAGAGAGTGTGTTTGTCTATGAGATCGTTGGACTGGAAGAGTTAAAATTAATTTCCTTGGAACTGGGGTAGACTCTTTTGTTCGTATCTTTCAGCGTATGTCATTCCGTTGATGGAAAATTCTTGACAGCTTTTCAATTTTGGGACATTAAGTGATCCTGGCTTTACTCACTTTGCTGATTTCTCCTTTGTCCACAAAGCCTATTAATGAGTTAGAGACATGGACTCTGTAGTTTGCACTTTTACAGTTTTAACTCTGATTTGACACCTTAAAAACCAGCAAAGTCTTTGATAGTAAACTTTGAGCTTGGTATATTTGTTTCTATGGTTTTTACACATTTGATGAAAGCAAGGGGGTAAGAACAAACCAGGACATCACATTTTCCTCTCCCTAAAAATTCAATTCGTTCTTGCTCTAGAGAGTATCTATCTAGTTGCAGTGGATTTCTAAAGAGCTCTATAAGAGTGAAATGAGTTTGGATAGTTCTGAAAAGTAATTTTAGATGAAATGAGTTATGAGCTCTTGTGATGCTGTTTGTTAAATAATGTGTTTGCTCAAAAAAAAAAAAAAAAAAAAGTATAACCACGAAGAGCCAGAATTTAGTATTATGGGAGGAGGGTGTATGCTGGCCTAGTGTAATTTCCAGAGTAGTTGAAATCATGATGATCTAATGATAGCTTGAGGTTTAGGATTTTTAATTGAATGCAGGTGTGGAGTTGTTGCAGGGTATGACTTCTGCAGCTTCAACATATTTGTCTCCACCTATTCCCATAACAGCCATTTCATTTTATTAAAGAATCTATCAATTTCATGGACTCTTAGTTTCCGTGGTAACTTAGGAAATTTTAGAAAGTCAAGTGAATGGCATGTGATGACAAGCGAGTACTTTTGTGCTGAAGAGTGCGTTCTAATCAGGAATCCACAATCCCCTTTAAAGCTCACTCTCTGATCTCCCAGCAGCCAGGACACACAGTTGACATTTGGCTCTCTTCCTGTGACTTATAGCCTTTTGATTTACAGTAATGATTTGTCAGCTGCCCTTTGTGCTTCATACGAGGCAAACACATGATGAAGGAATAGCGAGTGAGGTTGCACACAGGAGTATGAAGGGCTCCTTGTGGGTGCTTTGTGTTCTTACTGTGTCTGTGTTTCCCTCTGTCGGAGACTTTTTCAGAGGCTTCCATTAATTAGCCTGTGTCTGTGGCCAGCTGAGGTTCTAGGGGCTATTGAGTCTGTGGTTTAGCATTGACGTTAAAGGAAAGACGATTGCCCTTCTTTTGGGTAAGTCATGTTCCTGAGTATTTCTTTTAATTGTTGAAAGAAAACTTTCGCATCAGACGGTCTCCCACACTGCTGCAGGGTTTCCTTTTCTCCATTTAGACTATTTTTTTTCTTAAGTCATGTCTACTCAGTTTTTGCTCGGTTTGGTGCTAGAGAAAGTAACTTCTTGGAAGAGAGATGTCATCTCTGTCATTTCTGTTGGCTGTGATAATTCACATGGTTTCAATTTCTCTCAATTATTGCCATTGAAGCAGATCAGAATCATTCACTCTACCCAATTCATTTTATATGAGCAGCATCTGAGCTCCCACTCTCTGGGAGGATGCTCTCTTGGGTTCTGCCAAGGTCCCTGTGGTTAACAAAGCCATGGTGTGTTGTTCCTTCACTATGTAGTCAGTGATCTCCTGTGGTCTAGGAAGTGCGTTTCCGGCTCATCAAATAATATGATTAACAGCAAACCACCATGCATATATTAGAAACCATTCATGGGTTATTCTGTTGAAACTATCAGAATAACATATTTTTACCACGAATCCTGGGTGGAACACAAGTTTGTCTGAGATGATTCAGAATGCAGATTTCTTAATTAGAGCACATCAGCTTCCTCTTTGTAAATATTAATTATCTTTGTAGTGGCACCTCTAACTGTGAAGACTGATTTCTTCCTTTCGGTTTCCAATCCATCACAGACAGATATTTTGTAAGACGACATTATGTGCTGCGTGATGTCACCACAGTGTCACACAGCTATAGAAGTGAAGCATTTTCTCTTGTTTCTTGTAGCAGACCGATAGCAAAGCATTGGCCACCTGACACCGATCCTAGAGTTTCTGTAACAAACTACCAGTAGGTACGTGGCTTAAAACAGAAATTTCTCCTCTCATATTCTAGGTGCTAGAATCCAAAATCAAGGTGTTGTTAGGGTCATGTTCCCCGTGAAGCCTCTTGAGAATCTTTTTTTTTTTTTTTTTGGCTTCTACCAGTTTCTGGTGGCCTTGGGTATTTCTTGGCTTGTGGTTGCATCTCTGGCTCTGTTTTCACATGGCCTTCTTCCTGGGGTATCTCTGTAATTAAAAAAAAAAAAAGTTTTTTTTCATGTTCATTTATTTATTTAGAGAGGGTGCCTACATGTGCACATGAGTGGGGGAGGGACAGAGAGAGGGAGGGAGAGAATCCCAAGCAGACAGCGCAGAGCCCAACGTGGGGCTCGATCCCACAAACCGTGAGATCATGCCCTTCAGCCATCCGGGCGCCGGTATCTTTGTAATTTTTATAAAAAAACACGTGTCATTGGATTTCAGGTCTACCCTAATCCAGTATATGACCTCATCTTAACTGATTATATCTGCAAGGATTCTCTTTTCTAATAAGGCCACATTCTGAGGTTCCTGGTAGATGTGGATTTGGGGGGGAGGGGAACACTGTTTAACCCCTTAGAGTAGACTGGGCATAAAATCACTTTGATTGAAGGTAACCTTATAGGGGGTGTATCGAATGGAGAGCTGCACTGTAAGAATGACTCTCCAGCGTAGCTGCTTGGGGAGGCACTTGAAACTTAAGTTTGAGACGGGTTTGTCTGGGCAGGTAGAAGGGTCAAGGATGTGCCCACTGTGATCAGTCATGCAAGAGAAAATGTTGCCTTTTTCTTTCCTAGAAATGATCAAGTTTTCTCCATTGAACGCTTGCCCTACTGAGAAAGGGGAAAATAAAAAACAAAGTTGAGCTTGGTTCACTACAGTCAACTCGGTGCGAGCCAAAATTTAAACAGTTGCATTAGATAGCTCAGTCTGTTGGATGACTCAGTCTTTCAGAATTCTCCCATTATCCTCCTTCTCTCCAAAGTGGATTTTGTTGCTAAGTCTTCCCCTTATTAATGTAACACAAGTGATGCATGCTAAGTCACATACTCTTGAAGCATTGGCTTATTTGTTACATAATTTTTAAAATTGTCAAGCAAGATACCTCTCTGTAGTTGAGATAAAAAAGTGTTGTTTTAAAAATGTCATTCTCAATGTGGAAAGGAATCATCATAATCCTTTTGTGGTCTAAGAATAATTTCAATATGTTTTATGAGCATCGTAGACTTTAGTTTCTGAATTTAGTATGGGGTTTTACTTAGTCAACATTCTCTCCAGGGATTTTAAACCTGGCTTTGGTGTTGGACTAGATTCTTTCCCTTTCTCAGCTCTTCTTGTCAGGCAAGATCTAGAAATCCAGTTTCATGGATTGGAAATGGAGTGGGTGTACCCCAGCTGCCTGCATGCTCAGCGTGGTAGGGTCCTGTCTTTAGCCTTTTCTGCTTCACAAGTTACAGACAGACTTAGGAAAGCCTTTAGGTTGTCTAATAATAGCAAAGAGTTATGTTGGAGATTACAGCTATGAACTATCTCAGGCATGTGCTTCTGCTCCCACGAGGGCCGTTCATACTAGAAACTCCGCTCTCTCCCTCCTCGTGCACCCTGGAACAGACCACAGGCTGCTTTCCAGTTGTCTTGTGTATGTTGTGCATGTAAAAGAATTCCTTAGATTCTTTTCTTGGCAGCATTTGGAAAATAATGTCTGGAATCAGAAACAGATTTGTTATTTCTGTGCTGAAACAAGTGCATTTTTCAAGTTAGCTAGCAAGTAACCATTTGCTCTGGAAGGTTCCCCACCCCTTCTTAAGTCAGTATTAAACTGTCAAGTAAGCACTGAGCAAAGTTTATGCTATTTTGCTATTTGATTCTGAGCGTCACTTTGAAAGACTTTAATAACCAAAATGCAAAGTGACCTTGAGAATATTGCATCTTTTTGAATCTGGGTATTTTACTACTCATACATTGAGATTTTGAGATTTACTTAAATTAGCAGCAGCTTTTAGAACTATAGTCCTGCAGGTCTTTCCTATTTCCCCCCCTTCTTTCATTTAAAAATTGCATATAATTGTTAGTCAATAACTGACAGCTACCACGGGGAATTCACATTTGCTCAATCTGCAATTTAAAGTAGCACTTTTAATAAACACACTGGTGATATCATGCATTTTTCAAACTGGCGGGCAAAGCCCTTGAAATTTAATAAACCAAACAAAGCTAGCCCTTTATTGCCTTTGTCTTTCCCTTGAAAACTTTATCATGCTCTCTGGTTCTTTCTTCTGTGTCCTACTAATCAAAATCTTGCTTTTAAATATGTTAAAGGAAGGAGAAGCCAGATCACCATGCTGAATAGATGATATAATACAAACTAGGAGGTGCTGTCCTTCAGGAATGAAAAAAGCAGTTGACCGAGCCTTGCTGCCTAAAGCTCACAGGCTGGGGGTCTGCTTATTTCTGGAGCACGCTCTGTGCAAAAATAGTGCTCTGGGTAATTTGGTGGAACTGAATCAAATGACTTGAATTACCAAAAGCACTGGCAGCGGTTTTGGTTAAGTTCTCCATTTTAATATCTCCTGTTCTCTTTTTACCTTTTTTTTTTTTTTAATTTTTTTAATGTTTATTTATTTTTGAGACAGAGAGAGACAGAGCATGAACGGGGGAGGGTCAGAGAGAGGGAGACACAGAATCTGAAACAGGCTCCAGGCTCTGAGCTGTCAGCACAGAGCCCGACGCGGGGCTCGAACTCACGGACCATGAGATCATGACCTGAGCCGAAGTCGGCCGCTTAACCGACTGAGCCACCCAGGCGCCCCGTCTTTTTACCTTTTCTTGTTTCCTCTTCTTTCCTGTCTTTTCTAGTTTTTTTCCTTTCCCCCTCTTATCCTCTTCTGATTGCCCACTGGGGGAGCTGTATCATACCTCAGCCGCATTGAACTCCCTCTAGTTACAGAGGTGCGATCGGCAGTCTGCACACGCGTAAGGTGATACAGTTAATAGACGAAAGCAAATGGATCAGTGTGATGAAGGCAGTTTACCACTCGGGCCGCCATGTCACCACCATCAGCCAGGCACAAACGTATGCAGGGGCTCGTATTTTCTTATTGTAAACACCAGAAGGAAACACTGCTTGAAAACAACCTAAGGGTCTTTAAGCAATTCATAGCTTTTGCGTGATTAAATAGCTTGGCAGGATTTGTTGTTGTTGTTTTTTTTTTTTAATTGGGGGACACTAGGCGGGAATATGGATATTCTTAAATTGAAAAATGTCAGATTATTTTATGAAATCATACGTAGCAATTGAATTTGAAATGAGGAGGTCTTAATTCGACAGGCAATGTAACAGCAAACTATTTGGCATAACATTAGCAGTGTTCATCCCCCATCTGCTGGCAACGTGACACTTACCAGGTTTTACTGGGTTTAAATTTTTTACTGTGGGTCCTGTCAATGTGGCTGATATTGAACCTTTGAGACAAAAAGCCATGCTGACTTGAACTCGGGTTGAATTTGTACGTGGGAGGAGTGTGCATGGTAAGAGAAACGTGAACACTCATGACCACTCTTTCTTTGGAATGTCTTCTTATAACAAAAAGATATAAATAGCATAAAGTGAACTTTAGGAACTGTGTGTTGAAATAGAATGAAAGTAAATTTATGTTTCAGTGGAGAGTGGTTTTCAAAGGTCAGATTGTATATAGGTTTGTTCTTGAGAAATTTTGGAAGGCAGCGTTTGAAAACAAAGAGAATCTCTCCTTCGATGACCTCAACGAGACATCTGTGATCTTTATTTCAAAACTGTGCAAGCTCTGTTGTTCCCGAAACTTTAGAATGAAAGTTGTGACCGATGCCTCTGCTCTCCCAAGTGAACCCCTGTTCACAGTAGGGGTGGGAGTGAGGGAAGGCTGGACCGTGGCTTCAGAGGGTGTTCTCAATAAAGGGAGACAGAGGGCGTCCACATTGCTCAGGCCAGCCTCAGGAGAGAAGCAGGAGTCCAGGAGATTCTAGAGTTGGCGGAAGACCGGCTGGGGAAACTGATTTGCACCAGAAGTTAAGAATAGAGATCTTTCGGGCGCCTGGGTGGCTCAGTCGGTTAAACATCCAACTTCACCTCAGGTCATGATCTCACGATCCATGAATTTGAGCTGTGCGTCGGGCTCTGTGCTGACAGCTCAGAGCCTGGAACCTGCTTCTGATTCTGTGTCTCCTTCTCTCTCTCTCTCTCTCTCTCTCTCTGCCCTTCCCCCACTTGTGCTCTGTCTCTCTGTCTCTCTCAAAAATAAGTAAAAAACACTAAAAGAAAAAAAAAGAAAAAAGAATAGTGACCTTTCTGTTTTTAAACAGAAAAGGTTCCTCCCCAAATGCAAAGGGCGCTTTGGAAAATGCCTTGGGATTAGATGACAGGGCAGGAGAAAACAAAAGTTGTGGAAGCACTTAGCAGCCTCTGGTACTCCACTGCTCTCGCCTAGCCATCTCCTGCAGATTGCATTTCTGCTTTCTCCAGACTCTTCCCTAATTTCCAGAGGACGAAGGAAGCTCTGGTCCCTTCTTTTTTCCTAGAAAAGTATTGCTGTAACAGAATACCCAGTTTTAGGCAAAAAAAAAAAAAAAAAAAGGCCAATATTATCCCAAAGTGGCTAATTTGTACATCTAAATTCATCCAGAATTTGTTGAGATTCTGCAATACGTCTGAAGTTCATCTCATCTGGCCAAAATGTTTTGATAGAATTTTAGGTATAAGCATTTATTCATCAGATGTTGATGGGTGCTTACCACATGCCTGGTGCCCCCCATCCCCAGGAAAGCCTCTGTCTCTGATGCTCCTGGGTTCCTCAGAATGCCCAGGCCTGGGTTTCTGCAGCCTCCAAGACCTCCAGCCTCTTTCCTGTCTACTTGGGCACACTGTTGGGGGTTCCTCTTTCCCCAAGGTGGACTTTAAGAACAAAGCAAGTTATGGATTAGACCTACCTTGGGCTTCTGAAAGTAAAGACCAATTTGTACCTTAATCTGTGAGTATAGTGTAACTATACAGTGAGAAAGACGTCCTACTGGATTTTTTTTTGTTTTTTAAGAGAGAGTGCACAAATGAGATAGGAGGAGAGAGAGAGAGAGAGAGAGAGAGAGAGAGAGAGAGAGAGAGCAAGCATGAGATTCCAAGCAGGCTCTGCGCTGTCAGCACAGAGCTCAGTGCGGGGCTCAAATTCACAAACTGTGAGATCATGACCTGAGCCAAAGTCAGATGCTTCACCGACTCAGCCACCCAGGCGCCTCATATCCTGCTGGATTTTTCTCACAGCATATTTACATCAACTTTTGTGAAGTTTTCTGCAATCGCAGTTGTATAAATACACCCAGATGAATACAAAGTACTAAAAGCCACCTATACTGGCAAATGAGTGTGATAGCAGTACAAATATTTTGAAAGCCCTGGAAGCCAGCGAGAGCATACTGATACCTTTCTAACTGCTTCATCGGAAGTGTTTGCTGCCATAGCAATTGAGACAAAACCTTTCCTTTTTGGAAACGTTTCCTGGCAGAACAAATACTTGATAAAAAAAATTTGAGCAAGATTTGGACTCCTCGTGATGCCTCTCATAAAACCGTTGTGTTTTCAGACAATCTCTCCATAATTATATGAGCGGAATGGATGGATGGATAGTTTTATCTTTACATAGATGGTAGTGTCCTTATTTTAGGATGACTGCTGAGTGAGAAATTGGTAATGAGGTCTCCTTAATCGCTGGGTTATTTCCCATCTCCCCTAATTCCTAATCCTTCGGTGATTGGTAGCCCACTTTTCATCTCAGAATAAGCTTGCAAGCGTAAATGTGGTCCGACCGAATTGTCTGTGAATCCCAACGGAAGTTTAAAACAAGTAGCATCCTGGAAAGGCGACATTGTATATCCATCCCTCCAAAAATGCCGTCCGTAAACACTGAAAGGACTGAGTACAGGTGAGTAAACTTTTGATGGCTTTAAGCTTGTTTTGAATATAAAACATTAGTCTGATACTCGCCATCACTTTTACATTTGGGCTTGTTAGGCGATGCCTATAGAGACGGCTTCTCTTCAGTCACTTACTGGGAACGCCTAAAGCTTCAGTGTCCAGTGTCTTTTCTGTTTCCCATAGAAAGTTAATGTTGGTATGGCAAATGTTATAAATCTTCATTTGTGTGCTTTTTGGCTTCTGAGAGCAAATTTGGCTGGAAATGAGTCGATGTTACTTGCTCCCTGCCCCTCACTCACCTTCATGAAATCCTAGAACGGCTCCATCGTTGGCATGTTATCTGTAGGCGATAACGTGTCTGGGAGCCAAGGGGAAAACAGGAGACCCTAAAATAGATGAGATTGCTTTGGCACGTGACATACCAAAAGGTTCTCCCAGCCTCCTACTATTTTGGACTGTGTTTGACTAGATGTTCTTTGCTTTAATTTCCCCCTTTCCCTCATTTTAACATTGGAAAGTGACCTCCATGTTCTGTGCATGAGAAACCACTACCTTTGTCTGTCTCCTGCTTGACGTTGGCCCCTAGCAACCGTATGTGATGCCCGAGATGATGTCAGACTCTATGGGTCCTGTAGAGAAATGAGAGAAGAGGCTTCTCTTGGCCAGGGTCATGCTGCCCTCACCACACAACGAGAACCCGCCCTGTGATCCTCTAGTCACTGTCAAGAGCCCTTTGCTGTTTGCCCATAACATGAATCTAGTATTTGTGATGTGCCAGTAGGGCCCACATTTTCTATTCCAGCCTCGACCTCTCACCTAAACTTCAGATATGAATAGCCATCTGCCCGCTCCACGTTTCCAACTGGATGTCTAGCAGACTTCATGAATATATCGAAACTCCGGATCCCCCTTCCCGTTTGCCCCCACATCTGTTCCACTGTGCCTTCCCCATTCCAGCTGGCAGGGGGCGGAGGGGGTGGGGGCAAAGGCATCTTTCCAACTGCTTAGGCCCCAAACCTTGAAGTCACATAGGACTCCTTTCTCTTTCACACCCCACAGTCAGTGTGTTTGAAAATCCCATCGACCTGATTGTTAACGTCTTTTCCAGAATCTGACTACCCCCCAGGCCTCTACTGCCCCCTCCCTGCCTGAGTCCCACTTGGACGACTACTGTAGAGACTTAGCTTCTCTGTAGAGGAGACTGTTTCAACCCAGTAGCCTGTGTGAACCCTCAAAAACCCAAGTGATCCGGAGCGCCTGGGTAGCTCAGTCAGCTAAGCCTCTGACTTTGGCTCAGGTCCGTGATCTCACGGTTCATGAGTTTGAGCCCCGCATCGAGCTCTCTGTTGTCAACAGAGAGCCCGTTTCAGAGCCTCTGTCCCCTGCCTCCCTCTCTTTCTCAAAAATAAACAGTAAAAAAACAAAAAACAAAAAACAAAAAACAAAAACCCAAAAAACCCATAAGTGATTGTGCCGCTCCTTCGTTCAAAACCCCATTTCGCTTGGAGGAAAACCTTGAGTCCTGGCGACTTCTCTTTATTTTGGGGCCAAAACTAAATCTTGGAAAAGAGGGGTTGCTATTTAAGCGACAGGGTTTGCAGCTGTGTCTAATCCTTTAGTCTGGCAGAAGAGGAAAAAGAGTCCCAAGTGAGTTGTGCTCTTGTTGGATGCTCATAGAAGGTGTGGTGTTTAGTGAGATTCCTTTGTCTTCTCTGCAAGGGGAATGAAGATCTACCCTATCTCATTTTAGCATTAAAGATAGCAGTCTGTGTATTTATGTATTTATTTAAAAAAAAAATATATATATATATATTTGTTAATGTTTATTTTTTGAAGGAGAGAGAGAGACAGAGTGTGAGCAGGGGAGGGGCAGAGAGAGAGGGAGACACAGAATCCGAAGCAGGGTCCAGGCTCTGAGCTGTCAGCACAGAGCCCGACGCGGGGCTTGAATTCACAGACCGCAAGATCGTGACCTAAGCCGAAGTCAGACGCTCAACTGACTGAGCCACCCAGGCGCCCCTCAGTCTGTGGATTTAATGCCTGAGATGTACCTTTGGTGTTTACTAAATAGATTTGATAAAGTTTGGGTTGGGATTTTGCAACATTGATTCCCATGGCTTTTTTGGTAGAGAGCCTATCCAAATTAGAAAGCTCACTTACATGTTTAATAAGTGGTTTTTCTTCTTCTGCAGGTATTTGTTTTGCTGAGCTTTGGTGTGTTATAAGGGATAGCGAAAAGTCCTCTCATGACAAGTCCAGGATGTTTTCCTTTCACAGCATTATAAAACCGGAGGGCAGGTCTGACCCCCTCATTGAGTGCGATTTGCATGTTCTTTGAGACACATACTGCTCTTTACGTGTGTGGTAGTGATTGGTGCTTTCACTTCCCTGCTAGATTCTACGTTCCTGGAGGGCCCAGCACATCAGCTTGACCAAGAAGGAATTCCAATCAGTATTTGTGGATTAAAGGCATGAAATGTAATATGTAGCCTCGTTCAGGTGAAAAGGACGTTAGACATCACTCCCTCTGAAAATAAATGGGCATTTGGGATGATCGCTTAAAATACAAAAGCGTATTTTTCTACATTCAGCTGAAAACATGTAGGCAATAAGCAGAGCAAGAAAGATTTTTAACTTTCAGAGTCTTATTTTCTGTAACAACTGGATAGAAAAATCTCATGCAGCGATTTTAATCGTTAATGGCTGGTGAGAGTGGGAAGCTGATAATAAAGGAGAAAGGTAACGTAGTTCTAGAAATTCAAACATTGTGGTTAAGGGGGAGGGGATGCATTTTTCAGGTGCCTTCTTGGTCTTTGAAGTGGCAGGGTCACTCAGGGAAGTGGCCAGGGTCCTGCTGGTCTCGCTCAAGCCCCATCCTGAAGGGCTTGCACTTCTCTTGACCAAGGGATTGAGGACTTACCAAGGAGAAACATACCCTTATCCAAGCAGTTTCTTTCCACTTAGCTTTAAAACAAAAACAAAACAAAACAAAAAACACCACCAGTCCAATGCATAGTCTGGTGAATGGGCAGTTGAGCCTGGGCAAAAAAAGGAAAGTGGTAAAATTGTCTTTAGAAGTATGGATTTTTTTTTTTTCTCTTAGCAGACCAAACGTGAGGTTTTGGGGTTTTGTTTTTTTTTTTTTTGGTTTTGTTTTTTTTTAAACATCTGCTGAAATATTTCCATTGGAATTTTACGTCCTTTGGTCTTCTTATCCCTTGTTGTAACTTTTCAGGTGCACTGGATTATTTCCTAGGGCCCCCTGTATGCAGTTCATTCCACTTTCATCATAACCTTTGTTCCCCGTTTTCTCTGTAAATATGCATACGATTTGGTCACTGTAGTTTTCTCTCTGGACTAGGTAGCATGAGAACAAGCTGGTTATTATTCAGGACCTTATGTCGGACTACGCCTAGAGGTGCTCTATTAATATCTGTTGAGTGATTGAGCACTTAGCTGCGTTAGAGACTTTATTCCTTTCCTTCATCTCTGTGAACTGTTATGGTTATTAAAAGTTACAAGAACTTTGATGAAGAGGTTGTCTTTTCAGCTCAAAAACAATGAAGATGACAGACCCATCATTTTAATGACCAGTTGAGATCTTACTAACATGCACATTCAGGAATATGAGCCTGAAGCCTTCTTGATGTTTTTTTTTTTTTATTTAAAAAAAAATTTTTTTTTTAACGTTTATTTTATTTTTGAGACAGAGAGAGACAGAGCATGAACGGGGGAGGGGCAGAGAGAGAGGGAGACACAGAATCGGAAGCAGGCTCCAGGCTCTGAGCCGTCAGCCCAGAGCCCGACGCGGGGCTCGAACTCACGGACCGTGAGATCGTGACCTGAGCTGAAGTCTGACGCTTAACCGACTGAGCCACCCAGGCGCCCCGTTGTTTTTAACCATAACTAAAATTTCTGCATGTGAAGCAGAAAGACTCTTAACCTGGGAGTCAGGGAGCATTTCCGGATCCTGAGTCTATCATTTACTGACTCTGAGGAAGCCACTGAACCACTCTGAGCCACCTAACGCATAGAAGTGACCGTCCTGCTTGCTTGTTGGGGTGATTCTGTGGGAATCAGATGAGATAAGGCGCCTGGAATGTCATGGGAAACTGGCAGTCCTCTGTCTCCTCCTGTTCCCATTCTCCCACACTTCTGTCAACCCTCCCGCTTTACTGTGCTCTGGAACCCGTCTGTCCTCTCTGTCTTCTGGGCCAGCGTTGCCCAGGAGTGGGCATTCTTTTCCTGGCTTATCAGGCTCCTGTCTCCCTGATTCTAAGCTACTTGTTCCCTGGACCTACCCAGACTCTCTCCAGAATGTGGTTTCTTCTCTGGTTAACACTCTTCAGTCCCCTCACCATGTTATTGTTTTTAGGTTAAAGTCGATGTCCTTAACATGACGTATATGAGCTCTTCATGAAAGAACGCCTCCATATTCTCCTCTTCAGCTTCAGTTCCCACTAGCCACTCCGCTTTCCATGTTTACCACTTTTTTTGAGAGAGACCGACAGAGAGCGAGTGGGGGAGAGGCAGAGAGAGAGGGAGAGAGAGAATCCCAAGCAGGCTCCGTGTTGTCAGCACACAGCCTGACTTGGGGCTCGAACTGTGAGATCATGACCTGAGCTGAAACCAAGAGTCAGACGCTTAACCAACCGAGCCACCCCGGCACCCCCATATTTCCCACTTTTATTCGTCTTTCTCTGCATGTGCCAGGATTGTCTGCTTAGGAGGAATCTCTGTTTCTCCCCTGGTACATCATCCTAACATTTTGATTGGACCAACAGGACCCCGTTCAGACATTCCCTCCTGTAGAAGTCCTCCACGCAGACCTTCCAAAGCTGGTTTTCTACAGCAGTTTTCTCGTGCTGGGCAGTAAGGCAGGGAATGTGCGTTCTTCCTTGCCCTCGATGCCAAGAATCACATAAATGTTGGCTGGTTGAATCAATTCATTAATACTGAAACGTTTGAAAAATGTGAGGGGAAAATTCTGGCGCATCATCTGTCTTAGCATTAGAAACAAAATAGGAAACATTCCCCTGCCCATGTATAAAGGTATGAACTGTTCACACCTGGGATACTGTGCCTCATTCCAGCTGTTCTCTATAAATAATTTCTTAGGTGTTGAAATGCACAAAAAGTTTCAGTTAAGATGATGTGCTTCGGAAGGAGAAGCAACGATGCCAAGAAATCCTAAAATAATTGGGATTTACCCGGGAAAACCGTGTTTGGGATGCAGCGCCACAATATTCTCTGTAAGAGGAAGTGGTGTGGATGTTTTCGACCAGAGCTAGGCCTTCAGGACGAGGGATAGAGGATTCATCGCCTGGAAGAGTGGTGCAAACTGAAAATATTAACCCATTCGAGAAAAGCACTCAGAAACAGCGATTGAGCCAGAACTGATTATCAAGGTGAAATGGTCTGAGTCTTTTGGCATGGAGGCATCCAAATAATGGAAAACTCCACTCTGCCGATGCTGATGGGCAAAATTTTGGCCCCCCCAGGACTTTCATCCCCTGGTGCCATGCCTGTCAATGTGCTCCACTGCATGGCAAAAAGAGACTTTGCAGATGCAGTTAAGGTTACCACTCAGTGACCTTAACGGGAGAATCGCCTGGATTATCCAGGTGGGCCCAATGTAATCATCGGAGCCTTTAAGGGCAGAGCTTTCTCCCAGCTGCTGGTGAAGGCGAGGTCAGGGGGAGTCTAAGCGTGGGAAGGAGTCCGAGTGTTGCTGGCTTGAAGATGAAGGGAGCCACTAGGAAGCCATGAGAAGGAACTGAATTTTGCCAACAACCTGAATGAGCTGTCAAGCAGGTATTCTTTCACAGTGTCCAAATAAGAGCCTAGGCCAGTCAACACCTTGATTTAGGCCTTGTGAAATACATATATTTTTAAGTTTATTTATTTTTGAGAGAGAGAAAGAGAGAGAGAGAGAGAGAGAGCATGCGCGCACAGGGAAGGGGCAGAGAGAGAATCCCAAGCAGGCTCCACGCTGTTAGCATGGGGCCCAATGCAGTGCTCGATCTCACGAACCCGTGAGATCATGACCTGAGCCAAAATCAAGAGACACTTAACCGACTGAGCCACCCCGGTGCCTCTAGGCCTTGTGAAATCTTAGACAAAGGACACTGTGAGATAATAAAAGGGTATTGTGTTAAGGTGCCAAGGTCATGGTAATGTGTTACAATAGCTGTAGAAAACTACTACACCAACAAAACAAAAAATGGTGCCGGAGCACGGGAGCTTTTTGGTGTGGGGACCTTTCTGTCAGGAAGACTTGATTTCCAGTGGACCTTAGTATTGAATGGACCAAGTTTGAAAACACTAGAATTGAATGTCCTTTCCGACAGCTGTAAAGTATCTTTATTTCGGGGTGATCCAAGATCTTTCCCTAACATCGGAGCATCATAGTTGATGCAAGGTATGCCCCTGAGTGGGTCTCCGACTTCTAAGGCCTCCAGTGGAAAAATCAAGACTGATCATACGTTATTATATGCTGACTTTGTACAGGAGTAGTTAACAAAAATCAGAGGAATAAAGATTGTTTTTGGTAGTAGAATATCAAAAGCTCATTCTCAGTTTTTCCAAGTGTTGTGTAAAAGCAGGACATCAGAGGTGTTTACTTCTTTTTAGTACTGTTTTTCTAATATTGCCTTTATGAGAGCCATTCTGTTTGTCAAGGCCCCCTTCAAAGCCTTGAAATATACTCTTTTTTTGTTAATAAAAATGGAGGAGTTGATTCAATGTCATTTAAGAAATACTGTACTCTCACTGGAATTCTAATTTTTTTTAATGTTTATTTTTGAGAGAGAGCGTAATCAGGGAAGGGGCTGAGAGGGGGAGACACAGAATCCGAAGCAGGTCCAGGCTCTGAGCTGTTAGTGCAGAGCTTGATGTGGGGCTCGAACTTAAGAACCTCCAACTGAAGTTGGACACTCAACCAACTGAGCCACCCAGGCGCCCCTCTTGTTGCAATTCTAAAAGCCATTTATTTTGGTTGTGAAATGCAGGACAGGCAAAAGTTAAGTCTGGGCTGTGCTTTGCCAATGTGGTGGATTTATTTGTATGAAATATTAAAACAGTCGACTTGGTATGAGTTGGCTTGAAATATTAGAACAGTTGAGTCTGCACGGGATGATGATAGAGTCAGAAATTAACAGAGCTAATAACCCTACTTAATCACTCACCTTTGTAGGAATTAAGTAATGACTGCCTGCATCTTTCTAGAGGAAAAATCATGAATTATACATTTATTCCTCTCAAACATGAAATAACAGGCTCATCAATAATTCTTTTAGTGACTAGTCAAAGAATGAAAGTTAAAAAGACTGGCTACTGACTTGATGGGCCACCGCTGCCGATGAAGTTTACAAAGTTGACAGTGTTTTGTTTTGTTTTTTTTTTCTTGCTTGCTTTAGTTATTTTATAGGTGTAACGAATGTGAGCTGTAATCCTTAATTTGGGAATGAGTTTTATTTGATCGGTGCATTAACTTCGTCGTGCAGAGATTGTCTACATTTTCTTTTCTAAGCCAGTCTCTCTTTGGCATCTTAGCATATTTGGTTTTTTTCCCAAAGAAACATGTACTTAGTCTGAGAGCAAATTCATTACACGGTAGTGTTGGAAGGCCAGGCTAACATTACTAGCAAATTGTCCACTAAACAGCTACTGAATTGTCACCGTGCACTTCCTTTCTTCCTTGATATTAAACTTGGCACAATCGTTAACCTGGATCTGCTTCGCTTTTTTTTTTCTTTTCTTTCTTTTTCTAAATAATTTCACATCTCTTCCTTCTGAGTGGAAACCTTTGGCTCTTGCTGTTCTACTGTCCTCCTTTACTTCTCTATTACTCCAGTTATTCTTGGAGTGTTAGGAATATATTTTTAGAAAGGAAATAGAAACAAAATCTTTAGGCTTATCATGTAATCATGTGAAATTATGTTGACTTACAAAGCCTTGTAATTAATTATGCCAGATAACTTGCTTTCTCCCCATAATCCTGTCATCTGAGCCCGAGAGGTGCAATTTGCCAGTTCCCCGGTAAATTACAAAATGCGAATCGGAAAATGGCCCGCGTACGGCAGTGGAAGAATTATGGGAGGAAGAAATAATAAGAAGGAGCTGGCCTCTAATTTACAGGTTCTTGTCTGGGGCTTTCTAATCACTGATGACTTTGGCTCCACCTGTGGAACTGTGGGGCCTGTGGGGCAAGTCACTTAACTTCTCTGGGTCTCTGACCTTTCGTCTCTAAAATGCAAATGGTAATTCCCTAACTGATAAGATTTTCATGAACTTTTAAGTGGGATAATGGATGTAAGGCTTTGCCCGGAAGCTTGGCTAAACTCACTGTTAACTGGCATTTTTCTTTCTGTTCTGTGTGCGTGCTGAATGCTCACAGCCTCTGCCTGTCTCACTGGTATTTGTCCCACCGTAGTGCCAAACAGGATCTTTTCACTTTGGGTTTTTGGTTTCCTACGTGGATTGGTAAGGGTCCTAATAGGTACGCACTTCTTTCTACTTTTCATATGTAAATGCCCTCAGCAAATGTCTGGGGGCTGGTAATCCTGCTGCACTCGGACTTGGCCATTTAACTGGAGCTCTAAATTCAGCTGCTCTTCACGGATGTAAAGGAGGGGATTTGTTTTCATGGTGTCACAAGCCTCATAAGCTTCATAAACTTCTTTTGTCACTTCAGATTTAAAAAAGACATCCCCCCCCCCCCCACTTTCTCTTTCCCTGTAGCAGTTGCACACTGCTGTTTGTGAGTAAAGTTGGAGCAGTCATCTAAATGTCTACATGGTTTTTGGTGTTTCATGGTGTTGTTTCCCTCTGTACTTGACTTCAGTTTCCAGAATATGTAACTACGAAAGAAATCCTTATCTGCACAAACTCCGGTGCCGTCTCACAGAGCTGGTCTTGACCTCCTATGTCAATAGGATAAAAAAGGAGGAGACAGAGGAGGGGAGACCGAGATTTGTGTACTGCTTATACAGCTGGCTCAATTTGCTTTTCCTGCTTAAACACGGCAAAGCAAAGACAAGCTAAAGTTACACACGTGACCGGGCGCGTTACCTTTTAAAGCGTATCTCTGAGTGCCAAGAGGCAGGATAGATGCTGGGGGAACTTCAAAGAGGTATCAAGAAAGACAAACTTCTTATGGAGAACTATCAAGATGGATTTTATTCAACTTAAGACCATATGTCGGGTATGTTCAAATTCACTAGTATTACAGATGAAAAGTAGAAAGACAAGAGGAGATTGAAATACAAACGCAGGTTCTTTAGAAAGTAGATGCAGATACAGAGAAAGTTAAATTTCAAAACTGATGGGATGTAGCCAAAACTGCAGGCAGAGGAAAATTAGTAAACCTACATGTTTTTATTTTTAGACAAAAAAATGAAAAGCTCTTGACTCGAGGAACAGTGTAAAGGAACGTAGTTATTGAAAAACCTTATAATAAGAATGGGAGGAAAATGGCAATCTGCTGGAACAAGTTTCATATGTCCTAGGTGTTTCAGGTGACAGAGGAGGGAAGTGCATATATGAGAAGGAAAAGAAGTGGGAGCTGTATATGGCAAAATACGATATTTTGACACTATGCTTGGGAACCCAAGAGCACATTTTACAATTTTTTTAAATATATGTTTATTTATTTTTGAGAGAGAGAGAGAGGGACGGAGGGAGGGAGGGGGAGAAAATGAGTGGTGGAGGGGCAGAGAGAGGGAGACCAAGTATCTGAGGCAGGCTTTGTCCTGTCCGTGCAGAGCCCGGTGTGGGGCTTGAACTCACAAACTGTGCGATCATGACCTGAGCCAAAGTCAAATGCTTAACCACCTGAGCCACCCAGGTGCTCCTAAAATTTATTTTTAATCTTGGGATCATTTTGGCTAAATATTTTCAAAAAAAAATTTTTTTTCTAAAAGACTTCCTCATAAGATCCCCAAATATATCTCCAACAGTTAAGTAGTCCTTAGAACTGCCCTAATGTATCAGCCCAGCTCACCTTTTTGTTTTCTTTTGCTCTGCAACCAAAGTGTATCTGTGATTTTATATCTTCTAGCTTTGGGTGCGTTATATAGTGAGTGTAGAGGCCTGAGTCCTTGCTGTTTCTGACAAGCCAGAAGCATTCTGTCTTTTATCTGTCTGTTTCACATTGTTTTGTGCCCAAAATAGAACTTAGAGTTCAACTGGTGCCATTTTACCATTTCAGATTTGAAACACCCAAGGCCCAGAGACATGAAGGTTCCAGGTCTCACGTAGCAGGGTGCAAACTAGCAATTGCTGTCCTGGGCCGAAGACTTTTGTCTCCAGCATAATTTGTAGGCAGCCCAGTTGCTGTATGTACCAACCCTTCCTCAAGACCCTTTCAACCAATTTTCTCTTTAGCGTTTAATTAAATGGAGCTTTGGCAATCAGGGCTTCCGTCGTTCAGATGATTTTCAGAAAGACTCTCTTTTTTAGTTTATTTCTGATATTTGAAGAGTGGCCCTGTGATAATTTTTATGCTATCCTTCAATATTTCAAAATCTGTTTTCACTTGGCAGCCCATTTACCGTGGGAAGAAAACCATTAAATCATTACTCTAGTGTTTCCTTTTTGGAAGACTTTTTGGCAGTGTCTGCTAAAGCTGAATATATGCATTCCCCGTAAACCAGCAACTTCCCCTTCTAGGAGTCTGCCCAGCATAAAGGTAGAAATGTGTTCACCAAATGACATCTATGAGAATGTTCATAGCTGCACCGTTCATAAAAGCCCCAACTAGAAAAACAACAAAATAACAAGAAATGACCGTAAATAATGCAGGGAGTCAGCGTTCTGTTCACTGTACAGCCGTAAGAATAAACAGACTCCTGCATGCACCACACAGGTGAATCTCACAAACACAGTGTGGAGTGAACTAGGCTAAACACAGAAAGTATGATTCTACTCCTACAAAATTCAAAACCAGGCGAGAGTAGTCTATGGTGATTGTGTGAGGGTGGTGTCACTTTGGGGGGGTGGGGGTAGGGATGACAAGAGCATGAACAGAGTTCTGGCAACTGGGCGTCCTCTACATCTTGATCTGGGTACTGGGCACGTGGGCATTCGCTTTGTGGCACGCTTCTATTTTGTGCACTTTTCTGTACCCCATAAAAAGTTGACTGAAAGCCCAGGCTTAATTTTAGCTTTCAGTTTTCCTGCTTCGTTTAAGTCCGTGTGGGGCTCAGCCCTCTGTCTGCTTCGCAAAGTGCTTGTTCCTGCCTTAGCTATTCCCAGAGGTCCTATTACATGGTGAGTAGGTAGGAGGAAGCCTTCAGCATCCCAGACCTGGTTTGAATTCTTGACCCGCCACTTGGCATTCTAATGGCTTTTGAAAATCACCTAGCTTCTTTCGGAGCCACTATTTCCTCAACTTGAAAAATGGGGATAAATAAAAGCTCCAGCCCTCGAGGGCTGCGATGTGTGTTAAATGAGATACTGTGCATGAAATGCTCAGCCCAGAGTAAGCACCATTTGCTTCTAGCTATTATTTTTCTTTTGTTTCCCTAAAGACTGTTCTGTGCTTTTAACATACGGAACAATCTTGCCATTTGGCACCAGGCTTGACCTACAGCTTAGACACAGGCTTGGGCTTTCCATTCTTACCTCCTTGGAAAAGATTTCATACTCGAAATTACTTCTCTGTACTAGTACTTCATATTCATGATTACAAATCCATAAGCCAATCAAGAATTCCTCTCTTTAGGGGTGCCTGGGTGGCTCAGTCGGTTAAGCGGCCGACTTCGGCTCAGGTCATGATCTCACGGTCCGTGAGTTCAAGCCCCGCGTTGGGCTCTGTGCTGACTGCTCAGAGCCTGGAGCCTGTTTCAGATTCTGTGTCTCCCTCTCTCTGACCCTCCCTGTTCATGCTCTGTCTCTCTCTGTCTCAAAAATAAATAAACGTTAAAAAAAAAAATTAAAAAAAAAAGTCATGAAAGGGTGTGCACGTTGGGGAGGATGGAGGTCGTTTCTTTTTCCCATTAATGAAACTCATTAATTCAGAGAATAATTCCCAGCCTTTCTGCTTGAAGATTATTGTCATTCATTAACCCAGATTGTTGAATCTTGTTTCATAATGTGAATCTAAAAAAAGGCTCTGCCGTGGCTTGTGCACTCGGAAACAAATAAGAGAACTTGAAGAAAAACGAAGCAAACATTTTTTGAAAAAGGAAATCCTAAGGACTTATTTCAGTTCTTGACATTACTTGACCTTGCGTATCCTTCAGTGCCCACCTGTTTTTCTGTCTTCAGAGCAAAACTTAGTAATCAAACACGTGGTCTGCCTCCGATCTTCCCGCTTCCCTACTCCCTCGTCACTTTTTCCTACACCAGAATCTGGACTTCTGGCCCTCCGATGCACTGTGCGTTCTCTTCAGGGACATTAAAACTTCCACGTAACCAGATGCAGTGCTCAGGGTTCTGTCTTTGCCTTATTAGCATATTCTGTGGAGTTGCCTACTGCATTTCCCACGCCCCTCAAAAGTACTTCTTCTCCTGAATTCAAGAAACTACTTCAGCCACTTCTAGCTCCTGGAGTGGATTCTCCTCCTCTTTTTCTAAGGAAGAGCCATCGGGTTCAATCTTCTGTTCTCTTGTGTGCCTGCCTCCTTTCCCTAAATGTTGTCATTTGGTGGCTTGAAGTACCTTCTGTATGCTCATTTCCAAGTGGTTTTAATCTCCAGCACTGGCCTCTCTTTTGAGCCTCATGCGACTGCCCGTGTGAGATTTCCACATGCCATGTCTGGATTCCTTTCCTCTCCAACCATTCCTCCGCCGGGGTTCCCCTTCTCAGTAAATGGCATCACCAGCCTCCATCCAGGCACCTTTGAGAGAAAGTGTTCTCTTTGATCCCTCCTTTTCTTTCTGCCTCACATCCAGTCTTTCTGTTCTGCCTCCAAAATTGATTTCAAATCCACCCATTTCTCCCTTTAACGATGTTCAAGCTGCCATCATTTCTTGCATAGTTCATGGCAATAGCTTCCTAATTCTACTTGCCCATACACAATCTGTTCTCCACACGGTGGTCAAAGAGAGATCTGATTGAAGTTCGTGTGTGTGTGGCATAAAGTCGAACTCGAGGTGGACGTGGCCAACTTTTCACTCGGGCGATGTCATAGGTAGACATGATGCTGAATTTTTTTTTTTTTAAGATAGAAAATGTCAGCAATATATGTGTGAAGAAAAGCATTACTAATCAACCCTATCCAATTCCTGAAATGGAGGGAATGGGAAATACTGCCACTGTGTTCTAGATCTTTCTCTCGCTTCCCTTCTCAAAACCCCCAGCTACGTGTGGAGGAAAGTCCTTTCTGAAGCACAAAGAAAAGCTACCACAGAGAACAACCTGCACACACTGCTTGTTTTCAAAGATCGCTTACAGAATTTTCCCCTGCTCCCCTTCTGATCTTCTGATGGGGGTCTATGTATCATAGACAACAGGAAAGACATCTTAGACAAATGTCCCATTTGCCTTGCAAAATTAAATTATTCATGTATTGAGATGGGAGCAAATTACTTTCTCTATCCAGGATGATAGCTCTCTGATTTTTTTAAAAAACTGGATAGGAACATTAATATTTCATGCTTTTATTATAATATCTGGGTGTTTATGAAGAAATAAATATTTGCAATTAATGAGATCCATAGAAATTCCATTTGATTGCCATTGTTTCTTGATAAAAGTTGAAGGTCTTCACTTTACCAAAAGAAAAATTGAATAGCCGAATAGTTTCTTTTGAAGATTTGCTTTCTATTAAATTATTACCACGGATTATACTTTGAAAAAAATACTGTTGAAGATATCCCCAAATACATGGGAAAGCATTTTTATTCTGCCTGATTCACAGAGGGTCTATTTGTGCAGTGGTGTTCAGAAAAGTCATATTTTCTCAATAGATGCTTACTTGTAGAGCGTTTCATTCTTCAGTGGCATTTTAGAAGTATAAATATTGAAGTTACTATGTCATTGCCTAGATTACTCACTGTCTTGTCCATAAGAACTCCCACATAGTAGGGAAGTAAGGCCAAACTTCTATTATTTTTTTTTCCAACTTTAAGTACATAAGGTAGTTGCAAAAGTGACTTTGCTGATTTTTTTCTTTTAATTTGTAAAGTCAGATTGCAACAACCCATGGACTCTTCTAGTTTCCTGAAAATCGTTGCTGTGAATCTTACACCTCACCTATTTGGCATTATTTTTCATATATGACATGAATTTGAGCATGTCTTTAAAAAAAAAAACTGTGATTCTTTTCTTTCTTTTTTTTTTTTTTTTTTTAAGTTCTCAAGAAAGGGAGCCCATGGGAAGAAACCCAATTCTGGACTGTGTTGAGTTTTTCTACTCAACAGCTGACGGTGTGGAATACTACTTGAGTTCTTGGGGACCACCGGTGCAATCTGAATAAAAGAATTCTCCGTTTCAGCTTCTGACTCAGGGAGTTCTGGTGTTAATAGCCATATTTCTGGATTTGAATCAAAACTGAGCTAAGAGACTACAAATCCCAATTGAGTTTGGATGATATTACAGCTTGTTCTTCCTGAAGAACGTGGCTGGGAATCCTGCAGCAGGTTCTGTCGTTGGCTCACCCAAATCCCTGTCTGGCCCGACCCCTCCTATCATGGTAGCTAAGCAGATGCCTTTACTCCCAGACTCCCTTGCAGCTAGAGTGCAGGTATGTGACAAAGGCTGTGTCCACCAGTATTGAATATGGATGCGGTACGAAAATTAGGCAGTAGCTGTATAGGTTGTTTGCATCGACTTGTAAGCCTACTAGCAGCATCGGCCTCTTGCTCTTGAGGCATTGGCTTCTCTGGACACTTCGCATCCAGACTTGCACAGGATCAGCAGTGACAGCAGGTGGCAGCAACAGCAGTGTTTCACTGTGACAGTTTTGGCAGTGCGGCATGTCAACTCCTCATCCTCTGGCCCTCCGGGAGATTCCGGAAGCTCCTTAATATCTCTTAGTCAATTCTTTTTGCTTAATATAATGAGTACGTTCTGTTGCTCCCATCTGAGTATTCTGACACTGCCTTCATAGCCGCTTTAACAAGGTGTGGGCTGTCCTGTTTCAGTTATCGGATGCTCTTTCCCTTAATACTGGTTGTGGTTAGATGTTCTTGTGTGTTCTTTATCAGAATTTACGGGGTACTTCAGTTCTGTGTAACTAAGGTTGGGGGAAAGTCAGCATTTAAAAAATACGTCCCGAGAATATGTGATTTTTCAGTTATGGGCTTTTATCATGACCATATTGTTTATGCAAATTCTACGCTTAGGAGAAAATCAGTCTACGTATCAAATAATCAGGAACTAAAGTATTCACCCCAAATTGCCCAACATTATGAAATCAAAAGAGAGACCGGTAAGGCGAGAGGCTAACTCAAGTCAGCGGGTGGACGCATCCTACCCCTGGGCCGTTGGCGTCTGGCTAGAGTAGATAAAGCATTTAAGAGAGGCAGAAAGTGTGATGACCCAGCCAAAGGTTACCAAAAAGAGGGCAGACTAGTTACCCCCATTCCTTCTTTCATCAACATGGTCACCCTGGATCTATAGCATTTGCCTACCTTTTTGCCTACCTTTTCGATTCAGTTTTCCTTTGCCTCTAAAATTTTTCTGAAACACAGACCACCGTCTTCTATGAAAACTTTTGATATTTAAGCCTAACCAACTGAGGTCTAACCTCTTTGACTTGACAGGCAAGGTGCCTCGCAAAAACTGGACCGGTCCTGATTTACTTTTCCAGCCGCATCTCCCACCGCCACCCCTACGAGCACCACTTTGTCATCCCAGTGGGCCAGCAGGTTCTCTCAGGCAGGTTCAATTGCAGACAACAATGTAAGCAGAAGCGGATTTAACACAGGGTGTATGGTACTTATACAGTCATCGGAAAAGCTCGGGAAACTGGTCCAAGCTGAACTCCCAGGAATGACCGCCCCCCCCCACCAGACACCATCTCAGAACTGACTTACCAAGGGAGCCGTTATCTCTACTGCAGTCAGGAAGCTGGCACCCAGTGTTTGACTCCAAGACCACACTGCCTCAGCTGTATACCTTACTAGCAGATGAATGCCATTCGCTCTGCCTCCCATCCCCACAAAAGTAGTGATTGGGCACTGAGACGTCAGTTACCACTCCTACCAAAATGCCCCCACAGTCAGACTTAGCAGCAGAAATAGCCAAAGCAGCAGCAGTGTGGACTGATGTCCTCAGTCAAATTCACCAGCTGGACCAGCTTTGCAAACCAGGTGTAAGGGGGTTTGGGAAATGTGGTTTTCAGCTGCTAGACGTTCACATGCACTGCATTCTACAAGGTGGTTTGGGGCCGTGCAGGCGAGGTGCTCCATCCGTTACACACGTAACTCAGTATTCCCAACATACAGACGACTCAGTTCCTTTGCTCATGCTCTTTTGTTTAGTTGGAATGTGTTTCATATCCTTCTGCATCTAGCAAACTCTCACTCATCCACCTGCTATGTCGTGTTTCCTCATTTTCTCTGATATTATTTCCTTCTAGTTCCCATTAGAGGGCACCCTCTCTTTGAAAATGTGTCTTATTACCATTTGATTTTATCAGTCTTGTATCCGATGGAATTCCTAACAGATAAGGAATAGGTTGCTTATTCATTCATTTTGCTCTTCAATCAACAAACTTAACTGGTGTCTCCAAAACCAACAAAGGCCCGGTTCCCAACCTCAAGGAACGAAGGTCCTAGTAGAGGAGATAGATAAGTAAAATTAGGGAGGGATAAAGCCACAAAGGAGTGGGTGATGACTCTTCTGGGGAGAAGGCATGGGAGACAAAAAGGTCAAGGGAGACTTTGTAAGAGAAGGTTGTCTTCATCTGGGTTTCACCAGGGCCTAGTACTGTGCTTGGTGTATAGTGTCTTTAATGAGCAAGTCGAGGCTGGAAATGAATGAAGTGGTTTTTTTTTTTTTTTTTGAAATTAACTTTTGTGTCTAGTTAAAGCTGTCCACCAATACTGTGAGACTTTAACATTAGTTGTTCTTTAATACCACAGAAGAAAACTAAATTCTCTGGATCTCGTTTTGTTGAAGGTTTTTCCTTCTATAATTCATTCCTTTAATAAAACAATACTTGTGTGCCTACTGCGTATCGGATCTGGTGCTCAGCCCCCAGGCCTTGTGAATCCAGACAGCCACGGCCTCTGGATCTTGTGTCTAGATCATGTGTCTAGTGGGACGTGTAGTCACTAAACAAGCAACTGTACGAAAACAAGTGGTAGTGCAATAAGAAAAGCAGGGGTCTTGATCAGGGTGATTAATAGGAGGTGTAGACAGAGTCAGAGGGTGAGGAAAGGTTTCTTTTCCCAAGGAAATGTCAGTTAATCTGACACCCAGAGGATGATGGGAAGAGAGCCGGTAAAAGGCAATCTCCTCATCCTTCTGGCTCCCATTTTTACCTAGCAACCAAAAGAGTTGTCCTTGAACTCTTACCTCTCCCTGACCTCCAGCTCCCGCAATCATTTGATTGCCAATATACTTGGTATTCGGGAAAATAAATTCCAATTTCAACATACAGGGAAGCTTTTCAAAAAACGACTTACATCTGTGAAGTGAAAATAGCCATTATCTGTACAGAAGTTTTTATTTTGTTATTTGCAAGCTATTTCCTAAGGGAAGTTTTCATAGAGGTTAGGCTGTTGCAGCTCTGTAGGATAGATGCTTTTAAGTTCCTGGCTTTTTTCCTCCCTCATCCATTTCATAAAGATGGATGCTTTTCCTCTTTCTTTGAATGCACCCATGAATATTATGTGTTGTCACTTTTTTTTTTAAGATTTTATTTTTAAGTAATCTCTACACCCAACATGGGGCTCAAACTCACGACCCCAAGACCAAGAATCACACACTCTTCCGGCTGAGCCAGCCAGGTGCCCTCTTGTTACATGCTGTCCTGTTATATCAGCTTGTGGAGTAACTGACTTTGCAAAGTGAACTGCTTGGATTTGGCTCTAGCCCCACAAAAATATCAGAGACGGGGCTTGCCGTGTGTGGAACACACAAAGCATTAAGGCAAACAGTCTCAAAAATTAACCTAAGAATGGATCATTGATGCTAGAGCATGAATAGATTTAGAGTAAGTGCATTTTATTAGGAGAGGAGGAAGAAAAATGTGTGTGGAGAATGGAGGCAACTTTAGGGAAACCCCATCCAGACAGGGCAGACCCAGGGAAATTAGCTAATCCTTTGATCCCTGTGGGAATCTTCTGCAACCCTTCTCTTGCCATTTGCATAGACCTGAGAAGAATTTGCAGGCTACTGCTGAAAGCAGTTCTCTGCCCCAAGACTCCCAAATGATCCTCTTTACCACTGTGATGTTTTTAGGGCATTCTACACATTTTAGTTCTCTCTGAATGAAGCATTCACATTGCCATTCAACATGTCTAGTTTGGGGTGCATTCTAAGTCAAATTATACAAGAAGCTATTTGTGGCATTCAGCAGCTGCAGAAAGCAGAGGCGATTTTGGGATGGGGGGGAGCAAGGGAGAGTGGTGGTAGCAAACACAATTTAAGTGAAGCTGGAAAGTTCGGAATAGAGTTACCGTTGTTGGTGGGCAGTTGTGATTGTACTGACAAGAGGAAGGAGGGAGGTTACCGAACAACAGAGTGAATTTTGTCCTATTTCAACCCGGGACATCCTGCTGGCATGAACTCTCCATAGACGCTCTGGGATTTGTTTTGATAATGAACGTAATATATCCTCTGGAGTCTGTGCCCGATTCCTCTATCCAGTGGGGTACAGTTGGTGAGTACTTCTCTTCAGAAAGTAGTTAGAATAAAATAATTCCATTCCGTTGTGCATAAATGTCAAGACAAGTGCAGGTGTTTTAGGACCGCCTGCGAGAGCCTCAGTGTTTATGCAATCAAACGTGGTTTGCTAATGAAAAGCGGGAGCTTCATTTGAACTTGTTGTATCATGTAATGATTTGTGTGGACTGCTACTCACAAAGAGACGGGTGTTTCAGATAAGGTGATACAAACGGGTTGGGCTGACTCTTCTGAGAGCTGCTGTACAATTTGACCGAGGTTTGGGAAAATAAGTTGCGTTATAAGAACCTATCTGCTTCATTTTCTCCCCGAATATCTGTCTCGCTTTTCTTTTTACCTGGTTCGGGGAAAATACTTGCTTTTGTGTCTTTATTGTGGGTCAAAATCGTTATGGTGATTTCTACTCCCTTCACCTTTTCCCCTTAGCGATAAAAACAACAACAACAACAAAATACAGTGCACTGAAATAGGAACTATCTGCACCTGTCTTTACAATTCCAAGCTTCCTATTTTTGACTGCATGTTGAAACTGTTGTTAGTTAGGTCCATGAGGAAAACTGCTCGTCTTAACCCTTCCTAATATTTTACTTGCTAAGATGTGACAAATTCCATTTTTTTGTGTGTCTGCTGTCTTGAGCCCTCGTGATACTGCTGGGGAGGAGCTAAGCCTATCATTTTAACAAAGTCAGTGGCCAGCCATTATCTAGCACCAGCATTCTTGCTTTGATTACCATTTGATTTTTCTCAAATTCTGTGTGGGCCTAATTATGTGGGCCGTGCAATCAACACGCCTCCCTTCCTTCCAGCTGTGCCCTAATTGTATTGCCCTCTGGTTCCGGGAAATGCCAGCAAGCATGGGGGCACTTCTGTGGCGTCAGTTCAGAATCTCCATTGTGAACTCCTTGCTTTAGACGTATTAGGTTACTAGAACGTAGAGCTACTGAACATATGTCCCCCTGCAATGATTGATGTCTTCACCCTTGCGTCTTGCTCCCATTTGCTGTTCAGTTATCAAAAATAATTCTTATCTCCCTCCATTGCAAAGAAAAAAAATCAGGGAAAGAGTATGAAACATCGAGCTCACAGGAAAGGTTTTATTCCTTTCAAAAGTCTCTGACTGCTTGACTTTAATGAAAGTTCTGTACCCTCCAGACTAATTCGGAACATCATTTTATGCCTGGCTGACCTTCCTTTGCTCCTGCTGTGACCCCTCCAGCATAATTACAGAATCCTCATAGCACTCACGCTTAATAAGGAGCTAGGGTTTCTCTGAAGAATGCTGCTGCTGTCTATCCAATAGTTTCAGACTGTGTAATTCTTCTTCTTTTTTTTTTTTTTTAAGCCAACCCTAATGAGACAAATGTTATCTTCACCTAGGTCAACCTTTGCGATGACTAGAAAGCCAAAGACAGTTTAGACATTTTAACTAGTGCTGCTGTCAGTTCATCAGCAAAGCAGAGCGGGCTGTCTTAATTTGTCTAATTATCATTTTGCGTGTGAACCAGCTGGCCTCTTAACAAAAGCAGTTGGTCACACCAGTTTATTAATTGTAGCGCTCATCTTAACCATATGGGAAACAATACAAGAGATCACAGGAAGTAGAGAAAAGAAAAACTGAACAGTTTGTGAGGTTGTTGCGTTGCTTACAAAACAATGCCTTCAAATGATGCTTTAAGTCTTTCTATTTATTGATCATTCACTGTGATTAGTTTAAGTGATGATAAGTAATCATTTTCCTTCAGTCATTTTAAATAAAGCATGTTTTGTGTGTTTGTGGGGAATACGGCTTCAGAATCATTTTCTCCCTACATGAAAACACTTTCGGGGCACCTGGGTGGCTCAGTGGTTAAGCGTTTGACTTCAGCTCAGGTCATGATCTCACAGTTCGTGGGTTCGAGCCCCATGTCAGGCTCTGCGCTGACAGCTCAGAGCCTGGAGCCTGCTTCGGATTCTGTGTCTCCCTCTCTCTCTGCTGCTCCCCTGCTCATGCTCTGTCTCTGTCTCAAAAATAAAGATAAACATTAAAAAAAAATCAATAAAAAATGTTTTACATAATTCAGGGGTGTTTCCTTAAGCTGCGTTTGGTTGCAGATGCGAGGTAGTTTAAGAAAATTCACAGAGATTATAGAGTAGGGGTCTTCCTTTGGTGGAGGAAGATGAGAACGGTCTTTTGAGACTTGTTAAATTAGAGCCGTTTCTTCCAAGCTTTTCTGTCAAGAGACCGTAGCAGAGGAGTCATTGTCCTGTACCAGTGTTTCGTTAGTTTACAGCATCCGCCTGTAGGTGGCGACCTTCTACTTTATTTTGTCAGCTGTCCCCCCCACCCCACCCAGTCCCACCCCACATGTAGTCTTGATGAGGATGTGCCCTTTGCTTAGTTCTTTTTCTAAGTAGAAAATTCCCAAGTACAGATTTCTTGTAAGTTTTGTAATACCATCAATCAGTGAATCCTTAATATTGTCCAATTTTAGAGGTGCAAGAGAGCCCAGAGTATAAAGCACTTCGGCTCATCACGTGGCTCTTAAATTAGATCTCTCAGATCATCACATTCATTATTCTTTGGCTTTTCAGGCCGCGATGAGATTTTGTTTTTCTTTCTTCCCTGAAGATTTTAAAAGGAAGGTTGAATTGATTTTTTTTTTCTTTTCAAATTTAAGGTTCATTTCCTTTTAAGTTATTTTTATTACAAAAGGATATAATTATGGCAAATTTAAATAGCACAGAAAATTATCCTCTTCTGTAAGACATGGTACACCCCTAATAAGCATTCTGTGTTTTGAATGATTGAATTAGGAAAGGCAAAGTGAGTTAACTTTAGAATTGGACTAATTGATATGTAGCTCTAACTCATGTACATTATTTTTCTCCTGAATGAGACTTTATATTCCTCATATAGGCTGAGCAGAATGAATGAGATGAATCAGTACTAGGTGGGTGGATGGATTAGCGCTCTACAACATGTCATGAAGAATAATTGGCACAAGCATAAGAGGCTTAGAGTTAAGGAAATCATTCGTTCTTTCTGCGAGACAGATGTAGTTCACTTTTGAGGAAGTTATACTCGAGGGAACATGGCCTGTATTTTTGAACTAAAGAGTTACTAAAGCTCTGTCAAGGAATGTATCTTAAGGAAAAACAACCAGGGCATGCCAAGTGGATCAGTCAGGGATGGAGCATCCCAGGTGGAAGAATGACAGGTGCGAAGGCATCGGGGCAGAGATGAGTGTGGACAGTTGGAGCCCTGCCCCACCAGCCTACTCCCAGTGAGGGCAGAGAGAGCCTGGTGTCCTAACGACTCGAGCACACAAAGGAGGATTCACGGGGGGTGCTGGATGGCTCTGTGATGCACGTACTGCAGGTCACTTGTTTTGTGTAATAAAAAACGGTGGATTGGATGCCTTTTGAGACTGTCTTCAGCTCTGCCTAGGAAAATAGGAAATCTCCCCCTTTCAACTTGCCCTTGCCATAACCCCGCTCACCATTTCTTCCAACCTCAGGACCCATTCCCCTCACAGAGCTCTCCGCTGTCAGCCCCGCCTCGTGCCCATTATCTCGGGACAGTCTCCAGATTGTCCCCTGCCCCGCATTAGAGAGACATTGCATCCTTCCATCTCTGCGGGCAGGGTTGAACTTGGCCTGCTGTGTCAGCAGAGCTCCCTTTGTGTTTTAGACTTTTGATTGGGGTTTCTTTTTGTCATAGCATGTTTTCTGTCTGCCTCGCCTTTCATTTGTTCAGCACTTGCCACGTGAATGTTGTGGCTTGACTAAACTCGTCACAATGGTAGCAGACGTTTTGAAATTGCCCGAGCAGATGGTAGCAATGGTTTTAGATTAAATTATTAACTAGGATCCACAGCAGAAGCCTTTAGCTTCAACATATGCAGAGTAAAGGGTGTTTCCTAGCATCAGAGTTAACTGGCAAAGTGGATGCCAGATCAGGTTCCTTCTAAATAACTGATACATTATCATCTCTTAAGGTTTCCCTTTCTACACCCACCAGCTCCCCCCACCAGATACTGATGGGGAGATTTCCACTGGTCTTGCTTTCCATATGCCATATGATTCATCATTAAAGATTAATTCAGAAGCAGAAGAAAGAAAAGATCATTGCACTAGTGAAGTTCTAGAATGTTGGGGATTTTTAACATACTTTTATGAAATATCATAATTTAAGGGACAATTAATATAATTCTTCATGAACATCTGTTATCAGACACGTTTTCTTTCTGGGATGTGCCTCCAGAACGTTACTGTTTTTAAATTAAAAACATTTTTTTTAATGTTTATTTATTTTGAGAGAGAGAGAGAGAGAGAGAGAGAGAGAGCGAGCCCGAGCAGGGGATGGGCAGAGAGAAAGGAGAGAGAGAATCCCAAGCAGGCTCCATACCATCAGTGCAGAGCCCAGTGCGGGCTCAAACTCACGAACTGTGAGATCATGACCAGAGCCGAAATCAAGGGTCAGACGCTTAACTGATTGAGCCACCTAGGCGACCCTCTACAACATTACTTTGTGTGTGTGTGTGTGTGTGTGTGTGTGTGTGTGTGTGTGTGATCATTAGATAACTGTAGAAAGCATAAGACTGAGATCCCACCCAGTACATAATTGAAACTTCTTCACTTGCTGTGTAATGCCTTTCTTTATAGCTAGTTTCTCTAAAACTTGTGTTCTCTCCAGGATATGCATCTGACTGTGGTGTTCCTTAAATCTCTTTTAATCTGGCACATTCCTATCATTATTATTTAATTGTATAACTGGAGAGGCCAGACCTGCAAAATGTTCCACTTTTAGTTTGACTGTTCATTGTTAGCTCTTGTATTCCCTTTACACAGGAAATATTTAACTTCTCAAAAATGTTTAACTTGATTTTACTATAGGTGATGTTTATCCTTGGTATTTCATCACACCAGGGGACACATGTTATTGCTTCTCCCTTTTATGTCTGCTGGACTAGGAAGGTGGCAGGCTGGTCCTTTCCCTGTGCAGTGGCTCTAATATTTCTCTTACATGGCAGCTTTTCAGTAATGGAATAAAAAATTGACCAGTGAATCAAAGAAGAAGTTTTGAATGCTTAAGGTCTTAGACTATTGAGAGAGGAATAGTAGAAATTTGTGAGAATAACTGCTGTGAAAAAATAAGAGAGAGATTCTTTAGTCACATGTAACCAACTCACCTTTTGGGTTATTTCTAGTCAGTTCAGTGTCTAACAGCAAGAACCTATAGTCAATTCAATTTGTCTTGAATAATATAAAGTATATTTTTTTCATCTGTTGTGTTAAATCCTTAAGGCAGTTATATATATCTTAAATTACAGTTGTGTTAACAAATGAATTTTACTGTAGATTTTTTAAAAAATCCTTTTCTTGTGAAATTTGATCTCCCTGAAATTCAATTTCCTCTCTGGACATCTTGTATTTTACCTGGTAGCCCTGTGTTTTTTTTGTTTGTTTTTTTTTTACAATTTTATTTATTTATTATTTACTTATTTGTTTATTTTTAAATTTACATCCAAGTTAGTTAACATACAATGTAATAATGACTTCAGGAATAGAATTTAGTGATTCATCACTTATATATAACCCTCAGTGCTCATCCCGACAAGTTTCCTCTTTAATGCCCTTTGCCCATTTAGCCCATCCCCCCACCCCAAGCCCTTCAGCAACCCTCATTTTGTTCTCTGTATTTAAGAGTCTTTTATGGTTTGTCCCCCTTCCTGTTTCTGTGTTATTTTTGTTTCCCTTCCCTTATGTTCATCTGTTTGGTTTCTTAAATTCCACGTATGAGTGAAATCATATGATATTTGTCTTCCTCTGACTTATTTCACTTAACTAATATACTCTAGTTCTATCCACACTGTTGCAAGTGGCAAGATTTCATTCTTTTTGATCACCGAGTAATATTTCATCGTATCTATATGTACCACATCTTCTTTATCCATTCATCTGGTGATGGACATTTGGGCTCTTTCCATACTTTGGCTAGTGTCAACAGTGCTGCTATAAACATTGGGGTGCGTGTGCCCCTTCGAAAAAAGCACTCCTGTATTTTTGGATAAATACCTACTGGTGCAATTGCTAGGTGGTAGGGTAGTTCTATTTTTAATTTTTTGAGAAACCTCCATACTGTTTTTCAGAGTAATAGCCCTGTGTTTTAAAGTTACTCTCTTATTTATATGTTTATTAACTGTGTTCATCTGCCTGTGTTATTTGCTTTGCAGCTTCAATAATGAGTGTTATTTTGATAGATAAGAATTGTAGACTGTATATACCTTTGCGCTCAATGTGAATGAAAGTGTTTATAAAAACATGAGACCTAATCTTTACCTCCAAAAGTTAGAGTTGTGAGAAGACTCTAGGATAGGACTAAGCTCTCTATAAGTTTATTACTAAAACATTATTATGAATGTTGAAATGGCTTATGCTGCTAGGTAATTTTTAAATATCTCTAAAATCTCTTACTATTAAGTGTATGTATTTTGTTTTATAGGCCCAAGGACCTTGTATTGGGTACTTTCTGCTATGATGTTTTCCAGTGCTCCAGGTCTGAAAAGCACAAGAATGAATGGGTGTGTCTGTGGATTTAAAAATTGTATTTCATGCATTCTAACCATATGTAAAGATAATGAGGACACCTAAGTTAACTTAGTCACAGATAGTCTTTCTTTTTAGACGTCAAGCTTGGTTTTTTAATAGCCTGAAACAAATTAACAGCACGAGTCCTGTTTATAGATAAGTTTGGGCTGAGAAATTTTACATTTTGAAGAGGTAAATTTCCTTTGACAAGAGCTGAAAATTACCTTTTAGTACATGGCCCTGATCAGTACTCCATTTTATCAGATTTTTTCCCCTTCCCTGCCTTCCAGCTTAAAAACCACAGTAATCTTTATTGATTATACATCCCATTTCCAATTGATCAAGCCTTCAGATTTTGTTTAATTCAAAATGTGTATATTATATGGCATAATCATACCTCATTTCTGCATATAATTCTTGTGGAGAGTATTTGAAAGTGTTCTTATTTAGTAAATACTGTTTAACAAAGTATGTGAAAGTTTTTTGGATTCCACATAAAAACTTGTAATGCCCCAACTGCATTGAATGCACAGAGGATGGCCTGAAGATTTGCAGAAATGGAGATAGGGGACATGGGGAAGGACTAGAAGAGATAGAAGCCTTATCTGTGAGTACTGGGAGCCATAGACAGCTCTGCTCTTAACAAGGTTTTGGGGCTAAACATATAATCTTTCATCCTTAATAAAAACAATAAGGGTGTATTTTAAGGTTATAGTAAAGATGAAGACCTGTGTGGAAACAGAGTCCTTTATTAAACACGTAGGATTTGGGACTCCTGGGTGGCTCCGTTGGTTGAGTGTCCAACTCTTGTTTTTGGCATAGGTCAGGATCCCAGGGCTGTGAGATCGAGCCCCAAGTCAGGCTCCACGCCGAGGTTAGAGCCTGCTTAAGATTTCCCTCTGTTCCCCCCACCCCCAAGTTCTCTCTCTCTCTCTAAAATAAAATAAAATAAAATAAAATAAAATAAAATAAAATACAGCTAAGGCTTAATTTAAAATTTTTATACCTTAAGCATATGTTCCTGAAACATACATGTTACAGACTTAAATACAGGCTGGTAAGACCAAGGGAGTTGTTGAAAAATCGCCCTGAGCAAAAATGGATTCAGACCTCCTCACCTCTGGCATGGGTTGCTATACCAGCTCCCAGCTTCTCTCTCTGCCCCCAGTGGAGTCCATTCACACCCACTGCTCATCTTGTACAAGTGATCTGTTTGAAATGCGACACTGGCCCTTCAACTTTCCCTTGTCAACTCCACCAGTGACTCCCTGGCCCACCAGTGAAAACCCACCTCCTTGTGGGAGGCAAAGCCCTTCAGGGTCTGGCCCTGCCTCTCTCTACCTCCCTTGCCGTCTTTCTCCACATCACCCCCCCCCCATAAGCTTATCAGGAACCTCAGAACCTCTGTGTGCCCATGACTGCTTTTTCTAAGAGTCCTCTCTTCCTCTCTGTTCTCCAAATGGTGTGGATGCCCTTTGCCATCTTTCCCATTAACATCATGGTCTTATCTCTTTCCCTATGCTTGTTCATTACTTTATTATTCTTATCTGTTTGGGTGTGTCACCCCCATTAGACTCTGACCTTCCTAAGGTCAGGGACCAAGTTGGATTTACTTTTAACCTGGATGTCAGATGTCGAAGGCAAGGCAGTTAACAAGTTCTCGATGTAAAATTGCTGAATGGTGGAATGCAGATGCATACTTACAGTTGAGTTTTTTAGAATATGTGTTACTTTGTGAAATATTTCTTTATCTCTTTGCTAATGTGTTGTGTACCTACTCCCGAGAAGTAGTTAGATAACTATAGAAACAATCAGGTGATTCCTAGAAGAAAAATTTTAAATGTTTGGTCAGAAATGAGATTTCATTTCAGAGAAAGACTAAGCAGTAATGTTGGGACTTTATAAGGATGCAAATATTTATACAGTAGAAGTGGTAATAGAATGCCCTAGACCAGGAGAAGCCACCAGGATTTTTCAAGTGATGGAGAGCATTTTTTTTTTTTTTGGTAATATTTGGTAGTATTTTTAGAGAACAATGATTCTCAAATATTTTTATTACTTATGTCTCCTAATAAGGACTTTTATGTAAGATATATTAACTTGAATGTACTAAAGATATTTTTTTCTCAACTTAGTATGTGCTAATTAAAGAGAAATCAGGACACCCAGATTCTCATCTTAGCTCCTGCGTTGCATTAGCTTCTAGATAACAATTTTCTCGTTTCTCACTGAAGATGAAATCTACCTTCTGGTTCACTGAAAAATTGACTGTAGCCCTAATAGAAATGAGAAAGTTCTTGATAAGCGGCTAAGGGTTTGGGAGGAAAGCAGACTGACTTAAATTAGACATCCTGCATGAGATAATGTGAAATTTAGGTAGAGGTTGGCAATATGGATCTGGAGGGCAGACAAATGAAAGACTGTAGTTTGAGAGGAAGATGGCTGAGGGTTTAAAGGCAATAGCTTAATCCATGGATCAGTAGTCTTCTTCCCTAAAGGTCCAGGGAGTAAATATCTTCAACTTTGCAGGCCCTGCAGTCTTTGGTGCACACAGCCTGAGAGCAGCCATAGTCAGTAGATAAACTAATGGGTATAGTGATGTTCCAATACACCTTTATTATTGGACACTAGAATTTGAATTTCATATAATTTTTGCATCATGAAATATTGTTCTTTTCATTTTTGTTCAACAATTTAAAAAGGGGCCAGCTAGACTTGCCTGAAGGGCTGTAATTTACTGTTTCCTGCCTGCCGTTCTCCAGTAAAATCATTAAGGTTTCAAGGCGTAATAAGTTAAGTAGCACAGGACAAAGGTTTAAGGACAGGCTCTTGGAAGCTTGTTAAAAGTTTGTTAGAATCCAGAGAAGGAACCGTCAGATGTAGGAAAGGAGCAAGTGTTGATGAAAAGCTCAAGAACTGGGTCGTTGGTGGTATGTAATTAAAGATGATTCGAAGAGGAGAGAGGAGACCATTGGTTCTAGTTAGAGGTGCACTGGTGACCACCGAGAATTTTTTGTAAACGGACAGAGAGAATTTTAGGCAGTAGAGAAGATAGTAAGTGCATAGAAACTGGAAGTTGTGGGTTTAGAGCCATGATTCATGGAGCTGGTAGTTGAACTCTGAGACAAGCAGAAAGACTGCGAGGTCTGTGAGGTTGATTCTCTTCTATGAAAGCATGACTGGCCCTTTATTAAGCTTAGGGCTGCTGAGCTATCTCTTAAGATTTCATTCATCCGTCTAACAAATATACATGCTTACCATGTACTAGGTACTGTTCTAAGGACATATCAATAATTACTCCCTAAATCCTCATAGTAACCTTATAACATCGATACTATTATTGCCTCCATTTTACAGATGAGAAAACCAAGGTATGGAGAGGTCCCTCCTCTAGTAAGTAAGTGGCTAGTATCCTGGATGGGATGGCTCCAGTGTTGGGCTCTTTACTCCTCCCTATGACATGCCGTCAACTTTCCATGTCTGGAATATTAGACCTTTTTTTTTTTTTTTTAAACAATTGCTGCTATTACAGGCCTAAAGTTGGAAGAAGACGTACCGTGGGTTTATATATTCTCTGTTGAATGTATAAATGGTGCAACTAAAAATTAAAAAGAATACTAGACCCTTCCATAAAAACCTGGCTCTTCAATAAACTGTGACACTGAGGCAATGCAGATTCTAAGCCACTTCCTTCTTCTCATGCTGATATACAGGGTAGAAAGTAAGAGATGCTACAACTGTCTGGGAAATCTTTATAATTAATAAACTCTTTGGAAATACGAGCTAATGCGTACTATGGTAAGTAGCATAATTTATTTGGCCAACAGCTGAAAATCTGGACTCGGGGGAGACGGCATGGAATAATGCACAGAGGACAAAGTACCCCGGATGCTGGGACAGAAGCCTGATTTCTACCCCTGGCCTTATCACTGACAAGCGTGTAACCGAATACCAAATAGCAGCATTGTCTTAACACACTTCTGGCCACTTACTAGGAAGCTTAATATGGAGTGAGAAAGGAAATTACTCCGTTTGGACTCCTACGACAGTTCATTTGCTTAGAGTGACTCTAGTCCCTTCTCCGACTAGTCCTGGTGTCCTGGTAAGGTCTCACCCCTGCCCAGCAAACATAGTCCCTCCTTACATGAGCACCAGTGGGATTCACTGTAGATGTTTGTTTTATTGGCATTTCCTCCTTAAGGTTTTTACTCAAATCTCACCGTGTCAGTGAGGTCTGCCCTGACTTTTATTTGATGCTGCAACCTGGCCATTTCCCCCGCCCTAAAATTGTTTTTATCCTGTTCAACTTCTTTTTTTGCCCATTGCACTCACTGCCTTCTCACATGTCATGTGATTGTAGTCTATCGTCAAATAATATAAGCTCCATGCTTAAAAGAATATAGGACCTCATGGTTGTACCCCCAAATGCATGACGCTTAGTATTGTGCTCAAGATACCTTTTTAATGAGTGTTTGGAAGCCGTGGCTGTATACGTGCATGCTGTTGTCAACGGCAAGTAGGTGGTGTGACATTTAACCTCGGAAACTTGTGGGTTGTGAAGAGGACAGCTCTTGTCCTGAGCCCATCCGATGCTACTACCTGTCTCTAATGCAGTGAGGCCGAGACGCAGAGCCAGATAACTCTTGCTTATAAATTTGTTTTCCTAAGGGGAATTTCGCTCGCTAATTTAAGGCAGCTATATAATTTAACTTTGGAGTCGTTTCTCATTTGAGTCACTTCTTGTTTGCCATCTGGCCGTGTAATTACTTGTAAGTAAGGCTATGTGTAGGATGAGAGAACACAAATTGGAAATCTGTGATAATATGTATGGTGAGATGATAATATGTGTGTTTTACTTTTTTGTTGGCTTTGTTTTTGCTGTTGTCCAAAATCTAAGATTAAGGGTGTTGGGGGGGTGGCAGGGAACATTTGGGGAGGAATCATTCCAAAGCTTTCCCTAGAGGGAGCCCCTTATATAAATTTTCTTCTTTGACTAAGAGCTTTTGTTATAAACTAAATGTTTTGCATTAGTGGATTATTACATTTTTCCATTCATTTATAAGTCTGGCCCTAAGCTATGAAACAAGAGGTTGTCTAACATGTCTCCAGAACCGTTCTGCCATGAATTGAAAGTCGGCAGAGGTATAAGGATCATTCTTTCCCTTGGTCCGTTTTCATAGTATTTCCCGACCTGGGTTTTCCTTTTTGTTCCAGTCCCTTTACCCCAGAAGATATTTTTCTAGTGCCGGCTTGTGTATTATTATTTCCGATTCTTCCCTTTCTATTTGTTTCCCCAGTTCTGGGAGGTTAATTGCAAATGGACAGAAGAACCAAATCCAGTAATGTGTATTATTCAAGTTAAAGAGAGAACGTAAATAATGTTTGTTTGGAATTACTATTCTGGGGGGGGGGGGAGTGTAGAGTCAGATTTAAATCATTACAGTACAATTACAATGCTGATTCTCAGTCACTGGGAAAAAAAAAAAATCAAAACCAAAACCAAACAAACAAAACCCACTTGGTAAGAAGCCAGGAGGTACTAATTTCCATGAAAATGCAACGAAGTCATCATTTACAGCTCTGAGGAGATTCTGTCGTAAAGTTTTACTGCTTGTAAAGGTTCCTTTGGTATGGGAGGCAGAGCCTGGGGGCGTGGTCGGGGAAACAATAGTTTGGCTCTTCCCCCCCACACCCCCACCAAATCAGTTCAAATGCCTGAATGAACTGGAGAGTCCAAGAATCAAAACATACTTGCTGTAAGACTCTTGTGGGCTCCAGTAAAAAAGATCTGGATGTTCCTAGTAGCCTAGTGAAAATGGGGCACACATTTGCTTCGCCTTGACTTGCGTAGAGGAAAATCTGCACTGTTTTTGTGGACTCCAGAGAGGAGAAACTTCTGATCTGTTGGAGAGAAAGTGAATAAGTGAGCACCGAGGCAGAAAGACTGATGTGGCTATCATGCAAATAAGAATTGTGATTGGCTTTCTCTTTCTTCCTGTACACTTTGTCACTGCGGCTCTCAGCCTTAAAGATTAGGTTTCACTGGGAGCTTTTCAGGTTCAAGGACTGTTAATGGGTTGAAACTGCCTGACAATAAACTCAACCTCAACATTACATCAGCCCCCCGGCAGATGTCTAAGGATTTGAGACTGGAAGAAGAAAGTTAGAATCTGGAGCGGAAGGATACAGCTCGCCACCTGCTTGATGGGTTGAGCTTCTAATGTGATTTAAATTTCTAAGCTCTATGCAGGCATCTGGAAATGGTGGTCTTCATTAATGCAAAAATCAAGTCTTTAATTAAACTTTTTAAGAAAAAAAGTAAGTAATTTCTACCCCACCGCCCGTGGGGTGTGTGTGTGTGTGTGTGTGTGTGTTTATGTACTACATCTTTTTGCGTGATGAAATTAAAATGTGAAACAATATAATTAGCACAAATTAAACTCTATTCTTCACCAGGTTGTTCAAATACCTCAGATTTTATAACTCTAGGGCAGAATTATGTGATTTTAGCATGTCTTATTTATGGTTGGGATTTTAGGTGAATTTGCTTCTTTTGTGCTTCTCAAAAGAAGCCCTTTGAAAAAGGGGGAAAAAACCTTGTGTTTACCTTACGTCCACCTTGATATATGGTTTTTTGGTTCTTTGGCTTACTGTGCAGGGAGGCCGTGTGTGATCTATCACGTATTTTTGATGGGGATGATCCTCTAAAACTCCCTGGAACTGTCTGTTATGTATTTTAGAGCTCGAGGACAAACTCTGTCTAGACTGTTCAGTCACTGTATAGAGTACAGCTTTTGTGGCATGGTTGCATTGTGTACTTACCGGTGTTTTAAATTTCCTTAATTCAGGTGCTTCTTCATTCTTTGCAGAGTATAAATTTTACAAACACATGGTTTTAATTTTACATAGGTGTGGGATTAGTTTAATGTAGTTTTTCGACCAGTAATTTAAACTAGCTAAATGTGGATGGGTTAGAGAACTGGTAAGAGAGATACTGGAAAAAGCAACAAAAAACAGCACTCTCGGCTCATTCTCTGTAGCTCCCTTGGTGGAAGGCTATCTTTGGACGGATCGATTAAAATCTGCCCTGGCAAGAGTGAGATGCTCCAGAGAAGAGACAACTGTCCTTTCATAGGAGCCAGTTGGTAGCTGCACAATGGGGCTGACGGTATGATTGCACAGACACAAGAACCATTACTTGGATTTGATTTGTAATTGGTAAATGGGAAGTTTCGCTTTTCAATATTTTCCAACCATGAGGCACGGTAATTCAGTCTCAGATAAATGCCCATCGGCGCAAAACATTGCAGTTAACCACGGCTACCCTTTGGAGGACATACGGTGAGTTGCGCGCTGCTCAAGATTCCCAGGCACATACATAAGGACTAAGTCACGGCTTTGTGGATTTTATGTATTTAGATTGATGGTTACAAGCACCATGCAAAACATTGTTCAACCAGAGGTTACGTGAAATACCAGGTGCCTAATTTACATGCTGTTCCTGTCAACCATTAAAACAGCAGAAAGCACACAGACGTTTCTGTTTTTAGCTTGATGTCTAGTTCTCAATGTTTATTTTCCCATTTAGCAATTTATGGAGAAGGTGGGGTGATTTGAGAAATGAATTATTTGGAGACGAGACTTGTAGCATTTAGCAGCTATAGAAAAGATGGGCTATGGGGGAGACCTACCCTGTGACTCAGGTGCCTCGGGGCACTAAGAAAGGCCAGGTTCCCCTTCAGCCATAGCTATAAAGTCGGGGGCCTCGTTAGAGTAACTTCACTGCTCCTGCTACAATCATGCTTTACATGTATTATTTCATATGATCTTTATAGTAGCTCTAATACGGTGCTGTTAGGTACTTTGACTTAATTTGAAAAGTGTCCAAATAGAAGAGTTCAGTAGTTCACGCATGCTTGTTCATTTTATCTTGAACACTAAGACACTTAGTCTGTGTTCTCAGGAAAAAATGAAATAGACACCGAGATCCCCAGCCCTTGGAGGAATCAAGGAAAATTATTATAGAGATTTAGGGTACTCTCATGATTACCTATCATTTCCTCCTCTGACATCCTCTTTTGTGTTAGGAAGATTCAACTGAATTGGATTATTTTGGGAAAAGTTAATTGCATTGGAATTAAATTTTTTAATATAAAAGTATTCTATGGAAAGAAAAGTATTCTACGAAAGCAGGAAATGTAGAGAAAATTTTGTCACACAAATTGATTTCTACTTCTTTTAGATATGCTATTTAAAATGTATTTTGACATACTGAATATGCTTAATTTTTTTTTTTAATTGTGTTTATTACAGTGATGTCTTAAAGTAATGGTTTAGAGGGGACAGATTTGGTCTCAAACTCTTAGTAGGAAATTTGTATTTGTCTTGGCAATCTAACATTTACTGATGCAATGGCATTGTATGATTAGATAATATATACTCGTTATGGTGGAGTTAAGTAGGAATTGGAGGTCTCTATCAATTTTCTTTTCTTTTTAAATTTATTTTGAGAGAGAGCGAGTGTGCATGTACACGCAAGCAGAGGAGGGGCTGAGACAATCCTAAGCAGGCTCCACACTGTCAGCACAGAGCCCGACGTGGGCCTCGATCTCATGAACTGTGAGATCACGACCCGAGCCGAAATCGGGTCGGACGCTTAACCCGCTGAGCCACCCTGGCGCCCCTCTATCAGTTTTCTTAATTGTTTTCTAACTTTGGAGCAGAAGAAGTGCCTAAAATGCTGGAAAGCCATCAACTGAGGAAACAATTCTGCCAAAACGTTGTGGGGGGTGATGGACAGTTTCAGCTTTCCCTTTAGGGGCAAAACACTGTGTGTGCAGGACCCCTGGAGCCTAAGGTTAACTCTTATTCAGAATTTGCTCCACTTCCCCCTTGTCGGCCCTTACCCCGTGGGTGTGTTAGGCACCAGAAACCCATCTTGACATAAAATATTTGAAGCCACAGCAGCTTATTTTGACACCGTAATTTATTCTGCCTTTCTTTCTGCAGCTGTTTCCAACCTAGATGAGGAGAGTAGATGGACAGTCCACTACACGGCCCCATGGCACCAGCAGGAGAATGTGTTCCTTCCCGCCATGAGACCGCCCTGTGTGGAGGACCTGCACCGCCAGGCCAAGCTCAACCTCAAATCAGTATTGAGGGGTAAGATCGCATGCTGCCAGCTTGCGGTTCTTGGATCACCGACCGCTAGAAATGAAAGCACAAATTCGATTGCTATTTGTAAAAGAAGACCTATTTATAGAGAACATACAGTCCGCTGTTTCTTTCAAGGTATCATGAATACTTACAACCTAATACAAGCCTGTGATGTCCTGGTTTCTGTGGGAACCTGCCAGTTTACAGACACGCAGATCTGTCCTCAAAGACCCCACCCCTGCTTAGAAACTCTCTCGCGTGTTCAAGCCACGGGTACCAGTTGAATCCAAATGAACCCTGCTTACATGGGAAGCTTTGCCATCGCCTTTCTTGAACCATCGGAAGTGTTCAAAGCAAATTTGTAACAGCTAATACTTTCTAGTGGTCTGTTTCTGCTTCGTTCGAGTTGGGTGAAAAGGGGACCTACATATAGACTTTGAAAGCGCTCACAGTGGTTTGTTTTATCAGAATGTGGGCGGCACCCAGCTGGTCTCCTATTAAGCACAGGTTCTGTCAACAGACGGGCAGACAACGCAGCGGCCAGTGAGAAATACAGGAAGCGTGTACTCCTGTATCTAGTTTAAAATTTTCATTTTCACTTCACCTTACTGTGGATGTGGAGGAATCTGAATGTGTGGCAGGGAGGGCTTCTCAAAAGTGATAAAGAAGAGGGGTCCCTGGGTGGCTCAGTCGGTTAAGTGTCCAGCTCTCAGTTTCAGCTCAGATCATGTTTGTGAGTTCGCGTCCCACATCGGGCTCCGCACTGACAGTGTGGAGCCGGCTTGGGATTCTCTCCCTCCTCTCTGTCTGGCCCTCCCCTGCTCACATGTTGTCTTGCTCTCTCTCAAAAAAAAAAAAAAAAAAAAAAAAAAAAAAAAAATGATGAAGGGAAGAAGTTCTTTAAATGAAGGAGTGTCTTTTAAGATTCAGAGACTTTTTTCTTAAAACAGCAAACTAATGTTCTCACTCTACCACCAGTTTTCTCCTACCAGGCAATATTTGGGGCGTAGTTTTATTTAAAAAGTACTTGTTGCTGGGGTGCCTGGCTGGCTTGATCGGAGCCATGCAACACTGATCTCAGGGTCCTGAGTTTGACCACCACGTTGAATGTAAAGATTCCTAAAGTAAATAAATAAATATATAAACCTAAAAAAAAAAAAAAAAGTACTTGTTGTTTATCTGAAATTTAACTGGATGTCCTGTATCTTATCTACTTGTGAAAGACTTAAATCTGGAAGAAATCTGTTATTGATTCAAGGGAATCCCAGCATGAGGACCCCAACTCATATTTATTAAACACTTGTCTATATGCCAGCTTCAGTTCTAACCCCATTACACGTATTATCTCATTTAATCCTCACAATAATCTTTTTACTATTTTAATGCAAATTTTACAGGTGGTGAGGTGGAGATACACAGATTAGAAACTTGCCTGAGATCTCAAAGTTAGTTTTTTGTTTGGTTTTATTTATTTTTTAATTTATTTATTTTTGAGAGCAAGAGCTGGGGCAAGGGGAGGGCAAAGAGAGAGGGAGACAGGATCTGAAGCCGTGCTCGAACTCAGGAGCCACAAGATCATGACCTAAGCCAAAGTCAGACGATTAACCCACTGAACCACCTGGCTGCCCTCAAAGTTAGTTAATGATGAGACCAGGATGTAAACTTCAACAGTCCTAAGCTGCAGAGCCCATATTCTTAACCGCTGCATTATATTGGCTTTAACATCCGCTTGTTGGAAATCTTTTGTTCTGGCAGAAATGCAGGCTATAAAGGCGGGGTCTTGGCTCTCAAGGAATTTTTACTTCTATAGTACAGGTCAGAACGGTGAAAAATTCTCAAGAGATGTGCCAAAAATTGCTGTATAGGAATTAGAGAAAGCAGATAGTTTCTTTCGTTCTTTTTTGTTTGTTTGTTTTGAGAGAGAGAGAGAGAGAGAGACAGTGCACGTGCACGCAAGTGGGGAAGGAGCAGAGAGAGAGAGAGAGAGAGAGAGAGAGAGAGAGAATCTCAAGCAGGCTCCACATCACCAGCGCAGAGCCTGGTGCAAGGCTCAAACTCATGAACCGCGGCATCATGACCTGAGCCAAAGTTGGATGTTTAACCGACTGAGCCACCCAGGCACCCCAGAAAGCAGATAATTTCTGCTTAGAGAAAGAAGGAATAGCTATCTATTGACTCAAAATAGACTTGGTATTCTGAACAGAACTATACAAACATTTAGATGATAGCCTTAGTTTTTTTTCCTTGAATCTTTTCTAATGCTTAGATTACCTCATGTATCTTACGGTATCTTGTATCTTCCAGTCTTGGCATTGGACTGTACAGAAATTAGGTTATTGGGTCCCCTTTTTCATTTAGCTGGCCATATATTTAGCGACTGTAAGCTTAAAGTGAAAAGAACTGCATTAGTTGGGCTCTTTCATACAGCCTTGGAATTGTACTTGACCTTGGTTGCGTTCATGATGTACCTAAATCCAACCAAAATTTCTGCTACATCCCTTCACTACCTAGTGATTTATCTTCAGTACCTTTTGAGCAAGAGCTTCTCTCCTTATAGCTCACCTTCTTCCCCCAAATAATTAATAAGAATATTAAATGGCACAGTTCCCGGGACACACCCCTGAGGCCATGCCATTGTTAACATTTCTCTCAAGAGCTATGAACAACAGAGCACTGCACTCACTGTCTGGCTTGTGGAGAAGCTCTCAGGAAGGTATGTGTGAGTTTGAATATCAGGCCTGGCTTTTTTTTTTTTTTTTTTTTTTTTTAATTTTTTTTTGATCACTCTCCAGGAAATTGTACTTTGCTACCTCTTTCATGTGTTTTCAAGTATCAGATCACAGTGTCTCTTTTCTTCCCATAGAAGATTGAACATCTGTATATAGATTTCTCTGATTTTATTTTCTTTTTGATTATTCAGTAGCCCCATATGAAATATCATCACCACTGGTTTTGCCTACACTTGAATTTTATCTTGAAAAGGCAAATGCCTTAGTAATTGCTTTAATGCCCTAAAATGCCTCATCAAAGGGATTTACTATTTAATAAAATTAACAACTTTGGAAAATTCTTGGAGCTCAACTTTTAAAGTCTGGATTTAAATACTCCCTAAGAGATTTTAGGTAAATAATAACTTTAAGAATAGTGATTGAAATGGGAGAGAGCAGCTGAGTTGTTTTTCTCTTTATTTATTTACTTTTAATCACGCGTACAGAACTTCATGAACCACACCTCCCATACATCATGCTAGCAACTCAAGATAAACATGAGTACAGAGCATTTATTGCCTCATTATGAGTGAAGATTAAACAGAAAAAAGTTCAGTCCCTGAATATATGGCACTATCAAGGTATGATGTTATACAAAAGCTATCAGTCTAAGTTAATTTGACCTCAATGTTCTTTGCTTAAAAATATAGGAAGGTAATTGGGGCACCTGGGTGGCTCAGATGGTTGAGTGTTGGACCCTTGATTTTGGCTCAGGTCACCATCTCACGGTTGGTGAGTTCGAGCCCCAAGTCGGGCTCTGTGCTGACAGCACGGATCCTGCTTGGGATTCTCTCTCTCTCTCTCTCTCTCTCTCTCTCTCTCTCTCTCTTTCAAAAATAAATAACCTTTAAAAAATATATAGAAAGGTAGCTAATTATTCACAATGAGTAATCTATTTTGTTCCTTCTCTTCTTACTGTGACCTTATCCATAATTTCATAGGAATATCCAACATCCATAATTTCAAGGAAGGAATACTATTCTTTAATGCTAAACAGGTTGGCACTTTTTCATAATCATTAAATGCCCATTGTATCAGTTCTTCTGTCGGTTTTTACAAGGAGCTCAGCTCTCAAGCATCATAAAATATGGAGGGAAATGATACAGTGAGTACTAATAAATTCATAACTAAGTGTTATAAACATTGGCTTATTAAACTAATGCAGAAATACAGGTAGGTACTGAAGGTTTTACTGGAAAATGTTTTCATGAAAAAGCTAAGTTTGAGTTAGCACATAAAGGCAGATGATAAACTCAATGTAGTAAGTATTTGAGCATCAATTCGGTACTATGCCAGGAGTTTTTAGATGAACTAATGAAAGTACATGGGTCCCTAACCTTAAAGAGCTGAGCTTGCTGTCTTGTGTCAAGACTGAAGTAAATAGACAGTGGTGTAATGGAGAGGTATATGAAGTACAGTGGGCAGGTAGAGAGCTCAGTCAGCTGGAAAAGAAAAGCTTTGGGAGACCCCTTCCCCCACGTCTGCCCCCCTCTCATCCTGCCATCAAAGAGGAGGTGGGCAGTTTGTAAAATGGCATCTCGAATGGCTGGAGCAGGTGTCTTCCATGTACAAGTTCACTCTGTTCTGGTCCAAACAGAGCAGAGATCTTTTGTATTTGTTGTTGGCTAGTCTCTGGAGAATTTGATAGAATTTGGTGGCCATATTTTTAGAGCAAATGATTTGCTTTTGTTGATTTGTTGCTAGAGATTTAGGTAATGATTTACTGCTAATGACCACATACATGTACCTAGATTTATAATTTTTTGTAACATTTATTTATTATTTTTGAGAGACAGAGAGAGACAGAGCATGAGTGGGGGAGGGGCAGAGAGAGAGAGAGAAAAGGAGACGCAGAATCCGAAGCAGGCTCCAGGCTCCGAGCTGTCAGCACAGAGTCTGACGCGGGGCTCGAACCCACGAACCGTGAGATCACGACCTGAGCCAAAGTCGGACGTTTAACCGACTGAGCCACCCAGGCGCCCCCATGTACCTAGATATATAAATGGTAATCTGGTATTTGGCTTAACGGGACATCTGGCTGACAATGAAGAGTTAATTTCTAAAGATGGGTCCCCTTATCTGTAAAGAATTCACTTAGCTTTTCACTGAATTTCCAGAAGAATTCTACCTTTTAATCTCCCTAGTTGTTTGAACAGTTCATAAACTTTATCAGAGTTGGATGTGATGATGACTCACATCTACTTAACTCAAGTTTTATCTGGATGATCTTTAGCATCATTAAAAGGGCCACACTAAATAGGAAAAGTGGAGTTGAGGGATGGGGCCTTGATGAAAGCTTCAGATTTTATTTTTTTGTAAGTGTAGACCCCGTTCGACAATTATGAGCATATTAAGGGCTGAGATAAAGACACCTTATTTTCAAGCCTCCCTCCCCCGAAAGCCCAACGTGAGAGAGAGAGAGAGAGAGAGAGAGAGAGAGAGAAACATAATTTCTCACAGTATGTTTAACAGGCAGTTTAGTTACTGTGTCTGTGTCCACCCCTGCCAGAATTAGTTCCCAGAGCATCTGTTGTTGTATCAAAAATGTTCTCTAGTCACAGCTATAGCCTCCCTGAAGAAATGCATTTTAGCAGGTCAGCCCGCTCTGTGGTTCTAGAATTAGAAGTGTGAGTGCAGGGATCTGACCTGCGTTAATTCAGTCAGCGGTTGGTTATATCTATTACAGGAACTGAAGATTTGCAGTGTGAAGAAATGACTGTTTGTACCAAGTGGTTAAAAACGATAGTACACACACCAACGTGTTCAACACCGGAGAACGGTGCACCTTTCTTAAAATCATGAACAAGTTTTCAAGTTCGTTCCAGCCAGGTTCCGCTGGTCATTCCTGACACACAGATGTTATCTAAGGGACACTGCATCTACCTTCCATTGGCGAGGAGCCTCCTAGTTCGCTTTTGGCTTAGATGAGTCTGTTCTGGGAGAGGTGGTGAGATTCTCTCTGGGTTTGATGAGGCGCCTTGGCACGTGGGTCGCTAGGGGATCCCAGATGCCCTGTGGCTTTGGCTATAGATGCTCCTCTTGGGGGTCCTGTGGCACCTTGCACAGGCCTGTTTGTAGATGGAGGCTTGTGGATGTTGACTGAGAGCTCTGTCTTCTGGAATGGTGTGTCCGTTCACCATCTTGGACACACTCAAGGTGAACATCTTGCTTTGCCCACCTGGGCTAAACCTTGAATTCTTTTTCTTTTTGGTCACTTTTTAAAAGTTGTGACATGTCACACAAGTACCTAAAACATCTACCATGTAACAAATAATTGTAAAGTAAATATCAATGTAACCATTACCCTGGTCAAAAAGTAGAATGTTGGCCTAACCTCTAGAAACCTCCTGTTGTTCTTGTTTTCCAACAGGAAAAATCCAGGTGTAATGAAAAGAGCATGGACATGTCTAGGTTCAAATCCTGCCTGTTAGGTACTCGGCATCTATGATTTGAGTTTAATTTTGAGTTTATTTCTTCAACATTTTGAACTTGTTTTCTCATCTGTAAAATAAAGACCACAGTGTCTGTGTTTGTGGGAATAAAATGAACTTACTTTTGTAAAGTACCTCAAAGTTCCCACCCCTTAAGCTGGAAGCACTGTTTGTGGAGGGCAGGGTGGATTTTCATTTAAGTGCAATGGAATACAACGGAGATTTTATAAATCTCAGCCCTCTTTCCCAAATGATGTCCTGTCGTGACTTAGCTGCTGCCTTCTCTTCTATCCATTATGCTCCAGAGATATGCTGTGGGGAGGAGGGAAAGAGGAACAAAACAAGAAACATAGTCAGATGACAGGGACAGCCACAGGCACTTGACCCCGAGGTTCATTTCATTCACATAAGCAAGGTGCCTTTTTCTCCCACCCTCCATCCACCTCTGAAAGATGTCTGGACTGGTAGAGCTGGAAGGGCCCTCCCACATCCTCTGATTAATAACCCCCTCTGCATTTTGTAGGTAAGTAAAGCAAGGCCCAGAGAAGAGATGGGATTATCTTATAGCTACTTTGCAGTTGAAAGATGACTAGGTCAGGATATGGAATCCGGTTTCTTGCTCAGCCCATGCCGACCTGTTCAGATCTCCGATCCTAAGGGCACTGAGAAGACAAACCGCTTGGATGCTTGTCCTCAACATTCAGAAAGGTCACAGGGACAGGCACCTGGGTGGCTTAGTTGGTAAGCGTCCGACTTCGGCTCAGGTCATGATCTCGTGGTTTCCTGAGTTCGAGCCCCACATCGGGCTCTGGTGCAGACAGCTCAGAGCCTGGAGCCTGCTTCGGATTCTGTGTCTCCCTCTCTCTGCCCCCCTCCACTCATGCTCTGTGTGTGTCCCTCTCTCTCTCTCTCTCTCTCTCTGTCTCAAAAGTAAACATTAAAAAATTTTAAAAAGGAAAGAAAGGTCATAGGGCCAGGGCTCGGTCAGAATCCAAAGGCCCATGACAAGTTCGGTTTCATTAGCTGATTCACTTAGGGATTGCGTGTTAGCTTGTGCCTGAAGGTGGGGCTTCTCTGTTGCTCTGGAACTCTCTTCACTCAGTCCTGATTTCACTGAAGCTCAAGTAAGTTTAAGAGAAGTACAGGGAGGAAGCTCCATCATGGGACATCGGGTGTGACAAGTGTCTGTAACTGTCCATTTCATCCTAATGGCATTTGGTGTGTATTTTTAGAACTCTAATATGTCATCAGTACCTCGATGGACTTAAAAACAAAAAAACAGGCACAGGGTGTAGAAGGGATAAGGGAAAGATAAGGGGACCAATGATTCAGCACTGAGCCTACTCTTTGGTCATTACTTGTATACTTCCTGAAGAATCCTTAGGTATTGATAGGTAGGAGAAGGGGAGGAATCACTGGTTAAAGGAAGGTTGTTTTTAATATTTGATAAGTAAGAAATGTTCAATTACTTACACTCATTCATACAGAATTTTAACTTCTTTTCTAGTTTACGCACAAATAGGTCTAGATTTCGGGTGGGGAGAGTGATGTTATTCTGAAAAAGCCACTGAACACGGGTAGGGAATATATTGTTTCATCTTTCCCAGAACAGAGCAGCATTGCCATTTTGTTCCGTTGTCATTAACCAGTCAAGAACATGAGATGAGAGGCCAGAATTCTGACGCGAGTGCGGCCAGTATCCCGTGGGGTTTTAGAAAACCATGTCTCGTTTTTGTCCTTGGCTTCCTCCTCTGGAAAACAACGGCTGATGTCTAAGTTCCCTTCAGAGCTCAAGAGTTCTGACTGGCCTCCCAGTACTTAACTGCTTAAGGGTGATGCATGTGAAGTTTACTGACACAAAGACAGGAGCGCCTGGGTGGCTCAGTCGGTTAAGCATCCGACTCTAGATTTCGGCTCAGGTCATGGTCTCGTGGGTTCGTGAGTTCGAGCACTGAGTTGGGCTCTGCACCGACAGGGCAGAGCCCGCTTGAGGTTCTCTCTCTCCTCTTCTCTCTCCCCCGCCCCCACCCCCTCAAAAGATATAAGCTTAAAAAAAAAATAACAAAGATAGAACTTACTGCTGAGCATAAGATGTGACAGACCAGGTTATCAAAAATCTGTGTTTGTGTTGACATAAAAATGTTCTAAGTGCATCCCGCAGGTGAAGCACAAGGCCGAACGTTGGAGCCGAGTCAAAGCTGAATGAATGATATTGCTGCTTTCACTGGAAGCTTAAAGCTAGCCAGAGAGAGAATATATTCATGAGTGACAAGGTGGATGAGGGGGGTATCATTAAGCCTCACCCCTGCCCCTGGAGGTTGTCTTTAAAACATAAATCTGATCGTTTCTCTCCTTTGTTAAAAATTCCCTAAGAGCTCCTCTCACAGACAGGATGAAACCTCGGCTCCTTAGCATCTGAGAACCATCTTGATCTGCCCCTGGTTTCAGTCCAGCCTCACCTGCCAGCTTACCATTTCTCCCCCATGCTTCTCTACCCCTCCGCCCAGGTTCTCACCTGTGCCTTCACCTATACGGATAAAGTCCTTGTGTCGGAATACGAACTCATCTTGTCCTTCCTTTCTCTGCTGCGTGTCCCAGTCTGGTCCTTCTCCCTTTTGTATCATAACCTCTTACACCTGGCCAACTCCTGTTCCCCTGTAAGAGTCCCCACAATATGTACCTGGACTCCCCAGGGCAGGCTTGGGCAAGCCTTCTACACTTTTCCACACATTCCCACAAAACCTTATAGTTCTCCATTAAGCTGCTTGTTCTGTGCTGTGTAATTGTATTTACTCGTTTATCTCCCGGCCTGACAGCAACACCGTTGGGAGCAGGACCTTTCCTTGTCTTTTGTGTGACCCCAGCACACAGTCTGGTGCTTTACTTAATTAGGTTGACTTTTCAAAGACAAATGGTAATGTTATTTAAAAGCTTCTCTTTTTCTGTGTTTGGTATTTTGTTGGACTGTAAGCACTGTTGTGTTTGTGAAAGTCCCGGAAAGGTCACCTAGAACTCAGGAGGTGAGAGCCAAAGCCACAAGACAAGGGGTGGAAATGCAGGAGTGAGGAGATAGAGAATTGGGAGAGTGTAGGGTTGAGCCCAGAAGCCTCTATTTTAGGGGGCTGGGAAAGAGAAGTTGGTAAAAGAGTAGTTTGGGAAGAGGAAAGTCAGGTCAGGATGGGCAGTCCTCATGAGACTCACAGATAGGGAGAGAGTCTGAAGAAAGGCTACTAAATTGGTTCTTAGGCTGCCACTGGTGACCTTCCAAAGAGCAGTTCCAAAGAAAGCTTTGGATGGAAGAAGCCAGACTTCGTGAGAGAAAAATTATTTTTATAAGCAGAAAAACAATACAAGTAAGCTTTTGAGAAATGAAGTAGGATAAATGATGTCAGCAAAACAGAAAGGGAACTGTATTTTGAGGTAATGGCCAGATAGAGGTAATATTATTGTTTTAAAAATTAAAGCCAATTGAAACATGGTCGTAGACAACAGGAGCCCATGAGGAGGGGGAAAGATGGCCGATACAAACAGAGAATGGGGAGGATGTTCCCTGAGGAGGCGGCAGTAGTAGGCGGTGAACTCAGGGGCACAGGGGGAGGTCAGGTTTCCACCTGTGTCTCCTAGACAGACAACTGGGGAAAGTTTTGAGACGGAGCAAAAGACATGGTGAAGTCGTTCATTAGGTGGTGGTGGAGACTTGACAGAAATGTGGCCCCCGCTCTGTTGCTACAATATTGCACGTGCTTTGGTGAGAAGAATGACTTCATTTGGTGCTCTTGTTCAGCGCTTGTGAATTTAATTAGGTTGATCTTTCAAAGACAAAAAAGTTCATGTGATTGTTATTAAATGCTTTTTTTTTTTAATGTTTGGTTAATTTCATTAAATTTCGTTAATTTTCGTTAATTTCATTAAACGTCTTTTGGAATTTTTGTCCTTAGGGAAAGTTGTCTGACTTGATCAAACAGTGGGCTAGATTATCTACTGAGGAAAGAGAAGCGCAAAGACAAAAATAAGGAATCAACAGAATGGAAAGGATATACCAAAGGGGTGGTTTAACTTCTCTTGCTGGATTTGATGGCTCAGGGAATTTTTTTATAATACCAACTATTCTGAGTGTGGTAACCCTGAAAGGGTAGTTAACCTGTGAGCGGGAAGTCTGATGCAAGAGCCAGGGAAAAATGAACAATCCTTGCTTTTCCAGTAGGTTAAGAGACATGTTGCCTCTTTTTTTTTTTTTTTTTTTTTTTTAATGGTAAGCAACACACAAAAGATAGAAAAGCAAAGACAGTCATTTAAATGATCCAGGTCTTAACAAAGCACTATGGATTGTTTAAACAAAAGGCTTTTTGTGTTGTTTTTGTGTCCATAGCCAGTCTGCTGTTTCAGCAATTCTATTTTAATTCCTGATAAAGTGAGTAACTTGAGTGGCCTCTATATTTCACTCAGTACAGCATAAAAATGCTACATTGAAGGTACGGTGGATAAGGCTCGTTATCACTCTGCGTACAACCGAAGTCTCCACTGCTGGTTTAGAATCTTTGCAGGCTATTTGATATTGAGTAACCTTGGTGATGCTCCGCTACGGCCAGTGATAGGGCTTTCTCATTCTAAAGTGAAACGAGATCCCCTCCAGTTTGGCTGAGCTGTGGTGCCACTCAGCTGGGGCTGGCAAACTCTTCACATGCTCACATTAATCATGGGCACCAGAAAGCGTTCGCTTTCATTCCAATCAGATTGTGTTCTTTGATGCTCCTTGAATTAATTTGGGGATGTGAGGAGAAGAAATGTTAGCAATCAGTTTTCTACAACGGCCAATAACCTTTAAGGATAAACCTTTCCGTGGTTTGCAGTGAAAAATAAAGCTAACAGTTTTTTCCAACTGCTTCAGTCTTAATACTTAATTCCTAATTTTTTTTTTTTTTGGAGGTTTCTATTCCTAAGAGAGAGTAACCATAGAGGGAGGATCCTCGTCAAAATGACCTTTTTAAAACCTATCTACATGAAGTGAAATTGCCTGTGGTTGTTTAAAGTCAGTGAGGGAGATATTGGTCCCAGGATCAGGAAGGGAGTGGTTCTTTCCAATACACATTAATACGTTAGTCAGCAAACTCATTTCCTGTTTGACTCTTGGGCTGATGACACAATTGTGCATTTTCTGTCTGCGGTGCTCTGTCTTTCCCTATCCTGATCACTTTATTTCCCCAAGTCCACTGTGTAGACTGACATAGGAAGTCATGTGGAATTGTGCTAAAATAATTTTTAAGGGTATGAATTCTGCAGTTTGCCTGTCATTTTTTATTTTTATTTTTTCCTCCCTTGGCAAAGAAACCTATCCATTTCAAAGGCATCCATTCCAGGGGCACCTGGGTGGCTCAGTCAGTTAAGCATCTGACTTCAACTCAGGCCATGATCTCATGTTTCTGAGTTCAAGCCCCACATCCAGCTCTGTGCTGACAGCTCAGAGCCTGGAGCCTGCTTCGGTTCTGTGTTTCCCTCTCTCTCTGCCCTTCCCCTGCTTGTGCTCTGTGTCTCTCTCAAAAATAAATATTTAAAAAGTTAAAAAAAAAAAAGAACAAAGGCATCCATTCCATCACCATATCTTGTCTTCTACCCTACTCCTACCCAAAACTTCTGGGAGCTTTCTCTGGTTATATCTCACCAGAAATCTCTTGGGCGTTGTCCATGATACAGTTAGGTTTTGAAAACTGGATTTGATCAGTTTCCCTGAAATTCTACTGAAACTAATACATTTCCTTGGATAGAAAACACCGACTGAGCCCTGGGCGTCATCTTCCCTACCTCATTCTCTTCCTACCTGCTTTTCCCTCATCCTTTTACTTTTTGAACATGTGATTGGGGCCCCTCCCCCATTAAGTTCTGTATCGATACTGGCCCCAGCCCTTGCTCCCCAGTTGTGCTTAGTAAACATTGGTGACATGGCCAGGATAGATGAGGCAGGTCATACGCCTTGGGTTTATTACAGGGGAAAGCGTGTTCAATGATAAAATACACCTGGGAGAGGAATGGGGCGGGACCTCTATTGTGTAATCACAGTACCCTTTCAAGTGCTGTTTGTTCATTCATTTAATGAACTCACCGAGCCCCTGCTAGCCACCCACACAGAGTCAGATCATGCAGGGCTTGGAAACCACTGGGAGGAGATTGGCTTTTACTTTCAGGGCCTGGGAAGCCACTGGAGAGGTTTGAACTCAGGAGTGACATAATCTGATTCATCGTTTTTAAGTGGCTCAGTCGGGTTCTGTGTTAAAGGTTCACCACATGGGTGCCAGGGTGGAAGCAGGAGACTGGGTGGGGATTATAATGCACAGAAATGAGGTGAGAGGTGGTGGCCGCCTGAAGCTCCCTCCTGTGTTGGAGCTGGAGAGGGATGTTTAAAGCAGGAACTCTTCAAGCATTTTAAGGGAGGCTCGATGTGCAAGGTACTTGCAGTAGCAAAGTCAAAGCTTTTTCTGAAACAAACCAGTGTTCTTGAGGAACTAAAAGTAGATGCCACATTTAGCATTCCTCCCCTCCGCATTGACCCCTCCCATAAGCTAAAGTCTTCTTCATCTTCTGAAGTTATTCTGTGAGTGAGTGTGAATCACTTGTGACATAATAAAAGAAACAGATCAACCCTCTTTTCCCCTCGGGCCTTTTGGCCTTTCTCACTTGGAATATGTAAGAAGTCTCAAATGATCCAAATTCTGTTTCCGTCTTTTCTCCTACTGTGGCTCTCAGACCAGCAGTCTCAGCATCACTTGGGAATTTACTAGAAATGCAAGTTCTCTGGCCCCTCCCCAGACCTAGTGAGTCCAACACTCTGGAAGCGGGGCCAGCAGTGGGTTCAACAAGCCCTCCAGGTGGTTCTGAGGCACCTTACTTTGGAAAACCTTGGCTCTGTAAGTTGCCATGTGAACTTGTTTCTCCGTCAGCGAGGCCCCTTGAAAGTTGGAAGTATTCCTTCTGCTGCACTAGCTCATTACAAGCTAGGATTTGAACACATAACTGTTCACATGCGGGGTTTGAGCTCTGGACAGCTGCTTTTCGTCACTCTGGCTGTTAGCAGAAGGTGACTTGTGCAAATTGAAACTCATTCCTTTCAAGGGAGCTCCCTTTTCCATGACACTCGGGTGATACTTGGCATATTTCCTGATTGGCCTTCTTTCTTTCTTACCCAGTTAAGCAAATGATATGCTAGCACCTGGGACATTTTGCCTTACATGCACCATTAAGAGAGGAGACATTTGTTTTCAGAACTTTTAGAGAGGCTTGGGCTTAATCATTAAAGCCGTGCATTTTCTCTTCATCTTTTTATGTTTTATGATGCATTGGATGCTAAGTATCATTGAAATGATGACTCTGGCAAAGAAGTGATCTTATGGACTCACCTATGCATTTGTTGGAAGATAAATTTGGGTTTACTACTCCATATATATATAAACAGTATGCTTTTATGCCATTATAAATATTACTGTAAGACTATATAAAAATTCTTACTCTAAAGAGGGGAGGGAAGAAAAGAACCAATCATTAGTCTAATACTAAACCAAAGGGCATATTTCTTTGAAATCTATCCTTTAAAATTGCAACCAAATTATCTAGGAAAATACCCATATCCAAGATCTATAATAAATTCATAATGTCTTTAAGATTTTACACAGCTTTTCAGCTCACTTGGTAGGCTATAAATAACCAAGGAACCTAAAAACGTCTGAACGTCTATAATCTCTTAATCATTCTAATTTTTTATTCTTAAAAACAATGTAAATAAATTGAAGTTCAGCTGTTTCAAAGAATTTGCAGAAAATCCGAATGTATTTTTTGAAACATCCAGTGGGCCTGATTGGCAAGGCACAATGTGAACCACAGTATGAGTAAGATTTTTTTTCTTTTCCAGTGTTGCCAAACCCAATAAATTAATGAGCTAGAAGGTGAATCACTTCTATTTTAAAATGCGTTTTGGTTTAATTTTCTTAAGAAAATAAATTCCCTAATGGTTACGAAGTGCAGTGTTTGAATGCGACAGATTTTTCCTGTGTGCTTACTTGAAAGCTCAAATTAGATTAGCTGTATAATACCCAATACAGCTGTTGGACTGGAATTGATTGTCATTTAAGAATGCATGTTTATAGTCTTATGTGTCCTTAGTTCTCCACTAACGGACAAAGATAGATCATAGAACTGGCCTTTTCCCCTGTTGTTGATAATCTGATGGATAAATAATTGGGAAAGAAGTTTGTAAACCTGGATCTTCCAGAAACTTTATACCTGGGTTTCATAATCCATAAGACACCTATAGTATTTGTGCTGTTTCAATTCCCACAGAAATACTTGAAACACGGATCAAATAATGATGGCCAAGGGCTTCCAGTTTAGAAAATAATGCATTTATTTAGTGTCCTTAGTAATGGCTTTAAAAATCAGTGATCTGGAAAAAAGGACTTTTTTAGACTATGGTTCATCATAGGACATCCTCACTGAAGCAGCACCTCATGACTATTATTTTTATAATTAATTTTGGAAGTAGAATCCTCCCAATTTCAATGACCTTGGATTATAGTAGGAGGATTATGAAAGATTTAATATGTTAAAAGAAACCACATTTAGATTTTAAAATATGGTCTGCCTATGTTTTGATGATCACTGGGTGTTATATGTAAGTGATGAATCACTAAATTCTACTCCATAAACCAATATTACACTATATGTTAACTAACTAGAATTTAAATAAAAGCTTATAAAAAATAAAATAAAATATGGCATGTCTAGAATGCTCTGCTGTTGTGGAGTACCAAAATTGTGCTTTTGACTTGAATGTTCCAGAACTTTCCTGGCAGTTCATACCTGGACGCACCAACACGACCCATATGACTTGAGGAATGACAATATTATCTTCTTATCTGTTCCTTCTGGCTTTTACTATAGCAGTGCTTATTTCAAATACTTCCTTCATCATTCCTTCACTTCTTTTTTTTTTAATGTTTATTTATTTTTGAGAGAGAGAGAGACAGAGCACTAGTGGGGGAAGGGCAGAGAGAGAGGGAGACAGAAAGTCCAAACGCAGGCTCCAGGCTGTCAGCACAGAGCCCAACGAGGGGCTTGAACTCACAGACCATGAAATCGTGACCTGAGCCGAAGTCAAACACTTACCCGACTGAGCCACTCAGGCTCCCCTCTTCCCTTCTTTTTCACACAGCCTAACAAGTCAACAGACTTCTCACTTTTTTTCCTTGTTTGTTTGTTTGTTTGTTTATCCATCCATTTATTCATTCATTCATTCATTCATTCATCCATTCATTTATGGAGAGAGAGAGAAAGCATGAGTTGTGGAGGGGCAGAGAGCGGGGGAGAGAGAGAATCCCAAGCAGGCTTTGCACTGTCAGTGTAGAGCCCAATATGCGGCTCAAACCCACAAACCATGAGATCATGACCTGAGCCAAAGTCAGACACATAACCAACGGAGCCACCCAGGGCGCCCCTCACTTTTTTCCTTTTAGCATCCCCTTATCATACGATATCATTTCTTTGGGGACTAGAAGACCCCAGTGTCTCCTCTCCTTCTACTGTTCCTCCTTTTCCCTCTCATTTAAGCAAGTCGGGCTTATTGGCCATTTATTTAAGGTAAGAACTTTGTTCTCTTTGAGTATATTTCAAACTCTTTATAATAAATTCAGAAAATTTTTCGCTATGTGTATGTTTTCTCTTATAGATTTATAAATATGAAACAATCAACTCTGGTGCATTATACCATTTGGTGATAAAAATGTCCATGTACTTTTACTGGCATCACTGAATGATTGATTGGCTTTCTCCTCCTGTAGATAGCAATCAAGCTCCTATTATGGTTTATTTGGAATATATGTGTCAGTATCGCGACTTTGAGCTGAGTCCTGGCATCTTAGGGAAGTGGGTAAGCAGGAAGAAGGTGATAAATGCAAGTAAGATCATGTCACTTCTCTGTTCCAAGTCTCCAGAGGCTGTCCCTTGGCCTCATGGTAAAAGCCAGAGTCCTTAGAACCCTCAAGGCCCTAACATAGTCTGTCCCTTGTTTACCTATCTGGCCATGTCTCCTGTTCTCACCCCAAACTGTACTTTTCTCTAGTTCTTTCTCAGGTTGACGGGACATACTTTCTTTGCTCAGAAATCACCGCTCGGTGAGACCTGCTACAAATGCTGCTCCCTATTCCCTTCCTTCCTTTATTTTTCTCTTAGAAATCCAAAATCAAAGTGTCAATGGGGTCGTGCTCCCACCGACCTTGAGGGGAGAATCCCTTCCTGCCCTTCCAGCTTCTGGGGGTTCTGGGAATTCCTTGGCTTATGGCTACATCACTCCTAATCTCTACCTCTGTCTTCACGGGCTTTTTTCCTTCTGTGTTTGTATGTTTCTGTGTCTCCACATGGCCCCACGATCTCTGTTTTCTCTTCTTATGAAGACATAAGTCTTGTTGGAGTAGGGCCTAGCCTAATGCCCTCACTTTAACATGATTACATCTGGAAAAGCCCTATTTCCAAATAAGGTCACATTCACAGGTACCGGGGGTTAGGAGTACCTAACACATCTTCTTAGGAAAAGAAATGTAGCCTCATGATATTTTGGTAAAGATATAGCCAAAGGCTTGGTAAAATTGTGGTATCTTGAAGAATTGTGCAGCCAAGCACATCTTGCGGACTTGTTCGCTGGCTTTTAAAAGTAGAAGAGTTTGAGGTAGTTATGGTTTATGTGGTAGATTCTGGAAGCGGTGTCCATCTTCTGAGTACTGGCCATGTGGAGGATTCTGTGCAAAGTTCTGACATATCCTTACCTCAGCTCTCTCATCAGAGAGCAGCGCACTCAGAGTTGTTTGTTGAATGAATCTCATGACGGCTTCCGAGACTGAGTTGAGTAAAGTCCTGGCTTTACAGAGGTGGAATCCGAGTTTCCAGCAGGTTCAAGCGTTGTCCCCTAGATGTCACAGTTAGTACGTCCCCCAGTACGTCCAGGTCTGTCTTGATTCCAAGCACTCCACTGCTTCTCCATGTAGAATCCCTCCCAATAGTTAACTTCCTGTTCCTGAAACACGGAGAGTAGCTTTTCATTGCTGTTGCAGATTCCCCACCAAAAGCCTCTCGACCTCATTCAAGAAGGATTGAAGTAAACATGAAATAAGCATAGCAGGGGTCCGGAAAATCTGAGATTCGGCGTGATCCCTGTCTGGAAGAGTCACTTGAATAGTTGCTGAATATTCTCCTCTCCCTCCTTGTTCACGAGGTAGGATTACCCGTTCTAGTCCCCTCTGAAGTTAGATATGGTCACATGGCTTATTTTGGCCAAAGAAATGAGAGTCAGTAAAGAAAGTAAAGCTTTCTGGCAGAAGCCCTAGGAGCCAGTGTGAGAGTCACCACGTTCTCACCGTGCTGCCATGTGACCGATGAACACAGGTACTTCCCTCTTTCCAGTCCCCAAGTGACTGTGCTAAGCAGAGTTCCTGCTAGCTCTACTTCTACCAGGACAGCGTGCAGCAAAGATTCTCCGAGTTTCTGAAGCCACTGAAGTTGGGGAACTATTTGTAACTGCTGCATATTCTAGCTAATTGTGACTGATTCAGCAAACTGAAAAGTAAAACATGGAGCATGGAAATTCATTGAGGATTTCCAGCAGAGGAGATTACGTTGAATAACTCCTCCAAGCCTCTTTATTTTATTTATTTTATTTAGAGGTTTGTTTATTTTTGAGAGCGAGCGCACAAGCAGGGGAGGTGCAGAGAGAGAGAGGGAGACAGAGGATCCAAAGCAGGCTCCGTGCTGTCAGCGCAGAGCCTGATGTGGGGCTCGAACTCAACAACTGTGAGATCATGACCTGAGCCGAAGTCACATGCTCAACCAGCTGAGCCACACAGGTACCCCCAAGTCTCTTTAGTAGATAGACTCTTTTCACATGTCTAAAATAGTGACATGAACAGTCTAATATAGCGAAATACATGAAAGTTTGGAGGCCAAGAAAGGTTTGAATTCGTAAGATGGTTAAATGACCATCCAGTGGTATGACGTTATTTTTTTCTTCTGTACTTAAAACTTTGGTCTAGCAAGGAATGTTTGTCCACTGTTCTTGCACTAAAGAAAATAGTTTGACATGAAAGGAAAGAGGAGGAAATTTGTGGTTGAGAAACCAGAGGATACAACGAACAGTGATCCCTTTCTCCAAGCAGTACCGTGAGAACAATAGGTCGGCCTTAGTCCAAATTCCTGTTGCAAGAGGAGTATGTGTTAAAGGCAGATCTTCCATTACATGTAGTATCTCATTTCTAGCCTGTAGCTGCTGGCCTGGCTCGCTTTAAAGTATGCTCTGCCTTGCAGTTATTCTCAGTTTAATGTTGGAAAAGTCTTTGTTTATTCATGATGGCTTGCACTTACTTATATCTCACTCTCCAGACAATAAACTCTATTTAATGAACAAAGCCATGGTTTTAGAAACTGAGAGCTGTTGCAACTTGACAAGAGGAGATTTTCCTAGATTTCCCCTAGCGTTGGAATAAGACAAGTGACAGTGGAATTCGATGACTTTATTAGATTTCAGAAATTTGATAAGAGTGAAAACATTGGTCATCTGCCATAAATGTATGCTGCCCAGTCTCACCTTAGACCCGGCATCCTATTTCAGTTGACATACCACTATTTAAACATTTCTGTGACGCAAACTTCATTATGGAAAAAAAGGGGCATTGTCTCTTAAACTAGGCTCAAAAGGTGATGGTGGAAGTACTAATATTTGCCAGCTTTTCATACTTTCATGGATAATAATTTTGCAGTGTTTTGGTCTTTTAAGATGTAATGTGTATCCAGTCGTGTCAGCTATTTTTAATATTGCCAAAAACATCAGAACTCGGCTCAGCTTTAGAGATGATCCAGCCCAACAGCCCTTCCTTATTTTCCGGCAAGAAATCTTTTCAAACACATCTGACGGGGTACCCAATACATGAAAAAGATTTTCAATACTATAAAAGCTTGTAATTTTAAACTTATACTTCTTATAGGGTCTATTAGTGAGGGGAAAAGACTAATTGGAACAACAGAAGGACTTCGTTTAAAAGGGCCTTGGCTTGAGGCACCTGGCTGGCTCAGTTGGTAGAGTGTGTAACTTTTTTTTTTTTTTTTTTTTTTTGGTAGAGCATGTAACTCTTGATCTCAGGGTTGTGAGTTCCATCCCCACATTTGGTGTAGAAGTTACCTAAAAGTAAAATCTTTAGGGGCACCTGGTGGCTTGGTTGTCTGAGAGTCTGACCCTTGATACCAACTCAGGTCATGATCTCACAAACTGCTGACAGCACAGAGCCTGCTTGGGATTCTCTCTGTCTCCCACTCTCTCTCTCTCTGCCTCTCCTCTGCTCATGCACACACACACACACACACACACACACACACACACACACTCACACACTCTCTCTCTCTCTCTCAAAATAAGTAAGCTTTAAAATAAAATAAAATAAAATAATAAAATCTTAAACATATATATATAAAAGGACCTTAGCCTTCACTTTTTATTTTGTTTTGTTTGTCAAGTATTTGAAAATAATGAATTATAACGTAAGTAGATACAAAGTGGTAACTTTCTGTGTGTGTCTATGTGTGGCTGATTGCATTTAACTCTTTACTTTTCTATTTCAAGTATAATTAACATACAGTGTTATATTAGTTTCAAGTGTACAATATAATGATTCAACAATTCTATACATTACTTCATTGCTTATCATAGTAAGTGTCCTCTTAATTCCCTTCATCTATTTTACCCATCCCAACCCACCTCCCCTCTGCTAACTACCAGTTTTTTCTCTGTGCTTAAGAGTCTGTTCTTTTTGTCTCTTTTTCCCTTTGTTCATTTGTTTTGTGTCTTAAATTCCACATGAGTGAAATCATATGGTATTTGTCTTTCTCTGACTGACTTCAGTTAGCATTATACTCTCTAGATCCATTCATGTTGTTGCAAATGGCAAGATTTCATTCTTTTTTATGGCTGAATAGTATTCCATTGTGTGTGTGTGTGTGTGTGTGTGTGTGTGTGTGTGTGTGTGTACACACGAACACAAACACACCACTTCTTTATCCATTCATTCATTGATGGACACTTGGGTTGCTTCCATAATTTGGCTATTGTAAATAAAGCTGCAGTAAATATAGGGGTGCATATATCTCTTCAAATTAGTATTTTTATTTTCTTTGCATAAAAACTCAGGAGTGGAATTACTGGATCCTATGCTAATTCTATTTTTAATGTTTTGAAGAACCTCCATACTGTTTTCCACAGTGGCTGCACCAGTCTGCATTCCTACCAACAGTGCATGCGGATTCCTTTTTCTCCATGTCCGTGACAACACTTGAGTTTTTTATTTTAGCCATTCCAATGGGTGTGAAGTGATACCTCATTGTAGTTTTGATTTGCATTTCCCTGATGATGAGTGATGTTGAACATCTTTTCATGTGTCTGTTGGCCATCTGGATGTCTTCTCTGGGAAAATGTCTGTGTGTATCCTCTGCCCATTTTTTAATTGGATTATTTCAGGGGGGGGTTGGTGGTGGTGGTGTTGAATTGTGTAAGTTCTTTATATATTTTGGATATTAACCAATTACTGGGTATATCAGTTACAAATATCTTCTCCCATTCAGTAGGTTACCTTTTTGTTCTTTTGATGGTTTCCTTCACTGTGCAAAGGCTTTTTATTTTGATGTACTCTCAAAAGTTTAATTTTGCATTTCTTTCCCTTCCCAGAAGAGACAGACATGTCTAGAAAAATGTTTTTATGGCTGATGTCAAAGAATTGCAGCCCTAAGTTTTCTCCTGGGAATTTTATGGTTTCAGGTCTCACATTTAGGTCTTTAATCCATTTTGAGTTTATTTTTATGTATGGTATAAGAAAGTGGTTTAGTTTCATTCTTTTGCATGTCGCTGTCCAGTTTTCCCAGCACCATTTGTTAAAGAGACTGTCTTTTTCCCATTGCATATTCTTGCCTCCTTTGCCAAAGATTAATTGACCATAAAAGCATGAGTTTATTTTTGGACTCTATATCCTGTTCCCTTGATCTATAATTCTGCTTTTGTGCCAGAATGATACTGGTTTGATTACTGTAGTTTTGTAGTATATCTTGAAATCTGGGATTGTGATACTTCCCCTTTTCTCCTTCTTTTCTATGATTGTTTTGGCTCTTCTGAGACTATTGTGGTTCCATACAAATTTTAGGATTATTTATTCTACTGTGGAAAGTGCTGTTGGTGTTTTGAAAGGAAATGAATTAAATCCGTAGATTGCTTTGGGTAATATGGACTTTTTAACAATATTAGTTATCCCAATCCATGACTGTGGAATATCTTTCCATTTATTTGTGTCATCTTCAGTCTCTTTCATCAGTGTTCTATTGTTTTTGGAGTACAGATCTTTCACCAACTTGGTAAGTTTATTTCCAGATATTTTATTCTTTTTTGGTACAGTCGTCAATGAGATTGTTTTCTTAATTTCTCTTTCTGCTACTTCATTATTAGTGTATAGAAATGCAGCAGATTTCTGTAATTAATTTTGTATTATGTGACTTTACTAAATGCATTTATCAGTTCTAGTAGTTTTTTGGTGGAGTCTTTAGGGCTTTCTGTATATAGTATCATGTTGTCTGCAAACAGGGAAAGTTTTACTTCTTCCTTACCAACTTGGATGCCTTTTATTTCTTTTTCTTATCTGATTTCTGTGGCGAGGACCTTCAGTACTATGTTGAATACAAGTGGACATCTTTGTCTTGTTCCTGATCTTAGAGGAAAAGCTCTCAGTTCTTCACCATTGAATATGATGCTAGCTGTGGGTTTTTCATACATGGCCCATTTTATGTTGAGGTGTGTTCCCTGTAAAGTGGTAACAGTTTTTATTGGTTTGTTACACAAGGCTCACCCTGAATCCTTAGGAGACTTCAGCTGATAGGACCACAGAAGAGTTAATTTGCAACACAAGTTAATGAAATGCAAAACTACTGAGTATTACTTTTTTATCCTAACTTTAAGGTAATTAATTAAAGAAAATCAAATCAAATACTTACAGAATCCCAAAACTACCCAGAACAGTGAAAAACACTAATCACGCTTTATGTGATATTCTCTCTGTAGAAGGAAAGTAGAATTCTGACCATTCTGTTTACATTTTTTTTTAGAAAACTTATTAATGTTGGAAAAAATGTGAAAATATTTCTCACTGAAAAGAGATTAATATGAATAAATCCTTATTAAAAAATAAGTTGTATTCTGGAAGTTTCAGAATTTTTTAAAAAAAGTTTCCCATTTTACTCCATATTGAGTGGTTGCAAGCCGAGCCCACAAATTAGTTAGCTCCTAAGTAACGGAAGCAGCTATCTTGTGATTACATGATGCATTTTTAAAGTTAGTTTGACATCCTAAAAGATCCTCGTGACTATTTCCATGGGGTTTTTAAAAATCTGATTAGCAGTTCTGGGTTGGAAACTTTATTCACTCCCACCGTGAAGTAGCAAAGGAGAGTAAGGATCTTTTCTTCCCCCGCTTGGAGAATTTTTATCTTTTCACTAAAGTGACTGTTCGTCATCTCCTGTCTGAGAAGAATCACAGATCCTAGTGTTGTTACAGAGGAACTCTGAAGATGCCCCACTTTACTTCGGTGCCATTAGGTGCACGGTTTTGTCATGCTGTGCGAAGGGGAAACCCTTCCCAAACCAAACACATTTCACACTCCTTTATGAGCCGGATATTTAAAGGTACCCTGTGGTGAGTGAACCCTTTTGCAAGGCAAACCCTCCTCTAAGGTGCTGGCTGGGTACTAAGAAATCTCTTGGGGCTTTAAAAAGCCACTAATACTTTCCTTGCTGCACTTGCCCCCACTGATCCGAGTAGTTACAATTAGCACAGTGGTCCCTCCTCGATGAGAACCGCTGGTCTCTGAGCAGCCGACGGCCCCAGCCTTGCTGCGAAGCAGGGCGCCATGCTTCTGGTTACCTTCCACTTGCTGCTGCCAGGTATTTCTCTGTAGTCTGGCAGACGGCTCAGACTGCCACCCGGCTTCACATTAAATTCCACTCGGTGATTATAGCCTGTTTGGCATCAAAGTTAGGTTGAGAACTAAAAATAAAATGAGGGCATTGTAATCCGTGACTTCTCGTGTCCCTTCCAGCTGAGGAATCTATAAGAAGCATAGCGCGAGAAGTTTTGTATTTTTTAAAAAAAAATTTTTTTTAACGTTTATTTATTTTTGAGACAGAGAGAGACAGAGCATGAATGGGGGAGGGTCAGAGAGAGAGGGAGACACAGACTCTGAAACAGGCTCCAGGCTCTGAGCCGTCAGCACAGAGCCCGACGCGGGGCTCGAACTCACGGACCGCGAGATCATGACCTGAGCCGAAGCCGGCCGCTTAACCGACTGAGCCACCCAGGCGCCCCGAATTTTTGTATTTTTTGATGAGGAGTTGCATCCTCCACTGCCGTGCATGAACAATTACAGTAATTAAGAACCTGGTTTCGTATTCTGAGTCCGTTGCTTATCTGTATAACATTTACTGAGAAAAAAATTTAATTACTCTAAACCTGACTCAGAGGGTTGTTGTGAAGTCTAAAGGTAATCATCCCATTAAAGCATTTGAACATGGTATGTAGTGTGTAATCTACTAACTCTTAGTTGTTTTGATCATCATTTTCATTATTAATAGTATGATTATTTTGAAATCTTACGCCTAGGAAAATATTGCTAGAAAAGGTAAATAAAGAGAAGCAAACAAATTCTGTTTTTTTACGCCCTTCCTCCCCCACCCCTTCCCTGGCCTGTACCCTCTGCAGAATGTGATAAGCTGAGGCGGGATGGCTACCGAAGTTCACAGTACTACTCCCAGGGGCCGACCTTTGCAGCCAGTACCAACCCCCTCTGCGATGATTATCAAAACGAAGATGAAGAAACAGATCAAAAGGTAAGGCTTCCCAATTCAACATGGGAACCTGGACTGGGTCCCAGAACAGAAAAACGACATAAGTTGAAACACTGGTGAAATCAGAATAAAATAGGGTTTCAGTTAATAATGGTATCTCAATTTCTTAATTTTGACCAAGGTACCCTGATTATTTAGCATGTTAACATTGTGGGCAGCTGGGTAAAGGGGTCACAGGAATTATCAGCGCTATGACTGCAACTTTTCCGCAAGTCACAGTCAGTCTAAAATTTAAAAAAAAAAAAAAAAAAAGGTAAGGTTAGGATTCAAGGAATTCATTAAAGGGTCACAATCAGTAAGTATATTTGTGCATTTTGAATATTCTCTTTTGGGTAGAAAAATTGAAGGTCCTGTTTTTGTTTTTTGGGTTTTTTTTCTCATGACCAAGAACCCACTCAGATCCTAAAACAAGAGCTCTAAGTATAACAGGCAAAAGTCACTGTTTCACAAGCAGTCAGTGTTTCTCAGAAAGATTGAACAGGAGCAGCACTTTGACTTAATATTATAGAACTGGTCAGTTCACTTCGAGATGCTGTGTTACCCTGGCTGCCTTTCTTCTCATGCAATCTCTTGTAGTATGTACAAACTACTTAAGGCAAATATATTTTCTCAGTAATAGATGCCCCATGAGCAGATAAAAATGTAGAGAGATTTTGACTTATATGGGTTTTTTAAATTCATTTTACTTAGTACTATGGACTTAAAGTTTGACGGACACGTGTTGATTTAGAAACCATTTTTTAATCTAAGAAATTTCGGTAGAATTAGGTCAATGCATAAATGCGTTATTGTTTAGAGAACATTAGTCAAAATTTATTGCCCTTCCCCACATAAATAACATCAGAGAAAAGGGTGGATAACAGTTGATCAAAAATGGGAAATTTACTACCATAATTTTTTAGTCTTCTAATAAAAACCCAGGTTTTTATTTGAGAATATTTTTTCTTATCTCTTTAAAAGTATGTTCCCGGGGCACCTGGGTGGCTCAGTCAGTTGAGCGTCCAGCTTCGGCTCAGGTCATGATCTCGCAGTCTGTGAGTTCGAGGCCCACATCAGGCTCTGTGCTGACAGCTCAGAGCCTGGAGCCTGCTTCGGATTCTGTGTCCGCCCCACCCCCACCCCTCCCCCACTCATGCTCTGTCTCTGTCTCAGAAATAAATAAACATTAAAAAAATTTAAAAAAAAGTATGTTCCCATATTAGCTTAGTCCTCTGGGACTCAAAATACACAATACTGTATTAGGAAATACTGTAGTAGGAAAAGGAGCTACCTCAAAATTGATCTGGTTTTTAATTTTAAAGTTTTTTTTTTTCTCATTGATATGAATAAGGAAAATAGAAATCAAAAGATGAGTTATATGGTGAGGATTGTGTTCTCTTCTTATTTAATTTTTCAACCTTATTGAAATTGTAATTGACAAATAAAATTGTACATTATTTAAATCATCCGTTTTCTTTGTGAAATGACCATCACAATCAGGTTGATTAATATATCCAGCATCTCACAGGCTTACCTTTCCTCAGGGAAACAGCAGTAAACAAGTATAATACAACACAGTGGTGATGCACATTATGAAGAAAAATAAACTGGTAGTAAGAGTTTGAGAGTGACGGGCTGCTATTTTAGACTGAGTTTTCAAGAGGGGGCTCTCTGAGGGTGTCATTAGAGCAGATCTCAGAATGAAGTGTGGGAACACCACATGGGAATATCTTTGGGAAGAGCTTCTGGGAAGAAGAGATAGTAAGTACAAAGGCCTGGGGACCCTAGTGTGGTTAATCCTGTGCGAGAAGTAGCCAGATACCAGAGTGGCTTGCGGTGGGCAAGGGGGAGAGAGGTAATAATGACTTTGGGGAAACAACCAAGGGCCAGATCACATAGGAAGGACCTGACCGGCTGTGGTGAGAACTTTGGATTTGTTGTTCTTGGGGAAGATGGGGAAGCACTGGGGGAACTGAGGTGGTAAGTAGGGTGGTCTGAATTACTATTTGATGCAATCTGGCTACTATATGGAGGCAAGACTGTGGGGAGTTGAAAGTGGAAGTAGAATGGTCAGTCAGTAGGCTATTGCAGTAATCCTGGCAAGATATAGCTGATGTGGGCTGGGACCAGGGTGGCAGCGGAGAAGATTCTAGGCTTATGTTGAAAGTGGATCCTATAGAATTTGCTGAAGTTGGGAGAAAAAGAAGAGTCAGGGATAATTTCGTTTATTGTCTTTCCAGCTTGATCTGTCTAGAATCCCATTTCAAAAATTATTTGACCCTGTGAGAAATTACCCTCTTCATAGCCTCAGTCTTTCCCCATCTTAGATGACAGGACCCACAATTATATTCACTTCTTTGTGCATACTTGGAACTCTGATGGCCCCTCTCTCCTTCTGTCACTTTCCTGAAGACATCCCAATCCCATTTGTTTGTTTGTTTGTTTGTTTTTCTGTTTTTACTTTTATTTGTGTGTATTTCATGCAGAGTTTACTCCTGGGCCATAAGTTTTTGTTTCTTCAGTTTCTTCTGGGATATCTTTTTCTTCTGCGCAGCCTCCTCTTCTGGTTTAGGAACAATCTGCTCTTTTTCAGTAAGGGTCATCTCAATGTGGCAGGGAGAGCTCATGTATGGGTTAATCCGACCATGAGCCCTGGAAGTTCTACGCCGCATTTCGGGGGCTTTGTTCACCTGGATGTGCTCAATGACCAGAGAATCTACATCTAAACCCTTAAGTTCAGCATTACTCTCTGCATTTTTAAGCACGTGCAGTAAAAATTCGGCACTCTTTTTGGGCCACCGACCCTGTGTCCAGCCCCACTGTTTGGCCTGGGCACACCTACCAACCCCACCATTGTAGTGTGGGAATGGCACACATTGCTTCTGCAAAGTGACGTCTTTCAGATACTTGGTGGCTTTTCGGATACGCATACCCTTGATGGCCTGGGCAGTTTCCCGTGTGTTCTTAAAGTGAACGCGAAGATTTGAACCTCTTGATTTGCATGATTTTGTCGGGTTTTCCGGGTCAAGTGAATAGCGAACCATTTTCAGAGATCACCTCAGGCCGCTTACGGGAAGAGCCCGATCCCATCTGAATCCCGCTCTTCCTCTGCTCTGCACTTAAAGCCTGGCTCACTAAACAAGGCGAGAGGAAAACACCAGGTTTTACTGGCCGCTTGTGCTATAAATGCCTAACCTCGGACCTAAAGTGCCAGCAGTCCTAACATATGAGCTCATCAGTTCACTCTCCCACTGCCCAAATTATATTTCTCAAATCTCCAAACACCATGTTTTCTGTTTTACTCTCAGATACCATCTGTGATATCTACTGCACTGTGGGGTGAAGGGGGGGCGGGGGGAGCAGTCCGAAGGCATATCCTTTCACAACCAAACCTATTGAACGGCTTGCATCTATGCCTACACCTACTCACCCTTTCCTGCCATTGCAATGAGTGCACAGTCCTGGCTTCTTTTCTGCCCTGTTTGCACCCATGTGCTTAGATTAGGGCATGGCATGCAGTCAACACTCAGTATTTTTTCAGTGGAACGATTAAGGCCAACTTCTCAAGAACTTCATCCCTGCAATTTGCCCCTTTCTCTTTGGCCCAATCCATTCTCTCTCTTTATTGCATCAGAACTCTTCACTATATGAACAAGCTACCTTGTCTTTCATCTTGAAGAAACCCTCCTTTGACCTTTCACCCCCCTCCAAATTCTGCCTTATTTTCCAGGTCTTCTTTAGAATAGAACTCCTCCAAAGAACTGTCTAGACTGGCGGTCAACACTGCCTTTTCTCACAATCTCCTTTGAACCCCCTCCAAATAAACTTTTATCCCTAGCACGCTACTGAAATCACTCTTGTTAAGTCTGTCCATCACGTCTATCTTGCCCAAATCTAATAGTTTTCAGCCCCCCTCCGATTCAGCCTCTCGGCAGTGTTTGACATAGTTTATTGTCCTTCTTCAAGTACTTTCTATACTTGGCTTCCATGAGACCACACATTCCTGGTTTTCCTCCTCCCTCACTAGCCAGTGCTTCTCAGTCATGGTTGGATGCTATTCCATATATCTAAGCATTGGTTTGACTCTGCTCCTCTGAAGCAGGCTTAATCCTTGGGTGATCCCACTGAGACCCATGGCCTTAAATTCCAGACACTGAAGTTTCCTAAATTTCTATCACCAGTCCAGACCCATGCATTTAGCTGCTTACTGTCCATCTTATGGGCATCTCAAACCTAATCCAAATCCCAAAATGTTCATTCTCACATCCCTACCTACCCCTCTCATAGTTTTCCCCACCTCGGTAAACCGTATAACTCCGTTCTACCAGATGCTGAAGCCAAAAATGTTGGGCACATTCTTGCTGCTTTTATTCTCTTTACACCTTCAGTAAATACTATAGATTTATCAATTATAGAACCCCTACTAAAATCCCATATCCGATGTTATGCGATGATGAAGTCCAGGGCATGTTTCTGAGACTGGGTCATTGGGGCACGTTGGAGGTGAGGTCGTGAAAGCCTAATGAGGGATGGATCCGCTCTGTGGTTACTGAGTTCACCAGGAATGTTAACAGGAGTAGTGGTGGAAGGAGGCTGAGGTGGGATGACAGGGGAGCCATGGTAAGTGATGGAGTTAGGTTTTATTGCATAGCTAATAGGAAGTCACTAACATATTTTTTTTTAATGTTTATTTGTTTATTGTGAGGGGGAATGGGAGAGAGAGAGAGAGAGAAAGGGAGAAAGAAAGGGAGAATACCAACCAGGCTCCATGTTTGAACCCGATGCAGAGCTCAATCCCACGAATCATGAGATCACAACCTGAGCAGAATTTAAGAGTTGAACGCTGAATCAGATGAGCCACCCTGGTGCCCTATGGAAGTCACTAACATTTTTAAGCAGACGACTTTATGATTAGGAACAAAAGTTGTATGTACCATCTTGTGTTAGATGGAAGATGTTGAGATAATGTTGAAACTGATTTTCTAATTTATATAATATATCAAACCGGACTCTAGAACTTCTAGAGAGGGAGTATTTTAACAGACTGATTTCTGATTTGAAAAATAGAGAAATTTTGTCAAAAATTCACACCAGGTTGACAAAATAAATGGTAACTGTGTGAGGTAATAGATGTGTTTACTAGTCTAATTGTGGCAATCATTTAGCAGTATATACATATAACAAATTATCACATTATACACCTTAAGCTTACACAATGTTTTATGTTGATTATATCTCGATAAAACTGGGTGGAAAAATGAAGCTCATTTAAAAGAAAAAATTGGACCAAATTACAAAAAGCATCAAGTTCAGATGGTTTCATAGAGAGGGTTCTACTAAAGCTTTTAAAGAGTAAGTAGATAGGGAAAGGGGGAAAAAGGAGAGGGAGGCAAACCATAAGAGACTCTTACTTTTAGAAAACAAACTGAGGGTTGCTGGAAGGGAGGTGGGCAGGAGGTGGGCTAAATGGGTGATGGGTATTAAGGAGGGCACTTGTGACCAGCACTGGGTGTTATATATAAGTGATGAATCACTAAATTCTACTCCTGAAACCGAGATTATACTATATGTTAATGAACTAGAATTTAAATAAAAACTTGAAACAAACAAAAGGAAAAGAAAATAGAAAGAGTAAGTAAATCCAATGCTTGAAACTTTCTCAGAGCAAAAAAAAAAAAGAAGGATATGGTGTGATTTTTTTTTTTTTAAACGAATTAGATTTACCCTGAGATCAAACCTAACAAAGACCACACAAAGTAGAAATCAGCTGGCCAGTCCCACTCATGAATATTATCATTAGAAGTCACAGTAGAATGTTAGGAAACATAATTTAACAGCTTGTTACAAGACAGATGTTTAAAAATGAACCTGGATTTATCCCACTAGGAATGCAAGGATTTTCAGTATCAGTTAATCTAATCACATGTTAATATATTAATAGATTTGAAGAGAACGATCGGATCAAAACCATAGATAGTGACAAGGTATTTGAAACAATTCAACATCCATTCTTGATAAGAAACACTCCATAATATAGAAACAAGTAGATACTCATACCTTAAAATATATCTGCCTTGTCACCAAAGCCAACATGCTATTCCATGGGCCATTCTTAGAATGAGACGTAAGACAGGACATTCACTTGTCGCTATTATTACATTGTATGGGAAGAACTGGCCAAAACAATTAGAAAAGTTGTAGGGTAAGAGGCTCAGAAATAAGGGAAGACTGAGATTAAATTATCATTCTTTGTACATGATATGTTTGTATACTTGGTGACTCCAGGAAAATAAAAATTTGAAACTGCTATCAACAGTAAACTTCGATGACATAGAAAGGTATGATGTTGATGTATGGAAACCAATACTTTTCATATCTACAAAAGCAAATTACAAGATATAGTAGGAAAAATCTATTTAAAGTTGTAATGGCAGACGGGGTGCCTGGATGGCTCAGTCGATTGAGTATCTGACCCTGGATTTCAGCTCAGGTCACGATCCCAGGGTGGTGGGATCCAGCCCCATGTCTGAGTGCGGGGCCTGCTTGGGATTCTCTCTGTCTCTCCCTCTGCCTCTCTCTCCTGCTCTTGTGCACTGGCTCTCTCTCTCTCTCTCTTAGGCTCTTAGATGAGACGACTCCATATCAAAAAGCTGTCATTTCTGCCCAAATTAATTTATAGAATTAACACAACACCAATAAGATGTTGAGTGGTTTAGTTTCGTTTTGGTTTAAGAGTGATTTGGGGGATGGACAGAGAAAGGGAAGGACCAGAGAGGATCTAAGGGTCATAGCGGGGAAAGCTGTAACCTAGAGGAGCAATGAGGAAGGAGAACTACTCGCCTCACCAGGTACTAAAAAGAGTCAAGAATTGCTCAGTGTGGAATCTGAATGTACAGACCAGCAGGACAGAATGTTAAACATAGACTATAGAGACCAGAAGTCTACTTAAATCTTCATGGGATTTAGTACATGATCAAGTTGACATTTGAAATCAGGTGGGAGTTCAGTAACTATAAAAGGGGCTCCAAGCCAGCAGTTTATGGTCTCTGTGTTAAGGCCAAGACCCTTAAGTGCAATGCATGCTCTTAAAAGTCATTTTAACAGTTGGGGTTATTTTAGATACAGAGTATGTAGAGGTCAAATTTGAGGGAAAATGCTGGGGAAAGCCTTTACTTTGTATTTTCTAGGTAAGTGGTAGGAGTTGGGGTATGCTGAGGAGAGCAGTGGACTACACAGACGTTAACAAACGCTTAGACTACAAATGCTCTGACCTGGAAAGAGGTACACAGAATGAAAAGCATCTAATTTGCATTCAGCAATAGGAAGCAACTATTATGTGCTTAGGATAGAAGCACGCTCCTAAAAGGAGAGCTGCTGATAAGGTAAAAGCTAAAGACATACATTAGAAGAACCTAGGGGACATCTGTTCTGGGTGTTTATTCTAGAGAATTGTTCTAGAATAATTATCCTAATGCAAAACATGTTTACGAAGTAAGACTCCTGTTTATGGTATAAGGAATGGTATTTTGCTAATTATCTCCACATGTGTCTTTCAAAGTGTAGCAAGAAAAATAACTATTTCCAATGATATATGTTATATATAAACTTGCATGAGAGAAATGCTGTCTGCAAAGGGCTTTAGAAATCTCACAGAACACCTTTTTTTTCCAACCGTGAAATCAGAGAATAAGTCAGTGCTTTCGTATTATGCTAGTTGCAGCCTTTTGTGTGTGTGTGTGTGTGTGTGTGTGTGTGTGTGTGTGTGTGTGTGTGTTCTTTCAGTTTTCAGTGTGTACCAGGTACCAGCAAACAGGTTTTTCAGGTATTTGCGGGAAGTTCAGTCATGGGTGCCAAAATATTTCCAGTGAGTTGATAGGGCATCTCCCCAACTGCCATTGTTGGAGGTTATGTTTGATGATATGGTCACTGAGTCAGGGGAACATTCATAGAAGCCCCATTGTCTCACCAGAAAGGATGTCAGTTATGAGTTGCTCAATCTCTTATATAAAATTAACTCCCAAACACATAAATTAGACTGGGATTATGGCAATAAAAGGTTGGCTTTTATGGTACTGATGTAACCTGAAATTTTCTATTTCCTGTTATTCTTTGAATTAGCATCTCAGGTTCTGTTTTAGTCCTCATTGATGAGAGATACTTCAATTGAAGGAGGACTTTGAAAAGACAAAAGGGATTGTAGACTTGCTCTGTAATTGCACATATCGGAGGCTTATATAACATGATGCTTGAGATCGCCGGTTTGGGGCAGCCTGTCCACCTGTTGAAGCTGAGTGGTTTTGGGTAAATTGCTTCTCTCCATGAGCTTCGGTTTCCTCGCTGTAAAGAGTTAGAAGCCCCATGTTCTGGTTTGCCCAGGACAGTCCTGTGTTACAGCTGCTGTCCTGCGTAATTATTAATAGCACCCCCTTTCACTTTCAGAGGAGTTCTGGTTTTGATCATAAGTTACACAGCCACCTTACCTTCCTTGGGGAGGGATGTGGTGAGGTTGAAAGGAATTAATGTTTGTGAAAGTCTTCACTTGGTGCCTGGCACATAGAATATGCTCAAATAATGGCTAGTTCAGTATTACTAAACCGCTTGAGTTTTCAAACCAGACTACAAAGAAAAGGACTCCACGGACAATGAAATTTGGCCACTCTCCCACTCCCCCTAAGTCTTTTATTATAGACTTTCCACAAAGAATTTCCTGCCTGAAGCAACAAATTTGAGAGGTTTCAGCAACTACTGACAAACTTCCCATTGTTGTGTCTTTGTTGGTTATCTCTAAATAGAACTACTAGAGGTCATACTAGCACTAACTTTACTTTAGAACACTTGCCAGACTTTTTCAAGTTATATCTCATTTCCCACAGGAACTCCAATGGAAGAAGTATTTTAATAATCATTACTATCATTTTTCTTAAGTTTATTTCTTTATTTTGACAGAGAACAGAGCACATGAGCAGGGGATGGGCAGAGAGAGAGAGGGAGGGAGAGAGAGAGAGAGAATCTCCAAGCAGGCTTTGCGTGCAGTCAGCACAGAGCCCAATGTGGGGCTCGAACTCACAGACTGTGAGATCGTGACCTGAGCTGAAGTCAAGAGCCGACGCTTAACTGACTGAGCCACCCAGGCGCGCCTCGTTGCTATCATTTTGATGATCTGGAAACCAAGACTCAGAATTATGAAATTGCTTTCCCAAGATCACATGGCTAGAACGCATCAGGGAGGACGCGAATGTAGGGCCTCCGCTTTATACTCCATTTCTCTTCCTTGCACCATGTTGGTGAAACAAAAGGGGGAGAATACTTCACTCCCCAAATGCCTTCTTATTATGCCTGTTGTTGGCATTTTTCATTCCACTGTCGACTTGTCTGCTATTCGTTCATTCACTCATACCATTGTTTCAAAAACCACTTAAGTAGCACTTCGTCTCAGTATACAGACATACTGGCTGGCCTAGGATGGTTTATGGTCTAGAAACCATGCCCTAGCTGACTCTAGTGCAGTCATTTGTATTGGGTCTCTGTGAGTAATTCCAGGGCACAGTGGAAACCCAGAGGAGTCTATGCTAGCTCTGTGTGTTCAGTGCTTCCCAGTTTGGGACACCTTGGTTACTTTGTATCTTGCAGGCAGGAATGAGAAGCCTGGGGACTGTCACTTTTCCAGACCTTTATGCATTCAAACCAGTAAATTGTTCCAGTGTCTCTTGTTGGAAACACCCCATTAAACTGGAATAAGGCTCCATTCATATCTGCCTTCTCCTTTAAATGGGGACACAGCATTCCTGTCTTGTTGCTCTCCGTATACCTCTGTATCTCCCAACATGTGGAAAAGTTCAGGAGCCAGAGACTAGGCTCCATGCTATGTGTGAATCTGTTTAATACTTACTGCAACCATGCAAAGTAGCTTGGATTGTACCCATAACACAGATGAGGAAACTGCATTTTGGAGAGATTATATCGCTTGCGTAAGATCACATAGTTTTAAAATACTGAAACTGAAATCTCGGTTTTAAAACAGTGTTTTTGAGATGTAATTTACATAAAATATGCATATTTAAATTATACAATTTAGTAAGTTTTGATATATGTGTACACACATGAGCCCATCACCACAATCATGGTAGTGAACACCTTCGGCACCCTTAAAAGTGAAGCAGTCTTTTACATTAGTAAAAGAGTGAATAAATAAATACGTATTGGAATGGAATGTATACTCAGTAACACGAATGGATGTGTCTTAGAAACATAAGTAAATAACAACACCGAGAATGAACCATTTTTATAAAAGTCAGTAAACATGTAAGTTACACATATTGGTACATATATAACAAAAAGTAAGGGGATGATTAACACACAATTCAGGACAGTGGTTATCTTGGGGAAAGCGGGGAGGAGCACTGAGGTAGATGCAGTTATTGGTAATAGTTTGTATAAGTCACGGGTTGGGTGGTAAGTTCTGAAATATTCATTATGTTATATATTTTGTATATATCATTTATTAAAATGAAAAGGTTATAAGTAAGAAGTACTATATCAGTTTAAACATTTAAGGTCTTAAGTATTTTCCATTCTTTTAAGGAAAAGATCCTTAATATGCAATAGTTTCAGTCCACAATATTTTAATCCAACATGTAATAATGACAAAGGGGCTGGCTTTTTGGTAAAAGGGCTAATATGCTGATGGGGAGAGAAAGAACAATCGAAGCTATTTAATCTTGTGGATATGGACACCACCACCTGGCCACGATGGAGCCGCTAGATGGGCCAAGAACTGTGCTTCCGTATGGATCCATTTCCACTGCCCCTGCTTTTTTTGTTGTTGTTGAGCCTGGGGTTGGCGGGGAGGGGATAGGAGAGAACAGAAATAAGTCAGGATCTTTTGTGTCTAAGTATATTGAAAGTGGAAGAAGCACATATAGGCAAAAAAGGCTGCGGAAGTTTCGACACCTTATGAAGCCATCTATGATCTGGAAAACCAAGAGTCAACCCAAGACAGATTTCCTTCTGGGAAACAAAACAAAACAAAACAAAACAAAACAAAACAAAACAAAACAAAACAAAACAAAACAACCAACATCAAAGACAGAGTAAGTGTCCTGCAAAAAGGAGTGGAATGTATGTTAGTATTCTTTTAACTAATGCTCTACGTAAGGGCGCCTGGGTGGCTCAATCGGTTAAGCATCTGACTTTGGCTCAGGTCATGATCTCACAGTTCATGAGTTCAAGCCCTGTGTCGGGCTCTGTGCTGACAGCTCAGAGTCTGGAACCTGCTGTGGATTCTGTGTCTCCCTCTCTGTCTGCCCCTGCCCTGCTTATGCTTTGTCTACCTCTCAAAAATAAATAAACATTAAAAAATTTAAAAAAAAATAATACTCTATATAGTTTCATCTGTTCTACATTCATTTTCAAGTAATTGCTAAATGAATGCTAAATTTAGCTCTGATTGTAATTACATTTTTTAATTGCTAGGAGCATAGCAGATTAAAAAGGATAAAGCCTGGGCTAATCTGTGATTCACATTTAAGCTCACTTTTTGATAACTTGGCCACCTGCCAAAGAGACCATGTTTCAGGCTCCACTGTCCATCTGGTGGGAGCTTGTCTGGCTTCCAGACAGGACCTGGGAGTCTCTGAAATGCAGGTCTGCAGCATCCCAAATCTACACAACAACTGCTGGTGTGGCCAGTGATTTCCCTTTCTAAATTAAGTAATCTGGCACGAGTTATTGTGGTTTCTCCTTTCATTTGTGACTCTTCATTCCTTCTGGGATCAGGGTATGGGGTATCAGGGAACATTACTGATCAACAGACAGGTTTAAAAATTGCATTTAAGGTCCAAAAGCAAGGCAACTTTAAACTCCATGTTTGAAAACAGTAATTCACTCTATATTGAGGCAGTCCATTAATATGAAGCATGGTGAAGCTATTTGAGTTGCTCTGTTCTCAACAGAGGGAGTTGAGCTGCTCAAAACCTATAGCTCGTAAATGACAAGAGCGAGGATGCTGGTACTTAGTGTTTTACTCCAGGGTTTAGTGCTTCTTCCACTGCGCCACACTGCGGTGGCTTTTCTAGATTTTTAAAAGGTTTGTTCTTGAAGAAGAGATACAAATGGAGATTTTATCTTTAGATCGGGCAACCTAGTAACTTATTGCAAAGATTGCCAAGTTGTTATTTTAACACTGTTTAACAGCAGAGGCTCTGGGGTCAAGTCCGGGTTCTAATCCCAGTTGTCCACTTGTGAACGTCCCAAAAGTAAAATTACTTTGTTCTATTTCCTTATTTGTAAAATGAAGCTAATGCTATAAATATTAAATGAGGTGCCAATTTCTATAAAGTCTATAACCCAGAGCAAGGCATGTAGCAGCCAGTAAATAAATGGTGACCCTTTTTAAGCTAAAATCCTGAAACAGTTCTCTATGAAATTCTGATTTAAAGCTTCCTGGGGGCGCCTGGGTGGCTCAGTCGGTTAGGCGGCCAACTTCGGCTCAGGTCATGATCTCGCGGTCCGTGAGTTCGAGCCCCGCGTCAGGCTCTGTGCTGACAGCTCAGAGCCTGGAGCCTGTTTCAGATTCTGTGTCTCCCTCTCTCTGACCCTCCCCCGTTCATGCTCTGTCTCTCTCTGTCTCAAAAAAAATAAATAAAAATGTTAAAAAAAAAAATTTAAAGCTTCCTGGAACTTACATTCTCATGGGAGGGAAAACAAGGTAAATATCTAAAAGATATGTATACTATTGATATGTACTAAAGAGAAAAAGCAGTGAAGGGAGATATAAAATATTAGGGAGGAGTTGAAATTTGAGGTATGCTCAACAGGTAAGACCTCAACAAGAAGGAGACTCTTAAATAAACACATGAAGAAAAAGATGGTGTGGATGTCTAAGGGAAGAGCATGTCAGGCAACGGGAGCAGCAAGTGCAAAGGCCCTGAGGCAGAAGCGTGCATGATATGTACAAGAGACTACACGGAAAGGATGGAGTGGCTAGAGTGAAATAAGGGACTGAATAGTAGGAGATGAGGTCAGAGGGAGTGGTGAGCCGTTTGCAGATCATGTAGGGTCTTGTCGGTCATGGTAAGGATGTTGGGGGGTTTGAACAGAGGAGCAACACGATCTGACTTAAATTTTAAAAGGATGTCTCACGCCTCTGTGTTGAGACGTAGACTTGGAGCGGGAGGGTGGGCACAATAGGCAGAAATGTGGACACCAGGTAAGAGGCTAACATAATCCAGAGGATTACAGTGTCCATCTTAATGGAGTAATCATGATGTGTTCGGCTATTGGGACGCAGGAGGTGGTTTCCTGCGCCCCTGCTGGATTTATAAATCCTAGGAAGGATAGGAGTGCAATCGTTCTGGAAGTCACACCGTCCTGGTTTTTATCTTTCCTTAGTTGTAGCACTGTGTAATAGTCACATTTGCATAGAACTTTATTCTCTGCCACGCTTGGGAAATTGTCTCACAAATGAAGAGAGCACTTTATAATAGATTACCTTTGGAAGTTGTCATACCGGAGCTATCCCTGGCGGTCATCCCACGGCAACCAGGCTAAACTCAAGTACTTTCTCTTTGTGATAGTTATCGATTCTGACGCCGTCAGTCAGCTAAAAGAAAAGTAGGTTACTAGGGCTGTTGGGCACCACTGAGACGCACACAGACTGTGGAACGGTGCTTCACCATCTCCCTTGGCAGGTGTCACATGGAAAAGGGGACCCTCCCTGCAGGATGTCACCGTGCTCTTTATTCTTCATCAAGCTGTGGCTTTACTTCTCTGTTAAACTGGTTTCGTTAGGATTTGCTTCCTGTAGGCTTGAAAGTGTGTGCTGTATTTCAAGATTACCTGAAAAGTTATTTCTGTGTGTGTATCAGAAAATTGGAGTAACCTTCTAATTGGCAGCGTTGAGATTCAGCCATCGACATGAGACCTTTATGCGAACTGTCATGAAATTCTCATATACAGTTAGTTTTCATTTACTTGTGTGTGTGCCTGGGGGGCAGGGGGAATCTGCATCTTAAGGGTAGAGAATATGTATTGTAAGTCATATGTGACCAGCGTGGTACAAGCGCAAAAAGGCTGGAAATTATTTATCTCGCTGTGGCTTAGCTGCCACTGCTGACTCAAACATTCCCTTGTTTATCTTTCAAGGGTAGGTAGGAGCTGGAACCATTGATAGGTGTTGTAACCATTTAAGCAGAATTGGATCAAATGTGAAGTGGATATGGTGTGATCTAATATCATAATCCGATGTAATTTAATATCATTATCAGGTGTCGGTAACATATGCTCATTATAAATCGAGTATATTTATTTGTCAGTTTAATTACAAACGTCTTTTCACAATTTTCCTTAGGTGGAGAAGAAGCTACCATATCATTTTACATTTTTACGTATCAAGAATATAAAGTCAAAAATAGAGATGTTTCATTATGATTTATTTTATATTATCTATTTCCACAACACCTTTATTATTGGTAGTCTTTTTGCAATAAAAGAAAAAATCATGAACTTGTCAATTCATGATTTTGCTTTCTTTCTTTTTTTTTTTTTTAACTAAGATTTTTTTTTTTTTAAGTAACCTCTACACCCAACTTGGTGCTCAAACTCACAACCCACAATCAAGAGTCCTTTGTTCTTCGACTGAGCCAGCCGGGTGCCGCCATGATTTTGCTTTCCTAAAGTCACTTTTATAGGACCATCGCCTTTATTTCCATGATGTTTAACAGCCATAGATATTTTCAGAGATTTTATCTCATTAGGTCTCTTTTTTAATAATTTTTTTTTAACATTTATTCATTTTTGAGAGAGAGAGAGAGAGACAGAGTGTGAGCAGGGGAGGAGCAGGGAGAGGGGGTGACACAGAATCTGAAGCAGGATCCAGGCTCTGAGCTGTCAGCACAGAGCCCAACATGGGGCTCGAACTCATGGACCACGAGATCGTGACCTGAGTTGAAGTTGGAGGCCTAACCAACTGAGTCACCCAGGCAGCCCTTATCTCATTAGGTCTTGAGAATGGCTCTTTGTGGGACTCAGGAGGGAAACATATAGCCCCACTTTACAGCAAAGGAAGGGTTCAAGAAGAGCCTAAAAGTCACGAGACTGTCAGGTATAAAGTGAATAGACTCAGGTCTTTGGATTCTTAGTTTAGGCCCTATCCCCCAACACCAAACTATTTTAATTGGCTCTTCTGTAGTCCTTGTGAAATTTGTGCAGGGCTGGTAGTTGTAGAATAAAAAGAGATATTTTACAGCAAGATGAATTCAATAGTAATAAACAGTGATTACAGTGTTCTTCTAAGTGGTTGAAATTTCTAACAGATGTATTTCTTCTGTAAATTTCTTACCTGTATGCTTTTAGAAACTTGCATTAAATCCAGCAAGGTATCAATGCCTGCTTTTTAAAGATAGATAAATCCTCACAAACATAATATTGAACGAAAAAAGAAAGTCACAAAAGAGAATGTCAGGATTCCCTTTAGGTCACACATAGGCAAACAAAGCTATGGTGGGGTGTTAGAAGTCAGAGAGTAGTTACCCTTGCTTAGGGGTGTGTGGTTTGGGGAGGGGAGTGTTGAGCTGACTTGGGTGCTGGTTACACAGGTATTCCCTTGGGAAGGTTCATTGCCTTTTTATTCTGAAGTAAAACTCTTTTAAATGCCCTATTTTCAGAGGTGGTAGTTAGTTTAAATGCTTTCAACTCGAAGACCAGTTCTTAGACATTTATTGTGTATTATAAACTGCCGTTTCTCAACAAAAGCCAATCACCCTTTTTTGTCCTCGTTGTTGTTTGTGAGCACATTGTGTTTGAGTTCTTGGAACTTCCTTGTCAAAGAGCCAACTGTTGTGCGGCCATGGTACCGTCCATGGTAAAATGCTTCCCCAAACAGCGTTCTTGCTTCCGCTTTTTAAGATGTTATGGGAAGAATGGTATTGCAGAAGGGCTCCCCAGTTAGGATGTTAATCTGTATTGAAACAGACACTGCCAGAAATGTTTTCATGGAATTCTGATAAGGCTCAGAGCAGAGTTTCAGTCAGCTTCTTAGAATTTAACAATTTCACACCAATTGTTTTCATATAAATGGTTTCAGAAGAGCACACAATAGCTCTATCGTTCCAGAAATGTTCCTTGAGGTCAGCGCCTGAAGGAAATGAGGTTGAGGCTAGAAATGACTTTGAGCAAACAAAATTTTAATAAAAATGGAAACCGATGGCCACAGCCATGATGCTTCTCCGGGCTTCTAGCATTCAACTAAATCCATAAGCTTTCTGACCGCAGTAAATATAGGAGAAACAGGAAGAACCGAAAAGATATCGAGGGTCAGCAAAACCGTTTGCAGACCTCATGGTTTAGAGACTAAGGCGACGGCGTGAATCATATACATAACGGGTCATGCTCAAGATGATGAGCAGTTTTCTTGCAAACTATCGCTTCTTTCTTAAATGTGGCCAGTTTTGTTTTGTTTTGTTTTTTTTTTTTTGGCTCGCTTTTAATGAGTTGAAAAAATATTTTATTGATTTACTTATTTATTTAACATTTATTCATTTTTGAGAGACAGAGACAGACTGAGTGGAGGAGGGGCAGAGAGAGGGAGACACAGAATCTGAAGCAGGCTCTAGGCTCTGAGCTGTCAGCACAGAGCCCGACGCAGGGCTCGAACTCACAGACCGTGAGATCATGACCTGAGCTAAAGTCGGCCACTCAACCGACTGAGCCACCCAGGCGCCCGCGCCCTAGTTGAAAAAAGGCTTTAAACAAGGAATGTATTTTTAAATGTTTTTGCCAGCTATTTACACACTACAGCATCTACTTACTGTTTTCCCTGCAGTGTTCTATTTCTTCATCAGAAGAGGAAAGACTTATTTCCATCAGGAGACCTAACACGCCAACCTCAAGCGACTTCTCTGACCTTCATACTCAAACGAACTGGACCAAGTCCCTTCCTTTGCCAACGCCAGAAGAGAAGATGCGACAGCAAGCCCAAACAATCCAGGCTGACGTGGTTCCCATTAATATAACTGGTAGGCTTTGCTGTACAGATAGGTTTCTAAACATACTTGGGAAAATGACTTTATATGCTCTTAGCATCTCACTTATACACCAGAGGTAAATAGCTATAGTCTGGCTTCCTGCTCTGTGTTTAAGGAAAGGAATACTAAAATTTATATGTGTGCATGCATATGAAATATCTCTTGCTTGTAAGATTAGAGGGCTGTCACCAAAGGTTGATGTCATGGAATTCATAGAAAATGTGTGTGTCTTTTTTCATTGAATTGCTTCTTTAAAATATTTTGTTTATTTGGGAACATCTTCTAAGTGTGGCCCTGGGTAAGGAAACAATGACGTTTCCCTTCTAAAGGGCTGTTTTATGTAGTATTTATGGAAGTGAAGAGGTAACAGTTTTGTGATATTTTTGAGTGATAGATTTTCTTCCCCTTCTGTCTTCTCAAATTGCTTAAAATAAGAATATCAAGTGAACTAACAGTAAGAATTATGAAAATACTGTTTTAAAGTTAAGAGGATGGTCAAGTCATATTTTGATCCCCATGATTTGAATTCTATAATCTTCAAATTCAAGTTCTTTTGGAACATTATGCTCAGATTTTAATCATCTGTAATATTTAAGGGGACAGATAACAAGGTACATGAAGCTCAAAGACAGTATTTCATGAACTTAGAGGAACTGTTAAAAGACACCAGAATTTTCCTGCTTTATCAGTTCCGTACCTCATAAAAAAGGTCTGTGGTTTGGGAAGCATACCAAGTGTAAAATAGATGTGTTCAGAGTTAACATTGGACAGTGTATTCAAGAGAAACTGGTTGCTAATAATCGTCATTGATAACCAGTCCTTACAAAAGCATGGCCTCTAGGGCCAGAACCTAAAAAATATCAGGTGACCAATAAAGGCTGAGTTTTCATAAAAAATTAGGATGGAAACCCATAGCACCCTTGCTGTATTTCTGAAGCTAATGCTGTGGTCTGCTGTTAGAAAGGTTTTTGTATTTTGATAGTTAATGCAGACTTTTTTTTAAAAAAAAAACCTTACAGATGTTTAAAAATTACACTTAAAATAAAAATTACATCTATTTTGAATTCCTGAGAAATTTAGTAAATAAGTGCATGAATTATTTTAAATTCCAGGTACATTCTCCCACATTGATTGTATTTAAGCCTTAAAGGAATAGCGTAGTATTTGATTCCATTTTCTTTGCAAATAACGTTGATCTTCCCAAATGTGATTCTCATGCACCTAGATCATATTTTTTTAAGGTTATTTTTAGAAGTAGCTGTGTTTCAGAATAAAGTGTGTTTATTGCTTAATGGAATATGTGGACACAAATTTTCTATAAGAAAACGCATTACATTATTTGATTGATTAAATGCAGCAGAAACATAAATTACATTATATATGATTAGATGCCTCCAAAGTAATATTGTAAGATAAGAAGATTGTGCTATGAAATACGGCAGTCCTTAATGGAATTAGGATAAATGCATTATCTTGAGATCAGGAAATTTAAAACAGAGCAACTACAGCCTCGGAAATAATCATTTGCAATGAAATGCATTGTAACAACAGAAGACATTGCCATTTCTTTGAGCTGTAATTCCCTCCTGTTGATGACTAAGTAGATATGAATTACACAGAGTTTAAAAGGAGGCCTTCAAATGCCACATAGGAAAGGCAAATGACAAAGAAGTGAGCAAAATGAGTTATGTCAAAACGCAGTTTATTTTTAATTGAGTGAGTAATATTTTCAGAACTATAATAATCAAATCTAGTATCTAGTTGCATGTGTCTTGGTCCATCTTCTGGATCCATGTGTTCACATACATATACATGCATTACATAAAGATGTTAATTTTTCTACTATTCTGACACAAAGAAGCATTAAATTTAAAATTTTCACTTTAAGCAGTCGAGTTGACCTAGGTTATACCACTTCCTCCTCTTCAAATGATGTGTTTCTGCAGCCCTAGAAGGCTTTTGAGACTAAAATATAGCTTCCTGTAGGGAATTGTCATGTGTTCATTTATTTGGATGAACATTGACCCTCCGGTTTGATTTTCAGTCAGGATCAGCAGGGGAAAGAAACGTCGATAAATATATTATTTTACGTCCAGAGTGAAGCCGGCCAGGCATAGCAGCAGAACATTAGCACAATGAGCTGCCAGCATGAAAATCAATTTAATCCCCTCAGTCATAGTCCTGTAGGGAATCATCGTGTTCTAGGAGTTGAGGAAGGAAAAAAAAAAATGTTTCAAATGAAATGCATACATGTGTAGGTTTCCTATTCGCCATGTGGATTAAAAGCCTTCCACCTGGAAGATAAATAGAGTGGTCCCATGCTTAACAGTTTTGGCACGCTGGCTTTGTACTAATGTCTGCCGTTAGCTAAGTTTATTTCTAAGTAGTAACCATGACTAAGGCTGTTTTTCAATGAAAGGGAGTGAACCAGTGCCTCTCAACAAATATTTACTGAGTAACTACTTTGTGTCAGGCATTGAACTGAGTGACACAGGGGGTGCTAAAGTACAAGAATCATGGTACCTACCCTCAAGAAATGTTTAGTCCACCATCGGGGACAGACATTTGAGGCCATGATGCAAGATGGAGAGTTTGGTGCCTTTAATGGCATATGTCTTAGATGTCCATTCTCATGGTTTGTTTCTTAATTTCCTTGGGATTTGAGTGGTTTATCTCTTGTTTTGGTTTTTAAGGAAGCAAAAGTAGAGACTAAATGCAGCTATCTGTTGATGTTTTGCCTGTTTTTAATACCTTCATACAAGGAAATTGTTTTCCTCTGCGGCAGGGAACTATGGACCATTGAAGTCGTGGCTTGCCCCCTTACAAGCATCATACGTGCTATTGTACTTAGTGATGCGTTTATCACAGTGATGATACCTCCTGGTGTTTCACCATCTTCTCTCAATCATTTCTGGTTTTCTCCATTAGGAACAAAGTTGCAAGCATTATTTGTGTTTGTTGCTTCGTACATGAAATGTGTTTTGATCATTCAGATCTTTTATCCTCTGTTTTGCTTTAAAGAAGTTTCTAACCACAGTTTATTCCTATTTAAATAGAGGGTGCCTTGTTTACAACATACTCACTTTGTGTGTCAATATTGCTAAAAAGAGTGAATGTTTATATACTTCTTTTTGCACAACATAAGCATGATGGGAGTATATCATTTGTGTGTATATGTATTTTTTAAATCTCTTTTTGAGGAGAATAACCATTTAACAGAGACAGTACTACAAAACTTTCTTTAATTAAACTGGGAAATAATTTAAAGCAGACCAATCAGTAACTGATACTTTATTATTTTATGGTTTCCATTGGTGTGCTAATCACACAAGTTCGTACTTTAGAGGACAGAAAACAGTCCTGTGGATATGGCATTCTAGGTTTGATTGCAAAACTACCTGAAATGTCTGAATTAAGATCAATTGTAAAAAGTGATCAAGAAACAGAAAGAAAGCAGTTCAGCTTTAACAACAGCAGTGCTACTGGGTCTCATTGTGGTAAAAGTACTTTATCATTATAAGGCTTTTTATTGGTCATTACAAGTTGTATCTACACCATAACAATTACCGCAGCCTGCTCAAATGGTCAGCCTCCTTGACAGAAAGAGAAAGCTCTGCATCCAAGAATTCTTGATTATTTGTATCCTCACACAGGACAAGACATCATATTGCTCTCTAGAGAGAACAAGTGAATACAATACGCTCATTGCCTTCACCACACCCTACGCTGATGCGAAGGGTGATTTTGGTGACGATAGGGCCTATGTAAAACACTTCCAAAATGACCCATTTTTGTAAATAACAGAGAATCACTCTTCAAGTCATGTTAACAAATTTGCACTTGTTACCCCAGCTCATGTGCAAGTGAGATCAAGGTGCTTCCTTTGGAAGTAGACCGGAAATGAAAAAATAGCCTTATGACGATAATGTGCTTTCCTTCTTTTTTTGGCCTTCGGCATTCATTCATCATCATATGACTGGCTAACATCATTATTAATAACCTTCTTATCATTTTACAACAAGCTTCTCGAAGAGAGTGCATGGTGTCGGCTTGCTTGAGAATAACATTGCTTTGCTTGTTCTACTACTCTATATTAGGGGAGAATTTCGATCGCCAGGCCAGCCTTCGGCGGTCTCTAATTTACACAGACACTCTGGTAAGACGACCGAAGAAAGTCAAAAGGAGAAAGACTATTACAGGAGTCCCTGACAACATACAGAAGGAGCTAGGTATGGCTCATCAGAACTGTATTCTGTTGCCCCTCGTTACTGCTCAGCATTACTACGCTAACCTCATTGTGGTGCTTACGAGATCAATACATTCTGATAGCCGTTTGGTGCCCCCAGAGGGCCAGCTTCTCTCCTGAGTGCAGCACTGGGTACAAGTCTTAACATCCCCTGCAGATGATTTGTTGAGTTTTGGTGAGACGGTTACAGGAAGAGCTTATGTAAAGACTGTCAACTGGGGTGATAGACATTTACAGTAATGTCAGCATCTCCATGTGCCTTGCACATTGGGTATTTCCACGATGAAATTTACCTTTCGTTTAGGTTTTAAGTTTTCATAAAACCAAAAACTCATTCTGGGACTCCAGATAATGACGATGGACTTCATTAGTTAATACTGACAACGGTGATGGCCATTTTGTCATCAAAGAGACAGCAAGTGTGAGATAATTAGTAAATTTCAGTACAACAGAAAATACTCATTTATGTTGGATAGTGCCTTCATGGAATGTCCAAGGAAACAGTTTCATAGGTTTTTAATTCAATATTTTTCAACCAGTGATAAAAACAGAAAAGAAAGAACCCCCCCTCTTTTTTGGGGGGGGGCTAGCGGAGAAGGTTATTTATTTCATAATTCACCTATCCATATTATTTCTGCTTATATTTATAGACGCTTTGGGTAACCCTCTCACTCTCCTCTTTCTATATTCCTTTCCTCCTTTGGTTTTCAATGGGCTCATCGGGAATGTCTACACAGACAGCAGCGCACGCTGGGCCGGGGCAGGGACTCTGGCGCCAGATGTGTGGATTTGAATCCCAGCTCTGCCGCTGACGCCCGGGGTGGCCTCAAGCTGGTTACTTCACCTGCCCGAGTCTCCTTCCTCATGCAAATAATGTGGTTGTTGATGTTGACAGAACATACCTCATAGGGTTGTCTGAGGGTGTCATGAATTCATACAGGTGAAGCACTTGGTGCCGGTAGGTTCACTATAGGTTAACATAAAAGCTGCTTTTGTAATTACCGTAGGGAACTTAATACTACCTATTTTGAAATTTGCCTCTTTCTCTTCAGCCAACCTGTGGACTTATTTCCTCCTAGTTGCTTTCACCTGATGTTTTTACTTTTATTTGCTTTTGTAGGTTACAGTCTAGATACTCAGGATAATTCTTTTGGAACTTGCCCCGCAGTCTTTGAGTCAAAATGGGTTTATCCTAGCTCTAGTGATCTGTTATACTTTGAGGTAGCATTGCCTGCTTCAGCTTCCGAGTGCTACAGACATTGTTCCTGTGTGTTTTTTCCCAAAACACATGCTGAAATGCCCTGATTTAGGGACAGAAGGCTCACTCTTCTTTACCTGGCGTTCTCTCTTTTACTGCCACCCAGTTCTCCGATATGTATGCTCTGCCTTCCAGACCGAAGCCACAGTGGAACAAGAATAGCAATGCTTTGCTTTTGCTCTAGGTAGTTCCGGTGACCCAGGTGACATACAAGTGCCCGTCTTATTTCATAACACAGGGTCTTATTGCAAACAAAGGCGAGATTGCATCCACAGGGTTTAAGAAATCTGTCTTCCGTCCGTGCCCCTGCATCTGCTTCCAGATCTGGGCCGGTCCTCCTGGATCTCATTCTTTCAGACTCTTTCTCTTTTTTTCTTCCTTTAGGTGACAGCTAACTTATGTGAGAGACTAGTACATACTCTTATGTTCAGTAGATACTTAATGGGCTAATTTCTTACAACACTGCAGCAAAATTTATATTTTAACTGGTCTTTTAGGGGACGTTCCTTAACCTAAAGGAGTGACTTTAAAGACATGCCCTTTGTAAGATAACAAGGTTGATATTTCAGGGTAGTCTACATTTTAAATGGCTGTGCAACCAAAATAGGTAGGTTTTGGATGGCTTTGTGCAAAGAGTATAAGAATAATTTGACTCAGAAAAACATATACATACACACAAGTATTCAGTGTGAATTATCTCTGTGTCTCCCCTGTTCACTCCCCCCTCCCTCTCTCTCTCTCTCTCTCTCTCTCTATGTATATATGTAACATGATTTCTAGAACCTCAGAGATAATGAAATTTATCACTTTTATTACTAAACCAACCAGTATGGAGCCAATAACTCAGTTGCCTCTTTGATCTTAGTGGAATGATCTGATCAGCTAGGTAAATCAGGTCTTCTGTAATTGTATTTTTAAAATCAGTAATCGAGTCCCTGGGGCCCATGCTCCCATCTCTTTTGTATGTGATGTAGAAACACCAGCAATGGTGGAAGAAAGGAAATAGCTCTGCCCACATCATTGCGCTGTGGTCTTGGCCGAACAGAGAGAGTTGATGTCACTGCACAGTTGACATAACCTGGATCATAGCTGGTGGTCCACTGAGACAGCTGTATTGAAGTGAGAGCTAGTTTAAAAAAAAAAGAAAGAAAAGATAAGAAACAACTGTAGTTTTATAGATAGACTAGTTGAAAGGATTGATAGAGTAAGGGAAAATAACCTTTGAATAGAGTAACATTTGGGGCACCTGGGTGGCTCGGTCGGTTGAGCGTCCGACTTGGGCTCAGGTTATGATCTCACAGTCTGTGAGTTCAAGCCCCGCGTCGGGCTCTGTGCTGACAGCTCAGAGCCTGGAGCCTGCTTCCGATTCTGTGTCTCCCTCTCTCTCTGACCCTCCCCTGTTCACGCTCTGTCTCTCTCTGTCTCAAAAATAAATAAATATTGAATAGAGTAACATTTAGCAGAAAATTTGGATCATGTATTTTCTTCCTTCATTTTATGACTTCTGGTTGATCTTGCCTTTTCTCCCCAATATTCCGTACTTGAAAGGTGTCTGGTTTGAAAGCTTATAGACACTTGGTATTTTCCTTAAAAATTAGTCTTTTTTAGATACGAAGGAGAGGGAAGTATGGCTGAGTCAAACAAATTAGATAAAAAATAGGATATGATTATCTGAAAAGAAAACATTCACTAGGAAAGATACTTCCTGTCCACTAGACATTGCCCAAGTTGCTGGAGATTTGGAGTTTTAAAAATCAAACCAGAGATTCTTCCAGAATTAAAGTTGATTGTGCTTCATTGTATGCACTTTTCACTTCAGAAACCATAAACAGTGGACTCTAGAGACGAGTTGTTTTATTTTATTTTTATTTTTATTTTTATTTTTATTTTTATTTTTATTTTTATTTTTATTTTTATTTTCGAGATGAGCCAGTTTGTACTTTGAAGTCAAGCTATGAGATTTACTGTCTAAAGTCTTTATGGCCTAGAATTCGTTGCCTTCCATTTAAGTGAATCAGACAAAATTTCTAATTTTTTCTTTACTCTTATTATCTTATATATACATAGAAATGTATTTGAACAACCCATTATGAGTTTTCATCTTTTAGAATCAGATCGGATTATTTTGTTGGTATACAATTATATTTGGCTCCTGAAGAGTTTGAATAGTCCTTGAACAATATGTATTCCCCAAGCAGAAAAAGCTTCATTTAAAGGAATCCCCCTTCTGAATGATTTTTGATAGTTTGTACAAAGAACATTAAGAACATAAGACCAGACATGACTTTTTAAAAATCCATCTATTAAACCTTAAATTAACTAGCTTTGATTACATATGTTTTTTTTTAATTCGACATACCTTGTAGTATTGCGTAATAAGTAGAAGAAAAAATATAATTATTTCTTTATGTTGTAAAATCAGATAAATCCATTCAAGGTTTTTAGCAGCACCCGAGAGGTCTATATTTGCAGTCCTCTCTTTTTTTTTTTAAGTTTATTTATTTATTTTGAGATGGGGGAGGGGCAGAGAGAGAAGGGGGAGAGAGAGAATCCCAAGCAGGCTCCACACTGTCAGTGCACAGCCTGATGCGAGGCTTGAACCCATGAGCCATGGGAGCATGATATGAGCTGAAGCCAGATGCTTAACAAACTGAGCCACCCGGGTGCCCCACACATCTCTTTATTTATAGTCTGTTTTTGTTATTGAATTCTGGTCAAGATAGTGTTCATCTATATCCTATAATATGTGACACTTTTTGTACTATGAAAATATTAGGCAGTCTGTTTTGGGAATAGAACTTTGGTGGTCCCTATGATGGATGATATGTGACTTGTTTTTCACACATGTTTTTTAAAGTCTTTAGAAAAACTTGGTTAATAAGAAAGTTGTACCGGGTTGTAAATGGCGAAGAAACGGTTATATTTCCATTTTCAGAAGCCTAAAATGGTTTCACATTCAGAATTGTTACCTGAAAGAATCAGTACTTTGTTTATGGCCCTTAAAGACCATTAAAAATCTACCACTGATCCCGTGCAAAACGGCTTCAATCTTAGAAGAAAAAGCATGAAAATCCATTGTTCAATGGAATAAGGTAACTTGAATATTTGGAAGCAAACTGGTGGAGCCATGCAAGTCGATTTCCCCACCTACTAAAATACCTTTTAAAATAGCAAAACCTTCATCTTTTGTTTTCTTTCCTCAAAGTGGATTTTTCTCCTGCTCCTGCCCTTTGACCCACTTCCTCTCTTTCTAAGGGAGAACGTTGTGTGCATGTGTGTGTGCGCACATGCGCGTGTCTGTCTGTCTTCAGTGAGCGTAACTGGCAGAGAAGTAGGGGGAGGAAACAGATCCTCTTTGCTAAAAGATACCAGTATAAAAATATTCTCCGTCATCACAGTGAAGGAAAAGGCTTTATGCTTTATTCCTCACAGGATGACATCTCCTTTATGGTTCATACAAGAACATCGCTGCCATTTTTGTAATGTCCTTGGTATTTGGATGTCCAGTCAGGGACACGTAGTTAGTTCATGTGGGATAGGGAAGGAGTTCGCGGGAATCCCATCACCACTGGTGTCCTTGCCCAGGTGAACAGTGATGCCAGCAGGCACCCAACTTGCATTGCTCAGCAAAGCCCATGATTGAGAATCTTTCAGTTTTTGAAACAGTGTAGAGAAAACTGGTTTTGCTGTTACTTTTCAAGATTTAATGTGTCCTAGTGGTTAGTTACTATGCATGAATTGGTTTCTCTCTCCCTCTCCTCTCTCTCTCTCTCTCTCTCTCTCTCTCTCTCTCTGCCTCTCCACTTTGGCTAAATTGTTGGTTTCATGTTGGATTTGTGTTTTTAAGATTCTGTTCCTTTCTAGGTATTTTGAAATCTAACTGTTATCTACACTTAAGGTTTTTTCTCATCCATTTCCCTCTCTGTTTGGCCCTCCTTATGCTTCCCCCCTCCCCGCCCCGCCCCGCCCCACCCCACCTTTAAACATACCTGCTCTCATTTGGTTTTAGAGCTCCAAGAAATGAATAACCCTAATTTGAGGAAATGCTCACTGGATGAACATAACAGATTGCCCCCCACCAGAACATAACAGATTGCCATTGGATTTTGAATGTCACTGACAGACAGATGACAATGGTCTAAGATGGATAATGAAACGTTTGATACACAGATGGGCCTGTAAATCATTTTTCCCTTGGAATTCCTTCTGACATAAAAAATTAATATAATTAACACTGTTTGATACCAATATCCCCAGTAAATGGTATCTCTGTAGCCCTACTATTGAACCACTACATTCATTTGTCTTTGGGAAAGATCGTCACAGCTTGACAGGTACTCGGCACGGTCACCTGGTGGGTGACAGGCCACCTTGAAATCTTTACCGAAAGGAGGTTATTTGAAAAGTATCTCTTGCACAGAGTGTTCAGCTTTGATCTTAAAGAGAGTAACTGAGAATTCCATATGTAGCGCTCACCCTATAGGAGGGTTTGAAGTACAAATCGAGAGAAGTACATGACATTCATAAGAAGGGTTTTTATTTTTAGGAGTATCAATAACTGTTTAAACTCTCAGGTGCCTACAGGAGGAAAGAAAAACTAAATCGAATTGAAAAAAAAAATATTTTTAAGTACAGCAGAGTAAAAAGGGGATGAGGGTATCAGTGATGAACTAACATATTTTTATTTTTAGGTAACAAGCCTCTTTCTGCTTTATCTCCAGCATCAGGCACCGGCCAGGATGAGGTCGGTGCTCACTCAGTGTATACCCCAGACCACTACTCCACACTAGGAAGGCTTGACAGCTCTCGGGCTGCTGGGCAGCGCTCAGAAACCAGGGACTCCAGCTGTCAGACTGAGGAAGTGAAAGTTGTACCACCTTCCATGAGAAGAATCAGGGCACAGAAGGGGCAAGGCATCGCCGCCCAGATGAGCCACTTCTCAGGCTCCTCTGGGAACATGTCTGTGCTGAGCGATTCCGCGGGTATCGTGTTCCCTTCCCGCCTCCACAGTGATGCTGGTTTCCACAGCCTTCCACGTTCTGGAGCAAGGGCAAACATCCAGTCCCTCGAGCCACGGCTGGGTCCCCTGGGCCCTGCGGAAGACCTGGATGGCGTGCGCCCCTACCAGAGCGGGAACCCACAAGTAGATGAAAACCTAGGACACTTAGGAGGTGCCTCGAGGACCGGAACACTTTTGAGGCCCAAGTCCCAGGAGCTGAGGCACTTTGAGAACGTGATTAGCCCAGCGTGTGTGGTTTCTCCTCACGCAACCTATTCCACCAGCATCATCCCAAACGCCACACTCTCATCCTCTCCAGAGGTCATTATTATTCACGCTGCTCACAGTCCAGGACAGCTGGACGGTAAAATTACCAGCTCCTGTTCATACCTGAAGGCAAAATCCAGAGAGCACCTCCTGTCCAGGCATGCTAGTAAAGAGGGCCATCAGTCTCACGGCGGTCACTGGACTGAGGGTCACCCCACTGTTCTTTCCCAGGCCCTAGATCCCCATCCCCCCAGTGCAGCCATGCTGTCCTCCCTCTGTGATTCAGCGGTCTCTCTAAATACTCCAGCTGGTCGGGAGAATGGATCCCAAGCCATGACCTACGACTGTAAAAACAACCTGGGCTTTCCAGCGCACGCCCAGGATGTGGATGGCAAAAGCGAGTCCAGTTTTTCCGAGGGCGGGGGGCACGGCAGCTCGGAGCCCTGGGAATACGGCGCCGCAGGTAACGGACGGGCATCCCCACTGAAGGCACGTGCGGCAACTCCCGGCTTCTCCACTCCCGGAAGTAACATGAGCAGCTGCAGTTTGGATCAAACGTCGACCAAAGATGATGCCAGGTCCCTGTATTCAGAGGAGCACGATGGCTTCTACGCATCTATGCACCCTGACCCCGGACACGGATCTGGAAACCTGTGCAATAGCAGCGATGGCTTCGGGAACCCCAGGCACAGTGTGGTCAATGTTTTTGATGGGCGAGCTCGGAAGAGCCAAGGGGACCGGCCACGTGACCACGACAAGTCCCTTTCGCGTAACATCTCTTTGAAGAAAGCGAAGAAGCCGCCCCTACCACCCTCCCGGACGGACTCCCTGCGCAGGGTTCCCAAGAAGGGCGTGCAGGCCAACGGACAGGCGCTGAACGAGAGCCTGATCGCCTCGCTCCAGCACTCGCTGCAGCTGAACCTCCCGGGCAAGGCCAGGGGCGGCAGCTCGCCCTCGCAGAGCCCCTGCAGTGACTGTGAAGAGCCCTGGCTGTCCCGCTCCCGCAGCCAGAGCACGGTGAGCGCGGGGAGCAGCATGACCTCGGCCACCGCCCCCAACGTGTACTCCCTGTGCGGGGCCACGCCGTCGCAGAGCGACACGAGCAGCGTCAAGTCCGAGTACGCGGACCCCTGGGGGTACTACATTGACTACACGGGCGCGCAGGAAGACCCCGGGATCCCCGGCGGGGGCTGCCCCGGCGGCAGCGGGGCGCCGGCCGGAGACGGGCCAGCCTGCCAGGTCCAGGAGGGCTCCGGGACCGCGATGCCCCAGGTGCCCGGTGGCGCCGTCAAACCAAAGGTCACGTCACCGGAGAAGTCCCACAGAGTCACTTCTCCATCCAGTGGGTATTCCAGCCAGTCGAATACACCCACAGCGCTCACCCCTGTGCCTGTGTTTTTAAAATGCGCGTCACCAGCAAACGGGAAGGGGAAGACCAAGCCCAAGGTGCCAGAGAGGAAGTCCTCCCTGATATCTTCAGTGTCCATCTCCTCGTCGTCCACCTCCCTGTCTTCCAACACTTCCACGGAAGGAAGCGGGACGATGAAGAAGCCGGATTCTGCGCTGGCCTCTCCCCTTGCTGCGGTTCCTCTTCCCCCTCCCCCGCCTTTAGTAGACTCCCCCGAGGGCTCTCTGCCTCAGTCTCCCCTTTTCCCCCCTCCACCACCGGAAGCTCTCACTCCCTTCTGTCCCCTCCCTGGCCAGGGCTTTCCCCCTCCCCCCAGGTCACTTAGCCCCCTTCCTCTGGGTGCCTCGGCTTCCCTGCCGCCTCCCCCTGCCTCGGTACCCTCCTCAGCTCCCCCGCCTGCCCCACCCCTTGACCCCAAATTAATGAAAGATGCCAGGCCTTCTTTCAAAAAATCCGGCCAGCCCGAGTGCTCCTGGGAGGCCGTTAGGCAGCCCGCTAGCAAAGAGGAGGGCAGTAGACCCCCCATGCCCCTGATAACCACGGAAGCATTGCAGATGGTACAGTTGAGGCCCGTGAAAAAGAACTCAGGACCCGAGCAAGCACTGTTATATGAACAAGTATCTCAGGAAACACTAACTCCGGTTGTTCCCCAGTATCATTTAAAGCCATCTGCTTTCCTGAAATCCCGAAATAGCATAAATGAAATGGAGAGTGAAAGCCAGACTGCCTCTGTGACAGGCTCGCCGCCGACTCCTGCCAAGAGCTTGAGTCAGGGTCACCAGGACGGTGCAGCCGAGCGTGGTCTCCTGAGCCGCAGCCCGGGCCGCGCCGCGGAGCCGGAGGCCGGGGCCGCCCCGCTCCAGGAGCCCCCCGGCCCGTCCCCCGGCAGGAAGCCACCCCCCATTTCCAAGAAGCCCAAACTGTTCCTTGTGGTGCCACCTCCGCAGAGAGATTTCACAGCGGAGCCCGCGGAGAACGTGAGCGGAGCATCGCCCAGCCCCACGAGGGGAGAGGCAGCCGAGACTTGTAGAGCCGGGGCCGGTCCAGACGAGACCGGTCCTGGCGGCTCGGATCTCGAGGGAGGGGCTGCAGCTCCCGCTTCCCCCGGCAGAGTGAGAGCCAATGTCCCCATGGTGCAGCCCGATGTCTCGCCAGCCGCCAAGCAGGAGGAGCCAGGTGCCGAGAACAGTGCAGACGGTGGAGGCAGCGCGGAGAGCTGCCTGTCTCTACAGGACGGAGGGCGTGAGTCTGCTTTTCTCTCTCCTTCCCCTCCGACCACATGCAGCCCAGGCAGAAGATAGGGCCGGTGCATGTTCAAGGTAAAGCTAGCCGCATGTGGGCTCATTGTGCTGCCTCACACTTAGGTTACCAACTTGGCATTTTATGATATTTAAAAAAGAAAAAAAATCTGGATCTGAGGGTAGGGCTTACTGAACGTCAGAAAATAGAGGGGCAGCGTGGTCCGCAGCAGACAGGGTGTTTATTAAACAGCAATGAGTAATCTCCCTTCTGGAGAGCTGCAAAGAAATGTTGCAACAAAATCGGAGGGAGAGATTCAGTAGGAGCCCCGGACTTCAACAGAAGAGAGTGAGCTTTGGCTGTCTTTTATTTGTGATCCAAATAAAAGATCAAACTGCCGACCCCACTGCCTGTCCCGGGGTTCTCACGTTATCGGGAATGGCAGGGAAGCAGATGGGGAAGCCTGGTGAAAAGTGCCAATTCAAGTCACTTGTGCGCGTCCTGTATCGGCTTGCTTCTCTACAGCCGGGGTGCCGGAGCCGGACACAGGGGCTGCTTCCTCGGAGGCCTGCGACTTCCTTAGGGAAGAAGGGAGTGAGGAGGTGATGACCCCCAGCAGACCCCGGACCACAGAAGACCTTTTCGCAGCTATTCACAGGTATCCCGAGCTCCTCGCTCTTATCGGCGATCGACTCTCTGAGTCTTTCTAAGTGGTTCCTCAGTCTGTCTTCCTTGAGCTTTTTTTCTGTCACCCATTAACTTGATTTTTTTTTTTTTTTAGCGTTGTGTCTATGTTTTTTCCTTTTTTTCTTCTGACTCCCAATTTCTGTTCTCCTTTGTTCCACTGATTTTTATGAAGACGTGGGGACAGGGACTCAATGGGTGCCTTCTGCCCAGTACTGCACTTGCTGGCAAGAAATGCAATGTGTCAGTCACGTGATGGAGTATTTACAAGAACTGGATTAGAGCGACGGATGGTCTAGTCCAGGGGGAGGAATGCTGTGTTTTGTGGACAGAAGATAGGCACAGGCTAAGCTCTAGAGGATTGCTTCTTTCCTAAGGGTGGTTTATTATTATTTATTTATTTATTTATTCATTTATTATTATTTTTTTACTTCACAGGAATAGCAGGATTTTTTAGCGCAGTTTTCTTTGGCTACTAAAATGTTGCCATACAAGAGTACAGTCTTTTCAAAGCGGGAGTGAAAGGAATTGAATTTGTTAGTGTATACTGTTAGTGCCATCTACTGGCATCAGAAATTGTTGGGTTTTAAGAAAAAATGTAGAGTAAATGTTTCAAAATAACTGGCTGAACTGTTAGAGTCTTCACATATGGTCACCCTAGAGAGTGAATATGACTTAGCACCAAAGCTATATATATATATTGCCTTATTTTTCTGGCTGTAAACAGCCGCGTGCTCGTAACAGTGTCACTGTAAGAGTAGATGAGATTGGATATGTGCAAGTACTTTTAACCACAAAGCTGTATCAATCCTTTGCTGCTTTCTCAACTCCTTTACCACAGTGTTTTTGGACACTCTTATGAGTGTCTTTATGCTGCCAGCACCTTATGTGGCCCTGAATCAAGGTCCCTTTTCTCTTCCCGGAATGAAGCATCCTATAAAATCATTTGACTCTCCATGTAAGTAACCTTGTGTCAGGACTGTTTTCCCAGCTCTTGGAATCTGACAAGGCTGTTGCATGAGATGAAAAGCACAGTGTTATCCCGATCTGAAATTCCTTGTGTAGCATATAAATATCTAACTTGGGGAGGAGTTGGGGGGGGGGGAGGGGACCAAGCTGGGGAATTAGGTGTTTATTAAGAATTCTGTTCTTTTTTTCTTTTCTTTTTTAAAGGTAGAGTCTTTTATTATTTTTATTTTATTTTTTTATTTTAGAGAGAGAGCACAAGCAGGGGAGAGGCACAGAGGGAGAGAGAGAATCTTAAGCAGGCTCCACACTCAGGGCAGAGCCAGACACAGGACTTGATCCCACAACCTTGGGATCATGACCTGAGCCGAAATCAAGAGCTGATGCTCAACTGACTGAGCCACCCAGGTGCCCCAGGAATTAGGTTCTTTACATCTTGGCTCTAGCATTGGTACGATACCCCCAAAGACCCTAAAGACTGCCTCTTTAGCAATGGTTTCTTTGATCTCATTAGAAATAGAAAGGTGTAGCTACTTAGGAAATTATTTCTGAAAACTGTAAAATGAAAAATGCTACGTCTTTGAAACGGACGTTAGTGGCGTTTGTAGAAATTTATACAGAGGTTTCTATTCTAACCATGCTAGAGACATAATAAGCACACCGTAAATATTTTCTGGATTAAATGAAACCAGTTGGAATTTAACTATCAGGAAATTCTTCCAGGATGTGGCATCTTTCATTTCATAGGGAATGCACTGGTTTGCTAAATGGGCAGACATGTATATTTAAAATAGCAGTCTACAGGGGCGCCTGGGTGGCTTGGTCGGTTAAGCATCCGACTTCGGCTCAGGTCATGATCTCACGGTCCGTGAGTTCGAGCCCCGCATCGGGCTCTGTGCTGACAGCTCAGAGCCTGGAGCCTGTTTCCGATTCTGTGTCTCCCTCTCTCTCTGCCCCTCCCCTGTTCATGCTCTGTCTCTCTCTGTCTCAAAAATAAATAAACGTTAAAAAAAAAAAAATTAAAAAAAAAATAATAAAAAAAAAATAGCAGTCTACAGAGAAGATACATTGCTCGTTGCTCTGTGTACTAAGTACTTGGTCTCAGTGAGGAACCCAACTATTGTGGGGCCAATTTACTATGTGCTTTTCTGAAAAATACGCCAAATGTCTCTTCCATATTTTACTTTGGCAACCTTCTTAAGACACTGAAAAATCTGTGGTGCCTCCTAGTAGTGAATTCTGTCTACTACAGATGTGGAAATCAGCCCGTCTGTGTCATTCTGTGTACATGCGATAGAAATGGAGACCAAGTAGGGTATGGATTGGAGAGCAAGGGAAGACGACTGCTAATTTCTGTTTTGGTATTGATAATGTATTAACGGACATAATAAAAATCCATCTGAAGTCTGGTTTTTTGGGCTTTATTTTATATTCTTCAGCACCTAAGCTAATAATTTAGAAACTTCTTTTTTTTTTAATTTTTTAAAAATGTTTTATATATTTTTGAGAGAGAGAGAGAGAGACAGAGTATGAGCTGGGCAGGGGCAGAGAGAGAGGGAGACAGAATCCACAAAGCAGACTGCAGGCTCTGAGCGGGCAGCACAGAGCCCGACGCGGGGCTCAAACCCGTGAATCGCGAGATCATGACCTGAGCCGAAGTCGGACGCCCAACAGACTGAGCCACCCAGGCGCCCCACCTAAGCTAATAATTTAAAAGAAAGAGTATCTAAACTGAACCCACAGCTTTCAAATTTTATAATGCAAATGAATTCACTTCAGATTTAAAGCCAGATGGAAAATGTAGAACACCAGTTGAGGTGTGAAATTTTTATATTTATTGAAGTAATTAGTTTTCAAGCCAGTGTTAACTGTTTGAGTGCTTTTTATAGCCATCTTCTTTGGAAATACACACACAGAGCATGTATGTGTGTGTGCGTGTGTATACATACATATATGCAGAGAATTTGTGTGCTTAGATTTAATTCTCATTTTCAGGGGCAGCTGCTTTTGAGAAACAACAAAAACTTTTATAAATTCCCATCTCCTCTCTTAATTCTAAATCTACAGTTAAAGGCCATAACTTTAATCAAGTATACCTGTGGCTTGATGTATGGATTTCAGCACACCCTTACCTTTTTTTTTTCTTAATGTTTATTTTTGAGAGCGAGAGAGAGAGAGAGAGAGACAGAGAGAGAGACAGAGAGAGAGAGAGAATATGCAAGTAGGGGAGGGGCAGAGAGAGAGGGAGACACAGAATCCGAAGCAGGCTCCAGGCTCTGAGCTGTCAGCTCAGAGCCTGATGCGGGGCTTGAACCCACGGACTGCAAGATCATGACCTGAGCCGAAGTCGGACGCTTAACTGACTGAGCCACCCAGGCACCCTGCACACCCTTACCTTTTAAAAAACAAACTAAAAATTAGGCTACAAAGCAGTACCTGCAAGAATGAGATGGGCAGAACTGCTTTTGAGACGTTCAAATAAGGCAATATACATAGCTTCAGTGCTAAATCATTCACTGTCTAAGGTGACTGCTATAGGTTGTGAGGTCAGGCACTATGGGTAGGAAGATACTCCATCAGGTCCTAGTTCTTATATTAAGCTGTGTGACTTCACTCTTTGGTATCAGTTACCTTCCCTGATCAGACCACACCGGCTAAGCCATTTCCAGCTCTAAGATTCTGCGATGTTATTATTTTTGTGGTTTCTGTCAGCTGGTCATTAATGTATTCCAGAGCACTGCTGTCTGTTGACAACCATGCAGAGCCGTTGGACCAAAGGGTCATAGGCCAGGCTCTGCAGTCTCAAAGGGGCTGGTGCCACGCCAGCTTTGGACACCCTTCAGACTTTGTTTCAGTCCTTACCATCTCCTGTCTTCTGCTTTGGGGGCTTCTTTTTGGCCAGAAGCATGAAGAGGACTGTGGGAGCACCGAGCCCAGGGCAGCCATTAGGGGTCCATTCCTCCCGTGTCTTGCTGTGCAAGGCCAAGTAAAAACAGCACTGAAGTGGGCCTAGCGGCAGGAAGAAAGAACAATTTTTCCCTAAATGACACTCACAGGTCTGTTGAGCACATCTTCCATGCCTGACACTTTATGGCTGTTATTTGCATTCATCATTATTGATAAACTAGGAGCTCTCTACCGTTGTTTCACTTTCCAGATAGGATACTGGATCAGAAACTTTTTTTTTTTTAATTTTTTAATCTTTATTTATTTTTGAGAGAGAGACAAAGTGTGAGCAGGGGAGGAGCAGAGAGAGAGGGAGACACAGAATCCAAAGCAGGCTCCAGGTGCTGAGCTGTCAGCACAGAGCCCGACGCGGGGCTCGAACTCACGAACCGTGAGATCATGACCCGAGCTGAAGTCGGACGCTCAACCAACTGAGCCATCCAGGCTCCCCAAGGATCAGAAACTTTAATTTGCCCAAGGTCACAGAACAAGGAAGCTTTAGCATGGGATTTAGCCCAGGTCTGTGTGACTCCAGAGGCTCTTCATCTCATTGAATCCTCACGAACCTGTGAGGGTAGTATCCTCGCCCCCATTTTTACAAGTATGAAAACGGACTAGTTTGTCCAAGGTCACACAGCTAGAGGTTGGTAGTGCTCAAGTTCAGCTCTCAATCTGTATATACAGTACCAACCTCTTGGTGCTGCAAGCACCTGCTGCATATTCTATAATTTTATAGCAAACAAAAAGATGTACCCATGTCGTTGTTTTATTAAATGTACCGAGTTTTTCTTAAAGCACCTGCATCTGGCTGAGAGATTCCTTGCAGACTGAGTTGTTATTGTGAAGAGACCAGCAAGGGGCCCCCTGGCTCATCTGCTTTATTATCTCTGAGTCACTCTGCATACAAAACACATTGAACAGCAAGCTTCTTAGAGACTGAGGACAAGAAACACCTCCGGGAAACATCTTAACTTTCCCTAAAGGCCCCTCCTCTGTCACATTCCACTCACATTCTTCAGATTGTCTTGATCACTGAGAGGTTTTCTGAAGTCAGTCAGGAAACAGGATCTGGTGTGGAAGGTTCACTCTAGTTTTCTGGAAAACTGGATTTTCAGAAGTTGACATATGGGCCAGTAAGAGCCAAGGAAGCCTGGTTTTATGTTATACTCTAGAATGTATGAGAACGCAGAGCTGTAGAATTGTTCTAGAACCTGAAGTGGGGGCCTCCCTCATGGTAGGGGATGTTCTGGGGGTTGACTTATCTATTAGCCCTGTTGAAGGGCTAGTACCAAACAAGAAAAGGAAGATTACAAACAAGGGTGGTCGGCAGTGAAATTCACTCGGGATCAGTCTAATACGGGAGTGTTAAATAAAATACGGCAATAGAAACTTTTGAAATGATCCTTACCACAGTAAGTTAATATGATATCTTAAGATTCATTTCAAAGTAATCCAGTGAGGGTACAGATGAAAGAAGGGCAGCCATGAGTTAATCATTGTTGTAGCTGGGTCATGGGCTCACATGATAATAAAATAAACTATTAAAGGAACTCTTAATAAATGGTGACCGGAGTATGCAGTAAGAGAAGCAGGGCGGCTGTGACCGACATCCCATGGCCCACTGGGAATGAACCTTTATCTTCATGTTCTTAAATCTCAGATCCAAGAGGAAAGTCCTTGGCCGTAAAGATTCAGATGATGATCACTCCCGAAACCATTCTCCCTCCCCGCCAGTGACACCCACTGGTGCTGCCCCCAGCCTGGCCTCCCCGAAGCAAGTGGGGTCAATTCAGAGAAGTGTCCGTAAAAGCAGCACCAGCAGTGACAACTTCAAAGCTCTGCTGCTAAAAAAGGGGAGTCGGGCAGACACGAGTGCCCGCATGTCTGCAGCCGAGATGCTGAAGAACACAGACCCTAGATTCCAGAGATCAAGGTCAGAGCCTTCACCAGACGCCCCCGAGAGCCCGTCAAGCTGCTCCCCAAGCAAGAACAGGCGGGCCCAGGAGGAGTGGGCCAAGAACGAAGGTGTGATGCCTCGGAGTCTGTCCTTTTCCGGCCCCCGGTACGGCCGCAGCCGAACCCCGCCTTCTGCGGCCAGCAGCAGATACAGCGTGCGGAACCGGATCCAGAGCAGCCCCATGACCGTCATCTCGGAAGGCGAAGGGGAAGCCTTGGAGCCTGTAGACAACCGGGCTCGCCGGGCCCCGGGTGCTGCGAGGGGATGCTCCCTGGATGGACCGGTGGGGGATGAAACGGACAAGGGCAGCCTGCTCTGTGGCGGGGAGCCCGCCGCCCCGCCACAGGCACAGGGTCCTGGCCCCGCCAACGGGACAGTCACTGCGGAGCGCACAGGTCCATCAGAACGGTGTGGAGGTCCTCTGGGGGAGGAGAGCTAGGGACGAGAATGTGAGTCTCCCAGGTAACGTGAGGGAGACGCACAACACCTCGCTCTAGGAAGTCTGACAGGTACCTTCCCTGCCTTGCCCGTGGATCCCGCTCAGCGTTTGTGCTGTGGGCCCCGGGCGCTGCCAGCCCTACAGCGGAAGGGGGGTGTTATTTAGGCCTCCCCTCGGCACTTGCCCTGTGGCTGAAAAGCAAGTAGAAGCTTAACTTCCAGAAGTGCTTCCTGGGGAAGATTTCTTTTTTTTATTCCTCCCCAAGCCCCCCCCTTTTTTTTTTTTTTTGACTAAATGCTGGGTGTGTGTGTGTGTGTGTGGAAGGGTGTGCGTGTGTGCATTTTGAACCCTTTTGTGTTAAAACATACGCGTGCGTGCGCTCACACACACATACACGCGCACACACACACAAACAGCATGTACAGAAATAGGAGAAGGAAAGACTGCTATGCTGGGTGGAAACATGGAATCTTCTGGACTAGGTGGGAATTGCTTGAAAAGTATTCTGTTTGGGGAAACTAGTGAGTTTCTGAAGAAAGAGGGGAGAGAACCATTCCTTCTAAGAAAGAGGTGGCATATTTGCTGGTGCTGCAGAGGACACGGGGTCCCGGCCCCGGCGTGCTTTCGAGGTGAGCTGTGTCGTGATGAACCCAAAACGATGGGAAAGGGCTAAATGACTAATGGGTTCAGGTACTTTTTCCTGGGGAAAAAAGGCTTGGTTTCGTGAACATGACAAATGTGGGGAAGTGGCAGGGCAGTCACTTGGAGCCTGCTCCGGTGCGGCCACAGACACACACCTTCTGGCCTGAGTTTTAGACACGTGGGCAGTCTTTTCATGACTTTCCTCCTTGAGTAGCGGCCGAGGCCTCCCTTGAGAACGAAGATGACCGCGTACGCGCACAGAGAGGGTGAGAGGGGAGAGAAGGGAAGAGGGGCAAGTGATAACGCTGCTGGAAGCTGTTTCCTGCTTATGAAATAGACTTATTTTTCAGAATTCCACTTGAAGACTTGCACTACAGAACTGTGGGTGGAGATTTTCCTTTTACGGCCGTTTTTACCAGAGTGTAAACTCGCATTTGGCAATTTCTTATCGCTTGACATGTCAACATTTGCTGACTTTTTTGGATATCCTTTTGGTGACACCAAAGATATAGGTATGGCTATTTTTCCTTGACCTGCCTACATACAGTACCATGCCCCCATTTAGAAAGGTTTATCAGAATCTATTCTATATTCTCATACTTTGAAGAAAATGCTGAATACCTCTTGTTAGTCAAATACACTAATAAAAATTGGCAGGGCTTGGCTATTAATTAACCCTGGGAAATGAGATTTTAGATTAAAAAGATTTTTTGCATCATTTGGTTTGTGAGTTTTTATATTTTTTATAAGTAATTGAGTTGGCTAATTACCTTCTAATCTTCTCCAGCTAGAATTTTTAATACTTATAGGCGTGGGAGAAAAGTGTGTAAAGTATTTATTTTTACGTCCTACTCTTGTGCCTCCCCCGCCCCATTCCCTCCCAACTGCCGTGTACCTGGACTCCTTTATTTGTTGGTTACATGAAACAAGCCTTGTCGCCTTCATTAGAAGGACTTGAGACGACAACACGGAGATCCTTGGCCCGTGTGCAGTACGGCTACCAGCGGTCATCTCTTTCGGCATAAAAACATCATCTAAACGTTGGACCGCACGGGCCAGACTATCAAAAGGTTTATTACACATCACAACCCTAGACCCCCATTTTAGACACGGCTTTGAGACAAACACAAACCTAAGGAATGAAGGCTTCTTCCATCCTCTGAAGAAAACAAAACCCTTCTTTTCACACAGCCCGCAATGAAGACCTGATATTTGGCCAAAGGCTAAAGGACTTTTCACCATTTGGAGCTACCGTCTGCCGTGCTGGGCCCGAGGATCTCCTCTTCTACATTTTAGAAAAGTGGTGTTGGCTTCTGAATATGAAACCTCCTCGCTCCCTAAACCCGATTAGAATGTACGTGAATATCAGACAACTTTAACTTAATATATAAATCATTTATGTCGAAGGTAAAGTAAAACAACATCACCACTAATTATAAAACTATTTTAAAAATCCCCGTTTTTAAAGAAAAAGGATACTAGGTTTGAAAATTTGCTTTGAATAAAACAATTGTAAAGGAAATAGTTGAACCTTACTTCTTTTCGTTTGTGTGTGCATTTTTGAATAATAAGGTCGGCCTTCTTCCACAGAACTGGTGAGTGCTTTGCTGGATACAAACAGAACAGCAGTGAAGACCAGAAGGTGCCTGTGGGAGGTGGGGACCCAACAGAGAGGAGATAGAACATCACAGATACTGTGGATGGTGCCATCTCAAAGGACATATGGAAAAACAGCCCTGAACAGTGTCCTCTGGACTTTTGGATAAATATGAATAATGTATCGACTGATAGTTCAGGTGGTGTGGCATGTGGAGAGATGCGAGAACTTTTCACAGGCGTGGATGAAATCTAGGGAAACCAGAATCTAGACTCCACCCTGGACCAATATGGCAGCTTTGCTACCTTATTCCTCTGTGAGGAATGGGGTCTGTTTACAGACCCCGTCACCTTGAAAAAACCCGTGAGGGTAGACTTGTTGACTCTTCCTTGTATCCTGAGACCGTAAGTCACTGATAATCATAGAAGTCCTAGGGACAAATTACTTCTGCCTTATTTTTCCTGAGAGTTGGGGGAGAAACAAACGGTCGTGCGGTCTGTCCGGTGGAAGCCACCTCAACTTCGGTCTGATTTCTGCCCTCCTATTTCTGAAGGATGTGGGTTACAACCATTTCTTCTCACCTGAGGGTGGGAGTATATTCGTTAGGAGAGTCACAATAACAAGGAGACAAGACACCACCCTCCTGGAAGGACAGGAGAAGCATGTGGCTGGCTTTATCGGTTCTGCCTTAATGTGTTTTCAGCACATGAAGTGAATATGAATAATTGTGTTGCTGAGATTCCATCAAGAAATGAGTACAACAGGATTATACACTTGGGTGATATTAGGATATTATTGGGCAGGGTGAGAAGGAGGGTCTTTCAGGTAAAACATGGACCTGACTTTTGAGGTCCGTTTGATTCCTGAGGTCTCTTTTTCTGTCATTAGCCCTTTAGTTACTGTAACACAGTCTCTTCCGATGAGCTCTTCTGCCTTCCACACAGGTCAGCTTTTATTCATAGAACAAGGACTAGAGCAATCTGGAGTCATGTGTTTGGCATTTTAAAAAAGCCCTTTATTAAATACTTCTAATATGCTAGGCAAGGTATAAGGGAGTCCTAAGATTTAAAACGGTTAAGCGTCCAACTCTTGATTTCAACTCAGGTCATGATCTCACAGTCTGTGAGATCAAGCTCTGCATAGGGCTCTGCACTGAATGCATGGAGCCTGCTTGGGATTCTCTCTCTCTCTCTCTCTCTCTCTCTCTCTCTCTCTCTCTCTGTCCCTTCCCTGCTCACATTCTCTCTTTCTCTCTCTTTCAAAATAAACATTAAAAATGTGGATGAGATCTCATTAAGGGGCTTCAAATCTAGTGAGACACACACACACACACACACACACACACACACTGTGAACTATCCTGTAAAACGTGTCAGAATGGTTGAAAAGGAAGAGCACTCTGAGCTCCACAGCGAACCCTGTTGGGATCCCACACCCTGTGTGTCCTCCTTTATCATTGGAACACCTGACATTGATTCGAGATGGCAATGCACCCAACTGAAACGCTACACCTCACAGCCTCCCCTGTAGTCAAGAGGGTACAATTTTGACCAGTGAGACATGAGCAGTGGTCTGGAAATCTCCAGGAAGGTTGCTGATACGGGAGCCAGTCCCATCTCTTGTTGCTTTGTTTCTCCCTGAAAGAATGGGAGGCTAGAAGAACAGTACTTTTCCGACATTTCAGCACCAATGGGTTGAAAGCCACATGGGTGGAAGGTGAAGGAGAAAGGAACCTGGTCCATTGATTGCATCTAGAGTCACTGCATCAGCCTTGGATGGTCTACCTTCCAGGTGCACTGCGGTTTTCACTCACCTGCAGTTGAGTGATAGGGGTCTCAGAGGAAGATGTCATTGCTTTTTTTTTTTTTTAAGGTTTTATTTTTAAGTAGTCTCTACACCCAAGGTGGGGCTCACACTCACAACCATGAGGTTGAGCGTCGCATGTGTACTGACTGAGCCAGCCAGGTGCCTCACGTGGCGTTACTTTTGTCTAGATGGATGGGGGAAGGATTGGTTGTGAACCTGAACTAAGACTTTGTGGACAAGGAGGATTTCACCAAGCGGGGGAAGTTGGGAGAAGAAGGACCCTCCAAATGGAGGGGATAGCATGAGCAAAGGCACAGAGGCCAGTGTTTAGAGGAAGCCATGTAGTTAAAATGTCTCCAGAAGAACATAGTAGGACGTGAGAGTAGAAAGGTCATCTCAGGCAAGAATGTAGAAGGCCTGGGATGTCCTCCCAAAGAATTTGGGGGTTTTGTTCTATAATATTGGGAAAGAATGAAGGTTTTATAAGAAGGAGAATGATATGACCTGGCTTCATTCTTAGTCTTCTAATGCTATATACTCTTTCTTGTTGAGTACATCTAATCCCATAGCCTTAAATATATATGTGTGTGTTTGTGTGTGTGTGTGTGTGTGTGTGTGTGTATACACACACACACATATATGTATATACATATATACGTATTCACATATATATGTACATATGTATATATACACACACACATATAGATAGATACACACACACACACACACACACACACACACACACACACACACAACACACTGGTGATTCCTGAACATCTCCTGTCCTTACTTCCTCTGTGAACTCCAGATTGGTATATTTGCTGCTTACGCAACACCTGCATTAAAGGTATTTTAAACCTCCTGTCTCCAAACCATACCCCCCACCACCATCTTTACTTTATCAATTAATGGCATTACACGATGGCTCAGGCCCCAAATCAAGGCCTATTCCTGTGGCCTGTTTCCTTTTCAAGCCGCATCTCAACCATAAGCAAGTCATGTGAACCCTACTGCCAAAATAGTTCACAAATCCAATCACTTCTCACCAGTTCCACGGCTGCCTCTCAGGTCCAAGCTGTTGTCTCCTAACCAGACTACTGCAAACACCTCCCAACTGGTCTTCTGGTCTTTACTGTGCATCTTCAACCGCTCTTAATTTACCATAAAAATAAGCTCTTAAAAACAAGAGATAGCTCTCCACTGCTTGAAACCCTCCACAAAGACTGAATCTTACAGCCAATGGGATTCGAACTCCTTGCTGTGGCCCGCAAAGCCTTTAAGATCTGCCACTGTCCTCCTTATTCAAATAGTTTGGCCTAATTCTCCTTTCTGTACCTTGACAGGAGCCATTTCAACCTCAAAACCTTTATTTTAACTACTGAAAAGAAAAGTGCCTGTATTTCTATGTTGGCTTAAGTTCCTCAGGAAGTAGACCCTGAGACCATTAGGAATGCAAGGTTTTATTGGAGTGTAACACCGTTAAAAGGAAAAGCGAAGAAGGAGGATAAGGCCAGGAGAGCTATCAGATTGCAGTAATGACCTTATACGGCTGCCCAACCTATGGGGAACTCTGGGGAAAGTTCACTCACCGGAGGTCTCCTGTGTTGGACAGAAACAGCGAGGTCCTTTACCACTGCCTTGTCTGGTCTTTGGCAAGAGGCCACTCTGAGAAAAGCATGCCTTCAATTCCCACCGCTTAGTAGAATCACTGGTCCCCAACCCTTGGGATAGTATGACTTCAGCTTGAAAGCTAAGGTGGCCCCCGATGAAGCCACCAATTAGAGGCTATCAGCCAACTACACTTCTTGCTGCTGGATGGCCAGTCTTGAGATCTAAGTGGCACGTCTCCATGCCTGCCACAGTTTGGCCCCTTGCACCTTGTGGGTCTGCTTCCCCCACAAATGCGGAGGGCCATTCCGCCAAGGCTCTGGTGGACTTCTCTCTTCCTGAGGAGAAAGTGTCTTTTAGAGGAGCTTGGTGGGACCAACTACAGCCCTTCCTGCCACCGGTCTGGGGCCACAGCCGGTACTTCTCCTCCCTCCTCCACTCACTCCATGCCCTTTATCCTCAACTGCCACCTCTGCTCATCTCAGTGGCTTTCCTAGTGGTGTGGCCCATGCTCTCATTCCTGAGGGTTCTGAGATCGTGAGAATCAAACCCTTCTGGGACCAGCGCTGCTGCACTTGTCCATTCACAGTTCTAACTCGGCAAGGAGTACAAGGGATACACCACGTGGGTGCCCTGAGTTTCCATCATGTAACAGCAGACTTACCTCCTCTTGCACTCCAGGGTCAGGCATCCCTAACAAGATGGTGGCTCTTGTCTGCTGGACCCAGACACAAGGAGTCCAAAGTCCCCAGGTGGCAGCAATAGGTGAAGTTCAACAGGACCCTTGTTGTGTTGTCTAGGGAGGGTGTATGCCTTTGAGAACAAGGACCTCTGGCTCTGCAGAGACCTGAGCGGTGGGGTGGGAAATCCTGTGTCCCTTGGTAGCTCATTGGGAGTGACGGTAAGTACGGTCACTCTTGCTTCCACCCCTTGGTTCTCAGAGCCACGTATCCTTCCTGTTGTGGACACAGCACTATGTAGGATCTCTGATTTAGGAAGTATGTAACTTGGTAGGGTGTTGGCTGCAACCAAACCAGCAGCTTCTAGGTGGTGCCATACGTGAGAGGCCTAGTGGACCCCATGGCCATAGGTAACTCTCCCTGATTGGGTGTTCTGATGTGTAGATCACACGTTCAGTACATCCATGCCAGTGGATCAGAGATTTTGTTAAGTCTCTAGAGGGGGGGTGCTGTTGAGACCCTATAAACAGGAAAGGAAGCTGCATGTCTAGAATAAGTGTCTAAGCTCGTGTGAAGGATCTGCTGGCTGTTTCAGGAAAGAATGGGCCTTAGGTAGTGAATTTGGCCTCAAGTGACCGGTTGATCTTCTCAGAGCCTCACGAAGTTCCCAGCCCTGCTATCTATTGCTGGCAGGCTGGGCATTCAGAGTTAGCAGTGTCGAGGCCAGCCCTTGGTAAGCGGGAGTCCGTGGTGTTGGGGGTTCACGCATAGCCTCTATCTCTGCCTCCGTTGCCACCGTATTTGTGTGCACAGTGTGCCAGCACTGGGGTGGGCACCAACAAAAGCTAACAGCAACAGGTTGTCATTTTGTCTTCTTGGTGGCTTAGCACCCCTCTGTGGTGTGTGCTTTCTGGTGGGCATTGACATGAGCCGGTGTTTTCAAGCTCTGTGCCTGCTCCCACATGTCCTTCCACGTGCCTCTATCCCCAGACTCCCTTGTCTCAATCATCCTTTTTTTTTTCTTTCCCCTTTCCAAACTGCTAACCATTTGGCCAGGCCATTTGCCATTGCCATGACCCCATATATATTTCACCTTTCCTCCCTCACAAAGTAAATGACTAGTTCCATTACCAAAAATTCAAACCCCCCTTCCTTTTTGCAGAAAGATTGCATAAAACTTTTTCCCTGAGGTGGTCTTTCAACATCACCCCTGAGTGAGGGTGTAATGCAGCTGTCGTCCATGTTCACCTTGCATCCTTAAAGTAAGCCAACTCATCAACATGCCAAGTTCAAGCTTTTCCTTCTTCCTTCAGTTGACCCAGACAACCACAGGGAAGTAGGGGAGGGGGTGGTGGGTACAACCATGAGGACGTGGGAGTTGGGGCGACCTGCTCATGCAGCTTGTGTATGTAACTCTGGTCCTGCTCATGATGGCTCTTGGATGTATCATTTCTGCCTCATGATGAACGGCGACTGGTCCTACCAACTTTGTGACCTGGTGGTTCTGACGGGACCTAGCTAAGATGGGCAGTTCTGGATACATCATCCCTTGGTGTCTCATGGTTGCATCTCTACCAGGGCCCAGTAGCACACCAGAAGCTGTGTTTCAAAAAGGATGTAACTCTCTCTTACAGTTAGCAAGCCTCCCTTCAGGAACCCAGGTACCTGCATTGTGATTCTCCCACTGGGGATTGTCATGAATTCTACATTGGACTTTTTTTTTCACCACTGACACCTCTAATGGCATAGGTCTGCCAGATCACGTGGGCCATGCTGCTAATTCCTTCCCAACTGCCACTTCTGGGTGTGTTCCTAACTGATTCCTAGTTATGGGTCATAATTTCCTGTTCCTTTGCGGTTTTTTTCTAGTAATTTTTAATTGAATGCTGGGAGTTAGGCTGTTTGTTGGTGGATTTTGTTGTATTCCTTTAAATAGTACTGGGCTTTATTCTGGTGCACAGCCACATTTCTTGGAATTCGTTTGAGCCTTCCAAGGCTTGCTTTTAAGTTTCATTAGGGAAGGTCCAGAACAGTCTTCAAGAGACAATTTAACCTTACTACTAAGGCAATACCCTCGTGAGGACACCACCTGATACATACACCACCCCATGCGTGATGAGTTATTTCCACTCCTGCTAGCAGAAACAAAAACTGTTCCCTAAAACAACAACCAACAAAACAAAAACTGTTCCCAAACCTAAATAAAATCCGTGAATCATGACTTTTACTGCTTTCTAATTTTTCAGTTCTTGGCTTGGGTAGTTTCTTTTTATACTTTCACAGACCAGTGCTTGGCCAAGGACTCAAGAGGACTCACTGTAGATGTATAGAGGTTTGTGTGTGTGTGTGTGTGTGTGTGTGTGTGTGTATGTTTCTTCATCCTCCATGCTGCTCAACAATTCAGCAGAAACAATTTTTTTAAATTTTTACTTATTTTAACTTTTACACTTTGGCATCCCTTAATACTGATCTCTGTCTCTCCAACTCAGTGCGACTGCTGGTCTCCATTTGACTTCCCCCTCCTGCTTCGCTGCCTAGAAGCAGCCTTGAAAACATAAGCTTCAACGTTCTTTGAACTCACCATTCCCGCCCCCCTTCTCTCAGAGAACACAGTCATTTGCTATGCACTTTCAATGTCTGGTTTTACCGTCACAGCCAGAAGTGGACGTGGAATATTGTTTTTGATTTAGTGCCCTGATTTGAGAGGGGGGGGGGTGGGGTTCTAAGTTTACACTCTTTCCTCACAGGTCAAGGAATCAATGTGGGATTGTCCTACCTTCCAAGTATTTCAATCTTAATTATACATTCAGGAATTGAGGAAATAGCCAGTGACTGGTTGGTCTACAAACACAGGGACCAACTGGAAGCCAAGCTTTGAGTAGAACTCCATTTATTTCCTAACCTCTGTATGGTCCCACTTAATGGCGGAGGGCAACTATGATGACACTTTGGGTTTCTGGGTGTCCAGTGTCAATTTGGACCCCAGTGTATCTGGGTATTTCTCTTTCTCCAATGTACATCCCCGATGGATATTTAGAAAAATATCGGGGGACTCGTTACTTTGCACACTTGCTGAAATATTGCAGGGATCTTTTCCCTGGGAATCCAACCATCTTTTCAGTCAGTGAGTCTTGGGTCTGAAAAGAGGCTCAACTCTGGAAACTGGGCAAGGGATTATAGTTGTGGGGAAGGGGAGATCCCCTGCTTATCTTTTCTTGCTCTCTTTTTGATCACGTATAAAGCATTACCCTTGTTGGCTACCCCATCTATTTCGTCCCTCCAGATGCCATGTTCTATTAACCATCTCCATAAGACTACAGGTTAGGTTCCCTTGGCTGCCCTTTCTTTTCTTTTCTTAAAATTTTTACTTATTTTTAAGAGAAAGAAAGAGAGGCAGAGCACAAGCAGGGGAGGGGCAGAGAGAGAGAGGGAGGGAGACACAGAATCTGAAGCAGGCTTCAGGCTCTGAACTGTCAGCAGAGAGCCCAACATGGGGCTTGAACTCACAGACCGTGAGATTATGACCTGAGCCGAAGTCAGACGCTTAACCAACTGAGCCACCTAGGTGCCCGCCTTGACTGCCCTTACCACCTTAGTGGTTAATGTGATAATGCACCCTGGTGTCTGCAGTTAGCACTGCCACCTTAGCTCGTCACAGTCTCCTCATCACCCCCACTGCCGTCAGCAAGCCAGACTCCACCCCAGCCGGTCCTGCCGGTCTGGACTGCAGAGGAGAGCTGCCGCCGAGCAACGTGGTTTTGCTCACACACCTCTCATCTGTGCCTTCCCAGTGGCCTTCTTAAATGGCCGGTCCTCTGGGCCTTCCCAAGGAACATAATTTCTATGGATGGAATGAATTATTGCCACCCATCTCCCCCTCCCCCCCTCCCCCCCCCCAATTCATACGAGGACGTCCTAGCCACCTATGCGATGGTGTTTGGGGATGGGGCCCTTGGGAAATAGATTTTGATGAGGTCATGAGGTGGAGTCCTCAAGATGGGATCAGTGTTCTTATAAGAAGAGAAAGAGACCAGAGCTGCCTCTTGTTGGTTCACAATTTCCTCAGGAACATCCCAGGTGTCCTCTGAAATTGGCCCCCGAAACACGGAGGGCAGGGAGGGACCAAAGAAAAGAGGTAGACCGCTCCATACCGGTAGGTGGCAGTTTTGATAAGCAAGGGAACCCATGAGGTTTGCCTTAGGTGACTGGCTGTAGGATGAGTGGTGTTCTGCAACCCCCCCCCAACCTCTGATGTTTACAGTAGACCCCCCTTAGGTGCACCTTCGATCCCTACAGCTCCGGGTGCCCGCAGCCAACCTCAATCCCGGCGGCAGATGATCCTCCGTGTGAAGTATGGTCAGAGGGTCAGTAGCAGCCTAACGCCACCTCACAATGCCCCTGTCACTCACCTCACTTCATCTTGTCACCGTATCATCTCATATCATCGCAAGAAGGGTGAGTACGGTCCAGTAAGATTTTGAGAGAGAGACCATATTCATAAACCTTTCATTAGAGTATATTATTATATTGTTTTCATTTTATTATTGGTTATTGTTAATCCTTTACTGTGCCTAATTTTTAAAAATGTAAGCTGTATCATAGGGATGTGTGTATAGGAAGAAACAGTATATAGAGAGTTCAGTACTATCGTGATTTCAGGCATCTGCTGGGGGTCTTAGCATGTCTCCCCTGCAGACAAGGGGGGATGGCTGCACTTAAGAGGCCTTAACTGAGTGAGTCATGTATCCAGTCCAGATGGTCCCATCACCACTTCTGTTTTTAATTTTTTAATGTTTATTTATTTTTGAGAGAGAGAGAGAGGGAGACAGTGTGAGCATGGGAGGCACAGAGAGAGAGAGAGAGAGAGAGAGAGAGAGAGAGAGACACAGAATCCAAAGCAGGCTCCAGGCTCTGAACTGTCAGCACATAGCCTGATGTGGGGCTCAAGCTCATGAACCGCGAGATCATGACCTGAGCCGAAGTCGGATGCTTAACTGAGCCACCCAGGCATCCCGTCCCATCACCATTTCTATCCCAAGGCTGTGTCCTTGCAGGGGCATCTAGGAGCGGGAAGGGCAAGTGGAACACACATTCCAAGGACAGGGCAGAGGTGGGAGCCTCCAACTACCTGGGTCCAGCTCTTGGGTCAAAGGGTGGTGGTGTCTTCTCGGTGACCTCCTCCGATACCTCCCCCCAGCTGCTGCGTAGGGATAAAGACGACGGCTGTCTGCAAAGCCAGAAGCCAGCCCTCGCCAGGCACTGACTTGGCCAACACCTTGATCTTAGGATTCCCAGCCTTCAGCACTGTAGGTACTTCTGCTGCTTGAGCCACCCTGGCTATGTGGTTGGTTACGGCAGCCCTAGCAGATAAGGCAAAAATGTCCTGATGGGTCTTATTGCCTCGGCTAATTATCCTTTCCAGCAAGGCCCCTTCTGGGAGCTTGGCATTCCTTCCTCTATTATATCTCTCTTGGCAGTTCAGGCGTTTCAACATTTCTATCGCTTTTTCCAGGCCTCTGGGAGTCACCTACCCTAAGGCACTGAGTCTGCACCATTGCCTGCAGTTTGTCTCATGGTGTTAAATCCCGTGTCCTGAGTGACATCCCCAAGTCGTAGACATTCCCTCTATCCAGTCTTCTTACCAAGCACCTGCGGAACCTGGTCCCACGGGCACGCTCCTGGCCCCTGCCCCTACAGTACCTTCGGCACATTATCCATTGCTTCCTTCATCCGGCCTGGCATGACCCCAGCCAGGTGGTGCTATGACTTAACCTTGGGTATCGACCTGGGAGATGGGGTAGGTCAGCTTCTAGGGCACCTGTTGCCTTACAGGGCGAGATCTCTATGCGTCTTGCATTTCCTCCTGTTAGGGTGGGAGAAGGGGGGAGGGGTGGTTCAAGTTCTTAATGGGGAAAGGGAGAGCCTCTTCTGCAGGCCCAGAGTGTTCAGAAACTTGCAGGGGGGGGGGGGTCAAAACTGTTGGGGGTATCCACCCGGTGTCCCCTTCTCATTATCCGAGTTTGGTCCTGACCTTGGCAGAACCTGGCTTGTTGAACGTTTTTGGTGGTTACTACTTTTACCATCACTTCCTGTACTTGACCTCCAGCTTCTTCTGCTTAATTTCTGTGTGAGGTGAGGGCTTCTTAGCAAGTCACCAAAGAGGTTCTGGCTCTCTCACAATTTTTGTTGTTGTTGTTGTTGTTGTTGTTGTTGTTGTTGAAGGGTCCTGGGTTGGGCAGAAATAGCTAGTTCTTGGGCCACCACCTTGCTCGGTCTTTGGATGGAAGATGCCAGAAAACAGCACGCTGTCAGCTCCCACTGCCTTGCTCAGGCATAGCAGCAGACCCTTGAATCTGTAGCAGACCCTGAAGAAAGGGTCAGCTGGAGATGGCATCTGACCACACTCCTCAGAGCCAGGCAGCTGGTCCTTCCTCGAAGGTGGATCTGAGGGGCACATGTCCATGGGCTTGCCTGCCACAACCCCCAGTCTCAGAAAAGAAATGACCAGTCTTTGGCCATAGCTCCACGGAAGTCCCAGAAATGATCAATGACAACTTCACATCAGTAATCTCCCAGATCAGGCCAACCAGCAGCAGCCTCACTCTGGAAGCCACGCCTCCACAACTAACGCTCCATTCCTAAGGGATTCAGGAAGTCTGCTAACCCTTGACCCCACTGCTTCCTGAAACCCCATTCAAGGTCAGCAGTTTTCTTTGTCCAGAGAGACTGTGCAAGCTCAGCTCTCTCTTGCTCAGCAAGCACTACGTGCAGCCTTTTGTTCTGAATACCGAAGGTGGCCTCTTCCTTTGACATGGCCATCTCTGCCCAAGAGGTCCCCAGCCCGCCAGGCTTTCATCTGACCGGCTCCTTCTCGCCATCCCCGTCTCAAACGTCTCTTCCTCGGAGAGGTCTGGCCTGACCCCCTGTGTGAGGTCCACTGCCCCCTGCCGAGCCAGACTCTATCCCAGGGCCTCATTTCATTTGCACACTCTCCGTCTCTAGAATACAGACTCCAAGAGGACACTCCCTGCTGTACTTCTCAGGACGGGGGGGGGGGGGGGGGGGGGGGGGGCGGGGGGGACTGAATGGAAGAGCAAAAGGCGTTACAGGGTTTGTTAATTTACAAAGTTGCCAATGAGGGCGGTTTCTCCCCACCACCGCGCAGCAGCCCTGCGCCTGGTGCGGGGCCTGGAACACAGCAGGTGTTCCACACGGTGAAATGTTTAGGGAGACAGGTTAAGTGATAACTAGAAAAGAAGGAACACATGACATGCACTGAGTGTTAAGGGAACCGTTTTCAGACTTCTAGAAAGACAATCTTATAAAAAAGTGACATAAACATCGACAAATGTAGACGGCTCTATGGGAAGAATTGGTGGCTGGGGGGGGGGGGTGCGCCCACCTTAATCCCTCTCACGATCCCTGGGATCCCTCCTTAAAACCTTGAACTCCCAAGGAAGCTGGATAACTCTTCCCAGGGAAATGGGACAATCCAGGCAAAGGAGAGATGGGAATGATTGCCCCACATAAGGGTCTAGGGGGAACTAGGATTTAATTTCAGGGCAGGGGGGCGGGGAGGATCAGGCAGAATCTGACCCTGTTGGCAGAGTGGTTGGAGCATGTGGGGCAGGAAAGCCTGAAGAGGAGAGCAGAAGCATAACTGATGGAACAAGAATTAGACCAAAAGCACAGGTGGATCGTTTAGCCTTAGGAAAAAGCCTAGGGGCACCCGGGTGGCTCGGTCGGTTAAGCGTCCGACTCAGGTCATGATTTCATGGTTCATGAGTTCAAGCCCCGCATCAGGCTCTGTGCTGACAGTGTGGAGACTGCCTGGGATTCTCTCTGCCTCTCCCCCACTCGCTCGGTTTCTTTCTCAAAATAAATAAACTTTAAAAAAAAGTCCACACATAAATTTCCTATAAATAAGAGAAGAAAAATATCTCCATAGAAATGTTGACATAAGAGATATTTTGTAGTCGGTGCCAGCCACGTAATTACAAGAACGGATTCATTGCTATGAGAAATATTCTCTGGATTTAGGGCTGAAAAATATTTTAGTTTATAATTTATGGAAGAGAAGGGAAAAATGGGATATGCTGCGCTTGAATAGTACAAAATCCATTTTTAAATTTTAATTTTAATAAATAAATTTTTATAATGTTTATTTTTGAGAGAGACAGAGTGTGAGCAGGGGAAGGGCAGAGAGAGGGGGAGACACAGAATCCCAAGCAGGCTCCAGGCTCCGAGCTGTCAGCACAGAGCCTGATGTGGGGCTCAGAACTCACAAACCGTGAGATCATGACCTGAGCTGAAGTTGGATGCTTAACAGACTGAGCCACCCAGGGGCCCCGTTTTCAATCTTAGAGACACAGAGTGAGTGCAAGCCCTGTGATCATGACCTGAGCCAAAATCAAGAGTTGGATGTTCAACCAACTGAGCCACCGAGGCACCACTCAACTTTTTTTATTGAACATGTTTCAGATCACAACTAAATGCTGGTCATCAGAAGTATGCTTCTCTTCTTTCAAATGGAATTTATTGCATAAGAGATGTCTATTTTATATAGAACTCTAGAGGAAATATTAGAAATATTTACCTCCTACCAGTAGAGGCTGGTACCGTGGATATTCTAGTAGGAGGGCTAGAAGGAGTCCTCCAGTTGGTTTTGTTAAGTGAGCTGAAAAAGAAATTTAATTTCTTTTTCGCAAAAAACCAATAAATCATCAGTGCAAACAAATACCTTTGGAAAAATAATTGCCTGAGATTTTGAAATTTTATATCCATAATAATTTCAAAGCCAGAAACCTAGCTTGTCTCGTATCAAAAATCACAACCTAAAAGGTGCAAAAGAATTTGATTTTTGTTCTCAGCTGAAGGTCACCTCTCTAGGCTTGAGAGCCGAACTGTTCCACACAGGATACCTCGTTAGCATTTTTATTGATAATAGCTAGAGGGGATAACATCCAAATGACATAAATTCAAGTCAAAAAAGGCCAACATGATTGTGATACGGCGAAGAAGGGTCAAGCCATAAGACACTTCCTGGACCCTCACAGAAATACCCACGCTCCAGAGCTGTGACTGCTTCTCATGTTTCTAGAAGACTCTCCCCTGTTACCTGTGTATCTAGATAAAGCTTCAAGCATTAAAAGGCACCTTGGAAATCAGCTCAAATCACCATAGTTCTCTCGGGCGGGGATACTAGACCTGTATTTTACATGTCAGTACATTGGATATCTACGCTAAGCAATGGTACTTCCTTTTTTCCCCTCATTCAGTTTCTTTGCAGGGTTCATTTTTCTGAATCAACCACACTTCATTATTTCTATCAAGCAACTTGAAAGGACTGTTGTAGCCTGCGGTATAGTAAACCTTTTCACTGAAAACTTTTCCTTCTTCCCTCAACATGCTTGCTAATGTCAAAAGTTGTTCTTGATTCTTTTGAGCACTGGAGAATCCATCGAAAGACCTGCGAAGGAGAAAGCAAATAACCACGAATGAGTCGCATGCGGACATAAAGGTCAGTCTGAAGAGGCAAGCAGAAGCCGGTACTCTCAAGTGCTGCTCCCAAGCTCCCCCCGCCCCCTCCCCCGCCGCCCCCCAGCATTCTCCTCTGGTGTCCACTCTCGAAGTGGCCGCACTGAGGAGACCCCGGAGGAGGCACGTGTCCCATCTGCTGGCAGGCAGATTTGGGACTTTCACCATTTCGTGCTCTAACTCTTGCTTTTCAGACTAAGGAGCGTACAGGTGACCTGGGAAACTTGCTAAAATGCTGGTTCAGGAAGTCTGGGGTGGGGCCCGGGCAACCGCGTTCCTAACAAGCTCCCAACAATGCTGATGCTGCTGGTCAGCGGTGACAATGAAAACCCCTTAGAAGATTCCCTTTCAGACTTTCAGTTTGCTGTGGAATATTTCCCCTTTCTTCCTCTCCTGGGGAAAAGGGTAGGCTCTACATTACAGATGAGAATGATACAGTTTCGAATGTAAGAATTTATAGAGGAACATTTAGGCAGCTCTTTATATCTAGCCCAAGAAGAGATTTAACAGAGACAGGATCAATATGCTTGGGAACACTGAGGATACGACTGACCCAGGAGTAAGGGATAGCCTCTGAGTTGGGTCTGGAATGGATGGGCTTGCTGGATAGAAAAAGGGAAAATGGCGAAGGATAAGAAAATGAACAGAAGTTCAAAAACACAAAGCATGTTCATAGTGAGCCACAAAATGAGCTCTGAAAGGTGAGTCAGAGCCAGAAAGAAGAGACTTGTATGTCATCCCAAGGCCTTCGGAGATTATTTGAAGGATGGTGAGCAGAAAAGTAACTTGATAGGATCTGGGAAAGACAGATGGAAAATAGACTGGAGGGAAGGAGCCAGTTAGGCGGTTGCTATGGGGATGGGGAAGAAAAGACAGGCAGAAGATTTAAATAAAAAGTGGGGAAAGAGAATAAAAGTTTAAGTATAGATTTTAAAGTATACAAACAAAAATGTCCTGAGGTTAAATTATGATGGTACATAGACCTAGCTGAGTTGCCAACATGTAAACATGATGAATTTGATTTTGAAGGTTAAGAATGGGAAACCCAGAAAATAAAACATATTCCCATTATGCCTTCTGTAGCATAAGCTTTATTATCAATGTGCCAATGGAATGATTAGTCCTACTATTCTTCAGCTAAGATGTAAGCTCTCAAGGGTACAAACCATGTCTATTTCATTCAACAATGTTCATCAGACACCTAGTATCTTTCAAATCCTCACTGAATGGTGTAGGAATCGATGTATGTACATGAAATAAAACACTGAAGATAAATTGATAACACGGTTCTAATTTTCAGAATGTTGACTGATAATTATAACTCTGAACCACGTGTTGAGAAATATTTTGCTTCCTACATTTAATATTTCCTTAACCAAGAGCCAACTTTTAGTATGCTCTGCCGAAAGGGAACGGACTTTCAGATCCCATTTCTTCCTTGAAATCAAGTTTTGAGCCCCCTAGTTAGAAATCATCTTTTGTTTTCCGAAGACACATTGTTCTACAGTGATCCATCCACAGCTTTACTCAGTACACAAACATCTGATTGCCTTCCCACGCACCTGCCCTTGCCAGGAGCTGCAGGATATGAACATGTACCATGTTGCTGTGTTCTTGAGAAAGTTACAGTCTGTACACAGATCATTATAACTGAGAATAATAGGAGAACAGAGTGGCTGGCTGATGGGAGAAACTGAGGAAGGCATCACAGATGAGGTACTATTTGATACAAGTCCTGAAGGGGAAAAGTGGATGCTCCAGGAAGAGGAGAAAGAGGAAGCTAGAGCTAGTAGGAAGACCGTGTGTCTGTTTTAAGTATTTAACAGACATCAACTGATGTAATCGTCATGGCAACCCTATGAGACAGGTAGGCACTGTGACTATACACATCTTACAAAAGAAGAGCTTTAGGCAAAGAACATGTGAGTAAACCTGCCTGAGGTCACAGGTAAAGAGATGTGGCAGATCCTGGCCACGGCAATCAGACAACAAAAATAAATTAAAATATATGCAAACTGGCAGGGAAGAGGTAAAACTTACACTCTTTGCAGATGACATGATACTATAGATAGAAAACCCGAAAGACTCCACCAAAACACTGCTAGAACGGATATAGGAATTCAGCAAAGTCGCAGGATATACAATCGACGTACAGAAATCAGTTGCATTTCTACACACCAATAACGAAGCAGAAGAAAGAGAAATTAAGGAATCAATCCCATTTACAACTGTGCCCGAAACAATACGATACCTAGGAATAAACCTAACCAAAGATATGAAAGACCTGTACTCTGAAAACTAAAAAATACCGATGAAAGAAACTGAGAAGACACAAAGAAATTGAAAGACATTCCATGCTTATGGACCGGAAGAAGAAATATTGTTAAAATGTCAATACTACCCAAAGCAATCTACACATGCGATGCAATCTCTATCAAAGTACCAACGACATCTGTCGCAGAGCCGGATCAAACAATCCTAAAATTTGTATGGAACCACAAAAGACCCTGAATAGCCATAGCAACCTTGAAAAAGAAAAAGCAAAGCTGGAAGCATCACAATTCCAGACTTCATGTTATATTACAAAGCCATAGTGATCAAAACAGTATGGTACTGGCACAAAAACAGACACATAGATCAGTAGAAGAGAATAAAAAACCCAGAAAGGAACTCACATTTATATGGTTAATTAATCTTTGACAAAGAAGGAACAAATATCTAATGGAATATTGGACTGTGTCTTCAACAAATGGTGTTGGAAAACTGGACAGCAACATGCAAAAGAATGAAACTGGACCACTCTGTTTCACCATGCACAAAAATAAATTCAGAATGGGTTAAAGACCTAAATGTGAGACCTGAGGCCATAAAATCCTAGAAGAGAACACACGCAGTCACTTCTTTGACATCACCTACAGCAACTTCTTTCTAGGTATATCTCCTAAGGCAAGGGAAATAAAAGCAAAAACAAGCTATAGGGATTATGTCAAAATAAAAAACTTCTGCACAGCGAAGGAAACAATCAACAAAACTAAGAGGCAACCTATGGAATGGGAGAAGATATTTTCATGTAAGATATCTGATAAAGGCTTAGTATCCAAATTATATAAAGCACTTATAAAACCCAACACCCCCAAAACCAAATAATCCAATTAAAAAATGGGCAGAAAACATGCACAGAGCCCCACATTGGGCTCTTCACTGACAGCATGGAGCCTGTTTGGATTCTCTCTCCTCCTCTCTCTGCCCCTCCCCAAATCACATGGTCTCTCTCTTGCTCTCTCTCAAAATAAGTAAATAAACATTAAAAAAAAAAAAAAGAAAACACGAATAGACATTTCTCCAAAAAAGATATACAGATGGCCAATAGACACATGAAAAGATGCTCAACATCACTTAGCAGGGAAATGCAAATCAAAACTACAATGAGATATCACTTCACACCTGTCAGAATGGCTAAAATCAACAACACAAGAAACAACGGGTGTTGGCAAGGATGTGGAGAAAGGGGGACCCTCTTGCACTGCTGGTGGGAATGCAAACTGGTTCAGCCACTCTGGAAAACAGTATGGAGGTCCCTCAAAAAGTTAAAAAAGAACTACCCTACGATCCAACAACTGCACTACTAGGTATTTACCCAAAGAATACAAAAATACTAGTTTGAAGGGATACATGCACCCTGATGTTTATAGCAGCATTATCTACAACAGCCAAAGCATGGAAACAGCCCAGCGTCCAGTGTCCATCAATTGGTGAATGGATAAAGAAGACGTGGCATATACATAATATGTGGCGTATACACACACACACACACACACACACACACACACACACACACTGGAATATTACTCAGGCATAAAAAAAGAATGAAATCTTGCCATTTGCAACAACATGGATGGAGCTAGAGAATATAATGCTAAATGAAATAAGCCAGAGAAAAACAAATACCATATGATTTCACTTACATGTAGAATTTAAGAAACAAAACATATGAGCAAAGGCACACACACACACACACAAAAACCCAACAAGAAGCAAACCAAAAAAACAAACTCTTACCAATAGAGAACAAACTGATGGTTTGGAGGTGGATGCTTTTAGCAGGTTGGTGGTGACAAGAGGGACAGAACAGAATAAAGGGACTCCCATATGAGACTGTTATCACATTCCGTGTGTGCTTTTAAATTTCAACAGAGAGAATTGAAGGAATGTATCAAACAGGTACCGCAAGTCTGAAACGGTACATAGGAACCACTCAACTAACCGAGGCAGTAACTGCAGGAAGCGGGTACCATCCCTTGGGCCGGAGAACGCAGGGAAGAGTCTGGGGCTCTCAGAACCTCGAAGTTGGGAGGAAGGGTACCGTGCACCACGTGTTAGGATTTTCGTACCGGTTTACCTCGATGGGAGGTAAGGGCAGTCTTGTGCTTTGAGAATGACGTGCATCGCGTCTTATTTGCGGAAGGTCTGTGACACAGACGCTTCATGACACGAAGTGATTATAACCTTGCAAGAGACCCTTAGTAACACGTAAAACTAACCCAGCAGGAAAACACCACAAAATGCATCGGACCTCTTTTCTGTGCAAGGGCGAAAAGCCTACTGAAACTGCACAGGAGCTAAACTGAGTGCAGGCAAGGAAAACTGGCAGTCCGCAGGGCTCTAAGTTATCTACCACTTACCGGACGAACACGGTCATTTCTGCTCTGTCTTCAATGAAGACATCTGACTCTGAAGGCCTGGGCGGATCAGGTTGCTGTTCAGAGGGGATGTACAGGGAAACGGTAATGGTAGACTCGCTAAATGGGCCTGAACCGGGCTCCACGTAGCTTGTCACTGGAGCGGTCATCTTCATTTTCATCTCTGGGCCATAAAATAATGAGTTTAAATACCATGAAAGGACCATGAAAGCAGATTTAGTATCTGCGTGGCTACTTCTAAAGACTGAATCTATTAATTTCTTTGATCTGAGTTTCCTGACTTACCTTACGCTACCGACATAAAATTTACCTTTAAGATAATTTGCATCTTTAAAAAATAAGGGCCAGGGCCGCCTGCGTGGCTCAGTCGGTTAAGTGTCAAACTCCTGAGTTCCGCTCAGGTCATGACCTCACAGTTTGTGAGTTTGAGCCCATGTCAGGCTCTGCACTATGTGCAGTCTGGGATTCTCTCTCTCTCTCTCTCTCTCTGTCTCTCTCTGCCCCTGCCCCACTCATGCTCACTCATGCACTCTCTCTCAAAATAATAATAAAAAAGGGAAAATGATTCAATTATCCACTGGCCACATTAAGCACTTTCTGTACTATTAATATTTCTGGTTAATACATTCTAGTTTTAGGGATAGAAAGGAAAATTAGAGACCATAGAGTCCAGTCTATTTGTCACGTTTTACAATTCAGAAACTGAGATCCCGTAGACTAAGTGAACTGGTAAAACATAAGTAGCACCAGAGCCCGAACCAGATGTCTGGAGACCCTGGATCTTGTGTTCTTTGTACCTTCCTACCTCCTGATGACTCTTACCATAGCAGTCACCAAATTATCTGGAAGCATTCGCCATGAAAAGGACTTAACACTAGCTACACAGAGGCCCAGTTCATCCGGCAGAAACAGACAAGAACAGAGGCTGAAAAGCACTACCCAGTACTACCCTCCTCTGGACTCTGCTAAGGGCCCCGAGCAGAGTCCCTGTCTTCACACTTTAAGTCTTTCATGATCTCATTATTTTTCTATTCCAAAGTATATTTCTTTAGTAAGCTAAAACGCAAGAATAAGCCTGGGCACTCAGCCACTATATATATAATTTATAAGGTAAATTGTCTTCACCTTTCTCATTTTTGCCTTGAATGTAGCTGTTCAGCTTCGTAAAACCAGTTTGGATGGCTGAATCCCAGTCCATAGACTCAACGGAAGTGCTGACCCATTTGGCTGGTCCATAATGTCGGATCTCGTAACTTCCGGGCTAAAATAGAACAGAGGAAACTTGGGAAGCAATTCTAAAAAGGCAGGACGTGAGAGGCAACAGAACAGGTGACTTGGTCTCGGGTCCACCAGGATTGCCCTTGATCTCGGGACCTGCGCCCCGCTGGGATGGGCGTCTGGTTCTGGTTCCTTAGAACCGGGCAGGGCCCCTCCCCTGAGGCACCCATCCTTGGATTTGAGCCGCTGGAGGCCTCGGCCCCACACGCAGGGGTGGGGGAGTCGGTCGGCTCTATTCTCGTTGAGACCGAGCATCTGTTACGTCCCCTGGGCCGGGAGGGTCCCACTGCGGATAATTCGTTTTTCTTTTTTAACCTCAAGAGAAGTGAAGATGTAGCCACAGATGACGGCTAACCGACCGAATTTCCCCATCTGGGCAGCATTTCCCCATCTGGGGGCCCAGACGACTTCAAAAATTGTACTTTGTACCCGCGGGCCCCACCGCAAATCATCCGGCGCGCTCTGGCCCGCACCCTCCGCGCCCGTGGGAGGCGCCTACCTGGGGGCCCGCGTCCTCCGGGGCCGTCCAGCCCGGCGTCTCCACGGCCTGGACCCCCGCGCGCTCGGCTGTCGCGGGGTCCGGCTCCAGCACCTCGGCCATGGGCGGCGCCGACGCTCCGGGGAGACAGGCTGGCGAGCGGGACCAGGAAGGGGCCGCGCCGGGGCCGCTCCGGGCCGCCCCGCTGCGTGTGCGAGCCGCGTCCGCCTGCCCCGGCCCCCGAGTCCCCGCCCCCGCGCTGCCCCGCGCCCCGGTCACCGCGTCGACGCGCGTCCCTCCTCCCCTCGGTGCCGGGGACCCGCGTCCGCGGGAGCCGCCCCGGCCTGGGCCGGGAGGGGGCGCTGCGTCCGCGGGAGCCCGGATTCCCACCCGAGCTGCTCCCGCCGGGGCCGCGCCCCCTGGTCGGATTCCCTCCGCAGGGGTGAGAACCGGGGTCCGGATTGCAGGGTCCGCTTAGGCCCGGCTTCCTTTCGGACTCCCTCCCTCGCCCTTGCTTTTTAAATTAACAGGCACGCCAAGGTGTCCACTGTGGGAGCGGGGCGGTGGAGGACAAAGCAACTGGCTTTCGGGCTTTCTGGTGTAACCGGTTCGGGAAGGTCTCCGCGGCTCCACCCGCGCTGGGAGCCGGTTCTGCAGACCTGGCTGCTCCCGGGGAGCGGCGGGAGCACCGGCCAGCACCCTAGGTGCGCTCCGCGAAGGCGGGAGGGAGCCTGCCCTCCCAGGGCGACGGTGGGCTGGCGCCTGCCGGCTCCAACCTCGCCTGTGCCTGCTGGCACCTCGTGGGCCCAGGGCTCCATGCGCGAGTTGGAAAGGGGCCCGGCCAAGGGCGTGAGGCCCTCCTACTCACACCTAGACGGTGTCCAAGGTGCCAGACAGCCATCAGGGTCCCTCGCAGGAGGAGGCAGATGGCGCCCCAGTCGTGCCTTGAGACGATCTTCAAGTGTCCTTGTTTACTGACCTTTCCTTGAAATGACCCCCAAACCTCTAAGTCGGTCCAACTAGAACTTTCAGGCTGGGGAGAGGGAGGTCAAAGGGGGACAGAGAAATGGGGGAGGTACAGCCACAGGTCTCTAGTGCCTTTAAAACAAACGTTTTGTTAGATTCATTATTTTTTTCTAAGAGATTTATTGAGATGGAAATCACATACCATAAAATCCACCCGTTTAATGCGTACCATTCAGTGGTTTTTAGTATATTTACAGTTATGCAACCATCACTACAATCAACCTTAGAGCATTGTTGTCACCTCTCCCCATCCCCCAAACCCCAACTTCTTTAGCTGTCACTCCCCAGTGCCACATCCCCAGCCCTAGGCAACTACTAATCTGCCCTCTGTCTCTGTAGGTTTGCCTTTTCTGGCCTTTCAAATAAACGAAATAGTGCTGCGTCTTAATCTGTGAGGCCACCGTAACAAAACACCACAGACTGGTGGCTCATAAACAACAGAGACTTCTTTCTCACTGTTCTGGAGGCTGGAAGTCACAGATCAGGACGCCAGAGAGTTACCTGAGGCCCTTCTGGTGGCAGACTGCTGCTGGTGTCCTCACAAGGTGGAAGGAGCAAGGCAGCTTTCTCTGGCTTCTTTTACAAGGACACTAACCCCGTTCATGAAGGGGTCTGCCCTCCTGACCTACTCACCTCCCAAAGGCCCCACCTCCTAATACCATCACACTGAGCATTTGGTTTTCAAGATGTGAGTTTCGGGGAGATGCAAACCTACAGACCATAGCAGACAGCACGTGGTCCTTTATGAGGGGCTTGTCTCACTGGGCAAAATATTTCAAGTTTCATCCATTCGTGTTGTAGCATGCTTCAGTACTGCATTCCTTTTTGGGGCTGACAAATATTCCACTGGAAAATATTTTTCATCGGTGGAGGGGCATTTGAATCGTTGCAAACCACCCTCCTCTAGACTCTGCTAAACGCCCTGAGCAGAGTCCCTGTCTTTACACATTAAGTCTTTCATGATCTCATTATTTTTCTCTTCCAAAGCATATTTCTTTAATGAGCTAAAAACGCAAGAGTAAGCCAGCCCCTGGCAATCACTAAGTTACTTTCCATCTCGGTGGCTCTGCCTATTGTGGGCATTTCACATAAGCGGAGTAGAATGTGTGTTTTGTGGCTGACTTCTTTCTCTTAGTGTAATGTTTTCAAGAGTCATCCATGTTGTAGCATGTGCTAGTATTTCGTTCTTTTTTTATTGTCAGATAATATCCCATTGTACGGTTCTGCTTGCAAAGCAATTGATGTTCTCTTTTTTCTTTTCTCCCTCCCTGCCCTAACAAGTGTGCAGTGGCCTTTGGACACACGACACTTGCTAGTGTTTACATCAAATATGTTATTATGCCGACCTAAGTTTGAATTATTTAGTGAAGGCTAAGTAATGAGTTTTGACTGTTTCTTAAAAAACAGCCCGTTGCTTTTAACCTATATAACGTGTGATCCACTGCGTAGGTGACTTTGCAAAGTCGGGAATACAATTTCGCTCTGCAGAAAATTTTGAGAGAAAAAGGAAATAGTATACATTGTTGTTTAAGAAATCTGTTGTTCTTCTCCTCTGCAGAGTACCTTTTACAGTTCTCAATGCCTTTTCTAAGGGGGGGAGCCTTTTATTTATAAAAAAACAGACGTTCATTTAATTTGGAGACGTTCATTTAATAGGGTGTGGAAGGTACAATTAATGAAGGTAACAGCAGGTGACTCTGCTGAGTTATTTATAGTTATAAGGTGATAATTAGTTGTGTTAAAGAACAGAAGGAGGGAAAGAAAAGGATTTATTTCCAAATAATAGGATTTCAATTAGAACGGATTTAATGACATTCAGAAGGCTCAAGTTTTATACCCATATGTCAGAATAAGCCAGCTAGTTTTCTTCTTGATTAATTATGGTAAAATTGTTCTATTAGCTCATACATAAAGATCTCATTTCTAAGCAATCGCGACACCCAGTGTGGGGCTCGAACTCACAACCCCAAGATCAAGCGTCACATGCTCCATCGACTGAGTCAGCAGGGCGCTCCTATTAGCTCATATTTAATCAATGTTGGTATGACACTGTGAAGGAGATGTTCTAGTTAAGCTTTGGGGCACAGGTGGCGCCCCGTGGCTCGGTTCTACCAGCAGGTGTCTCCCTTCACCCCAGCACACGGGGAGAGAGCCCCGCGGAGCCCTGCAGCATAATCACAGCCAATTCTCATTACTGGCAGCAGCTTTGTTCTATAACGTCATCACGAACATTGAATTACTGAATACTAAACTCTTGCTTCTAGAGGAAATAGTTAGGTTCCTGTGAGCCTGTGGTCCCTTGTCTTCTAGGTGCCCTTGTATAAAGGTATCTTATTTAACAGATATTGTTGATTCATTAACACTGAACTCACAACCAACAACACTGGAACTCATGCTTGAATGAAGCTTGTATAACACGCATACTCTCTCCAAAAGGCACATCCCAGCTTTCCTGCACGGAGGCACAGGAGACGGCACTTCAGCGCTATGTTTGGGGCCATTTTAAGCAACAAAATCCACAAGAAGCACAAAACTGTGAAAAACATAGCACTACCTAGACTGCAGAAAGGACACTTGTTTACTGCGTGAGAGCTGAAACCAGAAGGCTGAGCTCCGCCCTATTGGGCCTCAGCTGGGAGCATGTGCATCCAGCGCTCCCAACTTCTCACCCCTCTCCTCTCCACGTGCAGATGCCCACCAGTGACCAAGAAAGTGCTGTGAGTATTGATTTGGGATTACAAATACATGCCAGCAAGTGGGTGACTGCAAATACAGAATCTGTGAATCGTGAAGATCAACTAAAGGCTTCTTGCAGTAAGTTACGCGAGTCACTTCCATTCATATTTCACTGACGGAAGCAAACCATAGGGCCTTGATGAACCTCAAGGAGGTGCGAAAGGACAATCCCGCTGTGTTCTCAAAGAACTCAAATAGTTGAGAGAAGCACTAATGTTCATTATTGATATCATTGGGTCATGCACTGATTATTCCATACTTGGGGCAGATTTCACTCCCAAAAGAAGTTGCAATATCATCTCCTATCCAACATGCCGTTCTTACCATGTGACTTTGATGCCTCCCCACTCCCACCAACCCCCCCCCCCCCCCCCCCGCCGCCACCAAGAGATGGAGGTCTTGTGCTTCCTTTTCTTGAGACAAGACAGGTTTGTGAGTACAGTAGAAGTAACACTATGTGACTTCTGAGGCTAGATCATGAAGGACTTCCACCTGATTCTTTCTCTGGGCCAGTTTCTCTTGTAATTCAACAACCAGGCTGAAGGGAAGCCCAGGCAGCTCCATGAAGGTCCATGTGTAGGTTCCAAGCTGTCTGGGCTGACAGCTGGCATCACCCTCAACCCCTATACATGTGGGTGACCGCGTTTTCAGCCCATGCTGCCTCCCCACCATTACCACTGCATCATCTCCAGACATCCCTGATTTCTTCCAAGCCGAGGCCCTGGAGATCGTGGAGCAGACACAAACCGTCCCTGCAGTACCCAGAGAACCTGTGAGCACAATTAAATGGTTGTTTTTTTTATGTCACTAAGTTTGGGGTGATATGTTTTCCCGGGTAATAACTGAAAGAGTACCTTCTATGGATAGTGCTGTAGTAGAGGTTGGTGGGTTTTAGTGATGAGTAAAATTTGGTCCTAGTCTTCACATATTTGATGGTCCGGTCACTGTTTGCGCTGGGGCTACTCTTACACCCATAATGTAATTAAATCTTTGGTCTTTTTGTAGTAATCATTATCCGAAATATGGTAACTGTAAAATGTGTAGCAACTTGCTAGTCTAACAGGAAATGTAACCTTTCCATTAGTCGGGCTTCTCCTTTAGTTTTGGTGAGAATTATCATACTCCTCCATTATTTAGACACAAAACAACCCATGAAACCCCTTTTACACTAAGCACTTTGCTCAGTCCCTGACACATAATTGTTTGATAAATGTTGGATGAATGCCAGCCAGAATGTATATCAGACACCTAGATAGTGCTTGAATGTTTTTAGGAGCACCTGTGAATCACCTTTCTAATGGGCCACAGAAAATGAAGAGACATTTTTTTTTCGAACGTGGGGTCAAGGGTAAGAAGGCTCAGGTCTAAAGCTGAGAATGTCTTTAAAAATTAAAACATCAATTCTGATCAATAGGAGGCCTGATATAATTTCTGAGACTGTGATGAGTGGCTATTAAAAAAAGGAAGGGGCATATCCGTACTGATTTTTTAAGAGGATCATGCTTTGAAGTGAAAAGAGATAGCCAACTATGCCACAGCTAGGTAGCTGCATAACTCACATTCTCAAAAAGCTCTTGAAAAGAAAGTAAATCCTTGATGTAGTTAAGAGGAAATATTTTTAATAGATCATTTGATTAAGGGCCATTTTTTAAAAACTAAGGGCAGTTAAGATGTTCCCTTAAACTCTTATCTACGGGGCTTTTGCGGTTGCCATACATTATTACATTATTTCCTGACTAGGAAAAATGAAAGAATTGGGAGGAGGTGGACTTGATTCCCTACTGACTTTTTTAGAGGAGAGGTGCTCAGTGTTTCAGTGCTCCCCGTTCTGAGAAGAGGAGCTGCTCAGCCCCAGTCTCGAACATACACCTATGAATCAGTCGGTTCTCAGCCTGTTCTTGGGTCCTGCATAACGGTCTCCCCCGGTAGTGCCTCCTGAGTTTGTTTGGACCTGCATGTTCAGAATGAGTTCCAGGCATGGGAGAGGTCAGTGGCAGATTGACTTGGCTCCATGATGGAGGAAAAGTTTAGCAGCAATGCCTGGGACATCTCGTCTCCTAGATCAGTGCTTCTCAAGCTGTCTGTGATGAAGCATCTTCTCGCCTTAAAAAATAAAATTCTAATTCATCATAAGCCACTGTGTGATTCTACTGCACAAGACTATGTGCTGCTCACCACGTGGTTCTTAACCCATGAGTTCAACAATAATTTAATTGGTCTATACCACGCTCAGTGAGATGAGTCTACTGATGAAGTGCATGGATTTTGTAAAAATGTTGAGTTCCTATGGCATTTCTAGACACTTCCTGTCAATTTCGCTATCTTATCTCAGACTGGTAACACATAGTTTATGAGCCAGCACCATTTCATGGATCATGCCTTGAAGAATACTGATTTAGATGACCTTCCCAGTCTCCTGATGCTTTCTGTTTTGGAAGGTTATTATTGATTCAATTTCTTTAATGGATGTAGGCTTATGCAAGTTGTCTATTTCTTTTTGTATGAGTTTTGACAGATTATATCTTTTAAGGAATTGGTTCATTGCTTCTAGGTTATCAAATTTATGGATGTGGAGTTGTTTATAATATTCCTTTTATATCATTTTTTCTTTAAAAAAGAAATAAAAGAATATAGAATCTATAGATTCTATAGTGATGTCCCTTCTTTTATTTCTTTTTTTAAAAATTAATTTATTTATTTATTTTGAGAGAGGGAGAGAGAGAGAGAGAGAGAGAGAGAGCATGAACAGGGGAGGGGCAGAGAGAGAGGGAGGCACAGAATCGGAAGCAGGTTCCAGGCTCCAAGCCCCAAGCCGTCAGCCCAGAGCCCGACTCGGGGCTGGAACTCATGGGGATCATGACCTGAGCCGGAGTCAGACACCCAACTGACTGAGCCACCCGGGCGCCCCTCTCTCAGTTTTTACCTCAAGTGTTTTGACACTCTTGTTAGGTGTATGAGCATTAAACATTACTATGTCTCCTTGTAGAACTGACCCCGTTAATGTTATGTGATGCTACTCTTACCCCTGATAACTTTTCTTGCTCTGAAATCTGCAATTAATATAGCTACCCCTGCTTTCTTTTGATTAGTGGCAGCATAGTATATCTTTCTCCAACCTTTTGTTTTTAGTTATATGTGTCTTTATATTTATAGTGGTTTCTTGTCGACACGATGTAGTTGAGTCTTGTTTCTAATCTCCCTGATAATATCTGTCTTTAATTGGTGTATTTAGACCACCAAAGGTTAAAGTGTTATTGATATGGTTGGATTAGCATCTACCATATTCATTACTGTTTTCTATTCCCTGCCCTGTTCTTTGCTTCTGTTTTTGTCTTATTTCCTTGCCATTTGTGGTGCTATCTGGGCAATTTAGAGGATTCCATTTGTCTCATTTCTTAGTATGTCAATTATGCTTTTTTTTTTTTAACTTCCTTTACTGGTTGCCCTAGAGTTTGCAATATACACTTATGACCAATCTAAGACAACCTTCTTTTTTTTAATGCTTAGTTGGAGAGAAAGCACATGTACATGAGTGGGGAAGGAGTGCAGAGAGGGGAAGGGGTGCAGAGAGAGAGAGAGAGAGAAAGAGAGAAAGAATCCCAAGCAGGCTCCCCATTGTCAGCACGGAGCCCGATTTGGGGCTCGAATTCATGAACTGTGGGATCATGACCTGATCCAAAATCAAGTGAGACAGTCATCCAGGTAAGCCACCCAGGCACCCCTCTAAGTCAACTTTCAAATAACACTATACTGCTTCACCAGAGGCACAGGTACCTTATAATAACAAAACATTCTTAATTTCCCTCCTGTTTCTTGCTGTCATTGAATATCATTTATATGTATGCTATAATCATCAAATACATTATTATTATTATTTTGAACCAATTGTTACCTGTTAGATCAATTAAGAATACGAAAGGGGCACCTAGGTGACTCACTCGGTTAAGCTCTAGACTCTTGATTTCAGCTCAGGTCATGGCTCATGGGATTGAACCCTGTGAGTTGGGCCCCTGTGTTGTCAGTGAAGCCTGCTTGGGATTTTCTCTCTCCCTCTCTCTCTGCCCCTTCCCCACTTCTACTCTCTCTCTCTCTCTCTCTCTCTCTCTCTCTCTCTCTCTCAATAAATAGGTGAACTTAAAAAAAAAAAAAGAATAAGAGGGTGCCTGGGTGGCTCAGTTGGTTGGGCGTCCGACTTCGACTCAGGTCATGATCTCACGGTTTGTGGGTTCGAGCCCCGCGCCGGGTTCTGTGCTGACCGCTCAGAGCCCGGAGCCTGTTTCGGATTCTGTGTCTCCCTCTCTCTCTGCCCCTCTCCCACTCATGCTCTGTCTCTGTCTCTCAATAATAAATAAATGTTAAAAAAATTAAAAAAAAAGAATAAGAAAAAAATGTTTATTTTACTTTCACTTATTCCTTCTCCCAACCTCTTCCTTTTTTTATCTGAGTTCTAACCTATATCATTTTCCTTCTCTTTGAACAACTTCTTTTGATATTTCTTGCAAGGTAGGTCTACTGGCAACATATTTCCTGTTTTTGTTTGTCCGAGAGAGTCTTTATTTATCCTTCACTTTTGAAGAAAAATAATTTCATAGGGTACAGAATTCAGGTTGGTGTTTTCTTTCTTTCCCCACCTCTCAACCCTTGAAATATTTCACTTCACTCCACCAGCTTGCATCATTTCTGAGGAGAAGTTGGGCATAATTCTTCTCTTTGCTCCTCTCCAGGTAAGGTGTTTTCTTGCTCTGGCTTCTTTCTTTCTTTTTTTTTTTTTTCTCTTTAAAAAAAAATTTTTTTTTTTAACGTTTATTTATTTTTGAGACAGAGAGAGACAGAGCATGAACGGGGGAGGGTCAGAGAGAGGGAGACACAGAATCCGAAACAGGCTCCAGTCTCTGAGCTGGCAGCACAGAGCCCGACGCGGGGCCCGAACTCACGGACCGCGAGATGATGACCTGAGCCGAAGTCGGACGCTTAACCGACTGAGCCACCCAGGCGCCCCGCTCTGGCTTCTTTCAAGATAATTTTTTTAATCTTTGATTTTGTGCAGTTTGCATATGGTATACCTAGGTGTAGTGTTTTTTGTTTTTGTTTTTGTTTTCCATTTTTGGAATTATTCCCACTTGGTGTTCTCGGAGCTTCCTGGATCTGTGATTTGACAGTAATTTGTGGAAATTTGCGGTCATGATTTCTTCAACTATTTCTTCCGTGCCTTCCTCTTTTTCTTCTCTTTCTGGTATTCCTGTTATGTGTATAACACCTTTTATAGTTGTCTCTTGGTTCTTGGATATTCTGTCCTGTATTTTTTTCTCTCTTGGCCTTTCTGTTTTAGAAGTTTCTAGTAACATATCCTTAAGCTCTGAGGTTATTTCCTCAACTGTGCCTAGTCTACTAGTAAGCCCATGAAAAGCATTCTTCATTTCTGTTGCAGCGTTCCTGAACTCTAACATTTCTTTTGAGTTCTTTCTTACAATTCCTGTCTCTCCATTGACATTACCTTTCTGTTCCTGCATGTTGTCTATATTATCCTTTAGAGCCTTTTGCATATTTTTCAGTGTTATTTTACCTTTCTGTTCTGATAATTCTGGTATATCTGAGTCTGGTCCTGATCTGAGTTGCTCTGTCTCTTCAAACTGCATTTTTTTTTTCTTTTTTTAGTATGTCTTGTAATTTTTTTTTTTAATGTTTATTTTTGAGAGAGAGAGAGAGAGAAAAAAAAGAGAGAGAGAGAGGGCATGAGCCGGGGAGGGGCAGAGAGAGAGGGAGACATAGATCTGAAGCAGGCTCCAGGCCCTGAGCTGTCAGCACAGAGCCCGATGAGGGACTCAACCTCATGAACTATGAGATCATGACCTGAGCCGAAGTCAGACACTCAACTGAGCCACCCAGGTGCCTCTGCCTTGTAATTTTTTGTCAAAAGGTGGACTTGATGTGCTGGGTAAAAGGAGCTGCAGTAAATAGGTCTTTAATAATGTGGTGGTTAGGGCAAGGAGGAGGAGGAGGAGGGAGAAGGAAGAGTCTCTAGTCCTATGATTAGATCTCAGCCTTTAAAGAATCTTTTTTTAATGTTTATTCACCTTTGAGAGGGACAGAGTACGAGCAGGGGAGGGACAGAGAGAAAGGAAGACAGAGAATCTGAATCAGGCTCCAGGTTCTGACCTGTCATCACAGAGCCCAACGTGGGGCTCAAACCATGAACCCCGAGATCATGGCCTGAGCTGCTTAACTGACTGAGCCATCCAGGTGCCCCTAGGTCTCAGCCTTTTTTAGTGAGCCTGCTTCGCTGGGCTGTGAACTTCACAAGTGCCTCTCCCTTTTCCTTCACTCCCTTGAGTAGAACAAGATGGCCAGAAGGGCTGCAGTTGGGTATTTTCCTTCCCTGGTGTAAGGCTCCAACAGGTGGGGCTGGGAATTTCCCTTTCCCCAGGTTAACTAGGCTCTCATAAAGCCCAGCCAATTAAGCCGGGGTTAAAAGGGCCTCAGCCTTGGTCTGAGGGGAGCATTTGTGAAGAACAGAGCGCTCCGGCTATTTCAAAATGGTTCCCTTCCCTTCTCCCCCTCCCAGAAGCAGGAGGGGATTGTCCTCAGACCTTCACTGCGAGAACCGGGCAAGGCTCCTAGAGGCAAACTCACGAAGTGTGGGGGCCCCCTCTGGAGTTTGTGATTCTTAGATTTAATCACCCTGAGCCTCCAGCCATCTGTCCATCACAGTTCAGGTCTCCCTACACCCACACCGGTTCCTGAGGAGGTTTTTGCTCACGGATTTCCGCTCCTGTAAGTGATGATTTTGTTTCTGCCTGTTTCTCTCACTTTGGGGGCAGTGGTTTGTCCTGTGACCTTAGTTCTCTGATGGGTCCAAGAAGTGTGGATTCTTCCGTTCAGCTTTTCCTTGTGGTTGGGATGGAGTGTTGGCTTCTGGGCTCTTGACGTGCCAGACCCTAGACTCCTTTCCTTTTTATAAAATGATGCCTTGCCAATATTTTCTGGGCTAGTGCAGAATCTGGTGAAAATGGCCACATTCCAGTCACTGTTTACCTTTTTCTGGCTACACTTCTTCCCCCAAATAGTTCTTGGTTGTCAACAATCGGTTTTTTCCTTTGTGGATTCTCTTCAGCTCCACTCTGTCTGTCTTGGAGCACCAGCAACCAGCCCCACCCGTGCTTTCCAGGCGGGTCAACATTTAAGCAAGGACGGACTGCTTACCCTGTTGTCTTTCACAGTCTGCTTGCAAAGCCTGCTTCGTGAATTGAATTGGCTATAGCTGCATATTAGGCTGATGGCCTCCAGAGGGTACAGAAAAGGTTGGGTACTAAGTGATGGCTCAGAGCTAGATTTACAGACCTAGTTTTCTCTCAGCCTGTAACCTTACATCCATCCACATTGAAGCTCACCTGTATTTTGTGGCCTACTCACATTACTTCATCGCTTTCAGCCTTGCTTTTTTTTTTTTTTTTTAAATATTTATTTATTTTTCAGACAGAGAGAGACAGGGCATGAATGGGGGAGGGTCAGAGAGAGAGGGAGACACAGAATCTGAAACAGGCTCCAAGCTCTGAGCTGGCAGCACAGAGCCTGACGCGGGGCTCGAACTCACGGACCGCGAGATCGTGACCTGAGCTGAAGTCGGCCGCTTAACCGACTGAGCCACCCAGGCACCCCTCAGCCTTGCTTTTATATCAGCATCACCGGCTCTGTTTCAGTTTAGTTGGTCTAGGTAGGTCCTGGTATTGGCATTGCTAAAAGTTCAAGTAATCCTACCATGCAACCAGGGTTGAAATCCATTGGTCTCTAGCAGGGGTCAGCATGCTGTTTCTTTAAAGGACCAGATAGTAAATATTTTAGGCTTTGAAGGGCATTATAGTCTCTGTTGCAATCACTTTAGTCTGACGTAGCAGCCACAGGCAAGTGGCAATAGCTTGTGTTCCAATAATTGTATTTCTAGACACCAAAATTTGAACTCATATAATGTCATGTGTCACAAAATCCTTCTTCTTTTGCTGTTTTTTTTTTCAACTATTTAAAAATGTTGGGGTGCATGGGTGTCTCAGTCAGTTAGGCGTTCGACTTGGGCTCAGGTCACGATCTCGCAGCTCGTGAGTTGGAAACCTGCATCGGGCTCTGTGCTGGCAGCTCGGAGCCTGGAGCCTGCTTCGGATTCTGTGTCTCCCTCTTTCTCTGCCCCTTCCCTGCTCGTGCTCTCTGTCTCTGTCTCTCTCTCTCTCTCTCCCTCCCTCAAAAATAAATAAACATTAAAAAATTAAAAAAAGAATAAAAATGTAAAAACCATTCTTGTCTCCAAGACATACGGTAACAGGTTGCAAGCAGGATCTGGCTTATGGGCTGTAGTTATGCAACCTCTGGTTAATAGTTTATTGCTTCAGTTTGGTTCCATAAGAGAAAATCTTTCTTTCTCAGATCACTGATCACATTTTAAGGGAATCCTATCATTGACTACTTCTTTTAAATAGGTCTTATCAGGACCTTTCGAAACATGGCCATACATTTCCTTAATAGCCTTAGAAATTGGAGCAGTTGAGATGTTTTTGTCTACCAGTACCAACCTGGTCTAAATGACTTAAAAGAGTAGGAAAGACATTCTGTCATTAAAATATAGACCGTTGAAAGGCTAATTCAGCTCCTCTACAATGTCATCAACACTTCTTTCTATTCTTCTATCCTCAGTACCAGTCATGGCTGGTATCTTGTCTCATGGTTACATGATGGCTATCATAGCTCCAGCCATCACATGCAGACACATCAACACCCAGCAAAGAGGCCGAGTGTTTCCTTCCCTGTATTATTATTATTTTTTTTTTTTAAGAGGAGGCAACCTTTTCTAGAACAGCCCTCCCCTGCATAGATCTCCCCTTATGTCCTAAAGACCAAATCAGTCCCTGGTAGAGGAACTGAGATCACCGTAAAAGAAAAAAAAAAAAAAATCTGAAGAAGGCTGTCTCCTGGGCTTCTCTTTTCCATTTGTTTTATTTACTTCCCTTAAAGACCATCAGGGCATCGTGCAGTATAATTTTCCTGAGAGAAATTTTATTGATCTTCACTCAAATCGCTTATATTTTACATCAGTCCTCAGAGATGCTATTATAATTTCCATCAGATTATATTTAGAAAGAAATGTATCCTGTTCGGGTTTCCTTTGTTATCCTCCTAAAACCACACCGCATTGCATATATAGCACCAAAATGTTCACGTAAAAAAAAAAAGTAAAAAAAAAAAAATCATTTTGTTCATTTTTAACCACTGGAGTGTTGCTTGGCTTTTGTATTGTGAAAGCAACAAAAAATAGTGGTACCAAGAAAATTATCGTGTCAAATTAAGAGTTCTAGAATCATCGATGTCGCCCTCCTGTGACCTCCACCACCTCCACGGGTATTCTGATAAGCATCCCAAGTGGTACATGACCCACCTCTACCTCCCCATTTGAAAATCCTGGAGGGAGATTTATATCCATTCCAAACTCAGCTGGGCTTCTCCTGTTGGGAGCCTTCGTGCCCAGCCAAGAGCACGACCCGAAATTCCACATTAGCAATTGTCCTAGAAAATCTAGTGTGCTAGCCCAGGGCACAGAGGCTTCTCACCCAAGCTCTTTTATGAGGTCGTTAACCCCAGACACGTTTCCTAACCTCCCCGCATTCTAGTTTTGATATCTGTAAGGCAAGAGTTTGGACCTATGATTCACGAGGTCCCTGTTAGAGCTAATCTATGTCTTCTTACCATGGGACCCAAAATGTGGACCTTTACTTTCCAACGTTAAACCAATATCTACTCTCTTACTCTATTTGGGGAAGGCCATATTCAGCCATAGTGTCCCTAAGATGATGTGTGAAAGCAGCAACTCTGTCCTGTCCTGTCCTGCCACAGCGCTGACAACCACGACGTTCTAGTGTGAGACGTTCCCACACAACAGCCTCCTCCTTTTCCTGCGCTAGGAGACAGATCAGAAGAACACAAGTAAGCAAGAGCTACACCGGGCAGGAGAGAATTCCAGAGAGCTTTATTATTATTGTCTTCTTTAACTAAAGTGTTTGCAAATGTCTGCACTTTCATTCTTAATACTGAAACCTACTTTACCATTGTTTACAACACAACTGGCCACTGCAGCTCTAGAGAGGTTTTCCTTCTGGAACTCACTAGTGAGACCATAAAACCCTGAAAAACGTGTGTAGGCAGACACATTTTATTTGGTGGCAAAAGCAGGCTCCTGTGGCTGATCAATGTTTTCCTTTTCCTTCAGACCTACTTCCTAGGCTGACTAATAATCCTAGTTTTTTCTCAACCCCTGTAGCACTTTCCTATTTTTCTCAGGGCTGTTACATGTTTAGGAGAAATTTTCCCCACGGAGCGTGACGATGGCTAACCAGATTGACATTTGTCAGGCTTCACCCCCAGCCTGAAGCGCCTGATTCACGCTGGAGCCTGCCAGGGAAGTGCAGGGAAGGTCTGGAACCCCCCTACCGCTCCCTTCCCCGGTGAGTGGCAGGGTGGGGGGCGCTCTCTGTTAGCTTGAAATAGTTCCCGAGTGCAGTTTATAGCTGCTCCCCCGGGCCAGGTGACCCCTCCTGACGCCGCAGGCCTGCATCCAGAGTCCCTGCCCCAGGGCGGGTCCTGGTGGCCTCTTCGTAGGAGGGTGGTGAGCACGCTGGGACGAGGGCCGCCTCCCGGGGCAGCGGGGAGTAAGGGAAGCCAGGCTCGCTGCTCCAGGGGAGGCCGGGCCGGAAGTCCGTGACCTCTCCCGCCGAGGGGGGGTGCTCTGGGAGGTCGATGCTGAACACCTGCCCCGGGGGCCTAGCGGCCTGGCAGTGGCGGTACAGGAACAGCAGCAGAAAGGCCAGGAAGAGCAGGATGGTCGCTGGAAGAAGGATGCACAGGAAGGGCTCCACGTCGTCTTTCGCGGAACTTACCTTCTGGGTGCCCTGCAGTGAGGGAACAGAGCTGGGTTAGGAGGAGAGGAAAGCAGAGTCTCTTTCCTTTTGATTCTCAGCATCATTCCCACTCTCAGAATCACTGTCGTCATTTCTTTATGCCAATGAGCTGGAGCCCGCAGGAAATAAAGCGAATTTATATGATGAAGTAGGAATGCAGATGTCAAAAATACACGTTGATGGTATCCTACGGTATTTCATATTACAGTAGGAGAGTAGGTTTTCGTCGGTAGGTCCACCCTTCATTCTTCGAATGGCTGCTCTTAACTATTTATGCACTTACTTAATTTAGAACTAGGCCAATGATGTTGTATTGCCGCACAAAGGACCATATGGAACTTAAATCCTTTAATGCTGGCATGAATTCTGACATCGTTATGTGTGCATGTCACAATAAAGAATATTTGAGGGGGTGGCTGGCTGGCTGTCTCAGGCCTTTACGCATCTGACTTCAGCTCAGGTCATGATCTGGTGGTTCCAGTGTTCGAACCCCACGTGGGGCTCTGTGCCTGGAGCCTGCATGGAATTCTGTGTCTCCCTCTTTCTCTGCCCCTTCCTCTGCTCACGCTCTCTCTCTCTCTCTCACTCTCTCTCTCTCTCTCTCACTCTTTCTCTCTCTCTCACTCTTTCTCTCTCTCTCACTCTCTCTCACTCTCTCTCTCTCTCACTCTCTCTCTCTCTCTCAAAAGTAAATAAAAAAACATTAAAAAAGAGTATTTGAAATCTGAGTTAATAGCTAATGCTTATGATGCATGAGATTTTAAAATTCCTTCCATTTGTTTTTGCGATATCTGTAGCATCGATATGGAAACTTTGAATTCTTTAAAGAAAAAATTATATCGTAGCCTAAAATTTCTCTAAGTGACTGTGTAGCAACTAATTTGCAGCCAAATTCCTGCCACATGCTGAAATTCATGCAACATGCTGGTTTATATCTGTTCAAAGGGGAAAAAAGCCTGAATTGAGCAATTAAGTCTAATGAATCTTATAATCCTATAGAAAACAAACAACCTCCCCACCCCCTAAATACCCTACCTACCCTAGGATGTTATTAAGCTAGACATGAGAGGATTTCTGCAGTGTCTGTACGTTGAGATACCAGTTATTTGTGAGCCCTGTCTGGTATAAACACTAATTGTCTGGTTATTTTCTTAGAGTAAAATCTTTGAAGTGTAAGCCTATTTGGTGCTTTGCTATTATGATAGTAATCCTCTGCAGGGCTTCCCGTCTCCCAGCCAAACTTCAGTGGAAACATGAAATTAAATATTCTTGAAAGTTCACTGGTTAAAAAAAAAATTGCAGATAAATTCTTAAGCAACCTAGAAGGTATTGATTTTACACTATTAGCTCACAAGGTAATGATGGTTCTTGAGGGAGTAAATAATATAAGAGCCATGAAATGATGCTTCAACAGCAAGGTACAAAAGCAATATAAAAAATACTGTTCCAAATTGCATACACACTGCTTTCAATAAAGCTGCTAAGAAGTAGTGAGGTATTAAAAAAAAAAAAAAAGAAAGAAAACAACCTCTCTGTTATACAACTCATACAGCACCAAATGTAATGTTTGTATCCACTATTACAGAAGAAAAAAAATTAAAGCCTTATATTGTGTTTCAAACAAACAAGCAAAATACTAAACTCTTTATCTTCTTATTTAAAACAAATTATAACGTCCGTTAGCATGATGGATGGTTCTCTATCCTCTTTCTTTCTTTCTTTCTTTCTTTCTTTCTTTCTTTCTTTCTAGTTTGTTGATGTTTGAGAGAGAGAGAGAATATGAGTGGGGAAGGGGCAGAGAGAGAAGGAGACACAGAATCCGAAGCAAGCTCCAGGCTCTGAGCTTTTAGCACAGAGCCTGACGTGGGGCTCAAACTCAGGAACCACGAGATCATGACCTGAGCTGAAGTCAATGCTTAACTGACTGAGCCACCCAGGTCCCCTCCAGCCCCTCACTTTCGATCTGCAGGTGTCTTTATGTCTAAAATGAGTCTCTTGTAGGTCGCATATAGATGAATCTTGTGTTTTTATCCATTCTGATACCCCATGTCTTTTGATGATAATAAAACTATGAGAGTTGAGGGTCTTTCCTTGATTTTGGGGGTGAGAACAACTGTTTTGCTGACCATGACCTCTTAAGAGTGACCATGACCTCATCTAGTGTTGTATAATCTTTTTTATATCCTGAAGAATTTGCAATTATGTGTGTTATTTTGGTACAAAATTAGATAGTTTATTTAATATTTATATTGCCAGATAGTTTGTTCTTGGTAAGATGTAAGTTCAGGTATTTTAGCTTAAAGTGCATACAAATTAAAAGTTTTGTTTTTGTTTTGGAGTGTGATAGCCCTGGCTTTGAACTCTAGTAGGACTTTCTAATACCTGAGTGACCTTGGACCATTTATTTGTCCCCTATGGGTCTGGGTTTCCTTCTCTGTGAAGTGGAAATAGTAACATCTTTTTTGGACGGTTGGCACGAGAATTTAATGAATCAATGTGTATAAAGCACTTGGTGAATAATAAATATTTATTTATATCTCAGGGACTCACATGGTCAAATTTACTAGAAAATAAAATACAAAAGATAAACAGAAGTCTAGAAATGTATTGCTAAGGTTAGAAAATATAGTGAACATTAAAAAACCTAGCATTACTATGTTTATATTATAAGGACTGTATTTTTTCAGAAAAAAATATTTTAGTAATATATTTTATGTATGTGATATATTTCTAAATTATGGGTTCTTTCTGTTTTCTTACGCATAATCTAATTTATCAAAACTACTAACTTAAAATCTGTTGTGATATAATACGACTTTGATTACAAAAGCTATAAGAATAGATGAACTCATAAATATAAATTTACTACCACGAGTAAAAAACAAGTTGGAGTCAACAGCAATTTAACTATGTTGAGATTTTTTTCTCTAGACGAATCAATAAAAATGTTAAAACTGTTATCACTTTTGGTGCTTAAAACAATTACTCTTCAACCTTGATAAACTTGGACTGTTTTGCATAACTCAATTTTCTTCATTCTCCATCAATTATATGAATGATAATAGTTTCTAAACAGTTGGGGCCATCAAATTTTAAATACTCTGTTACACTCTCTGAGTTCAATATGCATAGAATATAAAGATACTTAATGTTCTATTTAAAAGGTTTTGTGTGATAGACACTATTGTTTACAACTATGCCATTTATGGTAATTATCAATACTCGTTGCATTTTTTTACAATTAGTTTGCAATTAGTTGCAGAATTTTGGAAGGGGAAAGGACATAGTCCCTTCCTGTAATCAGTACTTCCTCTGGTTGAGTCAAATGTATCCAAATATAAAGTGGCACTAAAAGATTTATCTAAGATGGCAAATTAGGACAATTTCTTGACATAAAGAACTCCTTTTCTAGTGAAGAGAAGCACAGAGATACGGAACAAATTTATGATATCCTTAATTTTCTCTTTCACTAATTCTTGGTGTATTGGTTCAAATTATTTTGGATTTTTTTTTTTAATGCAAAAAGGGTGCCTACTTTAAAGCAATTTTTTTAAATGTTTATTCATTTTTGACAGAGAGGGAGAGAGAGAGTGTGAGAGGGGGAGGGGCAGAGAGAGAGGGAGACACAGAATCCCAAGCAGGTTCCAGGCTCCCAGCTGTCAGCACGGAGCTCAACACAGGGCTCAAAGTCAGGGACCCTTGAGCTCATGACCTGAGCCAAAGTCAGACGCTTTACTGACTGAGCCTCCCAGGCGCCCCACAGATGTCTGCTTTTTCAGTCAAATGTTCTAGTTTGTTAACTTCCCTCAAAGTTGTTTCTTTTAATATTTCTCTGACGTGTCTATTGATGCAAGAACTTTGTTATTCAGGGAACGTCTCAAAATATTCAGTCAAAAGTGTAACTGTTGAAGGATATACAATCATAAGTATAAATGCAATTATAAACATAAAATGTAAATATAAATATATACGTGAGTATATATAAAATGCATCTAAAATTTCTTTCTGGAAGAGGTAGTTTGGGAGGACTTAGACACCAGTGTCCTCAGCTGATGTTCCAGACAAGAAGAAAATAGGTTGGTTTCCCTCTTTTGTTCTGGGGACCGCAGTATCCCTCGCTTCCCTCCTGCTGATAACATTAATTGAGTCCTTAGGTTTCTACAAATATTTTTCCCTGGTGCTGCCTCAGGTTGAGGCTTCTTTGGTGACTTCCCAGGCAAAGCCAAGCCGCTGGTGTTTCTTAGAGACAAAAGCCTGCCTGACCACCCCCCCACCCCCAGCTGCCCTCCCTGAGGTAAGATCCGTGGCTTCTTCTAACTCTCAGAGCAACACTGTCCCCTCCTCACACCGCCAGAGAGCTGCAGGGGGGCCTCTTGTTTTCCTGTAAGCAGACATCGCTTCCTGTGTAAAGAACAAAGTCCTAAAACCAAGGCCCACAACTCTGTCGTCCCCTCTCCTGCCCTCAGGTTATTTCTGGGAGAAGTCTGACCTATCACGTGTTCTTGGAACATCTCTGTGGCAAGTTTCACTTGAATTCATCATTGTCAAAAGACGGCAACTTTCACGTTACTTCCCCAGACTGTGCCAGTCCGTGAAGTCAGCTTTCTGTCATCCCCAGGGAGTAAAATGCGGCCACTAAGTTTTAAGATCCTACGGATACAGGCATTGTTGGCTTTAAAACTGACCAAGATACTTTGGGGGGAAGAAAAGGCTTAAGTCATGGGTACAGACCTGCAGCTGGGTTTCCGGGAGAGGTAGGCTTGATTCTCTAGTTAACCACTCATGTGTCCCCCTGCCAGCGTGTCCATACTTCCTCCAGCTGCTGGCCATCAGTCCCCGCATGTTTGCATCCGACTGACGCACTGGCCACCCTTCTACCTCGCTGCCCAGATTTCAACAACACCGCCTGCGTGCGGCCTCCATCCAGCTTGGATGTGCTCGGCTGATGGCTGTTGGTAAATTCGTTCTTTGACGAGTGGCAACCAGGAGGAGAAACCAATCAGAGAGACCTCCCAGGACTGCCTGTATTTAAATTCAGTGCCTCCGCATTTGTTTTCGTGGCCTTTCTCACGGTAAGGATTGGCATCAGATGTCAGACATGAAATAGATTTTGGACAGAGGATGTCTCTGCATTAGCATTGTTACAGTAAAACTACCCAAGCGGAATTTCCTTTAATTATTTCTGTGTTCTATGACACAGAGAGAAGGGGTATTCGGTAGAGAAGCAGGACTGCTTTATAACATTTTAGTGAATTATTTAGATGAAGGATGTTAATGACAAAGTTGTACAGAAGCCAGACACACAATAGCTCAGATTGTTTGGAAGAAATATTTTCTGGTTTCAGTTAAAAAAAAAAATTACCAATACTTAAATAGTATTTCTTTTGATTATCTTGGGAACTTTATAAAATTATACCAAGCTTAAAATAAAAAAACTTTCAATTTGAGCATTCACGGAGGTAACCTTGGGATGTTTAATTCTACGTGTTTATGGAGAATTGAACGTTTAAGACGTGGTGGTTGGATTCTCTTTCTTTTAGCAGAGTAAACGTCAGTTTCAAATATTTATTCAAAATACTGCAATTCAGTATTGCAACTACCCACATCCTGACCTAAGCATCATTTCCATCCAAGCAACTGTCATGATGCTGAAATAGTATTTCTTTTTTAAAAAGTTTATTTATTTATTTTGAGAGTGTGTGTGCACGTGCGCGCGCGCACACACACACACACACACACACACACACGAGCAGGGGAGGAGCAGAGAAAGAGAGAGAGAATCCCAAGCAGACTCCATGCTGTTAGTGCAGAGCCCAACTAGGGGCTTGAACCCATGAACCCTGAGATCATAACTTGAGCCAAAACCAAGAGTTGGACACTTAACTGACTGAGCCACCCAGGCGTCCCTGAAATAGTATTTCTTAACTATGATTACTATTTTTTTCTTAAAAATTTTTTGTTAATGTTTATCTGTTTTTGAGAGAGAGAGAAAGAGCCCATGCGTGGGAGGGGCAGAGAGAGAGAGAGAGAGAGAGAGAGGAGAGAGAGAGAGAGAGAGAGAGAGAGAGAGAGAGAGGCAGGCAGGCTCCAAAGCAACTCCGCTCCGACAGAGGAGGGCCGAGTGCCGGGCTCCAACCCACGAACCACTAGATCATGACCTTAGCTGAAGTCGGATACTTAACCAGCGGAGCCACCAGGTGCCCCTATTGTTTTTTGTTAATTAGGGTTCTCCAACATTGGCTCATGGTGGCCTATGAATAGGTTTCTGGGGTGAGGTGGTAAACTCAATACAGTTTTAGATAGATCCAATTTTCTTAGGAGGAGCCCTAGTTTTCCTTACTCTTCCAAAGACCGCTGCCCTCCTTGATGAAGTCTGGCTCTTTGCCAAACTTATTTGTGGTAAAGTTTTCACGAAGTTTCCCAGGGCCCAGATCAGTATCTTAGTGTAGAACTCCTTTGTCACTTCATCCTTTTATTTCTTATCATGGAGTAAGTTGATTTTGTGCTCTTAGTTACATAATTGCCTTGTTCAGCTGATGAATTCCTGTTTGCAGCCAATCCTGCATCCCCACGCTGTTAAATCCAAAACACCTGACCTGTTTATTTATTATTTGCTATTTTGCGTGTCTGTGGCTTTGCAGGACTATGTCCTCAACTCCTTCTCTACCTTATTACGTAAATACTTTCATTTCTGGAGAAGCAAAGTGGAAATCTGGATCAAAAACATTACGTATGCATCTGAAATGTTGACCTTCCTCCGTCATTGAATGAATCAGATAGAGATTCCTGCTTTTATGGATACATTTTTGGGGACCAAGAGAAACAAATCACGCAAGTAAAATGTATATATCAGAAGGTGATAAATGCTATCGAGGAAAAGAAGAGGAGCAAAGTAAATGTGGAAGGAGGGGGGCTTTTAAAAGGGGAAGTCAACTGGGACCTCAGGGTAAGTGATATTTGCACAGAAAGCTGAAGGATGCAAGGGATTCAGCCATGAAGTTATCAGAAAAGCATTACAGACCAAGGGAATAGCCAGTGCAAAGGTCCTGAGGCAGATACATGCCTGGTAAGTTCTCAGAATGACTAGAAGTTCAGGGTGGCTGGAGCTAGGAAAAAAGCAGGAGACAAGGAGAGAGAGAGAGAGAGAGAGAGAGAGAAAGAGAGAATATGTGGGAGGTGTTAGGACAGCATAGAGTGTAGAATTTATAGAGCATTGTAAGAATTTTGGCTTTTACTCTAAGAAAAATGGAGCGGTCATGTAGCATTTTGAGCAGAGGAGTCTGTGGCTTCCATTTTAAAAGGATAACTTCCATTTTAAAAGGATAACTCAGGCTCATCTGTGTTTGAAATAGGTGTAGGAATTAGGACAAAAGCAGGGAGGCCAGCTAGGGGCTCTTGTAATAATCCAGGGAAGAAACACTGGACCAGAGTAGTAGCAGTGGAGGTGATGACGTTCTAGATAGATTTTTAGGAATAGACCCAACAAGATTTCTGAAAGAACTGAAAGTGATGCAAAATGGGGGAAAAGAAACCAAGGAGCATTCTGTTTTAGGCTCGAGCAACAGGAAGGATGACCGCTGGATGGGGCAGGTTATTTGGTTTTGGTTTTACACGAGAAGAATAAAGATTCAGAATTGAGTTTGGACATGCTAAGTTTGCAATGTGTGGGAATTTGGGTATTTGAATTTGAATTCAGGATTGAGGACTAGACCACAGACAATAGTTGGAACCCATTGTCAGGGAGTTGGTATTTAAAACTACAAGACTTGATGAGCTCACCAAAAGAATTAAGATCAGTAGGATGGGGAGACAAAGGGAGTGGCCAGTCAGGTGTAAGAGAAGCCAAGAATGTCTGGTATCCTGGAATCCAAGGGAAGAAATGTTTCTAGAAAGAGGGAATGATCCTCTGTCTCAAAAGCTACTGTGGAACCAAGTAAGATGATGGATGAGATTTAATACGGGATTTAACAAAATGGGTTGTGGGGAAAGGGTGCCATTGGTTATTTGGACAAGAGCAGTTTTGGTGGGGTGGCTGGGGCAAAGCTTGAATGGAATGGTTATAAGAGAGAAAAGGCGGAGCAGAATTGGAGATAGTGAATATCGAAAACTTTGGGTTATTTTTGCCTGAAAGGGGAACAAAAGAATGATGCAGTAGCTGCATAGAGAGGTAGTGTTCCATACCAAAGTAGAGTTACATACCAAAACAGAACAAGTTAATAGATAACAGAGAAAAGAAGCCATCAATATATGTCAACCCTCAGCAATTCCACTTCTAGGAATTCATCCTTAGGAAATAATCTGAAAAAAATTTAAAAATAAAAAAAAATAATTTGATGAATATTCAAAGGTATTATATTATCGAAAGCCATTTTAACACACTTTGAACGTCCATGATAACAAACAATAGGAAATTATTAAAAATCCTACAAAATGATAATTGGCTAATAAGATATCCGCATATAAAGACAGATTATCACCTGAAAGTAAGTACCAGAAAACTGTAAAATGCTTACCACATATTAAGAGAAACTTTTCAGGAAACTGCATCTTTATTATACATTTTAATGTCTCTGCATATCAAAAAAAGTCAACGTTAACAACGGTATTTTTTCTAAGTGGCAGAAATATGAGTTGTTTTTTTTTTTATGGGACTATGGTTCTTTTTGCTGATCAACATTTAAAATTTTTCTATGAATATAGATATTATGTTTTCAAGAATTACCAAGACTCCTTGGTTTTCTGGATCTGCTGGTTTGTAGATCAGTTGGGCCCAAGGGAATTTGCTTTAGCTGTTTCACATATGTGAAATAATGGAGGGGTCAGTAATGGAGGAAAAGCCCCTGAAAACTCATGGTAGGGGAAGATTGAAACGAACTAAAGATGCGTATAGAACAGTAGTATTTTTTTCCCACCATTAATTCTAAACTAGCAAATACATTTGAATTTTAGCAAACTGGTCAGCATACTTTCTCCAGATGGCGATTATGGAATCAAATAAGCTTCTATTTGATTAGGAGGACTGAAAACTAATCAGTAGACAACAGGGAGCACGGTGATGAGTCATTCTGCCAGAACCAGAGTTCCACGGAGACCAGGGGTTCACCCAAGGGTCAGTTCTGGCCTTGGGTTTTGTCAACTTTGTCCCTGATCGTCTGGAAGGGAAGAGACCCAAACAATGTGACTAAATCCAGTAGCAATATGGACTGAAAGAAGAAGATGAGCCAGAAATGATTTTTTAAAGAAACAAGTATGACGATAAAAAAGGAAAAATTATTGATACGAAGTTTACTTTGGAAAAATATGAACACTTGTGGAAAAGGAAGATTTCCATTTTGAACAAAAGATTAAAAGAAATTTTATAAAGCTACAATTGACATAAAACAGAATCTTAGCGTTCTTATGGGCAGATTTTAGTGAGTCTAAGCTCAAAGATCTTATGAGTTCAGTTTGATGAATTTTGACAGTTTATTTACCCCTGTAATCACCACGTAAAACATATAAAATACATAAAACATTTCCATCACTCCAGAAATTTCCTTTCTCCTTCAGTCAACTATTTTTAAATTCCTACCTACAATGGAAGAATATTTTTAAAAATATCAATTCTTCCCCCAAATCAGAAAGCAGGATATGAACTGTATGAGCATACTGTGTTCTCTAGTCATGAACTTGGGTCTTTTCAAATATTTGGCCTTTAGATCTCTATACCTAGAATCAAGGAAAATCTAGATATAATTAAAGTAGAAAAATGATCACAAGGGGGTCCTGGGTGGCTCAGTTGGTTGAGTGTCTGACTTTGGCTCAGGTCATGGTCTTGCAGTTTGTGCCTGCTTCAGATTGTTTCTCCCTTTCTCTCTGCCCCTCCCCCCTGAACCTCTGTCTCTGTCTCTCTCTCTCTCAAATGTAAATGTTAAAACTATGTTTAAAAACACAATGATCGCAAATGTTTTGAAATTAAATTGATACTGTTGAATTTAAAATTGGAACTAGGTAGGTGGATGCATTTAGATTAAAAATCCTCATGTAATTTGTACATATTTTCTTTGTTCATATATATGACAGGGAGTTGGGTGGAGGAACCCCATTATTTAATGCCTAAACTGTCATATATTATTATATTATCTATTTTTTTTTACAACTCTGAATTATAAGAATTATTTCTAAATTTGCAGATTGGGAGATGAAGGATTCAGAAATTTTTTAAAATTAAAATTAAAAATTAAATAATAAAAATTAAACAATTTTCCAAGGTTTTCCAAGATTATGCAATTCCCAGAAATAAGGTCTGGATGTAACCACACCTCACTGTGAGCAAAGGAAATTTAGGATAATGGGGGCTGTTCCTCTTTTCTTAGGTGTAGTTGCCTTAAGCTTGATGGGAATCCTAGAGATGACAAATGTTGCATGGCTATAAAAATGAGTCCTCATAGGAAAAATCAGTTGCCTTCAAACTCCTTTCTCTAGCATTGTTTGTGGGCGTGTGTGTGTGTGTGTGTGTGTGTGTGTGTGTGTGTGTTTTGACATTTTTCCTGACCTGCCTCTATCGCCATCAGCCCAGACACAGTCAGTGACCACATCTTCCGCCTGCTTCTGTGCTGTGTACATGCTTTCACTAGTTCATAGGTTATATTCTGTGTTGAGATGGCCCCAAAGTCTTTCTCGACCTCACTAATTGAAGATGAACAATTGTTTTTGAAGTCACGGTCTCTGAAAGCCCAGTCCAGTCCTAACATTCAGTGGGAACTCAGATATTTGCTTTGGGAAGTAGGAACTACTGGAATCTCCTTTTACATGCCATCTGGATTTCTCTATTGACCACTGTCAGGAAGATGACTTCACCAGAAGATTACTGGATTGCATGTACTTAGACTATGAACCCGGGAGCGACTGGAGCTACATCTGGGTACTGGACTCATTTCCTGCTCCGTGGAGGTCCCTATTCAAACTCCACAGTGCTGGCACTTGAATCAGTGGGTCGATACACTGGGCTGTACCTGTGTACAGTCCTTATTTCAAAGGACTTTTATGTTTTCAAGTTTATTGGCATCATTGATTTTCATTCTCTTTAAATCCCCCCTGTATCTCTGGTTATGTCCTTTTTTACCCCCAATTTCATTTGTGCTTCCTAATTTTTTTCATCTTTGAACAAGACTGTGGATTTGTCAATTCTATTAATTTTTTCTAAAGATCATATTGGGCTTCTTGATTCTGTCTTTTCTATTTCATGAATTTCCACTCTGTTTCTTTTCTGTTTTCTTTGAATGTGTTTTGCTGTTCTGATGATTCTAAATTTCTTGAGATGAATGCTTAACTCCGGACATTTTTAGTTTTATTTTCTTTATAAGTAGGTAGGGCTATAAGTTACCCTCTGACAATTGCTTTAGCTGCTTTCTCCAAATTTTGATGTATCTAACTTTTATTACTTAGTTCTGAGTATTTTTAAATTTCAATTCTTTTTATTTGACCCGGACTGATTTATTTATTTATTTAAAAAAAATCTTTTTAGTGTTTGTTTATTTTTGAGACAGAGAGAGATAGAGCACTAGTGGGGGAAGGGCAGAGAGAGAGAGGGAGACACAGAATCCGAAACAGGCTCCAGACTCTGAGCTGTCAGCACAGAGCCCCATGTGGGGCTCGAACTCACTAACTGTGAGATCATGACCTGAGCCGAAGTCAGATGCTTAATCGACTGAGCCACCCATGCGCCCTGACCCAAGACTTAGACATGCATTTAATTTCTACCTGTCAGAGGATTTCCTGTTTACACATTAAAAAAAATTTTTTTTAATGTTTATTTATCTTTGACAGAGAGAGAGACAGACAGACAGAGCATGAGTGGGGGAGGGCAGAGAGAGAGGGAGACCTAGAATTTGAAGCAGGTTTCAGGCTCTGAGTTGTCAGCACAGAGCCCCACGTGGGGCCGGAACTCACAGACTGTGAGATCATGACCTGAGCCAAAGTCGGATGCTCAACCGCCTGAGCCACCCAGGTGCCCCTACACTTTTTTAAATTTATAAATAAGTTTCGTTGTTTTTAGAGAACATACTGATATGATAGCAGTTCTTTAAACTTGTAGCTTAATAAAAATATGTGGTTAGTTTTTCTCTAAGCATTCCATGTGTGGTTGAAAACCATGACTGCTCTAATTGTTGGTTGAAGGGTTCTGAATATTTTATTGAGATCTTAATCTTTTTTTAAATGTTTATTTTCACTTTTTTAAGGTTTATTTATTTTTGAAGGAGAGATAGAGACAGCCCGAGTTGGGGAGGGGCAAAGACAGAGGGAGACCCAGAATTTGAAGCAGGCTCCAGGCTCTGAGCTGTCAGCACAGAGCCTGACGCAGGGCTTAAACTCAGAAACCATGAGATCATGACCTGAGACAAAATTGGACGTTTAACTGACTGAGCCACCCAGGTGCCCCAGTGTTTATTTATTTTTGAGAGAGAGAGAAAGGAGAGGGAGACAGCATGAGCAGGGTAGGGGCAGAGAGAGAGGGAGACGGAGAATCCGAAGCAGGTTCTACACGGTCAGTGCAAAGCCGGATGTGGGACTTTAACCCTTGAACCATGAGATCACGACCTGAACCGAAGTTGGACACCCACCCAATTGAGCCACCCAGGTGCCCAGATCTTAATCATTTTTTTCAAAGATCTTAGATCACCCCAGCCCTACCCCCCAACTTGAATGACCTGATATTTTAATTTTTTTCTTTTAAATTAATAGACTTTTTTTCCCAGTAGTTTTAGGTTCATAAAAAAAATTGAGCAAAAAGCACAGAGTTCCCATATACCTCTTTAACACACCCCCAGTTTCCCCTATTTTTATTTTTAAAATTTTTTTCTGTCATCTTTTTATACTTATGCATTTAGTTGCACGGTTTTTTCTTTTGAAAAAAAAATGGGATCATTCTATCCATGTCTGTTTTTTTTTTAAATTTTTTGTTAATGTTTATTTATTTTTGAGACAGAGACAGAGCATGAATGGGGGGAGGGTCAGAGAGAGAGGGAGACACAGAATCCGAAGAAGGCTCCAGGCTCCAAACTGTCAGCACAGAGCCTGACGCGGGGCTCGAACTCATGAACCACAAGATCGTGACCTGAGCCGAAGTCGGACACTTAACCGACTGAGCCACCCAGGCACCCCATGTCTGTTTTTTTTTTTTTTTAATTAGACAATACAGTTTGAATATTATAGGACACACAGGATTTTTTGCATCATTTTAAGTGTACTATATTGTATTAGTTTGCTGGTCTTGCCATACAGGGTACCACAGACTAGGTGGCTTAAACTGTAGACTTTCTCACAAGTCTGGAGGCAAGAAGTTTGAGATCAAAGTGTCGGTGGGGTTGGTTTCTTTTGAGGTCTCTGTCCTTGGCTTGTGGATGGCTGTCTTTCTGTGCTCTCGTGTGAGCTACTTTATGTCTTTGAAGATGGATTAGATCCCTACCTTTAAATACAGTCACGTTCCGAGGTACTGGGAATTAGGCTTCAACAAATGAATTTGGGGGGAAGGGGACACACTTCAGCCCATAACACATATACTTTAAATAATTCTTCATTCATGCTATTTTTCAAATGCTTAAGCAATGGCCTGACAGTTGTCTTTCATCTTTGGTTTTGGAATTTTCTTTTTATCCTTTTGGTTGAGAATGAGCAGAGTTTTAGTAAATGTCCAGCCCAAATGTCAGCTTGCCCGTGAAACTTTCCATAAGTTTCCTTGATCTGTGGCTCAATCCTCTATTGTGTGCACCATCGTCATGGCGATTATCTGTCCTGTGGGAGTGTCCTTAGTTATCTTCTGGTTACTGTACTTAACCTAGTTCTCAGGAATCGCTGCTTCCCCATAGTCTATAGCCCATGGCTGGTACTCTGAGGATGATGGATGAGATGGAGTTCATTGGCAATTCTGAAATTCTTGGCTACCCAGTGTTTTAAGTTTCAAACCTTACATTTTTTCATATCATTTATACCCCTTTCATCTCCTTTTTTCTTTTTTTTTTTAAATTTAAATTCAAGTTAACATATAGTGTAGTGTTGGTTTCAGGAGTAGAATTTAGTGATTCATCACTTACATACTATACCCAGGGCCCATCCCAGCAAGTGCCCTTCTTTTTTTTTTTTTTTTATCAGACAAAACAGATTTATTTATTTATTTTTTTAATATATGAAATTTATTGTCAAATTGGTTTCCATACTACACCCAGTGCTCATCCCAAAAGGTGCCCTCCTCAATACCCATCACCCACCCTCCCCTCCCTCCCACCCCCCATCAACCCTCAGTTTGTTCTCAGTTTTTAACAGTCTCTTATGCTTTGGCTCTCTCCCACTCTAACCTCTTTTTTTTTTTCCTTCCCCTCCCCCATGGGTTTCTGTTAAGTTTTTCAGGATCCACATAAGAGTGAAACCATATGGTATCTGTCTTTCTCTGTATGGCTTATTTCACTTAGCATCACACTCTCCAGTTCCATCCACGTTGCTACAAAAGGCCATATTTCATTCTTTCTCATTGCCACGTAGTATTCCATTGTGTATATAAACCACAATTTCTTTATCCATTCATCAGTTGATGGACATTTAGGCTCTTTCCGTCATTTGGCTATTGTTGAGAGTGCTGCTATAAACATTGGGGTACAAGTGCCCCTATGCATCAGTACTCCTGTATCCCATGGGTAAATTCCTAGCAGTGCTATTGCTGGGTCATAGGGTAGGTCTATTTTTAATTTTCTGAAGAACCTCCACACTGCTTTCCAGAGCGACTGCACCAATTTGCATTCCCACCAACAGTGCAAGAGGGTTCCCGTTTCTCCACATCCTCGCCAGCATCTATAGTCTCCTGATTTGTTCATTTTGGCCACTCTGACTGGCGTGAGGTGATATCTGAGTGTGGTTTTGATTTGTATTTCCCTGATAAGGAGCGACGTTGAACATCTTTTCATGTGCCTGTTGGCCATCCGGATGTCTTCTTTAGAGAAGTGTCTGTTCATGTTTTCTGCCCATTTCTTCACTGGGTTATTTGTTTTTCGGGTGTGGAGTTTGGTGAGCTCTTTATAGATTTTGGATACTAGCCCTTTGTCCGATATGTCATTTGCAAATATCTTTTCCCATCCCGTTGGTTGCCTTTTAGTTTTGTTGGTTGTTTCCTTTGCTGTGCAGAAGCTTTTTATCTTCATAAGGTCCCAGTAATTCACTTTTGCTTTTAATTCCCTTGCCTTTGGGGATGTGTCGAGTAAGAGATTGCTACGGCTGAGGTCAGAGAGGTCTTTTCCTGCTTTCTCCTCTAAGGTTTTGATGGTTTCCTGTCTCACATTCAGGTCCTTTATCCATTTTGAGTTTATTTTTGTGAATGGTGTGAGAAAGTGGTCTAGTTGCAACCTTCTGCATGTTGCTGTTCAGTTCTCCCAGCACCATTTGTTAAAGAAACTGTCTTTTTTCCATTGGATGTTCTTTCCTGCTTTGTCAAAGATGAGTTGGCCATACGTTTGTGGGTCTAGTTCTGGGGTTTCTATTCTATTCCATTGGTCTATGTGTCTGTTTTTGTGCCAATACCATGCTGTCTTGATGATGACAGCTTTGTAGTAGAGGCTAAAGTCTGGGATTGTGATGCCTCCTGCTTTGGTCTCTTCTTCAAAATTACTTTGGCTATTCGGGGCCTTTTGTGGTTCCATATGAATTTTAGGATGGCTTGTTCTAGTTTCGAGAAGAATGCTCGTGCAATTTTGATTGGGATTGCATTGAATGTGTAGATAGCTTTGGGTAGTATTGACATTTTGACAATATTTATTCTTCCAATCCATGAGCAGGGAATGTCTTTCCATTTCTTTAAATCTTCTTCAATTACCTTCATAAGCTTTCTATAGTTTTCAGCATACAGATCTTGTACATCTTTGGTTAGATTTATTCCTAGGTATTTTATGCTTCTTGGTGCAATTGTGAATGGGATCAGTTTCTTTATTTGTCTTTCTGTTGCTTCATTGTTAGTGTATAAGAATGCAACTGATTTCTGTACATTGATTTTGTATCCTGCAACTTTGCTGAATTCATGTATCAGTTCTAGCAGACTTTTGGTGGAGTCTATCGGATTTTCCATGTATAATATCATGTCATCTGCAAAAAGTGAAAGCTTGACTTCATCTTTGCCAATTTTGATGCCTTTGATTTCCTTTTGTTGTCTGATTGCTGATGCTAGAACTTCCAGCACTATGTTAAACAACAGCGATGAGAGTGGACATTCCTGTCGTGTTACTGATCTCAGGGAAAAGGCTCTCAGTTTTTCCCCATTGAGGATGATATTAGCTGTGGGCTTTTCATAAATGGCTTTTATGATCTTTAAGTATGTTCCTTCTATCCCGACTTTCTCAAGGGTTTTTATTAAGAAAGGGTGCTGGATTTTGTCAAAGGCCTTTTCTGCATCGATTGACAGGATCATATGGTTCTTCTCTTTTTTTTTTTGTTAATGTGATGTATCACGTTGATTGATTTGCAAATGTTGAACCAGCCCTGCATCCCAGGAATGAATCCCACTTGATCATGGTGAATAATTCTTTTTACATGCCATTGAATTCGATTTGCTAGTATCTTATTGAGAATTTTTGCATCCATATTCATCAGGGATATTGGCCTGTAGTTCTCTTTTTTTACTGGGTCTCTGTCTGGTTTAGGAATCAAAGTAATACTGGCTTCATAGAATGAGTCTGGAAGTTTTCCTTCCCTTTCTATTTCTTGGAATAGCTTGAGAAGGATAGGTATTATCTCTGCTTTAAACGTCTGGTAGAACTCCCCTGGGAAGCCATCTGGTCCTGGACTCTCATTTGTTGGGAGATTTTTGATAACCGATTCGATTTCTTCGCTGGTTATGGGTCTGTTCAAGCTTTCTATTTCCTCATAATTGAGTTTTGGAAGAGTGTGGGTGTTTAGGAATTTGTCCATTTCTTCCAGGTTGTCCAATTTGTTGGCATATAATTTTTCATAGTATTCCCTGATAATTGTTTGTATCTCTGAGGGATTGGTTGTAATCATTCCATTTTCATTCATGATTTTATCGATTTGGGTCATCTCCCTTTTCTTTTTGAGAAGCCTGGCTAGAGGTTTGTCAATTTTGTTTATTTTTTCAAAAAACCAACTCTTGGTTTCGTTGATCTGCTCTACAGTTTTTTTAGATTCTATATTGTTTATTTCTGCTCTGATCTTTATTATTTCTCTTCTTCTGCTGGGTTTAGGCTGCCTTTGCTGTTCTGCTTCTATTTCCTTTAGGTGTGCTGTAAGATTTTGTATTTGGGATTTTTCTTGTTTCTTGAGATAGGCCTGGATTGCAATGTATTTTCCTCTCAGGACTGCCTTCGCTGTGTCCCAAAGCGTTTGGATTGTTGTATTTTCATTTTCGTTTGTTTCCATATATTTTTTAATTTCTTCTCTAATTGCCTGGTTGACCCACTCATTCGTTAGTAGGGTGTTCTTTAACCTCCATGCTTTTGGAGGTTTTCCAGACTTTTTCCTGTGGTTGATTTCAAGCTTCATAGCATTGTGGTCTGAAAGTATGCATGGTATAATTTCAATTCTTGTAAACTTATGAAGGGCTGTTTTGTGACCCAGTATATGATCTATCTTGGAGAATGTTCCATGTGCACTCGAGAAGAAAGTATATTCTGTTGCTTTGGGATGCAGAGTTCTAAATAGATCTGTCAAGTCCATCTGATCCAATGTATCATTCAGGGCCCTTGTTTCTTTATTGACCGTGTGTCTAGATGATCTATCCATTTCTGTAAGTGGGGTGTTAAAGTCCCCTGCAATTACCACATTCTTATCAATAAGGTTGCTTATGTTTATGAGTAATTGTTTTATATATTTGGGGGCTCTGGTATTCGGCGCATAGACGTTTCTGATTGTTAGCTCTTCCTGATGGATAGACCCTGTAATTATTATATAATGCCCTTCTTCATCTCTTGTTACAGCCTTTAATTTAAAGTCTAGTTTGTCAGATATAAGTATGGCTACTCCAGCTTTCTTTTGGCTTCCAGTAGCATGATAAATAGTTCTCCATCCCCTCACTCTCAATCTAAAGGTGTCCTCAGGTCTAAAATGAGTCTCTTGTAGACAGAAAATAGATGGGTCTTGTTTTTTTATCCATTCTGATACCCTATGTCTTTTGGTTGGCGCATTTAATCCATTTACATTCAGTGTTATTATAGAAAGATACGGGTTTAGAGTCATTGTGATGTCTGTATGTTTTATGCTTGTAGTGATGTCTCTGGTACTTTGTCTCACAGGATCCCCCTTAGGATCTCTTGTAGGGCTGGTTTAGTGGTGACAAATTCCTTCAGTTTTTGTTTGTTTGGGAAGACCTTTACCTCTCCTTCTATTCTAAATGACAGACTTGCTGGATAAAGGATTCTCGGCTGCATATTTTTTCTGTTTAGCACACTGAAGATATCGTGCCAAGCCTTTCTGGCCTGCCAAGTTTCAAAAGAGAGATCAGTCACGAGTCTTATAGGTCTCCCTTTATATGTGAGGGCACGTTTATCCCTTGCTGCTTTCAGAATTTTCTCTTTATCCTTGTATTTTGCCAGTTTCACTATGATATGTCGTGCAGAAGATCGATTCAAGTTACGTCTGAAGGGAGTTCTCTGTGCCTCTTGCATTTCAATGCCTTTTTCCTTCCCCAGGTCAGGGAAGTTCTCAGCTATAATTTCTTCAAGTACCCCTTCAGCACCTTTCCCTCTCTCTTCCTCCTCTGGGATACCAATTATGCGTATATTATTTCTTTTTAGTGTATCACTTAGTTCTCTAATTTTCCCCTCATACTCCTGGATTTTTTTATCTCTCTTTCTCTCAGCTTCCTCTTTTTCCATAACTTTATCTTCTAGTTCACCTATTCTCTCCTCTGCCTCTTCAATCCGAGCTGTCGTCGTTTCCATTTTGTTTTGCATTTCGTTTAAAGCGCTTTTCAGCTCCTCGTGACTGTTCCTTAGTCCCTTGATCTCTGTAGCAAGAGATTCTCTGCTGTCCTCTATACTGTTTTCAAGCCCAGTGATTAATTTTATGACTATTATTCTAAATTCACTTTCTGTTATATTATTTAAATCCTTTTTGATCAGTTCATTAGCTGTTGTTATTTCCTGGAGATTCTTCTGAGGGGAATTCTTCCGTTTGGTCATTTTGGATAGTCCCTGGAGTGGTGAGGACCCGAAGGGCACTTCCTCTGTGCTGTGGTGTATAACTGGAGTTGGTGGGCGGGGCCGCAGTCAGACCTGATGTCTGCCCCCAGCCCACTGCTGGGGCCACAGTCAGACTGGTGTGTGCCTTCTCTTCCCCTCTCCTAGGGGCGGGATTCACTGTGGGGTGGCGTGGCCCATCTGGGCTACTTGCACACTGCCAGGCTTGTGTTGCTGGGGATCTGGCGTATTAGCTGGGGTGGGTAGGCAAGGTGCACGGGGACAGGAGGGGCAGGCTCAGCTCGCTTCTCCTTAGGTGATCCACTTCAGGAGGGGCCCCTCTTCCGTGGGCCTCTCGTCTGCGCTTGGCTCCAGAGACTCTATTCTGCTAATCCTCTGGCGGTTTTCTGGGTTATTTAGGCAGGTGTAGGTGGAATCTAAGCGATCAGCAGGACGCGCTGTGAGCCCAGCGTCCTCCTATGCCGCCATCTTCCCTCCTTCTCCGCAAGTGCCCTTCTCAATGCCCATATTCATTTAGCCCATCCCCCCACCTGCCTCCCTCCAGCAACCCTCAGTTTGTTCTCTGCATTTAAGAGTCTCTTATGGTTTGCCTCCCTCTCTGTTTTTATCTTATTTCATTTTTCCTTCTCTTCTCCTGTATTCATCTGTTTTGTTTCTTAAACTCCACATTTGAGTGAAATCATATATTTGTCTTTCTCTGACTTATTTTGCTTAGCATAATGCACTCTAGTTCCATCCATGTTGTTACAAATGGCAAGATTTCATTCTTTTTGATCACTGACTAATATTCCATATATATATATGTATATATATATATATATATACACACACACACACACACACACACACATAAACACACACACACATACATATATAGCACATCTTTATCCGTTCATCAGTTGATGGACATTTGGGCTTTTTCCATAATTTGGCTGTTTTTAACGTCATGAATTAGTGTGGCACATTTGTAACAAGCAATGAACTAAAATTAATACATTATTCTTAACCAAAGTCCATAGTTTAGTTTTCACTGTATTACACATTCTATGGGTTTCGACAAATGTATAATGATGTGTATCCACCTTTACAGTTATCATACAGAATCATAGTTTCACTGCCCTAAAAATTCCCTGTGCTCTACCTATTCATCCCTTCCTCCACTCCCTAATCCCTGGCAACCACTGATCTCTTTACTGTCTCCATAGTTTTGCCTTTTCCAGAATGCCATATAGTCGGAATCATAAAGTATATAGTCTATTCAGCTTGGTTTCTTCCACTTAGCAATGTGTGTGTAAGGTTTTTCTTTGTGTTTTTGTGGTTTGATAGCTTATTTAAGTTCTGGGTTTTTAAAAAATGTTTATTTGAGGGGCGCCTGGGTGGCTCAGTCAGTTAAGCGTCCGACTTCGGCTTAGGTCATGATCTCACCGTTCGTGAGTTCGAGCCCCGCATGGGGCTCTGTGCTGACAGCTCAGAGCCTGGAGCCTGCTTCTGATTCTGTCTCTCTCTGTCTCTGCCTCTCCCTTACTCACGCTCTGTCTCTCAAAAATAAATAAATATAAAAAAAAATTTAAAAAAAATAGAAATGTTTATTTGAGAGAGAGAGAGAGAGCGCGTGTGAGCATGTGTGCACTGGTGGGGGAAGGGCAGAAAGAGAGGGAGAGAGAGAATCCCAAGCAGGGGATTCTGACATGGGGCTCAAACCCACAAACTGTGAGATAATGACCTGAGCAGAAGTTAGATGCTTAACTGACTGAGCTACTCAGGTGTCCCAGTTCTGTTCTTTTTTAAGTCCAAATATAAGGTGCTGTTGTCAGATAATTTTTGTTTAGATATACTTATATATTTACACATTTCTTGACTTACTATGCTTTTGCATCTAAGACTTTCCTTTGGCCATCATTATCCAGCTTCCTTCCATGAAGGAATAAAATCACTCTTAAAAACAAACAAACAAAATACATATATATGTATGTAGATATATATCCTTATTTCACTGTCACTGAATGATTGATTTTCTGAGCAAATATTTCCAGATTGACAGATGTTTTTATTAGTATTTTGAAGATATTACACTGCTATGTTCAATAGCCGTTGTTGAGAATCTAATTATAATCCCTATGTCCTTATAAGTGGTCCTGTTCTGTCTGGCTGCCTTTAAAGTTTTCACTTTGCTTTTGGTCTTTAATGTCATTATGCAATTAAAGTTGGAGAATCTTAATTGCATCTTATTGTAAGTTGTGTTTTAAACATGTATGGGCTCATGTCTTTCGTTTGCTTTTGGAAAATTTGGAATTAATATCCTAATGCCTTTCTTTCATTCCTTTTGAAGCTGCTGATAAATATATTTTAGACCTTTTCATTCTGTTCTCCATGTCTTCTCTTCCCAGGTTCCGTATCTTTCACTCTGCATTTATCAACTGGTTAGTAAATTCCCTTTTCCTCTGAGTCTAATTAGCTGCGAAACACATCTATCCTTAAGTTTCAGATTTGAACGGTGATCTTTTTCATTTCTAGATGCTTTAGGTTTTTTTCCCCCTGAAAAGTGGTTGGCAATTTTTTTTATAGTCTTTTATTCCTAGATTGCTTTATTTTTGGAATCTACTTCTTATAACTTCATTTCTTTATTTGGTCCCTTAAATATCTGGATCCTTTAGAGTCAAAGTCTGTTGACTTTTGCTTAATCTCTCTCAGGAAAGTGAGAGCGGATTTCACCCTGTGTGTTTGGTAACTTTTGCAACTGGGAGTTCGTTATTTTGTTGATCTTGATCTGTGAGAAGCCGCAGATACTAAATTGAAGGTGCTTTCGCCAGGGATGGTTTGCATTCAGTACCAATGGGCCCAACGCGGTGGGATCACTTGTGGGATCACTTGAGCCGCGCTTGAGAATTCAGGATTCAACGGGGGGAGCCGCAGATTCGGCGTATTTGCCTTCGTGGAAGCAGCAGGCTCAGCTTTCCAGTCCAGGTTCCATGGTGACCTCTGCTCAAGTTTCGGCTGAACCTCACCTTGCCTGTCAGACTCGCAAGTGTCCCGCTGTGCATTGTTGTAGGACAGAGCATTTCTTAATCTTATTTGATCAGGGAGCTTTGTGGGGGAGGGGACTCGTTTTCGGATCAAGTTTTCCAGTGAACATTGCTTCAGTTCCGGGCCAACCCCTTTATTTTAGAGGGAGGAAACTGAAGCTGGGTGACCAGTCCGGTGTTTCACAATGAGTCTGTGTTAGAGTGAGGGAAAAATCCTTTACATCATACTTTCTAACAATTGCCATCATCCTTTCTACCAACATGCTTTCTAATCCTGGAAAGTCTGTTAGTAAAACATCCACTTGTTCTCTGGTGAAAAATTCTTTTATGTGACATGTCTCTAAGAGCGGACTATCTTGGGACACATTTATATTTGGGGCAGATGTTTGTTAAAATATGTAAGTAAAATCTTAGATTGTTTTTGGTTAGGGGGAGCAGTGAGATTGATGTTCCCAACAATAAAAAGTATAGATATTGTTCTTGGTTAAGGGTACGCGCTGTGTAGTTTTCCGAGAGTTAGGCCAGGAGATTGAGAAAGAGATTTGTATACCCTAGGGTATTGCTGTTGAAATAGGGAGGAGCAGAGTATTAATAATAGTTCGTGGCTCAATTTATCCAGATGAAAGCCTTTGAATTGAAATGTGCATTATTTAACAGTCCATTTTTTGACATACAGTTGTGATACTGGTGATTTAATTTGGGGACACTGGGTTGGAAATGCCAAGTTTAATCTGCGTTCTCATTTTGAGGCTAGTTCCTTAAGCAATATTTACAACTCAAAATTTTGCTGAATCATATTTCAATTTCTTGCTTTTATATATCATACTTTATGCATTTTTTAAATAATTTCTTTACCTTTAAAAAATTTTTTTTAAGTTTATTTATTTATTTTGAGAGAGAAGAGAGTGAGGGCGGGAAGGCAGAGAGAGAGAGAGAGAGGGAGAGAGAGAGAGAATCCCAAGTAGGCTCTGCACTATCAGCACAGAGTCGGATGTGGGGCTTGAACTTACGAACTGTGAGATCACGACCTGAGCCAAAATCAAGGATCGGGTGCTTAACTGACTGAGCCGCCTGGATCCCCTACTTTACTCATATTTTAAAGACACCTGCTGGTAGTTCTCCCTGCAAATAGATATTTATTCTGATTGTTATAATAAGCAGTTAGTATTAAATTAAAATTGGAGCCCTTTATCCCTTAGTCATCGAATTACAGACTACTAGTATTTGGAGGACTCTTAGGTTGTGGAGTCGAAGTTCAGGGCTTCAAATCCTGAATTAACCACCCAGCAAGTGGTATAGATCCTTTACTCCTTGGCGATATTTTTGTCATTTACTGAGCAAGCATTTCTATTAAGTATCTTTTGTTAGTAGTATTATGTTATTCATTATTTTTTAAGTTGTAATTCTAGTTAACTGTCATATTAGTTTCAGCTATACAACATAGTGAGTCACCAGTTCCATACATTACTCAGTGCTCGTTATGACAAGTGCACTTCTACACTTGATCTTAGCCAAAAGGCCAAGAAGTAATGACAAGTACACTCCTTAATCGCCATCCCCATATCACACCCCCCCCTCCCCGCCCCACTGCCTACCCTCTGGTAACCATCAGTGTGTTTCCTATAGTTAAGAGCCTTTTCTTGGTTTCTCTCTCTCTCTCTTTTCCCTTTTGCTCATTTGTTTTGTTTCTTAAATTCCACATGAGTGAAATCATGGGGTATTTGTCTTTCTCTGACTGACGTATCTCTCTAGATCCATCCATGTTGTTGTAAATGGCAAGATTTCATTCTATTTTAGGGCTTCTGTGGTTTAAGCCACTCAGTCTATGGTATCCTGTTGTGGCAGCCCCAGGAGACTAATATAGTGGAAATTAAGCTGGTTTTTCACCATATTAACTGACTTTAAAAAAAAGAAAAATAAGGGGCCCCTGGGTGGCTCAGTTGGTTAAGCATCCAACTTTGGCTCAGGTCATGATCTCACGGTTTGTGAGTTCGAGCCCCACATTGGGCTTTCTGCTGTCAGTGCAGAGTTCACCTTGGATCCTCTGTCTCCCTCTCTCTCTGCCCTTACTCTGCTGTCATGTGCTCTCTCTCTCTCTCAAAAATAGACAAAGGTATAAAAAAACATTGGGGTGACTGGATGGCTCAGTTGTTTAAAGCGTGCACCTTCAGCTCAGGTCATGATCTCACAGTTGGGGAGTTTGAGCCCCACGCTGGCCTCACTGCTGTCAGTGCAGATCCCGCTTCGGATCCTCTGTCCCCTGTTCTCTCTGGCCCTCCCCAGCTCATGCTCTCTCTCCCTCTCTTAAAACTAACAAACATTTAAAAAAAATAAATAAAAAGCCATATACAAAAGAATATATACTGTATGCATCATACATCATATGTTGATATGAAATTATACTGTATGCATCATACATCATATATTTATATGAAATTCTAGGGGAAAAATACCACAAAGACAGAAAACAAAGCAGTGGTTGCCAAAGGGCAGGTTGGATGGGGGGTGACTGGCTTAAGGATATGGTTCGGGTAGTGAAAGTGTCATCTACCTTGACTGATACGTTGGCTGCACAGCTTTATATTTGTCACACTTACCAAAGTTCACACTTAAAACTGGTAGATTTCACTGTATGTAACCTAGATATCTATACAACGAAATTTTGTTTAGAATGCTATAAGAAGGCACAGTATATTGAGGTGTACCTGGAGTCATGTGGATAGGTTGGCAGCTTGCAGGAATTTTTGGAAAAGCAGAAGCTGTGAGTGGGAGCTTCATGAAGGCAGGAGGGGGTCTTTTCTTGTGCACTGCTGTGTATCTAGGCTGTATCCTGGTGCTCAGCACATGGTGTGTGCTCAGCAGAACCTTAGTGATTGAATGGAGAATGTTAGTCTCTCTAAGTATCAAAGAATGAAGATTGGGACCAAGGAGGAGCCGTGTGAATTTCCAGAGCCTGGCAACAAAAGGCCAGGAAAGGGGAAAAATCAATTATGTGGAGACCTCAGTGCCACCAGTATACATGTTATCTGTATTCTAATGATAGTCATACTAGAGCTGTGTTCTGCCTACACCTAACGGGTAAATACATGACTTTAAATTTTAAAGGAGGGATAAAGATACACAAACAAATTCCTCTGGTTTCAGCGCAGATGGAAAACTAATGGAGAGGGGAAAGTCTGGAGTTAGGGAGAGTACTGGAGAGACTGTTGGGACGTGTGGGTCAAAGGAAAGTTCAGTTGCAGTGGAAATGAATATAAGGGAGGCCTTGAAGATACTTTATCCTTTTCTTTTTGTGGACTTTTTATTTGTGCACAGTAAGTCTTTCCCTTTCAAAGACATTTCCTCCACCCCCTCCCCGCCCCCGATTCAGAGTAATCAGTACACAAGGAATAGAAAATTAAACATAGGAGAAAATTAACATGTCTACTAATTCTATCAACTTAAAAATTTAAGATCTATTATTTCTGATGTGTTTGTATGTGATTGTATCCGATTGTATGCGTGTAGTTTTTCAAACGAATATGAAGGTTGGATGAAAACATCTTAAAGTTGGAACACTGCAGGTTAGGGGATTTTTAAGTAGTTTCTGCTTTCTAGGGTAGACGCTCTCTTTGTGCCAGGAGATCACCTGCATTCTAGTGGAGTCCTGAACTGCTGGGAATTGGCAGTGGTGTAGGAATTTCCGTCTGAGATGTTTCTGTTTAGCAAAACAGTAGTAGTTGGTGACAGCATCATTCGCCCCTCACATTTGAGGGTATTTTCTGCATACAGTTGGAAACTTCAGTTCTTTATTCCTGCATGAGATTGGGGGTCCATATTGGGGGGCACAGGCAACGGAATTTATCCAAATAATTGCTTTCATGTGGAGAGACTGGTAGACAGTGCCTGACTGGCTATCAGACAGTATGACCCGAACTGAACCCGACCTTGGGGGGATGTTCTCTGGATTCTTCCATTGCCACGGACTGGAGCATGAGGATTAGATCACAATTCAGTTGCTGTTCACGTGTCCAATCATCCCAGGACAGAAAATGGAATAAATATTAAATGAGGGGAGAAAAAAAGATGGCTGTGTCCTCAAGAACGAAGTGGGTAAAAACAAAGTGGAGAACAAAATGCATACAAGGGTCACAGTGGTGGTCTGTAAACAGGGTGGGAGCCGGGAAGTTTCCTATGCTTCTTCCAGCCAGACTCCTACAAAGTTTCAAGGAATGTGGAATTATCAGGGAAAAACTCATTTTTATTTAAGGTAAGGAAGTAGAGGGAGTTGCCCCGAAAAAACTGGCGAGGAAGGGGAGTTTATTGATAATAGAGAAGTTCTAGATCACCACGGTAGCTGGATCGAAAGCAATGCACGTGTAATCCTGGGAGATAACCGTCTCAGTCTGTTTGGGCTGCTGGGACAAAATGCCATCGACTCTGTGGCTTATGAACCACAGAAATTTATTTCTCACAGCTCTGGAGGCTAGGAAGTCCACGATCAGGAACTGGCAGATTCAGTGTCTGGTGAGAAGGCACGTCCTGGTTCATAGATGGACATCTTGTGTTCTCACAAGAAGGGAGCTGTTGGGGGTCTCTGTCATAGGGCACTAATCCTATTCATGTGGGCTCTACCCTCATAACCTAATCACCTCTGAAAGACCCTCCCCCCACCTCCTAATACCATCACATTGGGGATTAGATTTCAGCATATGAGTTTTTGGGGGAAAACAAACATTTAGTGTATAGTAATAACTCATTTTTTTCAAATTCGATTTGAGTGGTGCCTGGGTGGCTCAGTTGGTTGAGCGACTGATTTTGGCTCAGGTCATGATCTCGCAGTCCATGGGTTTGAGCCCCATGTTGGGCTCTGTGCTGACAGCTAGGAGTCTGGAGCCTGCTTGGGATTCTGTGTCTCCTTCTCTCTCTGTTCCTCCCCTGCTCACACACACTCTCTCTCTCAAAAATAAAAAGATTAACAAAAATAAAATTAGATTTGAGGTCTGAGCATAAAATAGACAAATAGAAAACTTTAATTTGTTGCTGTTTTGAAAGATATTTGGACTCTCTAGTGCTATTCTGAGAATTAAATGTTCAATTACTATATCTCATTGAATTTTACCTATTCTAGATTAATATTAAACATACATATAAGTGCTACTTGGGTACAGTTATTTGATAAGCTTTGTAACTTTTTAGGTTATTTTGCTCTGATGAGTTTTTGAACAGGCCAATAGACCAGCACTAAAAGGCATAAGTTCTGGGGCCAGATTGCTTTGAATTCCACTTCTATTTAAACAGAAATGGCTTTCAATGAGTTAGATAATTTCTTGAAGCTTCAGGTTCTCTTTTGTAAAATCTGGATAACAACTAGATCAAAACTGTCCTGAGGTCTGTATGAAATAATCCATGTAAAATGCTGTGCACTTAATAAGTTCTCAATGTTAGCTACTATGATGATAAGAAATGCTATTTCTGTTATTAAAGGAGAATTATAAACTTAGAAATTTAACTCTGAGAGCTCTTTGGTCAAAATCCTCTTCTTGGTCTCAAGTCCTTGTTTTTTTTTTTTTAATTGAAGTATAATTAACATACAATGCTATGTTAGTTTCAGGTGTATAATGTATTGATTTCACAATCTATATCTACATTACTCAGTGTTCACTACAGTAAGTGTAGCCACCATCTGTTATACAACATTATTACAATATTATGCACTATGTTTCCTATATTGTACTTCACATCTCTCTGACTTACTTTACAACTGGAAGTTTGTACCTCTTAATACCCTTTGTCTACTTCCCCCATCCCCTCCCCCACCCCCTCTCTGGCAACCACTAGTATGTTCTCTGTATTTAAGAGTCTATTTTTTTGCCTTTGTTTTGTTTTTTAGATTCTACATATAACTTAAATGATATGGTATTTGTCTTTCTCTGTCTAATTTCACTTAGCATTATACCCTCTAGGTCCATTCATGTTGTCACAGATCAAAAGGCCTCATTCTTTTTTATGGCTGTATAATATTCCATTGTATATGTATACTAAATCATCTTCTTCTTCTTCTTCTTCTTCTTCTTCTTCTTCTTCTTCTTCTTTTTTGAAGTTTATTTATTTATTTTTGAGAGAGAGAGAGAACACAAACAGGGCAGGGGCAGAGGAAGAGGGAGACACAAAATCCAAGGCAGGCTCCAGGTGCTGAGCTGTCAGCACAGAGACTGATGTGGGGCTTGAGCCCACAAGCTGTGAGACCATGGTCTGAGCCGAAGTCAGATGCCCAACCGACTGAGCCACCCAGGCACCCCAATACCAAATCTTCTTTATTCATCCATTCATTTATGGACATTTGGGTTGTTTCCATATCTTGGATACTGTAAATAATTTTGCAACAAGTCTAGGGGTGCTTGTATCTTTTCAAATTAGTGTTTTTGTATTCCCTGGATAAATACCCAGTGGTGAAATTACTGGATCATATGATATTTCTATTTTAAATTTTTTGAGGAGCCTCCATACTATGTTCCACAGTGGCTGCACCAATGTAAATTGGTTTATGTTCCCAGCAACAGTGCACAAAATGTCCCTTTTCCCCACATCCTTGTCAATACTTGTTATTTTTTGCCTTTTGGACACCCTTCTGACTGGAGTGAGGTGAGATCTCATTGTGGTTTTGATTTGCATTTTTCTGATCATTAGTGATGTTGAACATCTTTTTTTGTGTATCTGTTTGCCATCTGTATGTCTTCTTTGGAAAGATTCAGGTCTTCTGCCTGTTTTTTAATTGGATTGTTTTTTGGTGTTGAGTTGTATACATTTACATATTTTGGATATTAACCCTCTTCTTGGATATGCCAGTTGCAAATGTCTTCTCCCATTCACTAGGTTTTAGTTTTGTTGATAGTTTCTTTTGCTGTTCAAAAACTTTTTACTTCAGTGTAGTCCCAATAGTTTATTTTGCTTTTATTTCCCTTGCCTGAGGAGACCTATCCATAAGTACATTGCTAAGGATGATGCCCAAGAGATTACTGCCTATGTTTTCTTATAGGAATTTTATGATTTCATTTTTTTTTAATTCTCATTTTTATTCTTTTTTTTTTCTCTTCAGTTTGGTTGCTTTCCATTACCCTATCTTCCAGATCACTGATTCATTCTTCTATATCCTCTAATTTGCTGTTGATTCCCTTTAGTGTATTTTAGAATTTCAGTTACTGAATTTTTCATCTCTGACTTGTTCTTTTTCATATTTTCAGTTTCTTTACAAAATTTTTTTTAATGTTTATTTATTTGAGAAAGAGAGAGAGAGAGCACGAGCATGAGCATGAGCAGGAGAGGGGCAGAAACAGAGTTAGACACAGAATCTGAAGCAGGCTCCAGGCTCTGAGCTGTCAGCACAGAGCCCATCATGGGGCTTGAACTCATGAGCTGTGAGATCATGACCTGAGCCAAAGTCAGATGCTTAACCAACTGAGCCACCCAGGGCCACTCATGTTTTGAGTTCTTTGTTGGAGTACTCATTGAGTTTATCTGCTCTTTTGTTAAGTCCAGGGAGTATCTTTATGACTATTACTTTGAATTCTTTTTTAAAATTATATATATAATATTTTTATTATATATATATAATATTTATATTTATATATATATAAATATTATATATATAAATATATATATATATTTATATTTATATATATATATAAATATTATATATATATATATATAAATATAAATATATATATATATATATAAACTCTGAATGCCTTATCAAGCATATTGTTTATTTCATTTAGCTCTTTGTGATTTTTGTCTTGTTCTTTCATTTGGGACATAGTCTTCTGTCTTCTCATTTTGTCTACCTCTCTGTGTTCGTTTCTGTGTGTTAGGTAGGTCAGCCATATCTCCCGGTCTTGAAAGTGGTGGCCTTGGATACAAGAGATCCTGCAGTGTCCTGTAGTGCAATCCACCCTGGTCCCCGGACCATGTGCTTTGGGGGTGTCCTCTGCATGGGCTGCTTCTGTGGCTGAATCCCAACTGCTTTCTGCCCAGCTGGGTGCAGTGACCCACTTTGCCTGCTGTGAGCACACCGGGTAGGGTTTGGTTCCCCTGCTGTGGAGAGGCCTGTCTGAGGCCACCAGGGGGCTCCTTGGTGAGTGGGACCAGCAGTCATCCTTGGTGTTTGCAACTAGCTTCTCTGCCAGAGTTGTGGGTGCACAGAATGGCAGGGCTTGCTCCCTGGGCAGCTAGCTAAGGGCCTGGGCTGTTGGAGCTGTGGGCGTCACCGGTGTGTGGGGTTATCTGCCCCTCTCCCCAGGGTAGAAGTCACTTTGGAGTGGTGCAGGTTTTGGCCAGGCTGCTTATAGGGTATGGCAGAGCAGGAGCTGCTTTGTTGTTGTTATTTTTGAAATGTATGTTTATTTTGAGAGAGAGAGAGGGAGAGAGAGAATCCCAAGCAGGCTCCACGCTTGGTATGGAGCCTGATGCAGGGCTCGATCTCATTACTGTGAGATCATGACAGCCAAAATTAAGAGTCAACGCTTAACCTACTGAGCCCCCCAGGTGCCCCAAGCAGGGGCTGCTTTGAAGGGGTGCCTGCCAAGGCCAGCAGGTTGCATGAAGTGGGCAGGGGACTGTGGAGATGGGGCATGAGGTGCTAGTAAGATAGGTGGGGGGTGTTAACATTGGCTCCCACAAGCCTCCGGCTATCCAGACTGGGAGAGGGGAAGAGAAAGGGCCCCTGCCAGCATTTCTGTTCCTGGGGAAATCTCCTTCAGGTACACCCCCCAGGCACTTTTCAAAACTGCTGCTTCTGTGCTGAGTCCCTGGCCACATTACTTAGTATGTGGGCTCTTAAGGGTGGGTACTCAGTTTCCTATTGCCCTCTGGCTCTCCCAGAGTAAGCCCACTGATTTTCAAAGTCAGGTGTCATGGGGACTCCTCTTCCCGGTGAGGATCTCCGGTGCCGGGGTGCCTGGTATGGGGTCTGATCTCACTTCTTGATGCTGGTGGAGCTCCTTTTGTTTGTGGTTAGTCTCACTGTGGGTTTGGTTCCAGACCAGACCATGTCTCCGCCCCTCCTACCCTTTCCAATGTAGCCTTCTCTCTACAGTTGATCAACCGTGGAAGGTCTATTTTGCTGGTCTTCATGGCGTTTTTAGAGTTAGGTGCATATATGTAGCTGACCTCTCAGTGTATTCATGGGATGAGGTGAGCTCACGGTCCTACTACTCTGTCATCTTTCTGTTCCCATTCTCACTCTCAACTCTTTAGACGAGAACGTGATCTAAAGAGAGACTTGGTAAACCATAGTTCCTCCCTGTCCCCACGGATGTTAAGGGACCCAAGTGGGATTGAGGGCTACCCTATTCAGATTCTGTGGGTTATACCACTGAGTTTTGCCACTGATCAGTATCTGGCTAGTATGGACCTGAAACTCTGTGCGTCTGGTGTGGCTAAGAGAACCTGTAACCTGTTTATCCTGGTTATATCACAGTGTTAGTTAGGTCAACGTTTTTCCTGAGGGGATATTTTATTTACACGTGACTTATATATAACTCACAAAAAAGTTTTAGGTTGTTCATGAATAAAAACAATAGAAAACTAAAACGCAAGGGAGTGGGTGCTCCTAGGGGGTGAAATTTCTTTCCACCTGGTGGAAGACTTGAACTTTGACTCAGACCTGGACTTCAATGCTGACTGTTTTCTAGCTGAGCCGCCTTAGGAAAGTGATCTCCATGCACTTTCCCCCATTAGATGACATGAACTGAATTTTCCTAGTCTAATTGTTGTGATGAGTGAATAAGGAGAGTCAAGAGACGCAGGAAGTGGCACGGTGCTTGTGGCTTGCGCACCTCTCAGTCCTCAACGCTCTTCTTCAGCCTGACTGAAGCGCTGAGTTTCCTGGAAGCTATGGCAAAAATAGGTAAGTTAGTATCTGGTATAAAGATCAAATAATTATTATCAAGGACCTTGGCTTTGAATTCTGGAAGAACTGGCCTCATGGTTTCTTATATAAGAAAACACATGAGTGCTGTAATAGGCACCTACGATTAATATAGATTTACGAAAGACAAATTTGGCAATTTTTACATCGACCTTCTTTAAACGCCAAGGACGTAACATTAAATCTTAATTCGTGGAAGCATTTCTACGGGAAGCTGAGCTGATTTGGTTTGAATGCGTGGCTTCTCAACAGCATAACCTAATGCAGGCATAAAATTAGAAATTCTAAAAATGGTGTGTATTTCAAATGCCCTTTAAGTTTGTCATGAGTATTAGCTCTCTCAAGATATCCTTTGGCAGAATGCTAGATTGTTGAGTTGGATATAGCCATCAGTTGAGTTTCATGCTACTTATTCCTACAGCAGATGAATTTAGTCTGCATTTTCCATGGTCATGATACCAGCCTGACTCTCACTGTGAGGCCTAATGTAACACAATTATTTTGAGAGTACTGATTAAGAAAAAATGTTGAAATTTAAGTTTGAGGGTGATTTTAACTGACTGAGGTTGGAGATGTTGCACTGGGCAAAGTTTCATCCAGGCTGTTAATTTCATTTATGTATTCACCTCAAGGCATCATGTTCTAATGGAGAAAACACAGCTCTGTGGTCAGACTGATTTCAGTTTGAATCTGGGTTCTGCTAGTTGCTAGTCATGTGACCTTCAGGAATTTCCCATTTCACTTCTTGGAGCCTTTGCTTTTCCCGTCTGTAAAATGAGACTCTTACCCTATGGAGGGTTTCTGGGGACCATTGTATGTAAATTGTCTAGCACGGTTCTGAGTCTTGAGAGAGCAAGGGTAGGACTTGGAGTCTATTCGGGTTTTCTACAATCTGATGCTCCATTCCGAGGGAAAATACTTTTTCTATGACAGATTAAATGTGGATTCTCAGACACTCCTGTTTCTTTGAAAAGCCCACCCTCTCAGTCTTGCCTTTCTTTAATAAAATGGTTACTTTAGTCATCTCTAAATTCATTTTAAAAATGAAAACAATGAAGAAATTATTAAATAGTCTAATTGCTCCATTGTAGGTGTTATAGATAAAATTCGCCTCAATTTATTTCATAGACTGCTGGCTGATAATGTGAGATCGTATTAATAAATGACTTTGACCATTTGTCCATCAGATTTCCTTAGTCAAATCATTGCCAATATTCTTGAATATTTTAGAATAAATATGAGTTTAGTATTTAGTAGTCAGATTCATTCCAGACATCTGGAGTGTTGGTATATTCATTAATAGGAAGCTGAATCTAAATAAGAATTTTTTATGACTGAAAGAAAAATATTTGTTTTTGAGAGAGAGCTAATGCCAACACATGAGCTGGGGAGGGGTAGAGAGAGAGGGAGAGAGAGAGAAGCCTAAGCAGGCTCCAAGCTGTCAGCATGGAGTCTGACACGGGGCTCGAACTCACTAGCTGTGAGATCATGACCTGAGCTGAAGCTGGATGCTTAACCGACTGAGCCACCCAGATGCCCCTAAATAACAGCTTAAAGTTAATTCTTTTGATGTGCTATTTTACCCATTTCATCTTTAAACATTGTTGGCTCTGTTTTTAGTTTTGAAACATTACCAATTCAAAACAGGTTTTAAAATTACATGAAACTAGTTTTTTGTTTTGTATTTTTTAATTTAAAGGGCCAATCCTGACATAAGAACATTGCATTTTTCCATTTTGCACAATGCGAGTAGAGAGTTTTAGGCCACTCTGTTTTTTCCTGCAGTGCTTTAAAAATTCAAAACAATTGGAATTTTAAAAAAGTGTATAAAATTCATGAATACATACAGAACTGTATTTTTAGTAAGCTTTACTCTAGAGCAGGGAGTCATTTCTTAGTAGGAAAAGAAAATCTGTGCACTGTCCTCATTTGAATGCCTCCAAAGCAGGAGCCTTTGTGAGAATTTATAGGAACTGTCTTGCTGTTAGAATTTTTGGTCAGAAAAATGGAATTTTTTGTTTTAGGGGACATTGGCAATCACTTTACCAGCCTGTCACGTGGCTGAGGAAGGAATGAGACTCAGATGTCATTTGCTGACAAAACAGTGCTGATTCTAGGACTAGAATATAAGGTGACACGAGAGAGAAAATGCTTTTGTCCCAAACCTTTGATGAGTTTACCCCAGATTTACAGCCATCTTCCCTTATGATAAGCCTGGACAGAATTTCTTTAACTGATTATTATGGCACAGACTCTTGCACTTTGGGGGAAGTCTGTGAATCCTTTTTCAAGATAATTTAAGATATTTTAAACACCTTTAAATGCATGTGGTAAGATGCACTTTATTACAAAGAAAACAAAACCAGCGTAGGTATCGAAATATGCAACTTTGAAACCGTAATACACATGTATTCTTCTCCATTAACACATTCAATGACGAGATCGAATAGCAGCTTTAGTGCTTTCCAAGTATGGGAATTTTGAGCGGTCTGCAATCGGGAAGGATCCGTGACCTCTGGAGGCCTGCTGTTATCACGGTGGTTTCATGCCTGTGTTCAAAATGGAAGGACGCGTTAAATTTCATCCAGAAGTCAGTGAAAATAAGGACGTAATTTTTCCCTTCCTTGTTCACAGACCCCTTAATTCTTTGTGAGTCTCAAGTTACAAACCTCTGACCTAAAGTGAAGCTATTGGGGCGCTTGGGTGGCTCAGTTGGTTAAGTATCTGATTCTTGATTTCGGCTCAGGTCATGGTCTCAAGGTTTGTGGGACGGAGCCCTGTGATGGACGCCGCACGGAGACTGCTTGGGATTCTCTCCCCCTCGCTCGCTGCCCCTCCCCTACTTGCGTGCATGCTCTTTCTCTCTCAAAATAACCTAAAGTGAAGTGAAGCTCCCTGGAAGATGGAGTCTTGAACAACTGCAGTATTTCTGGGCTTCCGCCTCAACTCTTGTATGTATGTATGTATGTATGTATGTATTTATTATTTTTTTTTCATTTTTTTTAATGTTTATTGATTTTTGAGACAGAGAGAGACAGAGCATGAACAGGGGAGGGTCAGAGAGAGAGGGAGACACAGAATATGAAACAGGCTCCAGACTCCGAGCTGTCAGCACAGAGCCCGACGCGGGGCTCGAACCCACGGACCGCGAGATCATGACCTGGGCCGAAGTCGGACGTTCAACCGACTGAGCCACCCAGGCGCCCCACAACTCTTGTATTTAGAGACCAGACTTGCAGCTTTTAATTTAGGTCAGGCTGATTATACATCAGATTCTTAGAACCAGATTCTTCGAATAAGGGTCTTAGAAGAAGACTGAGCTTCTTAGAATAGTTTTCAAAGAGTAATCCCCCGGTTGCATCACGGTACTTTGGGAAGCTTGTCGCGATGCAGATTCCTGAGCCCAGCTCCTTCTTTCTCTCCGGGTCGCAGTTTCTGAGGCAAGGCCTGGACACCTGCAAGTTCACCACTCAATCAAATGGGTCTTATAGACATTAAAGCTTGTGACTATCTAGGGTAGCTGAGCTACTTCAGGGACATAAGGGCACTGGGTAGGAGGACTGGCTGTAGGTGGGGGAGATGTGTTTTTGATAGAGATTGAAGTCACTCTGTCAACGGTTGTCCTGTTACACTTCTTATCACGATTACATAATGAAGCTAGTTCTAAGCCTGCACTTGTCTATAATCCACACGGAACAGGTGGTGTCTTTTGCTGGTTAGGTAAAACATGAAGTGGGACTGCTGGCAGAAGAGGGGGTGAGGTACTTAAGTTCACCCAGAAACCAGCAGGGGAAAGGCTATAGAGTCAGGTAGAGGACATTGGGTTTAGCTGTAGCAACTGAAGCCCTGCCCATTGGGAGGAATGAAATTGCACTTTGTCAAAACAGCTCAAACATCCAAGGGGAGAGAGTTTGGGAGCCTGATGGAAAATGATCTTATGAGGCGGACTTGCTTCCAAAGGGGGCAGACAACTTTTTGACATCGAGGGCCACTGGTATTGAACTTGGGGGGGGGGGGTCTCGTCAATTGTCAGCTCAGTTGGCCCTTCCTTGGAAATAGCTTTGCATTTGTAGGGGCAACTGTTTCCATCCCCCTCCCGCTATTCCATTGCCTTACAAAACTACACATACCTTGATTTTTAGATTATTCACTACAAAAGCAGGTATAAATCTCAGCCTGCAACTTCATGTATCAAATTGTGATTTTCTTTATTTTTCTCTGACCCCATGAAGAAGTATTCTGAGCCTCCATTCTGTCACGTGACTGCTTGCTGTGCTGCTTCCACACCATGAGGTGCGGAGATCTTTCTGCTACCCCGTGCAAGGATTGGGACTTTTCCCCAGGTTAGCTGGTCAACCTGCAGCCAAGGAACACCATGCAGGCGTGTCTTGTCTGGGTTCTTACAGTCTTGTCATTGCAAGACTCCTCCCTGACCTGCAGCCTTTCTGCTGTGGGACCTCTTCTCTCTCTTTCTGATAGCCCTGGGAATTCACTTCAACTCAAAGACAAAGGAATTCTTTCCCCTTATATTTCTACCCTAGAGAGTTTGTCTACACTCTCTCTTTCTATGGCACTCTTCCCTCATTTAAAAAAAAAACCCACAACCATGTGTGTAGACACATGTGTACGTACGTGTATGTGTATGGCTTACGCTTTGGGAATACAAGAGCCAGAGAATGTCACAGGCAGTTCATTGTCATTCTGCCCCATTATATACCTCCCTTGAAACAATGAATCCGTGGCCAAGTTTGTACTTGAACAGAAAGAAAGGAATAGGGAAGATACTGGGAGAAAAGAACATAGATTAATATCTCAAATACGGTTTTAGTCACAGGATTCTACTTAATGCTTTTGAGGAAAACTTGTACTGAAGAAACGTAGCCTGGTAGCATTCATCTATGATCTTTGGATCAGAGATCTGTTCCTATAAATCCAGCTCTGTGCACATTCCCAAATGTTGGGCAATCAGCAGTTCCTGAAAGACACAATCCCAGTTGTTCTGGTAAGTAAGGAATCCTGTGTGCATCCTATGATTATATTAACTTCTTGGAATTGAAGGAACCGAATGGCAAGAAGTTAACATAATCATAGGATGCACACAGGATTCCTTACTTGCCAGAACAACTGGATTCCTTGGAGTGGCGTGAGAGGGAAGGAGGTGTTCACAGGTATGCTCAGAGGGGTGTGTGGAGATGGGACAGAGCAGCTCCCCTGCCCCCAGCCCCCAGCCACACATAGCAGGGGGCTGAGACCTGCTGGGAGGATATGTTCTTATCTCTATGCCATGCTCTAATCCCCAAAGTTTTTACAGGCTTCCCTCCCCACCCCAGCCATAGGAATAAGAACTAAATTTTTTTCAATGTTTATTTATTTATTTTGAGAGAGAGAGAGAGAGAACGAGCAGGGGAGGGGCAGAGAGAGAGGGAGACAGAATCCCAAGCAGGCTCTGCACCATCAGTGTGGAGCCCGATGCGGGGCTTGAACCCACAAACAGGGAGATCATGACCTGAGCTGAAATCAAGAGTCGATCGCTTAACCGACTGAGCCACCCAGGTGCCCCAGAGCTAGTTAAATTTACCAATTTAATAATGTAAAATTTAACTCCCTAAATTTGTACTAAGGTGAACACTGCCAGTGTTTTCAGTTGGTAGGGCTTAGAACGATGCTTTTTCCAAGTACTCCATTTCCAAATGGTTTTTATCTGACAGGTCTGTAATAATATATATTCCTCCCACTTGAAAAGCAAATCTTTTCTAGGCTTTTAGAATAGCGTGACTTTTATAACCCACCGTTGTATTGGAAAACCCATTGGGTTATCCGTAACTGATTTGATGCAATATTGAATTTTTAACTATAATATAGCCAACAGCATCTTCTCCTTTATAATTGGTAAATTAGCTTGAATACTCATTTTTTTTCAGGTTGAGTTCTAATGGAGTCTTCTGCATCAAAGCATTTACCTTCTAATTTATCTTCCTGAAGGTTATTCTCTGCAAGAGACACTGGCAGAGAATGCTGTTACTTCCTCTTGTCATTTACATTTACTTGTCTGTTACAGTAGTTCAATATAGCAAATAATTAGTATCCTGCTATAAAGATGACTAGGAAACCATATCAGTGTCAACTGAAGTTCAATTATTTGAGTTCCCAGATCTAAACTGTTATGAATTTGATCCCTTTTGTTGAAATAGCCCCCCGCTTTTTTTTTTTAAGAGATGATTTAGAAATTGCTTATAAACTTCTCTGGGATTTAATTATGCTGTTACTCTCTCCCAGTGTGCATGAGATCATTAAGCCAGACAGTTTGTTTCGTGGACAACAAAACATCTTGGGCAACCAGGTTAAGTCAGCAGGGCAGGCTTAGGGCACTGATGACTCAATGCCATAACTAGGGATCTATAAATAAAAGCAAACAAGGAGGTGATAAAAAGCATGCTTAGAATATTCTTTCAAAGGCTTGAGATAATAGGAATGTCGGTCAGGATGTGAAAGCCACAATATTGCATTATGCTTCAATTTTATTTTCACTTGTTTATTGAACCTACCTTTAGGCCAGATGGGAAAGTGAACTTTCTAATGAGTGAGATGAAAGAGTTATCAAAGCTAAATTATGCAAGTTTTGAGCATGAGCCAAAGAGTTGAAGCATATCAAGTCTCTACTTTTACAGAAACATCTATAAATTTATGCACGTATCATATTCGTTACTAGACATTAACAATAGAAGAACTGGCCATTGACGTAGAATTTATTTCCCAACGTTCGGTTAAAGAGAGATGCATCCGGGGCGCCTGGGTGGCTCAGTCGGTTAAGCGGTCGACTTCGGCTCAGGTCATGATCTCGTGGTTTGTGGGTTCGAGCCCCGCGTCGGGCTCTGTGCTGACAGCTCAGAGCCTGGAGCCTGTTTCGGATTCTGTGTCTCCCTCTCTCTCTCTGACCCTCCCCCGTGCATGCTCTGTCTCTCTCTGTCTCAAAAATAAACATTTAAAAAAAAATTTAAAAAAAGAGAGATGCATCTGAGTGGCCAACCACCTCATACAAGATTGGCACAAAATGCTTAGCTTTCTGTATTATAGTGCATGTATGGCTATGAATGTCAAGGATAGGTACGCACGAGGTCTCAAGTATAAATTCTCTTGCAAAATAGTGGGGCCGTTGATGAGATGGTTCCCCGCCCCAGCACATAGCAGTACTGCATTTATTAATCATTAGCGTGTACAGAGCACTGCAGCACTGGGGCTTTCGTGTGCTCTTGAAGCAACCCCGAGGTTAGAATTTATATTCATTTTCTGGAGTGGGAACCTTGAGCTCGGTACTCAAGTGTTGTCTGTTTTTCCCACTCCCAGGAAGAGGCAAAGCTCGAGATGTGAATTCTGCTTTGCTGGCTAAAGCCCAAGGCCACCTCGGCTGTTCTTCTCCATCCGTGAACACAGTTGGTCACTTATGTTTGTGATGTCCTTGTGTAAAATATGTTAGTATCTATTTTAGTTTTATTTCATCCATAAGAGGGAAGTGCCTGGTGACTTAGTAGTGCAACTGTCAGATTACCAGAGTGTATGATAGAATGTAGAATCATGGTTTAAGGTCACGTGCACAGATTTCGTCTCTTTGGCAACTTGTACTTCTTTTGCCCCTCTATTGGCCAGTTTTCCATGATTTGGGCATGATGATTCCTAAGGTTATACTGTTGTAGGCTTTTGAAACAGTTTAGAAAAAAATTTTTTAACGTTTATTCATTTTTGAGAGACAGACAGAGAGCCTGAGTGGGGAAGGGGCAGAGAGAGCGGGAGACACAGAATCTGAAGCAGCCTCCAGGCTCTGAGCTGTCAGCACAGAGCCCGACACGGGGCTCGAACTGGTCAACTGCGAGATCATGACCTGAGCTGAGGCTCGAACTCGTCAACTGCTAGATCATGACCTGAGCTGAAGTCGGGTGCTCAACCGACTGAGCCACCCAGGCGCCCCTGAAACAGTTTTAAAGCTGCAATCTAATAAGACCATGACATTAAAGGGGTTGTATTTTCTTTTCAATATTACCTTCTAATAATAATATACCTATTGAGGGATTTGTTATGAACAAAAGGTAGTGATTTTTGTAATGGACAAATTCCATCAATATCTACAGATAATATGAATTTATTTTAGAGAAGAAAAAATATATGTAATATATATGTATCTCTTCAGATATACTTTCTAGGTATGTACCAGATTGTCAACAGTGACCTTGTCTGTGTTATGGAACTGGAAGGGGCCTCTTCAGTTATGAAATGCCATGGAAAAAGAAACCTGGTTCTTGTGGTAGTATTCTGTAAACATAAGATATTTACACAAATTATTTTGATAGGTTTTTTAGATAAGAAAATTGTTCCACATAGATTTTTTTTAATGCATTTGAATTTTTATTCTACAACACAAGCAACATAAATACAATATCTTTTAAAATATTTTCTCTTTAGAATTTTCATTTTCACCTCCGATAAAATGTACACAAAATACACTTGCAAGCTTGCTTACAGGGACCTGATAAACAATGAACAGACAGATTCTATCAAATCAAACAGTTTATCAACATATAAAGGAGGGTAGTCTCAGTTGTGTGTGTGTGTGTGTGTGTGTGTGTGTGTATCTTTTAATAAATATGACCAAACTGACTAAATAAGAAGGCAAAATAAAAACTGTACTTCTAGACAAGTCCTTTGGAGTAAACAAAATGCTTCAAGGCTCCTGGTGAATGGGATTGCGAGGATGAATTCTGCATTTTATAGATAAAATGGTACACTGACTCAAATCATTATGGCTATACCAAGCTTCATTTGTTTATAATTTTTAATGAAAACAAGTCGATTCTTTGGCATAATATAAGAAGGGATAAAAGAACCCTTACCACCCACTGGCTTTATTTAGAGTGGGAAATGATAACAGGGAAACTGTTTATAATGTAATTTATTTTATTTCTCTTAGAAAAGCAGGAAAATAATCTCGAATAATAGTCTTTTGGCATGATTAGGGCAATAAATGTCTTCTTCTTGGCCACCCCCACCCACCCGTTGAAAACAAATTAACAAGCAAAAATAACTGAAAGCAGCCTTTCCCTCTGGGCACCTGCTCCTGCCCCTATCATGCCATACCTGGATATCCTATCACATGGCTTCAACTGAAGTGAAACCCACAATATCAAAAGCACTAATCCTTGTCCATTTTTGCCTATTCAGCAGGGAACCGATTTTTATTATAGAGAACCACTTCCAACAAAATACAGATGGAAGAACTTCCATGGGAGGAATGCAAAGTAGCTTGCACATGACCATGAGGTAGCCCTGGATGACTGTTGTGGCTGGTAATGTCAGGGCTTGAGATTCCCTAGCTTGAAGAGAAAACATTTTGTGTGGTAGTTCAAAAGGTTGGCTTTTAGCTTCCTCCCCCACCCCCGCTCCCTTTTTTGGCACCAGTTGGTAAAATAAGTTGGAACTAAATTATTCCTAGAGATTAATATTTTAAATTTAATTTGAAAACCAATGACTATTAAAAGAACTAAATGCACACAGAGTTTCCAAAACAGATTATGGAAAACAAACGTGAACTGAAACAATCATTTCCATCCACAGAGGCAAGAACTTGACTCCTTAATACCATCAACCCTTTGATATGCTTTCTGATCTCACTAACTCTCGTAAATATAGTCATTTCTCTTCATACAACAATCTAAAGTAATTTAAATGATGTCAGCGTATTTAAGAAGAAGGCTTTAGAGAATATGAAATCAATAAGAATGATATAATTAATATAATTTATACATGGATGATAATTTTAAGGTACTTAATTTTTTTCTCTTGAATTATTCCCTGATTATTCTTTTTTTGGTGGAAAAAAGAATTTCCAAAGTGAACTAATCAGACGAAGTGTTAAGAAACATAGGCCCCACCTATATTTAAGTTAACATAATTTCACTGTAGTCCCAAAGCCTGCTGATGCCCGTGAACATTTCTCCCATCACTGGAAGATGAGATAATGAATACGGTCTCCACTGTGCAGGTATGAACACAAACACACTTACCAAAAAGTCCTTCAAACAGGCACATGTACTGCTCAAAAGGGAGTTGTTCAGTTTGCAAATTTCCATGAAGCCACTTGGTAGACTCTTCACAGGTACATAAGAATTAAAATATTAATTTACACCAGACAGTTAAGAAGAAGGTACATCTAACAGTGTAATACCATTTTGAAGTGTTGATATTTGGGTGACTAATGAGAGAGAGAAACCTACTGGCAAGCAAGCAACGACTCAAAACTTCTGGAAGCCAGGAGCCAAAGTTGTGATGGAGTTGAGATGGAAATGTCTCATTAAAGCTGTAATGACAGAAGAAACTCAAACACTACATATTTAAATTTAAAATCACCTCAGTACAAGTCAAAGGGTCAACATGATACAAATGATCATCCATAACCAGTGTTTCTAAATACAAAGACGAGAAGCTTACACAGAATTCACTGTTTCATTGAACTTATACATTCATTGTCTTCTAGCTTGTAAAAAAAAAAAACCTAATTGTTGGCATAATAAACCTAGAAACTGGGAAGATTGAGTAGGAATGCTGTAGAGAATCCAATCCCAAGGTGTCTGCCCAAGATTCAGTTCGATGTTTCTATAGAGCTTGATAAGTCAGGCTGATCTCATAGGCAGTGGTTGGAAATTTTTTCAAGCCAGTTCTCAAAATGTGGTCCCCAGACCAGCAGCACTGACCTCACCTGGGTACTTATTAGAAATGGAAATTTCCAGACCTACTGAATCTGAAACCGTGGGCATGGGCCCAACGACCTGGGTTTTAACAAGCCCTCCAGGTGATCCTGATGTGTGCCAAAGTTTGAGAACCACCTAAGAGCAAAGTCAAAAGCTACTAGACGACGACCACTGAAAACTTTAGGATAGGAACTAATAATACGCAGCAATTCTTGGTGGTTGACAAGCTGGAAGGACCATACCAGGATGGGATGCACCAGTAGCTGACTGTAATTTTGTTACTAAGATGGTCAGCCAGTCTCTCCTCCCTGGAACCCCCACGCATTATTACACAAAGATACAGGGGAAAGGTTTTATATGGTGCTAGTGGTATTGTATTGCATTTTCCTCAATTAGTAAGAGGTGCCATTGTTTATAAGGAAATTGAATCTTGTTCTCAACTGAGTTTCTCATAAACTATCCCCCGGGATAATTTTTTTTTTTTTTTTGGTCTGTTTTCCCTGAAGCAATGATTGTATTTTGGAAATCTAAATGGTGTTCTAGTCCAAAACTCTGTATTAAAATTTTAGTTACTTCCACATCAAATATAAACATTATAAGCAGAGGAAGAGGATCTCATAAAAGGAGAGAGACAATTTTCTAGATTGTTCCACTATGAATGAACATAGTTTTTTTTTTTTTGATGAAGCATAATTATGAGTTCTTTACTGATTTCATTAAATCTTACCCCATAACAAGCTCATATTTCCAATAAAAAGTGCTTAAAAAGAGTATCTTGCTTTTTCTAAGGCCACACTAAATGTCACCAGGATCACCTAAGTGGTACCCATGCATATCCAAGTTCTGTCACCCGCTTAATGTCATATGTTGGATTTTCCTTACGTCTGTTTCCTTGTCTGCAGAGTATGTAGAAATATTGAGGCATATGGCACGTGGTGGATATTGACCCGATGCCCTCAGTACCTGGATCTTTAAACAATCTTGTCCTACCTGTCGCTTCCTTTTCAGAGAGTGCAGTGGAAAACTGGTTAGAACTGATTCTGCATATTCTCAAACTTTGATGATGACTTTTACTACCATCTACTTCCCAGGGAAGCAAGTAGAGAGGCACTGTTGGCTACAGGGCACTTGATTCTGAGTGATTAAACGGCAATTGAGAAAAGTTTACCAGTTGTGCGTGTCCTTCTGGACACAGACTGCCATGCACACCTGCAGAACGGCTGGCCCCGAATAGTAATATTCCATCACTTCCGGCTAATTTGGCAAGTTTTCTAAATTACCACTGAGGGTCTGCTTTAAGACTAAAGTTCAGACCTTATTTTATTTTCAAACACCCCAAAAACATTATATTATGTATGATCTTTCTATGAACGAACACGTTTTTAAAACCCTATTTGAAAAAATCCTCCTAGGATTGCAGATATGGGACATCAATTAAATACTTTCAACTCATTTTCACTGTTTGATTCCTGGCAACACTCATGTATTCACTCTGTGTCCTGAGAGCATTGTATTGTAGACAGAGCATGGCCTCTGAATTCAGGAACACCTCTTTTGCAACCAACGTTGCCATTTACTGGTGATCTTGGGCAAATATCTTAACCTCTCTGGGTCTGTGTCCTCATCTGAAAAAAATGAGGAAAACAAAACCTGTTTGACAAGGTTATCGTGAGAGCTAAAGGGTGATGTAGGTTCAGGTCTACGGTCACAGTGGCATTCAACAAATGTCACCTCCTCCCTGTCGTAACCTCTTGCAATTGTTACCGGCTCCAAACTAAGGTCTTCACTCTGCTTAGTCTGATAGGGCGGACACAAATGGATTTTCTTTTCTGAGAAAGAAAACCTTCTTGCAGAAGCAGCCCTGTGATGTATTTGGGGAAAGTCAGGGATCTCTGTCACATAATTGCATTACGTTCTTACAGTGAAGGCTACTTGATGGTCTCAACGGGCTCTGTATAAACCTTGAAACAACAAGAACTAAAAGCCTGGTGACACTGTACCAAGAAGTTTCCATTTAAAGGTGCTTTTGAATTATGTTAATATTCTGTCATGTTTGTTTGAAAATAATTTAGTCTGAGCCATTATATATGTTAGCATCTGCCTTGGTCATTACATAGCGTAAAGACGGTAGAAAGTGCCCTAGTTGTATATTGATGGAGGAGGCTAGAAAATAATCATAAGGGGAGAGATGGCAACATGGTGTAAAGAGGCAGCCTAAGCATTTTTAAAAGCTAATCAGGAGAGGCAAGAGCTAGGCGAGACGCTGGCCCTCCATCAAACCTATGTCCTCATGGCAAGGAGAAATCTGATGATGCGTGTGGTCTACTTGGCTGTCAGGAATTCCTAAACGCTTTGAAATTTTCTAGGTATTTTCATGATGCACACTTTACCAAAATATTAGAAAAAGAGAGTACGTCTCAGTCGTAGGGTAACACACTTTTGGCAGTAAATACAGGCAACTGAAAGTGACGTGCAAAATCTTATTCTGCTTAGATCAGTAAATATATGGTCATGACTGTTTTCGCCACAAAGGCTGTCTTGACCTTGGTCTTTCAGAGACCTTGGGAGAGATGGAGTGAAGGAAGAGAGGGAGAGAGGCAGAAACCCAGACACTGGAAGTGTGTGAGGGGCCAAACAGGGAAGGGACCACTCGTCTACCGAGGGTCCCTAATTATTTCCCTTTCCTCTCCACTCCTGGAGAAGACGGACGTCATTGTGACCTGAAGTCCTATTTGTTAGAGATTATTTGTCTCCGGCGATGTCCTCTTGACAACAGCAAATACCTCTGGGAAGTATCAAGGTGAGCTGAGACCAATATGGGCCTCGGGGTAGGCTATAGAATAGATGATGGGAAAGGGCTAAAACCCTCTTACAAAATTGTGGGTAAAGAGCTATGCACGTTTTCTCACTTTTTCATTCTTCGAACCTATAAGGAGTCATAGTCTCAGAGCAGTGTTTGCACACAGTACGGGGGAAATTTATTTTCATAAACTAGCCTTGGAGCTCATGAGAGAGAGTCTATGGGAGAATGAATTCTGATTTCCAAACAACTAACATATTCTGGGACGTGACATTCTAAATTGAGACTGGCTTTGAATTTTTATGCTATATAAAAAGTTGCTACATGTAAACATGTTATAATCATGGATTTGACACTCTGCTTCTCTGAAGCTTCCTCCCTACCCCACCCCACGGCCCTCACCCCCACCAAGTTAATTTTGTAGTCCTCATGGGTTCACAAAGGGGAAGTAAACCTCAGAGAAGCAGTATATCACGGTGGTTCTGTTTCTTTTTGTGGTAATTGTGAAAACAAAGGAAAAGTATCTGACTTTCCATTCTACTTCCAAAACATAAAAAGTTTAAAAGTATAGAATACTCCTAAATACATTGCTGTTCCAACAATTCACTGCTTAAGATCAAATAGTTGATCTGTGTTTACACTTGAAGTGTTGTCTAATGAGTAAAACCTGAAGGCAAAGAGAGGGTTTTGTGGAACTGGAAAAATGCCTTCTGGATTTTGCTGTGATCTCTGGATGGCATACGAAATGATGGGGTTCTTTGAGATTGCCTAAATAAGTCAGGGAACTCTGTCTTCCTTGAGAAATATGTAAATATCTACAAGGTTAAGATGAGGTTTACAAATACTAGCACTGAGCAAAGTTGTTGGTTTGAAATCCTTACTTCTGTACTGAAGAGTTGCTGTTTTATTTTTCAATGACATTCCATTGTGAACACGTTTTTAGGGGCTGGGAAAATGATAATGTATCTTAGCAACGAACTCTACTTTCTAGAATGTACACTAGTGGGCTTGATGAGTTTCAATCATTATAACTGAAGAACTATTAAGTGTACTGTAAATATGATAAAGTTTCCAAATTGATTTCCTAGTGATATCTAAAAGAAATATTCATGTAAAACAACAGCCTGGAAAGATACCAGACATAAGTAAATTTACTTGCCAGAGAGGAGAAGTGTTTGAAATTGAAAAACTTAATTTCCTAAATTTCATTCTGTGTCCCCTTCTCCTTTAGTTCTATTTTCTTCTGAGACCAGAGCTTGTATGCCTGACACCCTCATTTTATGTGATGCTTGTATAATATTTTAAGATTTAAAATGACTTCGTCACAATCTCTTTTCTCACCCCTTCCAGCTGTCTCCCTACCCCACACTTCCTGCCCCGTTCCCTGAGAAGTCTGCTCACTGGATGGAGAACTGAGTCCTTTCCTCCGAAGGTGCGGATACAAAATGAGTTGCGTTTTAACGTTTTGTTTCCTTAAAAACCCAAGGTTCTGCCCTATGTTCAGATAACTGTGGAGCATAGAAATGTCTGTGCAACAAAAAACTAAGGCACCATTTTTTCTTTCCCTTTCCTGTTTTGCCTTGGGAGCAAAAGCAAAGACTAATGGGAAGCCAGGGTGGCTGGTCAGTCTGTCTCTTGGCAACATCTGTGTCAGCCAATCTGTGTGTCAAAGGCTGCCAGCCTGTAGACTTAAAACCCTGCCAGGACAGCATTTTCTTCCTTTAGAAATAGGGAAATAAAGGCACAAACGTACCTTAGAAGAAGTTGGTGAATACCAACTGGAAAATCTTGACAGTTTGGGACGACTTTGAAATGTTCTGGGATATTTTACAGAGGAAGCCATCCCTTTCTTGATTGTGACCCCCAAGAATGTTTTTCCAGCTGCTAATCAGCCCATAATCATAATAGAAAATCTTCCTCCAGTGAATGTCTTTACTAGATGCCTGAGTGCTTACACATCAGCTTGACTTACCAGCAGATATTTCCTTAACATTTCCATTAAAAAAAAAATCAAATAGGTCAATGTAGTGTTTTCAAAGGGGTAGTCCTGGAAAGGGATCCTTTTGGGAATAACATCGCAAGCAGAAGCACTGGGAAATAAACATCAAGATTTAGAAACGTATCAAGGAATGGAGACTTTTCTGCAATAATGTGCAAAATCAGAGTATCATTTGTGTCATCCAGATACAAGGTTAGTGTCCAGGTTGGCCCCAGTGTTAGGGAGCAACAGATTGTTCTCTGAGACACTTGTTTTGGTGGGGCTGGTGGTGGGGATAACGCGATCAGTCAGACTGGCAGGCACTCTCTAACCCTTGCTACTGAACTTCCTCAAACTGAGTGGTCTACACGATGATGTCGTAGACCCGGCCCACTCTGCCCAGCCATTCTCTCACGGCCTGGCGCACGCGGATGTCGGTCACGTGACAGGTCAGCTGGCTGATGCACGGGAACACTGCAGGCTGGAGAGCCGTGAAGGTCTGGTCTGGAAGGATCTGAATCTGGTTGAGAACTGTTAGCATCATGTTGGTCCATGCCTAAGAGAAAGGATTTAGGGGAATTAGCAGCTTTCTCCTCTGGGTTCAGCTGAACTCTCAGGTGTGGCTAAGCCCTGCCAGTGTGCGAATGAGTTTCCTGTCTTTGGGCTGCAATAAGTCTGTCTTTACTAATTGAATGTAGCGACTAGAAATTGTCATTTTGAGTTCATCCATACAAGGAATAGCAGAAACTCCTCTGACATTAGGAATACCTGATTTTCAGCTTTTGTAGGCTAGAGGCATAACTCGTTTTATTGCAGTTTGCTTTTACTGTGCTTCCCAGATAGTGGGTTTTTTGTTTGTGTTTTCATTTGCTTACTTTGTGTCTCTGTGTCACATTCTGGTAATTCTCACAATATTTCAAACTTTTGAATTATATTTGTTTGGGTGATCTGGGATATTACTATTATAACTGTTTTGGGTGCCATGAATTGTGCCTATATAAGATGGTGAACTTAATTGATAAACGTGTGTGCTCTGACTGCCCCACTGATCAGCCCTTCGCCCGTCCCTCTCCTTGGGCCTCCCTATTCCCTGAGACCCAACAATATTGAAGTTAGGCCAATGAATAAGCCTACATTGACCTTTAAGCGTTCAAGTGAAAGGAAGAGTCACAGGTCTCTCACTTTCAATCAAAAGCCAGAAATGATCATGCTTAGCGAGGGAGGCGTGTTGGAAGCCGAGACTGGCACAAAAGCCTAGGTTCCAGCCTAAGTTAGCCAAGCTGTGAACGCAAAGGGAAAGTTCCTGAAGGAAATTAAAAGTGTGACTCCAGTGAACACACACATGATAAGAAAGAAAAACAACCTTAGTGCTGACAAGCAGAAAGTTCGAGTGGTCTGGATAGAAGATCAAACCAGCCCCAACATTCCCTTCAGCCAAAGCCTAATCCAGAGCGAGACCCTAACTCTCTTCCATTCTGTGAAGGCTGAGAGAGGTGAGGAAGCTGGAGAAGAAAAGTTTGAAGCTCGCAGAGGTGGGTTCATGGGGTTTAAGGAAAGAAGCTGTTTCCCTAATCGAAAGTATTGATTGGAAGCTGCAGCAAGTTTTCCAGAAGATCTGCTGAGATAAGTGATGAAGGCGGTTACACTAAACAGATTTTCAATGCAGATGAAACAGCCTTCTGTTGGAAAAAGATGCCATCTAGGACTTTCATAGCCAGAGGGAAGTCAGTACCTGGGTTCAAAGGGCCGGCTGACTCTCTAGTTAGGGGCTAATGCAGCTGGTGACTTTAAGTTAAAGCCACTGCTCATTTACTATTCTCAAAATCCTAGAACCCTTAAGAATTATGCCGTATCTACTCCGTGCTCCATAAATGAAACAGGAAAACCTGGATGACAGCACATGTTTACCCATGGCTCACTGAATATTTTAAACCTACTATTGAGAACTGCTACTCAGAGAAAAGGATTCCTTTCAAAATAGTACTGCCTGTTGACAATGCACCTGGTCACCCACGAGCTCTGACGCAGATGTCCGATGAGATTCACGCTGTTCTCGTGCCTGCTAACACGACAGCCATTCTGCAGTCCATTTCTACTTTCAAGTCATTATTTAAGAAATACATTTCATAAGGCTCGAGGTGTTACAGTGATTCCTCTGCTGGATCTGGGCAAAGTAGACTGAAGACCTGGAAAGTATTCACTGTTCTAGATACTGTTAACAACATTCATGACTCATGGGAAGAGGTCAGAACATCGACATGAACGGGAGCGTGCAAGAACTTGATTCCAACACTCGTGCAGGACTCTGAGGGGTTCAGGACTCCGTGGAGGAAGTAACTGCGGTGTGGGGGAAACAGCGGAAGAATTAGAAGCAGAGCCGGAAAATGGGCCTGGAATCCCGCCATCTCATGATCGAACTTCAATGGACGAAGGGTTGCTTCTTATGGATGAGCAAAGGAAGTGGTTGCTTGAGATGGAATCTACTCCTGGTGAAGACTATTGAAATGACAACAGAGGATTTAGAAGATTACATACACTCAGTGGACGGAGCAGTGGCAGGGTTTGAGTGGATGGATTCCCATTTTGAAAGCGGTTCTAGTGTGGGTCCAATGCTATCAAACAGCATTGCACGCTACAGAGAAATAATATGTCAAAGAGTCAATGCAGCGACCTTTATTGTCGCCTTATTTTAAGAAAGTGCCACAGCCACCCCAGCCTTCAGCAGCCACCACCCTGGTGAGTCAGCAGCCACCAACATGGAGGCAAGACCCTCCACCAGCAAAAAGATTATGACGTGTTAAAAACTCAGATGAGTTTTAGCAATGAAGTATTTTTAAAATTAAGGTATATGTATATATATTTTTAGATATAATGCTATTGTACACTTCATAGACTACAGTATAGTGTGAACATAACTTTTATATGCTCTGGGAGATAAAAAAATTCATCTGACGTGCTTTGATATTTGCTTTATTGCAGTGGTCTGGAGCCAAACCTGCAATATCTCCAAGGTATGCCTGTACCAAAATCTTATTTATTCCTCATATTTTTAAAAACTCTCCTGCCTTCTCATAATGAAGAAACTTTATTTTATTTATTTTTGTGAGGAGGAGGAGAGAGAGAGAGAGAGAAGGGAGGAGAGGGGCAGAGAGGGAGACAGAATCTGAAGCGGGCTCCAGGCTCTGAGCTGGCAGCGCAGAGCCCGATGTGGGGCTTGAGCCCATGAACCGTGAGATCATGACCTGAGCCAAAGTCGGATGCTTAACCAACTGAGTCACCGGGGCGCCCCTTATGAAGACATGTATAATGCCTAGCAAACTGGAATAGGACTACCATACATCTCTGTTAGACTAGATTAGCAAAAGTCCAGTCAAAGATGATTTTTGTGGGTTCTAAAGTTTAGTACTATGTTCAAAATACTTTAGAGGAAAAAGAGGCATCTTGCAAGATTCATGCTAAGTCCAAATTTATGTTCGTCCTAAGAATATGGTTATGTGTAAGTTCATAGAATCCTAGGATCGAAGATCTAACTTATGCCTGCAACAGGGGTCCGCGCTCTAAGCGCCCAGAGTATTTTGAAAGGGCTCCTGCTCACTCTAGATTCCATTTCTCTTTTCCCATCTCATCAGTTCCTAAACTGAACAAACGCTCCCGCCACCATTTTCTTCTCAGGCTGAGTTGTTGATGCCCCCACGGAATTACAAACATTAACTATATAAAGGAACGGGAACGCTCAGAGCCCTCTAAGGAATGAGAAGTTTTGGGTGCTCGGAAGGGGCTAGCAAAACTTGGGACGAAAACAGTTCATTGGTAGGACCACATAATAACGCGTCCTTTGCCTGTGTCCTGTACATATTTCCTCAGGGCATCTTCAGACACACTCAGGACCCCATGCCAGAGAAGGTATGTTCACTTTAGAAGCTTTAGCTTCGTCTCATTTATCCGAGTGAGCTCCAGATTCTCAATAATATCTCTTGGAACCCATAAAGCCATCCCTGAAATTATCTAAGAATCAAATTTCAGTTTCACACAGATGGAGTGACGCAGACAGATGCTGCGTCTCAGGCTCAGGCCGTCCTCTGACTTTGGAGGGAAACGGTCAACTCTCAGAATGCGTATGAGTGTTCCGTAAGGGGGACGTGTCTGCGCTGTCACGGGGGACCCAGCCTCCCTCTTGCGCTGCCAGGCGCGCCTCCCCGCAGCCTGGGGCTGGCAGGAACCCACCTGGATCTGTGCCTCGGCGTCCCTCCCGGACACACTCAGGGAGCTCCCGGTGGAGCCAGAGCGGGGCCTCTTCTCCTGTCGCAGGAGCTCAGGGCCCGCGCTGAAGGAATGCCGCATCTGCCCTTGGTCTACCAAGTGCTGGGGACGCTGAAGCAGCGGGGAGTCCTGGCCCCGCGGACCCAGCGGCTCGCCCTTCTTCTCCGCTTTGCCCTCTTTGGGGAACGTGGGCAGGTTATGCTGCTGTCTCCTCTTTTTGTATTCAGTCATCAGCTTGGAAATGGTTTTGTCGGCCGCCATGGTGTAGATTCTGTTCCCCGCGTTCTCCCACCATTCTTTCTTCCGGCTGGGATCCTTCTTCTCCACCTTGGGGCTGGGGGGCGGCAGCACGTCCCCGCTGCCGGCCCGCAGGCTCCCCGGCTCGCCGGCGTGATCCCGCGTCTGGCTCCGGTCGTCCTCCGAAGGCGTGTCTTTCCCCGAGAACCCCCCGGTGGATGGGGTGGAGGACTCCGACTGGAAGGACGGAAGGATGAAGAACGGGTCGCTCTTGAAGATGGGAGCCTCCTCCACGCTGTTCTCCAGGTCCAGGTGCATCTGGATGTAGTTGGTGGACAGCTCCATGCACAGCTGGTGCAGCCTCTTGACCAGCCACACCCAGTCCGCGTTGCTGATGGGCTGCACACTTAGCGACGGCATCCGGGCCCTCCACTGCCTCTTCTCCTTGCCTCTCGGGGGGCTCACCTGGGCCGTCTCCTCAAAAATGTCTTCGTCTTCTGAAGAGCACTGCTGGGAGGAGTCCGTGCTCCTCTCGTCGTCCTCGAAAAGGACTTTCTTCACTTGCTCGGCCGTGATGGTTTCTTGGTTGGTGAGGACCGCGCAGACGAGCGCGTGGAAGTAAATGTTAAAACTCATCGCGGACTGGCGGTAGAGGTTGGCGGCGCCTCCGATCCCAGACACCTTCTTCAGCAGGCACTTCAGCCCAGGGCTGGTGTCGAACTCTCTCGCCGTCCTGTACGAGTCCAGCAGCAGGTCGAAGATGACCGCCAAGTTCTGCATGGAGATGTACCTGAGGAAGCCGGCCAGCTTGGCCTCGGGCACCTGGACCGTCTTCTCCTCCCCGGGGGAGGGGCCCTTGACGAACTCTTCTAACAAGATGTCGTACAGGTTCTGGAGCAACACTTGATGCGAGAGCAGGCTCACCACAATTTCCCTGAAAGAAACGCTTCAAACGAAAAGAAAGGGATTGATCAGTAGTCTGCGTTCGGCCGGACGTGAGGTTCGTTAAAGCGATTCGGATGTTGCACGTTTTGGAACGACGCGGGTGAAATGATAAACTTACTTGTAGTTTAATGCCTTCCTTTAAGAAGGGGCATTACGTGGTAACCATTTTCACCATCATTAATGGGATTGCTGATACTTTTTTAAAAATCTAGGAGCTGTGATATTAATGTATTATAAAAACTATTAAATACAGGCATTTTATTTCCTTCATAGCTACGAGTCGTGAAGTGTCAAACCAGAAAGTAACAATTTCTGGTCAATTCTCTGCATTTTAATCGGCTTTCTCCTCTGCCCTTTGGCTTTTTTTCTCAAACTCCAAGATGGCAGCAATCTCACTGAAGTCTGGCTTTCTAGGGACCGCACGTGCTTACCAGGATTAACTGTTAATGCTCTAGGTGCCTATGTGTAAAAACTCCAGTGCTGCCAACACGTGAGATGGAGAAGAACCAAACATGTGCAGCATGAAGAAAGAGGTACTTTAACTCAAGCTTTGTAAGCCAAATTGAGGAGAGAAAGCAGCATTCACTCAACACACGCAATTCTCTTTTGTGTCCTCTCCCGCCAGCATGGCCAGGGGACTCCTTTGCGGGCCCCGAATGCTCTTTTGGGTCCACGGAGATACCCCTCGTGTCAGCTATGTGGGATGGGGCGAATCCTCCCTAGACATCTAGCCAGGCCTCCTGGTTGAGAAGCGGGCACCACCCATCAGTCACGAGGACAACTTCCTCCTCGTCCTTATCAGGGCACAGCCCACATATAAGGAAGCCTTAGAAATGCCCTTTGGCGATGTGGCCTCTTCTGTTTGGTTGCATTCTTATACTAAGAAAACAATTTCAATTCCAGGTACTACCTTCAGCTGAAAATTTTAATTCCCCCACGTGGCTTGTGGTTTCACATTCTTTTCATTGCTCTTAAGAACTCCACGCAAATAGCTTATGCCATTATGTTGCAAACTGATTCCCGTGATGGGATAATTATAGCAAGATGGCAACTCTTATTAATAATGTTTATTTCAAAAATCCAACCATTACGTTAGTATGTCTAGTTATGACCTTGCATGTAAAAATTACTTTTTTTTTTTTTTTTGTAACAGAAAGGAACACAAATGCTTCTGTACATTGAAAGGCTGACCCTGCCCTTTGTGCAGTGGTACACTGAGGGAACACCATATGCTCAGCAAAGATGGAAAGAACGAGCAGCGAAGAACCGTCACCCTTTCTAACGAGGCACTTAAGTAATTGTTTTGGTGGTTAAGCGCACATGACACAAAGTTGCTATTTTGGCCATCTTAAAAAGTACAATTTGGTGGCATTAAGTACGTGCACAATGTTGGGTAACCATCACCGCTATTTCTAGAACTTTTTCATCTCAAACTCAATACTTACTGCACAGTAACTCTCCATTCCCCCTTTTGATAAGTTAGCTAATTAATTTTTAATTTTTTGTCCTCCGCCTGATAATTTATTGAAGGTATAGGAACCCTGAATATGCATTTTTCTGAAGAAGAGGGCTCGAAAAGCCACCAAATTGGTCTAATACTTTGTGTCTACAACTACAGGACACGAACTATAAGGGAAGTCCTGTCACCAATTACTCAAGTCTATACCCTTGTCTGTCGTCTTCACCACACTCTAAAGTCCCCAAGGTCCAGGGCAGTATTTTATTCAGCTGTGTCCCCAGGGCCTGGGAAAATGTCTGGTGAGAGGAGCACTCAGTAAGCATCCAAGACGAACCGAGTAACCAAAACTTATCGGTTCTAGGTGCAGGTGCCTGAACACATCCCTGCCTGGACAAAATGTTCTCCCTGAGAAATGGCTCTGACGCTCTAACCCCAGGGCCCTGGCAGCCTGGACTCCTGAAGCAGGAACCACAACCAGAGGGGTGAGTTTGATCAACCTTCTGAAGGTATAAACACCATAGCCCAGAGGACATGATCTATCACCTTCCCTGAGAACTGGAAAACCCTTTACCAGCAAACACTTAAAAAGAGGGTTGACGCAAGGCCACGTTTGAATTCTGGAGGATCTTTACCAACCCAGATCCCCCTTTTGATGCTTTAGGATATAAAATGGCTAAGTGTGCGTGTAAAAAGAACAGAAAATCCCTTTTAGGTTCAAGCTGACTGACGTAGCAATAAGAAAACAAAGTGGCAGCAGCAATACTGAGGAGATCAAAATTTCAGAAAGATATCAAAAAAGTGACATAACTGTTTATAGATATGCAACTCTTAATCATCTTTTAAAAAAGACCCAGAGCAAACAAAAATCCATAGATGATTTTTCAATTTGTCGTACCCAAGCGTTTCAACCTTTTGCTCAGCATATAGCATACCCTTTAAAGGAGGGGACCGTGAAGTGTTCAGATGCCAAGTGCAAAGGAAAGTCCTCCTCCTTGAGTTAATTGCATAACAAGTGGCTGACTTAAGACACGCTAATGTCAGTATCAGCGATAAACAGATTCATGAAGTACTACTTCTTAAAGCTCTCACATTAGGTGGGTTGTGTAAAGCTCAGGGACTATCAGTGCCAAAGCGATTTAAAAACTGCACCCAGATTTCTCTTTATTCAGTTTATAATCTGAATTTGATTTAGGGCTTTTTTTTTTTTAATTTATTTCCATGGGTGATTTCACTATGGACCTCTGAGGATGCAATGGACGGCATATAAATGAACTTTCTTTAGGTCTAACTCCTCTTGCTCTCCGTCCTGTGCTAAGTTAAGGTCTGTGCTAACAGTCAAATCCAAGAATGCAAAGTGGTTCCACCCTTTTGCTGTGTCCCTGGGTAGGTGGCCCAGCCTCTCTGAATGTTTCCTCGTGGATAAAACGGGAGTGGAAATACCTAGCCACTGTATTCCACATATAGCGCTCAAACACTTATCATCATTACCATTCCTGTGTTGGAAGTTTAAAAATGGAAATTTCAGTCATGGCTATTCTCCTTCAAGTCTAGGAACAATAGTTTTCAGGCAAAATGATAGTATTTAAAAAAGGCAAGCTTCTTGGGGCAGGGCAGAGATCTTTCTGTCTCCTGACAGCTGTCTTGCTCTTAAGAAGTTGACGTATTTCTCCCTGAAATAATATAAATCATGCCTCACGTTACAATTTTCTTTAAAAAAAAAAGGGTGTAATATAGTCCTAAAAACACACTGAGTTGTGTCCCCCCACCAACACCACTCATATGTTGAAATCTGAACCCATAGTACCACAGTGTGACTGTATTTGGAGATAAGGTCTTGAAAATTAATCAGGTAGACCCTAATCCACTATGACTGTTGTCCTTATAAGAAGAGATTAGGACACAGACATACACAGAAGAAAGACCATGTGAAGACACAGGGAGAAGGCATCCATCCAGAAGCCAAGAAGAGAGGGCTCAGAAGAAACCGACCCTGCCCACACCTTGATCTTGGGCTTCTAGGCCCCAGAACTGTGAGCAAATACAGTTCTGTTATTCTGTTAAGGCACCCAAGTCGGCGGTACTTTGTTATCGCAGCCCTAGCAAATTAGTACATGTGAAATGTGGAAACTTTGGTGGAGAGGTGAACAATTTTCTGCGAAAACCTTGGCTAGAGGACTCTATGAATGTTTCCAGTCTTAGCCAAAGCTTGGACTACAATGAGCCAGAACGGGAAATAAATGAGCTCTGCTCGTCCTAAGTTCCCCACATGTTTAGGCTGGTTAGCTGCTTACCTTTTCTTGGTATGTCCATTTGGCTTCTCATCGGGAGGCAGCTCAATAATGAGCTGACAGGACTGAGCGTGGTCGAAGTTGTTTGGAGTCTTTGGTGAGCACTGGGTGTCCAACATAAACACCTGCGAAGACATGCAAAGGTACAGTTCAGAGCCCCATCATCCTCGACCTGACTCCACCAGGGATTAGCTGGGTGGCCCTGGGTAAGTGGCTTATTCTTTCTACTCATTTTCTCACCTATAAAATAAGGTTGATACTGAGGTTTCCTACCTGGTGTGTTTGCTGAGAGAATTAATATGTGTATATTACATACACATAATGTTGGAACAGCAAATATTCAGAAGTTAGCGGCTGACGCTAACACTACTCACTACCTTTATCATGTGACAGTTCATTACACTCCAAACAGCAAGTGCTGCTATTCAAGGTTAATTACGAGCGCGTAAAGAGGGGCGGTGTTGGTGGAAAAAAAAAAAAAATCTGATTTTGATGTCGGTTATATTCTATCCAACACAGGAATAAGAGATTAATCAGGACCTCCTGTCGGGACTACTAACGTGGACCTGCAATTCTACCAGACGGTGGGAGAAGTGACCAAGAAGATAGCAACCGCTTCCCAGTCCAGACCTCCGTGATCTCATTTCACATGACTTCACAGACCTTCGCTACCTGCCTTTGGAAATAGAAATAGTCTTAAGAAACTTTTCCTTTGTTGACACAATTTAGAAGGGAAAAGTTTCTTATCAGATTCTTTGGGTTCTCTGAAGGGTGGACACAGGAGGCACGTGGGAAACATCTGTGTCTAGCGGTGTAATGGTGTCCCGTTAGACAAGTTATCCCATCAGAGGACCACCCTCTTGGCTTCTCTGTTACAGTGCCTTAATGCCGCAGCCGTCCACAACAGCCACGTGGATGTTAGTGGTTCTTTGCTGCAGCCTTATGACCTTTCTTCTGTTCCAGCCTCTGCGGACCGGCCATGGATGCTTCAGAGGGATGTGCTTTCTCCCTTCAGAACAGTACAACCGTCATGTACTGAGATAACACGAGTGTTGATGGCAGATGATGATGGGAGAAGCGGGAGGTGGAAGGTGGTCCCACTCTGTGAGGAGTGCTGGGGAAAGCCCTTTAGAAACCAGGCCTAGCCTGGAAACTTCTCAACTGATAATCCCGGTATCCTGGATTATTAATGTACTAAGGGGAGATTTTATTAAGAATTTGAACAGATCTTATAGAGAATGAGAGCCTCTGAATAAAACCCCTAATTCACTTTATTTTTCTAAGTAATTAAACGTATTTATTCAATGATTGAATCTGACATTGCATGTACATTTATAAAAATTGCTTAATTTTATTTTTTATTTGAGACAGAGAGTATGTGCGGGGCAGAGGGATAAAGAGAGAGAATCTTAAGCAGGCTCCATACTCAGCGTGGAGCCCGACATGGGGCTTGATTCCGTGACACTGGGATCATGACCTGAGACGAGATCAAGAGTCAGACCCTCAACCTACTGAGCCACCCAGGTTGCCCCATAACTGCTTAATATTTCAAACATACCACACACGTATATGCAAAATACCTTCTGTATATGAAGGCATAATTCATATATGTCTGTTGCCATTACATGAGACTGTATTCCCCATAACCACTCACTATTATGAATAGATGTAAATTTAGGAACAGTGCTTAATTACTGCTGGAAGCCCATGCAGGGTTTCTTGGAGGTAGACTGACGTGTTGCTCAAGTGTTTGGGGGCATATCTGCAGCCGGTGCTAATGCTGGAAGGCCTTCTGTGATTCAGTAACTCCCCGAGTCAGCAGACATTTACTAAGTGCCTTCTATATGCCCTGCTCTAGGGCCACCAAGGCGAATACACAGAACGTGCTCTCTGCTCCTCGGGAGCTCACAACCAACTTTCGTGAGTTCTCGGACGTCTGCCAGAAGAAAAAGTCATTGGTACATGGGGATCCCCGCATGAGTAAGTGTATTTTAATTTCACTTCTCAGTGACAGTCAACTGAACTGTGAGTCTGCAAATCACGCAACTTGTAAGTGTGCCATCCTTAGGCACTCGTAGTCTGGCAGTAACATCAATATTTAAGCAAATACGGACAATGTAAGCAGTCCAAGCAAGGCAAGTGGTGTATGAAGTGGAAGTGGCCCGTCAGAAAAAGGACTCTATCTGATCTGGGCACTGGAGGACGCAACAAGCAAGAGACGGTACAGACGATCATAATGCCGTTGACCGGGTTAGTCATTCCTCTTAAAGGGCGGTACGGACCAGGCGCAGAGGAACGACGTGCACGTCCCTAAGGGAGTGGAAAGCAGTGTGGTGATGTGAGACCATCAGGAAGAGGCTTCTAGGATCACAAGCCCTAGTCCCAGCATCTAGCAGCCCCTGGGATCACAAGCCCCCGTCCTTACCTGCTGAGCCATGGCTCGAATGCGCCAGTACTCGGCCTCCGCACTGGGGGAGGAGGAGGGGGCCGCCACCCTCACCTGGCAGCCTTCCCCACTGAAGCTCTCCGTGCCATTGTGGAAGCAGCCCAGCAGATCCTAGGGAGAAACACAGCAGGCGTTCCCTGGGTGCGTCCAGGCCCCGTCCCCGAGCTGACACTGTCCCTGCGTCCGGGACGGAAGCACTGATCCGACAACTTCTCTCTCCCCCTCTGCAGGATTGCGGGTGAGACAGCCTGCTAAGGGGAGGAGGGCAGAATCCGGATGCCCGACCTGACAGGGGGAGGGGGCAAAGGAAGGCTGGACCCTGCTCGGGCTCCTCCTGCCCGCACTTTACCTTCACCGGCTTGAGCGTGGCGGAGAACGCGTCCTGCAGGGCACAGCACGCGAGCCTCCACATCTCCTCGGTGAACACGGGGCCCGCCGTGACGAGGACATACCTGCCCAGGGAGACAAGGAGATCCTGAATCTGTATGTTTGCCGTCACACGGTGTAAGGACTTACAGACGCGTGCACAGATTTATTCCATAGCTTCCGTAGCAGGTCTCACTGCCTCTCATCACTCCCGGCTTCCGCCTGTGACGTTCCATCGTCCTAACACTGTTCCTAAAGCATTTGACTTTAGAAATGTCAACGGGTCCCCAGTGTAAATAGGGCAATGTTTAGGCTTGCGTGCAAGACTGTATATATTCTGTGCTAGGTTTTCCATTCTAGCTCCATTTTCCGCCACTCCTCTACAAAGGACAACCAAACCCACCCTCCTCTGCCCCCGCCCCCGTCACTGGTAACTCTGATCTCCGTGCTCATGTTTGTGATGCTCTGCTTGTGAGTCCCCACCGATCAAAAGCTTACCGACCTCGGGGATCTGACCAAGTGTCATTAATACGAAAAGCCCTTGCTGACCACCCTGCTCCCCGGCCCTTCTGTCCCTTCTTGGCATGGAGGATAAGTCTTTACTGTTATCATTTTTCATGGGTCTCTCTTTGTTATGTCCTTTAGAAAAGGCTATAAGCCTCTTGAGGGTAGGGATCTTGACTTCTTACCCAGCAGAATACCTCGTACAATGCCTAAGACGATAAATGTTTGCTGATTAAACACGAAATGAGGAATTATTAGCATATATAGGTGTGTGTGTATGTATGTATGTGTATATACATACACACACCTATATATGCTAATAATATATACACACACACACACACACACACCTATATAGTCATTTTTACCTACAGAAAGCAATCTAATTTCCTTGGATTTTATAATAAAAACTCTTAATTTTGTGGAGCGCCAGGGAATCTTTTTCTCACCTAATACAGGAGCAGCCCACCCTGGAGATGGTCTCTGTGGGCTTGGCCACACACGCCACCAGTAACTCAAACAGGTCCTTCAGCATCGTGTTGATCATGCTCTCATACCTGATGTCTATGGGGAAAAGTAAGACCACGATTTCACTCAGTAAAGGAGGGGGTTGAAATGGCATCTGCAGCGAAAGGAGGAAGTCCTATAAACATCTGTGAGAAAAGTAATTTTCTTGGATTTTTTAAACTCAATTTTAGCTTGTATTATCCATTTCAAGATGAAATATATGTGGTTTGCTTTCATGTGTCGGTGTGCATTCAAAGTTAAGCGTATAATTCACCTACTTTACTAATTTATTACTATTAGGCGGAATATACCATCTACAGCCTGAAGAGTAGCTAGCAAAAAATTTAAATTCTTAAAAAAACAAAAAAGAGAAAAATGAAACGTATACATTCCTTATTGCTGATAGACTAAATTGAATTCAATGCTCTCAGCAAACAAGACCTCTCTTGTCTTACCACTTCTTGAACTTCTCAGTCTGGCACACTATCCCCAGACCAAAAGTGAGACTTCCCCAAGTCATTCTATTTGTCCAATTCAAGGGAATACATCTGTATTCTTTTCCCTCAGAGTCCTTGTGATGCCACAGATTCCATTTTCAGTAGGATCATCAAAGGTTCTGGGCCGTGCAAAAACAATGATCTAGATGAGAACATCTACCCCTAGGGACAGTTATCGCTTACACGTGGAAAAATCCACTGGTTTTCTTTTGCGATTGACGTTCTTTTTTGTGGGGCAAATTGTCCTTCAACTTAGTGCAGCTACCCACTTCTTATCTTTGCTTTTAGACTCTCCCTTGGGGTGACTGTCTCAGCAGATTTTCTAATGTCTCTAACAAGGGAGTCTCTTACCTCACCTCTCCCTTTATAACGAAAAGAGAAAGGACTGTAGAATTATTATTTTTTAATGCTTATTTTGAGGTGGGGAGGGGCTGGGAGAGCAGGAGAGAGAGAATCCTGAGCAGGTTCCATACTGTCAGTGCAGAGCTGGATGCGGGGCTCGATCTCATGGACCTTGAGATCGTGACCTGAGCTGAGATCAAGAGTTGGACGCTTAACCGACTGAGCCACTTAGGCGCCCCGGCATACAGAATGAAAACTTCTAGAGTTAACGGCGATTTTTCTTCTGTTCTCAAACTCCCAACTCTTCCTATGAAGAACCATGAGCAAGAATGTAGATTTCACAAATGATGCTCCACTGGTACCACAGCTGACCTATTTCCCTTGCCTCTAGTTCCTGCTTCAATATATTATCTACCACATACTTTGAGATCTTTTTCAAAGTGCCAGAGATATGAAGACACTTTACCCCCTACCCTCTTAAACAACTTCTTGCCTATAATTTAGGCCGGTTCTACAATCTTATCTCCTCCATTTAGCCTCCCCAGATGAAGCAGGAAGATATACACCCGTCACTTTTTTAATGTATTCATTATATACTTGAACTTGCCTCCCCTCTCCTCATGCATACACATACTAGATGGAATTTTATTTTTAGTCACATATGTACTGCAAGTATCAATTTTCATTTTCATCATCTACTACGAGAAGGTTGGCCCTGACCACATAATTCTATTTTCGTCATTTCTGGACAAAAATCATACACTGGGGGGGGGGGGGGCACCTGGGTGGTTCAGTTGGTTAAGCAACTGCGACTCAGGTCATGATCTCGCGGTTCGTGAGTTCGAGCCCCACATCGGGCTCCGTGCTGACATCTCAGAGCCTGAAGCCTGCTTCGGATTCTGTGTCCCCCTCTCCCTTTGCCCCGCCCTTGCTTGCACTGTCTCTCTCTCTCTCTCTCTCTCTCTCTCTCAGTAAATGAATAAACATTAAAAAAATTAGAAAAAATCATACCCTGGTATTTATAAGTACATTTAAATGGTGACGCTTGCCACGAAAAGAAATCCTCAGCATGGACTGCTGTGGCACCATAGATACCTGAGTGTATAAAGCTTTGAATGTGTTCCACCACCAGCTCACAGGACAGGCCAATGGCATGCTTGAAATTAGCAGAAGCCACATCCCAGTACGAATGGTCTTTATGGCTACGACGGAGCCAAAGGGACATCACAGGGAGGAGAAGGTGAACCACCGCATAGATCCCAAACCCGGGTCCTGGAAGAGAAAAGTCAGCATGAGAACTGGGAACGCAGAGCTCTCCTGTAGCGCAAGGGAAGCTCCTGCCATCGCTTGGCATTGCCCGTCTCTTTCCCGGGCATCCCCTACCCTCTGAGAAGCTGCAAGGAAAAAGAACTTCCTCCTGATTGGGGAATATATGGTCTTCGGTGGCATTTTTCTTTGTTTCTGATGATTTTACTTATGGAAGTGACACATGAATAAATTCATAAAAAAATTCAAACACCAATAAAGCTATAAAGGATCACCTGATTGACTCCAGTCCCCAGATATGTGTGTATGTATCTGTAGGTTTATAAGAAAATACCCTCTAAAGTGTAAGTACATATGTCTACATGAAACACTGAGAAGCACATTAACATGTGTTAGAGACCATTCGTTGTTAGCAAATTTAGGTATTCCTCATTTTGACTGCCACATTCCATGGTATGTGTATACACAGCAGTTATTTATCCGGTCCCTTACTGATGGACATTTAAGGTGTTCCTAATTTTTTGCTTTATAGACAATGCTATAATGAAAATCCTTGTGAAAGTGATGGATTTTTAAAGTCTGATTACAAAAGTAAGGCATCCTATTTTTTCCCCTTTTCCTAATAAACAGAAAACACATGGGAATACAAAGAAGAAAAAAACCTCACCCACAGAGATAATCACATTTTGATGTTTGGCTTCTAGTCTTTTTGAATGTACATGTATATTTATAAATGCATAACATTTCATAAATTTGAGATTGTACTCCGTAGTATATAGATTTTAAATATTCACACTCATTTTAATGTCTGCAGAATATTTATATGCTCTTACTAGAATTCACTTAACACATGTAGGGTGTTCATAATTTTTTTGCTATTCAATATATTTCACCAAGCATCATTGTCAAAATTAATAGCGAGACAAAATGTATATATGATTATCAAGTCTTCATCAGTTTATGATAAATATGAAACTCCTCTTACTACTAAGGAATTAACTAGTGGGTTCATTTGTGGTTCTGATTCTGTTTGTGAAAACCAAAATTTCTAGTTTCTTGGATCTTGGGAAAATTTGCATGTCTAAGCGTACATGCTAAATTTGATTAATTCAAAAGAAGAAATAAATGCCCTCAGGGCCATTCTTTTCCTGTATTACTAAGGTACCAGGTGACCACTAAATGTCTTTTTCTAAATCTAATCACCTATGACCTTTATACATTTAAGATCTTGCTGTCTTGGGGCACCTGGGTGGCTCAGTTACTTGAACGCCAACTCTTGATTTTGGCTCAGGTCACGATCCCAGGGTCGTGGGATTGAGCCCTGCCTTGGCCTCTGCACTGAGCATGGAGTCTGCTTAAGATTCTTTCTTTCTTTCTCTGCCCCTTTCTTTCCCCTGCTCATGTGCTATCTCTAAAATAAAAATAAAAAGATCTTGCAGTCTTAATATTGCATCTATACGTATGTATATGTGTGTATATATGTATATGTATTTGTATATATCATGGTTTGTTTATGTCACTGGAGACCCAATGAGTCCCACTGACAGCTCTGGGCCAAGAGCATGTAAGATCCAGTCAAAGAGGAAGACTGTAATCCTGGAAAAGAGCAAAGCCAATACCCTTGGCCTGATTATTGTGGGAATCCAACATATCCAACTAACTGGATAGCACACATTATTTATAAAGGCACTTCTGGGAAGACATGGAAATAATAACAGGACATATCTTAAACATCACTGCATCATAGCCATTCAACAAGTATTTACTGAGCATCTATTTTGCATGGAGCTCTGCACCGAGTCCAGGGATATAGCTGTGAAACAAGCAGACCCACAGAAATACCCTCCTAAAAAAAGTTACATGCATAAGAACTCCCCCCAAAAGACAGACGTAGAAATTCTTACCAGGCGTTTTGGTAACATCTCTCAACAGCTCAAAGAGTAAATCCAGGGTTGGTGGCTGATGCTGACGTGGACAGTTGGACACAGCTGCTGTTAGCTGCTCCAGCAGGATGATCCAGACTTCTATCAGCCCTGGAAACCAGAAAGCAGATCTCTGTGAAATCCATAATACAGAATCATCATAAGACCAAACTAAACACTGTTAGTTTAGCAATGTGCCGTACGGATGTGAGGCATTGCCCGGTGGGGTAGCCCGCAGTGTCCACAAGCAAGGACAGATTATGATTTACACGTTCTAACAAAGTCAAAGGGCAGAAACCCGCCAAATTTCTTCTTATTCCCCTACAGGAAGAAGGTGATATGGTAAATTCTACTATATTGAAACAACTGTCAGGTTTCTTGGGAGCTGAGAGTACCAAAACACTAAAATATCCTTTTGTATCACCCAAGTACATCTTTAAAAAAATTTGTTTTTAATGCTTATTTCTTTTTGAGAGAGACAGAGAGACAGAGCATGAGTGGGAGAGGGGCAGAGAGAGAGAGGGGGAGACACAAGGTCTGAAGCAAGCTCCAGGCTCTGAGCTGTCAGAACAGATCTTGACATGGGGCTTGAAATCATGGACCTGAGCTGAAGTCAGACACATAACCGACTGAGCCACCCAGGTACCCCTAAGTATATCTTTTTTTAAAAAAATTATTTAATTACAAATATATAACAAAAATTTGCCGCCTTAACCCTATACATAATTATGCATACAATTCAGCGGTATTAATTAAATGCACGGTTTTGTGCAACCGTCTCCACTGCCTATTTCCAAAACTTTTTCATCATCTCAGGAAACCTACACCCATCACACGGTAACTTTCCATTCTCCCCTCACTCTAGCCTCTGGTGTGGCCTTTATGGAAAAACGGTTTGGTACTTCTTCAAACGGCTAAACAGAAGGATCAGATGACCCAGAAATTTCTCTCCTGGGTCTACACCCTAAGCAATTGAGAAACGGTAGACTGAAAAGCCTACTCTACTTTCTGTCTGTATGAATGTGCCTATTCTGGATATTTCACATAAGCGGAATCACACAGTATTTGTTTCTGTGTCTGGCTTATCTCACTTAGCATAATGTGTTCAGGGTCCGTCCACGTTGTCCTGTGTGTTGTGTCATGTTTTGTTTGTCTATCTGTCGAGAGACAAGGTGTGGTTTCCACCTTTGGCTATGGTGAATAAGGCTTCAGTGAGCACGGGAGTGTAAGCATCTGTTTCAGTCTCTCAATTCCTTAGGGTCTAGACCCAGGAGAGAAATTCCTGGATCACCTGGTCATTCTGTTTGGCTTTTTGAAGAAGTACCAAACTGTTTTCCATAAAGGCCACAGCATTTTACACTCCCGTGAAGGTTCCAATTTTTCTATGTCCCTGCCAATGCTTATTTTATCTTTTAACTGTAGCCGTTCTAGTGGGTGTGAACTTGTACTTCACTGTGGTTTTGATTTAGATTTCCCTAATGACGAATGACGTTGAGCATCTTTTCATGCGCTGATCGGCCATTTGTTACATAGTTTGAGAAATTCGTGTCCTTTGCCCATTTTTAACTTGTGTTGTCTTGTTGGGTTGTAGGAATTCTTTATAGAGTCTCGATATTAAAACCTTATCAGAAATAGGACTTACAAATATGTTCTATTCTTTCGACTGTCCTTTCACTTTCTGGATCATGTCCTTTGATGCACAAAAGTCTTCAATTTTGGTGAAGTCTGAGCCATCCGTGTTTTTCTTTTGTTGCGTATGTGTGCTAGTCTATTTTCTTTGCTTTTCTCTCATTCAGCCCCAGTGTCTCCTTTTTTTTTTCTTTTTTTTTGCAATCTATACATCATTTTGAATTTACGGGTCCACATTGCACTTGGTGCTGCTCGCACTCTCTCGTCCTGCGTCCACGCAAATCACTGCCTGTATCGCTCACAGGCAGGGAACGGTGCTCACGGCATCAACAGAATCGTAAGCCCAGGCAGCACACTTCTCAGTACACAACTCTTCTTGCTCCTCTTCAGATTTCATTTTTATTTTTTTATTTTTAAAAAATGTTTATTTATTTGGAGAAAGAACATGTGCATGCACAAGAGAGTGGGGGAGGGGCAGAGAAAGAGGGAGACAGAGCGTCCCAAGCAGGCTCTTTGCTGTCAGCTTAGAGCCCGACGCAGGGCTCAGTCTCACAAACCCGGAGATCATGACCTGAGTTGAAATCCAAAGTCAGAGGCTTAAGGGACTGTGCCACCCAGGAGCCCCTGAAGTTTCATTTTTAAAATAAGATATTTTTAGTGTTGCGCACTACTAGGCAAGGGAAAAAGCATGAGATTCTTTTTATTAGATGTAAATAATTTTAGTTTTGCCATTTACATAAGCACTACCTGAGCCAACACTCCAGTTCACCACTGCCTTTGGAAATACGTCAACCTGCAGATCAGATAACTGATACAGAGAAAGGACTCAGTTTCTCTAGCTTAATCCAAAAGGACCTAAAATAGAATACAAAAAAAGCCCACTCTCCATTTTATTTTTAATACTTCTAATTTTCCTGTGAAATGTGACTGTATCAGAAGATGGTAGCTTTTAAATATGCCCATTAAGGGGCGCCTGGGTGGCTCAGTCGGTTAAGCAGCCGACTTCGGCTCAGGTCATGATCTCACGGTCCGTGAGTTCGAGCCCCGCGTCGGGCTCTGTGCTGACAGCCCGGAGCCTGGAGCCTGTTTCGGATTCTGTGTCTCCCTCTCTCTGACCCTCCCCCGTTCATGCTCTGTCTCTCTCTGTCTCAAAAATAAAATAAATGTTAAAAAAAAAAAATTTAAATATGCCCATTAAATTGGCGCATCTGGGTGACTCGGTCAGTTGAGAATCTGACTCTTGATTTTGGCTCAGGTCATGATCTCACAGTTTGTGGGATTGAGCCCTTTGTCGGGCTTGTGATTCTCTCTCTCCCTCTCTCTCTCTCTGCCCCTCCCCTGCTCATGCTTACACGCTCTCTCATAATAAATAAACTTTTAAAAATTCCCATTGAAAAAATTACTTCCAAAGTTTTGAATATGCCTATTAATAGGAAGCAAAACCAAACCCACGGCCAATAAATAAAATCAGGTGACAAATGCTTATGAACCTCAAAATGTAAGCAGGTGTGAACAAGCTAACTTGCAGGAAGTTTAGAGGACAGAATCACATGTTATGCACCACTAGAAGGGGTATAACCAATAAAGTCCACATGGAAAACTCCATGGGACACTGGACCATACCTCTTTAACAAATGAATTGCAAAGGAGTGAAAAAGAGCTGAAGAGGAAAATCTAGAGATTGAAAGGGATTTAATAGACCTATCAGCCAAACATGTAGTGTGGATCTTATGTGAATCCTGAAAAGTAACTGACATAAGAAAATAGGAAATGGTAACACTGAATGGATATTTGATGTTCAAGAATTATTATTTTTAGGTGTGGTCATGGAATTAATGGTTATGTTTGTTATCTGTGAAGAACACATACTGAAACATTTTCAGATGAAATGCTATAATGATTTGATCTAAGACAGAGGAAGCGGAGGGAACAGAGGGAGGGGGTGTGTGTGTGTGTGTGTGTGCGTGTGTGTGTAAATATACAGTAGATGAAGCTGGATGATGGGTAGATGAAGGTTCATTATACCATTCTGTCTAGTTTTAGCCATGTCTGAAATCTCCATAGGCAAAAAAAAAAAAAAAAAAAAAAAAAAGAAAAGAAATTATTGGCTCTTGGAAACCAAAGGAATAGCATCTAAGAATGCATTAATTTTTAAGACTAACTTAAAGCCTTTGCCTTTCTTTTCTCTGGTCTAGCTATATTTAGCTATAGCTACATAGCTATATGTAGTTTAAAGGCCTAATGAATTGATAACGTGGAAAACTTTAGAGAGGTGGTTGGCGGTAACTTATCCATACAAAGATGGGCTGCCTAGGAAAAACAATGGATTAATGGTTTGCACAAATGGAAAGGGGATTCCTGACAGCGACCCTACACAAACCATGTACAACTGTTTTAAAGACTATATTATAGATAAACAATGTTAGTTTCTGTTTATAATGGTCTGGACTGGAGGTTTAAGAGGCTAAGTATGAAACCTCTATTAGGCAACACCCAGCCTATTTCCACTATTTTCACTGTCCTCTCCATTATTCTTTCCTATGGTTCTTCCTTACACCTATTCTAAACTAGTGAGGTTTTAGTGTCTATAATCCCTATGGAAGACTGTCAATCCTCTCACTGCTCTCATAAGTGGATTTATAATAGAAAAAGAAAACAAAAATGAAAAACAAATAAAAAAGCAAATGTAAAAAACCTCCCCCCGAAAGTCCTTCTGCAAGGGTTTGAAACAACCTGTGATGCATAATAGACTCCTTTAAGGACATAATTTCTATTTCTAGATCTAGAACAGGGCAGGGTCGACGGACTCAGAAGACAAGTGTGAGCATGAGTTAACCCATCTGAAAATGTCCCCAAGTTACTAGACCGAACTCCAATCCTCGGGAAATTACATGGGAACTAATTTGAAACACATTCTTTGAAATTATTCTTTTAATGAGCCTTCAGTTCCACCAGCCACAAATAGATTCTCTCTTCAGTAGTGGCTTAATTTCCCCAGTCTCTAACCAAAGAGTCCTGCAGGAAGTAATTATATAATGATTGTGTTTCCTAGAAGGTATTAAAGACAATTACCAGCCAATTTAAGTACCAATGCAACCACATCCCAATTTACTAAATTATAGAGAATTCAGAGTTAGAAACTATATTTAGCGGAAGCTGCACTCTGTTCACACTGAGTTTCGATGGAAACTAAAAAGGATGGGTTTGGAGACAAGACATCAAATGATGTTTTTTTTTTTTTAATGTTTATTTATTTTTGAGACAGAGAGAGACAGAGCATGAACGGGGGAGGGGCAGAGAGAGAGGGAGACACAGAATCGGAAGCAGGCTCCGAGCCATCAGCCCAGAGCCCGACGCGGGGCTCGAACTCACGGACCGCGAGATCGTGACCTGAGCCGAAGTCGGACGCTTAACCAACTGAGCCACCCAGGCGCCCCTCAAATGATGTTTTTAAAGAGTCCATGGAAACTTTAGGTAGCCATGTTCTATTAGAATTAAAAACAATAGCAACAGAAATGGATGATCATTCTTATGATCTGTAAGTTACTGAACTCATGACTTAAGCTTCTGGGAATATGAAAGTATTTCGGTCCAGACAACTAACTTACCAGTGTCGTCATCAAAATCAGACAGGACTGACTCAATGCCATCCTCACTGCTCGCCGACTGCTCCTGAAGTCTTCGAGGCAAGCTAGCGAGTCGCCCGCTAAGGAATATTGGCTTCAACGGCATTTTGTAGATTTTGGCCAGTAACTAAAGAATGAAATATCAAATGCAATTATATATTGGAAAAAGCTGCACTCTGGGTGTTAATGAAGAATAAAATTATACACCAGCCATATTCATGTTAGGGAAAACCAGAAAAGCTCTCAACGTATGAAGGTTCTAAGGTTGGTTGGGATTTGGAGGCATCTCTCCCATGGAGGGGGTGAGACGGCATTCAGTACAAACCAAAAGGTGGAGAAAAAGACTCTAGGGATACTTGCTCAGCATCTCAATTGCCTATGAATCTTATAGGCTTTTGTAAACCTTCCCAGGGAACCACAAAACAGGTCAAGAGTTTTTGCCTATGGGGGGAGTATTCTATGGGGATCGCTGAGGAGAGAGTCTATAGGTAAATGGGATACTAGACTTTGATTTCCCCTTCCCTTCAGTCGACACCAAGGCACTGAGGCCAACAGTAAGTGGGGGAACGAAGGATTGTGTGGGCCAGGTGGGAGAGATGAAGGGAGAGGAAGCAGAACTGACAGACTGCCCTGGGTTCCACATTCCCCTCTCACTGCTGTGGAGCCTGTCGCCCAGGAATCCGCATTCCTGGGCCAAACTCCCCTGGAGCCTCAGGAATTAGAATTGTGCCTGCTGGGCCTGTCCTGTTCCAGAAGCCAGGAAAACAGATGTGAGGGAGACAGAAAAAATTCCTGTCCTGGGGTGGGGGGGGGGGTCTTACAATAATAATTTCGGACATAAAGGCTATAGAAACAATTAGGTGATACTAGAATGACCGGGGTATGTGGGAATGTTGGCAGGGAGTTGGTTCATAGCTCTGGTCTCTCTGAGGAGGTGATGTTCCTGATGAGATCAAGAGAAGCAGCATCCCACAGAGATCCAGGGAGGGGAAATTCTAGGCAGAGGAGAGGGCAATAGCCCTGAGCGGTAAGGCACCGTGTATCTGAGGAGCAAAAAGTCCGTGTGGTTGGAGCCCAGAGCGAGAAGGAACGATCTGAGGGTGAAAAGGTGGCTGTGGTTCTGTTGTGAGTGGGGCCTGGTGGAGGCAGCTGGGGGAAGAGGCGGGGGCTGGGTATCCTTTCTAAAGTCCTGGGGCTTCATGCTATACCTGCTATCACCATGGGAGAGGTTCCACAGTCCAGAAGAGGCCCGGGGACAGAACCCGCAAAGACAGGACTACAACTACTGAGACAGGGTTTCACTGAAGCCTGGGGGGGCGGGGGGGGGGGCGGGGCAAGAAAGGGCTTCAGGAGGGACCATCCTCTGGTCCGGCGGCGTTGGACGCAGATATTGGCAGTGACTGGATTTTGCACAATGAAGGTCGCTGTTGACTTGGATGAGCGCTGTTGCATGGGATTTCTTCACTAGATCTTGGCCGACTGCATCCCTCTTTTGTTTCTGTCTCCACTGGCCGCATCCCCACCGTCCACGTTCTGGTCCTATCATGAGGACTTCCCGAGACCTCATGACTCCCTTCCTTACAGCCTGACTCAAACATAGAGATTAGGATGGTTCCTGCGTCTGAGTGTAAATGAGAAGTTTGAGAGATTGCAGTTCAGTTGTGCGTTCTAGTATATTTCCATTACTTTCTTCCTTTCCTTCCTGGAAGGGGTGGGGACAAAAATTTATACTAGAGCTGCGTGCAAGCACCGCCCCCGGTACCTGAGAGCAGCGCCGGAGGTAATCCAGGGCAGGCAGGCACAGGTCCGGGGACGTGGCTCCCGGTCCCGGGACACAGTCTCCTATTTCTTTACAGTCCACTTCCCCTGGCGGACAGAGATCGACAAAATTACTCTCGCCTTCCTCCTTCAACAGGAGACCTGTTGAGCCACACGGCCTTGGCTCAATAAATGTCTACTGAAATAAGAAGAAAAAGTTACCCCAAGCTCTGCAACCCCGGAGACAGTCCTTTCTCCCCTCTGCACGTGTGCATCTTTTTTTTTTTTTAATTTTTTTTTTAACGTTTATTTATTTTTGAGACAGAGAGAGACAGAGCATGAATGGGGGAGGGGCAGAGAGAGAGGGAGACACAGAATTGGAAGCAGGCTCCAGGCTCTGAGCCATCAGCCCAGAGCCTGAAGCGGGGCTCGAACTCACGGACCGCGAGATCGTGACCTGAGCCAAAGTCGGACGCTTAACCGACTGAGCCAGCCAGACGCCCCTGCACGTGTGCATCTTAAACACAGTTGGGATCACAGCGTGCATCTTATTTTGTTGGGAACATTCCATTTTGTGAGTCTCCTTTGCAGTAAGCAATGGACACTTTTTCTGGGTTCTACCACAGTACCCACGGTGGCTGGACGCTGTTGTTTTGTACCTGGACAGCCTGTAACTCACTTCACTGTGCCCCTGCTGCTGTCAGTATGACTCTGAAGCTTGATGATTAAGGAGAATCCTGGCGACAAGCCACATGTTGGGCTGGAATGAAGCGCCAGGCCTCTCTCTGTTTGGAAAAGAACCCATCGGCTACCAGTGCTCAGCACTAAATAGTGATGATAAATAAAGGCTCTGGGATGATCTAAACATCTGGGGCTTGGGGACTGAGACGACTGAATTGAGTTGAAATGATTTTTCTTTCTTTTTATTTTTTTGGTGGTATATATCTAGAGATTTCGCAGATCTGTAGAGGGCATCTAGATTTTCTACAGGTAAATACTAGTCGAGGATTATCATTCTTCTCATGCAATGAATCTATTCACATAGTTTTAGTAACTTTGTTCCACTGATACTGTAATTGTTTCCCATTGTCTACAAGGGTAGCAACTAGCACCCTCGCCCGGGGGTAAACAGACCTAATTACTAGGCATTAGTTAAAATTCAGACAAAGAGGCATGTTTCTCCTTTAAAAACAAGAGATAAACACTTGTATTTTAGATCAAGGATCACCTTTTTCTGTACAGGTTAGACAGGAAATACTTCAGGCTTTGCAGGTTCCCTTGTTTTTGTAACACCTTCTCAAATCTACTGTCCAAGCACAAAAATAGCTAGAGACAAATGATCATGGCTGTGTTCCGATAAACTTTATAAAATAATTTTTTTTTTTTGCCAATTGTTTGCCAACCCTCGGTTTGGATCAGCACACTTCAAACGTGAAAACACAGCATAGATCAAATTCATGTTGAATAAGCCAAGCGGGAATTAAAAATACGTTCGTTTCTTAGCCTGTTGATCACAGTGAGCCGTCCCAAAGTTTTTTTGTTGGTTTTAACCAAGGCCGCTGCGGTACACATCAAAGTCTATGCAAGTGGCGCCCCCTGGAGTCCGGGGCCGTCCACAGCCAGCAGGGCTGTACTGGAGGCCCCTGAGTACCCCTGAGGCTCCATGCTCCGTACAAATAACTCCACCTTATAATTCACAGAAAAAACCATCCTCCTTGTGCATCCCGATAATTCTGCATCTCCATTTGCTGCCCTTAACTCCCTCCTTAAGAGAAAATCTCACATTTGTGACACGCTGTTAGGCATCTCCCCTCGAGTGGAGTTTCACAGAAGTTCAACAGGTCCAAAGGTCCAACGTCAATACCTTCTCCTCTCCTCCACACCTAACCTGCTCTCCTTTTGAATGTCCTAACTCTGGGCAGCACCAGCCTTTGTATGAAACGTGGGGAACGGGAGCCATCCTCGGTTCCCCCTCCCCGAGCCCCCATTCGGTGACAAGCCCTACAGACCCCACCTCTGCCATGTGCTAGAGCATTCTCTCCACAGTCCGCCTGCCCGCAGCTTCTCGCACCCACGTATGGGGAGATGTGCCTGCCAGAGTTTAGTGTCTAAGCGTGCATGTGACTGGAGTACTCTTTACTTAATAACCCTCCCCGCACATTCTGGATTCCTTGACTTGGCACGCGGCACCCTTCGCAACTGCCCCCTTCCTTTCTTTCCAACTGATCACCCACCATCCCTCTTATGTGGGTACCTTCAGTGTGCTTTGTCTTTAGGAAAGTAAACCCACGGCTTACCCCACCAAGTTCAAATGTCACTTCCCCTTTGAAGCTTGCACCTAGCCCCCGCTACCAAACATCTGTCTCAGCGGCTTATTCATTTCAGCTTACATGTCTTTTTTTTTTTACTAGCCTTCATGAAAATATTCATCTTACTGAATTGTAACAATTGATTTATATGTGTTTCCTAGAAGAGCCTGTGAGTGTCTCACAGGCAGGAACCTCTCCCATATTTTATTCATCTTTCTATTTATTCACTTTCTATTTATTAACTGAATAACAGAATAACAGTCATTATGACTCTTCAATGAAATATAAGACTGTGATATAATAGCAAACACATATACTGGTCTCTGCTCCCAGTTCCTGGCACATCGCTCCTAAAACCTTTGTCACTTCCCAAGCGACAAGAGTACTAGAAGCATCTTTTGTTCTGATATTTGGTCTTTGACTCCAATTCCTGACACAGAGCTCCTACAGCCTTGGAATTTCCTGGATGGTAGGAATATCTATTGTTCTGATTGAGGCAACAGCCGGTGGGCTCCTGGGTGTGGACTGGTCACCAGAAAGATCAAGCCATGACTAGAACATCCCCTTCCTAACTCCTAAACAGAGTTAAAGATCTATCATGCCTACGTGATGAAGCCTCCGTAAAAATCCCCAAAGCATGGGGTTCCGAGATCTTCTGGGTTCGTGAGCACATCTACATGCTGGGAGGGGAGCACACCTCAACTCCGTGAGAACAGAAGCTCCTGTGTTTGGGACCCTTGTGGACCTTGCCATACGTATCTCCTTTGGCTGTTCACCTGTATCTTTTATTATATCCATCATATGATAAACTGGTACACGAGTTCCCCTGAGTTCGGTGAGTTGTTCTAACAAATAACCAAATCCAAGGGGCAGGGGCTATGGGAAGCTTGTATTTGTAGCCGAGTCAGAGTTGTGGGTAACCTGGGGACCTACTTGTGCTTGGCATGTGAAGTGGGGGGCAGCCTTGGGGGGACTGAGCCCCTAACCTGTGGAGTCTGCGCTAACTCTGGGTAGTGTCAGAATTGAATTGGATTGTAGGACACCCAGCTGGTGTCGCAGAGTATCACGTGCTGTGAGGGCCGCCCCCTTCCCCCATCCAGTATTGGGAGTGTGGTAGTCATATGGGAACAAAGGAGATACGCAGGAGTGAGTTTTTCTCAAACAAAAACTGAATTTTCTGCTACCTAATACAAAGATGCATACTTTAAGTTCTTATGATTAAGATTATTTGGCTTCTATTTAACATACAGCAGAATTAAAAAGTCGTATGCTGTACTTCAGATGAAATCTTCCTCTGAAGCCCAATTTGTAACATCAAGAAGCGAGCAGCTGCGATGGTTACCCTTCCGCTCAGTCCTCTGTTTCCCAGGGTGTACGTAATAAGAGAATAAAGCATATATGATAAATAATAGACTACAACAACAATGGTCTACAGATCAGACTTGTTGCCTTCAGGCGCTATCCTGAAACTTGCATTTTGTTCCTGGTCCCTAAAAAAAAGGGAGTGTGAGTGAAGTCACCTCGTTTCTCTGTGTCCAGTTTTCTTTTGCAAAGGAATTGTGAATTGTTTAGCAAAAATTAAAAAAATATATATATTATGAACTTTATATTGCCCTTATTTAAATTGTTCTTAGCCTCCATGTCTCAGAGCACTCCAGGGCGAAGTTCTCAAAACTTTAAGATTTAAGTTCCTTCTAAAATTTCTGGTTTTAGAAACTTCTGGCAGAAACTAACTGCCCTCCCCTCTCATCCCAGGTAGCTTGCGCTTTATAGAAACCTGCTACAGCAGGTCGTGTGGTATAGCAGGACTCTACTTTGTTAAAGTATTGCTAAATTAAGCAGAAAATCAACTTAGTAGACTCTGACACCCACAAGGCCTCAGAGAAGGGGGACTTTGACATTCTAGAGAAATTTTATGATTAACAAGGCCTAGGGGAAGGCATGCTTGATTTTTTTTTTTTTTTTTTTTTTAGGAGGAGCTGGGAACTCAGGCGGAGGCCGCCATTTATGGGACATCGAGGATCGTAGTTCCCGCATCGGGGCAGTTACTGAATACAGTACCGAATATTCTGAGACTCAAAAAGAAGCTGGCACAAAATAACACATTGATTGAAAACGTGCTACAAGAGTGTCCCGTGAACACGATGAATGACAGCAACCCTGGACAGAATCCAAGCTGCTTTCACAGTAAGCTTTCTGCTCCTGAGTAGACAGCACACTGCCATCTGCATCTCGCCCAGGCTTGCTTGCTTGCTTGTTGCCAAGCTTGTTCTTGGGCCTGTCTCCGGGCCCTTCCACACAAAGTCATCCAGGACGGGGCCCCCAGCTGTCATGAGGCATGGAAAGAAGACCCCACTTACCCAGTCCTTTGACAAACTTCATAAGGCACATGATGTAACTCGTGGCTGCATTGGCGAAGACCTGGATGTTGTCGGTATTGAGAAAAGCTTCAAATACATCAAACACTGGAGCTTGGCCTTTTCCTGAGGGGAGGAGGTTGTAGAATTGTAAGAAAATGAAGTCTACCCTTCAGGCTGTCCATACTCTCAGCATCTTCCATGGGGTCTTGGAAAAGACCTATTGGAGGAAATCCCTGGCCTTTTGATGGAGCGCACAGTACTGTCTTTCTCAGCTTTGCCTGCAGGGGGAGCTGCAGGAAGGCTACAAATACCAAGACCTCGGTAGACCAGAGATGAGGGCAAACAGCTGAATGCAGGGCTGAGGCAATGTGTGAGTCTACAGGGCAGTGAAACATGCGGGCCTCTGGGATTCTCCTGCACACACAATTATAGGGAAGGGAAGGTTTTAGAAAAGCCCTGATGGCGTATTCTGATTTACTCATAATGTGCAGAAAAGAGTTCACAGGCTTGAGACTGCTATTCTTAGAAGGCCTGCTTTGCAAGATTTTTCCTTGATTGGTATCTGGGAACTGGGTTCTCAGAATATTCCCGGGCAACAGTTAACTGATAAGGGTGGTTCACGGTGCCTAGACTGTGCAAACAACATGGTTTATTCCGAATACTTGCTTTCCTTTGGGGAATCTGGGATTTTGGTGGGTGCTAGGTAGAGGGTACCCATGTGGCCAGCTCTTAGCTGGGTGTCTAATGGGCTTTGCTGGGAAGAAACAGCCTCATGTTACTGCATTTTCACTACTGGGGAAGAGTATGCTCTGTGGGACCCTCATGGGAGGCAGAGAGCACACGAAACCTGCACAGGGATGTCCCAAGATTCTCTGATTTTTTTGCTCTGATCCTCTGGCCTGTCCTTAGTACGTTGCCATGATAAATCTCGGCTGTGAGCCACGTAATAAATCTGAGCCATGCAACAAGACTTAGTATAACTATAGGCTGAGTCCCATGAACCCCTCTGGTTGGTTTCTGAACGTATCAGTAGTCTTGGGGACCACGCACTGACAGAATACCCATGGTTGCTGGGCATGCTCTATGGGTCCCCATCCATTTCCAGCCAAAGCCAATTTCTTTAACTGGGATTCTACTACATGATGATGCTTTCCTGCTTCTTACTAGCAAGTGAATAATGTTTTCCTTTTTGGCTTTAGGAATGAACTCAACACGGATAGGTGTACCTGAAACAACAAACGGGAGTGTCAGTCTTCTGTCTAATCTGTCCATAAGAGCAGGGCCTGATTCATCATGCTCAGGGTTCTTGGCCTGCTGGCAGAACTCAGGACGTGTGTCCCTGCTCTACCAGATTGTTCCCTGCCGGAAAAACATGGCTGCATGGCGGTCTTCCCTATTGCTCTGTTTCTTTAGGTAGCATGAAAACTGACATCAGGAACTAATGCTTTATAACAAGAATCATCCACATATACTTCCCTCTCACTACCCTCACTTAACAGAGGACTGGAAATGCTACCCAGAGCAACTAGGCAGGAAAAGATAAAATAAAATGCATCCAAATCAGAAAGGAAGAAGTACCATTGCCTGTTTGCAGATTACGTGGTATGTTTTATTTAGAAACTCCTCAAGACTCCACCCCAAACTTCAGAACTCATCAAAGCGTTCAGTAAAGTTTCGGGATATGAGACGAACACACGTTCTTACCCATGGAGTAATCACCGACCAGATACTCCTTCACTTCAGACTTGTTCCCACTGTGCACCGTTTCCAGGGCACTGAACAAGGACCTCCATCCTGACTGGATCTGGGTGGAACACACTTCAACCAGCTCGCCGATGGATGTGACGACCTGGTGGAGGCAAAGGAAGTAGCACTTAAAACTTCTTCCTTACAAGCAGCAGGAAGATTTCTGGAAAGGGGGATACGCTTCTCTGGTCCCTATATCTGGATCAGTGCCAGTGAAAAAGAAACACCAGAATTCAGCCAAACTCACTCAAAAATCTACATGAGCAGCCACATTGCATTAATTTGCATTCTGCTAAAGACTTCCATTGTTGAGCAACTGTTCACACGCCTGTTAGCCATCCATAAATGTTCTGCTGGTTTTTTTTTTTTTTAAATTGGGTTTTTGTCTTCTCATTATTGACTTTTTTTTAATGAGTTATTAGAGTTCTTTATGTATTCTAGATTCAGGTCTTTCCTGGGGCGCCTGGGTGGTTCAGTCAGTTGAGCACCCGGCTTCGGCTCAGGTCATGAGCTTGTAGTTTGTGAGTTCAAGCCCCGTGTCAGGCTCTGTGTTGACAGCTCAGAGCCTGGAGCCTGCTTTGGTTCTGTGTCCGCCCCCCCCCCGTCTCTGCCCTCCCCCTGCCCCCCGGCTCATGCTCTGTCTCTCTCCCTCTCTCAAAAATAAACACACATCCAAAAAAAAAAAAAAGACTATTAGATTCAGGTCTTTCCTGAGATATAGGATTTATACATATTTGGAAATAGTTTGGCCTTGTCTTTTTATTTTTTTATTTTTTTTTCAACGTTTTTTATTTATTTTTGGGACAGAGAGAGACAGAGCATGAACGGGGGAGGGGCAGAGAGCGAGGGAGACACAGAATCAGAAACAGGCTCCAGGCTCCGAGCCATCAGCCCAGAGCCTGACGCGGGGCTCGAACTCACAGACCGCGAGATCGTGACCTGGCTGAAGTCGGACGCTTAACCGACTGCGCCACCCAGGCGCCCCAATTGTCTTTTTATTTTTTAATAGTGTCTTTTGAAAAACACGTTTTTAATTTTGATGAAACCTAATTCATCAATTTCTCTTCTTATGGATCATGTTGGTGTCATTTCTTTTTTCAAAAATTTTTATTTTTGAGAGAGAGAGAGAGAGAGAGAGAGAGAGACAGCATAAGCAGGGGAGAGGCAGGGAGAGAGAATCCCAAGCAGGCTCTGCGCTGTCAGTACAAAGCCTGATGTGGGGCTTGAACTCACAAACCGTGAGATCATGACGTAAGCCTAAGTCAGACGCTCAACCGACTGAACCACCAGGTGCCTTCATGTTGGTGTCGCTTCTGAGAAATCTTTGCCTAAGGCAAGGTCCCAAAGATTATTTCTAGTAATATTCACCATATTAGTGTGCATTTTGCCTGACATCAATACAGCCACCCCAACTCTTTCATGGTTACTATCTGCATGGCATATCGTTTCCAGTATTTTACTTGCAATCTGTTTGTGCCTTTGAATCTAAAATCTGTCTCTTGTCACCTGCATATTATAATATCTTCTTGCTTTGTCCAGTCTTAGAATCTCTGCCTTTTGATACTTTTAGTCAATTCGTGTTTTCTAACATCTTTGAGACATAAATCACATACCATAAGATCGACCCATTTATACTGTATGACTTTTTTTTTTTTTTTTTAGCATATTCAAGGAGTTGTGCAGCAATCTAATCAGTAGTCTAGTTTTAGAGCATTTTCATTACCTGCCTGTGTCCACCAAAGCCAGCACCTGGGGACAGTCATCCTTCCCACCCAACCCTACCCTCCACTCCAGGCAATCCTTGGCCTACTTTGTATCTCTACTGATGTGCTTATTATCGATGGACATTTTACATAAATGCAATCATACAAAATGTGGCCTTCTGTGACTGGCCTTTTTCACTTAGTGTCAGGTTTCTAAGGTTCATCCATGTTGTAGCACAAATCAGAACTCATTTTTTTTTTATTGCCAAATAATATTTTATTATATGGAAATACCACATTTATCCATTTATTAGCAGATGGAATTTACGTTGTTTCCAACTCTCTGGCTATTATGAATAACATTACTATGAATGCTTGTGTCTAGATTTATACGGATATATATTTTCATTTTTCTTGGGTATGTACCTTTGGAGGAACTGCCAGACTGTTTTCCATGGTGGTGCATTTAACCTTTCTGTCAGTGGCACATGGGAGTTTTGACTTCTCATCAAAACTTAGTATCTTTTATCTCGGAGTCATTCTAGTGGGTTTGAAGTGATATCCCATTGTGGTTTTGATTTGCATTTCCTTAATGACTAATGACATTGAGCATCTTTTTGCCAACACATATTGAATGCTATTATTAACGATGTCTTATTTAGGTCTGTCATTTTATTATTTGTTTTCCACATATAATGTGATTTTTGTTCCTCTGTTCCTCCTTTACTGCCTTCTTTTGTGTTAAACATGTTTTTAATATGAAATTTATCGTCAAATTGTATGGAATCCTTTATCTACTTTTAATTTATTATTTGTGTTATTCTCTTGACTGTTGCCCTAGGGATAATATACATCCTTAATTCATCACGATATTCTTCAAGTTAATACTGACGTAATTCTGGCAAAATATAGCAAATTTGCTTCTAAATAGTTTCGTTTTCTCCCCCTTTGTTCTGTTATGGTTATTTATATTTTTATATTTAATAAATCCAAAAATACAGTGTCAGAGTTAGCGCTCTAAACATATTTTTAAAACAAAAAGAAAAAATACATAAATCTTTTTATATTTACTCACATAAGAACCATTTCTTCTTGTAAAACTGATTTACTATCTTGTTACCTCCTTTTAGTCTGAAGGAATTCATTTAGTATTTCCTTTTTTAAACCCTTTATTTTTGAGAAAAAGAGCGCACAAGCAAGGGAGGGGCAGAGAGGGAGGGGGACAGAGGATCCAAAGGGGGCTTTGTGCTGACAGCGGTAAGCCTGATGCGGGGCTCAAACTCACGAACCATGAGCTCACAACCTGAGCTGAAGTCGGATGCTTAACCGACTGAGGCACATTTAGTATTTCTTATAGGTCTGTTAGCAAGAAATTCTTTCAATTTTTGTTTATCTGAGAATGCTTTTACTTCATCGTTATCTTTGAAGGGTAATTACTCTAAATTATTCACTGACTTTTTTTTTTTTTTTTTTTCCTTCCAGCACTTTCAATAGATCATTGCATTATCTTCTGGCTTTCATTCTCTCTGGAAAAGCAGCAATTAATCTTATTGTAGTAATGAACTATTTTTCTCTTGCTGCTCTCAAGGTTTTGTCTTTGAGCAGTTTGACTCTAATGTATCTACTGTGGATCTCTATGTATTGATGCTAATTGGGGTTCCATTATTTTTTGAAATATGTTTTCTCACCCTTTGTCTTTCTCATCTATCTCTGAACTCCCATGCCTTGTAAGCTTGATATTTTCCCACAGGTCTTCAAGGTTTTGTTTCTGGTCAAACAATCCTCTCCAATCTTTAGAATGGATAATTTCTACCAATCTACCTTCAAAGTTCACAAATTCTTCTGCCGTTCCAAATAGTTTTCATTTCTTTAGACTAGTTTTGAATCATTGTCATCATATTTTCCTTTCATTCTTTGAACATATTTATAATAGCTATTCTAAAGACTGTCCCTCACCACCAATATCTGGGCTCATTCTAAGTCACTTTCCGTTTGTTTGTTTGTTTGTTTGCCTCCCCTCTCAATGTGTCACTCTTTTTTTGTCTCTTTGCATGTTTTTTTCTTTTTTTTTCTGTAAATTTGACATTTTATATAATAGAGTGTAGGAATGCTGAATTCTGATTAATTTTTCTGATTTTTTTTTAATAAAGGGCTGGACTTACACTGTGCAACATCTCTTCCTATGTATGAGAAGCCAAAGTCTGGCTCAGTTTTTTTTTTTTTTAAATTTGTCATGTCTTAGCTTTACTATCTCGTATTCATCCCCATGTCTGCATAGGTTAGTGGTCAGCTGATGAAGCGGGAAGAAGTTGTGCTCAGATAGCTTGAGTCTTTAAAGCTCCCATTCTCTTCAACCAATCCATGTGTGTAGATTGAGGAAAATATTCCAAGGTTAACCAGTTTTCAAGTTTCCCTGGTTTTTACCTACTGATGGTGGTATTTGTATGGTCTATCTTACACCATGTTTCAGTCAGCCAGAGATGTGCAAGGAACTTATCTCGTCTTTCTATTAAGTCTCTGGTTTTCAGAGACTCATGTTACATTTCCTTTCTTTAATTTTTTTTTAATGTTTATTTATTTCTGAAAGAGAGAGATAGAGCATGAGTGGTGGGGGCGGTGCAGAGAAGAGAGGGAGACATAGAATCAGAAGCAGGCTTCAGGCTCTGAGCTGTCAGCACGGAGCCCGATGTGGGGCTCAAACTCATGAACTGCTAGGTCATGACCTAAGCTGAAGCCGGATGCTTAACTGACTGAGCCACCAGGTGCCCCCAAGACTCACGTTACGTTTCTTACCGGTTCACTGCTCGCTGCAACCTTAGGCTAGCAAAGTTGCAAGGTTCCCCTGTTCGCTTCCTAATGAATTCACCACGTTTAGTTGCCAAACCAATGGTCTTTTTTCATCTTCGTCAAACCAAGTCCATCATTTATAGGAGAAACACTGATGATTTTCCAGGTTAGCTCCACACTGGTCAAACTCCTATTTTCTTGCCAATATCTTGAGAGCAAGGGTGATGGGTATGGTCTTTGCCAGGAAGTCAGGCACTTCCACTGTTCCCAACCAAAGTTGTATCAGAAACTATTTCTACACACAAATGCTACTCAATTTGTTGTCTGTCCTTGGTCAGTCTCTAGAAACCTGAAAGTGTTGCTTTTGACAATTTTGTCCTGTTTAATACTTGATTTTTGTGAGGAAGATCCGTTAACTTTTTCATGCCACCGTTGCCTAAATCCCTCCTGTCCTAAATCTTCCTCAACATATTTAAGCATAGTTATTTTTTTTTTATTTTTAAAATAATTTACTTATTTTTTAATTTACATCCAAGTTAGCGTATAGTGCAACAATGATTTCAGGAATAGATTCCTTAATGCCCCTTACCCATTTAGCCCATCCCCACCCCCCACAACCCCTCCAGCAACCCTCTGTTCTCTATATTTAAGAGTCCCTTATGTTTTGTCCCCCTCCCTGTTTTTATATTATTTTTGCTTCCCTTCCCTTATGTTCTTCTGTTTTGTATCTTAAGGTCCTCATATGAGTGAAGTTATATATTTGTCTTTCTCTGATTAACTTCACTTAGCATAATACCCTTTTAGTTCCATCCATGTAGTTCCAAATGGCAAGATTTCATTCCTTTTGATTGTCGAGTAATACTCCATTGTGTGTGTATGTATGTATGTATGTATACACACACACACATACATACCACATGTATGTATATACATACATACATACCACATCTTCTTTACCCATTCATCTCTCAGTGAACATCTGGGCTCTTTCCGCATTTTAGCTATTGTTGATAGCGCTGCTATAAACATTGGGGTGCATGTGCCCCTTTGAAAGAGCACACCTGTATCCCTTGGATAAATATCTTGTAGTTCAATTGCTGGGTCCTAGGATATTTCTGTTTTTAATTTCTTGAGGAACCTCCATACTGTTTTCCAGAGTGGCTGCACCAGTTTGCATTTCCACCAACAGGACAAAAGAGATCCTCTCTCTCTGCATTCTGGCCAACATCTGTTGTTACCTGAGTTGTTAATGTTTGCCATTCTGACAGGTGTGAGGTGGCATCTCACTGTGGTTTTGATTTGTATTTCACTGATGATGAGGGATGTTGAGCATTTTTTCATGTGTCTGTTTGCCATCTGGATGTCTTCTTTGGAGAAGTGTCTATTCATGTCTTTTGCCCATTTCTTCACTGGATTGTTTTTTGGTTGTTGAGTTTGATAAATTCTTTACAGATTTTGGATACTAACGCTTTATCTGATATGTTGTTTGCAAATACCTTCTCCCATTCCGTTGGTTGCCTTTCAGTTTTGCTGATTGTTTCCTTTGCTGTGCAGAAATTTTTATTTTGATGAGGTCCCAATAGTTCATTTCTGCTTTTGTTTCCCTTGCCTCCAGAGACATGTTGAGTAAGAAGCTGCTGTGGCTGAAGTCAAAGAGGTTTTTGCCTGCTTTCTCCTCGAGGATTTTGATGTCTTACATTTAGGTCTTTCATCCATTTTGAGTTTATTTTTGTGTATGTTGTAAGAAAGTGGTCCAGGCTCATTTTTCTGCATGTTGCTGTCCAGTTTTCCCAGCACCATTTGCTGAAGAGACGGTCTTTATTCCATTGGATATTCTTTCCTGTTTTGTCAAAGATTGGTTGGCCATACGTTTCTGGATCCATTTCTGGGTTCTCTATTCTGTTCCATTGATACGAGTGTCTGTTTTTATGCCAGTACCATATTGTCTTGATGATTACAGCTTTGTAATAGAGCTTGAAGTCCAGGATTCTGAGGCCTCCAGCTTCGGTTTTCTTTTTCAAGATTGCTTTGGCTATTCGGGGTCTTTTCTGGTTCCATACAAATTTTAGGACTGTTTGTTCTAGCTCTGTGAAGAATGCTGGTGTTATTTTGATAGGGATTGCTAAGCGTAGTTATTTTAAAGTCTGTCTCTGGTAACTCTGATGTCTGGATCCCCGGCTGAGCATGCACGCATGTGTGTGTATTTTTATTGTTTTTTTTTTTGTTTTGTTTTCAATGACATGTTATTTCCTTTTTAAAAACATTTCATTTTTATTTTTGAGAGAGAGAGAGAAAGAGAGAGAGGCAGGCAGAGAGAGAGGGAAACACAGAATCTGAAGCACGCTCCAGGCTCTGAGGTGTAAGCACAGAGCCTGATGCAGGGCTCGAACTCACGGGTCGCGAGATCATGACCTGAGAGCCAAAGTTGGACACTTACCCAAATGAGCCACCCAGGTGCCTCAACATATTATTTCCAAATGAGCCTGATTAGTTTTTGATTGAATGTAGACACTGCACATGCAAATCAAGAAGTAATCTGAATCCTTGGGACGACGTCATCTTCTAGCAGAGAGGTATTCTGCACTATGGCTGACACTAGAACTCTCAGTCATTCATCTCGTGTTAGGAATTGGGATTATTCCCCGTTATGACTAGTCTGTTTAAGTTTCACTCCTCCTCCTAATACGTCCCCCTTTTCTCTTCACGGTTCTGCCCCGAGAGATCAGCGTTTCATTAAACACTCTAATCTTGCTTAGTTTGTCAATCTTTTAGCTTCCTCTTCTGAGATTAGGGGATTCCAGTTCACGGAAAGTAGTCTCAGGCACCAGGTACAGACTCTGGGTATTCTTTTTCTCCTAGATACTGGCCTCATAGCTATCGAATACATAGTTGTATTCCAATGCCTTCCAGTGATTGAACAAAAAATTTTTTTATCCAACTTTTTCTGGTTGATCCCTGTGGGAAGTTGATCTGAACTATTTAATTCACTATTATTGAACCCCCCCCCCCCACACACAATTTAGAGTTTAGGTATTAACTTGCATTTTCCTTGCTTTCATTTCCTTAAGCTTATTAGGCATTCTTATTTAATATTTTGCAGGCCAAGATGCCAGTATTTCAATGCTCTTTAGTCCTGATGGTACCACCTGTTCCTTCGGCAGTTCCCTCTGACTGCTGCCTTGTTTCCCTGTGTGTTTTGTAATATTTTGTAAATGTTGTGAAGTCACATATGCTGGAACTTTATTTGTGGGATTCTTTTGTGACCCGATTTGAGAAGAGTTCCTCTGGAGGAATTTCTGTTGCTTCTGTCACGTGCCTGTATAAGGCTTCTCAGTCCACCAGCGTGGTCTAATTTCATATGCTGACCGTATAGAAAGCCTAGCTTGTAATTTTAAATCCTACAGAGTTTTTTTTTTTTTTTTTTTTTTTTAATCTTTATCAAGAGCCAATGTTAGGGAGAGGCTGCCAGTATCCTCAGGGACGGTGATACTTGGATTTATTACTCATTTACCTTTGGCCTGAGTGAACCCCAGTTTTGTAAGGTTTGCATCGAGATCTGTCTCCCATTCCCGTGGCCTCAAGAATGTGATAAGCAGAACTCAGCTCCAGCTGATGGCAAATCCCCTCGTGGCAAAGCCAGCCTTCCCGTTGTTACTTAGTTCTGGACATCTTAGTATTCTTTACTTTCTTGCCAGAAAGCGTCAACGTGCTTCAAAGGGATTTATAAACCTTTACTTAACATTGTTGGTAGGTTTCAGAGCGTGGGTCTGTGTTCCTAGCCCACCGTCACGCTAGGCATGAAGTGTCCAGAGGGTACTGTAGTGATCAAGAGTAGGGGAGAGGTATGTGAAAGTGTAGACCGCTACAGCCAGATTGCCCCGTTTCGAACCCCGGTGCCACCCATCACTAGCCGTGTATCTAGTTAGCTAAAGCGCTTCCCCTCTCCGTCACAGATTCCACGGCGGGTTAGTAGAAAAATGAAATCTGCAAAGGCCGCAGAGCAGTGGCAGCCAGCGTAGTCAAGAAGAGCCCGCGGTGGGGCTGGTGACGCCGACTTGAACGGCACCCTGACCTGGTCCTGGACGTCCTCGTCGCACAACTCCAGTTGCATGATGCGCTCAAAAGGCCGGAAGAGGGCTTCGTTGAAGTGAAAATGGGGCGGCTCATTCCAGTCGGTGAGGACCTCCGTCAGTATGTCGTGGATGAAGGAAACAGCCTTCTGAGACACGTGTCTTTCCTTATGGCAGGCAGCCTGCGAAATTCGTGAGAGAGAAGAACACCGTCAGGACTTCGGGAAAATGGTTTCTGAGGTTCCTAACCCCCTCCACTGTAGGGAGGTAGAAGCAGCAATTCTGTTAAAGTAAAAGAGAAAAAAAAAATCCAAGGAACAAGTATAGATAAACAGGACACTAAAATTGAATGTTTAATCATTTAACCGAAGACCAGGCACAACTCCAGTTTTACTTTAATATTTTGGGAAAAATAAGAGCTTCTAGTAATTTCTTTTTTTTCCCCCCTTATAACGTTTCAGTTTTCTTGGGCGTAGAGAACACATGGACCATCGAGACACCAGAACCTAGTTCGGGGAGTTGCCCATGCTCTCATTTTTAGCCATGCCCCAGGTATGAAGATCAGATGAGACATCGTCCCTCAGAGAGGCGGGCCACTTGCACCGATAGTGCTCTGATTGGGTCACACCTTTGGATCTTTAGCAGTCCTCTCTCACACGGACCCTGGGCTTGGATGTCCGACCTGCTCTGGAAAATGGGACAATACCAAACACCGCATGAGTAGAGAACTGAAAAGTGGTTCTGATTCGGGGTCTGCCCTCTTGCTTTCCTCGGGAATCCTAAGAATGCCATGTCAATGAGCCAGGGCTGGTCCGCTGAAGGGAGAGAGACCATGGAGAGAGGCCCACTTGTCCAGCCCACCTAGCCAAGGCCACCGGGAGCCAGCCGACCACAGACGTACAAGCGAGGCGAGCTGAGATCAGCCAAGCCTGGTTCAGACCAGAAGGGCCCCCCTGAGCCCAGCTCAGATTTCTGACGGACAGAATCATAAGCTAAGTAAATGGTTATTGTTTTAAATGGCTAGGTTTTCTTTCGGGGTGGTTTATTATAGTGTAACAGATAACTGATACACGGTTCTTCCATGACCAAGTTGTTATTTCCTTGCTAGAATGTTCTCAGTTTAGTGAATTAAGTTCCAAAAAAAAAAAAACCACCTTTATTTTATGACATAGCTCTACCAGATGAGCACTAAAGAAGGAGTAAGAATAGTTTTTAATGAAAAACAAGGCAACAGTTTTCCCATCAACTGAGAAGTAGCCAGTCGTCATGTGTTGAAATGCTTAGTTTGTATGACAGAATTTATCCTATGAACTGCTTTGTGGGAGAGTGAAAGGGGCCCCGGTATTAATTTTGTTGAGAACACTAGGAAGTATGGTTAGTTGCAGGGTGCTTCCCAGATTACATATAATCAGCTATCAGAAAAGGGAGGCCGGCAGGAGCAAAAGGCATTGGTGTAATCACGCATAAAACTGAAGCCTTGGGGCGCCTGCGTGGCCCAGTCGGTCGAGCATCTGACTCTTGATTTCGGCTCAGGACATCATCTCACGATTCGTGAGACTGAGCCCCACGACGGGGGATTCTCTCTCCCTCGCTTTCTGCCTCTCCTCTCCCTGTGCCCATACATGCTCTCTTTCTCTCTAAATAAATACACTGAAAAAAAAAAAAAAAAAAAAAAGCGAAGCTCCAGCCTTGGTTAAAACCGGAGCATGAAGAATGAAAAACCGGCTGTGGGAGGTACCTAGCCAAGTCGCGTAAGTGTAAAGAAAGAGGGTCAGGGTGACACCGTGGTGGGACCGCCCTCTGCGGTGACTCTCTAGGTGCCGTGACGGATAGAGAACCGTGATGCTTGTGCCCAGGCGCTGCTCTTGGGCCACAGTGCTCTTTGTCCGCACACTGGCTGGAACCCCCTGCACTGGCTCCGCTTTCCAGGTGCTCACAGGTGCTCACCTCCACCAGGTGCGGGGCCACCAGGCTCCAGCAGCGCATCACGTGGAGCAGCGGGCGCGATTTGCTCCGCACGATCCTCAGCATGGCATCCCCAAGGCGGAACAGGTGCAGGGCACTTTTCCGGTCTTGGGTGGATTTAACTTCTCCTGTAAGAAGGCAAGACCAGAACACCCAGACACACAACTAGCTGGACCCATTCGAGCGCAGAGAGAGGCTAAAAATACCCAGAGCGGTAGGATTAGTCAGCGGGGGGCCAAGCAAGAGGAGAGAGGACCCTGGATTCAAGACAGGGTGGCTCACTCAACAAGGCCAGACCCCACCCCTCCGAGTCACCAGCAGATGCCCAATGCCTGCTGTGACAAGTGTGAGCAAGGCTGTGGATGAGGAGGAATGATGCGGTGGTTAAGGAGGAGGGCGGGGGAGTCCGGCTGCCTGGACTCAAGTCCTGGCTGAGCCACTTAGAAGCCGGGTTCCGCTGGACCAGAGACTTCCCTCTCCAAGCCACGTTTCTGGTTGTGCAAGTGGGGATAACAGCACTCACCTCTTCAAGTTACTTTAAGGATGGTGCTCATCGCGGGGCTTGGCACATACGTACCGACCCCCGCCCCCCCCCCAGCTCGTTGCTGTCGTCACTCATGCTCTACTTTGCCAGCCCTTAGTGGCACCTCTGAAGCCCTTGCCAAGCAGGTCAGGCCCCTGCCCACTCAATAACATGCTTGTTTAACCTGCTCTGTCTGGTTCCGTGCAGTCCTTGCCTACTCTGACCTTTTGCAATTTCTTTGCCCCGTCACCTTGGTCTTCTCCCTTCTTGTCACTTTCTTCTCACTCATGTCTGGCTTCTCTCATGCCGCCTACAAAATGCTGATCATTATCACGCTCCTCCTTTCTAATTAATCTTGCCATATCAAATATACTTCAAAATGACAGTAAGAATAATCGCTGACATTCACCGAATGTTTACTCGCCATCGAATGCTGTGCTGGTTCGTTAGGTGTCGTCAGTCACGTTATTTTATTTTTTTAAATTTTTTTTAACGTTTATTTATTTTTGAGACAGAGAGAGACAGAGCATGAACGGGGGAGGGGCAGAGAGAGGGAGACACAGAATCTGAAACAGGCTCCAGGCTCTGAGCCATCAGCCCAGAGCCCGACGCGGGGCTCGAACTCACGGACCGCGAGATCGTGACCTGAGCTGAAGTCGGACACTTAACCGACTGAGCCACCCAGGCGCCCCACGTTATTTTTTTTTTTTTAAAGCAAGCTTTAAACAAACGTAATTATTGCCATTAAGAACAATGAAATGTCAGGAAGGTAGACTGACTCGCCCAAGACAACGCAGCTGGTAAATGGTGAAGGCAGCATTTTAACTCCCGTGTGATTCATTCCGAAGCAAATGCTGCCTTCTCCTCCTAGGTGTGCTGCCTCCTTCTGACCCTGCTCGTTGCTTTTTGTAAGCTGAGAGCTTGCTGATTTCTCCAATGCAAAACACTCTGAAGGCTGCCCCTGGGCTCAGGGATGCTCTGGACGTCTGATGGGTCTGGAGGTTAGCTTTATATAGCTAGGGTTTTAAAGTCTGTTAAAAACGAGCGGGGAAAGAGTTGTACTTCTCAAATCAGAATCTGCAGTAAGGATCAAAAGGCCAAACATATACACTTAGAACTTCAGATTCCTCAAGATGGAAAGGACTTCAGATGTTGCGCAATCCAACCTTGCCACCACAGCACGTGCCCGGCCTGAACCCATCAGGACAGAGGCTCTCTGTTTCCGCACGACAACTGTGGCTGTTGACGGACAGTTGCATTTGTGAGCAACCTGCCACCCATTTGGGACCCACGGGCAGCTCAGTCCAACTCTGCTCCCTTCAGGAGGACCTTTCCTTTTCCCTTGGCCTCATCAGCGAAGACAGTGATATTGACTGATCGCTAACGAGACATGCCTTGATGGCAGGAGGCTTCTGACCCTTCCGCTTTTCTCTCCCACCAGTCCCTTGTGGAATTAGGCACCGCTGAGCTGAACGAAGAGACACGGTTTGTGATATGGAGATGGGGTCCCACCCTCACGTGAAGCTATCTGCACCCTGAGTATCCACGCCATTTTCTACATCACAAGCACAAAACTTAGTAGAGCAACTCAGCACCTGCTGTAGGTATAGTGACACCTACGGTGCCGGCAGCAGCGACATTTCCATTCATGGAGAATAATACTGTCACCCCACCCCCGCCCCTGCCACACTTCACAGCTGGAAGACAGATCGGCACCAGAACTCAGCCAGGGTACCGTGTGCAAAGGGAATGTGGATTCAAGTCTTCAGAGGGGCTGTTGCTATCAGGGATCTGGGCCGTTTCCCGCTACTCTCACAGCACAGTCTCTCCCGGGAAAGAATTACCTGGCATTGCCAGAGAGTAATCGACTGTGTCCGTGACAGAATGGAAGAGCTGGGACTGCGATGCTTTCTTCAGCTGATAAAGGAACCCTCCCAAAGCTGTGAGGTTCAACTTATCCGTAGCATCTTCAAAGAGCCTGGATGAAATAAACAGACTTGTTATCTGGAGACGATCTAGCCAAGTCTTTGCGGTAGAATCATTAGGACGGTTTTGTCAAATGGGATTAATGAAAATGTGTCAACACTGAAAATAAATCTATGTTATATACGTATTACTGCTGGGCACGAGTCTGCTCTAACTATGAGGTTTTAATCTAAGGGGCACAGATGATTAAAAAAAATATCTGTGTATCCCCATGGCTTAGCACAGCCATGCTAGACAGTAAACATGTTTGGCAAGACGTTGAAAACTGACAAAGCGTCGCTCCCTGAAACTGAGTAATGGGGAATAGAATCCTTAGAAGTAGCTTCAGGGTCCTAAGCTGTATTATAGAAAAGCCCACTGGGTGAATCAAGGCATTTGCTGGGCTACAACTGATGAGTCTAATGCTGGGCTTGGCCTTGAGAAGGACACAAAACCCAAGTAAACCCAAGCCTGTAAGCCCCCTCAGGGTGGGGCTAGCTTTAATGTTGCCTCTGACACACACCCAGAGCCTTGGACTTGGTGGGAACTCAAGCATCAGCCAAAAGAACAAACATCCCTAACCTAATGGGCCTTGCAGGTTCCTTTTGTTTTCTACTCAGCTGGGCGCAGACATTTCTGGCAGAAGGAGCTGGGAAGGAAGAGGGGAGCACAGGCAGCAGGGCTTAGAGAAGGATCGGAGGCTCACTGGAGTTCAGAAGGTTGGCATTAAATGTGCGTTTATATGGCCAGCCTTCCACTGCTCTTGGGTCACCTGCTGCCGGCCCTCCCAGTCTGTGCTCATACCAGAAGGACAAACAGCCCGTGGGGTGTCACGTGCTGGGCAAGGGAGAGTGTCGCCAACAGAAATGGAACAAGGAGCCTCTTTTGAAGAGGTTATAGGACGGGTTTTAAGACAGGAATTAGTGGATTAAACATTCGCAAACTATTGAAACAAAGACACTTTTCCTTGTTATTTTGTAATGCCTATTTTAATATTATTGAGTTTCTGCGTCCTATTAACCATTTCTTCTCTCTCGTTCCTAGTAAAAAAAAATCAGTGGTGGATATTATGCACCACCTGGCACTCGTATACTGCTTTCCAGATGCCGAAACACTTTTACAGCCATCTTGTTGGATAAACAGGAAAAAGGGATTGCTGTACTGAGTTAGTAGATGGAGAAACAGAGTCTCAGCATAACTATTTATACAGACGTAGGGGCACCTGGTGGCCCAGTTGATTGAGCGCCTGACTCTTAGTTTTGGCTCAAGCCAATCCTACTTGGGATTCTCTCTCTCCTCTCCCACCTGCCCCTGTCCCCTACTCTATCTCACTAATACATATGTACATATATATATATATATATAAATTACATACCAAAATAAATAAATAAATAAATAAATAAATAAATAAATATTATATACACACACACACATATATATATACATACATATATATGTATATATATATAATACACACACACACATTACACACATACAACCAAAAACTATACAGATGTGACCTTGCAGTTAGCGTCAAGGCCAGGAAAGAACTCTCCTGAGCATCAGTGATTGCTATTCCGCTCTCCTACTCCCTGGCTGTCTGGCCCCCTGTACAAACTTCACTGCACCTGTGCTGGGGGCACAATGACCCAGCGTGGAGCCTGAAGTGAGGCAGGACTACATGTGACTGGTGACCAACAGCACTTTCAACATCAGAAAGCGTCACTGCTTGGGGTTATTGTTGAGTTTTTCCTCTCGACCGTAACGTGGTCAAATAATATATCACACTCTTGGATGTGGGACTGTAATTTTCATCCAAATAATGGATTTCTCCTATTTAGCAAGCTCTCTCCTAAGTGCTTCATAGTTAGTTCAACCTCATGGCTACCCTGTGAGAGAGTGACTTCGTGACCCTACTTTACGATGAGGCAATCAGGGCCAGGGGAGGTGAACCTGCCCAAGGTCACAGGGTATGTGCAGACTTCTAGGCCCAGGGAGCCTGCCTCCCGAGCCTCCGGTCTTAGTCGTCAGACGGCAAGCGGTTCATTCTAAGTGCAGGGCATGCTGGGAGACAGAAGTATGTTTGGACAAAACAAAAAATCAAAAGAGGCTTAAATGACTGGCCAGCGAATCAAATTGCCCTGGGAGTGATTTTGAGCCCAGAGAGACGGACGTGGCGCTGCCCTCCGGCGAGCAGCCGTCTGGGGTGTGGGGACCATGGCGTGCACTCATACCTGTCGGCCTGGGTGGACAGTGTGAGCACGGCCTTGGCGGCACTGCTCCCTGTCATGAGGCCGCCCCCGCGGAAGTCGGAGGCCCGGCCTCGGCTGCCTTCCCTGACCAGCTCTTGGATGGAGAGGGGCTGGATGACAGGGGCCGCGCTCAGGGAGCTCTCGGGCTCCAGGTTCTGCTCCGCAGCCGAGTCCTCACGCTCTGGGTCGCCAAGGAGTCCAGAGTCCCCTGGCGCCCTCTGGGGTTGGCTGATGGTCAGAGGGGGCTGAGGGGTGCCGGCGCTGAAATGGGTGTGTTCTAACGTGCCCACGTACTCGCAGACCCTGGACAGAGTCACAGACAAGCAGCTGTTAGGCCTTGCCGCTCAGCAGGACAGCTCCGTAAATCCCACAGTGAGAGAAAGGAAGTCCGGCCAGCTTCACAGTCCTCCCCGATCTCCCTCCTTCCTCTGGTGAGGGCCACCTCTCCCTCTCCCCCACCCCCCCCCCCTACTATCCACATTCTTTTTTTTTTTGAGTTGGACCAGATGGGTTGGAAATGGGGTAAGGATTCCTCAGACTCTCACCCCATGCTGGGAGGAAGGTGGGTAACAAAAGCCCTCTTCATCCTGTTGTGCCCTGTCCAGCTTACTGGCTTATTTGGACTTCAGCTGTTGGAGGGAGGTTTCCCAAGGAGCCCTCTCCCCCTCCCTCTAGCGCTCTGATTAGGACCCAGGAAGCGCTTCTGTAGGATCCCAGAACCAGCGTCCATGTGGCTGGCAGGACCTCTAGCCATAATGGGCCCTCTCGCAAGGGCTCTGTCCAGCCGTGTCCTGCCTCGCCCCGACAGCCCCATATCACTAATGCCGGGGTGGTGCCCTAATCACAGTAAACACAGAGAAGTGTCACAACGTAGAGTATAAGTGCCAACTTCCAAATCGTTCCTGCCCAACAGACCCCGGAACTAGGACGGTTCATAAGAGGCCCAGTATCACAGAGTAAGTCCAGTTACCGGTAAGGACCATCCCGGATAGTTCACTCTCGTGTTCTGTAACCGGGCAATTTTTTGACTGCGTGTAAAACGCTCTGGTACGATGTAAGTCATTTTCCTGCCCTGATGTGCTTGTGAGAGGCAGGAAGAACAGGGGGTCTCCAGCCTCCACATTAAAACCCATTTTGCTCCAGGCTGATTCACCCTGGCTTTTTCATACCCTAGTTCCTCCCAAGATGGGTTTTGGGTTTTTCGATCCTTGGATGATCTGACGGATTCTCTCTTTCCGACTCAACAGACATTTGCTGTTGGCTGCATCTGCTTTGGGGGCATCAAACTGAACCCAGATCTGGCTGGTGCTCTGGCTGGCGAGATCCAGGTGCCTGAGCCCTGCCCCTGACTCCCCTTTGCTGCTCTGCCAGAACGGAGCTTGGTGCGAGGCTCTGGGCAGGTGCTGAGGAGAAGGAGAAGAAACAGCCTGGCGCCTGGCACCTGTCCCCTGCCTTGCCCCCCCCGGGCAGTGCCTCATTGTCCCAGGTCTGCCCAAATGCCTGGGAGACGGGCTTTTTGTCTTTGTCTCACGAGGACTGCGGAGCTAGTGCCGTTTGCATCTTACAGGTGCTGTGAACTCGGTCACTGACCGGGGTTTGGGGATCCTGTCATGCACCTGAACACGTGTGGCCAGCAGTCCGGGTTGTGGCTCCCCATCTCCAGGCCTACGCTGAGGATGGCATCCATGCACAAGACGTGGGCTGTGTGCAGCCAGACCCCCTGCAGCTTCCCGATCTGCTCCAGCTTCTGCTCCACTTTGAGTTTCACTGTGCCAGAGAGACAGTCATTACCATAATGGTCCAAGGAGGAGACAGAAAGGGAGAGAGAAAGGATGGAAAGGAAAGAATGGGTCGTTGTGCAAGGGCAAGAGGCAAACAGTAGATGTCACTCGATGTCACTGGCAGCAAGCTCCTCGACAGCAGGTCCCCGTGGTTCATCATGCAAGCCACCCAGCCCAGAGGCCCCACAGACCCTGGCGAGCTCAGCTCTCTGCAGTTCAGGAGTAGGGTGGGTCCTCGGCTGGGTCCTTCCAGACCCATCTGTGGGCTCTAGGTCAGTCACAGCAGTGAGGATGGGCTTCATGTGCTGACCCCAGCGGAAGCCCCTTGTGCCCAAGCCCTTCTCCCACCCGTGTACTCAAACCGATAAGACAGAATTCCTGGCAATGTGTAAGTTCTCTGAGGTTTATTTAATGTCACATGTTCATGACGACGATCATCTAAACCAGGTGTATGTATGCTCTGGGCCCATGGCTACGTTATAACTGAAGATTACTGAATCGTTTCACTCCCTTTTACATTTATATTTGTGATCTTCAAATAATACTTTTTTAATTGCAGAGGACTAATGAGAAAGGATGCACAAGGTAACTTGATATGTCAGTTATAGCAAATGCCAAGGCAAGGCCAAATGACAATATCATGGACAATAGCCATGAATCAAGGTTCCAAGTCATTGGAAGATGGGTCTGATGGGATAACTGGGTGATGGTCCGGAACGCAGGAACACAGCATGCTTACATCAGAGGAAGCCGAACCATATTCCTGTTGTAACAGGCAAACTGAGTTTTAGCAAAGCATCGTCTTTCATGGATGTGATACCGACTTTAGTTTTCATTTGTGTAGCATTTGAACATCAATTCTGGTTTTATAATTTTTTAAGAACCTTGAGTTTGTAAGGATTTTTATGTAACTTACGGTTGTGCACATTAAGTATATACCCTAGATGATCAACTGCTTCATTGGCTAATGGATTTTAACCAGGTAAAAGTCAACTCTTTCTGGAGCTCACAAAGCTCAGGTTTTTCTCTTATAAGAACAAAGGTTCTCTGAAGCTCCTCTCCAGGATTGCCTCCATTTCATTTCCCTACTCAGAAAACTGGCCATTCTGCCTTGCCCCACTACAACCTGAGCGATCTTCAAATGTGTACTCTGTGCAGCACCAACACAAGCGGCTGGGTGATGACAGAAGTGTGAATAGCTCAGCCAGGGGGCCTCTGGTGTCCTACCGGACTCCTGTGAGCAGCCAAGTCGCCGGGGCCGGAATGGTACGTGTCTTGCCTTCACAGGGATCTACGATAGGCACTCTGCAGGGTCAGCCATGTAAAAGAGCCAGGCCTGTGATCCAGGCTGGGATCTTGTGATCAGCAGTAAATACATGCTGTGCATCACACAAGGAACAGGGACAGGTGTCTGTCACATGTGCAGGGGTGTGCAGACCGCACATAAGGCGCCAGGCGGATTCTGGCTCTTTAGCTGTTACCTTGTGCTATGGCATCACTGGGCTCCTGGACTTCCTTCTCCTCTTTTTCTTCCTGGACACAGGAGGCAGCTGCCATCTGGGCAAGGGCCGAGGCGCAGTTAGCTGCAACTCCTTTGGAGAAAAGAAACAATTACCCCTCACGGAGTCCACCGTCTAGCCTTTTACCCAGCAGCCCTTCTAAAAGATTCGTTTTCCACGAGGGCCATTCCCACGGCGCTCCTCGGGGACACCCCGCGGGCCACGGGTCCGGGAACGTTACTCCCTCCTGTACCTAGAGCACAGCTCAGCCGCGCTGCCTTCCGCAGCCCGTCGAGGCTCATGCAGATGGCATCACGTTCCTTTTGGTTCTGCTCTTTGACGCCTTCAGCTCCCAGAATGAAGGCCAACCCTTTGGAGCTTCCTGCCATTCGGCCAGTCAGGGGGGTTGACAAAGTATCGATCAAGTTCTTCCAGCAGCCCACCAGAATATAGCGAGCAAACGCCACACCTAGGACGTGAAGGAGCAAGGATCATTTTCCGGAGACAAAATAAACCACCGGCGGTGAATGGATTGGAAGCTTCTGACAATCGAGTTAGCAATACTGAGGTGTATGCAATTCTACTACAGGAAATCAAATTTAATGGATATCGGATTGTGTTATACTTTGTGTTTATAAATAATGAATGTTGCGTCATCAGCTAGATGTTGCTAAGTAACCTCCTTCAGGCACTTTTCTGCCAAGACGAGATGTTAATTCATTTATGTCAGCACAGAAAGCTGCCACTTAATGGTTTAATTGCTGGTAACATATGGGATGTATGTATATTCATAAACTCAAGACCCAAGTCATTACCTGCCACTGTGGAGTCATCAATTCTCCTGCCCTGGGTGAAAGGAGACTCCGTAGAAGCTGAAGCCATCAGCTGGCCCCCAATCGCACTGCTCTCTAAGCCATCAATGTCTGTCAAGGAAAAGGAGGAAGGTTTTCCCAGATTGGAACACTCCAGGAAAAACCAAAACCAAAAACCAAAAACCAAAAAAACCCAAATGGCCAACACAATATTCATTTTTTTTTCCACAACAAACATCCATTGGATCTATTATGTACCATGTATGTAAGAATTTTTTATCAGAATATTAAAATTTTTGTTTTATTCTTTTAGTCTAGTTCTCTTTCATTGCCAGAACATTCTTCATATTTTTTACTAAAAACATAAACTCTGCCCTCTCTGTTGTCAGAAAATCTATTGACTTCGAATATTTTGACGTTTGACTATTCCTTTTATCCAAAACGGTGGCATCGTTCCTACATTTTATATGTGCAGTTTGCCCCAACGTGGATTTCTCTTTCAGAATTTCCTCATAGGAATGAAGAAGAGAATAAGAATAATATCTCCTTGGTCAGATAATCACATCATCTGATTCCAATGTACAACAATAACTTGATAATCATATCTTACAATTCACAAAGTGTTTTCACATAACGTTGTTTTCATCAGATCTTCCAGATAACTCCAAGCGGGTAGGCCGGGTAGGTATTATTTTTCCCATTTCACAGAGAAGGAAATAAATGTTCAAGGCAGGTGAACTGCACAAGGCCACGAGGCCGGTAAAAGAAGGGATCAGGCTTAGGATGCAAGTCTTCTGACTCCCATCTGGGCCTCTTCCCAATGACACCACACACTTCGTGCAGCGTGATACAGGACGTTCATTCTCCATTTAAATTCTTGTTAAAACCAACTCTCATCTCTGGAATTAGCTCAACGAACCACTTCTTAATACACTGGCAAGAAGAGCCTGGGATTGAGAAGATTTAACTCTGAATTAAGTAGCCTTGGGGCGCCTGGGTGGCGCAGTCGGTTAAGCGGCCGACTTCAGCCAGGTCACGATCTCGCGGTCTGTGAGTTCGAGCCCCGCGTCAGGCTCTGGGCTGATGGCTCGGAGCCTGGAGCCTGTTTCCGATTCTGTGTCTCCCTCTCTCTCTGCCCCTCCCCCGTTCATGCTCTGTCTCTCTCTGTCCCAAAAATAAAATAAAAAACGTTGAAAAAAAAAATTAAAAAAAAAAAAAAAAAGTAGCCTTATAGCCCTGGGCTACACTGCATCTCCTGGCTTTGAATGTCTAAGTGGAAAGGAAGGAACCACTGGAGAAGTGACCATGGAATTGAAGCATATATCCTGAAGGCAACTAATATAGTTGAATACAACACAGAGAGGGATTGGGAAAAGAGGGTAGCCTAAGTTTATTCCTTGACTTTAGAACTTGACTTTCACCAACAGGATGAGAGTCCTCTGCATGGTGTTTGAATACTATTTCATTATAGCTTTGATTCTTACAGTAAGTCCATGAAGCCTAGACATTTCTGGTAACACATCTCTTTTTTCCCCCCTCACATTTTATGTACTTCTACTTGCATATTAAAAATGGTGCATTCCAATAATTAAAATCATACAAAGAAAAAAATGGCGCTTGACTAAACTGCATTTTACAGCCTGCAGAGTGCCTTAGACCAACTTAGGCTTTATTGGTCACCCCCAACCAGCTTCTTCCTTCACCAACATGCAAGTTCTTTTCCTTCCCCGCCAGCCAGACAAGCAGAGGGAAGAGGAGGGTTGGTGTTCCTGAGCAACATATCTCTTTGAAAAAAGTTGCTAAGATAGGTTTTAAAATTTCTCACCACAAGAAAAAAAAAAATGTGACCATGTAAGGTGACTGACATTAACTAAACTTAGTGAGGTGATCATTTTGCAATGTACACATATATCAAATCATCATTTTGTGCACGTTGGGCTAATATAATGTTATATGTCAATTATTTCTCAACAAAATTGGGGAACCGAGGCAGGGAGAAATCTCAATGACTGCTCAAGTTGGAACAGGCCAGTTTCACTGAAATGAATTTGACCCAGAGTCAAATGATCTTATGACATTCCCCCAAAATTTCCAGTTACGAAAGTTATGTTTCCTATATGCTAGGTAGAGGGCTAATGGATTCAAGTAATACAAAGTTTATCTGAGTGCTAAAATTCCTCGGTTCTAGACAACACTTTTCTATGACATCAGGAACGGCCACAGTTAGTACAACGTTGATGGTAAGATCGTGGCTATTGCTTTTAGCTGCACAGGATGAAAAGATCCGATGGAAGTTTCCAAGCTCCAGGTTAACTACTGCTCAAATTCACTTGCCATCTCATACTGGGAATTTGCTACAAAGAATCACAGAACTTTATTTTGTAGAATTCTGTGTGAAAAAGCCTATGTTTTTCTCTCATTTTCTAGCTAGAGTTAGAGAACTCTCCCGTGGATGTGGCCCACTGAGCTTACAGTTCCGTGACAAAGGGGTGGCTGAGCCACAGCAATGACTGATGAATGTGGCTACTGTGAATGACCTGTTGTTTGTTCATTTTTATGACTGCTGAGTGACTCCTTTTGTTAAGGTCCAGGTAAGAGTCACAGAGATTAATTTTGGCAGAAACTACGGTATTTGAAAATTAGAGCTGGCACATTTAGGATCCTTATCCAGGTTCTGAGGCGCTTTAAGTGCTGGGCAGTACTTTCAATCCCTATTGGACGGACTTGGCAAAGACAGGTGGAAACGAAGCACTGCTTACAGGCAACTGAGTAAATGTCCCACACGTGTATGCATTCCTAGATTTCGAATGGATGTAAGTGTGACCATGGTTAACCAAATGCAAATTGGTCACCTGTCCAGTGATCCGGATCCCCAAAGTTTGGGACCTAAGCCTCGCTTCTCTCAGTTGCACCCTAGTTCGAGAACTAGGACTCCAAACACCTGCCATTGGCCGAGACTCTGCTGGCTGTGGACAGACTATGTGTCTTGACTCCCTGCCTGGTTCCTAAATAGCACCTCACCCTACATTCCTTATTGTTGGGTTCTGCTTGTCAGCAGTCTACTCTGCCTCCTTTGTAAGAGCCCCCCAGTACTAACCGAAGGTAATATAACGTTCATTTTGGACAACAGAAACGGCAGGGAAGGCATAGGGCCATGGCCCACACATCGTGTTAGCCAGAGCCAGGAGATGATTCAGATCAGAAACCAGTCTGGGAACTCAGCTCAAACATAAGATGAGCCTGGAGATCTAATATATGAAGGCTACTGATGACAAGTCTTGAGTCCTCCCTGGTCTTTACCTGACATCATGGTGAAGCCATGAAAAGCCAGGAATGACTGTGTTTGCCCACCCCCCCCCCACCCCCACCCAAATTCCTTCATGACCACATCCCATACTGCTCTCTATGCTCTCATGTAAAAAATCTTTTTCTTTTGGAGAGAGAGAGAGACAGAGAGAGTGCGAGTAGGGGAGAGACAGGGAGAAAACGAGAGAGAGAATCCCAAACCAGTCCTATGCTCAGTGCGGAGCCCATCGTGGAGCTCGATCTCACGGCGGTGAGATCATGACTTGAGCCGCGATCCAAAGTCGGATGCCCAACTGAGCCACCCAGGTGCCCCACGTGAAATTTCTAATGGACAGGGTTTTTAAAACTCAGGGCACTGAAGACAAAGAGGCCGGGCAACTGTTTGGCATTATTTTTAACTCTTGTGCAGCTGGGAAGGGAAGAGAGGACCTCCGATACGGATAGGAAATGGGAAGGGAGCCAAGTTGAAAGTCAAGCGTTTTAACGTGTCTGGCAGCTCAGGAGCACTGAAGGATTAGGGTCACCTACTAGCACGTGAGAGCTTCCAGGAACAATTCTGGGCTTCGTGCCCAGAAAGCACTTCATATCCCTAGCAGAGGCCTGTAGCTCTCCCCTGACAGACGTGGGTGCTAAGTAGTCCTCATCCGAGGGGGCACAGTGAGTCCTCCAGGGTCCCGCGTGAAAAATGGACGGAACATTCCTGTGAGGTGGCTTCGCGACACCTCCCTGGCACCGTCACCAGCTGCCGGGGGGTGGGGGGGTTTGCCGGGGCTGTTTCAAGGCTGCTTCTCTGAAAGGGGCTCTCGGGCACTCTCTCCCCGCCGAGCGCCACACGGCTGCGTGAGGAGCCACTGACCGGTCAGCATGGTGATGAGGGGAAGGCTGTTATCCTCTGGGCTGCCCCAGTAGCCAGCTTCTCCGAGCATGTTCCTGTCGAGCACCTGATGGTAGAGTTCCTCGATCCAGGCCTGGGAGAAAACCATCAGCACCCCGCTGGTCTGCACCTGCTTCATGAACTCCTTCTGCAGAGAGGACCACACGAGAAGGTGACCAGATAGGACCCCCCCGCAAACGAACAGGCCCCTCCTCTGCCTCTTTCTCTCACTGGGGCCCTACCTGAGTCGAGGCTTCGAGGAACAACAAAACCTGTCGATTGGGAGTGGGGGGGGGGGGTGGCAAGGGAAAGGGGAACCAAAATGGAGAAGTCCCAAACTTCATGAAGTTCCTTTTACTTATGAGATCTTAAAAAAAATTTTTTTAACGGTTAGTTATTTTTGAAAGAGAGAGAGAGAGAGGGACAGAGCGTGAGCAGGGGAGGGGCAGAGAGAGAAGGAGACACAGAATCCGAAGCAGGCTCCCGGGCTCTGAGCTGTCAGCACAGGGCCTGACGCGGGGCTCGAACTCATGAACCCGGAGGTCACGACCTGAGCGGAAGTCGGACGCTTAATTGACTGAGCCACCCAGGCGCCCTACTTATGACATCTTTCTAAGAAACCCACATAAGGATAAAGAACGCTGCACTTCCTATCTTTACTCTTTGATGTGTGGGGGGATTAGAAACAGCACAGAAAAAGGAACGCAGTAGCTCCCTCTCACTGCCCCAACCGCCGCAGAGATGGAGTGTGTCCCCTGAAACAGCACGTGTGCCTCGACAGATACTTGACTTACACCCACGAAGCTGCCAGTTCCCCTCGGGAGTTTACAATTTATCAAGCGAACGAATGATTGTGGATTCCCTTCCAGCAGCTCTGTGGACTGAGGCTCGTGAACCGGGATCAGGGCTATACCAGGGGGTGGCTCGCTCCGGCGAGGGAGCCAAGCACAGCGTAATCACCATTGTACTCATTCCACAGCTCCCAGCAGGTGCTAGTAAGCTTAGCTCTGGGTCACAAGTAGGTCCGGGTACCTTCCGGAGGACAACGAAGAGGTTTCGCAACACAGCAAGCCTTGCTTTTCGGGAAAGGGGGCCATACCCTGTACGTCGTCTGATGCTACTGAACATTCTGATCACCTGTTTTGGAAGGTGGCTTACACTTGAGTGTGTGCAGCAATGCCACCGGCTGACATTACTAGGCCACCGGCAGGCGGCCGCTTCTAGGGACTGGGGGCCCTTCCCTCTCTGGAGCAAGGTGGGTAGCTGTGTGCCCCGCAGCACGATGCAAACTGCACTGCACCCCCTTCCACCCTCCACACAGCCCCGCAGGGACTGCCCAGTCCAGAGTAGCAAGGGACATCCCTGCTATCCCTCCCAGGGATCCCTCCCAGGACAGCGATGCTCGGCTTTGCAGCCACTTCTGGCCAGGTCCAAGCGGAGACCACGCACTCACTATCATGCCCGGTGCCAGGGTGGGCCGCTTCCGGTAGTAGTCGCCGTGGGAGAGCTTCAGGTTGAGCAGCAGGGCGCAGTGCGCGGCCGTGTACAGGCTGTCGGCGTTCATCAGCATCTGCAAGCTGAGGCTGCCGCTCCCATCGAATCCGGGAGAGTGCATCATGCCTGTGGGAGAGAGTCAAGAAACCTTTCGGGTTGCGAGCAAGGCACCTGGCAAGACCGGCCTGTGGACAGCCGTGGGCCAACCCTAGCAACAGGAACAGGCACCTTGTAGGACACTCCCGGAAAGAAACTAGAGCCAGCCAGGGGTATCGTGAGGGCCGGACACACGCCTTAGCCTGGTGGGGAGGGGCATGCACTCTGGAGGGAATCTACTGGGCAAATCTTGAGGAGTTACCCACCAAATACTTCGGTAAAACCACTCAGACCCCCTAAGTCTCAGCTTCTTCACCGACGAATGGGCAGAAAAATCGACTGCATCTGTCTCTTGCTCAGAGTCTCTAACGACTTCCCATCACAATACAAATAAAACCTGGACTCCCCCTCCTTTCTCCTCACTCCCCACAGCCACCCGGACCAGCACTGCTCCTAGACCAACACCAAGAGTGGGCCTGCCTCAGGGCCTTTGCATTTGCTCTTGTCACACTCCCCAGAATGATTTCTCAGGATCTCTGGAGGATGTGCTCCCTTCTTTCAGGTTCCTGCTCAAGCATCAGCTTTACAGAGACCTTCCCTTTCAATTCCATCTAAGAGAGCCTCCCCAATACTACCACCCCTGCAATATTCCTCCTCCCCACTCTGCATTGTTTTCATTGCCTCCATGTCATTTATTCTACCCAGCATTATACTAACATGTATTTACTGTCTGCTGTCACTACTATTATCTACTTTTACGTAAGATCTATGAGAGGGTGGGGCTTTGTTTGTTCCGTCCCCTACGGAATCCCCAGTGCCTGGAGAAATGCCTGGTATAAAGAAGACCCTTGAAAACTATTTGCTCAATGAATAAAAATGAACGGACACGTTTGTTACGAGAACTAGATGTGATAAGGCATGTAAAACGCTTAATGCGGTAACTGATACATACTTTTCTAAAAGCAACAATGTTCCTCAAAAAGCAAAACCAGAATTACCACATGACCCAGTAATTACACTCTCTGGTACGCAGCATGCTCAAAAGAATTACAAGCAGGGATTTGAGCAGACACTTGTACGCCAATTTCACTGCAGCATGATTCACAATTGCCCAAAGACAGAGCCAACTGAAGAGTCCATCGACAGATGAATGGATAAACGGAATATGGTAGATACGGACCACGGAGTTCTAATGCATGCTACACCATGGATGAACCTTGCAAACATGCTAAGTAAAATGAGCCAGGCACAAAATGACAAATGTAAGATCCATGTAAATGAGGTACAGGCAAGGACAGACAAATTTATGGAGACAGAAAGTAGATTAGACGTGACCACGGGCTGGGGAAGAAGACTTTCTCTTTGGGATGATTAAAAAAAAAAAAAGTTCTGAAAACAGTGGTGATGGTTTTACAACATTGTGGATACAGTGAGTGCCATTGAACCGCACACATAAAAATGGTGAAAATGGCAAATTGTAAGTTATATGTATATTTTTTATCACAATTAAATAATAATGTAATATACCAAAACCGTTGAACTGTGCCCTCTAAATGGGTGAATTGTATGCTACATGAATTTTATCTAAATAAATTTTATTTCAATCAATCTTTTAAATGAGGAAACAGAGTTTCAAAAATATATGTAAATAAAGAGCTATTGGGTTTTCCCTCATTATTTTTTCTAAACATCGCTTTATGTTTAATAAGGTTTTCATTTTGAAGGGCTCCTTGTGCTTGATACAAATTAACTGAAAGAAAACAAACAAACAAACAAACAAACAAACAACTATATCCCCTGCTTTAAAGGTGGGCTCACTCAGGGGCACCTAGGTGGCTCAGTTGGTTAAGTGTCCAGCTTTGGCTCAGGTCATGATCTCATGGTTCACAAGTTTGAGCCCCACCTGTGCTGACAGTGAGGAGCCTGCTTGGAATTCTCTCTTTCCCTCTCTCTCCCTTTCTCCCTGCCCCTCCCCAGCTCATGCTATCAAAATAAATAAATAAACTTAAAAAAAAAGTGCCTCATTTTTCTCAAAGCTAGAACAAACAATCCTAAAATTTGTATGGAACCACAAAAGACCCCGAAGAGCCAAAGTTAGGTTGAAAAAGAAAACCAAAGCAGGAGGCATCACGATCTCAGACTTTAGCCTCTACTACAAAGCTGTAATCATCAAGACAGTATGGTATTCGCACAAAAACAGACACATAGACCAATGGAATAGAATAGAGACACCAGAATTGGACCCACAAATGTATGGCCAACTAATCTTTGACAAAGCAGGAAAGAGTATCCAATGGAATAAAGACAGTCTCTTTAGCAAATGGTGCTGGGAGAACTGGACAGCAACATGCAGAAGAATGAAACTGGACCACCTTCCTATACCATACACAAAAATAAACTCAAAATGGATGAAACACTTGAATGTGAGACAGGTAACTATCAAAACCCTAGAGGAGGAAGCAGGCAACAACCTCTTTGACCTCAGCCATAGCAATTTCTTGACACGTCTCCAAAGGCAAGGGAATTAAAAGCAAAAATGAACTATTGGGATCTCATCAAGATAAAAAACCTCTGCACTGCAAAGGAAACAATCAACAAAACTAAAAGGCAACCGACGGAATGGGAAAAAGATATTTGCAAATGACATATCGGATAAAGGGTTAGTATCCAAAATCTATGAAGAACTTACCAAACTCAACACCCAGAAAACAAATAATCCAGTGAAGAAATGGGCAGAAGACAGGAATAGACACTTTTCCAAAGAAGACATCCAGATGGCCAACAGACACATGAAAAGTTGCTCAACATCACTCATCATCAGAGAAATATAAATCAAAATCACAATGAGATACCACCTCACACCAGAGTGGCTAAAATTAACAATTCAGGAAACAACAGATGCTGGCGAGGATGTGGAGAAATGGGAACCCTCTTGCACTGTTGGTGGAAAGCAAACTGGTGCAGCTGCTCTGGAAAACAGTATTTAATTTAAAAAATGAAAAGTAGAACCACCCTACGACACAGCAACAGCACTACTAGGAATTTACCCAAGGGCTACAGCAATGCTGATGCATAGGGGCACATGCACCCCAATGCTTATAGCAGCACTTTCAACAATAGCCAAATTATAGAAAGAGCCTAAATTGTCCATCAATGATGAATGGATAAAGAAGATGTGGTTTATAAATACAATGGACTACTACTTGGCAATGAGAAAGAATGAAATCTTGCCATTTGCAGCAACGTGGATAGAACTGGAGGGTATGATGCTAATGAAATAAGTCAGAGAAAGACAGGTATCAAATATTTGCACTTATATGTGGAACCTGGCAAATTTAACAGAAGACATGGGGGAAGGGAAGGGGGAAGAAACAGTTACAAACAGAGAGGGAAGGAGGCAAACCATAAGAGACTCTTAAATACAGAGAACAAACTGAAGGCTGAGTGGGGAGGGAGGCGGAGGAGAGGGGAAGATGGGTGATGGGCATTGAGGAGGGCACTTGTTGGGATGAGTACCGGGTATTGGATGTAAGTGATGAATCATGGGAATATGCCCCCCAAAACCAAGAGCACATTGTATACACTGTATGTTAGCCAACTTGATAATAAATTATTTTTTAAAAAAGTGTCTCTTCTATGAAATGTAAGTTTTCAAAACTAACAAGTACATTGGAAACATAAATTTGTAACTGGAATGGTTACTTCTATCCTTGTGAATTTCTTAATGAATATGCTAGCAAGAGCATATGGACCAGAAGAAGCTTTTAAAGTTGAAAAACCTTCAAGACCTTTGCTTATTTGAGAACTGTATAAACACTTTTTTGTTCGGAGTAGGTATATATGTTCTTCCAATAAAACTACTTTATGCAAATGTTAGGCATCACCTCTTCCTTCAAGAATTTTACAGCTGCCTTCTGAAAAAAAAAAAAAAAAGAATTTTACAGCTGCCGTAAGAGATTTTTTACTGAGGGCACTTTGTGATCAGAGGCAGAGGTGAATTTATAAAAGAAGGGTTGAGAGCAGGATTTAAAAATGACATCCTTGCTCAGGATACGAACACTGTGTTCCTACCCCTGATGGTCCAGAGGAAAACTCCATACTCTTAAGCTCCTGGTGATCTTGGTTCTAGTCTCTGGTAAATTGAAAGCAGAATTCAGTGTTGCTGGGTGTTTATTCTGGATAGAAATGAATATTCGAGTTTTTCAGGAAAACAGAATTTGCAAGTGGCTCTGATCTTAGGCACGAGTAATAATTTCTTTAAAAAACTTAAAACCAACTACTATTTACCTCGGAATATGTCTTGGAAAACCCAGTACATGTTCAGATGCTGAAAAGGAAGAAGGCAGCTGATGCGTCTGCTGACCCAGAGACGCAAATCATTGGCGGAGGGGTGACAATGTCCCGGAGGGCACTGCTAACGGGTATGCGGAGTTCTGAAATAATCTGTCAGACCTGTTAGAAACAATCCGTTGGTACTGCCCTCTCTCTCGAGGTTGGCTAAATTTCCTACATTACACGGAGCTGGCAAATTTGAGCATAAAACAAAAGGATGTATTATCTATCAGTCATTTTCTTACCGTACCAAATACAGTTCACTGGTGATGTTAAGAAGGAAAATAACACAATGGCCATTACTTTATTAAGTGATTTCTAATTTTTAGAACAAGTCTCTTCTCATACATTGTTTCATTTGACATATAAAGTATGGATCAATTGCCTTCCTTTATTTTACCAGTAAGGAAAGTGCCTCAGAGATATTAAAGGAATTTACCTGAAGTTATATAGCTAGAAATTGGCAAAAGGCTTTTGGTTACAAACTCCAGGCACTTTGCACCATGCCATGCCGTACTCGCTTCCAATGTCGTGAAGAGACTCCACTCTATCACGTCCCTCTTTAATAGATACTTTATTTTACATTCATCCTGACTGGGTTCATTGAAGTGTTCTAGATTTGGAGTGACAAACTATAGGAACTATGACCTTTGACACATTCTGGCCACTTGCTTTTTCCAGTGTTCTGTAACATTCTCTCCCTCTATAATTAAGATGTTCTTTACTGTCAGGAACGGGAGGGTGGGTCCCCTGCTTGATTGGTTACCAGCAAAAAACTGGATACAAGATTAGCATAAATGACCTTGAAATATCTCCTCCATGTCTTAGACAATTTAATGTGCCTTTTCAAATACAAATTAGATACTTATGCAAAACATTTAACAGAACAGAAAAATTAAAAAAATAAGAATAATAGTTCCTGCTTCTCCCAAGTCCCAGTGATACCCATCCCAGATCGTACTACATACATTGTAATGAAACTTGGTATTTTCTTAGTAATCTACGTTAGACATCTCTTGATATGAGCACTTCTAGATCTGCCTCATTCTTTTCAAATAACTGGGCATATAGCACTGCATGCTTGGACTATGATTTATTTAAGTAATGCTCTATTGGTAGACATTTATGTAGTTTCAATTACGAAAATAGCTGAAATGATGTAATAGCTTTTAGCACTTATGCAAGTGTATCTGTGGACTAAGTACCCTAAAGCAGAATAAAGACATACATTAGGTTTGATAGATATAGCCCAGGTATCTTCCAAATAGTTTTATACCAAATGTTCTTCCTGCCAATGGTGCATAAGAATAATGTTGTACCCACTCAGCAATACTGGGCATTATCAATTTTCTAAACCTTTATAATGATGTTATGTGATTTTTGGTTGCATTTCTATACACTAATAACAAAGTAGCAGAAAGAGAAATTAAGAGAACAATTCCATTTATAACTGTCCCCCCAAAGAACGAAATACCCAGAAATAAACTAATCAAGGAGGTGAAAGACCTATACTATGAAACCTATAAAACATTGATAAAGAAACTGAAGACGACAAAAATAAACGGAAAGATATCCTGTGCTCATGGGCTAGAAGCATTAATATTGTTAAAATGTCCATACTACCCAAAGCAATTCTCTATCAAAATACTAACAGCACTTTTCACAAAACTAGAATAATCCTAAAATTTGCATGGAACCTGAAAAGATCCCCAAATATCCAAAGCAATCTTCAGAAAGGTATCACAGTCTCAGATTTCAAGATACACTACAAAGCTGTAGTAATCGAAACACTATGGTACCGGCACAGAAATACACACATAGGTCAGTAGAACAGAATGGAGAGCCCAGAAATAAACCCATGCTTATATAGTCAATTAATCTGCAACAAATGAGGCAAGAGTATACAATGGGGAAAAGACAGTCTCTTCAGTAAATGGTGCTGGGAAAACTAAACAGCTACTTGCAAAATAAAACGGGATTGCTTTCTTATACTATACACAAAAATTAACTCCAAATGGATTGAGGACCTAAATTTGAGACACAAAACCGTAAAACGCCTAGAAGAAAAAGAAGCAGTAATCTCTTGGACATTGGCCTTAGCAACATTTTCTACATATGTCTCCTCACGCAAGGGAAACAAAAGCAAAAATAAACTATTGGGACTACACCAAAATAAAAAACTTTTGCCCAGCAAGGGAAACCATCAATAAAACAAAAAAGGCAACCTGCTAAATAGAAGAAGATATTTGCAAGTAATATATCCGACAAGGGGATGAAATCCAAATATATAAAGAACTTACACAACTCAACACCAAAATCCAAATAATCTGATGAAAAATGGACAGAGGGCCTAAACAGACATTTTTCCAAAGAAGGCACACGGATGGCCACCAGACACAAAAAGATGATCCCTATCACTAATCATCAGAGAAATGCAAACCAAAACCATAACAAAATATCATCTTACACCTGTCAGAATTGCTAGAATCAAAAAGACAAGAAATAACAAGTGTTCCTGAGGATGTAGAGAAAAAGGAACCCTCATGCACTGTTGGTAGCAAAGTAAATTGGTGCAGCTACTGTGGAAAACAGTATGGAGGTCCCTCAAAAAATTAAAAAGAGAACTACCATATGATTTAATAATTCTACCACTGAGTATTTACCTAAAGGAAATGAAAGGGGTGAAAAACACGCACCTCCATGGTTGCTTATTGTAGCATTATTTATAATAGCCAAGTATGGAAGTGTCCATCCATAGATCAATGGATAAAGAAGATGCGGTGTATACACGCGCACACACGCGCACACACACACACACACACACACACACACTGGATTATTATTCAGCCCTAAGGAGAATGAGATCCTGCCTTTTGTGACAACATGGATGCATCTAGAGGGTATGCTAAGTGAAGTAAGTCAGAGAAAGACAAACACCTTATGATTTCACTGATATGTGGAATCCAAAACACAAAACACACAAAAAGCAGAAACACACTTGTAAACCCAGAGAACAAACTGATGGTGGCCAGAGGGAAGGTGTAGGCATATGCAAAACGGGCCAAGGGGAGTGGGAGACACAGCTTCCAGGTACGGAATAAGTCATGGGAATAAAAGCCCCAGCACAGCATAGCCACAGAATGTCATCAGTGGTACTACGATATGTTGTATGGTGACAGCGGGTAGGTACACTTGCCATGAGCACAGTATAATGTATAGATGTGTCCAATCACTAGGTTGTACACCTGTAGCTAATGTAACAGGCTATATCTCAATTAAGATAAAAAGATTACGCTATTTTATGTGGTAACATATTTCTTTATTGAAGTCTCCGGTTCTAATTTTTATATAACGTTACTGCTTTATTTTCTGATGATAGAAGTTACGAGAAAAAAAATTTTTAAGAGGTTTGGAAAAAGGTCCCAACAAGCAAATGAAAATAAAGATAGTCTGTAATTACACCATTCTGAGATAAGTACTAACATTTGATGTTAATTTTGGATCCTTTTAAAAATTACATTATGACCATTAACCACGTCCTTATATGTTACTGGAAAGCATCATTTTAAATAGCTACATAATTTCACAAATGGAGGTATCGTAACTCAGTTAGCTTTTCCCTTATTTAGGGGCATTTAGGTTGTTTCTGGTATTTTTGCTGTGAAATACTGCTATCATATATATTTTGATACATAAATCTCTGCTTGAGTTTCTGTTCCCTTAGTATAAGTTCCTGAGATTCTCTCAGGAGCCAATGCGGTGACAGGGTTCCATGGGTGTCTGTCTGTCAGGACTTGGAAAACTTGTCACACATTTGCTGGGCTACAGTCTGTGACTGTGCTTTTTTCTTTAAAAAAATTTTTTTTAATGTTTATTTATTATTGAGAGACAGAGAGAGACAGAGCATGATCATGGGAGGGGCAGAGAGAGGAGGAGACACAGAATCCAAAGCAGGCTTCAGGCTCTGAGCTGTCAGCACAGAGCCCGACGTGGGGCTCAAACTCGCGAACCGCGAGATCATGACCTGAGCCGAAGTTGGACGCTAAGCTGACTGAGTCACCCAGGCGCCCCTGTGATTGTGCTTTTAATCCCAGCAAATCAACTTCCGAGGGTTCTGTGTTCTCGAACAGTGTCTCCGATTTGCCCATCCACTCAGCTCTCCTCCATTACCCCGCCCGCCCACCCTAGTAGATAGAGTGCGATACTAAGAACGGATCTCTGGACCCACACTTTGCAGATTTGTACCCTGGCATCACCACTTTGTAGCTGTGCGCCTTGTGTGACTTATGACTTGACCGCTCTGTGCCTCAGTTTTCTCGCCTATAAAATGAGGAGAATAATACTGCCTATCCTATGGGATTATTATGAGTATTAAATGAAGCAATATATGTAAAACCCTTCATCAATGCAGGGCATAAGGGAAGTGCTATGTTCATACTAGCTATTATTATTCTCAAGGATACATAGAAATGCTAAAGAATAACTTCAAGAAAAGACACCAAGATCCAAGATATTTCAGAGGCGATTTCTGGGTGGTATATAATTACGCCTTTTTGTCTTCATATTATTACATTCTCTCGATTTCACATTTCACAAATGCCAGGGTATTGGAGGAAGATTTTGTTAGACTACTTACTCCCTAACCCTGCTTCCAGAATACTTTTCTTCCTCCCCTTACTAAATTTTTTTTTAATGTTTATTCATTTTTTGGGAGGGAGACAAAGAGAGAGAAAGGGAGAGACGGTGCAAGCGGGGGAGGGGCAGAGACAGCCGGAGACACGATCCGAAGCAGGCTCCAGGCTCCGAGCTGTCAGCACAGGGCCCGACGTGGGACTTGAACCCGTGAACCGCGAGATCGTGACCTGAGCCGAAGTCAGACGCTTAACTGACTGAGCCACCCAGGTGCCCTGTTCCTCCCCTTATTAAAGCAAACCAATCAACCAACTCCACCAGTCATCGTGGTAAATGAGGAAACGTTAGGCGAAAGTCACACGTTCACAACGGGTAGGGCAGAGAGACAGGAGAAGCCATCACGGAGCGCACAGGACAGCCTACCTCGGACGTAATTTAGGGGAAACAAATGGACTCTTTTTCTTAAACACTTGAGGTTTCCACTCACTGCAAACAAACCTAATCCTAAGCGACATGGAGGCAGGATAACACATTCATTTGTTTGCTGGAGGACTTCTGCCTGTATTTTACCTCTCGTGTTCCACAAAGACACTGAGTTCCGTTCGTATCACCATCTCCTGGGCTGTTTAAATCCCAGGGCCCAAAACTGAAGCCGGAAAGAGCGTACTTGCCTTCCTGGCTTTGGATCCACAGGGCTCCTTCCGGAGACTGTGGGCCGTTCCCAGAAGGCAATGAGAGGAGGGAGGAAGCAGTGGGGCAGAGGAAGGAGACCCTTAAACGGGCAGCAGATGGAGGTCTGTCTGTGGCTTTCTGCTGCCTGGCAGTGCCAGAGGGCCTGGGCAGGGCCCCAGAGGATAACAGACAACGGTGCCCGGCCTTGCCAGAGCAGCCCAGGCCCCACGCCACCTCCCGGGTGCCAAGGAGTCTGTGAAGCAGATAACGGGGGATCCCTGGCCATGTGAGAGGTGAGCGGCCTCCCTGTGAAGATCCCACCTAAGCCCCAGCTTCTGGTTTTACCCTGGAATGGACAGCTGAGGGAGAGCATCAAATGCCCGGCCAGCCAGGCTGGCTGGGGGGGGGGGGGGGGTGGGGGGGGGGTGGGTCTAGAGTCAGACCTGTTGTAACGTAAAGAAACAGATATTTCTTGTATAATGGAGATTCATGATCGCTGTACTATCTTTTATGAAATCGGGTGCTTTATAAATATCAAATCGCTTGCAATGAGCCTCACATGTGGTCACGGTGAATCTCAAGATCGTAACTGGACACCGCTAATCGAAGGAACGGCAATCCCGAAGCCACACGCCCGTGTGCCTCTATTCATTGCTGTGTGAGGCTGGCTCCTGCTGTCTCGTCCCCGAGGAGCCACCTCGCACAGATGCACTCTGTTCTATGCAGGAAGAGGAAGGCGTTTCTGCAGCTGTCCCGGCTCGCGTCCACTAATCATCTTTATAAAACCCATTTTGTCTGAAGGTTTTCGAGCGCCCCCACCGTAGGAAACTAATAGCTTTCAAAGGAAAGGCTCCCTTGAATCACGTGCGATTAAGGGGGCTCATTTTAACTGTATGTTAGTTGTCTGAGGACAGGAGTCTCTGAGAAATGCCGAGCGAGTCTGATCTCAGCCAGCAGGGCAGACCCTGATAACAGGTCAGGGACAAATGCCCAGTGGGAGTTGTTGGCACAATAAGGTTTAAAGCTTTTGACGCAAAAGTAAATAATGAGCAAAATATCTGGGTTATCACTCAGGGAGACTGTCTCTTCTCCCCTTCTCCGGTTGTTACTCTCTAAACTTTGCCTTGGGTGGACAAAGGCCATCTGTCCTCTCCCGGGTCACTGCAGGGTACAGATGTTTCTTTTTTACTAATCTTCCATATTGGAGGTGATGCTCGCACGAGCACTGATTCGGTGCAGAAGTGAAGTGGACCCAAGCCAGCATCCGGCAGCTTCGGCTGACCCACAGCGATGGTCACTGTGACCCATTAAACCACAGTGGTCACTGAGGAGAACGAGCTTATTGGTAGGGGGACCACAAAGTGATGGGGCTGTGATTTGGAAAGACAGACCAACTCCTGATTGGTAAAAGCATGGTGGAAGTCACTAGGACTAAAAAGACAAACGACTAAATCAGTTACAGGCCATTACTAAAAATTATATTCGGAAACAATGAAAGGATTTTGAAGTCTCTTTTTGATGTATGGATTCCTATGTGTAAAACTTAAGGTGACAACACATTGGGTCTGATGGGACATTTTCCTGACCTCTAGAATTTGAGGAAGTTTGTAACTTCCAAGGGGCCACATTCTGGCCAAATAAAACATTCACTCAAGCTCTGTTTAGCATGTACTGTAAATGTCCAATGTACAAATGTACAAATGTAAATAAGCATTGATCTGAAAGACACAAAAACACAAATGATAAAATTTGCTTTAGCGTCAAATTTGACAAAAGACTTTGCTAGGATTAGATTTCCTAATTCTCAAAGGAAATGAAGCAGCGCCCTTGGGAGGCCATCTTTGCTGCTATGACAACTCACTTATCTGGCACTACTTGGGGATGCTGTTTGTAAACAGGAAGTTATCTGAATGTTAGATCTTACGTTATTTAAACGCTGAAATTTCTGCAGCTGAGTTATTTTGTAACGATTATTTTCATTGTAAATAGAAGGCCCTAAATATGCTTTTACTATTTCTTGACGATTCAAGGCCATCGTTTGTGCAACCAGTGGCAATGCCGTGATCTGATCCACAGCTGTTCTTTGGGACCACTGATGTTTGCTGGCCGGTCTGCCTTGGTGCCACAGACGCCAAGCTGGTCAGAGCAGGCTGCTGGGCTCCCTCTCCCCATGAATATATTCAGCTGAGAAGAAGTCCAGGCTCAGAGGCCCTGCCAAACCCCATCCAAAGGGGAGTGAACATTCCTTCCAACTCAGGCTTTACCCATGACTCTTTCATACCATAAAGTATTTCACATGTTAAGGGACCAGAGTGCAAGCTCATGAGTCTACAGTCAATGAATATTTATTAAGAATAAGCATTAAAAAAAAACAAAAATAAAAAGGGGCGCCTGGGTGGCTCAGTCAGTTGGGCGTCCGACTTCGGCTCAGGTCATGATCTCGCGGTTTGTGAGTTCGAGTCCCACATCGGGCTCTGTGCTGACAGCTCAGAGCCTGGAGCCTGCTTCGGATTCTGTGTCTCCCTCTCTCTCTGCCCCTCCCCTGCTCATGCTCTGTCTCTCTCTGTCTCAAAAATAAATGAAAACATTAAAAAAATTAAAAAAAATAAGGCATGCCTGTCTTATGGCCCCTGGTTCAGAGCACAGTGAAGCTTCTCTATAAATGTTGACTGATGAAACGTGTGTGTGTGTGTGTGTGTGTGTGTGTGTGTGTGTGTGAGAGAGAGAGAGAGTGAGACAGAGAGTGAGAGAGAGACAGAGGAAGAGACAGACACACAAAACACATACTAGCAATGTTCAACAAAACATGTCAAATTTAGTAATGGTGGCATAAAAGATCTTAGGGAAAAATATAGTTTTTAAGAGAGTATTTATACATTGTCTTAGTCTTTCAATGGAAGATGAATTTGCATATGTGTGTGTGCTCCTTCACACAAATCAAATATCTTGAGAAAAATGTTGGATAGCCTCAAAAATAGGTATTTTCACGTCTTAAAAGAATCACAGTGCAGTTAGGAAACCTCAGAAATCATATGTGTCTCTTTCCACCCTCTAGATAGGTTGAGAAATCCAGAAGTAGTGGTCTAGGATTACAAGTTCTATATTCCTGTGGGTGTTTCCAACTTTGGATCATTCTTATATTAAAAAGTGTCCTTCCTCAGATACACCTGGATTAAAGTGTCTTTTTTGTGTCCTTTTGACAAAGGACAGTCTAGTCAGTTTCTTAGAGATACTTATTAAGCTACTTCTTAACGACACAGCAGTCAGCTTCTACCAAGTTCCAGTAACTGGGCTAGAATATATGTGTGTGTGTGTGTGTGTGTGTGTGTGTGTGTGTGTGTGTGTGTGTGATATGTTCTTTGTTGGAAGATCAAAATGAGTTAGACATGGTTGGAGGGCTCAAGGAGCTGAAAGTTCAGAGAGGGAAAGGTGGATGCATTCACAAATAACTCTGATAAATGTGGTAAGGGCAATGACAAACACATGCTCAAGGCTCAGTGATGGAAGCACAAATGGTGATCTTGTTTTGTAGCAGTTCTGGGTTTGTTCTCAGGGTTAGTCCTTTCTATGTGAGCACAAGCCCAGCAGGGTCCAGCCACCTCAGTCGTCTGTGGTCAAGAGACCCTTGAATGTCAGGGGAAGACACAGCTGACCACCCAGGAGTCAGGCACTCAGTTATTCCTCCCATAAATGTTTTGCACCCATTACTTTCTTTCTGTAGTACTGTGAGAGGATAGAAAATATATATACTGGTCTGTGCCTGTTTCCTGGCACAAAGCTCCTAAAATCCTTACAATTTCCTAAGTGACATGAACACTCGATGCATCTCTTGTTCTGATATTTGTCTTTCACCCCATCCTGATTCCTAAAACACTTGTAAATGGCTAAGTGACAAGAATACTAGGGACGTCTTCTAGTCCCTGGGTAAAGCCTGAGGCAACTCTGGGTGGACTCCCCGATGGGGGCTGGTCTCCAGAAAGACCACGCCATGATCAGATGCTGGAAGTTCAGGGGAATTCAGACTATATTGGGAGGACAGCCTGCATCTGATCCAAGGCCTCTTTTAAATTAGTTTACAGGGGCGCCTGCGTGGCTCAGTCAGTTAAGTGTCTGACTATTGATTTCAGCTCAGGTCATGATGTCACTGTTTGTGAAGACTGAGCCCCCTGAGGGGCTCTGTGCTGACAGCAAGGAATCTGCTTGGGATTCTCTCTCTCTCTCTCTCTCTCTCTGTCCCTCTCCCGCTTGCACTCTTGCTCTTTCAAAATAAATAAATAATAAATTTACAAATTGATATACCAAAAGTGCATTGCTTTGTGATTTTTAAATGTTTGTTTATTTTTGAGAGAGAGACAGAGAGAGACAGAGAGCAGGGAAAGAGCATAAGCAGGGGAGGGGCAGAGAGAGAGAGAGAGGGAGACACAGAGTCTGAAGCAGGTTCCAGGTTCCAGGTTCCGAGCTGTCAGAACAGAGCCTGACGCGGGGCTTGAACTCACAAACCATGAGACGGTGACCTGAGCTGAAGTCGGATGCTTACCCCACTGAGCCACCCAGGTGCCCCACTTCATGATTTTTAGACACTAAGGTGTAGAAGCATGCTAAGAACTCGATGTTCTGAGAGTCAGAGATTGTCATTTTGTCTCAGTCAGCAGGAGCTTTCTAGAATGCAGTCCTCTTATTCGTTGCTCTGCACCACGTACATCTATCAACCTCCGAATATTCCAGCCATCCACTGCCTAGATTCAAACAAACCATCACCCGTGCGTCTTACGTTCCTTTGCTCTCTTCCAATACAAGAAACCCCAAGAGCCGTTAAGACGCTCTGGGCACCTGAACCTAAGGCAGGATGGCAATTTCCCAGCCAGGCCGAACGCTCTGAATACGCTTACCCACTGTGGCAGGAGCCTGTTGCACGAACCTGAGCAGAAGGTGGAGGCGAAGTTCTGGAGGGCCGAGTCCACCTCCTCCACGCTGGGCAGAGCCAGCAGGCGGGGCAGGAGGCTCTCCAGGGCCTGCAGGAACAGCCTGGCGCTGTGCTGGTCCGCCTCCTGGTTCTTCAACAGTTTCAGGGACAGAGCGGCAGTCCGCAGGGACCTGTGGCCCAGGCAGTCCCGAGGGGTCTGCTCTTCGTCGGCCAGGGAGCCGTTGTCCGACCCGATGTCCGACACGTCGGACCTGCCCGAGTCCTTCTCTGCCGCCATCGAGTACTGGTCGCAGGAGTCGAACTCGGTCCGCGAGAGGTCTTGGTCGTCTACGCTGAAATTGCTCTCGCTGTACCGGGAGCCATAGGACCTCATCCTGCAGTCCACCGACAGGAAGTTCGTTATGTCGGGGTAAGCCACCGTGTGGCTCCTCTGGACCACGTCTGGTTGGTCGACCGCCTCGGGCTCCGGCGCCTTGCTCAGCGTCTCCCTGCTCTCCGGCTGCGCCGGCGACCTGAGGCTGTGCTTGTGGTTGTCGGAGCGGTCCTCGGGCGTGGTCTGGCCCAGCTCGCCCTCCAGGGTGGTCTGGCCCGTGTCCGTGGTCACACTGATGCTGATGTCCGGGCTCCTCTCGTTCCCCGCCTCCCACGGCGTGTGCTCGGAGGACAGGACGCGCCGCTGCCAGCGGAAGTCGGCCTCGTTGATCTCCATGGAGTCCCGGCTCCACTCGGCCCCGTCCTTGAGCTCCTCCAGGCGCAGCAGGAGCAGGTGCACCTGGCCTTCGCTCAAGCCCTTGCCCTGGCTCAGCTCGTCCAAGGCCCCGAGCAAGGTGCAGACGCAGGACACGGCCGCATAGCACGCCTCGATGCCGCCCTTGATGCACGCTTCGGTCATGCCATCCATGATGCTAAGGGTTCGAGGGAGAAAACAACATCAGCATAGGCAACGTGGGAGAATGCTCCAGAAGGAACAAGGCGGGTGAGTCTGGTGAGCAGGGCAGTATGCAAAACAGATCCTCTGCTCTACATGAAGTGAAATGGTCTGGGCAAAAAGTAAAATGAAACAAACATGCTCCGGCTGGCAGAGGAAAACCTCCAGGTGAAGTGGCCCACCTTGAATCACACTGACTCTTGGTTGGCTGGTTTATCTGGAGACGCACAAAAATTCCGGATGGGAGTTTGTGATCTCCACAAGGACAGGCACTGCATAATCTCACTTTTGGATTATGTTCGTTTTTTTTTTTTTTTCCCCCGAAAGCAAACAGTTATAATGGCTCTATGATAATGAGGACATCCTCTATAAGACCAATATATTCCGGAACAGGTGCAGGTGAATACAACAACTGCAAATTAGATGATGTTCAGTTTTCTAGGGAAGCGGCAAGTAAAGGAATCTTACAGCTATAGTGCTGGAATTCAAAATGTTTTTCCCCAACGTAACCCCAATGGATAATTTTTGTACATTTCATTCTGTACATTGCGTTTACTTTAAGTATGACAATATGGAAAGCTACAGGATTGTAATACATTGAGATAAGACTTCTCATATAGCTTGCGGGGACATTATTGAACAATAACATTCCACATAAGGCAGATTCATAAAAATTTCAGGGACTTAAAAGCAAGGTCAAGTGTATTCAGAGAAGCATCGCTCGCCAAGCAATAGTAGGTGGAAAAGGGGAATGTATCATACAGTTTGAGAAGATCCAGATGAGACTTTCGTTTTGAAATTGATCTTTTTCTGGATTCTGGTTCAGTGGAGCCGGGTCCTGCCAAATCACAGAGGCGCTGTGGGCTCCCAAGTAGCTTTAAGAAAAGGGGGAAAAAAATAACAGTAAAGTGAACACCGTAAAAAAGCACAAGGTCTTAAAATTGTGAGTTCAAAGAGACATGTATGCTCTCTATTGATTGACACACTCGAAAAAAACCCCACAACTGTTTAGAACTACAAATCTTAATAGAACTGATCTAAGTATCCATCTTGTCACAGAACACACATAGGGTTCCCAGGTCCTCAGTTCAGGACTGGCTTAGACAAAGCAAATTCTCGAAGGGGTCGTTTCAAAAACTTTTATAGCACAGAACAATAAAGCACTTGTATCTACGTTCTTTAGTGAGAATGGCCTCTAATTTAACTTCCCTCTACTCTCTTTGTCTCACTTTGCTATCGGAGCCGGCTAGCTGCAAACTGGATTGATCAAGCATACCCGGAACATTCTCCAGAATAGATCTTATGGGAGGGCACAAAACGAGTCTTAAATTTAAGAGAACTGAAATCATATCAGGAGTCTTTTCTGACCACATTGGCACGAAACTAGAAATTAATTACATGAGGAAAACTGGGAAATTCACAAATATGTGAATTTTAAACAACATGCTACCAAACAACTAACGGGTCAAAGAAGAAACGAAAAGAGAAATTAAAAAAGACCTTGAGACAAACAAAAATGGAAATATAACACCCCCACATTTATGGGATGCAGAAAAAGCAGTTTCAAGAGAAAAATTTAAAGCAGTAAATGCCTACCTCAAAAAAATAAGAAGAGTCTCAAACAAATAATGTAACATTACACTTTAAGGAACTAGAAAAAGAACAGGTGAAGCCTAAAGTTAGTAGAAGTAAGTAAATAAGAAAGATTACAGCAGACATAAATGAAATAGAGACTAAAAAACAACAGAAAAGATCAATTAAACTAAAAGTCGATTCTTTGGAAAGATAAAATTGACACACTTTTATTAGACTCACCAGGAAAAAAAACTGGAAGATTTAAATAAAATCAGAAATGAAAGAGGTGTACAACTGATACCACAGAAATACAAAAGACTCCAAGAGACTCTTATAAAAATGATATGTCAGGGGCGCCTGGGTGGCTCGGTCGGTTAAGCGTCTGACTTCGGCTCGGGTCATGATCTCACGGTCCGTGGGTTCGAGCCCCGCGTCAGGCTCTGTGCTGACCGCTCAGAGCCTGGAGCCTGTTACTGATTCTGTGTCTCCCTCTCTCTCTGCCCCTCCCTTGTTCATGCTCTGTCTCTCTCTGTCTCAAAAATAAATAAACATTAAAAAAAAATTAAAAAAAAATGATATGTCAACAAATTGGACAACCTAGAAGAAAAGAATACATTTCTAGAAATATATGACCTACCAAGACTGAATCATGAAGGAATAGAATATCTGAATAGATCAATTACTGGTAAGGAGATTGAATCAGTAATCAAAAACCTCCAACTAACAAAAGTCCAAGACCAGATGACTTAACCAGTGAATCCTACCAAACATTCAAGGGATTAATATCAATCCTTCTCAAACTCTTCCAAAAAGCAGAAAAGGAGGGGATTCTTTTCTAATTTTTTTTTTTTTTTAGTGTTTATGTATTTTTGAGAGAGCATGAGCAGGAGAGGAGCCGGGAGGGAGGAAGACACAGAATCCAAAGCAGGCTCCAGGCTCCTAGCTGTCAGCACATAGCCCAATGCAGGGCTCGAACTCACTAGCTATGAGACTGTGACCTGAACTGAAGTTGGATGCTTAACTGACTAAGCCACCCAGGCGCCCCAGGAGGGGACTCTTTCAAACTCATTTTATGAGGCTACCATTACCCTGATACTAAAACTTGACAAGGACACCACAAGAAGAGAAAATGAGAGGTCAACATCTCTGATGAACATAGATGCAAAAATTCTCAATAAAATGTGATCAAACTAAATTCAACAACGTATTAAGAGGATCATATACCATAATCAAGTGGGATTTATTCTAGGGATGCAAAGACGGTTCAAGTGACTGAGCCACAAATTAGTCAAGTGATTCACAACGTTAACAAAATGAAGGACAAAATGAGAAGATAATTTCAATTGATGCAGAAAAAGCATTTGACAAAATTCCACATCCACTTATGATAAAAACTCTCAAAAAGGTGGGTGGAGACAGAATGTATCTCAACATAATAAAGGCCATATATTACAAATAGCATCCTATTCAACAGTAAAAAGCCAAAAGTTTTCCCTCTAAGATCAGGAACAAGACAAGGATGCCAATCTTGCCACTTTTATTCAACATAGTATCGTCAGTCCCAGCTACAGCAATCAGGCAAGAAAAAGAAGTAAAAGGCATCCAAACTGGAAAGGAAGAAATAAAACTGTCACTATTTGCAGATGGCATGATATTATATATAGAAAACCCTACAGACTCTTTTAAAAAACTGTTAGAACTAACAAATGAATTCAGAGAATTTGCAGGATACAAAATCAGCATATAAAAAAAATCTGTTGCATTTCCATACACTAATGAACTATCAGAAAGAGAAATCAAGAAAATACTCCTATTTATGAGGCATTAAAAAATAAGGAAATGCCTAAGAATAAATTTAACCAAGGAGGTGAAAGACCAGTATACTGAAAACTATAAGACATTAATAAAATAAATTGAAGATGACACAAATAAATGGAAGGATGTTCTGTGCTCATGGATTCAAAGAATTAATATTGTTAAAATGCCCTTACTACCCAAAGCAATCTACAGATTCAATGCAATCTCTACCAAATTTCCAATGGCATTTTTCATGGAAACAGAACAAACAATCCTGAAATTTGTATGGAACCATAGAAGACCTGGAATAGCCAAAGCAATCTTGAGAAAGAGAAAAACAGGAGCCATCACACTCCCTGATTCAAACTTTATTACAAAGCTACGGTAATTAAAACATTATGGCACTGGCATAAAAACGGACGCATAGATCAAAAAGAACAGAATAGAAAGCCTAGAAATAAGTCTATACGTATATGTCAATTAATATATAACAAAGGAGGCAAGAATATACAATAGGAAAAGGACAATCCCTTCAACAAATGGTGCTTGGAATGCTGGACAGCCACAAGCAAAAGAATGAAAATAGACAACTGTCTTCCACCATACACAAAAATTAACTCAAGATGGATTGAAGGCTTGGATGTAGGCCTTGAGACCATAAAACTCTTAGAAGAAAACATAGGCAGTAAGCTCCTTGACATGAGTCTTGCAGATGATTTTTAAAATCTGATACCAGGGGCGCCTGGGTGGCTCAGTCGGTTAAGCGGCCGACTTCAGCTCAGGTCATGAGCTTGTGGTCCGTGAGTTCGAGCCCCGCGTCGGGCTCTGTGCTGACAGCTCAGAGCCTGGAGCCTGTTTCAGATTCTGTGTCTCCCTCTCTCTGACCCTCCCCCGTTCATGCTCTGTCTCTCTCTGTCTCAAAAATGAATAAACATTAAAAAAAAATAAAAAAAAATAAATAAAATCTGATACCAAGTAAAAACAACAAAAGCAAAAATAATCATGTGGGACCACATCACACTGAAAATCTTCTGCACAGCAAAGGAAACCATCAACAAAATGAAAAGGCCACATACTGAAAGTATTTGCAAGTCACGTATCTGATAAGGGGTTAATATCCAAAATACAGAAAGAACTCCTATCACTCAATAAAAAGATAAAAAAAACCCAAACAATCCAATTTTAAAACTGGGTAAAGGACTTGAGTAGACATTTCTCCAAAGAAGACATACAGATGGCCAATGGACACATGAAAAGATATTCAACATCAATCACCACCTGGGAAATACAAATCAAAACCTCAATGAGATACTACCTCAGACCTGTTAGAATGGCTATTATCAAAAAGACTAGGGGTGCCTAGGTGGTTCAATCAGTTAAGTATCTGAGTCTTGGTTTTAGTTTAGGTCATGATCTCATGGTTCACAGGATCAAACCCCTCATCGGGATCTGTGCTGATAGCATGGAGCCTGCTTGGGATTCTCTCTCTCCCCCTCTCTCTCTCTCTGCCTCTCTCCCACTCATGCATGTGTTCTCTCACTCAATAAATAAACTTAAAAAAAAGACTAGAAAAAACAAGTGTTGGCAAGGATGTGGAGAAAAAAGAATCCTTGTGCATAGCTGGTGGGAATGTAAATTGGTACAGCCCCTATGGTAAACAGTATGGAAGTTCCTCAAAAAATTAAAATAGACTGCCATACAATCCATCGATTACACTTCTGGATATTTATCTGAAGAAAATGAAAACACAAATTCAAAAAAGATACATGTACCCCCATGGTTATTGCAGCATTATTTATAATAGTCAAAATATGGAAACAACCTAAGTATCTCTCAAAGGATAAGTGGATAATCCAAAGAAGATGTTGCATACCCGCCCCCCCACACAGAGAAATACTATTCAGCCATAAAAAAGAATGAAATCTTGCCATTTGTGGTAACATTGATGAAACTAGAGGGTATTAAGCTAAGTGAAACAAGTCAGACAAAGAAAGACAAATATTGTATAATATCTCGTATAGGTAGAATCCTGAAAAACAAACAAAAAAATAAACAAAAGATCACGCTCATAGTTACAGAAAATTGATTGGTGGTTGTCAGAGGTGAGGGGTGGGGGGATGGAAAAAATGGATGAAGGGGATCAAAAGGTAAAACAACTTTTAAAAAATTAAAAAATCACATGGGTTGAGGAGTATTCCCTCATTCTATTCCTTGGAAAAGTTCACATATTATTGGAACTATCCATTCCTTAACTGTTGGTATAACTTGTTTTTAAAGTTGTATGGGGCCAGTGATTTTTTTTTTTAATTTTTTGAAATTTATTTTTATTTATTTATTTTTTTTATGGAACGATTTTTAACTACTGATTCAATTTTTTAAAAGTTTCTAGAACTATTTAGGTCCTCAATTTCTCAGCTTGTTAAAGGCTATGTTATTTCCCAGGGATTTATCTATTTTATCTAAATTTTCAAATTTACTGGCATCAGTGGCCTTATTAGACCTTGATTTCTTTAACGTTCCTAACATTTATAGTTCCAAGTGTGTTTTCATTCTTATTTCTATTTAGTTGTTTTTACCTATTCTGGGATTTTGTGATTGCTTTTATCAAGAGTTTTTCAATTTCCTCAGTTTTTTTAGAGCCCTGATATTTTTCACTTTAGTGATCCACTATATTTGCTTTTTATCACATTACTTTCTGCTTTTATCTTCTTTATTTTTCCTCTTTTCTACTTTCTTTGAATTAAATCTGCTCTTCTTTTCCCAACTCTCTAACTTGGAGAATTAGAATATTAATTGTAGGCTTCCTAACTTTCAATATAAGCATTTTAAGCTATCAATGCCCTTGTATATAGTGCTTTGGCTACATCCTACAAGTTTTCACATATAGAATTTTCATTACTGTTCAGTTTAATTAGTTATTATTTCCATGTGTTAGATGTCTTTAAACAAAATTTTATTTTGAGGCTAATTCAGGAAAAGATTGGGTTAAGTGCATTGGAAAAGACTTTCAATCACTATGTCCATTATTTTCAAAGTGATTTACACTCATGGGAAAAGGTATATTAAGTAGAAAAAATTGTATCTTAAGGGGCACTTCTCTTTCCCTCTCCCCTTCTACATTTCTTTTCGACCCCAGAAATTGGGAACTTCTACTCTCTTGGAGGCAAAGAAATGAAGCTTCCACTTTTCTCTACACATTTTATTTTTTTTAATCAAAATATATTTACCTTTTTTTCAGGAACAGAATTTAATGATTCATCACTTACAAAAAATACCCAGTGCTCATCCCAACCAGGGTCCTCCTTAATGTCCCTCGCCCATTTAGCCTTTCCCCCAACCCTGCCAGAAACCCTCAGTTTGTTCTTTCTTATGGTTTGTTCCCTCTCCGTTTTGTATTATTTTTGCTTCCCTTTCCTTATGTTCATCTGTTTGGTATCTTAAATTCCACATATGAGTGAAATCATATGATATTTGTCTTTCTCTGACTTATTTCACTTAGCATAATACACTCTAGTTCCACCCACATTGTTGCAAATGGCAAGATCTCATTCTTTTTGATCGAGTAATATTCCATTAAATATATGTACCACATCTTTATCCATTCATCAGTCGATGGACATTTGGGCTCTTTCCATACTTTGGCTATTGTTGATAGTGCTGCTATAAACATTGGGATGCACGTGTCCCTTCAAATCAGCATTTTGGTATCCTTTGGATAAATACCTAGTAGTGCAATTGCTGGGTCACAGGGTAGTTCTATCTTTAATTTTTTGAGGAACCTCCATACTGTTTTCCAGAGCGGCTGCACCAGTCTGCTCTCCCACCAACAGCGCAAAAGGGTTCCCCTTTCTCTGCATCCTCACCAACATCTGTCGTTGCCTGAGTTGTTAATTTTAGCCATTCTGACAGGTGTGAGGTGGCATCTCCTTGTGGTTTTGATTTGTATTTCCCTAATGATGAGGGATGTTGAGCATTTTTTCAGGTGTCTGTTAGCCATCTGGATGTCTTCTTTGGAAAACTGTTTATGTCTTTTGCCCATTTCTTCCCTGGATTATTTGTTTTTTCGGTGTTGAGTTCAGTAAGTTCTTTATAGATTTTGGATGCTTACCCTTTATCTGATACATCATTTGCAAATATCTTCTCCCATTGCCTTTTAGTTTTGTTGTTTCCTTTGCTGTGCAGAAGCTTTTTGTCTTGATGTAAGTCCCAATAGTTCATTTTTGCTTTTGTTTCCCTTGCCTCTGGAGACATGTCAAGTAAGAAGTTTCTGTGGTCAAGATCAAAGAGGTTGTTGCCTGTTTTCTCCTCTAGGATTTTGATGGCTTCCTGTCTTACATTTAGGTCTTTCATCCATTTTGAGTTTATTTTTGTGTGTGGTATAAGAGAGCGGTCCAGGTTCATTCTTCTGCATGTCGCTGTCCAGTTTTCCCAACACCATTTGCTGAGAAGACTGTCCTTATCCCAGTGGATATTCTTTCCCACTTTGTCAAAGATTAGTTGGCCATATGTTTGTGGGTCCATTTCTGAGTTCTCTATTCTGTTCCATTGATCTGAGTCTGTTTTTGTGCCAGTACCATACTGTCTTGATGATGACAGCTTTGTAATACAGCTTGAAGTCTGGAATTGTGATGCCTCCTGTTTTGGTTTTCTTTTTCAAGATTGCTTTGGTTATTCGGGGTCTTTTCTGGTTCCATATAAAGTTTAGGATTGTTTGTTCTAGTTCTGTGAAGAATGCTGGTATTATTTTGATAGGGATTGCACTGAATATGTAGATTGTTTTGGGGAGTACTGACATTTTAGTTTTTTGAAAATTTTTTTTAATGTTTATTTTTGAGAGAGAGAGAGAGAGTCAGAGCACCAGTGGGGGAGGGACAGAGAAAGAGAGGGAGACACACAATCTGAAGCAGATTCCAGGCTCTGAACTGTCAGCACAGAGCCCAACATGGGGCTCAAACCCAGGAGCTGAGCTATGAGATCATGACCTGAGCCCAACTCCAATACTAAACTGAGCCACCCAAGCGTCCCTTATTTTTTTGACATTGAAAGAGTCAAGTTTCCCTCCCCCCTTTCCCTCCCTTTCCTTTCCTCTCCCTTTTTTTTCCTTCCTCTCCCACTCTTCTCCCTCTCCTACCTGCCTAGTCTCCTCCCTCTTCTCCCCCCTTGCCCCCACTCTCTCTCACGTTACCTGCCAGGCCTGCATCCAAGTGAAGCTGGTGGGGTCCAAGTGCCTCTAGCTGTTCCCATCCCTTGATACAAAGGTAAGCCATTTCAGGGGCATGGCTGTGGGGAATCTCACTTTCTTTTTGGATCTTATTACATTCTTGAATCTAACCTTACCAGTAACAAATTAGATGACAATATTTAATTCCCACATTAATCTTGTGTTTATTTCTCAGTTGTTTCCAAATCTGGAGGGAAAGGGCACTGAGTGATTACGCTTCTGAAGAACCCTCAACAACTGCTTGAAGAAAGGCAAGACACGTTTAATCCCAGCTTCTTGCGGTGGGAATGAGGGATGTGATGTCAAGTGGCTGGGATGTCAAAGGTCTGATTAAAGATTAGGGAACTCCTTCTGAAGCCCGACCATGGGAGAGAGAAAAGGAAGCAAGGTGTACTATTGATCATTGTTCATTCTGGGGGAAAGCAGAAACAGGAAAGAGAATGTGCTTCGAAAAACAAAATGTCCTGTCTTTGATTAATGGGCGCACAGCGCATATGGCAGAGTGACAAATTACAAAGAGAACAGGGAAATAACACACCAAGCATTCAAACTCCGATAGGCTAAGCAAACATTCTGGGTGCCCAGTGGTTTTCTTTGGGTGCACAGACTGCACATTTTGGTTTCCAGGTTACCAACCTCCCCCAATTATTGGTTGTCATAGCGAGCGGAGGTCCCACTTGTCACAATAACCTGGCCCACGTCAGTCTGCTGTGCTCCATGGGGCAGCACCGTCTGGACATGCTATTTAGGCGCTGGTGTCTAATTCCAGGCTCGCCCTGTAAGATAATCTTGGGAAGCTAGAAAATCTATGAGAAGGGGAAAACATACTTCCTCTGCAGTCGTAAAGAAATGATCATGTAAAATACATGTAGACACCTCCAGACCCCGTATGCAATGTATTTACTTAGCATTCACTCATCAAGTGGATCCACCATAAGCAGCCACAACCCCAGTGCCGGTCAACCCTGAGTGGGAAAGAAAGGTTGCTGCTGCTTACAAAACGCTGTCTTTGAAGATAGTCTGTCTTCAGGGCCATCTGTCATTCAGTCAAAATTTATCGAGCACTTATTCGGATTCAAGCACTGCAGTGTTGGATACCGGGTTGGGGGTGGGGAGAGGGAACACAGGAGAGCAACGGATACAAAAACGTATTTGAGAAGAAGTTTGCACCATGTGGAAACGTTCAGTGGGATGGGACGTACAATTAATTGCTAAATGAGGGAATTTAGAGAAGAGCAAAAGTAGTGGTTTGGGGAGGCAGCAGTGTGAAGGAGGAGGGTTTTGACGGCAGAGAGAGCTGTTCTTAGGACATCCCGGTTCATGGGGCGGCCCTGCTACTCACAAGGACTTTGGGCAAGTAACTTCGACTCATGGAGGCCCAGCCTCCCCACCGAGAAACTGGGAGTAATGTTACCTTCGTAAGAAAGTTTGTAAATCAACTAACATGCAGTGCCAGCTGTGCCTGGCACATTTCAATCAACTGCTTGATGCTAAGTGGAATGGCCCGTGGGGAGACGGGAGGGGAGTCTGAATGGAAGCAGGAGCCTGGGAGCTGAACGGAGCAAGGTCGGTCAGGTGGAACGAGGGTGATGATGGGAAATGAGGACGACGACAGAAGGGTCTAGCAACGGGGCAGAGGAATTCAGACTTGATGGAAGAGGCAACAGGAGCCATGAGAGCCCGAAAAGAAACTGTTAACAGTGGTGATTGGGAAGTCTAAGTCCAGAAGGACAAAAGGAAGGAAACAGGCAGCCGGCGGAGAGCAGAGCTACAATTAGAGCCCCACTCTAGGCAGGAGGTCATGAGGAAGAGTGAGTTCCAGCCTCCACATGTGTTTGCTTTTCCTTAGGAAAGCAATAAGCATGCCAAATGTCTGTCTGGCCCTTTATGCTTGCAGAGTACCGATGCAAACCGTATGGCATTTTGAACCTTTGGAATATTACTACTAGGCACGGATACAAAACTGTAGGCTCAGAGTTAAACGCTTTAGCTACTATAACCTAGCTGGGGAGTGGCAGAGAGAGGATCCAAACTCTGACTCTTCAACTGAGGCTTAAGAAGGGGGTAGCTGAGCCAGAAGGGGAAGGGGGGCTCCTAGAATCATTTGCATTGCAGTATCAAAGTCAAGTACGGTAGTAAGTGCACTGTAGGAAAAGACCTTGGGTTTCATTCAGGTCAGACAGACCGGGGTGTATACCCTTTCTCTTTCCTTGGGACCTTGCGCAAATCATTTGACTCTGAAGCCTCAGTTTCTTTGCGGGAGGGAAAATTCATTTTTTCTGGCATCGTGTCTCTACGGGGAGGAACATTCAGTGGAATAAAATTCTGGACCTCTCTCCTCTCTCTCTCACTTCCTCCTAATTGAGGAGGGGGAGTCTGATCTCACTGGTGAATGTAGCGGGAGCTGAACATGAGTAGCCAGCCTCTTCCTCTCTCTTCCCCTTGAAGATCTGCCTATTCAGAGAAAGCCCATTCTGCTCCCCTGTTTATAAACTTAACAAGGGTAGGGCTGGGTCCCCAAGGAAGCTGGTGGTGAGAAACTAGTCTAGTCTCACTCGCCTCCAAAGCTGTATTGTGTTCGTCAACCTGGGACTGATCAGTTATTAAAGCTGACCCTTTGTTTGTATTGCCTGAAGCTGTGATAGGGAAAAGAAATAACATTTTTCACTAGTAAAGTTGATATACAACATCCAAAAGTTATCAAGAGTATTAGAGATAATATATATGAAGTGCTGGGCCTAAAGAAGGTAAGGATTAAAAGGTTATTATTGTGTGCTCATAGATTTTCGTAACCACAATTAGATCTGAATCACTCCTTCATTTCTAGAAATATTAAGAACTTTCCATTGTTCATTACAATCAAATCTTGTTAAAGCAACACCAAGAGGCTTTTTAAATTAAGCTTTTGAGAAACTGATGAGTAGCAAATATTACTTTAAATAAATGAATCATCAACAAGGGAAATTTGCTACTCTGGGTTTGTTGTTGTTTTGGTGTAGGTACCAAAAGCAAAGGCAACGAACACGTTCACAAATACAAAAATGTGATCTCTTTTCTTTTTGGTTGAGAGACAGCAGAGAAATTCTTATTTGAAGTAACCTTCACAATAACCCTCATTCCTCCTCAAAACCATGAAGGAGCACATGGGGATGGCTATTACAAGCTGGACAATCTTTACCTTCTCACAGGGGTCATGATGTTTGGGATATGAGGCCTAAGAAGGAATGAGGCAAAGGGATTCCTTTTAATAGTCAGAGATTAGTAATGGTTTTGTTTTGTTTTGTTTTGTTTTTGGATAATATACAACATGAGTAGAAAATCACTTGGAAATCCAATTTTGGCAAAAGGGAATAAACACATATAGCTGCACAAACAGCACCTAAGGGAACGGGATGAAATCAGCCTGGGGCCCAGTCAGATGCCTGCAGCTTGAGTTATCAATGGCTTTGCATCGGTCAGCACCCATCGACCCCTCCTTCCCCGGGCTCCCAACACATGGATACACGCCCCCGTCCTAAAGACGCTGCCCGTTACTGGATACCACGTAGTAACAAGTAAGTTTGAGCAGGTGCCTGGCAAACATTTTCCGAGTGCTTTCTGCGTATAAGACACAACGTGCAGATAACGCCTCCCGCCATCTGGCCAGCGCGGTGGCGTTCTTCGGGGCCTCCTTACCTCTTTCATGATTTTGATGGCTTCCACCCGGTGCTGGGGTGGCGGATAGAGCAGCACCCGGTGATACAGGGACTGGAGCACGGGCTTCATGGAGTCCACCGACCCCACCAGCCGGACCAGCTCGGCCGCGATGTAGTAAATGGTCCGAGCCACCGGCCCGCTCAGGGCTGGCGCCGTGGAGGAGCAGCCCGACCCCCGGCCGTGGTCGGAAACTCCCGGAGATGCAGAGTCCGACTCGATGCCCGCACCAGCACTGCTGCTGTGAGCGGAGGTGATGGTTTTGTCATGAATTGGATTCCCCAGGATCACGATGAGAGCAGGGCAAAGGTTCTTCCTGGGAAGACACAGGAGGAAACATCCGTTCTGCGATAAGCCGAAATGATAAACTGTGAATTTTACCCTGATGCCACAAAAATGGCTAGTACGAGTTGGGTTCTTTACTGCCCCTCTTTTTGGCTAATGTCCTGCCTCAGTTTTCGGCGTCTCTCCGTCACTTCTAGGTATACGAAGAGAATACTTTTTCTCGGAACTCCAGGCAGAATTGACTAAAGAAAATCCCAGGAGAAGTATTAAGAAACTGTCTTACGTAAAGAAACAGACTCAAAATGCTAAATGGCTTCGTCAGAGTGACTCATTTTACTATAAATAACAAAATTATTTCTACTTCTAATTTCAGAAGTTAATTTGAAATTCTGACACATGGTACTGTCACATCATTCGATTTCCTCCCTGTGGAAAAGCCCCGGAACCCACAGTAACTAGCTGGCTGCCTGCGGGCCCTGTCACTTGTGTGTACCTCTGGCTATAATTAAGTGACTCGTCTGCACGTTGAGATGGAGAATGTACCACGGAAGGGCTAAGAATAACACTCAGTCGCTCTTGCCCCCCTGTGCAACCTTCTGGTGCCTTCGCATACTTTTAGGATAGACCGGTAACCTAGAAAACAATCCCCTCCTTCCTGAGTCTCATGATCCCGTGGTGTCAACAAAATGCAAGAGGGCCCTGGAGACCTATTTTGTTAAAAAAAAAAAAAATCATAAGCTTCTCTCTATCCTGGTCTAGTGCATGCAAGCAAAACAATTTCCCTGCTTTCTAAAGCACGTGCCCACGGGCGAGATGACCAGTAGGTCACGGATGCCATGGGAGGGGACCCACACGCACGGCTAGAAGGGGAGAACGTTCGAGTTGGGGTTGGGGGGTGCGAGGACGGGTGCTCACCAGATCAGGTCTGTGAAACCTCTGTGCAGGTGCATGGAGGGGGAGGAGCTGCTGAGCACGGACAGGATGCACTCGGAGTACAGGAGCTGTAGCTGCTGCTGGTCGCTACGGAAGAACAAAATCAGCGTGCAGACGCATGCCAGGTAAGGGCAAAATTGAAAAGGTGATGCATGGGAAACGCTTGGAAAAATAGCAGGCGTTAGAGAAGTCTTAATTTGGGGGGGGGGGCGGTCGGCATTATGGGTTGAATTGTATCCCCCTCCAAAGTTATACGTTGGGAGTCCAAACCCCTGGTACGTCAGAACATACATCAGAACCGGAATCAGGAAGAATTTAATGTTCAAGCACATATTTACTACAGACATATGATACTTTGAAGAGAATTCATTCAAGAATCCTGGAATCCTGGAAGGGAATGGTCAGAAAAAAAAGGAGGAACTTGCTTTGAAAAATCTTTTGGTTGTGTCTCTTTTCTCATAACATAAAGTAAATAAATGCCAAAAGGAAGCTTCGTGCCCTCAGTTCATATAACTCCCAGGACGGTGGCGGCGGGGGGGGGGGTGGGCTGGTGGTGGCAGGGAAAGGCAAGACCAGGGACAGGCAGACTAGAACCCTGAGACAGGAAGGAAGAGAAGTTAGCACCAGTCGCAAACTCCAGAAGGTCACATACACACACAACTGTCAAAGGGAGAAAGGTTGCACAGATCCAAGAGCAAGGATTGCAAGAGAGGGGCCCGTGGGTCCCTGGTTCAAGCGCTGTGTTAGATACCTTGGCGATCGGTCTCTGCAAAATTGATATCAAGCTGGCTGGCGAGCTATACGCCAAAGGCAAAATCCTGCCCATGGCGGCCTCATGAACCAGACATGATTTTCATGTTTTTAAAGGTTATAAAACAGTAACAGAAATGAACAGTGAGCAGAGGCAGAGGCAGTATGCGGCCCTTTACAGCAAACTCTGATCATCTCCTTGTCCAAAGAGAACTGTGCAATGATTCAGATAGTGAGTAATCCGAATACTAATGCCATTATCCTGAAGAAGGGAACTCCGCTCATGTTTGGATGTACTCTACCACACCCCCTAAGTGGGGAAGAAGAGATGGGTAAAGGCTGAGTTTCCACGAAACTTATTACCATTTGCCAAGAGGAAGGTGGTGGTTGGAGGAAGAATAAGAAAGGCAAGACATACTTAGCCATTTTGGGGCCAGGTCAGGACTTTCGGTTTCCATACTCCTACACCCACACGCTTCCCGACCCTTCTGAGCAAGACCTCGTTCCTGGCAGGAAGAGCGCATTCTTCGTTAGAAGAGACTAGAGACTCTCTAGAGTCTAGACTAGACTAGAGAGACAAGAGACTAGAGAGACAAGTACACAAGTGGGTAAAGCACTGTGGAGGAAGTGCTACAGGTGAATGATTTAAACACAAGGTTCTAACAAGAGCACAGGAGTGGCATCGAATCCTTAGAAAGATCCAGAAAGAATTTCTAAAGGAAGTGGTATCTTCACGGAGACCTGAAGTTCAAGGAGGAGTCTTGCCTGGCAGCGTGGGGGAGACGGTGTGTGTAGAGCACAGGGGAGAGGGTGGTGGTAGTCTGTGGTTGGAGCGAAGAATGAAGATACCATCAGCAAGAGGCAGGACTCGAGTGGTGGCAGGGGTCAGATCAGAAAGGGTCTTGGAGGACTTGTCTGGACAGTCAAGGCTCCTGTGAGCATCTACAGAGTGTGCCACAGCAATATCGCAAGCTCAAGTAATCAGACCCCATGACAGACAGGATGCGTTGCCAAGGTAACTGGCCTGGGAGTCTCCTTGGAGACCGAACGAGGCAGCTTTTCTGTGGGCTGCGACAGTCTGGAAAAACGGGTGCCCGTGCCTCACGTGAGTCACGTCATTAAAGGAGCTGTCTGAAATGTAAGCAAATTCCACACGCGCCCCTTGCTAGATACACATATGCGTGTGCACAGTGTGTGCGTTTCTTATTTGTCTGACCGTAGACACACAAATATGTGAAAAGCACAAGGCAGAGAGAAGCCCAGAAACCAGCCAACTCTTTCAAAACACACAAGGAACAATCTGCCCACTTAGGAGGGTGGTGGGTCCCTTGGCCTGGTCTTCTGTTTGAGCATTTCATGGCTGGCAGGTTGAGTGTTGGCTGGGTTTCATTTGCTGCTCATCTCTGAATTTCTTCCCAGGCTCAAGATCCATGGGGAGCAACTCCTGTGAGTGGGCCAGTGGGCCGTGAAGGCTGAGCAACCACCCTTCCCGGCAAGGCGCCTGCAAGGGTAATCTGACGGCATGTTCTGATCTCCGGAGTTCTTAATTTTTTTTTTTTTTTTTTTTTTTAATTATCAGTCATTTTGACCTTACCTCCCTTTGAGGTGGTTCAAATTTAGTTAGAAAAAGGAGAGAGGGAATTAAGTAATTGTGTGAGAAGTAGAATGGAATTAAATGCATGATACGAACACTTGGCCTTGCCTCAATGGTTCTGAGAATGCTTTGGTGTAGAGCCCTCTCTGACACTCGGTACTGGGAAGAGAGGGGGGTAGGGAGAGGTTGGTCGGAGACCAACAGGCAAAGAATGAATACATATCTTTATGAGCCCAATTATCCTTCCAAAAACTCTTGGATTTAAAAAGCACCATGTAACTCGACGTGCCTAATACAGAATTCTATGAATAACGCATCTCCAAGACATGTGAGTTGTTCTGTGTACCTGGACGCGTTTTGTGAATCCTCCCCCGAGACTGAACATATCATGAATACATACCCTGACAGAGCGAAAGCCCTGCGAGGTATTCGGGCGTTGATTTTGGAAATGGTCGTTGAGGGGAAGTGGTGGCCATAGTGTGATTTCGGAGGAAGAGGGTATTTAGAAGGTGGGAGAATAAGAAGTTTAGCTAGTAGAAATAAGAGGAGTTGAGGGAGAAAAATCAGAAGAAATTGTAAAAGGCGTGAAAACTTGACAAGAAGAATAAACAGAACCACCAGACTGAAAGCAGCCAAGAGCATGGTCCTATCTGACCAGGTGGCCTTACAGGTCTTCCGTTTACACGGCACTGAGCATGCGGCACCCCGGCGTCCTTGGCAACAGAACCCTCATCTTGGGGTAATGGAATCATGAGGCGAAAGACTATACTCAAACACGGTGAACAGGCTCCAGAGGCAGAATGATGACTGGGGAAATGCATTGAAAAACCAAGCAAGACTATGAGAATCCTATAAAAACCATTAGGCTTCATAATGACATGCCTAAAGCCATCTTTAAGCCAATGACTAATGAGAAATCCTAGAAAAAACATGTATGTGTCACATGAATTACTTTTCCCAATGAAAGTCCACTTTAAGTCATGGAATGTTATAAATATTGCAAATATTTATCCATAAAAAATTCCATTTGTCCCAATACTTCCTAGAAAATACCAATATTGAATCTCTATAATAATACAGCAGATATAACCTAGGACTCCCCCAGATAAACTAGGTCATATGGTCACTCTACAGATGGAGGTCCCTAGGGCTGATGTTAGAGACATCCAGGTTTTTTAAAAAAATTTTTAATGTTTTATTTATTTTTGAGAGAGAGACAGAGTATGAGTGGGAGAGGGACAGAGAGAGAGGGAGACACAGAATCTGAAGTAGGCTCCAGGCACTGAGCTGTCAGCACAGAGCCCAGTGCGGGGCCTGAACCCATGAACCATGAGATCATGACCTGAGCTAAAGTTGGATGCTTAAATTTACGGAGCCACCCAGGCGCCCCTAGACATCCAGGTTTTAAAGAACCATGAACTTCAAGCCCTTACTGGACTCAGCTGAAGACTCTTTGCTGACCAGTGAACAATGGTATGTTTTAAAGCTATCATTTATAGATCTACAGATTTGTTCTGATTTTTCTTGGTGGTTACTTTTTAATTATTAATGACATAACTACCTCGAGCTTTTCTAGCACTTAAAACCTTAGTCTTCCCTTAGCAAACCACTCAGGGAAAAAATGCTGAGCTTATTGGTTTTTCCTTGCCTGCAAAGTAATGAACACAGTCTTTAAATTTTTCAAAGTTTTGATGGCCTTTGTTTTATTTCCTGCTAAGACCTAAGTGGGTGGGATAGGAGAAGCAGCATCTTTGACAGCGGGAAACCGCCTGGTTGCTGTCAATGAGCTGCGGTGTTCCCCTGGTGAACATAAACAACTTCATAGGATGTTAATATCAGATGAAGATTCTCCACGATGGTGACAGAATAAGATGAGAGCCAATCTACAAACAGGCTTGAATGAAGATTTAAAAAGAAGTCTGTACAAACACAGAAAAGACCAAATATCATCCTCCCCTAGGAGTGACTCTTGCTTCTTCTACAGTGAGGGCATTGGCTGGCTCCAATCTGCCCCCCTCCGCCAACAGCTTGATAAAAACTAAGATGCCCCATACCAGGATTGCCCCTACTTTCTGGCAGCACTCAATCCTTGAACAGACCCTCATTTCCTTTACCCTACTCCAAATCACCTAACTCTGATTCCGATCCTATAGCAATCTCTCCTAAAATCCTTTGACTGGATACCATTGGCTCCCCAAAGTATACAGACTCCCTTATTATTACAGGTAATAAACCTAATTCTGCTAACCTCAGGTAATTTTTGGCTACTGGGCATCAACTCTCTTTTAAGCAAATATTCTCATTTGATCATTACAAAAACCCTAATATAGTTTATATTACTAATATTATATTACATAAAAGAAAATAATAAATGATATATTAATTAATAGTAAATAATATATTAACTATTTTATAGGATACACAAGCTTATGGTAGTTGAGAGCTCTGCCCAGGAGCTAGTAAAGAGGAGAACAGGGTTTTATCCAGCTAAACCACCAAAGATAACGTAGTTCAGCCAATAGTGGTTAAACACCATACGTGATTGTATTTTAGGAGAAAACAAGACAATGAGAAACATATCCCAGCTCTGATATAACAGCTGGCTCTGCTATGGGGGAGAGGAGCTAGGCAGGGGTGGGGAGGAATGAGCACTAGAAGAAATCTAAACCCTGGTCACAAACAGGTAGAGTGAATATATAACCTATCCCAGCCAGGACCCTGTTAAGAGTGAAGGAGGGTGATTAAAATCATAAAGGATAGACATAGCGTGAAACTCTCCCAAGGTGATCGGGTCACATGGGGACTTCACAGATGGGGTTACGGTAGTTGGTGTTAGAGCCTTCAGGTTAGGGTAACAATCCGAGTCTCAGGCCTCCTGCTCCAACTCTCCATGGTTAGGAAAGATGGGGACCTGAGCAGAGTACAGGAGAAGCCATCTACACATGCCATCTGCTGTTAGACCCATCCCTTCTGAGGAAAAATAATGTGCTGTCTAGAGTCCAGGGTGAGAGAGGCTTGAGGGTGGGGCTCTGGAAGAAGTGCTTTGCTTTTTGGCTTGTATTACCTATGGATTAAATAGATCTCTTCATTGTTTAAGTGCCTAACATGAAGAGAGCTTAATTTGGTCAAAATGTGCAGGTACAGGGGCGCCTGGGTGGCTCAGTCAGCTAAGCATCTGACTTCGGCTCAGGTCATGAACTTGTGGTTCGTGAGCTTGAGCCCCGCATTGCATTAGGCTGTCTGCCGTCAGCAAAGAGCCCGCTTCAGATCCTCTGTCAAAAATAAATTAACATTGGGGTGCCTGGGTGGCTCAGTCAGTTAGGCGTCTGACTTCGGTTCAGGTCACGATCTCACAGTTTGTGAGTTTGAGCCCCGTGTCGGGCTCTGTGCTGACAGCTCAGAGCCTGGAGCCTGCTTCGGATTCTGTGTCTCCTTCTGTCTCTGCCCCTCCCCTGCTCATGCTCTCTTGCTCTCTCTCAAAAATAAAGATTTAAAAAAATTTAAAAAAAATAAATTAATTAACATTAAAATACGTGCAGGCCCAGGTGACCTAGAGGAACGATGGACACACTGATGTAGAGACCACTAGGCAAAAACCTCAACGAGTCATTCTAAGTTTAGCTTTTAAAAATCCCGAGTTTATTAGAAAAGAAACAAAAATGAACAAATCAACAAGTTTCTGCAGTTTTTCCAGCAAAGTGAGAGACCTCATTAATATTTTAAGTAGACTATATCTCCCAACTTTTTACTATATACAAAAATTTTTAAGTAAAAGTTCTTTGAATTCTCCAGTATTCTAGTTACTAGTAAGTGAAAGTGTCTTTCATAACTCAAAGGGCATTTCAGAATCTTACTGTGTTGTGGGAGTTTGCAATTAACTATGTATGTAGCTGGTAGAGACTTTTCATCTCATCTTGGAAAGTCTAATCCTTTTACAATTTGGCTTTACTAGAAATGTATAAGTTAACTTATTAACCTACTGCCTGGAGAGTTGGAGCCGTGGATACCGTCTATATGACCTAATATCAATGATTAAACTGGCATGCAAAAAAAGATGAGAGCAATGTGTTCTTTTCAGAGATATGCAGGTGAGCTCACAGGCTCAGGAAATGTTAGAAGAAATACAGAAAGACCATACAGGGCACCCTTGCCCTTTAACAGAGGAGAAAAGCATAGCGCAGGGTGATGAGAAGACTATTTAGAGTCACACAACCGGGTTACGTCAACTAGCTTTGTCACATCAACTACCTGTCAGCCAACATTCTTCTCACTCAGCTCCTTGCTCGAGAGATCAACTCTTCTTTGCAAGCTATTGTTTGCCCATTTCTCACGAGAAAATGATATCCTTCAGTCATGGTCTTTGGTAATGTGGGCTTGCCCAAAGTCACTGAATAGATTTCTCAGGAATGACAGGTGACAACCAATGAGGGGAACCATCTTCCCTATAATCTGCAATCTGAAATGATTCTGTAGACCAAAGTTACCTCAGAAACGGACCACCGATGAATAAGAACACCAGTGTTGAAGGCACTTACTTGATGGCTGCTTGTAGCTTCTCACACAGAACGGTGAGCACAGAGACAAGGTCATCACAAAGGGACTCAACTGTTGACCCTTCAAACAGAAGAGGTTATAAGCATTAGACATTGGCAGAGGGCACTAGAAGCTTCCCCAACAGTCCTTCCCATCCTCGGCTTTTGATGTGTTTGGGAACAAAAAGGTGGTGTTCAGCTGCTGAGCCTGCCTTAGGTCACCAGAATCATCATAGAAAATACAAGTATTCATTTCTGAAGTAGAATACTGAAAATACAGTTAAGAAAATGATAGATGTTTCTTATCATACATAAGACTCATTCGCACTTAACAAAAGATACTTTGATTAAGAAACAACACAACTGACCACGATTTTCTCAATATTTAGGCCAGCAGACTACCCATGTATCGCTTATTCTGACCTTTGGAATTTCTGGGTCATTTGACCACACTTGAGTGGTATCAAAGAGAGAAACGTGGCTGCACGGAAGAAACTAAGGAACCGGGGAAAGAGGGCACAATAACTTAGTCATCACCTTCACTACTTTTCCTATTTGTCTAGCATCCTCAGGGCACAGGGTTGTTAATGGAGCAACCAACGTCAGAAGAAATGATTTTCCCTCCAAACATATTCATGTCCAGAAACCAGCAACCAACTCCCACAGAAGCACCGAATGTACTGGAAAAAAGGCTGACATTTAGAGTCTGCTCAAGTACTGGTCCACAACTTGCTGACCGCGTGAGCTCAGGTAAGCTCCCGTTTTCCCTTTGGCAGAATGGGGACAAACAATCCCAACCTCACAGAATTGTTGGGCCAAGTGCAGTAACAAATGGAAGCATTTGCTTTGCCTATAACAGACACCTTTAAAGAGCTATCCAAATGCAGCTAGGTATTTGATGAACGTATAGAGGAAACAATGACCACGAGGTCAAGGAAAATGGAGGAAAATGGCAAGACCATAAGAGAGGAAAAGACCATAAAGTTGGAGGAGGACATGGAAGAGAAATGGCTAATCGTCAGAATTCATGACCTTCGATGCAGGAAGAAAACCTGAGAAATGACAAGGTACAGTGGTAAGACACAGTTACAAACAAATAAAACCGTAAGTAGCCCCAAAACTCAGGTTTAGGTGAATGTCAGTGAGTCCGTTTATTTTTCACTGATGTGTATTTTTAAAGATCTGTCTTTGACCAAGAGGACTTGAACCTCTTTTTTTGGCTTATGAAACCAAAGTGAAGATTTTATGGGAGCTGCAATTGCCCAAAGAGGGGAAAAGTTGGGTGGGGCCTGTCACTGGGAGCTTCCACAGGTGGCAAGATGCTGACGCACATTCCGGTGGGTCTGTGGCCTGAGAAGGGAGCAAGGGGCGATTAAAACAACACGCTCGGGGCGCCTGGGTGGCTCAGTGGGTTGAGCGTCCACTTGAGCTCAGCTCGTCTGTGCCCTGCATTGGGCTCTCTGATGTCAGCACAGAGCCTGCTTCGGATTCCTCTGTCCTCTTCTCTCTCTCTGCCCCTCCCCCACTCTCTCTCTCTCTCTCTCTCTCTCTCTCAAAAAAGAAAAAAACAAACAAACATGAAAATAAATAAACAACATGATGCTCAAGCAATACCTTCAGAGATGGCTTGACATCTTTCTCATTTCCTTCCTTCACTGTTTCTCTTAATTGTGGCTGCTTGGCTGTTTCTCTCTGTCCCTTTTGTTCCCCTTTTCATCCTCTCCTCCCCTTTTCTTATTATGAACAAGCGAAAATATCAAAGAAAAGCAGATTTTCTAGTAGTTTTTAAATTACTGAATAAAATCTGAAACAAAATATAGCTCAATTTTTTTTAATGAGATAATTTGGATATTCCATACCTCTTTCAGAAAACAATACCACCAAACTAAAAACAAAAACAAAAAACCAACTGCTTGGCAATTTTATGTAGACCTTTGTTTTTCCTTTTCCTCTGGGTCAGAAGGAAATTCCCTACCTTGATTTCGTCTGTTATTTAAACTGAGCTGTCTGTCCTGTAAGACTCCCTGTGTGGTTCCTTTCTATATATATTTAAAAAAATGGCACTTCATAAACTTACTTCCGGTGCAATAACCCTGTGCCAATCAGGTTTCCATAACCTTCCATCCAATTCTCATTTTACCAATGAATAAACCCGACTTCAAGGAGAACAGCAACAACAAAAAAAACCTAGGCTCCAACAGGAAGATGTATGAAGAATTAATATCCTTTGGATAGTTGGTACAGAAAGAGGTGTAGCTGGCATGGGGTGCAGGGACAGAAGGGAGATTAAGTAACAGCTAATGAATTGCCAGTAAGGCAAAGGTAAGCCGAACCTCCGAGAACGGTGAACCAACCTGGGAGCTCCCACTCATCTTTACACCCCCAGTGCCAAGCACACAGTTGGCACCCGCTTCTTAAATTGAACTAGCAAAAATCGAATCCAATACCTTGATTCCTGAGTTCCTGTGGGACGTCCGGGTTTTCAATAATCTAGTGAGGGAGACACACAGAACAATTAGGAGATTCAGGCGTGACAATTTCTGACTCTTAGGCAACGGAAAATTTTAGGAAACAAATGTCATTCTGAGCGCTCTGGGGCTCAACTAACTTACCTAAGTGCACCCTCCAGGTCTTGATAGGATTACTCATGGTATTTGTGAAAAGACTCTGATGTCTGGAACCGAGCTCATCAGTTCCAAAAATAGTTCATTCGAGAGTCCACAGTCTTCACAGAAATTTAAGCCCGTTATGCACTTTATTTATGATTCCAGGGTGCTGAGCTGGGACTTAGAGCCATACCTATGTAAACAGGTTACCTTTGTACAGACAGTTTGTCCCAAGGTCACAGATTACACTTTGATTGGCACCTAATGAATACAGGCTCTTAATAATAAGAAGGATCAGGTTTCTGAACTTTAAAATACAGGTTCAAAGATGACTGCTGGTCAGAAGCACTTACTTCCTATTTGATGGGGGATCATATTAACTTCCAACTGTCTGACCAGACCAACCGCTCTGGGCTGTGGCTAGGCAGGTGTAGAACTATCGGGGTAGAGACAGAACCTTGGGGGAGGGGAGAACAGGAAGGGAAAGACGTTTACTATTAATTAGGCTCACTTCCTATTGCAAAGAGAATTTACTGACTACTAAAAGGAGAGTAGAAGCCTCTTAGGTCTCCCCACATCTGAGCACTGGAAAAGAAGAGAGCATTTTCAGGCTAATCAACTACCAGACTTGTAAATCATCCCAGGGCACTGTTTTGTTTTTTAAACTTGTTACAGGCACGCATCTTTCCTATTCTTTGTTCCTCAATTTGAAAGCTCAGCTGCTTCCATAGCATTCATTGTGAAATGCCATGTCAATGTCTACAGCTCAGTAAATGGCTAAATACAAGTGTACAACAGCATTTTCTGGAGGAAATACATCTGAATCGTTTTTAAAGGACAAGAGAAACACTACCACCTACCCCTTAAGAATTTACGTGAGGCATTTTTGCTTTTTGAAATTAGTAACTTGAAATTTCACAATGGCTTTCATCATCTAAATAATTCAATAACAAGGCTTGATAATAACTCCGGGATCCTGACGATACAAAATCAAACTGCATAATCTTTCCTGGGAGTGGGGATAGACATTAGGTTGAAGATACATTTGGACCCTTGAACAATATGGCGGTTGGGAGTACCAATCACCCCTTATGGCTGAAAATGTGTGTGTAACTTTTGACTTCCCCCAAACATGACCACTAACAGCCTATTATTGGCCAGAAGCCTTACCAATAACAAAAATAAGTCAATTAACACATATTTTCTATCTTATATGTATTGTATTCTGTATTCTTATATTAAAGTAAGATAGAAAAAAAGTGTTATTAAGAAAATCATAATGAAGAGAAAATGCAGTACTGTATTTGGAAAAAATCTGTATATTAGTAGACCCAGGCAGTTCAAACCCATGTTGTTCATGAGTTAACTGTACATTTCATGCTAATGCTTTTGGCAGTCTAGATTTATTTTCTTTTCATTGTATTTAAGTCTTCCTACTTCTGATATGGCCCATGATGTCTTCCTGTGATGGGTCATGCTACATATCTTCCCCAGGTAATGTGAGGTTTCCATGGGAGAACATAAACTCTCCTTCGAATGAACCTCACTGTGCCTATAGACCTCTTCCCTTTAATCGCCATTCCTAGCTGACAAAACTTATGTCTCTCTCTAGTTGACATCACAAATGCTACAAATATTAGGATCCTGAGAATTGTTTTTCTGGGACATGGACACATCTCCGGGGACTGCATGAGTAATAGAAAGGAAATAACAGGAAACACCAATTTTCCACCTAATTTGGGATCTTGCTTCAGGCTGGGTAAGTCCAGATGGTCAGTGATGAGCAGGACCAGAGGGCTGGTTAGACATACAATACCAGGGACAGAGGCAGATAACCCTGTCAGTTTTTATTTTCTTAAAGATTTTATTTTTAGGCAATCTCTACACCCAACATGGGGCTCACACTCATAACCCTGTGATCAAGAGTCCCACACTCCACCAACTGAGCCGGCCAGACACCTCACCATCTAAGTTTTATCCAGACCTCTACAGCTTTACCTGTTACCGTTCTTATAGAAGAACAACATGAGCTAACAGGCTAAGTCATTTTACTTGAAACCAAATACCTTCCTACTTAAAAATTTAAAAATAAGATTAAGTGAACTAACATAATTGAAATCACTTTGAAATTACAAAGTTTCATTTAACGGTTCCTCTTAAGACATTCAGATAGCATTTCTATTATAGTATTTCGTCATGTTGCCATTTAGCAAGGATGAACTATGTATGATTAATATAAGATTCTCAACATCTTAGGTTTATCTCTAGTAAGATGTGTTTTTAACAATTTTTTCTTAAATGTTTTTTCCCTTAGCATGTTTTCCATTTACAATTTGAATTTCTTCTAAACTACTATTCCCACATTATCATACTCAAAATCCTAGTATAAATGAAGTAGTTTTTAACAAAAGGTAAGCTAACGTCATGTCAAGATAAAACAATTTTTTAAAATAGAAACTTAGGCTTCAGACATAGCAAACATTGAAAAAAAAATCAGTATTTGCTTTTTCAGATTAGTGTGGTATTTTCAACACTGGCTGTTGCAGTCACAGTTAGGAGCCTAGGGGTTCAGTGATGGTTCTTTCACTGATAAGCTCATTCATTTTAGATTTCAATTTCACCTCTCTGGGCTTCATCTTCCTCATCTGTAAAATGAGGGCTAAAAGAATTTGACTAGGTAAGCTGGAAGGTTCCACTCAACTCTATAAATTAGAAAATAACTGAAGGTAAAAATTAGAAATGATTTTAAGTGAAACATGAGACCTTAATTTCTATAAAGTTAATTCATGAGATGTTTCAGGCTGCCACTGAGATTCCTTATTCTAAAAAATAATAAAGTGTTCAATTCAGAATACTTCTTGCAGATTTCAAAAGAAGTTTAACCTGAATTCTTCAGAGGCAGATTTAAAAAACCAACCACACACCTATTTTGAACAGGAATCATCTCTTCATTAACATTCCCAAAAGACAGGATATACAAGAAGCCAGTTACGTTTATATTTTTCCCGGGAATGCTCATTTTAGACAATCTGTTCAAGTTTGGATCAATAAGCTCTAACCGGCTTTGATGACAGAGAGAAGTCAAATCCAGCTTCTCCCCCCCCCCCCCACCCCAATCCCCCCCATGGTACCAGCAGGTGAAGGAAGACCCCCCTCCCCCCGCACAATCTTTTAGTTAACAGAGAGAAACACAGACACCAAACCTTAAAGCATGTAATTGACTGCTATTAACTTTTCCTAATTTTGAATTCACGTCTGATACTTCTTAATGTATCAGTCCAGTGTTTTTATATAAAAGCTTTCAATCTGAGTTTTAAAAAAATGATTTAAAAAGACAAGTGAATTATAAAAGAACGACTGAAAAAAGAGTAGAAACCATAAAGAGAAACGACTCTCAAAGCTTTAAACAGGCAAAAATATACTTAAAGAGCTTAATTTATATGAATCGATGCTCTTCTAAACCAAGCAAGCCCTTCCTACTGTTTCAGTAGGAAGCAGCCCCGGCAGGGGGTGAGGGAGGGAGCGTCTAGGATGTGGAACACACAGCATGCAGTTACACAGAGACACCGGCAACATTGCTCACCGTATTTTCCTGCCTTTGTCGTAACTGTAAAGCCAAGTCACCCAGCATTTGACTGAGAGTTGCCCGCACAGCCGTGTTTATACTACGCTGGTGACAGCTACATATGTATGTTTCAATGCACACCTGGTAAAGAAATAAGATAGCAACACACACGCTCTGTAGATAACAGTTCATTACCAACATGCTTTGGAATTAACCGGAGAAGCTATTAAATCCTCCTCAAATAGAAAGTCAGCCTGATTTAGGACTAATTATCCACGAGTGCTATAAATATTTACAATCCCGGAAAATCTGTTTTTAAGCCTATAGGAAAACTAACATTTTCCTAAATATTACCACTCTTAGAAGCTTATTATTCTGAGCATCATAGGAAGATGCAAATTAGTGAGTTTTAGATATGCCAGATAATGCTATCTAGGGCAAACTCAGGTGGCTGGAAATTAATCAGGAAAAGCTCCTTCCATGGCAAAACAGGAACGGAATGTATGAGCTGCTGAGTTATGAAAGGTGGGAAACGGGTTAGTGAATCCCTTTCTCCTGCACTGTAAACAAGCTTGATCTTGGATTCACTCTCTAGCTGTGTCCTTCTGCAAACTTGGTAAAGGTGGACCGTCGGCTACGTGATTGGGCAGCATGGCTTGGGGTGAAGGTGTCTCTTAATTACTAAGCTGCATCTGAATTGGGAAAGCTGTGGATGAACTTCACAAACCTGTGAAAAGTCACAGGTTTGTGTCCCCTGGGTGAACCCTGTCATTGCTCACAGCCTCTGAGGGACATTTCCCAGCTCTGTTCATGGGGTTTTTACAGAAATTCTGGTTCCGACACGGTCGCAACATGGGGGTTCCTAAGCCAACGTGACTGCACCCATCAAGGTGGCTCTCACCTTCTTGCTCCAAGGCTGACATTTGAGAGCACAGACTAGCCTCTGGACTGTTCCAAGGACTCCTGTGAGACAGAAATGCCGGCCAGTGTCCTGCTTCTACTCCCTGTCCTGTATCTGCGAAGCAGATTGGGTTGTGCGAGTCTGAATGTCTAGTTGGACCTGAGAAGATTCCCTGGTGGCTGCAGCTTGGAGGAATCCCAATTTGAAAAAACAATATCCCTCATGTGATGATGATGATGTTTAATGTCATGACTTTTCAGGTTTTACTCCCTGTAATTCTTCCGGAAGCTATAGGAATGGGTGTCACAATAAATACATGCTTTTAATTTATCCACTTTTTTCTCTATTTAAGGTATGTCATCCTTTTCAGTCTACTAAGTTTAGACCCACAAAAAGACAAAGGAGGGATTTAACGTACCTAAATTATTTTTCTACGAATAGCTCCAAGATTATCTACAATGAAAATAAAGTGTTCTCACCTAAATGGCAAATTTAATTCGATGGATGATAAGCGAGATGGGAGAGAGACTAAGTGTTAACTTTTGTTGCCTCTACTGCTTAAGCTGGAGCTTTCTGCCGGGTGTCACTGTCATAACCTTCTGGGTAAAATTAATGATGTAAAAGTAAATACTTTCTAACAATTTAATTTATCTCTCATGAAATGCTTGATAGTCCGGTGAGCATTTAAAATTCATAAATTTATAAAAAAAAATAAAACTCATATATTTATTTGGAATTTGGGTCAGATTAATTCATTTTTAGCTAAAACACAAAAGCAGATTCCAAAATATTTATTTTTCAAATTACCACTGAAGGGCATGTCAATGTTACATTCATTTTCTCAAATGATCATGGATCATAATGTACTTGAAGGCACAAGTTATACATACTTAGAAAAAAAATGGGTCTTAATCTCAGGGGGCTTTTACGTTGCATGTGATGAAAAGACACACAAACCTTGCAAAAACATCCAAGCGGGTGGTGTTTCACTTCGACGAACCAAATTCTCTGTGGTGTACGTAGGCACAGCAGTACGAGTCGTGCCTCAGAATTTAAGTTTTCTTTAAATCCTACATTCTCCCCAGAAATCTTTATAGCTGTAGATCTTTAAGATCTCTGAGCTCTGACATACGTTTAAGGGGAATTTTGAAGTTGTGGAAACAGTACAGATAAAAGAGTAGCTATTTTGAGAGCTGACCTCCTGCTCAATAGAAGCACGATTCTTTTTAATACCGAGAGCCTTACCCCCCATGCGACCTCCCCGCAAAAAATTGTATCAGTCACTTTAGACGCGTGAAGGAAAGCACAAGTGAGGAATGGGGTTTATGTAACATAAACAGTACAGGATATGGACAAGAACCTCCTAGAAACCAAATGCGTTTGAGTTTTAGCGTCTCCACCATTTCTAGTGTTTTATAGTTGCTACTATCAGGGGTACAATACTGGGAATGACTCATTGCATGTTTCCTCTGCTTTGAGTCGTATTAATCCAAGAAGCTCGTTCTGCTAAAGTTGGAGGTATAAATACTTTGATAAAAGAGTATCCTTTTAAATATAACAAGACCATGTACCTGATAATATCACTACCTTTAAGTCCACCGAAGGAAACGCTCTATCAGCTACCTTGACATCTTCAGAGAAGCTTCTCTCACTTGCTTCGTGATAATAATAAACTGGTAAACCAGTAAGGTTCTTCAAACTAGGGTTTCCATTATAAACCTGACCACTATATTCAAGGCCAATGATTTTTCACTTTGTGCATGTTTTTCTGCTCTACCTTGAGGTAGTGCTAAAATGAGCACATTGAATCAGAGAAGTTAAGAGAATACCAAGTCCAAAGGCAGGCTGAGTTTCTGGGAAAGGACTCATCAATTTCTTCTTGCAGTATCTCCAATATCATTTCTACCTCCCCCCTGCCCTTTGCTTTCGTAGTGCAGAACTGACATTCAAAAAGGCCCGGTCCTGTATCTCTGCCAGAGGCTCAAAGGGCCAAGTCAAATACCTTGTGAAAAGCCACAGGCCCCTGCTCGCCAGGGAATGCACGAAGACACAGGGCAGTGAGGAGTTCCGTAACGCACATTTTGACCATTTCATGCATTTGTGGACATCCAGCTTTACGGCATGCTAAACACAACTGAGAGCAAGACCACAAAGAGTTAATGAAGCAAAACAGACCCCCACAAGCAGAAGGGAAAAAGAACAAGAGGACGCCAGTCTGCAAGCCATACGTAAGCAATAGAAGTTTTATGCCATCAAGTAAGCGGACTGATAAATAACAGTACTAGGTTAAACCCGGGGTAGTATCACTATTATGAAATATGAAGCAGCACAGTAGAACGGAGTAGACATTCAACACCGGCCAAAGTGATAACAAATTTTAAAGAAGCTGCCACAAGAGACATTTGTTTAGCTTTGCAAAATACATGTGATATGATCTTTGGGTCCTATCCGAATGGGGTTCGTGGCACAGCTTTGTCAAAACAGGGCTTGCTACTGAGTAACAAGTTCCATAAACAGAAGAGCTAGTGTGTTTTCAACTGGAAAATTTTTGTGGAGACGGAAAATAATTTACAGTGATAAGAAACACCGAGATCAAAAGATTAAGCTACAAGAAAGCAGAAGAAATGTCTTTTTGTATAGACTATGAAAGCTTATCGATCACATTCAAAGTCTAAACTCTACATTGAATCATCATGACAACTCAGTGGCCAACCCGTTTCCAGGTCAACAGCTGTAACAGGTGGGTATGTGACAGAAGTCACTTCATCATATGGTTCCTGCTGATGCAAACACACACACACACACATACTCACACATGCACACGCACACTCACAAAGTGAACTAAGATTATTTTATGATTCCTAAGAAATGCGTGTGCCAGTAAGTCCGATCGTCATGTTGGGTATGGAAATTTCCTTTTGGAAAAGCATACGCAGACAACTCTGATTGTGACTTCCCTCTTCCGCCTCCCTATTCTTCTTGGCTTAAGCTGGCATATAAAAACAGCTTAAGACATCCCAGACCTTTAATTCGTGCACCTTGATCTATAGAAGGTCTACTGAACTCTAGCCTCTGGCCTGTGAACGCATCCAAAATGAAGTACAGAGGACATCTGCAGTGTTCTGTGTGGCTTCTAACTCCAAGTTTTTTCAAGCTATGTAAATCCGAGGTTACAGGCAAGTGTGGAAATGTGTTGCAAGAAGACTAGTTTGCTCAAATCCCATCTGGCAACAAATAACCAAAGAACAGACACCTCAAAGGAGTCAAATCAGAGTCAGTAAAGAGACGGGCCCACAAGGAAGAAAAGGGTTTCCAGAAGGAAAAGTGGAGACGTTCCTTAGAACAGGATTTCCTTCCTTCAGTGGCCTCAGCCACCCTGAGACAATGGTCTGGGCTCCCTTGACTGGTTTTCTTGCCAGGAGGTGGGGTTACTTCTCCCAGTTTTAGAGAGAACGTGACAAATAAGATGCTTCCAAGATAAACTGGCCAGATCGCCTGTGTACTTTTCTCCTGGATTATACCTGCAGACTAATCTGGTCCTTAATTGTAGAATATTTTATTTGTTGTAGGTCTTGCAAATAATGCTACCACATTAGGCTTAAAAAGAAAAAAGTATCACTGAACATTTCAGGAGTTATAAGTCAGCCCGTTCTAAAAAAAAAAAAGATATTTTAATGACAACTAGTAGCATTAAATCGGAATCTTTGGTAGCAGGTCTTCAGTCTCAATGTTTTTAAACTCCCCGGGTAAGAAGTGGCAATAAACTAAACTATAAAGATATAAACATAAACATATAAACATCCTCAAATGCTAACATAATGCTCAGAAAAGATAAATGGAGTATCCATACATAAAGATACCCAAGAAATGGCATTTGCCTAACAGTCACTTGAATCTGTGGTCACACACACAAAAAGTAAAATTCATCAATACTTTTGCTTCACATATGAAAACACCATACCGCCATTTTCTAACAAAGCGCCTTCGTAAAGACCCAAGGTGGGTAAGACTCCTAAAAATTTCAGTTGGCCGCCGACATGACAATGGCAAGATTCTACTAACATTTTCTAAGACTGACAGTAGTGATGAAGCAATATAACATGGTGGTTAAACAGCCCATATTTGAAATATAAAAAGTCTGAATTGGAATGTCTCGCTGTAGAAACTTGGGCAAGCAAATGACCCTCACTTTTCTTGGGATTCTTTATCTATCTTGGTTGTGGCAAAGATTAGAGGGGAATGTACAAAGAAACCATTTTATTGACACGCCCTAGGGACTCAACAGCTAGTAGCTAGGGTTGTTAGATGTTCTGATTAACCAGTGTTTTGCAGTTGAGGGATAGATGGATAGATGGAGTGAAAGAGGAAGTTCCCTGGAACTAAGAATCTTAAAGAAAAGAAACAATGGTCTTTGAGACAGACTTTGCTTGAACTTGACAGGATCAAAAACTGGAAGTTTCCCGTGAGTCAGTAATCAAACCAGCAAATACACACTTATAAACAAGGCTTTCTCACTTTGAAAAATCCCACAGAGGAGCCGTTAGCATGCCTGAGAATATTCTCCGAATCTTTCTAATGGAAGAACACTAACCATTTTCAAATTCGCTCCCCAGAGCTCCTGGCTATGGTTCCTCTTCTTCCTTTACCCAAAGACCTTGGCAATTTTTACTCCCACAGCTTTTTCCAATATTAAGGTAACTACCCTTGGAAAACTCGACCTATCTGCTAATTTGGGCCTCATACTAAAAGAAATCTTGGTCTAGCTTTCAACCAATGAAGAGAAGGACCATGTATCCATAGGGAGTTTTATTTCTGACTGTATTAAGAAATTGACCAGAAAATACATGTTGCATTTTTCATAATTACCCATTTTTAGATTTGACGATATTTCTTCTTCCTCCTGTATCATGGAAAACCATGTTCTGAAAAGCTTTCATTATTATAGTTTAATTAAGCAAGTTAAAGTTAGACATACAAAGGAAGGCTGCCCTCTTATTTACATTTTAAGTGCTTAATAATCCTTTGATAGTTTCAACAGTGCCTTGGGGAAATGGCCTCATTTTTCATACTGAAGTACACACCTCCATTTCCTGATCAACAGGTTTCAGGGTAAACACTATTCTTGAGTAAAAGTCAATGTACGTCAGAGTAAGAAAGAAGAGAATGTCCGGATTCTTAACATTTCCACAGGAGTTGTAAATGGTTGGTTTGAAGGTGTTTTCATAAATTGCTTTCCTAGCTGTATCAAAAGTGACAACAGGAGAAAAATTTTTTCATTCAATTAAAGACTTATTTTTATGAAAAATCCAGAGACGACTAAGAAAGCTTCCAGCAGCTAAGTGGTAGTTTTAGGCTAAAATGTCCTGCTTACTTGCTTGTTTTGTTTCTTTTTTTGAAGGAGGGAGGGTGCAAGTGAGCTAGGGGGCAGAAAGAGAGAGAATCCCACAAGATGCACAGAGAGAGAGAGACAGAGAGAGACAGAGCTCACCCAGTGGGGCTCAAACTCACGAACTGTGAGATCATGACCTGAGCCGAAGTCAGATGCTTAACTAACTGAGCCACCCAGGTGTCCCCGTCCTGCTTTCAAAACAGAGATGCAGATTATTAAAGGCTCAATGAACAAGTACAAAGCACTTTGAGAGCCTGCAGAATCACCATTTGAATAAGTCTACTGAATACTATTTTTTGTGGCAATATAACTTTCTTACATAGTTAATTCTTTTTGATGATGAAAAAGCATTTCTTTTTTTTTTTTTTTTTTGAGGCAGTTTTTTTTTTTTTTTTTCAAGCAAAGGTAGGCACATAGTTAGAAAAAACTCATATGGTACAGAAAGGTCAAGCAACCGCTCCCTTCCCTATCTGGTGACCCTTCCCAGTCTGCCGGTTCTGTCGGGGTTTATGCCTCACTTCCTAGCACAGTTCTTTTTTTTCTTTTTTTTTCTTTTGAAAAAGCATTTCTTAAGTGATTTCTATAGTGAAAACTGAAAGGCCGTGAGCTGTTGTTACAGCAAATTTGAGGAAATATAAAGTCTGGTGAGAAAAACGTTTATCCCTCTCTTGTGCAGCTAAATTAAACAATGATTTCAGATGACTGTACTATTATTCTTTCTTAAATTAGCCTTTGTATTATTTGCCTAATAATCTAATATTTGTCACTACTGATCCATATGCTTATATTTATAAATTGTTGCTATGTTCTTCATATAAATAGGTGTGCTCATCCTGTGCCAGATTACATAAGTATGGGTGGGGGTGGGGGCATGCCCCTCCTTTCAAAGGCTGACAGTGGGTCTTAAGGTGAAAACACAAGGGGACAGCTCTGTAGCAGATTAAACTGTTAAAGCCTAAGAAATATATTTGATATTTATCAAGCACTGACAAATGGGAAGGGAAAAGTGGAGGTGATCTGGGGGGAGAGAATGGAAGATAAAGGGACAGGAGAACCAAAGTTGGTACTTATTGAGGGCATGCTGCTGCTGGTGGGATTCCATACATGGGGGCCGGGGCAGGGGGGTTTGAATGGCCACGCAGAGGTAAGGCAGCTCTCCCTGGGTTTTAAACCGTTTAAAATGAGAGTATACTGACATTTACATGGGGCACTGCTTCTCAAACGTGAATATGCACATGGACCCCAAGAGGGCTCTAATTAGAAAACAGATTCTTATTCACGGGTCTGGGGTGGGGCCTGAGGTTTGGCATTTCTAACACGTTCCCAGGTGCTGCTGATGCCTCTGGTCAGCACACCTCGCTCTGAGGTTTTAGAGGACAACAGCTCATGTCATCACGGCTTGACAGAAAAGCTTGGTGGGAGGGGCACCTGAGTGGCTCAGTCGGTTAAGCGTCTGACTTCGTCATGATCGCACGGTTTGCGAGTTCGAGCCTCGCATCGGGCTCTGTGCTGACAGCTCAGAGCCTGGAGCCTGCTTCTGATTCTGTGTCTCCCTCTCTCTCTGCCCCTCCCCGACTCATGCTCTGTCTCTGTCTCGGAAATAAATTTAAGGAAAAAAAAGAAAAAAAAAAAAAGAAAAGCTCGGTAGGAGACAAGAGGGGCCATCATGGCCGTTGCTCTCTACTTGACTTCTACAGCACAATCACTGGGGAGCTGTTACAGAATGTGTATGCTCAGGTCTGCCCAAGACCAAAATACTCAATTTCTGGGACAGCCCTAGCCATCATTTTTTTTTTTTTTAAGGTTTCATCATTTTATTTATTTTTGAGAGACAGAGCCTCAGCAGGGCAGGGGCAGAGAGAGAGACACTGAATCCGAAGCAGGCTCCAGGCTCCGAGCTGTCCTCACAGAGCCCAACACGGGGCTCAAACCCACAAACTGTGAGATCATGACCTGAGTCGGACACTTAACCTTCTGAGCCACCTAGGCGCCCCTAGGCATCTTATTTTTGCTAACACTTCCCAGGTGATTCTAACGGGCAGCCTTTTGATGAGAATCACCAACATAAAAGCAAGTCCTCCAAAGCTTTGTGACTGTAAGTGTCCCATACGTGACAGTTAGTTTGGGGAGTGTAAAGAGGAAAAGCCAAAATTTACTTAAGCAACTACTGAAAATGGCTGACCTTCTAATGGCAACCTTTTGTAAGCCTGTCCCTCGTTCTGATCTTTGATCACTGTTAGCAGTCAAATGGTGATACTACTCTTTTCATCAAAAGACACATTTTGAAGACAAAAGGCAAGATTAGTTTAACTCCAACACTGTGTCTGCACGGTATTCATGCCTGAGCCTAGTTTGGGATGAAGCGGGGGTAGCCTCGTTGAGGGTCCCTCCCTTCACAGAGGACAGCAGCAGGGCCTCCGTGAGGTGGCCCTTCCACAGCCAAGATGGCGGTCGTGCGTGCTACACAGTGCGAGGGGACGAAGCGCAGTCATTCTGACTGGTCTCGCATCCCGGTTCCACCCCTTCCTAGCGGTCTGACTTTTGGGAAGTTGGCGAACCTCTATGTGCCCGTGTCCTTATCTGTCAAAAATGGACAACAATATTCCCTGCTTCACGGTACTGTCGTGTGGATTATAGGATTTGCTATAGAGAAAGCTCTTAAAACAGAGTCTGGCACAGAGTAAGCACGGAATAAATATTTGGGACAGCTAGATGACGTGGCCTTTGAGTTTACAAACTTGTCTCTTGCCCTAGCAGGTGCCATGATAGGTTTTCATGCGTCCGCAGACTGACCGGTTGTGAGAAAGAATGGCCACAGATGAGCCCAGAATTAGAACTTAGGCTGGTGGAACTACGTTGAGTTGGAGCCAGGCCTCGTGGATACACGTCCGCTATTCTCCGCATGGGCTGCACTCTCCAGAGTGTGTCTATTGTTCGCTTTTCGATTGGCGCAGCCGGGCAGAGTGCAGCTCGGGCCCTAGATCGGCGATGCTCATTCATGCTCGGGGGTCACCCTGCCTCTCTCAGTGGACTGGCTTGTCCTTCCCAAGGACTGGCCACACAGAAGAGTGGATTCCCACTCTCTGGAAGCTGATGTCTATGTCAGGTCTATACTAGCAATTCTGCAGGCTGCCATTTATCAAAAGCGCTTCGAAATGGCGACTCTCGTGGCTGTTACAAAGCAGCCTCCATACCCCTGCTATGCCAGAGGACGTTCCAACATGTCCAGTCCCCAGCGCAGAGTGGCAGATCTAGTGAGGCACTGGCAGGGTCAACCATGTCCTGCTGGGAACGGGGCGGTGGAAGAATCCGCTTGTGGGTCTGCGGGAGAGGCGGGACCTAAAATGTCATCTGGGGGCCTGAACACCGTGAGGGAAGGCACCCGCCGTCAAATTCAGAATGGAAAGTTTATTTTTAAGATCTCCACCAAGCCCTTCCTTCAAAGGAATGTAGGCTCAAGCCTTGATCGTGAGCTATAAAGTCCGAGCCAGCGTGGGAAGCGACACACTTTTCTGTGACGGGCTGAAGCCTACTTTGCTACCCTCACGCTGCTGTTGTGCCAGGTGGGGGACTCTCCCCCAGCAACGGGATCGCAGAGGACATGGAAGAGGAAGCAAACTAGTTACTGTTGTCACAGGAGGCTGGCCCGATCGATGCTCCATCCTTTCAGGGTCCTGGCCGGGCCAGCATGATTCAGTGGCACTTGGCCATCATCATCAACCTGCAGCTCCCTAAGGGCCACGGCATGTCCTGTGTGGCTGGACCTGCGCGAACAGCTTCTTACGTGGATTCTATCTTCCTTGCCTAAAGGGCACACCCACACCACGAGGCAGGTACTGCCATGTGCACTGCTTTCACAGGGAACAAACACCGGGTCCAGGGAGGTAGCCAAGGCAACGCGGCAGGTGGGTGGGAGGTGGGAGAGCCGGGATTGACATCCAAACACTGCTACTCCAGAGCTCGGCTTCTTGCCACTGAGCTGGAATGCCTTTATCTTTATATTGCTTTTGGGCTGAGATTTTTTTTTTTTTAAAGCATAGAGTTTTGTTTTTCCCGTATAGGTTTTGGTAGAGATCACTGTGTTTTGACCTGTTATTCCATTTGGAAAGGCCTGCTGAATCTTTACACTGGTTTCTACATGCCCTCAGCATAAACACCCTTAACCTGGCTGGTTCATGGCCGTGTGTGTCCACTGTTCCGGAATGACATCTTGAATCTTTCAGATTCCCATTCACAAACTGGTTCCCGCGAGGAATGATAAAGGCAGCCTACTCTCCTTCTTGCGAGCAGCTTGGGGACCCGATAGCCTCTTGAGGCTCTCCCCTCTTAAGGGTCCCGCAACAACCTGTGCCCCCTCCCCAAGCTCCATCAGCAGGACAAGCTGCTTCTCCCTTCTTGCCCTTCACATGGCAAAGGGCTAACTAACACAGGGCTCTTACATGCCGGTACTATTTCTTGCTCTAATCAGAAACTGTCATTTTATTTTTTTAAGTATATTTATTTATTTTGAGAGAGAGAAAGACACACACACACACACACACACACACACACACACACAAGTGCCTGAGTTGGGGAAAGGCAGAGAGACAGAGACAGAGGGAGAGAGACGGAGAGAGAGGGAAAGAGAGAGACAGACTCCCAAGCACTGTCTGCCCAGAGCCCAGTGTGGGGCTTGAACTCATGAACTGTGAGAGGGAAGGAGGGAGAAAAAGAGAGAGAGAGAGAGAGAGAGAGAGAGAGAGAGAGAGAGAGAGAGAGATTGATTCTGCACTGTCTGCATAGAGCCTGACGTGGGGCTCAAACTTGAACTGAGATCATGACCTGAGCCGAAATCAAGACTCAGACGCTTAACCAACTGGGCCACCCAGGCACCCCAGCATTTGTCATTTTAAAAGGGAACCTACATGGGGTACTTAAAATAGATTCATACAAACAAAGGGTAGGTTGGTAATTGCCAGGGGCTGTGGGGAGGGGAGAATGGGTAGTTCATTGGGTATAAAGTTTCAGTTACACAAGACGATGAGTAAGTTCTAGACATCTGCTGAGCAACATACAGCCTGTAGTTAACATTACCACATCAGACACTTAGAAATTTGTTAAGGTAGATTTCATCTTAACTGTTCTCACCACATGCGCAACGAAAAAATGAACTTGAAAATAATAAGAACACTCACAGGTGTCCCTTAAAAATCAACTGAAAAAAACGACTGATATTCTATTTCTTTACTTACATAGAGTAAAACATATAAATATGTTAAAGAGAAGTGTTCTATCTATATAAATATACACATTTGGGAATTTATATTGTAGTGCAAGGTCAGCTAATTGCTTCTTTTTCTTTTGATAGATACATAAAAATGTTCAGTGTGCTCAAAAATAATTTTCTCCTTTCACTCTTTGATACCACACAGTACCATAAAAAGCACATGTATAGGCCAATATAAATAATACTCGTGATAATGGTAACTATGTGAGTTGATGGATATTTTATGCAGTTGCATTGTGGTAGGTTCTTTCACAATGTGTATGTCTATCAAAACAGTGAGTTGTAGACTTAACATATGTAGAATTTTTGTTTGTCTATTACCTCAATAATGAGAAAAAGAAAAAAGAAGCCATGTCCAAAGTGCTCAATATCAACTTGGTATCCTCAAGAAATGGTAATCATTACTGTAAAAAAAAAAAACACCCACTGATCGTTAAGCTTTTTCTTCATAATTTCAGAATTCAGAATATCATTGCCTCTTTGAGGTCTGCATGTGTACTCTTGTCAAAACACATGAATCCTGAAGATACTCGTTTCAAGAAATGGTAGGAAAAGTAGTCTAAGTGTATTAAAGTATAGCTTTGGGATGCTGACGTTTCCAAAAGCCAAAGGCATGTGCCAGGCATTCAAGAAGCCAAGATTTGTGTTGGACATACTCTTGGAAGTGCTGGAAGGTACAAAGGACTCAGTCTGCAACACAGATGGAAAAGAGAAGGCTTTCCAATGATAGTCACAGAATGTGTTCATCGGGGCTTGGGGGATGGGGATGGAATTTCATCGGTAAACATGTCTCTCACTTTTGTACCTGGTTTCTTAAAAACCATTTTTTAAAATCAATTGCTTCTCAATTACCCTTACGAAAAACAGACTGGGAAGGCAGTGCTAGGTGTGATACCCGGGTGTGGCAGTGGTGGGAGAACCAGTACTGTTATTTCCATTTTAAAGCCTCCAGTTAAGCAAACCAAAGCATGCAGAGCATGACGATCGAGCATGATGGCACCCACAGCCCGCTTCCTATAGATTGATTCCTTAGTGGGAATTCCCCCATGGTAATGATCAGAAAAGGGCTCCCCCCACTGCCGGGCTGCAGCTCCAGCCCGGTGCTTAAGCAGGCTGGGAGGTAAGGCAGCTGTGCGCATGCACCAACCGAGCAGAGCAGCCGGTGGGGGCTGGGAGAAGTGGGGCACTCACCTCTGCGATCTTCAGCACTGCGCTCCCATTCAGGTCAAAGGTCGGGGTGTAGGTTATGCAGAGTAAAACCTTGAGCGACCGGGAGGTGGAGGAGGAAGGGAGAGAGAAGGGGTTAATTTCAGAAATAAACAGAAATACGGTTTCACATATCATTTGTGCAGCCCCGCTGTTTTACGATTCCTTTGTTCTTTGCTTTATCTAATGTTTCTTCCCGGGCCGCCTCACTGCTCCCTAATTAGTGGCCACACGTCGCCGGATAAGAGAGAGACTAAATACCGTAAAAAGCAAACGCAGAGACCCTGTCCTCCCAGGGAAGGGCCACTGCAAGACTGGCCAGCAACCACATTCCTCAGCAACTCTAGGAAGTCCGTCCAATAAGAGCAGGCTCAGTGCTAGGCACAGTGTGCAAATTATCTAGGTTGATAATTTTGAAAAAGATATTTATTTATTTTGAGTGAGTGAGAGAGAGAGAGAGAACAAGCAGGGGAGGGGCAGAGAGAGAGAGAGAGTCGCAAGCAGACTCCATGCTCAGCCCGATGAGAGGGGCTAGATCTCATGACCAAGAGATCATGACCCGAGCTGAAATCAAGAGTCGGATGCTCAACTGACTAAGCCACCCAGGCACCAACTGCCTTTTTTTTTTTTTAAGTTTATTTGTTTTGAGAGAGAGAGAGAGAGAGAAAGAGAATGTATGTGTGTGTGTGCACGTGCCCATGAGCGGGGATGCGGAAAAGAGAGAGGGAGACAGAGAATCCTAGGCAGGCAAGCAGGCTCCGCACTGTTAGCACGGAGCCCGATGTGGGGCTTGAACTCATGAACCATGAGACCATGACCTGAGACGAAATCAAGAGTCGGACGCTTAACCACTGAGCCACCCAAGCGCCCCTAGGTTGATACTTTTAATAAGTGTGATGACTACTGTCCTTGTTGCCCTGATAAGGAAACTGATGCTCAGAAAGATTAAATAAGCCTCCCAAGACCATACAAGTAACAAACTGTACAGTTGAGATTTGAACCCAAGTAGTCTGACTCCATGCCCTGAACCACCATGTAATCTGTCTGGTCCTCCTCCTAGACCCAGGCCTCATTGTAACTTTTCTGTTCCTGTCCCCTTCCCAAATCCACAAGGGATTAGAAATTCTTTACCAGGCACTTTCCTCTTCCCTGTAACTTCCCCCCAGATGTTGCCCAGAGTTTACCTATTTATTAGTCTCAGGTTCCCCTTATTCTACAAGATATATAGACAGTGAATCGCTGACGTTTGCAAGATCTTCAAGGACCATTAAAAATTTCACTTTCTGCTTGAAGAGCTGTCAGATAACAGATTGATAAAAGCCTGTGCCATTTGAAAAATCATTTCTAACTTTATAGATAAGAGTAGATAAGAGGCCAGACTCTCCCTGTCCTTTGGCTTCTGACGCTGTGACTTTTCTCGCTGATAGCCTGAGGGACAACAGTGCTGGCTGGTATCCGCTCCTTAATCTTGAACCCAACACCCGTGTTCCGTGCCCTGCCTGCAGCTTGGCCCTGTCAGTGGGGATTGCCTGAGGATGTTTCTCATCGGGTTCTGCACACTTCATGAAAGAAGGCTGAAGCCTAGCAAATTTACCTAGTGCAGGATATGCCCCTAATCAGCACCCCAAAAAGTGCAATTGCCAGATGGGATAAGGAATCCCTCCTAACCCCTCAGTCTTCGTTACTGGCCCATCCACCCTAGGAACAGCTGCTCCTTCAAAGAAAGCAAATATGTATGCGATTAAAGAAGGAAGAGGGGATTTTTGCCCATTTTCGTTACCAGATTAGATAGGTTCATTGTGGATCGGTTCCTTAGTCTTTTGATCCTTAAGGTGCCTGCCACTCAAGAGTCAACTCCAGATAAAAATCGTCCCATGCCAGGCAGGCTGACAGAGAGAGACTGTGGGAGCAGCTGCCCTCAGACCTACTGGGAAAAGGCCTCCTTCTGTCCAATGACTATCTTTGGGGGTTGGGGAATGGTAGACAAGTAGTGAAAGCTGAGGACAGCAGTGTCACCACGACGTAAATTGGCCCGGGGTGGGGGAGGGGCTGGGGGGGAGAGGCCACGTCTTCTAATGCCTCTGTACTTGGTGGTACCCTTGCCCGAAACCCTCCCACGCTGGCTCCTCATATGGCTTATTTGACTGGTTTCTTTCAGGTTTCCACTTAAATGTAAATCCCTCAGAGAGACATGTAGTCTCCTCGGACCACCCTCTCTAAAATGCTGGTCACATCTTGTTTCAGGACTTTAGAGCATATACCAGTCTCATGAACAACTGGCTTGTTTACTTATTTATAATCTTTCCATTAGATTATAACATTCGTTGGGCCTCTGAAAGGCCCTCAAGGCTTTCTCATAGGGTGCTTTCTTACTTTGAGTTTTTGCTATCTCACAGTTTCCTTTCTTTGGTTCCTTCCGTTCCCCCACCTCCCCCCCACCCCCCTGCCGTGATTCATGGCAGGTGGGTGGGAGGTTATGAGACACTGGCTGGTGGCGGTGGTGGTCTGTGGAGATGGGAGAGGACTTGTCCATCTGGGCTCTTGGATTTGTAAGTATTTACAATAAAGACCGGTGACTGGCAATACTTTACAATATGGAAATAATAATGGCAAATGCTTGTCTAAACTGGCTAATTATTAATGTTACTTGTGAGACCGGTGATCGACTTTCTGCCTTGCGGTACTCTGTGCTTTCATACAAGGTACACAAGAGTAGATGTGCAATAGTCTGAGGGAAGTTCAGGATCCCCGTACCCAGCAAATGCTGACAGAGTTCAAAAGGTCTTTGAAAAAAGGCTCTGGCCATTAATATCCAAAGACCCGCTGAGCTGACTGCAAAAACTAAAAGCAACCGAAAATAACAAAACGGACGTGAAGCGCGTTAACGAAGCCAGCTCCTCAAGCTCACGCACGGTTTGTTGTGTTGGGAGCACAGCAGGTTTTAATTACGGGGAGGGCAGCGCTCGTGGCCCCTGTGACTCGCACAATATGGACAGAGGGCACGGTGTCCAGCGAGGATGATGCGGTAGACAGAAATGACGTACCCAAACCATCAGTGGAGAAATGGTTGGTGTGCCCAATGCCTAGCCACGTGAATTCCCTGGATCAAAACACAGATTGGGTGTAGGAAATTTAGGGGGCGGCAAAGAAATGTAAAGCACGATGAGAGGGCAGAAAGCTCAGATTCACATTCTGAGCACACTGGCCCTCCGGGAAAACAAGAGCAACTAAACACTGAGGGCAATTCCATTAAAAATACATCCCTCACGGGGTCATTAAAGTATATTGACCACATCATCACTGAACAGCAGGAACTTGAGTGATTGGCAGCATGTTGCAATCCAGCTTGCTTGCACAGCCTCCATAAATGAGCTACGAGGATAGGAAAACAGGCACAAAGTGTTCCATGAAATGGGAAAAATCATTGCAAAGGCTAATAAAAATTCCAATCATTAAAAAACAATAATCGAATAGCTACTATGTGCAAAAAAGCAACCCCTCGATTTAAAATGTGTATACAGGGGCGCCTGGGTGGCTCGGTCGGTTAAGTGTCCGACTTCGGCTCAGGTCATGATCTCACGGTCTGTGAGTTCGAGCCCCGCGTCAGGCTCTGTGCTGACAGCTCAGAGCCTGGAGCCTGTTTCGGATTCTCTGTCTCCCTCTCTCTCTGCCCCTCCCCTGTTCATGCTCTGTCTTTCTCTGTCTCAAAAATAAATAAACGTTAAAAAAAAAAAATTTAAAATGTGTATATAAACTCTGGATAAAAAAAAAGATTGGGCCAGAAAGGAGAAAGTGAAGCTGATTTATCGTAAGAACTGGGCCTAAGTGACAAGAAGCGGGGAAACGTGATCACCTTGGGAACAGAGGGGACAGATGTGGACAAATAATGATGATGAGCATAAGGTCAGAGGTATGTTCTTCTGATCATGAATACCCTGGATTAACCCTCTCCCAAGGGCTTCTCATGGCCACGATTGGGGTCTCTCCATCAGCAGACCTGGCCCTGGACCATATCATGACACGGCAGGTGCTGTGATAATCAGAGCTAAAACACAGTGTTTTAGTAACACGACTGTGGCATTTGATTCAGTGCCTAACTGCTGGGTGACTACATTCTCTATCCCCTTATCTGTAAAATCCACCCCCCCCCCCACCTCGCAAGGATATTTAAGGAAGAATACATTAAATGATGGCGTAAAACAATAGTGTACATGATGCATATATGTCCAGGGCTGTCTTCTCACAGAGGTGAAACAAGTCTCCATTTGATGTAACTCATCGTGGCCATTCTAACAAACGATTGGGTGCATTTTAAGTTAAAAAAACCAATCATGTTCAAAAACATAAATCTTTTGGAGTCGGCATTCTACTAATTGTTTAGAGTAGTTTTTTGTTTTTTGGTTTTTTTTAGTTTATTTACTTATTTTGAGAGAGTGCGCACCCGTGCGTGTGCAAGCAGGAGAGGAGCAGAGAAGAAAAAGAGAGAGAGAGAGAGAGAGAGAGAGAGAGAGAGAGAGAGAGAGAGAGAGTCCCAAGCAGGCTCCAAGCTGTCAGTGCGGGGCCTTAGGCAGGGCTCAAACTCACAAACCTTGAGATCATGACCTGAGCCAAAATCAAGAGTCGGGCACTTAACTGACTGAGCCACCCAGGCGCCCCTGCATTCTGCTATTTATCACTGCCCCAGATTCCTACTACCCAAAGTCCTTGTCATTCTCATGTGGCTTCCCTTTCTCCCTCCTTTATGGGCTCCCTTCAAGTCAGTTCAAGTCATTATTCACTAAGAGTCTAACTGCTGTGGAGTCACAAATATAAAAAGCAAGCACAGTCTTCGACATCAAGGAAGCTCATCTACCGGAGAAACTCACGCCTGCATACTATCCTTCAGGGCTGGCTGCGGTAAACGCTGCTTCCGTTTTGGAGGCGAGCAGACATCGTAACTCGGAGAAGAGAGACTTTGAGGAGGAGAGTACACACGGGCAGAGCACCGATGCAGGACAGAACAGGGAGGGAAAGATGTATCGAGCCAAGGAAATGCCACGAGTAAAGGCACGGACATGCGACGGTAGAGGCCAGAGATGGTGCTGGAGCCGTAGGCTGGGACCTTGTTGCGTGTCAATTTACGTGCCCAAGGTTCAGCGTTTTGCGCGTATTGTTTCAGGGCTGGCCAGTCCAACGAATCACAAATAAAAGCAGAGGTGCTGAGCCAAGCTATAAACCGGAGTGATAAAAGGAGATGCTTAACGAGGTGGAGATAAGGTTGAAGACAGAGCCTAGTCATTCCAGTAACAATGGAGCGACTGGGGTGCATTTGGCAAAGGGAGGCGAGAAATTCCCGCAGTAAAAGGCAACAGTCACCCACATGTGAAACCTGAGGATCGTCCTACCCCTGCTCTCCCCACCTACCACCTAGTCAATCTGACCGGTATCTCTCCTGCCTCCCCTGTTCTTGTATTTTTTTTTTTTTTTTACAAAGCTTTATATTTAGGTATTAATATAGTAGCCTATTACAGAGAACATATTAAAATACCAGAAAAATGATAATACTTTGTTCAAAATGCACAATACCAGATACCACTATTACAGACGTGATGATCCCAGGATGGGCAGGAAATGCAAACAGCATTTATACGGAGCAGCTGAGACATACTACTTAAATCTGTGTGCCCTCTCGATGCCTCATGAGATCGATAAGCTCCTTAGTAGTAAGATCGGATTTTTTGATGCCCACCACGTTTATGGTACCTCGCTGGGCCCTGGGAGCTGGTCCGCCCTGACCCATGCTCAGTCCCTCAGATACACTGTCCTCATGAGTGATCAGCCTCACAGAGTTTCCGTGAGCCTGGGCACCTACGTGCCTAGTCATTATTGTAAAACGTGCAGGTAACACGCTAAGACAGCCCAGTTGTACAGAAGAAAACTATCCTGGGAATTCGAGTGTTGGAATCAGGTGGTGCGACTGGCTAGAGGCAGATTTTGCAACCACACAAAGTAGTCACACGGGAGTTTCCCATGACTTGGTTAGAGCAATCAGAATTCAGTAAGCCTCCTTTCGGGGTGGCCAGCCACCTGGCAGGACCTCACTCTGGGCGGGGAGAAAATCATCTCCACCAACCAGAGGGCATCTCCCGAGAGACCTGTGGAAGGAGTTGCCCTTTCTGAGATCTGCCATGCTTTGCTGAGAACCCGCCTTTTGTACTCAACGTCGTAAATGGTAAGTGGCCTAAAATTTAGGACTCAAAGATCTCACTTCTGCCAAGGTTTCACACGAGTCCTCCACAGGACCGTTTCTGCGAAGACAGAAGTGAAGAAGTGATTCTTGAACTTAGTGGGTAGCAACTACGTGTCTGCTTTGCATCGAACCGCGTGCTGTGTTACTTGGGCTCCCGTTCGTGTATTCAACAAATATTTATCGGTGTGTTACTAGGGATCTGATGTAGTGCAGGTGTTGGGCATACGGTTCTGAACCAAAAAGATACCATGACCCCTGATCTCGCAGGGCTAACAACACCTGGTGTTGAAGACCGTCATAAAGTAAGGAATTGCAGTAAGTTGTGATGGGCACAGGGACTGGGAAAATACACTGAGTTCTGGGAAAGCCTCTCTGGGTCTAACACATAGCACACGAGTTGTAATGCTGTTTTCATCTTTTTGTGGATCTTTAAATTTAACATTTTGGAACACAATTAATAAATTAAACCAAGGGAAGGAGACACGGGTTCCATCAAGAAGTGAGCTGATTTGGGGGAGTCCAGGCACATCGAGGGCATGGGGGCATATTGAACGAACAAGGAATTCTTCTTTTCCTCTTTCTAAAACTATTAAAATTGTCTTATTTACATTGAGGGGCATCTTGAGGTGACTGTAGTTTCATTTTTCCAAGTATCAGATGTTATTTATAAATCAAAGCCAACAAAATCTACTAGAGCTCAAAAAAGTAACTAAAAACTTGAGCACAGCCCACAGAAGGCCTTGCCTTTCCCGGTGCATGGAGAGGAGCAGGACTCTCTTCAAATTCTTAATGCCAAGTGCATTTCCAACCCCAGCTCTGGTTCTGGCTGAAAATCTAGCTTTGTTACTTAATGCACATTTCCTTCTGGCCTTTCATGTATCTTGGCATGAAATTTCGGAAAATTAAAAATAATTGCATAATTTCTTCTTTTCAGAAACATCCCAGTTCTTTTTTTACTCTGTCAAGTATGGCAAGAACAAGGACAGAAAATTCCGTGTTGGGCACAGAGATTCTGAGCCACCAAACGCCTTTCCCTCGGGTGCAGGGCCTGTCCCACTTCTGCACGTTCAGACTTATGCAGTGGGAACGGCTGAAGGTACCTTGACCATGAGATAGAAACAGATTCTTTCCCTCAGGGTCTGCACACAAACAACAAAGCAGACTCAGCCTCCTGAAGACAGCAGAACGGCGGAATGTGTATCTTCAGAGTGGGGCTGGGGGCGGTCACAAGGTGCATACGGAATGTCAGGGGACATTTTCTTATCATCTAAATTTAAAATGGGGCTACCCACAAGAAGCATTTTTTTTTTCTTCTTATTTTGATTAAAGTTTCTCAACCTCAATATTGTGGACATTCGGGTCAAATAATTCTTGCTGTGGGGGACTGTCCTGTGTATTGCAAAATGTTTAGCAACATTCCTGGCCTTCACCCTCCAGAGGACAGTGGCATTCCCCGTTGTGACAACAAGAAATGTCTTCAGACATTGCCAAAGGTCCTCTGGGGGACAAAATGGCCCCCAGTTGAGAACCACTGTTTGGGATCACTTACACCCCATGTGCCTTGTGAACAGAGCTAAGAACCCCTACAACATTGCTCTGCTTCCAAAGGCCTTGGAGCCAGAATCCAGGACTTTCAAAGGTGATCTGGGATGACCCATTGATCCTTCACCATGCTTCAGAGATCCTGGACTGAAGGCAACAAGAGGTAGTTGAGATATAGCCCCGAGGCATGAAACTTTCCCCCTTAGGACTTAAATGGACTTATCTTAGGCTGAGGTGACAAGTAATTTGAGAAATCACTTTCTGGCTCAACTTGCCCACATTCTGGCAAATGGCTATTCTGAGAGATTATTCTTTTAAGTCCATAGAATATGTTGCTAGAGTTCTTGAGTACTCAGTTTGGAAAACACTTTTAATGACTCACTGGCATACGGTCATGTCTCAGGTTCTTTTCTGGCCTTGACTTGTTGCCACCAGTAGTAAGTCTGATATTCACTGATATTCATCAATACACCCTTGGCACCTAATTCTAGGAAGTACTGTACCAGTGATATCTGTAGAAAAATATGTACATGTAAATTATAACGAACTTGGCTAATTCACTTGAACAAATAAATAAACCGTTCTTATTCTTCCCTCCAAACTCTCTCCCTTGGCAAATTCTCCTAACTCTTCCCTCTAGAGTTAGGAGAGCCTCACAAATCTATCACTAGAGCCAATATCGCTTCCAAGTTTCAGTCCCTAATTTCGACTTCTAAACATCACCAACAAATATACGCAATTCCATGAAAACCATGTTAACCTCATTAACGCTCTAATATGATAAACAGCTAACACTTCCCCTGCCTCTAAAATTCTAATTATGCAACCATTAAAATTATACTTGAAAGAATAAATACAGCCATGTGGGAATGTTTATAATCTAATGCAAAAAGAAATAAAATCCTATATACACAATGAATATAACTGTGAACATATAAATAGATATGATTAGAAAGAAACACAAAACTCAGTCATGTTTATGGGATTTACAACGAACTATTTTCTATTGTGGAAAGACTATAGTGGGATATTACTTGTATTTCTTTAAATTGTCCTTTTAAGACATTTACAATTCTTGGGGCGCCTGGGTGGCTCAATCGGTTAAGCGTCCGGCTTCGGCTCAGGTCATGATCTTGTGGATTGTGAGTTCGAGCCCTGCGTCGGGCTCTGTGCTGACAGCTCAGAGCCTGGAGCCTGCTTGGGATTCTGTGTCTCCCTCTCTCTCTGCCTCTCCCCTGCTCATTCTCTGTCTCTCTCTCTCAAAAATAAACATTAAAAAAAAATTTACAATTCTTTAATATCTGACAATGTGAAGTCACTGTCCCTCTCCTAAACTGGCCCCTTAAAACCCATCATTCAGTCAGAAACGCTGGCTCCTAGACCTGTAATCATCTTGGATCTTTCCTTCCCCACCTACTTACCACCTACAACACTGCCAGTGACCACCGCTCCTGATTCTCTCTCTGCAGATCAGCTCGGTGCAGCTGGGGTGAGCCTTTCTGCACTTAGTTGCATTGGACCCTTCCTGTCGCCACCAATCTGATTCAAGTTCTCAGGACCTCTTGCTTAGGCTCTTCCAATAAATCGTTTCACCAGTGCCTCTGACTTGGTTTTGCTGATTCCAGACCATCCTGCAAAACCCCGCCCCACTTTAACATCTAATACCCAGCTCTGGAATTGTCCCTTGTCTGCTTGGTCTGACCAGGCCCTAGAGAACCTCTCTCAACTAGGCTCATTGCTCACTAGGCTTCACTAATCCCACTAATTCCACTTTCCCTTCTGCAGGGCTTTTCTTCTCTACCGAGAATGCCCTCCCTCCTTATAGAATTATCTGAGTTCCATACACCTTTCAACGTCCAACTCAAGTACCATCCCCTCCTTGAAATGCTGATCTACCCAGCTCAACGTGGTCTCTCCTTCTGAAGTTTTCCAACTGTACTTCTGCTTACAACATACACAACTACCTTGGATTATGGTAAATGTGTACATCGTTACCTCTTTCCTGGTAGGTTAGGAACTCTCGTCTTTGAACATTTTGCTTTTAATCCTACAAAGTTTTATGTATTGCTGGTAATGAAAATATAGTCGCCGAACAAGCCAATGAAAATAAGTCTAAAATAAAACAAATTAAAAAGTTCAATGAATTGTCCTTTCCGGTTTAATTTGTAAGACACTTATTTTGACCTACTCTCACAGCTGAATTTTTAAGAAGTAAATTCTTAACAGACAACACCTTTACTTCTTCCTTCTCTCTTTCCCTCTCAGACTCTCCCCGGAATGGACACCTCATTTCAGACAGTGTTTGCTCATATGCATATGAAGCTTTTGATAATTTTATAATCAATACCTATAGACATGACCAAGCAAGCCCCTTGAGATAGTTTTTAAAGGGCTAAAGCCAGGGTGCCTGGGTGGCTCAGTCAGTTAAGCATCTGATACCGGCTCAGGTCATGATCTCATGGTTCATGGATTTGAGCCCCATGTTGGGCTCTGTGCTGACAGTTCAGTTTGGATTCTGTGTCTCCTTCTCTCTCTGCTCCTCCCCTGCCCAAGCTCTGTCTCTCTCTCTCTCTCTCTCTCTCTCTCAAAAACAATAAATAAAACATTAAGAAAATTTTTTTTAAAGGGCCAAAGCCAACTTGATTCTCTCTATGTCAAACATTTAATAATTGTAAAGCTCTTCTAGAATATCCAAATCATATGAATTCTGCCTAGTAGGGTGGAACAGAAATTTACTGGCATAAATGGTGGGGTGTTTTCTGTAGACTGTGGAATCATAGCTAATGATTAGAACCCTAAATATATCTAGGTGGACAACTGACAAATAACAATTTACAAAGCTTTTTAAAGCTACAATTCAACGACAGTAAATATGTTGAAGTCCTTTTGTAGGAATCAGAAATATATATGATGAAACACACACTCTTCCTTTCCATTACTACAGAAGAAAATTACCATTATAAGCTGCATAGAGGGAGGCTATAGAGGAAGACAAGAGATAGGAAGGAGACACTCTTAAAGCAAAGGTGTTTCTAATGTTCTGGTTCAAATTTGAATGAGTTTAGAGGTATTCATTTTATTATCATGCTGCACATACCCTTTTCTAGTAACTGTAACAAAAATGAAATCTAACACCAACCTTATGCCATGCATTGTAAGAACTTCTTTTATATTAACTCATTTAAGACACAACAACTCTAGGACGCATGCATCACCATTATTCCCATTTTACAGATCAGAAAATTGAGCCACAGGTAAGTGACTTTCCCAAGGTCTCCAGGCATTCTAGCTCCAGAAGCTATGCCCTTACCACTCTGCTACCAGATATTTGAAAAGAAAAACTATCAAGAAGCTTAAAAACAACAGAATCTGAAGATTGTTTCATAGGACAGTTACCCTACACGATTTCCTCCTTTTCCCGGCCATTGAAAGTTTCCTCAGTGAGTTCCTATCTACTGCAAAAGATTTCTCTTCTCTCATTAGGTTTCATTATTTTTCAGAAGCCACATTATTCACATTAGCCTTGCAGTGAACTTAAACACGGGCCTGAAATGTTATCTTCTCCACCTAGTCAATATCACATATCTGGAGACCAGGGCCTTGCTACAAAGCCTTTCCAGAAACAGAAATAGTTGAAAAAGTTACTCTGCTACCAACCACCGTGTAAGTGCTGCTGAGTAACTGGACCATTATAGCTTCAATTCACCTATGAAAAGAGGGATCTGGTGATACAGGAGGTAATTTCAATTCGAAAGTGTGAACCTGGGTTGGTTTTTCTCATTTTTGAACGCACGCAGATTATTATCTGTAATCGCAAGTTTAGTGTCTTTTGCTTGTCATTTACCCTGGCGGTCCACTGAACCTTCTCCTCTCCATGAGTCAATAACCATGTTAACAAGCAATTAGTAAGCCCTGTGCCAAATGCTCTGGTTCGTGCTAAAGGGACACAAACAATACTAACAATATGTGATTAGTTTTCACCTCCTAACTAAATTGTCTAGTCATGCCTGGGCCGATAGTTAAGGACTACCCATCTGGAGAGATTACAATGTGCGCCTTCCCTAAAGAGTCCATTGCAGGCCATTCACTGGGTCTTAAACTCCTCTCTCTCTGGACGCAAGGCCACCCCTGCCCTCCGGGGAAAGTGAGGTAAGAAAGGTAGTGGAGGGGACGATGAGCCAGCTGCCTCTAGCGGGAGGAGGTGGGGGGGAATACGCCAGCCTATAATTCTCATGTGATAAGTGACTGTGGAAGACTGCCAGTCATCTTTCAACACTATCCCCTCTGTTTTTCAAGAATAGAACTCTGGCAGACAGCTGCCCGAATAAAGACTACACTTCCCATCCTTCCTTGCGATGAAACGTTGCCATACAGCCGAATTCTGGCCAATGGGAGGTACTCAGAAGTGTCTCCCAGGTGGTTGCTAGGTGAACTGTTGGCTGGGGATGGGGCACCATCATGGACCACAAGATGGAGAAACAAAATCCTGGAAACAAGGATCTCAGATCATGTGGTTCAACCAATACTGACGTAAGTTTATGAAAAAGGAAAATAAACTTCTTCCCTGTATCAACTGCAATGAATTCTAATTAATAAAGCAATCTTTTCTTTCCTTTATCTAACCCTATCCCCTTGCCCATCTGATTCTTATGCTTTAGATCTTATTTATTTTAAATGTCACTTCTTAAGAATTGCCTTCTCTGTCTTCCTCTTCATCTGCCCTCCATCAGGCCCCTTATAAATATACTTTTAGGTCCCTAGATTTTTCTTTCCTTGTATTCATCACAATTTATGCGTATTTATGTATTTCATTAATTTATACCTCCATCATTAGTCTCCAAACAGACTCTCTTTTTGTTTGGTTTTGGTTTCATTTTCTTCACCACAGGATCTTCTGTGGCTTGCACAGTGCCTGGCACACAGGAAGTAATCAAATATTTGAAGAATAGGGGTGCCTGGGTGGTTTAGTCAGTTAAGTGTCTGACTCTTGGTTTTGGCTCAAGTCACGATCTCACATTTTGTGGGTTCCAGCCCCGCATCGCACTCCGCACTATTGGTGCGGAGCCTGCTCAGGATTCTCTCTCTCTCTGCCCCTCCCCCCCCCACCTCCCTCTCTCTGTGTCTCTCTCAATAAACAAACAAACAAACAAACTTTAAAACACAACTGAGAGGGGTTTAGAAACAGTCCTTCCATTTGGCCCATTTCTTCCTCCCCGGCCAAGGCACTGAATGCAATGCTGGTACATAAAAGCACTCTCTCCTCCTCACTATAAGACCAGAATTCTAAATGGACATCCTGAAGCTTTGGTCTCCCAGATTCTCAGCCCTATATTCATCAGCTCTTTTTCATCAGTTGCTCATCTTTGTATTTTCTGTAGATGTTTGGTTGGCTTTTGTTAAAAAATATAAAAATGCTTCAACAGCAAATGGCATTCTCCTTCCCTTCCCCCAACCTGATCTCTATCTTTCTCTCTTTCCCATTCTGTCTCTCTCATTCTGTCTCTCTCTCTCTGTCTCTCTCTCTCTAACACACACACACACACACACACACACACACACACACACACACACACAGAACTAATCTAGTGGGAAAGAGACATCGATTCTCCCTTGGTATTTGAATCTAAGTCTTGAAACTAGTGACAGAACGCGCTGTCATGAAAGATACAGAAAACACACAGGACTCTGAACCACTGTTAGTTTTGCTCCTTATCAGCCTGTGACTTAATTTTTCTGTTCAATCATCTTTGTAATGAGAATGGTAATGGCTACCGCCTACAACCCTTTTAGAATAGGCTTAGACGGCAAGCAAAAAAACGCAGTTTTTTTTTGTTTTTTTAAATTTTTTTTAACGTTTTTTATTTATTTTTGAGACAGAGAGAGACAGAGCATGAACAGGGCAGGGGCAGAGAGAGGGAGACACAGAACTGGAAGCAGGCTCCAGGCTCTGAGCCATCAGCCCAGAGCCCGATGCGGGGCTCGAACTCACGGACCGCGAGACCGTGACCTGAGCTGAAGTCGGACGCTCAACCGACTAAGCCACCCAGGCGCCCCGAAAACGCACTGTTTAAGAGCACACGCGCGGCCTCCAGCTGAATTACAGTTCAAATCCTGACCCTGCCACTTTCCTTGATGTATGATCTGAGTATGAATGCAGAGTACTTACCAGAGTGTCTGATGCAGAATAAATGTTAATTAATTAACCCCTGTCATTTCTCCTTTAAAAACTGTAAAGTATCCCACCAGTATTCATTTCTATTACCCCAAGGTGCATGCAAAGTAGAACGGCCAATAACAGAACATTCATCAATGCTTTCTCAGTATTCAGTATCACATCCTTCCTTCTCCACAAAGCCGGCTGCCCTCCCCAGACAGAATGCTCCCTTCTGCAACATACTTACGTGAGAAAAGGCCAGCCGCACAATTCCCTTCAGTTTTAAAGACTCAGCTGGCTCTATGAGTTAATAACCTCACTAAAGGTTATCTACCAGCAAGAAGGGTGGGGGAAAAAAGTCCTAATTGCTCTAGTTGGAGATGTCATTAGTTTGTACCTGACTCCTATCAAGTCTGCATGGCATTTATAGAAAGGGCAGATACCATGGGAAAATATTACCAAAGAGGACAAGTGTTGAACCTAAATATTAAATAGCTCCCTGCCGTCCACTAATCCATTTCTAAGGTAATCTATCTACAGAAAAACCTTTCTGATTCCACGGTCCTGATACTCAATTTGCTCAAGCTATAAAATTTTTATTTAGATCCCAGGGCCATTTCGATAAATCAAAATTGCCTTTTCTCCCCCTGCTGTTAGATAGTAAAATCCTGTAGAACAGGTCTTAGACTAAGTGATCTAACCTAATTTAATTTGTCAGAAGCAAGCACCACGGATTTTTTTCTTAACCCTCCAATTGCAAGTCTAGGGCCTTCTTTCTAAATGGGGACACTGCCGTCGGAATCTTGAGTTCCATTATTAGTTAGTTTAATCTTAGGGAAACCTCTAAAGGAGCAAACCATATTATTTTCTCTTCAGGAATTTAATACAACTGCTACATACCTACTCTGAAGAGTGTGACACAGTTCAATTTCTCATGTTTACAAACACTAGCAGATAGCAATATGTGAGCAAAATGCATGGCGTAGCTTTTTAAAATAGAGCACCTGGGGTTTGTCATAAAAATGTGCTATGCTGTGTTTAGACAGACATGAATAAAAACTGCATGGTGTGGCTTTATCGCTCCTGAAGAGCATACCAACATTTGAAAATGCCTACCGTATTTCATGTTAAGACATTTTCTAGTACCTACAAAATATTTATCTCAAATGACTAGAAGAGTTTTACAGGAAAGGCCCGGTTTAGATAATTTATCACGAGAACGAGCTATGTAGAAGCATCAAGGATAAATACACCTTTCACATGTATTGGGAATCCAGCCTTTCTTTGAGGACTCATCCAATTCTCTTTGTTCCATGTAATTTTAGGGAGAACAAGGGGCAAGAACATTTTAATATGGTAATGGTATTGGCAAAACAAGGGTTTATTTGACAGTTTTTACAGGGCCATCATAAGTATTATAGAATCACAAGATAAAAGGGTACATGCTTTGAAGAGTACTAAAGTGACCACAGAAATTCTTCCAGTGTAGAGACAGGGTATGAACATTATTATTATTTCTAAGCGAGAAATGCTATAATTTGGATAGGTCTTCATACACAAATAGTCTAAATGTCAGAAGTAAATGACCATGGAGCCCTCCCTTGTGGGCCAAAGCAGTCAGACCGCTATCTCTAAAGTTCCATTTGGTATGAATAATGATAATATCACTCTAAAGCATGGTTACCTCATCATTTATGTTTTAGCTGCTTGGCTCAAAATGTTTATCTAAAATAAAAGTATACTATAAGAAAATTAGCTTAGGGGCAGCTGGGGTGGCTCAGTGGGTTAAGCGTCTGACTTCGGCTCAGGTCATGATCTCACGATTCATGGGTTCGTGCCCCGCGTCACGTTCTGTGCTGACAGCTCAGAGCCTGAAGCCTGCTTCGGATTCTGTGTCTCCCTCTCTCTCTGCCCCTCCCTGTTCATACTCTGTCTCTCTCAAAAATAAACATAGAAAAGAAAAGAGAAGAAAATTAGCTTAAAGCTAGGTTTGTTGTGAGCTGAAATTTTTTTCCCCCAAATTCCAATGTTTAAATGGTTAAAAATAACAGCATCGAGCAAAGGCCCTTATATTTTTAAGCATTTTGGAAATCTAATTATAAAGAACGGCAGGTCTGATTATGGCCTTATTTCTTCTGACAATGCCTTATTTCTTCCCAGACATTAACAACGAGTACCAACGGCCTATTATGGTGTCATTAGAAAGTCAATTAAGATAGATTTTCCAGCATTTCCAGGAGAGTTAACATGTGTCAACTCCTGTCCCCAGCAAGGCTAGCAGAAGGCACTGCTGGGCTGCAGGTAGGGAGCGAGCGTAAGTTTTCAAAACAGGTGTTACTGTTGACACAACCATTAGACATTCTGCTTCTCCAAGGCTTTAAGAAGAATACGTACTTTTAATTTTTAAGACAAATTTGTGGATTCCATAAAAAGGTATATTCCTGGGAGAATATCCAGAATAATGGGAAATCTGTGAGATATGTCTCTCAGCATGATACCACAGTTCACCCTCCAGTATATGGAGACTAAGAATAGGACGACTCAACAGACTGGACTTGGACGCCACAAAAGTGATTAATTAACACGGCAGCTCGCCTGGCCTCTCAGTGGCAGCACGGAAGAAGTGGAAAAGTAAAATAAGCCTAGAAGTGGTTACTTTTCAGTTCCTATGACTCCAGAGCTGCCGAACGTGTGTCAGAGGACAAGGCAAAACTGTACATTTTACAGAATCAAAGAGAGTTAAAGACGATTAAGATCTTAAGGATCAGTTAGCTCAGAGATTTTCAACGTTTCGGTGTTTAAGGATATTTCTAGATTAGAGCTCCTGGGTGGCTCAGCGGGGTGAGCGTCCGACTCTTGATTTCGGCTCAGGTCACGATCTCGCGGTTCGTGAGTTCGAGCCCTGTGTTGGGCTGTGCTCTGATAGTGCACAGCCTGCTTGGGATCCTCTCTCTCCCTTTCTCTGCCCCTCCCCTGCTTGCACACACATGTTCTCTCTCAAAATAAATAAACTTTAAAAAAAAAAAAAGAATATTCCTAGATGCACCCACTGAGATTATGACTCAGCCGCAGCAGGCAGGAAGTAGTGGGAATATGTAACACTTCTAAAGCACCTGCTTTATGCCAGATACTGTGCTAAGTCCTTTACAAATATCACTTATTTAATTCTTGCAACAATCCTACTGGGTAGATGCTATTATATCCTCCATTTTATATATGAGGAGACGAAGGCACAGAGTGATGAAGGAATCTGCCTGAGGACGTCCCAATAGAAAGTGAATAAGTGTAAGTATTCAAACCCAGACAGGCTAGCTTCAGAGTCTCAGCTCTTTGTCACTCCACTAAATCACCCATGGACTACGGGCTATGGTGAGGCCCAAGGCATTAACAAAATGTCATCACTGAAATCATCTTTTCTTTTCTGAATGGAGAAACTCACACCCAGAAGAGTGAAATCTCTTATCTAAGACAAAAATCCTTCAGTGCATTTTCGGGAAGAAATCGACCATTATACAACACCCAACTGTTCTTAAATATTTCTCTATGCTTATTCCTCTAGGGAGGAAATGAACAGATGGCATTATTAAAAGCCAGCCCAGGGGTTTCAGCTGTGATTTTCTGACCAAGGTGCTGTTCTGGACACAGACTTCCATCCTCTTCTGCCCAACTCACCGTTCATTCACAGGAAATGACACGTTCCAGAGTCAGCATTAAGGGTTCCAAATCATGGTGATTCTCAAGGGAGGGAAAAGGGCGAGGGGAAGGAGAGATACCATCCCCCAAAATGGTAAGTGAAAATACGGTTCATGTAATTTGAGGATGGAAAAGAAAGATGTGATCGTGATATGGTTCCTAAGGATGGTGTTCCTGTCCCTAAAGTGTCTATTCCAAAGCCTTAGTATGTGGGAAAACATCATTAGGTCCTCGCTGTGTTTTAACATAAACAGGCGGCCGAATATCCGGAATGATCAGGTCTACCCTAAGCTGGACCAACTCACGTACATTCTCGCAAAAAGTGATAAACACATCACCTAACAACATTAGACACGCAGGATCAGGCCCAAAATCATATGTGTCACTGAAAAGTTACCTTTTTACTCAGTTGTCATTTCTGTTCAGCAATCCAGGTAATTCTGGGGGACCATAAGCAAGGAGAACCATGCATTCCAGATGAAGGGGGTGCCAGCATGATCACAGCGCAGAGGCATTTTCAAGGTAACAATGAGGGCGGGGGGGCGGGGGGGACGGAGGGGTTAGCTCGTTCCTGTTCTAATGACGTCAAACCAACCTTCATCACTTCCACCTGCAGGTCTTCATGGAGGGAAGGCGTCACTTTCACGGCATTCAGGATCTGATTGAGCAGCTGCTTCTCATCAGAATCTGTTTCCATGGATACAAACCTCTCTTCTGACAGAAGCTTCTGTAAAGAGGCACAAGGCAGTGATCACAGATAGGTTTCCCCCCACTGCTGCCTCATTCTGTTGTATCTTAGTATGTACTGAGGGTAATTGTACTTGGGAGCCACGTAGGTGGAGGCCGGTAGGGCAGAACTCATGCCATGTGCCAGTGAAAAAGAGAAACGCATCGAACCCTTGGTCAACAGTTTGGGCAAAGACCTTTTGCTGCTATTAGGTAAGTCATTCTAAATAACACGGCAACCATTCAGGTCACGTGGTTGGTGGGGGCGGAGGATGAATGTGCCCGGGGGTGGGGGGTGGGGGGTGGGGGGGGGATCGGCGCCTTACAAAGGTCACATTCACGCACACCCTTTCTGAATGTGGCTTTGTCACAGGAAAGGAGAAGGTCTTGTGGTCGACAAGTTCACTTTTCAGAAAAAAGTTTACCTTCTTACTTTACCAAAGAAGCGCTCGCGAATTCACACATCTTCATGCATTTTCAGCAGAAAACGAATCCCACAAAAACCGAACGAGAGGACATTCGCTTTCACGAGGTCTCTCAGGAAACGTTACACCTCACAGCTCTTTTGTATTTGGGGACAACTCTTATTTTCTATAAAATTCTATCTTCGGTTGTACCACAACCCGCCTCCCTACAACTTCTAAATCCTTCATCTTTCTCTGGAGCCACGAGGACTAAGCTAAAATATCTGAAGTCAGCTATGAAGTCCACTTCAGTCTTTTCTTCTCTATACAAGACCTCCTGAGGCATCTTTAAATGTTCGTGGTGTGATATGGTTTCATAAATACTCTCCTGCTTGAAATGCGGCCTCCAGAGTGAATGTCACACATTAAGGGTGGTCCGACATTAAAGAATAATGCAACCAAGAGTGCCCCCTAAGGTCAACTGTGAACTTTGGGTGATTGTGTGTCACTGTTAAGTGGATCGTTGGCCAAAGTGTACCATTTGGGGCACCTGGGTGGCTCAGTCTGTTAAGCATCTGACTCTTGATATCGGCTCAAGTCATGATTACATGGTCATGGGAGGGAGCCCCATGTTGGGCTCCGCACTGAATGTGGAGCCTCCTCGGGATTCTCTCTCTCTCTCTGCCCGCCGCCCCCCCCCCCCCAACTTGTGCTTTTTCTCTCTCTCTCAAAATAAATAAATAAACTTAAAAAAAAACGTACCATTCTGGTGAGTGATGCTGTTCATGGAGGAGGTTATGAATGGGTAGGGTAGGGAGTATATGGGAAAGCTCTGCACTTCTTATCAATGTCACTGTAAATCTGACATTGCTCTTAAAAAAAGGAAAAAAACTCCTAAAAATGTTTAAGGTGGCAGAAGGGAAAGGCAAAAAGAAATGGGGTCTTCGGTGGCACCACTGAGCTGTTGAATCAGACCTAGAACTGACCACCAGCAGAATTCTCGTTATGTGAGATGACTAAATGGGTTTATTGCCTAAAACCAAAAACTGAAAAACGGCAATGTATAATTTTAATTATAGTCTCGGATCAAATGAGCTTAGCTGCAAGTCACGGTACATTCTATGCTGACTTGCCCTGAAATCCTTAATTCTCATTCACCAGGGCTCCAATTAAGCTATTCTTCCCATTCTGTCCTGAGGCAGTCCATTTTTGAGACCCTGGTGAAAGATTCTGTATTTATCCCTTTTAAATTTGTCCTTGTCCCGTTCAGGATAGAGCCGCAGCAAAGAACTTTTGGAATTCCGATTCACCTTGGGTAAGGACTCCCTCTTGTAGCAGAATGTCACTGCAGATCCAGAACACAAGTATTTCGAACCTTCTTAGGACTGCCTGACCTTCTGGCCATATCCTTTCCAAAGAGGTTTTTTCACGACCACACAGTGCATGCCAGGTACCCCAGAGTTAAAGTTTACATTCAAACCTGTTTTTACTTCAAGTGATAAAGACTGCAAAGGCCTACAAAAGTGCCTACACTTGACAGTAGGTGACAGACGGTGGTAAGAATACCCAGTGCCCACTCATTAGAATTAACAGATAAAGCAAGACCTTAAGAACATGGTTCTGTAAGCTTAGAGTGTCTGGGGGTTAAGAAATAACTACATGGGAAATCCATACAATATTAGAGAAAAGGAAACACACAGGTTAACACAAACTCCCATTCATATTCATGGCTGGCCCAAGGAGAAAACAAGGAGTATTTAATAACATTGACGGTGTTTAACAATGTTTAATACTGGGGCGCCTGGGTGGCTTGGTCGATTGAGTGGGCAACTCTTGATTTCAGCTCAGGTCATGATCCCGAGGTCATGGGATTGAGCCCTGAGGTGGGATCCTCACTGAGCATGGAGCCTGCTTGGGATTCTCTCTCTCTCTCTCTCTCTCTCTCTCTCTCTCTCTCTCTCTCCCTCCCTCCCTCCCTCCCTCCCTCCCTCCCTCCCTCTGCCCCTCTCCACGTACATGCATGCTCTCTTTCTCTCTCAAAAAAAAATCTAATATTAACATGTACATTATCTAATTCCAATCCACTGGAAAAAGAAGAGTCTTAGTTTTCTCATTCATATGTATTAACTCTTTTTTTTTTTAATGTTTACTTATTTATTTGACAGAGGAAGAGACAGAGAGACGGGGAGAGAGAATGCCAAGCAGGCTCTGTGCTCTCAGCCCAGTGCCAGACGCTGGGCTTCAACTCACGAACCGTGAGATCATGATCTGAACCTAAATCAAGAGTCGGACACTTAACCAACTGAACCACCCAGGCGCCCCATCAGAGGTATTAACTCTTAAGAGGCATTAGGGACTTCTCTGGACTTAAAGGATGAAATAATACATACTAATGTGAAAAGACATCTGACAAATGCTACCCATCCATGGCCACACTGCATAAACCCCATAGGCTTGAACTACACAGTGCTTTGTCACTTAGAAACCAAACTGCTTCAAAGTCAATGCATTTATATAGCCATGACCTTTGCACTGTTCGAATTAGACCTATTACATATGGTGTAAAATATACAGGAGCAAATGCTCAGAGAAGGAAAGTGTTCAAGCAATCTGACTTTTATTGTCTTCTTTTCTTCTTTTTTTTTTTTTTCATTTTAGAGAGAGAGAGAGAGAGCATGTGAGCAGGGGAGAGGGGCACAGGAAAAGAGAGAGAGAATCCTAAGCAGGCTCCACATCTAGCATGGAGCCCAGTGTGGGGTTTGATCCCATGACCCAGGCATCATGACCTGAGCTGAATCAAGAGTCAGATTCTCAATGGACTGAGCCACCCAGGCACCCCTGGCTTTTCTGATTAGACCAAATTTCTTTTCGGCCCTCCAAGTTTGCTCTGGAAACAAAACACATGAGTTCATTCACTAACCTAACTGTAAAATGGAAAACAAGATAAAATCTTTCCAGTTTACTATTAATTCTCCTTACACAGAACCACAGATGTTGAATTTATATAAGATTTTACTTGGTATAGAACTTGAGATGTTTCTCGGGGGATCAAGAGATCCTGGGCTCTCCTAAAGCTGCCCATCCTCCAAAACATTTCATTTCTATGCGAGCCTAGCTGGGTCCCCAGGAATCAGTATCAGATGACAAAGGCTCAACAAGATAATGCGATCCACAGAGAAACGCTGGTAAATGTAAGAAAATCCTCTGTCCTCTGTGGTTATTACCTAGTTCAATCAAATTGTGGTCTGGGTCTTTGACGGCTAGTATTCAACATGTTAAGTATTTGTTCTTTCAACGCCAAAGTAGCCTGTCAATTTCTGTCACCTGACTGCACCCAGTGAGAGCCTTACCTGTATTCCTGCCAAGGCATGTTGGGCCAGTTTCACATTCTTGGATTCCAAAGCCAACTGGAGAGGTAGCAAGCATTTCTCCCTGGCAAACACATAAATAAGGACAACAAAACACATGAGCTCAGCAAAGCTGGCAGTCAAATGATTGAAGCCTTATGTACACCCACTCCCAGATGCTGTGACACACATACATAAAAACTATAACCAGCGATAAAAATGCACAGGGACCTAAAAAAGCCACAGCTAAAGAAATATGAACAGAAATGATAGCATATCAGCACTTGCCTTGGCTACAGGAAGAGCCAACACAAGGACTCTCAAACAATTGTTTTGACGCACAAATTATTACATGGTGGGATTCTTACCAGTCCATGAACATGCCTTGCTCTTTCCTAAATATACTTGCTTATACCCGGTACATCTGGGGTGAACAAGTCTAGAAAGCACCATTAGAATAGATTTCTATGCCTTGCTCATGCCTCTCTCTTACCTACAAAGAGAATGCATCACCACCACTACTGTGCCTCATCAATATAAACTGAAAGTCTATTTTGTCAGTTTCTCTCCCACTCAAAATGTTGCACAATCATTTACAATTTGTAAATTTGCTTTTTAGCCTCCATCAGGCAGATCGGAATTCTGTGATGGGTTCCTAATAAACATGTTTCCAAGACAGAATGATCAACAAAATAGCAACAGCTGTGACCAATGAGAAGTACCTAGTGCCATGGGAGAGATGAAAAAGACCTATGTGGAGAGGTACTTGGGGTATTTTTAAAATATTTATTTATTTATTTTGAGACAGAGTTAGAGAGCAAGCAGGGGAGAGGCAGAGAGAGAGAGAGAGAGAGACAGAGACAGAGAATCTCAAGCAGGTCAGCACAGAGCCTGATGTGGGGTTTGAACTCATGACCTGAGCCAAAATCCAGAGTCAGACACTTAACCGACTGAGCCACCCAAGTGCCCTGGATATTTTAAAGCTTAAAAACAAATAAATGGGGACTAAAATACGTTAGGAATAAACCAAAAGGGCTACCAAAAAAAAAAAAATCTTTCTGTTAGAACATTCACTCTAAATAATTAAACAACTGCCCAAGAATTTTAATCAACCTGTTATTTCCCCATGGAGCTCTACTGGCATAACCAATGAAATGTTCCTTAATTTTACCAGGTTCCTCCACCCCCACTTTAACTGCAGCAATATCATTTTTATCTATTCAGCATAAACCGAAAGATTGATTGACTTTAGGGAGTATAAAAGCTATAGGGTAAGACTATAAGAGTTCATCTTTGGAGAAATAAGGGCCACTGTTGTAGAACCCAATGAAACACGAAGTTAATTATAGCTTTGATTCCTTCCTATCTGTCCGGCAGCTCTACTGCTTTTCTATGGAACCTTCCATCAGCAGAACAAAGACAGACTCCGCCACAAAGAACATCCACCTTCCCAATCCTTCTCCCCTCTCCCCTCACCAACCCAATGCTGCAATAGCCTCTTTTACGTGACAGTCGATGAACTCTACAACCATTTTTCATTAGACACATCCTGTGACAGATGGGTAAGTTACCCAACTGTGTTACTTCCAGCGGGGTGGCTGGAATTTTGTCACCGTACTGTTATTACCAGCTTCACTACCATTACAAGACACACGCGTCTGTACCCTCCGTTAAAGCAGGAGTAGTTGATTTTTCCAAATTCGTTTTTTTCTTTTGTTTAATCATAACCAGTTTATAAGCTGGAAAAATTAACCGGAAGGGTGAAAGTTGAGAAGTAGGAATGAGAGGCAGATGGAGTATGAGCCAGAATAACCACAGAATTTCACCTATAAACCCTTGAAACAATCAAATTTCCATCAGGATTCATTCACCGTGAAAGAACTTTCACATTCAGAGTGAGATCTGCCAGTGAAGGCGCAGGACCAATGAACGAGCATGAAGGCCCGTAACTCTTACAGCCTCGCAGCTTGGGGAAGGGCAAGTCTCTGTCGAGTGGCCGTGTGCTGAAAATCCGTAAGTATCACACAGTACTCACTAAGGGCAGCAAACAAGAGTGGAGACCACATTCAGCAAATAGGGCACACCTGGAAATGCCGAACCTTCTGACCTTGGGAAGCAGCATTATGTTTGCATACAAACAGTTGCAGACTCTGTTTTGGGTAATTGATGAATCATGGGAATCTACCCCCCAGACCATGAGCACATTGTATACACTGTATGTTAGCCAACTTGACAATAAGTTATACTAAAACAACAACAACAACAAGAAACAAAACACTGCAGACTCCTATTGCTTTGCCACCTTCAGAAATAGTCCGTGAAATCCACATTCTACCTTCTCATCTAGTTATACATTCACACGATTTATCTTCAGACCTCAGCCAGGTTACGGACAAATGTGAGGGCCACCAGGTTGTACCCCGATTCTAGAGGACATCACTGATTGGCTTGCTCCCTGTGCTAGTCTTCTTGGTCACCAGACAGGACTGAAAGATATAGGTGGTTCCGCTAGGCTTTGGTTGACTTGAAAGGTATCAGAATTTGGTGGAAAGAACGTGGGCTATGGAATCACACAGAGCCAGATTCAAACCCTAACTATAAGCTGTAGAATCCCAATCAAGATACTTAACTTTGTTGGATATTAGCTTCCCATTACATAAGAAGGGCAACTGAAGACCAACCCAGCAGGGCTGCAGTAAGGAGTACAAATAATACATATCAGGGGCTGGCAAATTTCTTCTGTAGATAATAAATATTTTAGGCTTTCCTGTCCATAGTGTCTCTGTCCTAAGTACTCAGCTGTACCACAGCACAAAAGCAGTCGTAGATAATACACAAATCAATAAACAGGGATATGTCCCAATAAAACTTTATTTGTAGAAACAGGCAATAGGCCAGATTTGGCCCATAGGCTATAGTTTGCCCCGTCCTGATATAGACAAAGGCCCAGCACAGATCGTGATTTGCAGCACAGGATAATAAGATCTAATCTTTTCACAGTATGCAGAAAGATTTTGCACAGGACGTGGAGCTAATTGTCCTGGGAGGGTTTTGGCAAAACCAAGCTCTCTTCTAGAGAGAGATCTTAGACTACCAAGATGTCTCTTGGAAAATAAGTGTTTTGAGAAAGCAGATAGATTTCATCTAGGTACTGAGCCAAGGCACTGCATCCATCCAAGCATCCATTCAACCAACATTTGAGTGCCTTATGTATGCAAGGCACCAACACGGGTGCTCGGAAAAATCTGGCCAGAAACACAACAGAACAGGTACCTGCTTTCATTTCATTCAAGGAATGAAATGAGGAAAAAATAAAATTAGCACTTATTTCTGTTTAGTGTACCTGTCACTTCCACCTTAAAATAGGTGTTTTTACCCCAGTTTACATTTAAGAAAATGGACATTCAGAGAGGTTCTACAGCCTGCCCAAGGCTACACAGCTAAAATCTATTAGAGACAATCCAAATGTAAATCCATCTGACTCTCAAGCCAAGTTCTTTCCAACACCCTTTGGTCTCAAAAGATCTGAGCAGAGTTAGAATAGATTTATTTCCTAACCTTTTTGGGATCACAAGCATAAAATATCTGGCACAGGACCCTCTTCCTAGAGAAATGCAGAAATCATTTCAGAGGACTCATGAGTCCCCCAAACCCCAATTTCACATGGATCCACGTTGAAGGCCCCCTGACCTCAAGGGAAAGGACCCTGCCCAACATGGCGGATATTTTGGTGTGTCAAAGAGAGTCATGTTCCCTGACTGGGCTTAGAGTTCCACAAGGATAGGCTTTGAAGTGATGTTATGCTGAGCCCGGGGCGGAGAAGTAGGTTCTTTGGGGGGGGGGGCACAGAAGACGGGAGGTAAGGGGAATGACTGTCTTTAGCATTCAAGGTGTCTCCTCCCCTCAGACCCAGCAGAGTCCCAAATTAGCATCACAAGCCTCAGTTCCTGACTTCAACAGGAAATGAACACATGGGAAACGAAGCTCATGGGGCACAAATGATTTCCTTGTTTGCCCTGTGATACCATCAAGATCCTGATGCCCTGGTTTTGTGTGTGTGTGTGTGTATGTGTGTGATTTTAATAAAAGAAAATACAGGCCTGTTAATTAGGTCTCAGGATGAAATTCATAATGGAGATGCGAGGTGGCACACAGTCCCCTTTGCACATACTGTATTGGAATAAATCATCTTTTGATCTTTCTAGATGCTGCCTCATTAGGAAAAGGGCATACCAAAAATCAATATTCAGTTACATCAAGTGATTATTTTTTATGCACAGGCATGTGCAAGGTCCCTCTTGCCTAATTAAATAAAGGCAGTGGCCCCAGGTTTCATGTCCTGACATGCGATTATTTCTTAAAGAAGAATTAGTTGTGTTGCATATGCATGAGGAAGACGTCATCCCGGGACATTGCCTGGTATGTCAAGGAGACTAAACCTATTTCCTTTACTGTGTTGTCATGGGTCACAGACCAGCCTCACTGGGTTGGAAGATGACAATGAACAAAGGGAAATTAAAATAGGTGAATAAGGGGAAGTTGCGATTTACCAAAAATCAGCTTTCTATACTAACGTCAGTAGGGGCTTCAAGTAAAACCAAATTCCTGAAGGTGGGGCTGGTTTCTTTTTGATGAACCACAGGGGGAAGAGCACAAAGATGCTTCAGATTTCTAAAGTCTGCTGACACGCTCCAATTCTAGGATTCTAGGATCTAAGCCATGAATTCAGCAACTATCTGCATTGCTTCACATAACAACCATGGCTCTGGCTGAGAATCAGAGGCTTGCATGGGCAAAGTCCCGTGGTCACATATTCACATTTATATTTTCCTTAGAACTTTTCAAAGTAGAGATTTCATTGTCAACAAGACGAAGAGACAGATTACCTGCCCAAGCTCACAAGTTGGTAAATGAAACAGTTGTGACTTAAGCTTGTACCATGTGGCTTCAAAACCCATAACCTAGGCGTCTGCGAGGATTTTACCAGCAGACAGCTCCCCACTGACGGCGGAATATGACAGACACATCATTTTGTAAATAGCATTCAAAGGTCGCCCAGGTTAAAAGACTGGGGACAGGCATCAGACAAGTAATATAAATTATCTTATTTTGAGGGATTGTTGATGAAACAACACATTGTGTTTGACAGCCGGTATGTCGTTATGAGAAGGTATCCGCAGTTTGGATGAAGGGGGAAATGTGGCTTTCAAACCAGTTGCTGAGTTCAGCCTCCAGCCATCCGCTTCTCCTCGTAGCCACAAACTTTCCTAATTTGAGTACCAGTGAAGGAGGTTTCTCACTGCTCCCCCTCCCCACTTGTGTGACACTTGGGGACATGACTGTGTTTATGAATACTGAGGCTTTAAACAGTTTGTGTGGGCACTGATGAATTTGCATTGACTATGTTTTGCCAGAATCAATTCCACTGAATCAACTGCAGTTGAATTCATTCCTTAATAAATTTTCTCTGCAGTGCCTTTAAAAGAGTTTACCTTTTTGGGGTGCCTGGATGGCTTAGTCGGTTAAGCATCTGACTCTCGTGTTCAACTCAGGTCATGATCTCAAGGTTCATGAGTTTGAGGGCTGCATCAGGCTCTGCACCCAGCCTGCTTGGGATTCTCTTTCTCTCTCCCTCTGTCCCTCTCTCCCGTGTTCTCTCCTCTCTCTCTCTCTCAAAATAAATAAACTTAAAAAAAAAAAGTTTCCATTTTATTTGTTTTCATGTCTAATTTGATTTGATTTGTTTTCATGTCTAATATGATTCTATCTATTTTTTTAAATCCCAAATAATAGAATATGGTTATGCTCATATTTTCTCTCAAAATATATGCTTTCACTATCTATCGTTTTATTGTAAAAGGCTTACATGTACATAAAAACATTCAAGCAGTAGAAAGGGTTATGTATATAGCAGTGAAAATCAACTAGGGCACTCTCAGGAGACCTGGGCTAAATGTTGACGATGGGTGTTTTCGGACGTAGCATGGGGGAATCTTCTGTTGTTTTATACTTTCTATTTGTATCAATTGTTTTTATTAAGAGAATTTTTTTAGTGTTTATTTTTTGAAGGAGAGAGAGACAGAGCGTGAGTGGGAGACGAGCAGAGAGACAGGGAGACACAGAATCCGAAGCAGGCTCCAGGCTCTGAGCTGCCAGCACAGAGCCTGACACGGGGCTTGAACCAATGAACCGTGAGATCATGACCTGAGCCGAAGTCGGACGCTCAACTGACTGAGCCACCCAGGCACCCCTGTATCAATTTTTATATGATAATTTTAGAATATACTTGTATAATCTGAACAGAATATTTTTTAAAGCCATAAAGCCATTGGCTCCTTACAAAGATAACCATCACTGTGTTTCCTTCTGTTCAGCTCACAAGGTGAGTTACTTTGTTTGTATGGCGGCAAAATATTAAATATAGAACTAATTTTCTTCCATTTCTTACTGGTACTTACATTGACGGGCCATGCATTCTTTAGCAATTATACCAGCTGTTCTGGTCTATAAACAAAGCCTCCATGTACAAGACAGCCACACTATGCTAATCGACTTCTTTTTGTAATGAAGGACAACTATAGGCAATGAAGTAGGCTGATCAATCATCTGAAAGCTTGTAAATATGATCTATATTCTCCCTTTGCTGTCTGATACGTCTAATGGCTCTTATATAGTAGCTGGGTATATGTATGGAAGTGGATTAAATTTGTTCAAACTCTAGAATTTACCTTGAAAATCTTATTTTTCTAACATCTATGCGACAAGCTTGTTTTCCTGACATTTCTTTTTTTTTTTAATAAAAGAAGGCAATTCCGAAGAAAACAAGTTGCAAAAGAAGAGAAAGCAACATAAACACAAAAACTATTTTGTTACATTATTGTGATAGGACAACGGTAAACCCACTTACCTTTTCCATTTCAAACTCTTCTACTAACATTCTGACAATATTTTAAAAATACAGAACACTACAGGTCAAGAAAACAATTCATAAAAGAAAATACAGTTTTATTCATTTTGAAAATATTTGCCCACTTTTACTGAGAACTTACTCAGTTCTAGGTGTGCAACATAATGATATATGCATATACTGCAAAATGATTGTCGCAGTAAGTTTAGTTCACATCCTTCACCACACAGTCACAATTTTTTTCTTGTGATGAGAACTTTGACGAGGCCTTTCTTAGCAACATTCAAAATATACAACAGTGTTGCTAAAACTATAGTCACCATGCTGTGCATGACATCCTAGAACTTATTTATCTTTGAAAAAAAAAATAAAGATGCATTATGGCTTGGTATTTTCACCTACAATCTGGGATTATCAATAAAATATATATTCTATGTAATCAGGTGCAAAAACACTACAGTTTCCTTTTTTTTTTTAATTTCTAGAGGAAAGGAGACATGAAGTCCATATTAATCATAAGGGAGGTTGCTCTGGAATTCTTTTTTTTTTTTTTTTTTTTTTTTTTTTTTTTTTTACAACTATCGAGCATTTATTACGTTCAGGGCACTGTGCTTGGTACTGAGTACAGAACAGAGGGAAAAGCAGCCATCATTCCTGTCCAAGATACAGGCAAGTGTCAGTTCACCTTCTGATCATCAAAAGAAGGAAAATGCCCGAGAAGTGTTAGCATCAGGGCTATTAAGGTTAGTTAGCTGAGCCTTTAGTTAACTAAAGGTAAGTCCAGTAAAAAGACCAAAGCAAGTGGCCTTCTCCTTCCACCGGACACAACCTGCTGTGTTGGACACAACATATCGGTTTTCTTTGGCTCCAGGGTTCTGTCATTTTCAACCAGAGGATCCTTAATTGATACGTGGGAGAGCAGCCATGCAAGTATAGAGAGCCATTTATCGAAGCCTCTAAGGGCTTAGGCACATGATCGACTTTAAGTTTTACGCCAACCCAATGAGGAGGGACAAATAGTATCCGCATTTATCGATGAGGGAGAAGAGGATGAGAGGAAAATTCACTCCTGGAAAAGTGGTGGCGGAGTAACTGGACCCATGAACCCAAGCTCCTCCATAGCACGTGACCTTAAATGGCTATCATTTGTCACTCTCAAACCCGGTTCCAAGACTGGGTTAAGCATTTTACACACAATAAACCTGTGAAGGACTTTTCATGAAAAACCAACAAAAAGCCCAACCTCCTTTCTTTCTGTCCATTGTCTATCCAACCTTGCATTTCCTCGTATTACCTCCCATGGCAATCATTTACACACTGACTTTTACATTTTTCCACTGTGAGACACTGTAAACCACTCCTCACCTCCATTAACACACTTAGCAATTCCTCATATGACCTCTTCTTGTGGCGCCATGGAAAGGTTTATTCTTTAAGACTTCCATAAACAAAAGTTTGTCAGGAGCTATCAAGAGCTTAAAAACATAACTACGCTTTCATGGAGGATCTTGTATTCCATAAAACTTTTCTAAAGAAATCATTACGCATGTAGCAAAGCTTTGGATGTGAAGATTTTTTTTACCGTCATTTTATTTATAACAGAAATAAGGTTAAATAAATCATGGCACATCTATAGAATGGAGTAAGAGACAACAATTAAAAGTATTCTGAAAAGTTTTCATTGACACAAGAAAATGCTTTGGAATCTTATGCCAAAAAATTAAAGAATGAGAACGGACAGAGAATATATACCATAGCGTGGACCCCACTCTTAAATAAACAATTACATACAATTGCAGAATGGATGGAGGAGAACGAGAGGCTGGAAAGAAATTCCTCAAACCATGTTCAGAATGTCTCTCTGCCTTTTGGGAATATGGGTGATCTTGGTTTTAGTATTTATATGTTTCTACATTAAAAAAAAAATTCCAAGAATATATTACCTTTAGAAATAAAAAGTAGAGATAGCCCTATACTACACTAGCAAAAACACCCTCTGATTTTCCTTCAAAGCTTCTGGTCTGGGCCTCTGAATGGCCTTATTTCTGGTAACAGCTTTCATCTAATACTTCGTGGGCTTCCTCTGTGCCAACTTCCTCTCCTCTGTTAAGTCACCACTCTTCCCTCTTTATCAAAAACTGGGTCATATTCCTGGAATAGTTTCCCTTCTCCTTTCCTCTAAGACATTCTCTTATCATCTTTCAAACACATCCTGAATTCTTTCTTCTCCCTGAAGTCTTTTTGACTGAAAATAGGCTTGCTTGGGACCCTAAAATATAGTTACCTTAGTCATATAATCTATAATCAGTATGCTTAATCTCATTTTGCTTCTTCCTATGACATGTTTTCCTTTTGGGCTTAGAGCATAAATACACCAACAGCATGAAACCTGCCTATGGGAGTTGGTCTGCCCTGCGTTAGAACACAGACCACGTGTGTTTTGTTACTTAATGATTTCTTATGATGAAAGTGTTCCAACTGGCGATTAAGAGGTAAAATTCTGCCCAGAATCTCTGCCGTGAAGAGTCAAAAAGTGATAAGCCACCAAAACAGAAAGGATTTCTAATTCAAATATTCAAATTTTAGGGAAGAAGAAAAAGTAGCTGGACAATACACCAACATAATCTTTTTTTATGCGCTGATAATTTTACGCAAATAGATAGCTACCTCTTCAAAAATAGCAGTTTTATGGCATAAATATCTTCCAGAAAAGTCTACGTAGCCAAAGACAGTAACCTAAGAAAGCACAACTAAATTAATCACATTGAGACAAAACTGTGATTTATGCTCTATTCAGAACTCACTGGCCTATTAAAGCTCACGAATTATATATATGTATATGTATATACATGTTTATAAAGATGCTCATCACTTAAATGCCATGACAATGAAATCCTAGGACTAAATGTAAAGTAACATTTTTCTGCGAATTAGAAATTTCCAGTTGTCATGTCAAAATGCCTCCTAACACCAGTCCGTTAGCAGATCCGCACAACCGTCAGAACTAACATTTGTATTCCTTGATTGTTAATAATTCACTTGTGAAACGTGCATAAGATTTTTTGTAATAAAAAGGTCTTTTAAAAAAAAATACTTATCTAGCCTACTATGTATGTCCAGACTCTGTATGAAAACAGAGGCATATAATGATAAGACACCCAGTTCCTGTCCACATGGAAGCCACGGCCTCAGGGAAGTAACAGACAAGGGAGAGCAGAAAACCATAGGTAATAAAGCAATACACACTTGTATTAAGGTAGAAACAATCAACTATGAACGTATAACAGGAATAGGAGAGATCCTGTCTAGAAAAATTCAAGTATCTTCATGGGCAAGGTGATGTTCATTTCACTTTGAAATGGAAGGGATAGTGTAGGACTTGGCAAAGCAGAGAAGGAAGCAGGAAAGACATACCCAGCTGAGGCTGTGGGTGTCAAGGCACACAGCGGGTTCGTTATGACCGGGGAAGGCATGGTGGGAATACTGACGAGAAACGAGTTTGGCAAGGTAGATCCAAGACAGTTTTTGAAGGGTCTTTGCATGCTATGCCAGAGAAACTGGCCTGCAGTCAGTTGCAAATGAGGAGCTAATGGAGGATTTTTAGTCCAGGGAATAATGTGACCACAGACATTTTCTACAAAACGAATCTCTGGCTACAATGTAGGGAATGGATAAAAAGTAGAGTATCACGGAAAAAAAACTTCTGGAGTCCAACTAATCTGCGTCAAATTCATGCTCTGCCCATTATAATCTATACACTGTTTAACCTCTGCAACTCTCACTTTGCATATGGACCTAATATTGCCTCCCTGGAGAAATATTATGAGGATTAGATAAAAAGCTACATTAGAAAAATTACTGATTTCTCATCCTAACATTTACAGCACTCCTGAAGGTCCCTGGCCAGACTGCCTTCTCTTCCCACCCCTGGCTCTATCCTGCCCTCCATTGGGTCTCATGGCACAGATCTCAGACTACAAGCTAGGCAAATAGCTGCCCTTTATCCAGCCCTTGTGCCTAGAGATGCACACATCTGGGGCACCATCTGCTTTCTGAAAGATACAACCGGGAAAGAGGTCTGCATGCGGTTTCTGCAAGGAGGCTCAGCATAGTCCAAGCAGGGAATTCTGAAGTCTCAAGTGTCCAGAACATGAACTGAGGCGCTGGGGTGGGCTCTGGGTGGGAATGTTCCCTCCACTCTGGAGAGGACAAGAATGGAGCCTCTACTACATAAGCCCAGAGAAGAGTCCCACTTCTCCCAGGATGTAGGGTGGTATGACAGTGCTTAGCATGTCGTGTACACTCAACAAATGATTGTTGTCATGGTACCTTTTCTTACTTTCACCACTGTCTTGTTATTATAGTTTTGTTGTTGTCATCATTCTTTACTGGAGGTAGCAAAGCCTGGAGGAAGGAACTACACTCTGTTAACAAGGCCCAGCACTGGAAGTACAATACAGTTAAGTTATATTCAGGAATGCAAAGGAAGAAACAGAGTGGGGAGCCTGGGCAGCACAGTCAGTTAAGGATCCAACTTCAGCTCAGGTCATGATCTTGCAGTTTGTGAGTTTGAGCCCTGTGTCAGGCTCTGTGCTGACAGCTCAGAGCCTGGAGCCTGCTTCGGATTCTGTGTCTCCCTCTCTCTCTAACCCTCCCCTGCCTGCACTCTGACTCTTCCTCTCTCTCTCTCTCAATAAGTAATAAACATTTTAAAATGTTTTTTAAAGGAAGAAACAGAACCTAGAAATAGCACAGAAGAGGAATAGAGAGGACTTACTGGAAGAACAGTTTTGGGGATAGAAATGGCAAGGATAATAACTATATTTTTCAATATTTTGAGTTTCAGGTTCCTTTGGGCATCCAAGTGCTGATAAGCAGAAAATTGGATGTACTGGTTTGGAGCTCAGCAATTAAAGGATATCCATCTTAAAGTGGTGGCTGAAGTCTTAGAAGTGGATGAAACTTCCAAGGCAAAGTATAAGATGCACAGCAGAAAGACTGAGCGCAGAAAAATCCCTCCAGCCAGCGAGCGGAGAGAGGGAAGGATACTAGCAAAGAAGCCAGAGGAAGTTGTGACTGCATAGAAAGGTGGCGGAAGGGAAGACGGCAGAAGGAAAGATCTCCTTCAAAGATATGCCCATTCAGTACGAGTACTCACCAGTCATTGAGTGCCCACTCTGCACCAGGCATTTTAGAATCTCATTTAATTGAGTACTTACTACAAAACTGGGAGAGGTAATTATTTCCACAGGATCAATGAGCTAACAGATTCAGAGATGGTAAGTAATGTGTCTGATGCCACCTAACCAATATACAGTGTTCGGTCCATTAGAAGCTTAACCCTACTGTTAAAACAGGAGACAAAGGAGCACTTGGGTCATTGCTCTAGAGGAGGAGATGTAACAAGCCGAGAAGTGATAAGCCCATCCATTTAAGCTGGGAACTTTTCCATTAGGTTATAGCTCATTTAATCCTCATGAGAACTGGGACACTGGGCATTATCAAGTTCATTTCATAGTTCAAGACATGAAAGCTCCTCAAATTATGTAAAAGGGCTGGTAAATGGAAGAATCCAGATTCTCTTTCCACAGCAACATGCTACCTCTCTATCATGAGGAAGCAAAAGCTAAAAGGAGAGGATAAAGACATCTACAATATGGAAACAAGCATAGGCATCCTTGAATATTGACCAAAGTAATAAGTTTTTTTTTTCATTTTCCAGTTGACCTATGTTCTCCCCCCAAACAATCCAGCACACAAAAGCCAATACGATAACCCCCGCTTTTCTCAGGATGGGTATAACTGAGAACTGTTTCCACCTGAATAGTGCACTCAGATATAAAAGGTACAGGCCCACAGGTCGCAGAAAATAGAAGAACCTGTGTCTTTTACTCTTTCATTGACTTTTTGTCTACAACAATAAACTCTTCAGCCTTAAATTGTCAAATTTAGCCCAACATGTAAAAGCTAAGCATCAGGCTACTTTGAATCCAGGGAAAGGCCAAGGACAATATGTTAAAGCTTAGATCTCCCGTGTCAAGACAGACTGTACCATTCAAGGCTAACAATTGTTCATCAAAGGCATGCTCAGGGCTTTTAAACCTCATGTCCTCTCTATTTACACATCCATCCATCTTCACGAATGCTGCCCTCCTTCACGCTTCTGCTTGACCCTAGTAGCATTTCTAGAGCCCCTCTTGGCAGGGTCAGTGCCTTCCCCACCCCCATGACACAGGACACAGTGGCTGGTTACATGGGTGGTTAGGAAAATTGTTAACTGTCAGGGGGTGGGGGGCGGAATGTATTCACCTTTCTTGGCTCACAATTAACTGGTAATCAAGGTCTTTGTGAAATCTACTAAGCAAGGAAACTGCCCTACTCATATTACAATGGCATACACTTTAAAATTGAGACCATACCTTCAAAGAGGAGCTCTCCAGAATTTTATGCCAATTTTTAGCAATTTTTAGAATTATAACTACAATGGGGGAAATATTAAAATGACTTTTCCTATGGTACATCAATTTGATGGAATAGCCTCGAAATGTTCTTAAAGAACTCCTAATGGCATCTAAAAATTTTTTTTCAATATAATACTAAGTAAACGTAGCAAGCTGCAAAACATTACAGGCCTTGTGACCTAATTTTCATGATATACATTCAAAAGAAAAAGCAACGTTAAGATGTATTATCCCTAGATGATCTGACTTTTGCGTCCAACTGTCAAGGTTTGGAATTCAGACTTACCAGTTATTATTGGGTAACCTGGGGCAAGTGCTAGCCGCCCCATGCCTGTCCGCTCATCTATAAAGTACAGATGTAATGAAACTTACTACATAGTTCAAACAACATGACACTAGATATCAGGAATGACGTTTTCTAGGCTTTTGAATTTTCTGCAGTAACAACATGCTTTGGAACCTAAAAACATTCTTTTTTCCCCCACAAGTGTGTTATTTGTATATTCTTTTACTTTCTAGATAATTTAAAACAAGTATATTTCATATTGTAGGACAAAATACTACCTTTTAGACCCCTCTCTTATGCCACTCACAAAAATTGACTCAAAATGGATTGAAGACGTAAATGTAAGACCTGAAACTGCAAAACTCCTAGAATATGGTAAAAAATCTCCTTGACATTGGCCTTAGCAACAATTTATTGGATAACAACCAAAGGCACAGAAAACAAAACCAAAAATAAACAAGTGGGATGACATCAAACTAAAAAAGTTCTTCACAGCAAAGGAAACAAAATCAGCAAAATGAAAATGCAACCTACAGAATGGGAGAAAATATTTGCAAACTGTCGATCTGATAGAGGTTATATCCAAAATATGTACAAAATGCATACAACTCAGTAATTATAAATAATCCCGTTAAAATGAGCAAAGAAACAGAATAGACATTTTTCCAAAGAAGACACATGAATTTCCAACAGGTGCATTAGAAGGCTGTTCAAAATCATTAATCATCACGGAGACGCAGATCAAAACTACAATGAGACATCACCTCACATCTGTTAGGATGGCCATTATCAAAAAGATAAGAGATAATAAGTGTTGGCAAGGATGTGCGCTGTTGGTGAGAATGTAAATTAGTATAGCCCTTATGGAAACAGTACAGAGGTTCCTCAAAAAATTAAACAGGGAACTACCATATGATCCAACAATCCCTGGGTACGCGCCCAAAGGGAATGAAACCAGTCTCAAAGAAATATCTGTGTTCCCATGTGCACCACAGCATTATTCACAATAGCCAAGGCACGGACACAACCTAAGTGTCCACCAACAGATGAATAGATACAGCAAATGTGATATCTATCTATCTACCTACCTACCCACCCACCCAGATATAACTAGATATCTATACTTAAATACAGATACCTAGGATAAATACACAAACACATGATGGATTAGTACTCAGCCATAAGAAAGAAGGAAATCCTGCCATTTGTAGCAGCATGGATGCACCTAGAGGACGTTATGCTAAGTGAAATAAGCCAGAGTCAGAAAGACATACAATGCACGATCTACTTATTGGTGGAATCTAAAACAGTTAACTCAAAGAGAGAGTAGAATGGTGATTGCCAGGGGCCAAAGGGTGGAAGAATAGGGAGATATTGGTTAAAGGGTACTAACTTTCAGTTATAAGATGAATAAATTCCGGGGATGTAATGTACAGCGTGGTGACTATAGTTAGTAACACTGTATCACATACTTGAAATTTGCTAACACGGTAGATCTCAAGTGTTTTCATCACACACACAAATTATAACTATGTGAGCTGATGGATGTGTCAATTAACTTGATCGTGGTCATCATTTCACAATGTCTACGCATATCAAGTCATCATGCTGTACACCTTAAATATACACAGTTTTATTTGTAAATTAAACAGTTTAATTTGTATATACTGATTTGTAAATTACTTGTCAATAAAGCTGGGAAAAGAAACTGCTGCCTTTTTATATTTTGAAGTTATAGCCTCTGTCCCACTAAACGCTCTACAGTTCTTCCCCCATAGGCATCAAAAATCACATTCAGCCATCCACGTATAGTGATCACTCCCCCTAAGCAATACATTTTGGCAATAAGCGTCAGACAGAGAACGATGATGTAAAATTTTATATTCCCATAAATAGCAACTTCTCCCAACAGTAATATGTGTGTGGTGTTTCAACTTCTGAGTATCCCAATAGATTCTGCTCTGTAAGCACTTTTTAAAAATAGGCTGTGGGCGAAAGCCAAAACGATTGGTTTGGTTCCTTATTAGCTGTCTGCTTTAAACACATTATAGATTCTATACTTCCCTCTCCCAGCCTGTAGACTCGGCTGAGTAAGATCCACATTAATCTGCCACTCGATAGCCTCATGTCTGGCACTCTCTGAAATGAAGAAAAGACTGTTTCTCAGGATAAATATAGTTTTAAAGGGTGGGGTTGTGTCTGGGTGCTAGTTACCCTTCAACCCTGTAAACTGCCTTAGAACCCAGTCACCCTGAAAGCAGCTGTATTTGTAACAATACATCAGCACAGAGCTGCTTTATTCCACTCGAGGAAGTATCCAATCTATTATACAACTGCATGGCCTTCCTAAATGAAACATGTACTGGGAGAAAAACAAATACGTGCAGTGTTTTGTTTTTTGTTTTGTTTTTTTTTTTTAACGCACTCAAGAGAAAAAAGCCAGTAGCGGACTGCTTTCCTAGGGAAATGATTAAAGATCACAAGACAGTAAAAGCTGCCTGACAACAATCCCAGCCCAGGGTATGAAAACGGGACAGAGAGGGACTGAAAGCTTGACTCAACCAGGAGGGCCGTGGTGGAGCTCCTCCCCCTTATGGGTGTTAACAGAAGTTGGCCTGGCATTAGGGTTCTCGGCACTCACAGCCGTCACAGATCACACAGAGCAAATGCAACACAGCCAAACTGCTACAGGTTTGGCCCTAAATGGCCTAAATCCAAATAGGGACTTGGTGAGTTTGCACAAGCACCTGTATGGGTACCCACAAAGCCAGGGAATCCTGCAGGCTGATAAAGATGTTCTCACGGAAGAAAGGGAAAATCGAGAATAAATTTATCAAGTATTCTGGGAATGCAAGCTGGTGCAGCCACTCTGGAAAACAGGATGGAGGTTCCTCAAAAAACTAAAAATAGAACTACCCTACGACCCAGCAATGGCACTACTAGGCATTTATCCAAGGGATACAGGTGTGCTGTTTCAAAGAGACACATGCACCCCCATGTTTATAGCAGCACCATCAACAATAGCCAAAGTATGGAAAGAGCCCAAATGTCCATTGGTGGATGAATGGATAAAGAAGATGTGCTATATATGTATACACACACACACACACACACACACACACACACACACACACACACGATGGAGTATTACTTGGCAATCAAAAAGAATGAAATCTTGCCATTTGCAACTACGTGGATAGAACTGGAGGGTATTATGCTGAGTGAAATTAGTCAGAGAAAGACAAAAATCATATGACTTCACTCATAAGAGGACTTTAAGAGACAAAACAGATGAACAGAAGGGAAGGGAAACAAAAATAATATAAAAACAGGGAGGGGGACAAAACAGAAGAGACTCATAAATATGGAGAACAAACTGAGGGTTACTGGAGGGGGGGGGAGGGCTAAATGGGTAAGGGGCACTATGGAATCTACTCCTGAAATCATTGCTGCACTATATGCTAACTAATTTAGGTGTCAATTTTCAGAAATAAAAAATATAACAAGTTAAAAAATCTTATCAAGTATTCAAGTATTTTAAATACTATAATTCTGTTATAATTATTATTTATATTGGCAAAATCTCACTATGTAAAGATCTCTAGCTAAGGGTTTCTCCTTCTGCAAGGTAAAAAAAGAATCCCCATTTTCTATCCTAATATTGACGGGAGAGGTCCCCAAACTATGGAAAACCGAGAGTAACTCCACCACCGAAACTCTCTTCTGGCTGCACAGATACCTTGTCTAGTCACCCAACACACCATTCACATCACGGTGTTCTTCCCTGTGTGTCAGAGGCACCAAGGCACTCTTAGTTCCAGCCTGGGAAGGCAGGAACATGAAGACCAGAACCAAAATGATGAGGACCCCTGCTGCTCAAAGACAGAGTCAGATCAACCTGGGGAAACCTTCATACCCAAGTTTATGAGCACTTCCCTACTGCTACTCTTCACAGCCCCACTGACTGACTGTCCTTTCTCCCTGGGGACTCGGAGGGACCCGATAGCTTTATGCAGGCTGGGCTCCACCCAATTGTCCCCGAAAGGCCAGAGCCATCAGTGCTAGGAAGCTGAGTCGCTGGGGCCTGCCTGACTGAAAGCCCGGGGGGTCCGGGCAGGAAGTCCCCCTGCTCTGGTTTAAGTGTGAGGCTATAAGGAAAGATCTCTGTATCAGGGAAGGCAATGGAGTCTGGTAGAAGAACTCTGGCCTGATCTGGCAATCTGTGGGTTCATTTTGGCCAACAAATGTTGGGTATAATCCTCAGCGTGTTCCTTAGGTCTCTCTGGTGTGCAGTTTCTATTCACAAGATAAAGGCAGAAGCTTTCTGAGCTCCTTCAAAGGGACGGGAAGAATCAACCAAGTAGGGATATGAGAGAGCTCTGAAAGCCAACACTTGATGGAAATCTGAGGGAAGCAGAGGGAGAAGAGCAGCAGAGTCTAAGGAAACCAGCTCTCTGTCTCCGTATGGCTCAGCCATCTTATGAGCAAGATGGGGTATCTCCACCGCCTTCTCAAATGCGAACGGCCTCTGCTTCTTTGAGGCACGTGGCTCACAGTTTTAGCAGGCTTCTTAGCAACTCGATTCCAACTGTGTTTTTGGCTGACAGCATGGTCAGCCCCAAGTGGTAGATCAAGAATGGTCTAAGTCATTGCCGACAATCCTGTTTTCCCTACTTTTTCAGCCTTCCTTGTGGCTCCTGGAGCACTTTTGCTTTCCTGAGAAAAAGGACAAGACCTGTTTAGTTTGCACTGCCCTTCGGCCTTTCGTCTTGCTGCCTTCCGTCTTGGATGGGGGGTGTGACGACTGCAGCCGCAAGAGCCATTGATGGTACAAAAAGCCACATATAATGAGGGCCAGTAGGTTCCCAGACGTGAGGAACCTAGGCCCCATCTTGTTTAAGCCACAGTTAGGCTTTCTATTACTTACAGCCGAAGGCATTCATAACTTATATACTACTAACGGCTATTTCTAGAGAAAAGCCAATATTCAGGTAATATCTCCTTCTGTCCCAATGCATTTCCCGAAGGTGAAAGGGGAAATGAAGGAATAGACAGGGACAACAATAATTCCAATTTTAACATATCTAAGTGACGGGTATTTGGCAAATATCCGTTGAAGACATAGATTATATTAGTTAAAAGAACAACTTTCAGGTCAGACCCATACTTATTTTTTGTCTATTTTATTTTATTATTTTACTTTATTTTACTTTGATGGCAGGGGGGCACAAGGGAGCGAGGGGCAGAGAGAGAGAATCCCACGAGGGGGAAAGGGAGAGAGAAGCAGGGCTCGGGTTTTTACCTGACCCGGGGCACGAGCTCACAAACCGTGCACTCATGACCTGAGCCGAAGCCAGATGCTTAATGCCTGAGCCACCCAGGCACGCTCAAACCTGTATTTGAACCTCTGTCTGTCCTGTATTAGCCATGTGACTTTAGGCAAATGATCTTATCACTCCAGCCTCAGTTTTCTCATTAAAATTTAGGTCGTATGAGTACCAATTGTACTTACTGTACGATTAAATAAGATAACGTATAACGTCATTAGCACAATTCCTGGCAAAGATCGATGCTTCATTATTGGTTACCTTCAATATTGTGGGGAGGCACATTACACCACATGCCTGGGTATAAGGGTGACAGAGTTTAGAATCTAGCTACCGGCAAGCACATAAGGAAATCAGCTATCTGGGGCAGAAGAAGGCTATAATATGCACCAGTGTGCATACTGTGTGGGAGAGGGTGACAAAGCCCCACGTCTAGGCCCTCACACCTTGTAAATGCCACAGACATCTCAGCGGTCTTCCCTGACCATTTCACGGGAGTTACCAAATACTTAATGTAGAATTTCCTTACCCTTCTCCTGCAGAAGAAATAAACAGGTCAACAGAATGGTCAAAATGCGGCCAGACAATAGGAAAAGGATTCCAGCGAGAGATCTTCTAGGCTGCCAAATTCACCTAGCCCCCTCCCCTCTCGGTCCCTGAGGGTCACGTGGTTTCTTTTAACGTGGGTGTATCAGGGAGAATGCTTTCAGCTGCAAGTGACAGGAAATCAACTCCCTAAGTAGCTTACACATGGAGACAGGACAGTCAGGGGTTCAAATACAGGTTTGAGGGTGCCTAAGTGGCTCGTACATGGAGGCGGGTTGGCCCCAATTTTAGGTGATTCGGTGCTCTGATGACACAGCCAAGAACCCAGGTTCTTTCCATCTTCCTCCTGGCCCACCTCTTAAGTGTCTGCTTCACCACAGCTATGGCCACTCCAAGCATCATTTAAATGTGGTAAGTGTCAGGGAAGAAAGAACTTCACTCTCACAAGTCTGAGAGAGCATCCCTCTCCCATTCCATGCGGATCCATCTGACGCAGGGCATACCCGTTGGCCAGACGGGAACGTCGCGCCTGTGATAGGGCAGCCTCCTCTGAGGCAGACAATAAAAGCAGATCCTGTTACCCACTCAGGTCCTGTGGGCGGTCGGAGGTGTGGTGGGATGTTGGGAAAGCAACCAAAGGTCTCTGTTCCAGGGGAAAAGGATGGAAGGCCCAGAGACTCTACAAATGCTGACAATTGTCTCCTAAACTAGGAAACCCCCTGCACGTCTTCGGGTTCAAAACCAAACTATTACCTTTACGCAGGTATGTGGTGTGGTGCTACTGGGGTTTGCTTCCCCTGCCCCCATCAACAGCCACCCTCATCCTGGACTGGCCCAAGAGAAGCCAGCTCAAAGAACCTTCTTGAGTCTATAAGCAAAAATGGAAGAGGAAGACAGAGTGGCATTAGATGCCCGTTTCCTTATTTCAGATGCTGGAATTTATTTTAACCAACACTTTCAACAGCCACAGGGAAGTTGTGCAGATCGAGCCTGCTCGGGCTGATTTGCTCCTAGTTCCCAAAGACCAATCAGTCCTCCCTGTATTCTTAGGAATCAGAAATAACACTACTTAAATTCAGATTCTTATCGGCTCCTTTGTTCCTGGAACCTGTTCTGCTATCTAAAAATCACACTTTGAAACTCAGCACTAACTGGGGGGTGGGGGAAACAAAAATAAACCAAAAAAACTTGAATCATGCTGCAAACTGCCAAAACACCATACGCCTATTTTCTATTTTATCAGAGTGATACTGCACTCATGATTTGACGTACGTTCTGCAAAGGACCATCTTATTTAAAATCTTATGTAATCTTCCTAAGACCCCAGTAAGGAGTATTATTTGCAGGGCTATGACAGGGCAATTTCATAGCTCTGCGGGATGACAGGTGACCCAGGTGACAGTTCTACAGGTGCATGAGACACAACAGAGGGCCATCTGTCTCTCTACAAAGCGTAATAACAGGATTGCTGCGCAGGCCTAAAGCTTGGAGCCCAAGGACAAGCCTGGCAAAGGCAGGGCTAGGAGGAGTTCCCGTTCTCAGGTAAAAGGAAGAGCTGGAGACTCTTATGAATGAAGGATTCAGGATGCTGACATCTAAAATGGGGAAGACGTGGTTCTCAAAGGGTAACCTAGATGCCTGAGACCCTTTCAGAGGGTCCACGAAGTCAAAAGTTTTTCCATTCTCAATCTCTCAGGAGTATAGGGGGGGACTTTATCAAAAAAGAATACCCACAATTATCTGAAAAGGCAATTCAGATTCCTCTCCCATTTTAAACTGCTTATCTGTATGAGGCAGGATTTTCTTTATCGCCTTCAACCAAAGCTACGTATTGGAGCAGATGGAATGTGGAAGCAGAGCCGAGATTCCAGCTGTTTTCCTTTTATGAAGCCAGATACGAAAGATTTGAAAAAAAAAAAAAATGTAAAAGTCGTCTCACTAAATTTTTCTTAGTTACTTTTCATAAAAATGTCATTCATATTAACATACAATAGGCTTGTTACTTTTAATGAAAATTAAAAAATTTTTAATGTTTATTTTTTGAGACAGAGATGGTGTGCAAGTGGGGGAGGGGCAGAGAGAGAGGGAGACACAGAATCCGAAGCAGGCTCCAGGCTCCGAGCTTCCAGCACCGAGCCGGATGCGGGGCTCGAACTCACGAACTGTGAGATCGTGACCCGAGCTGAAGTTGGACGCTTAACCAACTGAGCCCCCCACGTGCCCGTGAATTAATATTTTTTAAGTTTCTGTTTTAACTTATAATGTGGTAAATATTGATAGATATAATACAAAGATTTCCTTACAAAGCGCCTTGGGATCCTCGATAACTTTTAGAAGTGTAAAGGGCTTTAAGACCGAACAGTCTGAGTACTGCTCCATTAACGTGACAGCTCAATGGATAGGGAAAGTGTGGCGTGAGTGCACACACACGATGGGGGACATTACTCAGCCATAAAAAAGAAAGAAGGAAATCATGCCCTTTACAGCAACATGGAGGAGCCTTGAAGACATTATGCTGAGTGAAATAAGTCAGAGAAAGACAAACACCGTGGGATCTTACTTTAAAGTTCTCCTCCCACACCCATGCAAAATGGTAGCTATGGGAGGTGACGGACGTTCACTAACCTTACTGTGGCGATCACTTTACAAGGGAAACGTATATCAAATCATCATGCTGTCCGCCTTAAACTTACACAGGGTTATGTCGCTTATATCTCAATAAAGCTGGAAAAAAAAATATATGCCTGTCACACGGGGGGACCTGAGACAAAGCCCTGTGGGCTAGCGGCTCCTCTCCTGCTCAAACGCTCAGCAGATGAAAGGAAGGAGGAGGTAAATCAGAGGCTCTTCTCCTGGACGGGAGGCGGCCAGCAAGCATGCTGAGCCCTTCTTTGGGGAGACAGAGTCATTCTCTGTGGTCCCACTAGGGTCTCTCTAGATCGGTTTTTCTCTGCATCTACTGGTCGGTCAATAATCACACTGGGGAAACAGAGGCACCCGGACGCCTTGCAGTGTCTATCTTCGTTTGTGGAAGCTGACAGGCAAAATGACTAGTTCAGGGTCCCGACGGTCATACGTGGGAGAACTGGGACTTGGAGCCAGGACTTAGTGTATCACCATTACTGTTTCCGTTTCCTTTCTCCTCAAACGGTGCGCTCTTAGAGGGGAGACAGTCAGTGTCCTATTCCCAGTACACAGGATGTGGCCCAGGGATGCCTGTCCCTGCCTGCCACTGCTTCTTCCACCACAGCCGAGACCCCCTCACACTGTCCTCCTACTGTTGATCACAGCTCCAGACGCCTCGACTAGAGATGCTGGCATTCAAGACCGAACGCTGCAAGTAATCTCACGAGCAAATATTTATAAAGGCGTCCCCTGTACTGGGTGCTTGGGTGCACACACCTTAAACCAACAACGGTTCTCTTTCTTAATCAAATATCCTCTTGACTTTAAAATTACAACTATACGTTTTGCGACGTCTGAAACACACGAGTGCTCTCCTCCCCACTTGCAGCAAATGTCAGGTTACTGGCCTTGTCTTCCGCAGCCAGCTTTATTTCAGAAGTGGAGTTAAGATCCCAGAGGGCACACACAGCAGCCCTCCCCAGGTCAACCCAGGTGGCCTCTGTGTCCAGGCCCCTCCCCACCAACCACAGCTGGACACGGTTTCCTGGCTTTTTTTCTGCCAACACTCTGAAATAAACATACAAAAGCCCTTTTGTCTTTGAAAGATTTTTCTCCCAGCTGGCAAATACAGAAAAACAAAATGGGGCTTACAAAAGAAAGCAAGCAACGGGGAAGTTACAGTTTCAGAGGCCAAAACACCCCCAACTTTAAAATACAATAGTTCTCTCTGGACTTTATTAAATGAAAAGTTAGTGCAGGTCTGCTCCCACCTGCACGTGATCTATGCTGGATGCGTTTCTTCTGTTTAGGCCTAACTCGGTAAAAATCAGTCCTGCACCGAATCTCCTCTCGGTAATTCTGCAGGCTCGCGCAGCATGACCCTCCCTAAAGAGATCACCTTAGCTGCTGCTTAGCAGTTTCCTCAGTCAAGTGAGCAGAAGCTCGGAGAGGTAAGGGGTTAGCTAATTACGTAATGACTCAGGCTTCCCCGGTGGGTACTCACATCAATTCCAGACCAGAGTCTTTGATCTTAAGGTCTCCTCCTGCCTCACAAGGAGGAAAAGTCAATTTAGGTCATTTCCTGGCAAAGTCCTGTCCACACACTAATCTCAATGGCTCTAATAATTCCTGGTTCTTCCCTCAGCCTGAATGTATGACACGCCCTCTTTTAAAAGCCCTGACTCCTTGGAGATTGCATTTAAAGTTGTTTCAGTGCAAGGTGATCTTATCTGTATCCCTACATTAGTACCTTGCTCTCGTGAGTGAGCAGCGGCTAAATACAGATTTCCCAAGAGCTCTTTCCAACGATGGTGCTTCATCAAGTCATTTACTGCATGAAATTTAATATTCTATATCTCAGCTTTTCATGTAAGTTACAAATAAGAAAAAATAAACCTCTGTGATAAGTCAGTAATGGTGGAGGGAATACCCCGCCAGAGTTTAAGACAGTAAACTCTGGAGTCCAGCACAGTCCCGATTCTGCCCCAGGCCAGCTTGAGGAGTTTGGCCGGTCCCTCCAAAACCTCAGCAATTCCCTTGCCTCCCTCACAAAAGCGCCGTCAGGATAGAGATCAGGATGCATAGCACCGAGGAGAGGCCCTGTCACACAGTGAAGGTTTTCAAAATGTTAACCTGTGTTCTCAAGTGTCCCGAAATTAGTTGAGAAAATACAAAGCCTAGTAAGCATGCCAAGAGGCATCGCATTGACAGAGTCCTGGCCTATCAAACAGGTAAAGGGAAAGCTCCAGGGTCAAATTTATTGGACTTAACTTGAAAAAGATACACCTGGGTATTGTTGTGTCATTACATAGCCATACAGATTTATCAACAGTTCAGCTGCACACCTAAATGTGCAGTAAAACAAAAAGAGAAAAAATATAAAATATTCAACAAAGTAAGGTGTCCCAAGAAACTAAATATGATTTTAGTTTTTTGCGCCGTGCTTTCCCCAGTAGAAAAAAAGCCCTGCGGGGTGAAAAGGAGAGATACAAACAACTCACTGAACCATTTCCACCACCAAATCAATAACCTCCAGTCCCTGCCCATCTCTTGGAATCCACTGTTATAACCCATCAATAGAAACAATTTCTCAGAGGCATACTTTGAAACAAAGCAGGAAATTTGGACCTAAATCGCCTATAAGGCACAGTTTAATTATAAAAACCAAACAGAATAAAAAGCCTACCTTCACACCATTCAAAAAAGAGAGAGAGAGAGAGAGAGAGAGAGAGAGAGAGAGAGAGAGAGGCTTAAGAAAGAAAATTTGTGATTAGATGGTTATATTTTTCTCAAAATGGAGTTTTATGTTTCCTTGCAACACTTCCCTTTAGAACCAAGGGCTATAAAATAAAAACATCAACTGGCATAAAGGAGTGATGAGTGGCCATGGCTATTTTCAAGCATTAATAGTATCTGGTTCACATTCCAAAATATCAGCCAAGCCCAAGATCCCCTACATCCTACTTTGGGTGGGTTATCCACTCCTTTAATTGACTGCATCATTTACAGGTGCTTTTAGGGCAGGGGCTATTAACAAGGAGAAGCTTTATAATGGAGAGCTAATTGTAGGTCCTCCTTATCAAAGGGAATAGAACACAAAACCATTAGGACTGGCCTACAGGCTGGCAGATAACACACAGAAGAAGGTTTTTGTAAGTTAGGAAATAGTATAGTATTGTTACTTATGCTATTTGTTGTTAAAGGTGACAGGAATACTCTTTGACTCCCATAGCAGCAGGGGAAGGAAAGAGAGAAATCAGATCTTTGGGGCACCTTGATTTCTAACAAGGATTTCAGCATCCCCGCTGCTAAAGGCTTCTCCACATGCCCCATTCCTTTTGCCAATATTTGTGGCCAACAGGGAAATGTCATTCTGCTCACCTGTTTCGGGCAAGCCTGCTCTCAGGAAGCTGGAACACCAGGTCAGCTCCAGGGCAAGTCCTTGTTCCCTTAAATGGTCCCTATCCACCTCCAGCAAGGTTGACAGAGTCTCCTTCCTTCCTTTCATGACTTGCTGACATAAACTATTCTCTACAACTTGAAAATGAGCCAGGCTTAGATTCACCAAACTGTCTTAAACCTCTTCTTTTTTAAAAAATTGTTTTCCTATTGCACAACCAGCAAAATATCAACAGAGCCAAAATTTACTTGCATTTGCATGCCTTTGCCAAAGGAAGTCAGCTGTACTGGGGAAGAAAGGCAGAAGCCAGAAAAGAGAGGAGCCCTCAAGATGAGCTTAAACCTGTGAGAAGCACAAATGTTTGCAATTCACCTGGAATAGCCTGGAAGCGTGATAAGCAGCACCTGTCCTGCACTTAGGCCACAGCCTCCATTCAGTTAGCACAAGCTGAACACAGGACCTGGGAATTCTACAAGAACATCCTTTGCTTCCTTCTCTTGACCATAGGATAGCAAGGGGAGCCCAACACTTCTCCAAGATACAAGAAAGGCAGAAACAACGATGAGATTGAAACTGCCTGCCGAAAACCACTATTGAGGTATTTGCGGTCCTCATCCATTTTAAATCACAGTCTTTCCCAGTTGATGTGGATACGGTGGCTTCTTCAATTAAAAAACAAACATAAATTTTGCACATCCTGTAGAAGTGGCTCCAGGGTTCAAAACAGAGCTAAAACACTAAAATAGATCAAAGCAGCAGAAAGGCAATTAAAATGAAACCATACAAGGCATGGAAAGCTATTATGGATGGTTCTCTCAAAGCATAAATGCTGATGAATGTGCTCCCATCCTGCAGGAAAGATCAGTAGGGCCCCCCATCAAGATAGGGAGGAACGTGCCAACATCTGAGTTGAGAAAAGGATGTGGACCAGGCAGGCAAAATGAAGCAGAAGGCTGGGCAGAAGCTCAGCCAGGGTGGGGACAGGAGAGGTGTGGGGGACACAGACAAGGGCAAATGGGAAGAAGGGCTGTTAGAGTCTTTCTGGGAACAACAACTGGCAGGAGAAAAGTAATCAGGCTGAGATTGGATGTGAAAAATCACAGAGAAGGTAAGCAAAAGGCAGCTGGGCCATGGCCGGGGTAATGTCTGGGATTGCTGTCAAAGGGGCACTAAGAAATGCCAACAAGAGGTTCATTGCCATTGGCTGCCTTTTAACAAGACAGGCTGAGGGTTCCCTGGACTGTTTCATCTCATCGGTACCAGTCCTGTTGTAAATAACCTGGGCTAAGAGAAGGGGCAAATCCTGGATTAGAACAGGATGGGGGTGAAGGTTCTTTAGTTCTTTACAACAGGAATACTCCACAGTCAACTTCACGTCGGGAGTGTGGCAGGGCAGGCAGCTTCCCTCTTCCACGTGGGCCAATGAGAGCTGAAACCCTTGGAGAGTCAATGTCCTTTGGCCCAGCACATTAACCAACTCCCAACCCCTGATCTAATACACGTCAGGCTAGTTGGGGCTTTGGTTGATGAGAGAGGGAGGAATTTAAGACTCTACTAGCTGAGGTCAATGGATTGGGTGCTAGGCTTCTGGTTCTACTCTCTGGGACCAACCCCCTCCCCCCGTCAGCCAATGAGACCTGAGAAGTTCTATTGCCAAAGTTGAGATTCCATTCTGGTATGGATTCTTTCAAATACTATGTTTCCTCAGACTCTGGAGAGGAGGGTACACGTCCCCTGGGATATGTACGGCAGTGTGGAGAAGCAGTTTCATCCTACAAGCATTTACAGGGCACCGAACTAGGGGATGAAAAGATGAATAATTTACATATATGAACTCCTTGAGGATAGGGTCTCAGAACAGAACCCCTAGACAACTGCCGATACAACGGGTAAGCGCCATGAGAGATTTATGTATAGCGAGGGCACAGAGAAAGATCACTTCTAGCAAACACAGCTCAGCCTTCAAGAAGAAGTAGGAGGATGAAGCGAGAAAGGCTGTGTGTTATGAGACACTCAGTGGACAATCTTGATGAAAAGGGCAGGTCAGAAAATGACCCTCTCATATTTTAGTGCCCCATATAAAGGGATTTTGGGATCGCTAATGAAACACCTCAGATCTACTGCTTTAGTCTAAGCTTTGGCATGCAGAAGAAAGATTTGTAACAAGCAAGCTTTATTTCAGCTTCTGAGATGGGCCCAGGAAGGAGGAGGAACAGGTGCTGGGAAATGCCTTCAGTAAAACATTAGTACACGTGGCAGAGGGTATCCTGGAAGCGGGGTCTTACTAAGCACACCCTTCATCCTAGGAAAGAGCAGTTTTTCCTGATGGTACATGTTGCCAAGGCTCCACCCAAAGCAGGACAGAAGAAACAGTCTGTGGAATCTAGACGAGGCAGAATAAAGCTTGATTTGAATGTGGATGGCCCCAGCAGCCACAAGAACTTTCTAAGAGTGCAGGGCTGGAACTTGGGTGAGGTGGGTGAGGCACTGGCCTTGGGCACAAAATTTTAGGGAGCATTAAAAAACTCAATCAGCAAGATCAATAATATTTTAATGCCACATTTTTTCCTTTTTAAAATCCCAGTATAACAAGCACACAGTGTTATATTAGTTTCAGAAGTACAATATAGTGATTCAACAATTCTCTAAATTACTTAGTGCTCATCATAAGTGTACTCTTTCACCCATCCCCCCCACTCACCTCCCCTCTTAGAGCCATCAGTTTGTCCTCTATAGTTATGAGTCTGGTTTTTTGTTGGTCTCTTCTCACTTGTTTTAGTTCTTAAATTCCACATATGAATGAAAGCCTTTTTGACTTTCTCTTATTTTGCTTATCATTATACCGTCTAGATCCATCCATGTTGTAGCAAATGGCAAGATTTCATTCTTTTTTTTTATGGCTGAGTAATATTCCATTGTGTGTGTGTGTGTGTGTGTGTGTGTATGTATTCTTTTTTTCTTTTTCTCCATATCCTCACCAACACTTGTTTCTTGTGTTGTTTTCTTTTTTTTTAACCATTCTGACTGGTGTGAGGTGCTTTAAAGCCACATTTTAAAAACTCGAAATGAATGCCAAAATTCCATGGCAAACGAAATGCCAAATTTTAAATAAAGACAGGATCTGGCCCTGCACTTCCATGACTTAGCCTCACTCACCTCACCTGCTCCTGGTCATGGGGCAGTGAACCTCTTGGAAATCTGACAGGGGAGGCAGAGTAGTTTGTCAGAGACCCAGGCAGCTCAACCAAGACATCAAACTTGTAGTGGCCTAACGTGTCTGGGCCTCGGCATGGAGTGAAAAGCATCCTCCTTACGGATTTATGTAGAGTTATGTGAAGATGTCCAGATCCACAGCCACCAGAATTTGGAGTTCCAAATCCACTAGAAAAGACAGCAGGCAAGCCATTCTGGCCCAGTCTCTGGGTGAGACTGACCACACCCAACCAAAACTCAGAAGCAGAAGAACACTGCAAAACTCCATGAGACAGGGAAGAACATTTTTTAGGAATGTGCCAGCAGGTCAAGAATGATCTGGTGGGCGCCTGGGTGGCTCAGTGAGCTAAGCGTCCGACTACGGATTTTGGCTCAGGTCACGATCTCATGGTTTGTGAGATCGAGCCGTGGGTCAGGCTCCACACTGTGTGTGGGGCCTGCTTGGGATTCTCTCTCCCCCTGCCTCTCTCTGCTCCTCCCCCACTCATGTGTGCACGTATGCCTGCATACACTCTCCCTCTCTCTCAACATAAATAAACATTAAAAAAAAAAAAAAAAAAAGAATGATCTGGAAGAGGCAGTGACTGCATACAACAATGGTACTGAAAGGTCCACAGAAGAACCCTTTTCTTTTTCACAATTAGGGTTGGATACAATATAAACTCTTCGATATTTCTGAGGAAAAAAGGATCAGACAGAAGCAGGTATCATCTTGACCAAGCCACGGCAAGGACAGCGGGGTATGGAGAGGGGGATGGCTGATGAATCAACTTGCAAGAAGCTCAACATTCCAGAAGTTGTGGTAACTCCAGGTAGGCTTAAGCCAGGGGCTCCCCGCCAGGCAAGGCTGGTGACAGCTTCACAAAACACAGACATCACACCTGAATATTCATAACAAAAACCACAGTAGCCCTGAGGAGTCCGTAAATGACCAGGCTATTTTGGTTATATCGCTTGATTCCCAAACCACAGGGAAAAAGCAAGGAGGTTTAGGGGGTGAGAAGATAAAGTAGAAAAGTGTCAGCGACCAGAAAACGTTTTGTGTTATTAGCTACTAATATTTCTTGATCAGTAGCTTCCCAGGCTAATTTATCACTTGGTTGAAAAACCAGTGGCTAACAACAATGAAGTCAATGACTATTAGTGGTGACTTGACTTGGTCAGAGATAGTTCACCAAGTCTATCCCAATTAGGAAGCACCGAAAGTTGCCTTCTGCTTATCAGACAAGTAGGACCTAGAAGTGGAAACCCCAATCAAAGGAAGAGCCTGAGCTACTTGATGACCTCCTTCCTGAGTATAGGGACACTGTGATGGCCCACGAATTCATAGGTTTTCGACCCTGTGAAGACACAGAAGGCCTGAAGTTTAAGAAGCAGCAAACGAAGAGCAAAGACAGTGAGGGTACAGGCTCCTCATGGCGGAAGATAAGGACTTCTTAAAGTTCCACTCCCAAGTTCAAAATCAAGACTTAGGGCAAGAAGGTAGAATGATTCTCACGTAACTGTCTACTAACAAACTCAGGAAAGGTCACCCTGGAGCTTCCTCCATCCCTGACGTTGAATCTCACCGGCACTCTGCATGAATGCCTATCCCTGTTGCTATAGCTGCTAACTTTATAAACCAGGAGAGTGGACAGTGGCTCAATGAAGGAACTTGAGGGGGAAACAGGCAATGCCTCTGATCACTCCTCAATTTCACCTACAATGTTTTATGGTGGGGCTTCCCCCCCGACAATGCCCTACACATGACTGAATAGGGCACTGTGACTAAAATCATTCACGTGACAGTAGTCCACTTTGGACTACTGTGGTTTGTACAAGAAGTCCTCAGAGCAATCAATGGTAAAACAGAAGGAATACGACCATAGGTCTCTCAAGGTTTCAGTCTTCTTCTGATCGGAGCTATCATTCCTAATATATGCAATTGAGCGAAGCAATATTAGCAATGATTTATCACGATGTTAATGTATTTATCATAAAAAGCAATCCATCAGTGGCAAAAGAAAACTTAAGAAAAACAGCACAGCAAAAGTCCTTGAGATTTGAATTATTCCCTATTGCCCTTTCCAAAACAACGAAATACCTGCAAATAAACACTTCTAAGTGATTATCAGAAATGGAAACTGAATCTGAAATATAAAATCAGGAGAATACAAGACATAGTTAATGAATCTGCTTTCTTTACCATATACTAAATAGAAATATAATTGAAGAAAAAGATTTAAAATATAATTGAAGACAAATAATCAACGTATCCAAATTCTTATGCACAAATATTTACAGTCACTAGATTTTTTTTTTTTTTTTGAGCAGGTACTCAAACAATAGAAAGATGCCCTCTTAAATAACTGGACAGAGTATGTACTCTCAGTTTAAAAATTCCTGGCAGTGGAATCAAAGAATCAAAGGAAGACTGATTTCACAACAAAAGAAGAAAAGCCCATTACAGCATATCTCACTATATCACTTCCCCTTATGATAAAGGGAAATAGGAAATCAGACAAATATTGATTCAATGGCTCTTTTTTGTCCTAATTATGGCTTATTCCTATACCCTGAAAGAGGCCTTAAAAACCTCCCAACTATTGTGAATCACAGTCAGACTGAAACCTCCTTATATATGTAAAATCTACCATAGATTTACAATCGCTACCACAAAAACAGTGTTTTCCAGCTAGGTATTTCTTTATTCTCCTCCCTCTGACTATAAAACCTTTGAGTGCAAGGCTCACATCTGCTTTGTCTCATTTATATGGTTTGCTTCTCTGTACAAAAATGGTTGATAGACCTCACTGCATGCCTGGAATACAAACACATTCCTTTGCACACACGGATGGCATCACCAGCTATTTATCATTAGGATAAACACTCCGAATTATCTGCTAACAACGGTGAAAGTACGAAAACACATTATAGATAAATATAGATACAGATACAGATACAGATATAGATAGAATTCATCCACAGTTCCTGGTCCACCATTCCTGCCACCAGTTTGGTGACCCCCTTCTACAGGTTATACAAGCTGGCAAGCTGGCTCTGGGTAAATCTTGAGGCCATGGGTGAAAGTAAAGTTAAATGACATGGCTGAATGGAGACCAACCATGTCCCCAATAACACTGCACTTTCTCTAACTCATCTGCCCCCCACCCCAACACACACACCAAGAGTTGGGAAAGACCAGTTGTCTTTTGATGAACATTCTTAAGCAGTAGGCCAGGAGCCTCTTCTGGTATCACTGTTACTTAGGCCTAACACTAATAGGCAGAACCTTTATCTCAGACCCAGAACCACAGAAAGCTCAGCTGTCAGGTTCAACCACTCTCTGGATTTGGAAATAGCTTTTAGAGCCTTTCTGGCTCCAATAGCCACTAAGAAAAATGTAAAGTTCTGGTTTGCACATATTTTAAATTGACATTTACATTTCTTCGTCATAATTCTAATTACTTGAAAAGGCTATAATTCTGGCATATTGGAATTATTACAGTTTTTAGTTAAAACATATCACTTATCTAAATGTATTAATGAAATCGAAATACCACACCAATTTGAAAACCAGCTTCATCCATCAAAAAAGTATATGAGCAAACTTAAAAAAAATTTTTTTTAATGTTTATTTATGAGAGAGACAGAACACGAGCTGGGGAGGAGCAGAGAAAGAGGGAGACGTAGAATCCGAAGCAGGCTCCAGGCTCTGAGCTGTCAGCATGGAGCCTGATGCGGGGCTCAAACTCATAAACCTTGAGATCATGACCTAAGCAGAAGTCAGATGCTTAATCCACTGAGCCACTGAGGCGCTCCTATGAGTGAACTCTTCAGAGTAAAAGATGCTACATTGTTCTCTTTTCTGCTTGAACTTGTATTTCCATTCTGCTTCCCCAACTTAATTTTCTCTCAATATTATATGTTTTAATTATGTTTTTAATGGTTATTTATTCTGAGAGGCACCGTACATGAATGGGGCAGGGGGAGGGAGAGGGAGAGGGAGAGGGAGAGGGAGAGGGAGAGGGAGAGGGAGAGGGAGAGGGAGAGGGAGAGGGAGAGGGAGAGGGAGAGGAGAGAGAGAGAGAGAGAGAGAGAGAGAGAGAGAGAGAGAGAGAATCCAAGCAGGCTCTGCACTGTCAGAGCAGAGCCCAATGCAGGGCTGGATCCCATGAACCCTATGATCATGACCTGAGGCAAAATCAAGAGCCAGATGCTCAACCACCCAAGCTACGTAAGCGCCCCAATATGTTTCAATTCTTGAGAGCTTTTTTTATTAATCTCCCTACTATATTTCTGTGTATAAAATGTATACAAAGTGATTTTTTAAAAGTCTCCTGTGCTCATGAGGCTTAAAAGTGTTTACTTTTCTTCTGGCTTGAGGTACCATTATGAATGCACCTGATACAAACAGTATTAATGATTATATATAAGAATGTTAATGTAGTTAACACGAAAAGTATAACTTTATCGGAAATGCATTCGTAAAGAAACAGGTAGGCCTTGTTTATTTTTATCTTCAATTACTTCATATATCTATGGATGAGTATCCCTTATTGCTAGAATAAGGTGGGATTTAACATCATTTCTAGACTTTTCCACTCTTACAGATGTAAGCAGTAAGAAAACTTAGTTACATAAATAAGAATGAAGGAGACTTGGCATCAAAACATCTTTTTTGTCTATTATAACTAGAAGAGGTCTTCCTTCAATGTTGCTGAAAGCCAAGAAGTAAAAACTAACCTGCAAAAAGATGTGTGGTCTGGTCATTACATTCATCCCTTTTACCAACACAAACACTAGTATTTTCACAGTCCTTTGTTGGGGGAAGACATTTCTGCACCCCCGCAGAACATACCACGGTAAGATTCAGAATGGGATGGGTAATGGCGATGCTTTCCTTGCTCAAGGGGAAGAAGAGGGACTATAATAGGTAGGCTAGAAAAGGAGATGTGGCAAAACCAGTTTTTGGAAAGGGCACCTATAGATAATGAGGACCAGGAAATCATCTCCCTTAAACTACCTATGCCTTCGTATCTCTAGGAGAGTCTTCATGATCTCCTATGTGCATGGGTACCCCAGCTGGAACACTGCCCCCAGCCCCCCTGGACAAGAGCGATGCTGGCAGCCATTCTGTCCATTTAGCTTTACGCACACAAAAGTACATGTGGTTTGATAAACACATGAATTTCCTTACAATATATCAGCTTGCAGCATGATGCTATAGGAGAAGCAATAAATTTTTAAAAGACACAGAATCGTAATTCTTGTTCATTCTACTTGCAGAGATGGAAAACGCCTAATAAGTCATTATGTCCTGACAGTTTAGGACTATACTCAACATAAGACTGTAAGTTCAACATTTTTAATAATGTCCCAAAACATCTGGAAACCATCCAAAGGTCTACTACTAAGAAAATTACCAGGGTGCCTGGGTGGCTCAGTTGGTTAAGCATCCGACTTTTGATTTTGGCTCAGGTCATGATCTCACGGTTCGTGAGATCAAGCCCCACATCGGGCTCTGTGCTGACAGCACAGAGCCTGCTTGGGATTCTCGCTTTCCCTCTCTTTCTGCCCCTCCCCCCACTTGTGCACTCTCTCTCACTCTCCCAAAATAAGTAAGTAAACTTAAAAGAAACTTATTAAATAAATGTTAGAGCAGCCATATAATGGAAGAATATACAATATTTTAATTTGAAGAACATATATTGACATTAGAAAATGTTCTTCATATGATATGGGCTGAAGAAACAAGCAGGAAACAAACATAATTAAAATTTCATATTAACTTATAAACATATGTATATGTAGGAAAAAGTCTGTTAAGAAAATCTATTAAACTGTTTTTAGCGGCTACCTTTAGGTGGTATAATTATGGGCAACTTTCTTATTTGTTCTTTCCAAATCTCCCACAGAGGGCATTTCTCTCATTGGTGAAGGATGATGGGGAATTGTCCGGAAGGTGGGGAAAATAGACTCACCATCTCAGGGCTGTTGTAGGTGGCCAGAGTTTGTGCGATGGTGTTCAGCCAAGGGGCTGGTGGGAGTCAGATCCACCCCACAGGGTGTAGGGCTGCTTCTCCCCAGTGGGGGTGCCATTTCCCGATCTACGGTCAAAGACTTTGTCCACTGGCTACATTCTTATTGAGGTTTTAGTCATTTCTCTCCTTGACCAATTTTATCCTTTCATCTCACTTCCTCAGCTGTTTCTTTCAGATTACTGACTTCACTCATTCCACAGATGCCTAGAAATCCCCGCAAACAGGTCCCCATCATGCTAACCTCATGATCTATCCCATTTCATGGATGTAAAAAAGCCATCGGTCCACAAGCAAAAGGCTATAAGCCAGTAAGATTATCTGGGCTTTCAGAGAAACCCAGTAGGAGATTTTTACTTTCACTATATTATACAACTCTGGTCTCCTTACCTCAGCAAGTGTGGGGGGATCTTGACAATGGTATCCACACCACCCAGGGTTTCTGCAGAAGGAAAATTACAAAGTTAAAAATAAATATGTATAGAGTGGGAATCTGCAAATAAATATCATGGTTAGTTTTTTTTTTTTCCCTAGAAAATCCTATAATTATAAATTGGTCAGTTCTCAATTATCTGCATGCAAGTTATCCATACTTCAAAATCCTTCTCCCTTGATAGCTCCAAAGACGCCCTTAAAGAAGTTTAAAATTAGGATAGATTTCCCTATAGAGATACAAAATGAATAGTTAAATTTTTAACCTGAACTGGAATGCCAGTTTAACCTATTGGCTAACTGGCTAAAATGCTGTATTCTTGTAATAAAAAGCAGAGAAAGGACAAAGGACACAAAAGTAAAAACAAACTCTTGGGATGACATCAAACTAAAAAGCTCTCGCAAAGGAAACCATCAACAAAAACAAAAGGCAACCTACTGAATGAGACAAAATATTTGCAAATCATATATCTCATGAGTTAATATCCAAAATATATGAAGAGTTCATACAACTCAACACCAGAAAATACACAAATAATCCAATTTAAAAATGGGCAGAGGATCTGAGTAGGCATTTTTCCAGAGAAGACATACAGATAGCCAACAGACACATGAAAAGATGTTCAACATCACTCATCATCAGGGAAATGCAAATCAAAACCACTGTGAGATATTAACTCACACCTGTCAGAATGGCTAGAATCCGAAAGGAAAGAAATAAGTGTTGGTAAGGATGTGACAAAAGAGAACCCTTGTGCACTGTTGGCGGAAATGTAAATTGGTACAGACACTGTGAAAAACAGTGTGGAGGTTTCCCAAAAAATTAAACATAGAACTACCATTCAATTCACTAATTCCACTATTATGGGCTCCTTTACTCAAAGAAAACAAAAACACTAATTCGGAAAGATATATGCATCCTACATTTATCGCAGCAGTATTTACAATAGCCAAGATATGAAAGCTACCTAAGTGTCCCTCAATGAATGAATGGGTAAAGAAGATGTGGTATAATATATACAATGGAATACTACTCAGCCATAAAAAAGAATGTGACATCTGTGACAACATTGATGGACCTAGAGGGCGTTATGCTAAGTGAAATAAATCAGACAAATACAAATACCACATGATTTCACTTCTATGTGGAATCCAAAAAACAAAATAGACCAAAACCAAAAATACACTCATGAACATGTACAGAGAACTAGTGATCACCAGAGGGGAGGGGTGTGGGGGATGGGTGAAATAGGCGAAGGGGATTAAGAGATTCAAACTTCTAGTTACAAACTAAGTAAGTCTCAGGGATGAAAAGTACAGCATCGGGAATATTGCCAATAATATTTTAATAATTTTGCATGATGACATGGTAACCACACTTAAATGTGAACATTTTGTATACAATGGTCAAAACATTAAGTTGTACACCTGAAATCAATACAGTATTGTATGTCGACTAAACTTCAATTAAAACATAATGGGGCACTTGGGTGGCTCAGTCAGTTAAGCATCTGACTTTAGCTCAGGTGATGATTTTGCGGTTCCTGAGTTCCAGCCACGCACTGGGCTCTGCACAGACAGTGTGGAGCCTGCTTGGGATTCTCTCTCTCCCTCTCTCTCTCTGCCCTTCCCCAACTTGTTCTCTCTCTCGCTCGCTCAAAATAAATAAACTTAAAAATATAATAATAAATATAGAAAGGAAAGCTATTTCCTTGAACATACTGTTTCAATACCCTTAAATAATAATTTATACTTGTGAGAGACTTTGCAGTTGACAAAGCATTTTATGCGACATCTCATTATTCTCACGCACACTTATGACGTGATATATTCAACTTTTTTAAATCGCCCTATAGCTAGGGATACTGAAAGGAGGCTCACTCTTAAATCTCATGAATTCAGGCTGGATGGTCAATACTTTACCATTGTTGTGGATTATATACATTACTTCTGCCTCCAATTGTAGAGAAAATGAAACACGATTCTTTTTCTAAAAACTGTTCTTTTTTTTTTTTTTAAAGCTTATTTATTTATTTTGAGAGAGACAAAGACAGCGTGAGTAGGGGAGGGGCAGAGAGAGGGAGAGAGAGAACCCCAAGCAGGCTCCACACGGTCAGTGCACAGCCTGATGTGGGGCTCGAACCCATGAAACCGCAAGATCATGACCCGAGCTGAGACAGAGTGGGGCGCTCAACCGCCTGAGCCACCCAGGCGCCACCCCCCCCCAACCTAAAAACTGTTCTATTTCAATAGCTCTAACAATTCCGCACCCAATTCTGATGTATGTGGGGGGAGGGGGAGGGGGAGGGGGGAGGCTTCCCCACATGAACAAGCAATTCTCTCACACCAGCCGAGTGTCCTACAATTTGACTCAATTCTGACGCTATCTACCTGGAGAGAGTATCAGATCAGACCACGGGTTAAGGGCTCAGTCCTCCAGGACTGCACCCCCCCCCCCTTCAGACACCAATCCCAAATCCAGGTTGTCACCTGGGCTTCTGACTGACCGGCTGTAGGTTGAAGGGTCTAATGGCCCCCTCCTTGGGTTCAGTTAATTTGCTAGGATAGCTCGCAGAACTCAGAGAAACATCTCACTCACTACATTCCTGGCTCATTATAAAAGGACATGACCCAGGAATGGCCAGCTGGAGCTGGCAAAGGAGACAGAGCCGCCTAGTGAAAACATGTGGTACGCAGAGATGCATACGTCAAGGTGTGGGGAAGAAGCGTGGAGCTTCCACGCTCTCCGAGGGTCCCATTCTCCCCAAACCTCCGTGTGTTTACCCACCCAGGAGCTCTCCACACTGTGTTCTTTTGGTCTTTTCATGGTGACTTCATCACCCAGGAATGATGACATCCTTGGCCATCGGAGACCAATCTCAATCTCCAGCCCTTCTCCTTTCCCTGGACGTCTGGGGTGGGATTAAAAATTCCAACTCTCTAAACACAGGGCAAGTTCTCCTGGCAACTGGCCCCCATTCTTAGGTCACTTCACTAGCATGGCACAAACCACTTTCTGGTTCTCTTCACCTAGGAAATTCAAGGATTTTAGGGGCTCCGTGCCAGAAGCAAGGACAAAGACCAAATATATATTTCTTATTAGAAATCCCAATATCACAAGCTCCAATTTGCTCCCAGTTTTTCAGCTCAAACTGCGTTGACTCCTTTCTTCACTGCTTAGGGTCGACGAGCCCTGTCAACGTGAACCGTGTTCATTGGAGGAGGAGGAACCTTTCTTCCAGCCTGTTAAAAGATCAGAAGGAAAAATGGACACGAGATGTATCCCTGAGACTCAGGAGTACGAACAGTCCAAAACGTGATGATGGGATCTGGGTCTGTTGTGGCCAAAGGGACAAACAGTAGGCGTAAGCGAGAGGATCCGCAAAACAGAAAGATGGGATCAGCAGGGTCGGTTATGCTGTCGCCAACAAGGCCAACAGAGGAATGGGAAGAACTGAGGGCAGTCGTTAGGATGAGACACGATAACAAGAAAGCGAAGCCCTGAGATGCATGTGCAGGGAGCATACCCAAGACCACTCGCACCAGCACGGCCTCCAGTTAGCAGGGCAGGGGCCAGTGCTCGGGACAATTTGATGCCGTTCCCCAAGAGGAGGGTTTGACACTAAACAACCAAGTCAGTGCAGTTCCCCTCATCAGAGAGAGGGGTTTCTGTTCAACTCGGGATGTTCAGCAGTGCCCAGCCCTACAACTGCTAACAAGGAGCCCTGGGTCTGGCTGCGTTCCACTCCAGTGGGGTTGGAGGTAAGAGAAGAGGGCTCGGGGTTAACTCCCGAGACACTCAAACATTTCGGCCAGGGGTAAGTGCTGGAGCTGGCAAAGGAGACCGAGCCGCCCAGGCGTGATAAAAATTGGCAGCGGGTGGTCCTGGAGGCCAGGGTCAGGCGTCCATGGGTATGCGCTGTGGGGCTGAGAGCGCCCTGCTGGACCGAGGTCTGTATACCTTAGCCTTCACCCTCCGTTGGTGGAATGATGAAGGAGGAAGGCAGATGGCAGTGAGCTGAAGGGTAAGTAGGAAATGGGGATGTGGACACGATCACTACAGAGACTTTTTAAGAAGTGTGTGGCTGCGCGTGTAACAGAAACTGTGGCTGGAAGCAAAAGTAGGTGGGAAGGTGGAGAGAAGGACGGCAGTGAATGGACTCCTCTTCCCCCACCCGGCGTCCCAGCCTCTCTCTAGTTTTCTTTCCCCTCCCCTCCATTTTCCAAATCCATTCTACACAAGTCCCCGGACGTATGTAAAACACTAAAAGTTTCTAAAATGAAGACATAGGCCCCTCCAGTTCCGATGTTCTGACATCTTATCCCGTCCAGCCGTTCCCGGCTCACATGCCTCTGGGATTGCCAGTTCTGGAAGGAGAATGCTACTCTCTCCTCGGTCTACAATCTGACCCCTTCCCTTATTCTTGTCTGTTCCCTAGTCAGACGCTTGTCTCCCTGACAAGAAAAATACATAACCTCGTTCACTCGAAATAGAGGAAAGATACATACCTATATTCCTTATCTGTAGTTACACAACCATTAAGAAAACTGATTTTCGGGGGCACCTGGTTCACCCAGTCAGTAGAGCATGTGACTCTTCATCTTGGGGTTGTAAGTTCAAGCCCCACACTGGGTGTAGAGATTACTTAAAAAAAAAATCGTTAGAAATAAAAAAAAGAGGGGCGCCTGGGTGGCTCAGTCGGTTGGGCAGCCGACTTCAGCTCAGGTCGCGATCTCGCGGTCCGTGAGTTCGAGCCCCGCGTCGGGCTCTGGGCTGATGGCCCAGAGCCTGGAGCCTGCTTCCGATTCTGTGTCTCCCTCTCTCTCTGCCCCTCCCCCGTTCATGCTCTGTCTCTCTCTGTCTCAAAAATAAATAAAACGTTAAAAAAAGAAATAAAAAAAGAAAACTGATTTTCAGATAAGTGTTCATAACAAAGTAGAAAATAAAACCAAAAAACTAAAGTTAAAAAACAAAAACAAATGACAGTCCACCATATGTAGTATAACCCTTTGCAGAAGGGAAATACTCCAAAATGTGATTAATGTTCTTTTGGGTGTTGAGATTACAAGTGATATTAGTTTTTTTCTTTATGCTGTACAAACATTTTTCAATATTCTAAAATGAGTATATATAAGTTTATAAATAGAAAAAAAGATGAATATCACTTAAGACCCAAACGAGTGACCAATGGACTTTGTTTATTGAACATCTGCTTCTCCTCCTACAGGGGCAGAAGCCACAGAGAAACATCAGCAACAGTCCCTATGTTCAAGAAGCACTTGTCTACACTGTCGACCTTTGTTGTTTTGGCTGACCAGCATCCACTCCCTTGTGTTCTGAAACAGCAAGCTATCTTTGTTTTTAGGAAACCATCCCTTTGTGACTCAGAGATTTCATTAAGCCTCGTAGCTTAGGCCTAGGCCAGTTAGGCCATTCTATTCCTTAGCTAGAGGACTGGTTTGGGTGCACACGTGACTCCTCAGGATCAAGAGAGAACAAATGAAACCGAAAACTGGGAGGAGTGACTCGAAGAGCCCCAGTCTCTTGAGACAATTGGATGATGGGCCAAGTGGGAGATGACCTCTTTCTCCTGCGATGGTTTAGGTATGGCAATGGCCTATCTCCTATGATAGAGATGCTTTCAGTGGGAGAGGACTCCTCTCTCCTGTGACAGGCTAAATGTCATGGTGACCCCTCTCCCCTATGATGGTTCAAGTGGGAGATAACTCCTTTCTCTTGAGACGGACTGGGTGTGGAAATGACTCTTCTCTCCCATGATGGCTTTAGTGGGAGATGATCCCTCTCCCCTCAGATGGTCCAAGTTTGCTAATGTTTCTTTCTCATGATATGGTCTAAATGTGATCATTCAGAAGCCCAAAGCCATGGAGACTCACATAGAGCATGTCAGTCACCCCAAAAAGAGCAGAACAAGGTCCTTGAACAGAGTCTAATTCCTGAACCAAACTCACCCCCACAGCTAGCCTCACCAGGGATAGTGAGTTAATACAGTGAATAAATTGTTTTGCTTAAATCAACTTGAATTAGGGTTTTGTTTTCCTTTGTTCTTCATTTGCTTTTGGTCTCCTGACTACGATATTTCTCAATTATCCTGGCCCTAGAAGAGTAGCTACAGCCAACTATAATCCAAAGTAGCAGGTGCTCTAAGACAGTCATGAGGGCAGGGCTCCAAACACAGAGGATAAACTGATTCAACTGAAGAGCTCAGGAAATGCTTCCTCTGTGAGGTGGGCCTTAGGAGTCTGGGAATGGAATTCTCAGCATGAGTAAAGGCAGAGGAGTGTGCAGGGCACAGCGTGTTCAAGGAAGTGTTTGTAGTTTATTGAACCCTTGGTAGGGGGAGCAGTAAGAAAGAACAGCCAGGGTTGGATTCTGAAGCATGTTCTAAGGAATTTACCCTTTAATCTAGACAGAAATTATGGAGGTTGAGGAGGGGAAAGTGTTTACTGTAAAAAAAAAAAAAAGAAAAAAAATTGGTGGACCGGGGGAACATAGACTGGAGTGGGAAAGAGAACAGGAAACCATATAGCCTTTGTTCATGTTGCCTTCTCCCTCTGACATGCCCTTCTAACACACTCCTTATAGGGAGGAAGCATTTTACTCGTCCTTATATCCCCACTGCTCAATACAGGGGAGGCCTTCATAAATGTTTGCTAAATAAGTGAAGAAAAGAAGGAATCCACAGTTTACCTATTTTTCAAGTCAAATCTACTTTTTTTCATCAAAAGTTTTTTAACATTTTTATTTATTTTTGAGAGACAGAGAGCCTGAGCCTGAGCAGGGTAGGGGCAGAGAGAGAAGGAGACACAGAATCCGAAACAGGTTCCAGGCTCTGAGCTATCAGCACAGAGCCTGATGTGGGGCTTGAACTCACAAACTGCGAGATCACGACCTGAGTGAAAGTCAGACGCTCAACTGACTGAGCCACCCAGGCAGCCCAGCTCAAATCTACTTTAAAAGCCCACCAGCTCACACCAATTCCCACCACTCAACCCCTAACCCCACACACATGACCTCCTCTTTTGATGTTTTCCTGATTTACTCATTTCAACTTGTAAAACGAATGCCAGGCCCTGTTACTTAACTATCTCGTGTACTGTCGTCTCCTCTTGGTAACTATAGAACAGTCACTGGGAAAGGACTCACATCCGCTCTTATAGTCAGGCTGGACTCCAGGCTCGACTCAGATAGTCTACCCAGGTGGGTTCCCAGGTGGGTTCAAGGACTTAAACTCAGCAACACTGCAGTATAACTTAACAAGATGTTGAGTATCAAAATTTAAACATTAAAAATACTACATTACACTTCTCTTCCCTGTTATCTAAATCTGCTTAACTTACAGCAAAATAATAACGAATACAAGGAATGGCATGTTTAAAGCGCAGTCAAGCCCTGCTTTATTATGTTACTCAGCCATCTGTGACCCTTCATTAGAGGCATTTGGGAATCTAGCTCTGAATCACTCTGCTGAATGACAATGGCAATGCAAAAATAGTCCTGTGGCTTTAAGAGCCTCACTGCTCATTTATATTTGGTCCATATTTCTGTAACAGTAAACAATGGTCAAGTTCTGCCTACGTGATAAAGTTCCTGGTAGAAAATATGATAGGCAGATGTTAAAGAAAAATGATATTGCTATGATTACTTGTACACACACACCCAACACATGTGAATTCGGATCTTCTAAGTATTAACAGAGTTGCCTAAAACATCATCGGATTCTACATCTAGAGGCAAACCTACTAATGGCACTTATCTCTTTTCAGGTTGTGCCACATCGGTGTCATAACAAGCACTGCTTTCTGGTCAAGAGAGAAAGAGATGTAATTTTATTTTGTAACTGAATGGCAACCGAGGAATCACATGCAGGCTTGGGCAAGGCCAGGGCCCCACGGGGCTGCCTTGGTTTCTCCTCGGCCTTTCCTTCTTCCCATCACTATCACCCAAGGCATGCTCCTGATCCCTCTGCATTCCCAACCAGAAACAAAATTTTGATTGCCCAAATTCCTGCTTAATTGGAACGTCTTTCGGTCTTCTCTGAGGTGGAGTTCTGCCCCCTGGGTCTGATGGGAAACCCAAATGTGCTACCTGGAACTTATTTCAATGCTTGCACAGCTCACAAATTTAAAATCCCACCTGTCTGAAGGGCAGACCACAACAGAATTGCAGACGTAACACAATCCCACCCGTGCGTAATTCTTCATGTACAATAACCATGGAAGCCAATACTCAACAAGCCGGCCTCTATCTGGAAAATCAAATCAAGCCATTCCTGGCTGGTCACATTCGCCAGTGTTTCCAGACGGGGGTTGCTGGTTCAACTTCCCTCTTCCCCACAGGCGCTTGGAATCGGGCCCCTGGATTCGCACCGGCTGGTGGTCCTAACTCGGAGATGGGTGACCATCATCCACCTTGCTGGGGATCTGGAAAAGGGGGCCTCCTGGCGGGGAAGACGGCCGTTCCCCGTTAAGGTTTACTAGAAGATAGAGACCAGAGGGGAGGCGGATGGATGCTAACGCCCGAACCAAAATTCTCATATCCCACATCTAATCACTGAGGCAACTCTCGCAAATCGCGCGAAATGCATCCATCACCGAAGCTCCGCGGAAGCACCCCCTCCTTCCCCCCCACGCATCAGGGCCGGCTCAGCCCCAGCCCGCGCGGCCCTCCGGCGGCGGCGAGCTGGGGCGCGGGCGCCGACCGGCCGGGCAGGTGCCCCGCGCCCCGCGCTTACCCAGGGCCCAGGTGCAGCTCTCTTTGATGGCTTTGTACTTGCTCCCGGACGCTTCCTTCTGCAGCTTCCTCAGGATCTCTTCCATCTTGACCTTCGTAGGGGTCCGGCCACCGACAGCGAGAGGAGCGCGCGCGAGGCCCGGCCAGGAACGCCGCCGCCGCCACTGCCCGGCCCCGGGCGCCTAGGCGGCCGCTGCGCTCGCCCCCCTCCGGCCCGGCGCGGCGGCTGATGAATCACGCCCGCTCCATGCCGCGGGCCACGTCAGCCCCGCCGCCCCGCCCCGCCCGCCGCCCCGCCCGCCAGGGTCAGGTGCGCTCGGCGCGCGCGGCGGCGGCGGGCTGGAGGCTGGAGGCTGGAGGCTGGAGGCCGGAGGCCGCGGCCCCCGACCCGCCGCCCGGGCAGGCCCTGAGGCCCCGCGGAAAGGTGGAGGCGGATGTCCGGAGCTGGCTCGCCGGCCGGGCGTTGGCCGGGCGCGGCCCGAGGGAGCGTCTGATCGGCGGCGGGCAGCCGGCGGGGAGGGGCCTCGCCGCGGTCACCCCGACCCCGACCCGCGACCCCGGCCCTGCGCCGCGGCGGGCGGCGTGGGGGCGGCCCCGCCGGCCTTGCGGAGCCCCCCGCGCGGTGTGGCGGCGCGCCCTAGCATCCCGTTGTCCGGCGCTCTCTGTTTAGTGAGCAGCCCTCTTGGGCCACTCTCGGTGACAGGCTCGGGCGCTACCTGGGAATAGACTGTTGCTCTGCCCAACCTTGTACCAACACTATCCCGTGGAGGGGCTGGAGGGTGGGGGTTCATATCCCCATTATACACACGAGGAAGCCAGGCCCGGAGAGGCGCACTTACTTCCCCAGCCTCCAAGAGTTAGCCTCAAAACACATTTTTGTATTCGAACCCGCTTTTAAAAATGTCTCTTCTATCCCCCCCCCCCGCCACCCCGATTTCCCTTCCTCTCTTGAGCTAAATTGTTATTCTCTGGAAAAAAAAAAGGGGGGGGGACGCACAGGGGCCCAAACAGGTATCCAACTTCGGTGGGGGTGGGAGAGGGTGGACAGGAAGAGCTTCCGCAATGGAGAACCCTTAGGCTGAACTTGGGAAACAGACCGGGTGGCCGGATGTGGAAGGAAAGCAGCATTGGCCAGGGCCTCAGATCCTGAGAGCACGCTCTCTCGGTAACTTAATGTCCTTCGCTCTGGAGGCCCTGGAATAGGCAAGAGGGAAAGCAGGAATCTCATTTGGCATCTCATTGTTTCCCTATTGTGAACACCGTGACTAGGAACGAAGAAGGGATTTGAAGCATATTCGTTTCTCTTTAGAAATGTAACTGTAGTGGTAGTGGGGGAAAAAAATGGCAAAGGAGTAACTGGCAGCCGGGAGAACAGTAATCTAGAAATAAGCCAATGGTAGGTGGAAAGAATAGAGGAAAATATAGCAAGAGATATTTAAGGAGTTGAAGCTGTACCGTTTACTGACAGATTGAGGTGGTTAGCATCTGGGATGATTTCCAGGTTTCTCCTCTGAGAAAATGGGAGGGTGGTGGCCCCCTCTTCCAAGTTAAAGAAGAGAAGGGTTTGGCTCAGTTTTGAACGTATTCAGGTTGAAAACGATAATGAGATACCCACAGGGTGTTTCATTTATGGGCGGGAACTCAGGACAGTGCCGCCTGGTAGAAACAGGATTCGAAAGCCTTCAGGTATTGAGAACGGTTGATGCCTGGGGTTTGGCAAAGGTTGCAGGAGGCAGTGGCTGGAATGGAGAGAGGAAGATGCCAGGAAGGAAGTTGCGGGCCCCTTCATTTTTTTAAAAAAAGTATTTATTATCTTTATGATTAAAAGCAAGTTTACTTACGCTACAAACTAGAAAATGAAAAGTCATTTCAGAGATATAAAGTTTAAACAGCTTTGTAAAAAAGCTTTTACAGAGTATTAAGAAACAGATGCACTTGTATGCTCTGAAAAAATAGGCAGTGATTATGAAGTCAGTGCAAAAGACATGCAAATAAGTATAACCTATGAAAAGTGTTCAAGCACCTACTGATCAAAAGAGCACAAACATTGAAAGAAAATGTGATTTTTTAAAAAAAATCAATCAAATTGGCTGAAAGATTGTAAATGCTTTTGCCCAGTATTAGTAAGGAGCTAGCCAACTGGATCCTCTCGTACTGTGGGTGCTAGAGGAAGGGTAATCCTAGAGGGATTTTTGGATGGGAATACAGCACAGAAATGGCTATAATCCAGCAATCCTACTTTTAGGAATTCATCGGAAGCAAGTGATTATAGAAGTGGGTAAATATTTTCCGACAAGGATTTCAATGTGCTGTTCAATCATTTTTTTAAAAAATTGAAAACTGCCTACAGTCCAACATTAGAGAAATGGGTAAATAACCCATGATGTATGTATCCATAAAGCAGCATACGATATAGCCTTTAAGAATAATGTGGGAGAGGAATTTTGAATGACATGAAAAGTGGTTGCTACTGCATAGCCAAATGAACTAAGAAGGTCATAAAAAGCTACATACATCCATGCACTAAATGACCTCAGTTTTGTTACTTAAACATTTGGTGTGGATGTACATAAAAGTTTTAAAAAATAAACATACGCACACAGGAAATTAAACATTTTTTTTTTTTTATAATTGCAACGTGTTTTATTTTAAGTGGTAGAAAAAAGAAAAGTAGTATACAGGCAATGGCTATAGAGTGGACAGAGATAAATACAGAAAAGGATCAAATGGATGTGAGAGTTTAGTTAGGAAGCCTGTCCAAGAAGAGTAACGAGGGCAGAGTTTGGTTGCAGTAGATTCAGAGCCGAGAGAAACACAGGTGTAAACAACCCGCTCTAAATGTTGGCTATGAAGGAAAGTGAGAGCAGAATCATCAAAACACTTTTTTCAAACATCAGGTCCCTAGAAAATACCCTTTGTATCCACCCACTGTATGCAGAGATACATGTATAGGTAGATTAAAAAACTGAAACAAAAAAATGTTTAAGTCGCCTCCACACCCAGTGCGGGCTGGAACTCACAACCTCGAGATCAATAGTCTCCTGCTCTACCGACTGAGCCAGCCAGGTGCCCCTGAAACAAAGTGTTTATTTATAAAAGGATACTTACTGTTAAATAGAATAGAGTTACTATTAAATAGGATTTGATTCATTGTGGCGGGCTTGCTTGCCTGCTCTTAAATTCATTCCAGGCTGGAGACAGGAGGATAATGCTACATGCACAACCCAGGTGCTACATGTTTTGATGTGTCTTCCTTCCCACTAGTCTCAGTTATTTTGGTTAAAAATTCTAGTTCACACAAATAAGTTGCCATGCATGCTATTAATATACTTCTACTTAGCAAGTGAAATTACAAATTTCAGCAGGTTCTTCTTTAATCCTCAGCTAAAATGGTGATACATTTATATAAATTCTTCAGTGTATTTGAATCACAAAGCATTGGTAAGTAGTTTTCTTCTTTGGGCACCAACGTTAACACAATTATGGATTCAGGATTTTGAAAAACAAACAGATCTTTTCTTTAAGTGCTTTTTCTTGGTATTTCAAAGGTCTTTATTGGAAATGTTTGAAGTTTGACACAGAGACTTGTAATATCATTAATATCTTTAATTTTATTCCACTCAGGGCGTCTTTACTAATGATGCTCTCTTCCTGTGCTGCAAAAATGTTGAGAACATATAGTAACCATGGTGATTACTTAAAATGTATTTTGTAACTGTTGGATATATTCAGCATCTTGAAATATAGTGTTACTTTTTTTCCTGTAGATCCAACTCCAGTTATTAAAAAACGTTAAATTATATGTGCCAATTTTGTTGCTAAAATACCATCTCCAAAAATGTTAGCCAAATGAGATAGCTTTTAAACAAAAATGTGAATCCCATTCCTGAGTTCATATAGCTTAATTAATATTTCCCTCATAACAACCAATAATTCCAGTATGATATAGCATATACATATGTTAGTTCATGGAAAGGCTAAGCTAATTTAACAATGACCCAACAAGACAGTGGTTTACGGAACATAGATGGACTTTTATTTATCATTTAAACTACGTCCTGAGTCCCAGGGCAGGTCAGCATATACCAGTTCCAGGAGATCATTTGAGGACGATGTACCTTACTTACATCTCACTGCTCCACCATCCTGGAAGGCATTGTTCTCCCACAGTAGGTCCTAGGCAGGTTGCATTCTAGCTGATAGGAAGTCAAATAGAGAGTATATGAGCCCAGGCGTCAGATAGATGTGACAGAAGTCACGCAAATCCCTTCTCTATTCCATTGGTGAAGGCTGCAGAGACCCACTTGGATACAATGTAGTTTATCTGGGCCTTCAAGCCCCCCCCCTCCCCCCAGATATCCTCCAGAGGCAGAGGAAGAAGAATTTGGTGGATGACCACCCCTGTGAGTTATGGTTCCGATGTGAACAAAACGTAACAAAAAGTAAAGGTTCTCTTAATGAAGTTAAACAATTATCACTACATTTGTTTTCAAGAGACTCGGTGGAGAGTCAGTAGAAGTCTTAGGATGCCAAATGTATGAACAGTCTGTGAACAGTGTTTCCAAGTAGCAATGTAGGTGGTGATTTCTAATAACATTTGAAATTACTCCGCCAAGTTTCCTGGTCACGTTTATTTCTGAATCACTTGCAATTCTATTACAATTTACCGGCTTAATTTATATTTTTCAGACAGTATTCCTCCAATTCTATCAAGGTCCTCAAACCAGTTATATTTTAGCTTAAATTTAAACAGAATAAATCCTTCATAAAAATTGGCATCTACATTTGACACAAACTGAATGTATGATAACTTGAAATATCAGTGCTCCCATTAAGTAGAATCATAGAACCTGTGTCTGCTCGCACCTTACTAAATATTAATTCTATTCTGTATATTCTCTGGACCTATAAATTTGTGAAGAGACCGTATTATCACTTAGCAGTATCGTTTTAAGTTTCTCCGATGATTTGTCATCAAGGATTGTATTCACCATGACCATACATGCCAGGAATAATTTCTTTCAACAACTATGTGGGTAATTTTCTCTTTGTCCACACATATACAACTAAATACAAAACTAAATAGTAACAAATTCTCATAACCAATGTAAAATGGTGAGATAATGTTGACAAATTTGTCTTTTTTCCCCTACTTTGAAACTATTTGAGGGCCTTATCAACAAGTTTGACTTACGGTATTTCCAAGTTTGTGTTTTCCTTTTTGTAAGATTTTAGATTTTCATTTGCAATAATATCATTTCTTCTTGAGAAAGAAGAACAAAACTGGAGGCGTTGCATTCCCTTATTTCAAACTATGTTACAAAGCTATACTAATTAAAACAATGGGGTTGGCATGAAAACAGACACATAGATCAATGGAACAGAATAGAGAACACAGAAATAAGTCCTTGTGTGTATAGTCAAATAATTTACAATGAAGGAGGCAAGAATGTACAATGGGAAAAGGACAGTTTCTTCAAAGATGGTGCTGGGAAAACTGGACAAGCACAAGCAAAAAAAAAAAGAAAAAAAAAAAGAAAGAAAAAGAAAAAGAAATTGGACCACTCACTGTCTTACACCATACACAAAAATAAACTCAAAATGGAAATAAAAACTTCAACGTAAGACCAGAACCTATAAAACTCCTAGAAGAAAACATAGGCAGTAAGCTCCTTGACATTGGTCTTGGCAATATTATTTTGGAACTGACTCCCAAGACAATGGCAACAAAAGCAAAAATAAACAAATGAGACTACATCAGACTAAAAGGCTTCTGCACAGTGGAAGAAAACATCAATAAAAAAGGCCACCAGCTGAATGGGAGAAGATACTGATATTTGAGAATCATACATCCAATAAGGGGTTAATATCCAAAATACATGAAGGACTCACATAACTCAATAATAAACAAATAAAAACTAAATAATCCAATTTAAAAATGGGCACAAGATGGCGCGCCTAGGTGGCTCAGTTGGTTACGTGTCCAACTTCAGCTCAGGTCACGATCTCGCAGTTCATGAGTTTGAGCCCCATATCGAACTCTGCACTCAGTGCAGAGCTTGCTTGGGATTCTCTCTCTCTCCCTCGCTCTTTGCCCCTCCCCCACTCGCGCACACATGCGCACGCGCTCTCTCAAAAATAAATCAATAAACTTTAAAAAAATGGGCAGAAGATCTGAATAGACATTTTTCTAAACACACACAGATGGCCAATAACACATAAAAAGATGCTTAATGGGTGCCTGGGTGGCTCAGTTGATTAAGCGAAGATTTTGGTTCTTTGAGTTCGAGCCCCGCATGGGGCTCTGTGCTGAGACACAGAGCCTACTTGGGATTCCTTCTCTCCATCTCTCTCTGGCCCTCTCCCATTCACACTCCATGCATACTCTCTTCTCAAAAATAAATAAATAAACTTAAAAAAAAGATGCTTAATATCATTAGTCATCAAGGAAATGCAAACTGAAATCACAGTGAAATATCACCTCAACCCTGTTGGAATGGCTGTTATCAAAGGGACAAGAAATAACAAGTGTTGGGGAAGATATGGAGAAAAGGAACCCCTAATGCACTGTTGGTGGAAATGTAAATTGGTGCAGCCACTATGGAAAATATATGGAATTTCCTCAAAAAATTAAAAATAGAAATACCATACGATCCAACAATTCCACTTCTGTGTATTTCGCTGAAGAAAATGAAAACACTAATTGGAAAAGACATACGCACCCCATGTTCACTGCAGCATTATTTACAATAGCCAAGATATGGAAGCAACCAAGTCTCCATGAGCAGAAGAATGAAAAAAAGAAGATGTGGTATTTATAGAGTGGAAAACTACTCAGCCCTATAAGGGAATGAAATCTTGCCATTTGTGACAACATGGATGGACCTCAAGGATATTATGTAAGTGAAAAAAGTCAGACAAAGACAAATACCATATAATTTCACTTATATGTGGAATCTAAAAAAACAAAACAAATGAGCAAAGAAAACAAAACAATACTCATGGATACAGAGAACAGATTAACAATTGGCAGAGGGAAAGGGTGCGCAAAATGGGTGAAGGGATCAAGAAGTACAAACTTCCAGGGGCACCTGGGTGGCTCAGTCGGTTAAGCGTCCGACTTCAGCTCAGGTCATGATCTCACAGTTCGTGGGTTTGAGTCCCGCATCGGGCTCTGTGCTGACAGCTTGGAGCCTGGAGCCTGCTTTGGATTCTGTCTCCCTCTCTCCCTGCCCCTCCCCCACTAGTGCTCTGTCTCTTTCTCTCAAAAATAAACAAACATTAAAGAAAAAAAGAAGTACAAACTTCTAGTTATGAAAGAAATGTCATGGGATGTAATGTACAATATGGTGACTATAGTCAATAATATTGTATTACAAATTTGAAAGATGTTAATAAACTATATCTTAAATGTTCCAATCACTAAAAAAAATATATTTTGTGATTTTGTATGGTGACAGATAATAACTAGGCTTCTAGTGGTGATCATTGTGCAATATATACAAATGACAAATCATTATGTTGCACACCTGAAACTAATACAGTATTGTATGTAATTATACTTCAATAAAAACAAATTATAAAAACACTAATATATTAATATATACTTTCATTAGCTAATATCTGGTTATTAATTTTTTTAATACCTTCAACTATCAGGTAAAGGTTAAATAAATTAATGATCTCTTAAAATAAGAATAATACTGTAAATAATACATTTTTAGTGGTTTTGAGTACTTGACAAGTTATACTTAATCCTTGTTTTAATTTTAAGGTTTATTTATTTATTTTTGAGAGAGCGAGCACAAGCAGGGAAGGAGCAGAGAGAGAGGGAGACACAGAACCCAAAGAAGGCTCTAGGCTATCAGCGCAGAGCCCGATATGGGGCTTGAACTCATGGACTGTGAGATCATGACCTGAGCCGAAGTCGTACTCTTAACCGACTGAGCCACCTAGGCGCCCAATACTTAATCCTTTTTTAAAAGACTAATCGTTTTTTTTTTTTTAGATTAAGTTCAAATTTAAAAGAATGTATTGATTAAAAGAAACATTTTTCTCATTGTTGTTACTATGTATATAAGTCCAAGACAAAATATGCTTCTGTTTTTTTAATGTCATCATCCTTATTTCTTCTAATAATAAAATAAACTATCTTAAGAAGATTTCATGCAGTTATTCTTAAAATGTACAAATGTTGTATCTAGGGGCGCCTGGGTGGCTCAGTCGGTTACACGTCCGACTCGTCTCAGGTCATGACCTCTCAGTCCGTGAGTTCAAGCCCCGCTTCGGGCTCTGTGCTGACAGCTCAGAGCCCGGAGCGTGTTTCAGGTTCTGTGTCTCCCTCTCTCTCTGACCCTCCCCCATTCAGGCTCTGTCTCTCTCTGTCTCAAAAAAATAATAAATAAACGTTAAAGAAAAAGTTGTATATCTAATTTTAGTTTTAGGATATAACTAAACCTAAAAGATGAAGTTGAACATCTTATTTTTATTGTTTTCTCTCTGCCTGTTCATGTCTTTTGCCCATTTAAAAAATTAGGATATTGCCTCTTTTTATTAATTTCTGAGAGCCTTTTTTATAGTAGGGAGGGATAGTAATTTTGTCAAATAGAATGTGAATGTATTTTTTAAATTTGTCATTTATTTTTAAATTTTGTTTATGATTCACTATGCAAACATTTTAAATTCTGTTACTGTGTGTGTGTGTGTGTGTGTGTGCATGTGTGTGCAGTTGATGGCAGAATCCTCTTTATTAAGTCTTTCTCATTGTTGCCAGCAGTAATCTTCTAGAACACCATGAAAGGACATGAACTTCTTCACAGATGTGAAAGCAAAGGAGATTGTGTCCCATCCATCAGTAACCCAGGCAGAAGACAACATGGGTGCTGCTATAGGCTATGCGGTGGAGACAGAGTTAGATACATCCTTGGGAGAAGCGGAAGGGAATTACTGAGGATGTGACTTTGACAAGTCTCCTCTGGGGTTTTATAGTGACAGGAAATTCTGGTTCTTTAGAATGCTCCATACTTCACCCTCATCCTTTCCAAGTCTTAGCTTCTTAAAGACCCTGCAATAGGCTACAGCAACTTCCATTAATAATTTAGAAGGGAGAGAATCCCCAATTCTGGTGTCATGTGTGCAGCAAAGGGAGATATGCACTCAGACTTTCAATCTGAAATAAAGAATAAATTCTCCTATAGGCACATTACGCCCGCTGACTAGATTGTTGGATGGAATCTTATTGCGACAAAGACAAGCATCCGGACATTTACAAGTTACTTTGTATTATTCAGCACCTGAACATTCTTCCCATTTAGCAGCAATTACTCTGAAGGTTAGAGAAAGAGCCCTGTGTCATCCTATGGATGCTAACGTATGGCATCTATTTTTCCTCCTCAATGTGTCTGTTCAAGGTTCTGATCCTGAAGCAAACACCAAAAAGAAGGAAATGACATAGGTCCATGACAAGAGTGCTCCCATCACCACCTCTATTCAACAGTGGACTAAAGATTACAGGCAATACAGTGAAACAAGAAAAAAAAAAAAGAGGAACATGAGTTAAGAAAGAAAGAAAGATGTCATTATTTATGGATGATATAATTATCTACATGGAAAATTCTAAAGAATCTACAGAAAAGTTGTCAGAATTAATGAGTTTAACAGAATTTCTAGATGTGCTATTAATATAAAAAGACAACTGCAGTACTATTCCCCAGCAAAAGCAATTTTAGTAGAATAAAATAATATAAAGCATCTAGGAATGAATATAAGAAACTATGCACAGGGCCCTTGTAGAGAATACTCCAAGTCTCTATTGAAGCATTTTAAGGAGATTCAAGTGGATGGAGACATATCTTGCTTCTATAAAGACAAAATATTGGATGACAAATAATTCTAGTGAAATTCCCAATGGGTATTTTCATGGAACCCAAAAGGCTTACTTTATTTTATTTTTTTATTTTATTTTATTTTTTTTAAAGAAACATTTTTTAACGTTTATTTATTTTTGAGACAGAGAGAGACAGAGCATGAATGGGGGAGGGTCAGAGAGAGGGAGACATAGAATCCAAAACAGGCTCCAGGCTCTGAGCTGTCAGCACAGAGCCCGACGCGGGGCTCGAACTCACGGACCGTGAGATCATGACCTGAGCCGAACTCGGCCGCTTAACCGACTGAGCCACTCAGGCGCCCCCAAAAGGCTTACTTTAAAATTCATGTGGCTCTTTTGTGTAAACTAGTTGACCATATATGCATGGGTTTATTTCTGGGCTATTATGTTCTATTCATCTATGTGTCTGTTTTTATGCCAATATCACACTGTTTTAACTAGTTTAGCTTTGTTATATAGCTAGTGTAGGATAGCCCAGACTACACAATGGAGAAAGGACAGCACCTGCAATAAATGATGCTGGGGAAACTTCACAACCACCTGCAAAAGAATGAAATTCGACCACTATCTTATACCATACACAAAAATTAACTCAAAATGGAGTAAAGACTTGAATGTAAGACTAGAAACCATAAACTTCCAGAAAAAAGACACAGGTGGTAAGCTCCTTGACAGAGGTCTTGGCAATAATTTTTTGAGTCTGACAATAAAAGCACGGGCAACAAAAGAAAAAATAAACAGATGGGACCACATCAAACTCAAAAGCTTTTGCACAGCAAAGAAAGCCACCAACAAAATGAAACGGCAACCTTCGAAATGGAAGAAAATATTTGCAAATGGTGTATTTGATACGGGGTTAATATCCAAAACATGTAAATAACTCATACAACTCAATAACAGAAACAAACAATCCAATTAAAAAACGGGCAGAAGATCTGAATAGACGTTTTTCTAAAGAGGACATACAGATGGCCAACAGATACATAAAAAGATGCTCAACATCATTAATTATCAGGGAAACACAAGTCAAAATGACAAGGAGAAATCATCTCATACCTGTTAGAATGGCAATTATAAAAAAGACAAGGTGCACCTGGGTGGCTCAGTCAGTGAAGCATCTGACTCTTGATCTCAGCTCAAGTCTTAATCTCATAGACGTGAGTTCAAACCCCATGTTGGGTGTGAAGGCTACGTGTAAAAAAAAAAAAAAAAAAAAGACAAATAACAAGTGTTAAGCATGTGGAGAAAAGGGAACCCTTGTGGGAATGTAAATTGGTGCTGCCACCACAGAAAACAGTTTGGAGTTTTTGCAAAAAAATTAAAAATAAAACTACCACATGATCCAGCAATTCCACTTTTCGGTATTTATCCAAAGAAAATGAAAACACTAACTCAAAAAGAGATATATGCACCCCCATGGCCATTGCGACTTTATTTACAATAGCCAAGATATGGAAACAACCCAAGTGTCCATCGATGGCTGAATGAACAAAGAATTGTAAAAGCGGAGGGGCCAGACTCCGTGAGTTCTGGCAGCCAGCGGGACTTAACATCTGGAATGTTGAAAGTCAACCGCTCTGCTCTCGGAGAGCGGGGAGGGCGAGAGGACACTGGGAGGGAGAGTTGTTGAGCCCCGGAGGACAGAGTTCAGCGCGGGGGAACAAAGGTGCTGGCAAGCACCATTTCCCTCTCTCATCCCCCAGCCGAAATTCCAAAGGGAACCAGCTCCCATCACTGAACTTGCTTGCACCGCGCAAACGCCCAACGCTGTGCTTCTGTGGATCCATCCCTCCGACGGGCCTGCCTCCCTCCCGGTGCTGCAGGGCCCTTCCTGCAGGGGACCACCTACGGCAAAGCGAGCTAAGCCTGCCCCTCCTGCCCCTGTGCACCTTGCGGATCCACCCCGGCTAATACGCCAGATCCCATTGAAGAAGCACCACAAGTCTGGCAGTGTGCAAATAGCCCAGACAGGGGCCACACTACTCCACAGTGAGTCCTGCCCCTGGGAGAGGGGACGATAAGGTACACACCAGTTTGACTGTGGCCCCAGTGGTGGGCTGGGGACAGACATCGGGTCTGACTGTGGCCCCGCCCACCAACACAAGTTACTCCAGACAGCACAGGGGAAGTGCCCTGCAGTTTGGCCCACCCCAGGGACTACCCAAAATGATGAAACGGAAGAACTCTCCTCAAAAGAAACTCCAGGAAGAAGCGACAGCTAACGAATTGATCAAACATTATTTAAACAACACAACAGAACAAGAATTTAGAATAATAGTCATAAAATTAATCACTGGGCTTGAAAAAAGCATAGAGGATAGCAGAGAATCTATTGCTACACAGATCAAGGGACCAAGAAATAGTCATGAGGAGCTAAACAATGCTATAAATGAGGTGCAAAATAAAATGGAGGCGGCCATAGCATGGATTGAAGAGGCAGAGGAGAGAATAGGTGAATTGGAAGATAAAATTATGGAAAAAGAGGAAACTGAGAAAGAGAGATAAAAAAAATCCAGGAGTATGAGGGGAGAGTTAGAGAACTAAGTGATGCAATCAAGCGGAACAACGTCTGTATCATAGGAATTCCAGAAGAAGAGAGAAAGGGGCTGAAGGTACACTTGAACAAATCATAGCTGAGAACTTCCCTGATCTGGGGAAGGAAAAAGGCATTGAAATCCAAGAGGCACAGAGAACTCCCTTCAGACATAACTTGAATCGATCTTCTGCATGACATATCATAGTGAAACTGGCAAAATACAAAGATAAAGAGAGAATTCTGAAAGCAGCTAGAGATAAACAGTCTCCAACTTACAACGGTAGACCCATAAGAGTAGTGGCAGACCTATCTACTGAAACTTGGCAGGCCAGAAAGGAATGGCAGGAAATCTTTATTGTGACGAACAGAAAAAATATGCAGCCGAGAATCCTTTATCCAGCAAGTCCGTCATTCAGAATAGAAGGAGAGATAAAGGTCTTCCCAAACAAACAAAAACTGAAGGAATTCGTCACCACTAAACCAGGCCTACAAGAGATCCTAAGGGGGATTCTCTGAGTGAAATGTTGCAAGGACTGCAAAGTACCAGAGATATCACTACAAGCATGAAACCTACAGACATCACAATGACTCTAAACCCATATCTTTCTATAATAACACTGAATGTAAATGGACTAAATGCTCCAACCAAAAGACACAGGGTATCAGAATGGATAAAAAAACAAGATCCATCTATTTGCTGTCTACAAGAGACTCATTTTAGACCTGAGGACACCTTTAGATTGAGAGTGAGGGGATGGAGAACAATTTATCACGCCACTGGAAGTCAAAAGAAAGCTGGAGTAGCCATACTTATATCAGACAAACTACACTCTAAATTAAAGGCTGTAACAAGAGATGAAGAAGGACATTATATAATAATTACAGGGTCTATCCATCAGGAAGAGCTAACAATTCTAAATGTCTATGGGCCAAATACGGAAGCCCCCAAATATATAAAACAATCACAAACATAAGCAACCTTATTGATAAGAATGTGGTAATTGCAGGGGACTTTAATAACCCACTTACAGCAATGGATAGGTCATCTAGACACATGGTCAATAAAGAAACAAGGGCCCTGAATGATACATTGGATCAGATGGACTTGACAGATATAGTTAGAACTCTGCATCCCAAAGCAACAGAATATACTTTCTTCTCGAGTGCACGTGGAACATTCTCCAAGATAGATCACATACTGGGTCACAAAACAGCCCTTCATAAGTATACAAGAATTGAAAGCATACCATGCATACTTTCAGAGCACAATGCTATGAAGCTTGAAATCAACCACAGGAAAAAGTCTGGAAAACCCTCAAAAGCATGGGGGTTAAAGAACACCCTAGTAAAGAATGGATGGGCCAACCAGGCAATTAGAGGAGAAATTTAAAAATATATGTAAACAAATGAAAATGAAAATACAACAATCCAAACGCTTTGGGATGCAGCAAAGACAGACCTGAGAGGAAAATACAATGCAATCCAGGCCTATCTCAAGAAACAAGAAAAATCCCAAATACAAAATCTTACAGCACACCTAAAGGAAACAGAAGCAGAACAGCAAGGCACCCCAAACCCAGCAGAAGAAGAGAAATAATAAAGATCAGAGCAGAAACAAACAATATGGAATCTAAAAATCTGTAGAGCAGATCAATGAAACTAAGAGTTGGTTTTTTAAAAAAATAAACAAAATTGATAAACCTCTAGCCAGATTTCTCAAAAAGAAAAGGGAGATGACCCAAATAGACAAAATCACGAATGAAAATGGAATTATTAAAACCAATCCCTCAAAAATACAAGCAATTATCATGGAATACTATGAAAAATTATATGCCAACAAACTGGACAACCTGGAAGAAATGGACAAATTCCTAAGCACCCACACACTTCCAAAACTCAAACAGGAAGAAATTGAAAACTTGAACAGACCCATAACCAGTGAAGAAATGGAATCAGTTATCAAAAATCTCCCAACAAATAAGAGTCCAGGACCAGATGGCTTCCCTGGGGAATTCTACCAGACACTTAAAGCAGAGATAATACCTATCCTTCTCAAGCTTTTCCAAAAACTAGAAAGGGAAGGAAAACTTTCAGGCTTATTCTATGAAGCCAGCATTACTTTGATCCCAAACCAGACAGAGACCCAGAAAAAAAGAGAACTACAGGCCAATATCCCTGATGAATATGTATGCAAAAATTCTCAGTAAGGTACTAGAAAATCGAATTCAACAGCATATAAAAAGAATTATTCACCATGATCAAGTGGGATTCATTCCTGAGTTGCAGGGCTGGTTCAACATTTGCAAATCAATTGACGTGATACATCACATTAATAAAAGAAAAGAAAAGAACCATATGATCCTTTCAATCGATGCAGAAAAAGCATTTGACAAAATTCAGCATTCTTCCTTAATAAAAACTCTTGAGAAAGTCGGGATAGAAGGAACATACTTAAAGATCATAAAAGCCATTTATGAAAAGCCCACAGCTAATATCATCCTCAATGGGGAAAAACTGAGAGCTTTCCCCCTGAGATTGGGAACACGACAGGGATGCCCACTCTCACCGCTGTTGTTTAACATAGTGTTGGAAGTGCTAGCATCAGCAATCAGACGACAAAAGGAAATCAAAAGCATCAAAATTGGCAAAGATGAAGTCAAGCTTTCACTTTTGCAGATGACATGACATTATACATGGAAAACCCGATAGACTCCACCAAAAGTCTGCTAGAACTGATACATGAATTCAGCAAAGTGGCAGGATAAAAAATTAATGTACAGAAATCAGTTGCATTCTTATATACTTATAATGAAGCAACAGAAAGACAAATAAAGAAACTGATCCCATTCACAATTGCACCAAAAATCATAAAATACCTAGGAATAAACCTAATCAAATATGTAAAAGATCTGTATGCTGAAAACTATAGAAAGCTTATGAAAGAAATTGAAGAAGATATAAAGAAATGGAAAAACATTCCGTGCTCATGGATTGGAAGAATAAATATTGTTAAAATGTCAATACTACCCAAAGCTATGTACACATTTGATGCAATTCCAATCAAAATTGCACCAGCATTCTTCTCGAAGCTAGAACAAGCAATCCTAAAATTTGTATGGAACCACAAAAGACCCAGAATAGCCAAAGTAATTTTGAAGAAGAAGAGCAAAGCAGGAGGCATCACAATCCCAGACTTTAGCCTCGACTACAAAGCTGTCATCATCAAGACAGCATGGTATTGGCACAAAAACAGACACATAGACCAATGGAATAGAATAGAGACCCCAGAATTGGACCCACAAAAGTATGGGCAACTAATCTTTGACAAAGCAGGAAAGAATATCCAATGGAAAAAATACAGTCTCTTTAACAAATGGTGCTGGGAGAACTGGACAGCAACATGCAGAAGGATGAAAGACCACTTTCTTACACCATTCACAAAAATAAACTCAAAATGGATAAAGGATCTGAACGTGAGACAGGAAACCATCAAAACCCTAGAGGAGAGAGCAGGAAAAAACTTCTCTGACCTTAGCCACAGCAATTTCTTACTTGACACATCTCCAAAGGCAAGGGAATTAAAAGCAAAAACAAACTATTGGGATCTCATCAAGATAAAAAACTTCTGCACTGCAAAGGAAACAATCAACAAAACTAAAACGCAACCGGCAGAATGGGAAAAGATATTTGCAAATGACATATCGGACAAAGGGCTAGTATCCAAAATCTATAAAGAACTCACCAAGCTCCACACCTGAAAAACAAATAATCCAGTGAAGAAATGGGCAGAAGACGTGAATAGATACTTCTCTAAAGAAGACATCCAGATGGCCAACAGGTACATGAAAAGATGCTCAACATCACTCCTCATCAGGGAAATACAAATCAAAACCACACTGAGATATCAGCTCACACCAGTCAGAGTGGCCAAAATGAACAAATCAGGAGACTATAGATGCCGGAGATGATGTGGAGAAATGGGAACCCTCTTGCACTGTTGGTGGGAATGCAAACTGGTGCAGCCGCTCTGGAAAACAGTGTGGAGATTCCTCAAAAAATTAAAAATAGATCTACCCTATGACCCAGCAATAGCACTGCTAGGAATTTACCCAGGGATACAGGAGTGCTAATGCATAGCATAGGGGCACTTGTACCCCAATGTTTATAGCAGCACTTTCAACAATAGCCAAATGATGGAAAGAGCCTAAATGTCCATCAACGGATGAATGGATAAAGAAGTTGTGGTTTATATATACAATGGAATACTACCTGGCAATGAGAAAGAATGAAATATGGCCTTTTGTAGCAACGTGGATGGAACTGGAGAGTGTTGTGCTGAGTGAAATAAGTGATACAGAGAAAGACAGATACCGTATGTTTTCACTATTATGTGGATCCTGAGAAACTTAACAGAAGACCATGGGGGAGGGGAATGGAAAAAAAAAGTTAGAGAGAGAGGGAGCCAAACCATAAGAAACTCTTAAAAACTGAGAATAAACTGAAGGCTGACGGGGGGTGGGAGGGAGGGGAGAGTGGGTGATGGGCACTGAGGAGGGCACCTGTTGGGATGAGCACTGGGTGTCATATGGAAACCAATTTGACAATAAATTTCATATTAAAAAAATAAAAAATTTAAAATTAAAAACAAGAATTGTTGTATATACCCATAATGGAATATTATTCAGCCATAAAAAAGAATGAAATCTTGCTACTTGCAACAACATGGGTGGATCGTGAAGGTCTTATGTTAAATGAAAGAGATCAGAGAAAGACAAACAGCTTATGATCTCTCTTACACGTAAATCTCAAACAAACAAACAAACAAACCCTAGCTCATAGATATGGAGAACAGATTGGTGATTGCCAGAGACAAGCGGAGGTAGGAGAAAGGGGTAAAAAATTTCAAAAAGTAGAAATAAATTTTTAAAAAGTAAAGGGAGGGGTGCCTGGTGGCTCGGTTGGTTAAGTGTCTGACTTTAGCTCAGGTCATGATCTCAGAGTTGATGAGTTTGAGCCCCACATCGGGTTTCTGCTGTCAGCACAGAACTGACTTCAGATTCTCTGTCTCCCTCTCTCTCAATCCCTCCCCCCCATCACACTCTCTCTTTCAAAAATAAACATTAAAAAAAAGTAAAGGGAATTTGTGAGGTCTTGTGATCAAATTAAAGGAAAATACTTTCTCAAATTTAATTAGCTGTGCACGTTGCTTTAAAAAAATAAAAGTCAGTCTGAAAACCCACAACACTTCTGAGATTCTCACATGTACAACAAGCAATTCACAGATGCCAGCCGGGTGTCTGAGAATTCAGCTCAATTCTGACACTGTCTACTTGGAGACAGCATCAGATTCTATAGGTCAAGAGTTCGGTCCTTCAGGACTGCCCTGCCTGACCCACCCCACAGACACCGGTCACAAGCCCAGACTGTAACCTGTGCTTCCAGGTTCCAATGGAGGTTCCAATGACTCCCGCCAACTCAGGGTGCCATTACAAGTCCAGGTTGTTACCTGTACTCCTGACTGACTCCTAATATAATCAGATGTTCCCATGAACCCCTCCTTGGGTTCAACTGGTTTGCTACAGCTGCTCACAGAACTCAGAGAAACATCTTACTCACTAGATCACCAGTTCATTGTAAAAGGACATAACTCTGGAGCATCCAGATGCAGAGGTGCACAGGGCAAGGTAGGTGGGAAAGGGCGCTGAGCTTCTGTGTCCTCTCTAGGCATGCCGCTTGCCCCAAATCGCGACGTGTTCTCCAGCCCAGACGTTCTCTGAACCCTGTCCTTTTGGGTTTTTACGAAGGCTTCACTACCTAGGCATGGTTGATAAAATCAGTGGTCATTGGCAATTGATTCAAATTCTAGCTTGTAGCCTCTCATCCCACCTTCTTCTCAGATGACCAGAGGTGTGGGGGAGGATTTCCAGACTCCTCCGCTTACCCAGGGGTGGGAGGGCTTCAAGTTTCACCCTCCAGGCACATGAGTGGGTCTCCGGCAACCAGCCCTCATCCTTAGATGGGGTCCAGAAGTTAGGCATGAAGCATTAATGTAACAAAAGACACCTTTAGGGCTCTCATCACTTAGGAAGTTCTAAGAGTTTAAAGAGCTCTATACCAGAAATGATATGAGAACCAAAAATCTATGTATTTCTTATTATAAGTTACAATCTCATAATGGTCACTGACGAACATGTAAGTGTGATTTCACTTATATAAAATAAAAAAAAAAACAGGCAGAACTAACAAGCTGTATAGAGTTTGGGGACTCAAATAGATAATAAAATTATACAAACAAGCAAATTCAGGATCTCAGTTACCTCCAAGATAGGAGAAGTTATCAGAAAAGTACTCAGGGGGTTTCAAAATCATGATTTAGCAGTAGCTACAAAATTGTTCACTTTATTATTCTTTAAACTGTACATAAATGTTCTATCCCTTCTTTTCTTGGGTCTGATTTCCCCCTACAACTTAACAAAGTAAAGGAGCGAGGGACAGTTTGGAACTCATTCCCACAGTGGTATGCAATGCATCTGGTAGCAAAAGCCGTAATGGAGTCAGGTGTAGGGTGACTGGTTAACCACCCCCACCCCCACCTGGAGACTTGACCTGGAAACTGCACTCTTCTTCACTTGGTCTCCTTTGGATTTGACCTGTTTTCTAAGCCTGAGTTCTTCCGTCTTCCCGTTAAAATTCTGTGAACTCCCAGATATCCTTCCAAAAAATTGTCTTTCTTCTTAAATTTATCAGAGTTGGTGGCTGCTATTTAAAATCAGTAAGGAAATATGGTTATTGCCATGAAGGGAAGAAAACGGTGCATGGAGGGGCGCTTACCCAAGATGGGGTTGGGAGCCTTCCCAATGTAGTGCCGTCTAAACGTTGACCTAAAGGATGAGTAGAAGAGAGCCAACTGACCAGAGGGGAAGGTGAGGGTTCCAGGCTCCTCATGTTAAGCCTCTCCAATGCCTCCCCTGCCATGTGATTTGGTTTATTGCCATCTCTGCCCTGCCCTTCCCAGTACAACTCTTTTGTTTCGATACCTTAGATAAGCCTTCCATTATATTGTATCTCTTGGTAGCATTTGATATCATTGACCACTCTTCATGAAGCACACTCCTTTACTGGATTCTGTGAAACCACATTTCCCTTGTTTCCTTTCAAGTTTTCTAATGATATGTTCTAACCAAACTTCTAACTATCTTCTTTACAGGCTCTCATTAGAGTAATCTCACACGTCAATCCTAATTTTCTTTTTTTCATGGTTCTCTCCGTTTCTCTCACTCTTTATCTTTCTCCCTCCATTTTCCCTGCCCCTTCTCTCTTCTATCTTTCCCTCTCACCCCGCAGAGGCTATCACGTCTCTTTTTGGAGCTTTTAGTAATTTTTAAAAGTTTATTTATTTTTGAGAGAGAGAGAGAGAGAGAGGAGAGGAGAGAGAGAATGGGGGGAGGGGA